>NW_027266297.1:70553245-71964245 GCF_022045235.1 Haliotis cracherodii
GTGTAGGACGGTGTGTGGGGAAGTGTACTGACCTGACAGTTGAAGGTGTAGGACGGTCGGTGGGGAAGTGTACTGACCTGACAGTTGAATGTGTAGGACGGTGTGTGGGGAAGTATACTGACCTGACAGTTGAAGGTGTAGGACGGTCGGTGGGGAAGTATACTGACCTGACAGTTGAATGTGTAGGACGGTGTGTGGGGAAGTATACTGACCTGACAGTTGAATGTGTAGGACGGTGTGTGGGGAAGTATACTGACCTGACAGTTGAAGGTGTAGGACGGTGTGTGGGGAAGTATACTGACCTGACAGTTGAAGGTGTAGGACGGTCAGTGGGGAAGTATACTGACCTGACAGTTGAAGGTGTAGGACGGTGTGTGGGGAAGTATACTGACCTGACAGTTGAAGGTGTAGGACGGTCGGTGGGGAAGTATAAAGGCAAGAACATGAGGATCTCTACAGGTGTCTAGACGGGTCACACCAGATCCACACTGGCTGATGATTGTGAAGTAGTCGGAGGGAATACCAGAGGATCTGCAAAATACACACCTGAGTAGGCTGTTGGGCTGGATAAACACAGTTCAGTAATGGCGACTGTATTGTCCCTGTCTACACGTCGGTCACCATTATCAGTCGGGACGAGGTGTCAGTGGTTATAGCTTTCAGCTGTGTAAATGAATGTCATTACGAAATATACGATATTCAAATACATATCAATACAAATCTAACCACGTTTAACAAACCAACCATTGTTCACTCACTCACTCACCCACTCAACTCCCCCCCCCCCCCCCCCCACACCAACCCACTCACTCACTCACTCAATTCTTACCCATTTACAATGTTCGTTACATCCGGATGTCCTCTGTGACTGTGGTCAAATATTGGCCCACTAATGATGTTAGCCGCGCCATATGTCTCCGTCCAGTTCCGAACACGTCCATACAGCTCACTCCAAATACCTGACGAGTAGAAATCAATCGTTGCATCTAACATGTTCGATTAGCGCTGAAAACTGAATGTGCATACAGAGGTTAGTTGTTATTGGAATGGTATGTTTGGCATATTCTAGCAAGCACGACAGTACTAACATCTAGTTTCTGAAATGAACATATTTTACAGCAAAAACATTTGTTAAATCATAGTTATAAAATATTATAAAAGGAGCCCAGAGACTTTCTACATTACTGCAGTAATCTAGACTTGCTAATCATTATAGACTTGCTAAACATTATAGGTTGTAGTGGATATATTTATTTCAGGGTCTGTATGACAGACTAGCACAACAGCTGAGAGATGATGTATACCAATATTGACTTCTTCCATGAGACAAGTGAGAAACAAGGTTAACCCTGTTTAGGTTATTGTTTTCAGGACCGTCTCCGTGGTCTAGTGGTAGAGCGTCCAGCCTGGAGAACAGAAGGTCCGGGTTCGCCGCGTCATACCAAAAGACGTTAAAAGAAGGGACTTGTTGCCACCCTGTCTTGCGCTCGGCATTAAGGGGCTAAAACAAGGACTGGTCGGCTCGGAGTCAGTAAACTGTGTCTGAGTGGGGTATTCATGTTAAACTGCGGCATGGTTTCTCAGTGCCATAACACTAAAATCGTCATCAGTCCGGACTAGTACAAGCAGCCACACACACACGTGCATGCACGTCGCGATATAAGTGCAATAATCTTGGACGCGACGTTAAACCTCATTTCACCTCACCTCACCTTACTGTTTTCAAAGCATCTGCAAATTCTCAATATTGCTTCCAGAAATACACATCCTCTAATGAAGTGTACACCTGTCCCTGGCTTGGTACCTGCACTAAAACCTTCCAGCATTGGCACCATGGATGTCGACAGCCGGTACGTCAGATCACCAGGTAAGTGGAAATCTGAACAGGTAATGTTACACGTGAGAAAAGAAGACGAAATGAGTTTTAAATACAGACGGTAAATTTTCACGTGCATCATAAAACATCACATAAAATATAATTGCCTTAGAAACGCTTAGAAATTGCACGTGCATCCCGGTCATTGCGTGCATAAAATCCCATGAGTACGACTTCGTCACACATTCACACACGGCGCCAAGTCAATTCAACCCCATAATAAATCGTTGAGGTGTCACAGATTTCACTGGACCCCCACACTCCCTTGGGCTGCTGTTTCGCCAGATCTGTCGCCCATCGAACCTGTTAGGATGAAATGCAGCCTTGTTTACACCGACTTCCAAACCAACTGGTGACGTTGGTCCAGCTGTGACAACGTGTGGTTTGTTTGTTTGTTTGTTTCTTTTTTTAACGTCGCACTCAGCAATATTCCAGCTATATGACGGCGAGTCTGGACCAGACAATCCAGTGATTGACATCATGCAAATCGATCCACGCCATTGGGATACGATGACATGCATCAATCAAGACAGCCTGTCTGACCATCCGATCCCGTTAGTCGCATCTTAAGACAAGCATACTCGCCTTTCACGACAAGCATGAGTTGCGAAAGATCAATTCTACCCCGGATCTTCACGGGTCGCGAAAAGCCTTGGTCCAGATCTGGAATGACATCCTACAAGCCTTGTTACATCCCGTAGTGTTCACCTAGTCCTTACTGTAACAAAGAACACTAACGGTTGCAACTGCAACGCTTAAAGTGAGAGGGGATGGCAGCGTTCAAGAAGGTGGGGTTGGAGGACGGTGTGGGTTTGGTGTGTACACAGATTATATGGAAGTGTTTGTGCTTGTACGTGTATTTAGATAAGCAGTTACATGAAAACGGACTCATTTCATTTTTTTCAATGAATTTGTTCGCTCCTGCCGCTTATGTTTATGCAACAGCTTCTTCATGCAAATGATCCTAGCATTAAAACTTTGTATACCATATGTGTAACCCAAGGGAGTCGGATTGATTAGTTTGGGGCATCTAAGGGCCAAAGTCACTAAAACTTTCAGTTTGGCATTTAAGGGACCTTTTTGTTACATGTAATATTTTAGTCCAAAAATGATGAAATTTGATGAAATTTATCATTTGAAACCTCACGTTGCGCGTTCGGTTCGGTTAGCGCGGTTAAATCTACAGGTAACCTAGCTCTACATTGAACACACAGTATGTTTTTCTCCTAATTCAATGCACAGATTGCACACACTCTAACTACCAAATGAGGAATACACTAAAAACGTTACATCAACGATCTAAGGCCAAGGTCACGAGTTACATAATGAATACGAAAAATCTTTAAATCTAACCTTTGGAAGATATAATTTATGTGTAAGGAATAAGTAAGGATATTTTATGAGTGCTTCCTTAAATATTTTATCCATCACAAAGGGACGTTAGAGAATACCATTGTGAAATGGGGCTAGCGATGGCCAAGGCTAATACTCTGTTAGAAGTTTTGTTATGTTGTAACCCTAAGCATGATAAGTAAGCTTAGGGCTTGACTAACACAAACCAAATTCTGTCTCGATCTCAGATTGCGTAGATTAAGCATTACATGAATACTAACAGCTGCACATGTAACCCCTAGGGCCACCACATGGATATTTATTTTCCCAAACAAATATCATTCTCAAACATGTTTTAAAAAAACAGATATTAGATCCTTTTTGGCAAATGGACACTAGCAGCTGTAAATATAACCCCAGTGTCACCATATGAAAACTAGGGGTTGCATCATCAACTCTCAGTGTTACCTTTTGATATGAATGTACAGTGTTTAGTTTATTTTCCAAAAACAAATTTCATTATAATTTGTTTTTCAAAACACAATTGCAATAACATTCCCAACAGAGAGATTATATCAATATGGGCCATTGAACGAAGCTGATGCTGTAACCTCTGGTGTTTATACGGTGACACAAATAGTTACATTTGCAACTGCTAGTGATGGTTTGCCCGAATTGATCTAATGTCTGTCTAGAAAGTTATGCAATTCTTGTATTTTTGAAAACCAGTTTTAAGATTGGATTTGGTTTGGAAAACAGAGGTAAAAATTACACATTCTTTCAAAAGTTAACACTAAGGGTTCCTACTGCAGCCCGTAGTGTTCCTATGGTGACTCGCACACTAACGGTGGATTGCACAATTAACACTAACCGTAACTAGGGCCCATATACTCTGATACAGCTGCATCCCAAAAGTCTGTTCATCTACTTCTGAAAACCCATTTAAATTCATGTTATTTGATGTTTCATCAATTGAGCATAACCTTGCTCCCGATAACCCTTTCCTTATCCGTTTTCTCGGTTTGATAGTAAAGTAATCTCCAGAAATGAGGCCGTGAACCACATTAACCAACATATTGCAGAACAAATTTGAAGTAAGGAATGGTTCAAAAACAGAAAATGATCATTTTAGATTTTTGTTGCATAATGATCCCAATGTTTTTCATTCCTGTATTATGCTCAGTTCTTGGCAGAAAGCAGGATAAGTGAAATATTTTACCCAAATAAGAAATAGTTGTCAAAGGATTCAAGGATTCGATTTAAAAAAAAGATCTTATCACGGCCTCTTTCAAGCTTTGCCAAAATAGTACTACCATAAAGATGAAGCCCTCACTTTTGTATGGTGAACGTAAATGATTTATGCATATTTCATCGAAAACATTTTGAAATAAGCTCAACAAGAAACGGTGTTTGTTCCAAAAACACTGAAGCAGTCCACCTTTCCGCGACTCGGTCAGTTTGCATGTTGCTTAATTATTGACAAGCGAAAAGAGAGAAAATTCGAACAAAGAGATTTTTGCCCAAAAGTTTCAATTACTGTATGACTTTGACCTTCAGACCAATTTTCGTCAAAATTCAGTAGGCCCGCAACTTTAGTATAGAGATAACATGTTTCATGAAAACATACCCATTAGTTTTATTTAGAGGTTGGTAAGATTTGAAACACTGGGATAACCTTAGAGTGATCTTTCAGTGGCCTTCTTCTCATGTAAAATACATAAACATGTCTGCAGAAACCAATCAGGCACGCATTAACATTCTGAGATACAATTTCAATAAATTTCCGAAAGTTTCGACCTCTTCGTGACCTTGACCTTCTGTTTAAAGTCCCTGGGCTCTCATCCTTAGGGGGGAGATGACGTTTGCCAAGTTTCGTGAAACATAAAATGACGGTTTACTCGAAAAGTTGGTGAAAAGATTTTGTAAATGTTTTCACCTTTGCTTGATCGTGACTGTTGGACGATTTCCGTCAAAAGCTGGCGAAATTTGAACGAAAGATTTTTCGGAAATTTGGTAACAAGACTTTTAGCACATGAGTTACAAAAACTCCTGACAAAAGCCAGAAGCAGACCCGTCTCCTTAATTATGGCTATATGAATAGGACTGTTATTATTTGAAATAATATAGTAATATCAAAAGCAGGTGAACAAACTTTTGGGTTGCAGCTATAATTACGAACAGATTGATGGGTATGGTTTAAGAATGATCTACACGCATTTAAAAATTAATTACACATTTTAAAAATGTTTCTTATATTTCAAAACAAAATCACAAAGTGTCATATTTTGAGTATTTTGAGCAGTGATACACGAAATAGTAATAACAGGGCATTTTTGTAAATGTTCTCAACACAGAAAGCGAATTATTGAACTGTAATCTACTTTATAAGGTACGTGTGTCATGAAAACTGGTTCCACGTCTTATCTGAAACATGTGAACACTAAGGGTTGCAACTGCACGATGTATGCATGGCATCAACCCTTAGTGCACACTAGTTAACACTAGTCGCGGATGCAACTCTAGGGTGGCAGTTGCAACCATTAGTGTTCATAGTTACACAGAGGGTTAGGTGAACACGAGGAGTTGTAACAAAGCCTTCCGCAACCATCTTTTGTCGTTAATGAGGCTGCCTTGTCAAGTGTGTGTCACAGCTTGTTGTGGTGGTCATACCCGACACGGACTTGTGAACTACAATTGACCCCACGCCACTTTCATCCTGAGATGACGTTTACGAGTGAGTGAGTGAGTGAGTGAGTTTGGTTTTACACCGCCTTTAGCAATATTCCAGCAATATCATGGCGGGGGACACCAGAAATGGGCTTCACACATTGTACCCATGTCGGGATTCGAACCCGGGTCTTCGGCGTGACGAGCGAACGCTTTAACCACTAGGCTACCCGACCGCCCCTGACGTTTGCGAAGGACTTGTCATGATGAAGTCATGTTTCATGGTTAGTAATATATTGTTCTATTGCAAAAAGCATTCTTTGTTTGCTTTTATATAATATTTACCACGATAAGTCAGGGACGCACAGGAGCATTTTCCGGATTTCAAAATCCTACAAATATCAGGCTTATGAAAAAGAAGTTATGCAAACATAATCAATGCAGTCACCATGGTTACCAACCTGGAGGTATCAGAGACACATAGGATGTATTTCCAGGTGCCTCTGTGTCGCATGACCAGGTGGTGGGCGTGGCAAGGCGTGGGTCGGGAAGACTGCAGTTGGTGTACGGGGAACCCGTCCCAGCCTGAGGGAGCTGGAATATACCCAGTTGTGGAATATACCCAGTTGTAGTACACAGTTGTGCAATATACACAGCTGTAGTATACTGTTGAGGAATATAGCCAGCTGTCATACCTCGATGTCACAATGATTAGATCTTATTGGTCCATGTGATCTTGATAAAATACTGTATAATCAATTTCTCAGCGGGGGAATAAATCTCATATACCCCGCTTCAAAGCAAAAAGCAACACGTCTTTTGCGAGTCAATGGAAGTCACGTGACATAGCAAAAATTAACCTCAGCTCAGTCGAACACCTGTTTTCTATCAATTTTGTTGGTTGGTTGGTTGGTTGGTTTGTTGTTTAACGCCGCACTCAGCAATATTCCAGCTATATGACGGCGGAGACCCACAGCCTACCATGCTCTGTGTGATTGTGTGGGAGACCCACAACCTACCATGCTCTGTGTGATTGTGTAGGAGACCCACAGCCTACCCACAGCCTACCATGCTCTGTGTGATTGTGTAGGAGACCCACAACCTACCATGCTCTGTGTGATTGTGTAGGAGACCCACAGCCTACCATGCTCTGTGTGATTGTGTAGTAGACCCACAACCTACCATGCTCTGTGTGATTGTGTAGTAGACCCACAACCTACCATGCTCTGTGTGATTGTGTAGTAGACCCACAACCTACCATGCTCTGTGTGATTGTGTAGGAGACCCACAACCTACCATGCTCTGTGTGATTGTGTGGGAGACCCACAGCCTACCATGCTCTGTGTGATTGTGTAGGAGACCCACAACCTACCATGCTCTGTGTGATTGTGTAGGAGACCCACAACCTACCATGCTCTGTGTGATTGTGTAGGAGACCCACAACCTACCATGCTCTGTGTGATTGTGTAGTAGACCCACAACCTACCATGCTCTGTGTGATTGTGTGGGAGACCCACAACCTACCATGCTCTGTGTGATTGTGTAGGAGACCCACAGCCTACCCACAGCCTACCATGCTCTGTGTGATTGTGTAGGAGACCCACAACCTACCATGCTCTGTGTGATTGTGTAGGAGACCCACAGCCTACCATGCTCTGTGTGATTGTGTAGTAGACCCACAACCTACCATGCTCTGTGTGATTGTGTAGTAGACCCACAACCTACCATGCTCTGTGTGATTGTGTAGGAGACCCACAACCTACCATGCTCTGTGTGATTGTGTAGGAGACCCACAACCTACCATGCTCTGTGTGACTGTGTAGGAGACCCACAGCGGTAGTCGGACCTGGGAGGAGAATCCGGCCACGAAGCTGGACTGTTCCAGGAGGTGGACTGCCATCATTGGATGCTGCAGGGAGGGACGCCCGAAGGGGAGGTGTATCGCGACAGGTGTCATCAGCTGACTG
The DNA here is from genome assembly GCF_022045235.1 of Haliotis cracherodii. Classification (NCBI taxonomy): domain Eukaryota; kingdom Metazoa; phylum Mollusca; class Gastropoda; order Lepetellida; family Haliotidae; genus Haliotis; species Haliotis cracherodii. The sequence continues at coordinate 70,561,088 of NW_027266297.1, forward strand.
CTTAACATGTACGCCTGGAGTATTAGAAGTAGTTAATAGTTAATAGCTTCGTTACTGGTGTGTAGATTATGCAACTCAAAAAGAGATCTGAAATAATTAGTTAAAAAAGTGGACAGGAACGATTCAAATGATTATTCTTGAAACAAACAATAATGTATGTAAGCAGCATCAAATTCAGTGTGAAGGCTGTGCTTAATATCACATCAAGATTTTCTATTCATATCTCACCTCACCTAAAAAAAATACAACTTTTCTGATCAGGTGGGCCTGATGTTCAGTTGCACTCCCGCACACTCCACCCCACCACCACTCACGCTGCCCCCCCCCCCCCCCCCCCCTCTCCCCCCACCTACTCACTCACCCCATCATACACACACACTATCCCACACCCACTCACTCCACTACATTACATCACACTTCCCCACTCGTCCCCCACCGAACCCACTACCCCCCCTCTCCACTCCACTACACCACACTTCCCCACTCGCCCCGCCCCCCCCCCACCCCCACCCCTACCATACACACTATCCCACACCCACTCACTCCACTACATTACACCACACTTCCCCACTCCACCACTCTCACACTGTCTCCCCTCCCCACTCCTTCCTCCCCACCCACATTATTCCACACCCACTCACTCCACTCCATTAAACCACACTTCCCCACTCGTCCCCCACCGACCCCACTCCACTACACCAAACTTCCCCGCTTCACTACTCTCACACCGTGTCTCCCACTCCTCCTCCCACCCCCCACAGTATCCCCCCACTTCCCCCCACCCCACACACTATCCCACACCCACTCACTCAACTCCACTACACCACACTTCCCCACTTCACCAGTCACACACTGTGTCTCCCACTCCTCCCCCCACCCCACCACACACACTGTCCCACACCCACTCACTCCACTCCACTACACCACACTTCCCCACTTCACCAGTCACACACTGTGTCTCCCACTCCTCGCCCCCACCCCACCACACACACTGTCCCACACCCACTCACTCCACTCCACTACACCACACTTCCCCACTCCACCAGTCACACACTGTGTCTCCCACTCCTCGCCCCCACCCCCACCACACAGACCATCCCACACCCACTCACTCCACTCCACTACACCACACTTTCCCACTCCACCACTATCACACTGTGTCTCCCACTCCTCGCCCCCACCCCACCACACACACTGTCCCACAACCACTCACTCCACTCCAATACACCACACTTCCCCACTCCACCAGTCACACACTGTGTCTCCCACTCCTCCCCCCACCCCACCACACACACTGTCCCACACCCACTCACTCCACTCCACTACACCACACTTCCCCACTCCACCAGTCACACATTGTGTCTCCCACTCCTCGCCCCCACCCCCACCACACAGACTATCCCACACCCACTCACTCCACTCCACTACACCACACTTCCCCACTCCACCAGTCACACACTTTCCATCCCCTCACCTCTTGGGCTGACAGAGGGCAGCTACAGACGGAGCTGATATTGAGGAGATCCGCTTCATCCACTTCAGACACATTCAGATAGGGAGTTCCTGCGGTGCGTGTGATGTTTGGAGGTGACAGGAGGATGGGATTCAGCGACCCATGTGTCCCGTTGTTGGGGGCTGCAGTTATCCCCAGCACGTCTGCAATGTAGCCAAGCTTATACCTCTCCATATTGACGGTGCTAATAACAAACCACTCTACTGATGGGTCCATGCTAAGATATAATGCATCTGTCGTTCCCAATCTCCTTGTCAAGCCTGGTGCCTCAGCACCACAACCAACAAGACACAACCCCTCACTTCACACCTCTCACTCGGCCAGGAACGCACCTGCCATCATATTGTATACTTCAATATTGGCATAAACTGCCATCATATTGTATATTTCAATATTGCCATAAACTGCCATCATATTATATACTTCAATATTGTTGTTATCTGCCATCATATTGTATACTTCAATATTGTCATTACCTGCCATCATATTGTATACTTCAATATTGTCATAAACTGCCATCATATTGTATACTTCATTATTGTCATAAACTGCCATCATATTGCATACTTCAACATTGTTGTTATCCGCATCATATTGTATACTTCAATATTGTCATTACCTCCCATCATATTGTATACTTCAATATTGTCATAACCTTCCATCATATTGCATACTTCAATATTGTTGTTATCTGCCATCATATTGTATACTTCAATATTGTTGTTATCTGCCATCATATTGTATACTTCAATATTGTTGTTATCTGCCATCATATTGTATACTTCAATATTGTTGTTATCTGCCATCATATTGTATACTTCAATATTGTTATTATCTGCCATCATATTGCATACTTCAATATTGTTGTTACCTGCCATCATATTGTATACTTCAATATTGTCATAACCTTCCATCATATTGCATACTTCAATATTGTTGTTATCTGCCATCATATTGTATACTTCAATATTGTTGTTATCTGCCATCATATTGCATACTTCAATATTGTTGTTATCTGCCGTCATATTGTATACTTCAATATTGTCATTACCTGCCATCATATTGTATACTTCAATATTGTCATAAACTGCCATCATATTGCATACTTCAATATTGTTGTTATCTGCCATCATATTGTATACTTCAATATTGTCATTACCTGCCATCATATTGTATACTTCAATATTGTCATTACCTCCCATCATTGTGTATACTTCAATATTGTCATTACCTTCCATCATATTGTATGCTTCAATATTGTCATCACCTTCCATCATATTGTATACTTCCATATTGTCGTTATCTGTCATCATATTGTATACTTCCATATTGTCATACACCGCCATCATATTGTATACTTCAATATTGTCATTACCTCCCATCATTGTGTATACTTCAATATTGTCATTACCTCCCATCATATTGTATACTTCAATATTGTCGTTATCTGCCATCATATTGTATACTTCAATATTGTCATAAACCGCCATCATATTGTATACTTCAATATTGTCATTACCTCCCATCATATCGTATACTTCAATATTGTCATTACCTCCCATCATATTGTATACTTCAATATTGTCATTACCTCCCATCATTGTGTATACTTCAATATTGTCATTACCTGCCATCATATTGTATACTTCGATATTGTCAAAGCCAGGGATGGTTATGTTGATGTTGAAGGCTGGGCCATATGCCAAGAATAGTGCCTGCAAACAGAATTGAATAAAAGAACAACTATTTTACTGTCAATTTTGTTCTTCCATGGCCACACCCGAGATTTCAGATGAGCATGAACCAGAATAATGCCAGCTATGACTAGAGATTAACTAGATGTCACTGCAGTGCAGCTGTGAACAGAAACTGACTAGTGGACACTGCAGTGCAGCTGTGAACAGAGACTGACTAGTGGACACTGCAGTGCAGCTGTGAACAGAGACTGACTAGTGGACTATATAAAGTTCACTGCAGAGCAGCTGTGACTAGAGACTATATAGAGGTCACTGCAGAGCAGCTGTGACTAGAGACTAAATAGCGGGCACTGCAGTGCAGCTGTGACTAGAGACTATATAGAGGTCACTGCAGTGCAGCTGTGACTAGAGACTATATAGAGGTCACTGCAGTGCAGCTGTGACTAGAGACTAAATAGCGGGCACTGCAGTGCAGCTGTGACTAGAGACTATATAGAGGTCACTGCAGTGCAGCTGTGACTAGAGACTATATAGAGGTCACTGCAGTGCAGCTGTGACTAGAGACTAAATAGCGGGCACTGCAGAGCAGCTGTGACTAGAGACTATATAGAGGTCACTGCAGTGCAGCTGTGACTAGAGACTATATAGAGGTCACTGCAGTGCAGCTGTGACTAGAGACTAAATAGCGGGCACTGCAGTGCAGCTGTGACTAGAGGCCAAGTAGAGAGCAAGGCAGTGCAGCCGTGACTAGAGACTATATAGAGGTCACTGCAGAGCAGCTGTGACTAGAGACTATATAGCGGGCACTGCAGTGCAGCTGTGACTAGAGACTATATAGAGGTCACTGCAGAGCAGCTGTGACTAGAGACTATATAGAAAGCACTGCAGTGCAGCTGTGACTAGAGACTAAATAGCGGGCACTGCAGTGCAGCTGTGACTAGAGACCAAGTAGAGAGCACTGCAGTGCAGCTCTGACTAGAGACTATATAGAGGGCACTGCAGAGCAGCTGTGACTAGAGACTATATAGCGGGCACTGCAGTGCAGCTGTGACTAGAGACTATATAAAGGTCACTGCAGAGCAGCTGTGACTAGAGACTATGTAGAGGTCACTGCAGTGCAGCTGTGATTAGAGACTAAATAGCGGGCACTGCAGTGCAGCTGTGACTAGAGGCCAAGTAGAATGCAGCCGTGACTAGAGACTAACTAGAGGGCAGTGCAGTGCAGCCGTGACCAGAGACCAGGTAGAGGGAAGTGTAGTGCAGCTGTGACTAGAGACCACGTAGAGGGCACCGCAGTGCAGCCGTGACTAGGGACCACGTAGAGGGCACCGCAGTGCAGCTGTGACTAGAGACTAACTAGAGGGCAGTGCAGTGCAGTTGTGACTAGAGACTAACAAGAGGGCAGTGCAGGGCAGCTGTGACTAGAGACTAACCAGAGGTTACTTACATGCATGGTTCTGTCGATGTTGTCGTACCCGTGAGTTCCACCAGAACAATATCTGTTGTTGCGGTATCTGCAGCAGACAACACATTGGGTGGCTGGGTTAATCGAGACTTGAGACTGGAGATAAAACTACTAGAAACGGTAGTACTGGGGTGTAGGGTACAGGGGACGGTAGTACTGGGGTGTAGGGTACAAGGGACGGTAGTACTGGGGTGTAGGGTACAAGGGACGGTAGTACTGGGGTGTAGGTGACAGAAGACGGTAGTACTGGGGTGTAGGTGACAGAAGACGGTAGTACTGGGGTGTAGGTGACGGAAGACGGTAGTACTGGGGTGTAGGTGACAGAAGACGGTAGTACTGGGGTGTAGGTGACAGAAGACAATAGTACTGGGGTGTAGGTGACAGAAGACGGTAGTACTGGGGTGAAGGGTACAAGGGACGGTAGTACTGGGGTGTTGGTGACAGAAGACGGTAGTACTGGGGTGTAGGTGACAGAAGACGGTAGTACTGGGGTGTAGGGTACAAGGGACGGTAGTACTGGGGTGTAGGTGACAGAAGACGGTAGTACTGGGGTGTAGGTGACGGAAGACGGTAGTACTTGGGTATAGGTGACAGAAGACGGTAGTACTGGGGTGTAGGTGGCAGAAGACGGTAGTACTGGGGTGTAGGGTACAGGAGACGGTAGTACTGGGGTGTAGGGTAAAGAAGACGGTAGTACTGGGGTGAAGGGTACAGGAGACGGAAGTACTGGGGTGTAGGGTACATGAGACGGTAGTACTGGGGTGTAGGGTACATGAGACGGTAGTACTGGTGTGTAGGGTAAAGAAGACGGTAGTACTTGGGTATAGGTGAAAGAAGACGGTAGTACTGGGGTGTAGGTGGCAGAAGACGGTAGTACTGGGGTGTAGGGTACAGGAGACGGTAGTACTGGGGTGTAGGGTAAAGAAGACGGTAGTACTGGGGTGAAGGGTACAGGAGACGGAAGTACTGGGGTGTAGGGTACATGAGACGGTAGTACTGGGGTGTAGGGTACATGAGACGGTAGTACTGGGGTGTAGGGTACAGGAGTCGATAGTACTGGGGTGAAGGGTACAGGAGACGGTAGTACTGGGGTGTAGGGTACAGGAGTCGATAGTACTGGGGTGTAGGGTACAGGAGACGGTAGTACTGGGGTGTAGGATACATGAGACGGTAGTACTGGGGTGTAGGGTACAGGAGACACTGGTACTAATGTGTAGGGTACAGTAGAAACTGGGGTGTAGGGTACAGGAGACGGTAGTACTGGGGTGTAGGGTACAGGCGACGGTAGTACTGGGGTGTAGGGTACAGGAGACGGTAGTACTGGGGTGTAGGGTACATGAGACGGTAGTACTGGGGTGTAGGGTACAGGAGACGGTAGTACTGGGGTGAAGGGTACAGAAGACGGTAGTACTGGGGTGTAGGGTACAGGAGACAATGGTACTAATGTGTAGGGTACAGGAGACGGTAGTACTGGGGTGTAGGGTACAGGAGACGGTAGTACTGGGGTGTAGGGTACAGGCGACGGCAGTAAGGGGGTGTAGGGTACAGGAGACAATGGTACTAATGTGTAGGGTACAGGAGACGGTAGTACTGGGGTGTAGGGTACAGGAGACGGTAGTACTGGGGTGTTGGGTACAGGCGACGGTAGTAAGGGGGTGTAGGGTACTGCAGGCTGAGGTACTGGAGACTGGAGACTAGAGAACTGGTGTTTTGGTTTTTTTAAACTGGCGTGTACCTCGATGCTGTCCAATTGGCAGCGACGTCAAGGTAGATCCCCTCGATCCTGTCGTTGTTGGCGTAGTGGAGGCGTCGGGGCAGGTCCGTCTTGTACATCACCTGCACGTGGCTGTTATTACAGCGGAGCTTATCGGCAATCTCCGCCAAGCTAACTGCAACATCACGACACAGATAACGACTATTCCTTCCTGCTACTACGTTCTACTCGTCAGCTTCGTTGTGATTTAAAATAAATAATCGTCACATTTACGGAAAGCATATAATGAAAATGAACTTCATGATTGGGTCATATGCTCCCAAGAAAACTGAGGATGAAAATCACACTGGTTCACAGAAGAGGATATAATAATATAGCGCCATGAGCTTTCACTTGAATGGAATGCCGCATAATAAACGGACTTCTTCTACTTATTATTATTGTAGTAACTCTACCATCTTCAGGTTGGAAAATAGGGTAACCGTAGTTTAAATGACATGAGCGCGAACACAAAGGGTAGGAAAAGATTGAGCCCGTGACAATAGTTCTTTTGGACGCCTACCGTTAAACGTCCGCTTTTGGACATGAAAATATTACAATATTACCTTTTTGTCAACCTGAAAACATGGCTGTGTGAGTTCCCGTGACCCTTTTACTGTTTGACGACTATTGGACAAAAATGAACATTGTTTCTGTTTACTTATTAAAACCTAATCAAAAGCAACAAGTATCACCTTGAAGTCAGTTTTAAGCGCTCACTTTGAGTAACAGTTTGCCTCCATGCCGTCTAACTACTTAGCAAAATGATTCCAATAAACTCATTGTGGTATTTAAGTATGTGTCCAATCCGTACAAACACGCTCCCTGAATGTTCAGAAATGGTTTCATGTCTGGCTTTCAGACCCTAAATATCTGACAGGACAAATCATATTGCTTCATACATTTGTTGTAAAACGTATGTGGACCTTGGCTAGAACATAAGGGGATGGTTACCAGCAAAGGGAACACATGGTCGATCACCGTTTAGGAGATATCATTAATATATACCAACAGCCGTTGGTTCCTGTCCACCAAGGTCTGTCTGTGTAACTGTAATCAGTCCAGGGTAGTTCTGGATCCTTTAACAACCTAATTATTCACGGGGTACTGGGGACTGAGGTACTGGAGACTGGGACACTGGAGACTGGGGTACTGGAGACTTGGGTACTGGAGACTGAGGTACTGGAGACAGGGGTACTGGAGACTGGGGTACTGGAGACCGAGGTACTGGAGACTGAGGTACTTGAGACTGAGGTACTGGAAACTGGGCGACTGGAGACTGGGGTACTGGAGACTGGGGTACTGGAGACTAGGGTACTGGAGACTGGGGGACTGGAGACTGAGGTACTGGGGACTGAGGCACTGGAGACTGGGGTACTGGAGACTGGGGCACTGGAGACTGGGGTCCTGGAGACTGAGGTACTTGGAAACTGGGCTACTGGAGACTGAGGTACTGGAGACTAGGGTACTGGAGACTGGGGCACTCGAAACTGGGGTCCTGGAAACTGGGGCACTGGAGACTGGGGTATTGGGGACTGGGGTACTGGGGTACTGGGGTACTGGAGACTGGGGTACTGGAGACTGGGGCACTGAAGACTGAGGTACTAGAGACTGGGGGACTGGAGACTGGGCTACTGGAGACTGGTGCACTGGTCACAAGGGTAGTTCTGGCACCTTCAACTCTTCATTATTCCCGGAATTGGTTCAATATTGAACCTGACATATGGACTGCCCACAAGTTGGCTCAAAGTAATCTAAATTGGTTGAAGCCATCATCTGGATATTCATTCCACAGCTTACGTGATCAAAGTTAAGGCCAGAGGGAAACTTAATATGTTGAAGCTCAAACAAAAACAAAAACTGCGAGGAGCAAGTGGCCCACCACACGTACACTGGGGGTCGGTAACTAGAGTTACAGAGTCTCTGTTCCTGTAGCTGTACTTGTTGCTGATGTGAGAAAAGGCTCCTTCATAGACGTAGAAGGTGCGCATGTCGTCCCTGGAGAAGAAGTTGGACAAAAGGAAGAGTCGGTCACATTGGAGGGGAGCCATGCCTGAAACACACATTCTGAATGTCTGACACTGACAACAGTTACATGCAAATGCTGATGATCTTGACACAGTTGTGGAGGTTGTCATCGGTGGACTATATACTTACCGTGGTCGTGGTGAGGACGGTGTTGTGGAGGTTGTCATCGGTGTACTATATACTTACCGTGGTCGGCGGTGATGACGGTATTGTGGAGGTTGTCATCGGTGTACTATATACTTACCGTGGTCGGCGGTGATGACGATGTTGACACAGTTGTGGAGGTTGCTCTGGTACAGTAGGGCCATCAGTGTGTCCATCAACTCGTCCAGCATCCTTAGACTGTCATTCACCTGGAGTAGGTTGTCAGTTAGACTTGTCAAATGTAATACGTATCACGTGTCCCGCTTCTACCAAGACAGCGCATGTTATGTTGGACTATTCCTTTGTGTCATTGGTTTGCACAACTCTGCATGTAATACAACAATGTTGTATACTCAACAATATAGCATTGCAAGTGTTGTAATTCAGACTAGTTAACTTGAGATGATGGTCAAAGCGCAAACTGTCAATTCAAAATCAAACTATAAGTGTGCTATTTGCGAATCCCTAGTATATACTATCCATATGTTAAATGACAACAGTGCTAGTCACCTCGTCGGATCTGGGGCCATCGCTGTGTCCAGCAGAGTCGGGTTGGTTAAAGTAGAGCGTGATGAAGTCCGGTCTCTCGGCGACAGGTCTGGTCAACCAGCTGACTACAGTCTCCACGCGGTCACTGAACGGCACTGACCTGTGCAGGAGACATTGCAGCATGATACTGTGTTCACACGAGATGGTGACTGTAACGCTCAAACAACATGATCCACATGCCGCATATTTAGTGAAAGAAATTACATGTGTTTAATGTCTTTTGTGTAGGATCGATAATAGCTTCCTCAAACACCAACCCGTCAACATTGTCATTCTGGGAGCAGCCTTCTTTCGACTGCACTTTATTTCGTCTAGTCAGCTCGACTACAGTAATTGTGGTGAGATGGAGGTGATTCGACTACACTCAGAAAATCTCATCCCTCACTTGATAATGGGCAGATCTAAGCTCCATTAAACTGGAGAAAAACCTTATTACAATTCACACTTGAAATGAAAAATACCCTGCTTAGGAGTAGCTTTGAAGTAAATAAGGGTAAGCACTCTTTTAGAAAAGCAATTATTAAGAATGTAACAAATTTTATACTTGGGATAAAATTTTCTTAGTAAAGAACAGATTCTAGTACATTTTCTGGTTGAGTCCCATCTGGGATTCGAACCCACACTTCCAGGGTGAGGCACCTAGTCGCCAGCACACAAGTCAGCGATCTAACCCACTCAGTCACCGAGACTTCCACAAAAGTCCGACAACTGGTAGTCTAGATCACGTAGTTTGTGTACCCCTGTGACAAATGAAAATTGACACAACTCCCATGGCCTAAAGATCGCTGACTTGAAAGATGAAAGGAACGAAGTTCTTATAAGTACCAACGAATATTGTTTGTTGATACTATGATATGCATTATTTGGTCATATAATATATGTATATAATAAATCTATTCAACGATCTCTCTTATTCTTCTTTATCTTATTTAACACGGTCAGGTCTATTATGTTTCTGGGGGTGGTGGGTAGCTTAGTGGTTAAAGCGTTCACTCGTCACGCCGAAGACCCGGGTTTGATTCCCGACATGGGTACAATGTGTGAAGCCCATTTCTGGTGTCCCCTACCATGATATTGCTGGAATATTGCTAAAAGCGGCGCAAAACCATACTCACTCACTCACTACTATATTTCCAAAGGAGTCAGCGTATTATCCTTTCAAGCACTGGTGCATAACTTTGTTTTGATAACACTGTCGACGAAACGAACTGTGGACGAAAGTGGCGCCTCCTCATTCTGCAGTAAGGCCTGGACTGCTGGTCTGCTTAAGCTACAGTCACACAGACAATGCGACCGCGATACAACCTCTTGGCGACTGATTACCCTTGCGACCGACTAAGACCGGTGAGACCGGCGAAACTACTTCTGCCCATATTTGGAATTAGGGTAAGATCGCTGATCAATCGCCGATAGGTTTTGCAACTTGTCAGTGATTGATCGGCAACTGATCACCGCAGATACGGCGAAATGTTTGCAACTGGTTGAGACCGATCGGTGACCAGTCAGCGAATCTTCGGTGACTTGTTGCAACTGAACGGGGACTGGTTGGTGACTAGTTGTCGATCGATCACCGATCAAAACATAATGCTATATGCAAGGGATGCTTTTCTGAATTAAATCATTTGTTTGCAAGTTGTCAAGATGTTAACAGCAGAACAGTTCCACTTTTTCCGCCTGCAAAGAATAAATATAAATGCTGCAGTTGCTGCCATGATGGTGTACAGAAGAATGAGAAGGGCAAGGCGAAAGCTGTATTGGCTGAGACGCAAGACGCCACAACTAGGTGACTATGAGAATCTGATGGTAGGATTGAAGAGAGAAAGTCGTGGTGATTTTGTGGGCTACAGGTCAGACAGGCTACAGACAGGTCTTTTTATAGACGGTGACATGTTGCAAACCCAACGGCGAATGATAGACACACGCTTGGAAACCACTTTGCAACCGATCGACAACCAGATCACCGCCTCATCACTGATCAATCACCCATAGGTCGTTACTAGGTTGCAAAGAGTCCATACCCTTGTGTAGACGAAACCGATTGCCGCACAGTGGAAACCAATCTGCGATTAAAAAAACACCACTTGGGGACTTCTAGGAGACCAATGAAACCTCCGAGCTACCAAATCGGCCGCAGCCAGTATTTTGTGCATGTTTAAAACACTGGTTGCGACCGAATGGGTTTTTCGAACGCTCAGAAACCTTGTAGCGACCTCAGTGAAACCTTTCAGAGACCCCTGAAATTTAACCTCATTGCGATCGTCAAATATTTTGGTCACCAGGAGGTTGCATCGCGGTCACATTGTCTGTGTGACGGAGGCTTTAACACTACTGCCCGAGAAGGTGAGGTGAAATTGGGTTTAACGTCGCGTCTAAGATAATTGCACTTATATAGCGACGTGCATGCACGTGTGTGTGTGTGTGTGTGTGGCTGCTTGTACTAGTCCGGACTAATGCCGATTTATTGTGCTAGCTCACTGAGATACCATGCCGCAGTTTAACATGAAAACCCCACGCAGACACAGTATACTGACACCGAGCCGACCAGTCCTTGTTTTAGCCCCTTAATGCCGAGCGCCAGACAGGGTAACAACAAGTACCATCTTTTAACGTCCTTCCGACCTCCTGGCGGACGCTCTACCACTAGACCACGGAGGTGGTCTACTGCCCGAGAAGGCAACGCATGTATTTGATTAAATGATGAAGAATGATTAAAACTTTCTTACCCGTCGTATCTGCGATATGTGTCTGGATAGGACCCTGGGGAGGTGGAACATGTAACATGATCATGAATTGAACATGACATTGTGCCGAACAGAAGCTGTTCCTGATTGATAAAGAATGTTAAGGTTTTAATGGCAGACCCGGTAGATAAAACTATTTATCATTGATACAGTTCAACATTCCGTGGAGTACGTGCGATGAGTCTACACATCCGACCCATGTCATATAAGTGTCAAACATTCCGTATAGTACGTATGAAGAATCTATACATTCGGGCCATGTCATATAAGTGTCAACCATTCCATGGCGTACGTACCATCAATCTGTACATCCGACCCTGGCCAGAAGTAGGTTGCAGACCTCTTCCCTTGCCTCTGAGCTGTCAACCATAGCTGTAGAAACGCAAAGCAAAAAGGTAGTTCCATATGTAACATGTGGATGCTACATATCTATGAGTAGAAATAGTTACCACCCCACTCCTACATTCATGGACAGTAGACATGCCGGCACCCACCCCACTCCCACATTCATGGACAGTAGACTTGCCGGCTACCACCCGACTCCTAGATTCATAGACAGTAGACTCGCTGGCTCCCACCCCACTCCTACGTACATGGACAGTAGACTTGCCTGCTACCACACCACTCCTACATTCATGGACATTAGACTTGCTGGCTCCCGACCCACTCCTACATACATGGACAGTAGACTTGCCTGCTACCACCCGACTCCTACATTCATGGACATTAGACTTGATGGCTCCCGACCCACTCCTACATACATGGACAGTAGACTTGCCTGCTACCACCCAACTCCTACATTCATGGACAGTAGACTTGCCGGCTCCCGACCCACTCCTACATACATAGACAGTAGACTTTCCGGCTACCACCCGACTCCTACATACATGGACATTAGACTTGCCGGCTACCACCCCACTCCTACATTCATGGACAGTAGACTTGCCGGCTACCACCCGACTCCTACATACATGGACAGTAGACTTGCCGGCTACCACCCAACTCCTACATTCATGGACAGTAGACTTGCTGGCTCCCACCCCACTCCTACGTACACGGACAGTAGACTTGCCTGCTACCATCCCACTCCTACATTCATGGACATTAGACTTGCTGGCTCCCGACCCACTCCTACATACATGGACAGTAGACTTTGCGGCTACCACCCGACTCCTACATTCATGGACATTAGACTTGCCGGCTACCACCCCACTCCTACATTCATGGACAGTAGACTTGCCGGCTACCACCCGACTCCTACATACATGGACAGTAGACTTGCCGGCTACCACCCGACTCCTACATTCATGGACAGTAGACTTGCTGGCTCCCGACCCACTCCTACGTACACGGACAGTAGACTTGCCTGCTACCATCCCACTCCTACATTCATGGACATTAGACTTGCTGGCTCCCGACCCACTTCTACATACAAGGACAGTAGACTTGCCTGCTACCACCCAACTCCTACATTCATGGACAGTAGACTTGCCGGCTACCACCCCACTCCTACATTCATGGACAGTAGACTTGCCAGCTACCACCCGACTCCTACATACATGGACAGTAGACTTGCCGGCTACCACCCGACTCCTACATACATGGATAGTAGACTTGATGGCTACCACCCGACTCCTACATTCATGGACAGTAGACTTGCCGGCTACCACCCGACACCTACATACATGGACAGTAGATTTTCCTGCTACCACCCAACTCCTACATTCATGGACAGTAGACTTGCCGGCTACCACCCCACTCCTACATTCATGGACAGTAGACTTGCCAGCTACCACCCGACTCCTACATACATGGACAGTAGACTTGCCGGCTACCACCCGACTCCTACATACATGGATAGTAGACTTGATGGCTACCACCCGACTCCTACATTCATGGACAGTAGACTTGCCGGCTACCACCCGACACCTACATACATGGACAGTAGATTTTCCGGCTACCACCAGACTCCTACATACATGGACAGTAGACTTGCCGGCTACCACCCGACTCCTACATTCATGGACAGTAGACTTGCCGGCCCCCATCCCACTCCTACATTCATGGACGGCAGACTTGCCGGCTCCCATCCCACACCTACATTCATGGACGGCAGACTTACCGGCTCCCCACCCCACCATCCTGGATCAAAAGAGTGTTCTCCTCCCATGGCAAATTTCTTCCCCATGTCAAAGTCGTACATGGTGTTGTCCACGATGCCATGCGACTCCGGGTACAGACCCTGTGTGGAGAAGAGGACAATGATGATAACGCGTATTGTCTGTCTTATAGTGTTCTGGTCGGTGTTATAGTGTACTGTCTGTGTTACAATGTACTGGTAGGGGTATAGTGTACTGGTAGGGTTATAGTGTACTGGTAGGGTTATAGTGTACTGTCTGTGTTACAATGAACTGGTAGGGGTATAGTGTACTGATAGGGGTATAGTGTACTGGTAGGGTTATAGTGTACTGGTAGGGTTATAGTGTACTGGTAGGGGTATAGTGTACTGATAGGGGTATAGTGTACTGGTAGGGTTATAGTGTACTGGTAGGGGTATAGTGTACTGGTAGGGGTATAGTGTACTGGTAGGGGTATAGTGTACTGGTAGGGTTATAGTGTACTGGTAGGGTTATAGTGTACTGTTAGGGTTATAGTGTACTGGTAGGGTTATAGTGTACTGGTAGGGGTATAGTGTACTGGTAGGGGTATAGTGTACTGGTAGGGTTATAGTGTACTGGTAGGGTTATAGTGTACTGGTAGGGGTATAGTGTACTGGTAGGGTTATGGTGTACTGGTAGGGGTATAGTGTACTGGTAGGGTTATAGTGTACTGGTAGGGGTATAGTGTACTGGTAGGGTTATAGTTTACTGGTAGGGTTATAGTGTACTGTCTGTTTTACAATGTACTGGTAGGGGTATAGTGTACTGGTAGGGTTATAGTGTACTGGTAGGGTTATAGTGTACTGGTAGGGTTATAGTGTACTGGTAGGGGTATAGTGTACTGGTAGGGGTATAGTGTACTGGTAGGGGTATAGTGTACTGGTAGGGGTATAGTGTACTGGTAGGGGTATAGTGTACTGGTAGGGGTATAGTGTACTGGTAAGGTTATAGTGTACTGGTAGGGGTATAGTGTACTGGTAGGGTTATAGTGTACTGGTAGGGTTATAGTGTACTGGTAGGGTTATAGTGTACTGGTAGGGTTATAGTGTACTGGTAGGGTTATAGTGTACTGGTAGGGGTATAGTGTACTGGTAGGGGTATAGTGTACTGGTAGGGGTATAGTGTACTGGTAGGGTTATAGTGTACTGGTAGGGTTATAGTGTACTGTCTGTGTTGTAGTGTACTGGTAGGGTTATAGTGTACTGGTAGGGTTATAGTGTTCTGGTAGGGTTATAGTGTACTGGTAGGGTTATAGTGTACTGGTAGGGGTAAAGTGTACTGGTAGGGTTATAGTGTACTGGTAAGGTTATAGTGTACTGGTAGGGGTAAAGTGTACTGGTAGGGGTATAGTGTACTGGTAGGGGTATAGTGTACTGGTAGGGGTATAGTGTACTGGTAGGGTTATAGTGTACTGGTAGGGTTATAGTGTACTGGTAGGGGTAAAGTGTACTGGTAGGGATATAGTGTACTGGTAGGGGTATAGTGTACTGGTAGGGGTATAGTGTACTGGTAGGGGTATAGTGTACTGGTAGGGGTATAGTGTACTGGTAGGGTTATAGTGTACTGGTAGGGTTATAGTGTACTGGTAGGGTTATAGTGTACTGGTAGGGTTATAGTGTACTGGTAGGGGTAAAGTGTACTGGTAGGGATATAGTGTACTGGTAGGGGTATAGTGTACTGGTAGGGGTATAGTGTACTGGTAGGGTTATAGTGTACTGGTAGGGTTATAGTGTACTGGTAGGGGTAAAGTGTACTGGTAGGGATATAGTGTACTGGTAGGGTTATAGTGTACTGGTAGGGGTAAAGTGTATTTATAGGGATAAAGTGTACTGGGAGGAGACAGACTGTGAGTATAGTGTACTGTTGGCTGTGATCACATACTGTGACTAGAGTGTACTGGTTCGGGAAGGTCTTGCTGGGATAGGATGGCCTCATGTAGGGTGAGTGGCTTCCACATCCCACCAGACGCTGCAGTACTGGAGTGAGGCCACGAGACAGGTAGTCGGCACGGAAGCCATCAAAGGAGATCAGCAGCAAGGGTTTATAGCTGATAAAAAAGAACACATATTGGTTTGGTGAGTCCATTGTCTTCTACCACATTACAGGAGTGTCAAAAAAGAGGTGAGGGAAGCTTACTCTGAACTGCACGTATTGTTCCCTTCCCCCGGGCAGGGCAGGTTCTTCCACTCAACAGTCGGTTCCGGTTCAGATATCCCAGGAGCATCCCATAATGCATCTGGCAGGAAGGTGACGAGTCGGGCCGCCTTGTTTCTGTCAACATCTGTGAAGAACTGGAAACCAGTTATCAGCTCAATGTCCTTGACCCTGGCCGTGTTCTCCAGAAGTTGCATATGGTTCTCCTGTAAATGGAGGTGGTCAGTAACTAGCGTGTCGCACATGGGATCCTCAGTAACTAGCTTGTCTCATAGGGAGGTCGTCAGTAACTAGCTTGTCGCACATGGGATCCTCAGTAACTAGCTTGTCTTACAGGGAGGTCGTCAGTAACTAGCTTGTCTCACAGGGAGGTCGTCAGTAACTAGCGTGTCTCACATGGAGGTCGTCAGTAACTAGCTTGTCTCACAGGGAGGTCGTCAGTAACTAACGTGTCTCACAGGGAGGTCGTCAGTAACTAGCGTGTCTCACATGGAGGTCGTCAATAACTTGTGTGTCTCACATGGAGGTCGTCAGTAACTAGCTTGTTTTACAGGGAGGTCGTCAGTAACTAGCATGTGAGAGCTTACTATTGGGTTTATCTGGTCCAACATCCCAGATGAGTTCTAGGTGTTGTGGTAGAAGCAGAAATATATGATTATTCCATTTAAGATACAAGTTGTCCTCACTAAACAATTGGGCGATTCCTTCACATGTGGGAGAATGAATGAAAGCAGCTGCAGCTGGTCTGTGCAAGGGAGAGAACTGTCATTCCCACATCGCACAATCACCACAAAGAAGTGAGTTGGGAAGGGAACTGTTTCATTGTCATCGACATATCTGGAAATACAAATACAATGTTTTTATGTATGTCAGCATGTAACTTTCAACGTTAAAACACCGCTAGGGGAAAGGGTGCAGGAAGCTTTATTCTAGTTTCCCAGTTTAACACTTAAATACATGTCCATAGCCAAGTAAAATGGATAAGTTTAGGATGAAATTGATCTTTTTCAGGTTTTGTTTGCAGCGAGTGGGTCTCGCGTTACTGTCTTGAAAATAAAAAGCAACACAGGTACTGATCTCTCAGTAGAAACATAAAACATGCTCTCTTCAGGTACCTCGAGAAACCATCAAGACCGTCATATCTGCCGTCACTCTTGCCGTCAAACACCGGTCCCACCGTCACCCCGAGGTCACCATACTGGCCAGCGTAAGTAGTCACCAACTGCCACATGTACCGCCAGATTCCTGTACATAGATGTCAGACTGTCACATACGTACCGCCAGATTCCGGCACACAGATATCACTCTGTCACACATATACCGCCACATTCCAGCACACAGATGTCACTCTGTCACACATATACCGCCACATTCCTGCACACAGATGTCACTCTGTCACACATATACTGCCACATTCCTGCACACAGATGTCACCCCATCTCCTATGTACCGCCAGATTCCTGCACATAGATGTCACACTGTCACGCATGTACCGCCAGATTCCTGCACACAGGATCCATGCACACTTACAGAACACTGGATCAAGCTAAGAAATCTTAATACAGAAAAAAGTTCGTACAAACCCGAAAAATCAATAAACAATGGGAAACGCCTATTATCCTGCCTACAACACAACACCTGTGCTGATTACAACACAATATTTGTGCTTATACAACATATTACATGTGCTTTTACAACACAACATCTGTGCTTGCTACACCACAACACCAAGGCTGGTTATGGTTACAACACTGCAATACCTGTGCTGACTACAACACAATACATGTGCTGATTACAACGCAATACCTGTGCTGAATACAACGCAATACCTGTGCTGACTACAACACAATACCTGTGCTGATTACAACAAAATACCTGTGCTGATTACAACACAATACCTGTGCGGAAGGTGTTGTACATGGGCACCACCACGGAGGAGAACTGGGCTGAGCTGCAGCTGGCATCATTTCCTGGAAATTCAACAGATCAGCTCACTATCACCATTACAACGTTTCCACTCTCTATGCAGATACAACGTGTGTCCAAAACGCCAATTACAAAGTCTCCAGTCGCGAAGTCTGCCGAAATAGACTATACAGGGAATAACAGACACGGTAGTGATGTAAATTGTGTGAATGGATCACTGAAACCAGGTGTTATTACACCCTGTCTGTCCCAGCCTGTGGCCTGCATGTCTCCTTTCTGTCTACTGTCTGTCCTCGATCTGCCCTGCATCTGTATTTGGTCTGTCTTCTGGTTGTCCAGTATTTTTAGCTTATCCTCACTTAGCCACCAGGTTGGTGGGGATTAACAGTGGTGGTGTTATCACAAGGAAAGGGAATGTGCTGTGTAGTGTATGTATTAATGCATATATTAATTATAGATTATGACATGTAGACACATCAGATTAATTGCTGTGTAATGTATGAATATATGAATTCTGAAAATAATCTGTATACCATACAGAATAACATGTGTAGTTATCTAGCAATGTGAAATAAAATGTTGAGATGAACCCCGGTGAATCTTGTTTTTTCAATCAACACACATGACTGCGTCACCTATTCCAAACAATAGGTGGGGGCAAAGTGAGGAGACCCCTAAGGATCTATACCAAAACATCGCTATAATAGTACAATAAGAGCTTGTTTCACATAAATCGTGTCTTCTTTCACCTGGTATAAGACTCCCTGCAGTGACTGCGCCATGTTGGTATCTGGTGTACAGGCGTTGCTCACTGACGTCCAGCATAGGGTCGGCCACTACACAGACGGGCTCCTGGGAGTAATGTGTGGAGTTTGCCTGGAGCAGAAGAGATCCATCGAGCACTGTAGCTCACCTATAGTATGTGATCAGGGTACGATCAAAGCTTCACCATGTTTCATTGAAAATGTATTTTCTTTTATCGGGAAGGAAACAAACTAAAAATATTGTAACGATCAGCGTGCGAGGGACCACATTGATGACGTGTGCATCACCTCTTGACCCAAGATAACCGAGGGAGACACTCGTTGACATGGAATAGGATGATTTGACACGTACAAACGTCTTTGTTTCTCTGAGCTAAAGATCAAGATATGGTATGGTTGTGTATTCTATTTAGAAAAACTTGTGGGAAAAAATTTGCGAGAAAATAGAATGAAAGATTATATCTTTTAAAGCAAAACGTACATTTTCTTGCTTGACAGTGACTGCGACCCACAGAGGCAAATGCAGGTCGTGACTGTAGGCGGCCATGTTGACTCCATGGTGCAGCAGACAGGCGGCGGGGGTGATGGCGGGGGAGACGGCGGGGATGTTCAGTGTGGAGATGTCGGCAGCCTGAATACCCAAGCAGTTCAGTGTTATGAAGCAGTAGAGATTGTATAGTTGTAGTGATTTTCAGTGGCAGCAAATGATTGAAGCGCAGGTAAAATGTCGAGAGCTGTCGTGGCCCGATGGTAGCGGCAGACGTTGACAGCGAGAAGTTTAGAGTTGTCAGCCTTTGTAAAAAAATGAACATGACAAACTTGGTTGTTTGAGAAATTTCGGAATAGGACAGTTTTTAGGAGAACGAGAAGAGGGCGGTTCCGGGCCAGTCGCGACCTTACTTGTTTCTTATCTCCTGCTGATCGGAGACCTAATGGTGGACACGGCATTGCTGCCAGCTCCCTGCTTCAAGAACGGAGACTGGCCTGTTTAAAGACATCCGACAGAGAAAACATTATGGATAGTCGTACGCGCACTAACCTCAATTTAAACATGTACCTGTTGTTCAGTGAGGCTACAGTTACAGGTGTCTTGCAACAGTTCTGTGTATGATTGTCTTGTGTCAGAACAGTTCCGGTATGCCGGTGGTAGTGGGTCAGCTTCCAGAGATGCAGGGGGGTCCTTAAGCATGTGGTTCAGCGCCCCAGGGGTGCCGTTATTTGGCGCAGGGGTGACACCAAGTACACCTGACAAAACAAAACAACAACTTTACAAAACAAAACAAAGGAGTAAACAGTCTTCATATAATAGCCAACTGCAGATGTAGTAGCTAATGCAGATATATTAGCCAACTGCAGATGTAGTAGCTAATGCAGATATAATAGCCTACTGCAGATGTAGTAGCTAATGCAGATATAATAGCCAACTGCAGATGTAGTAGCTAATGCAGATATAATAGCCTACTGCAGATGTAGTAGCCAACTGCAGATATAATAGCCAACTGCAGATGTAGTAGCCAACTGCAGATATAATAGCCAACTGCAGATGTAGTAGCCAACTGCAGATATAATAGCCAACTGCAGATGTAGTAGCCAACTGCAGATATAATAGCCAACTGCAGATGTAGTAGCTAATGCAGATATAATAGCCAACTGCAGATGAAGTAGCTAATGCAGATATAATAGCCTACTGCAGATGTAGTAGCTAATGCAGATATAATAGCCTACTGCAGATGTAGTAGCTAATGCAGATATAATAGCCAACTGCAGATGTAGTAGCTAATGCAGATATAATAGCCAACTGCAGATGTAGTAGCTAATGCAGATATAATAGCCTACTGCAGATGTAGTAGCTAATGCAGATGTAATAGCCAACTGCAGATGTAGTAGCTAATGCAGATATAATAGCCTACTGCAGATGTAGTAGCTAATGCAGATGTAATAGCCAACTGCAGATGTAGTAGCTAATACAGATATAATAGCCAACTGCAGATGTAGTAGCTAATGCAGATATAATAGCCTACTGCAGATGTAGTAGCTAATGCAGATGTAATAGCCAACTGCAGATGTAGTAGCTAATGCAGATATAATAGCCTACTGCAGATGTAGTAGCTGATGCAGATATAATAGCCAACTGCAGATGTAGTAGCTAATGCAGATATAATAGCCTACTGCAGATGTAGTAGCTAATACAGATATAATAGCCTACTGCAGATGTAGTTGCTAATGCAGATATAATAGCCAACTGCAGATGTAGTAGCTAATGCAGATATAATAGCCTACTGTAGATGTAGTAGCTAATGCAGATACAATAGCCCACTGCAGATGTAGTAGCTAATGCAGATATAATAGCCTACTGCAGATGAAGTAGCCCACTGCAGATGTAGTAGCTAATGCAGATATACTAGCCCACTGCAGATGTAGTAGCTAATGCAGATATAATAGCCTACTGCAGATGTAGTAGCCTATTGAAGATGTAGTATTCGTACCAACTGATTGAGTATACCTACCCAGATATAGTAGACTACTGCAGGAATAGCTGCCTAGCGCAGGCACATTATACCTACACCGTCAGATAGAGTATTCTCTACTCCAGATTTTAAAGCCTACTCATAATATGGTATACGTATTTCGACTATATCACGAGCATGTGTTTATGAATTTCTATCAAATAGAGATGACACCAAGTGTTCACAAAGAAGTGTATCCTGGCCTGTAGCACCCTCCACAAACAAATGCACAGGCAAGTCAGTTGTTCACCTGAAGCAACGCGGGACCATATGGTACAAGTCAAAGTCATTCACTCAGATTTTGATGAGGACGTTTGGTAGCCAAGTAGACAGAGTTCTTTTTGCTATAGGACGCCTTGGTTTGATTCCATATTGTGCTATTCCTGAAATGTTACTTTAACATTTCGGCGGACTAAAAAATAGCTTTTTGCAGTGCGAATATGTATGTGACGTCATCACCGCGTCGATTCTTCAGCAAGCGAGAACGTGTGAGTATCGCGTAAAAAACATCGCGAAATAAAGACATACAGGGGGTAGGGGTGGACTTAAAGTAGCAGTTGCAAAGTCCAACTCATACTCAATAGTATGAGTATCGATTACATTGATTGCTTTCTTTGCAATATGACACAGTAGCAATGTTTGAACAAGAAACGTGTCAAAAACACAGACGTGTATCACTTTGATGAAATCCACTGGCATGTGCTGACATACCAAGGAATTAATATCTGGGCGTCAACAGGATTTGAGCCCACGATCATCGAACGCTAACATGGACAAAACTGGCCACTGGTGCTTGACAACACATTGCATACATGATATGTAAATATCACATTTTACCTGTCCTCAAGCTGCACACTCTTGAACCTTCCTCAACCAAAGACGTAAATATCACATCTTACCTGTCCTCAAGCTGCACACTCTTCACCCTTCCTCAACCAAACACGTAAATATCACATCTTACCTGTCCTCAAGCTGCACACTCTTGAACCTTCCTCAACCAAAGACGTAAATATCACATCTTACCTGTCCTCAAGCTGCACACTCTTCACCCTTCCTCAACCAAAGATGTAAATATCACATCTTACCTGTCCTCAAGTTGCACACTCTTGAACCTTCCTCAACCAAACATGTAAATATCACATCTTACTTGTCATCAAGTTGTAAACTTCTATATTTTCAAATGTGTCTGCTGAGAACTGTTGCTTGAAGGCAGGGCCATGGGCCAGGAACAGGGCCTGGGAATGAAGCACGAGTTCATTGTAACATTGTAAATCTGTCATATAGAGAAGGATGGCTTTCGTGACTTTGTAATATATGATTGTATGATTGTAACATCTTACGGTATATCGAGCACAGATCAACTTCCGTATTGTATTTGAACACAATGTTCTATGTTTAAAGGGGGCGATGAGGTAGTCTGGTGGTTAAAGCGTTCGTTCGTCACATCGAAGGCCCGGTTTCGATTTCCCACATGGGTACAATGTGTGAAGCCCATTTCTGGTGTCCCCCACCATGATATTGCTAGATTATTGCCGAAAGCGGCGTAAAACCATACTAACTCACTCACTCCCTCTATCTTAAAGCTTGATAAATACTTACCCCCATGCTCTTGTAGAGATTGTCGTAGCCGTGGTCACCGCCCATGCAGTAGCTGCTGAAGGACCCGGTTCTGTGACAAAAGAAGAAGCACTTTATGAATAAACTGAAGAGAGTATACTCAGATAGATGGCGGAAAGAGCATCTGGATGAGAATGACATAATGAGGTCATCGAGACACAACAGATGACGATGAGGTCATCAAGATAAACAGGTGACGACGAGGTCATCAAGATGACGATGAGGTCATTGAGATAAACAGAGGTGACGACGAGGTCATCGAGTTAAACAGATGTGGCGATGAGGTCGTCAAGATAAACAGAGGTGACAACGAGGTCATCAAGATCAACAGATGTGATGATGAGGTCATCGAAACACACCAGAGGTGAAGATGAGGTCAACGAGATACACCAGAGGTGACAATGAGGTCATCGAGAGATAACAGTGATGACGAAAAGACATCTAAAATCGTAACCTTGAAACAATCCATCGTTCATCCAAGTCGAGGATGACACTATCAATGCGACGGTTGTTGACGTAGTGATGGCGAACAGGAAATTGGTTCTTGTCGTACACACGGAGGTGGGGATTTCTACATTGCAGGTTCTCCAGAATGGTGTCCTTGCTCACTAGGACGCAAATGACAACAATTACGTTTTGCATCTGTTTAAATGTAGAATACACATCATTAGTATGACTAGTTTCATTGCGCAACTACATATAGGAAGTATGACACGTTATCTATTCTGTTATGTTTACATTGTATAAGTTATCGCCATTTATGTACATGACAGATGATACACTGAGCTGTTGTGCTGTTACGAATGTCGAGGATGTTCCTGCTACCTTGCGGCGTCTGGAGGGGGACGTTGTTGGAGCTGCCGTAGGTGTACATGTTGCTGATCCGGCCTGCGGTTCCATCATACACAAACAGCTTTCTCAGTTGGGATCGTGTGAAATACGACTTCAGGCTCACCATTCGCGAACAGCTCTTACTGGTCATACCTGCAAACAGGCACACGCAACAGTGACCCTCACACTTACTGGTCATACCTGCAAACAGGCACACGCAACGGTGACCCTCACACTTACTGGTCATACCTGCAAACAGGCACACGCAACAGTGACCCTCACACAATGTAAGCTGTATGTCAGAAGCGCACAACGCTGAACCATATGCACACGTTGTATGTATCTTACATTCTGTCAATATAGATGAAAGATGTCAACAAAGTGTGTGGCTGTCAATATGCAAATAAGAATCTTACATTCTGTCAGTATGCAAATATGTATCTTACATTCTGTCAATGTGCAAATAAGTATCTTACATTCTGTCAATGTGCAAACATGTATCTTACATTCTGTCAATATGCAAATATGTATCTTACATTCTGTCAATATGCAAATATGCATCTTACATTCTGTCAATATGCAAATATGTATCTTACATTCTTTCAATATGCAAATATGGAGCTACATTCTGTCAACATAGATGAAAGATGTCAATGTAGTGTGTGGCTGCTTGTACTAGTCAGGACTGAGCCGACCAGTCCTTATAAGAACAAGTTCCATCTTTCAGCGTCTTTTGGTATGACGCGGCCGGGCATTGAACCTCGGACCATCTGCTCTCCGGGCGGACGCTCTACAACAAGACCACGGAGGCAGTTCATAGATATGAGATGTCAATGTAAATACAGGATGTCAATATAGATGAAATATGTTAACGTTTCCGTCTTACCATGGTCCACCATTCCCTCCCAGTGACGGTATACAACAGTCGTCTCAGTATGATCCACCCTCCCTTTGACGGTATTCTACAGGCGTCTTACCATGTTCCACCTCTCCTTGTGACGGTATACTACAGTCGTCTTACTATGGTCCACCCCTCCCTGTGAAGGTATACAACAGTCGTCTTACCATGGTCCACCATTCCCTCCCAGTGACGGTATACTACATTCGTCTCAGTATGATCCACCGCTGTCACCCTGTGACGGTATACTACAGTCGTCTTACTATGGTCCATCCCTCCCTTTGACGGTATTCAACAGTCGTCTTACCATGTTCCACCTCTCCTTGTGACGTTTACTACAGTCGTCTCAGTATGATCCACCGCTGTCACCCTGTGACGGTATACTACAGTCGTCTTACTATGGTCCATCCCTCCCTTTGACGGTATTCAACAGTCGTCTTACCATGTTCCACCTCTCCTTGTGACGTTTACTACAGTCGTCTCAGTATGATCCACCGCTGTCACCCTGTGACGGTATACTACAGTCGTCTTACTATGGTCCATCCCTCCCTTTGACGGTATTCAACAGTCGTCTTACTATGGTCCACCATTCCCTCCCTGTGACGGTTTACTACAGTCGTCTTACCATGGTCCGCCAGAAGGACGATGTTGACACAGTTGTGGAGGTTCTGCTGGAACAGCTTTTCCATCAGCTGACCGATCAGGCCGTCTACCTCCTTCAGTTTATCCATCACCTGACACAGAATACGAACATGAGTGAACGTAACACTTGACCTCAGCGTTACACAGAACACGAACATGCCTGAACGTAACACTTGACCTCTACGTGACACAGAATATGAACATGGCTGAACGTAACACTTGACCTCAGCGTTACACAGAACAGGAACATGCCTGAACGTAACACTTGACCTCTACGTGACACAGAATATGAACTTGGCTGAACGTGACACTTGACCTCAGCGTTACACAGAACACGAACATGCCTGAACGTAACACTTGACCTCAGCGTTACACAGAACACGAACATGCCTGAACGTAACACTTGACCTCAGCGTTACACAGAACACGAACATGCCTGAACGTAACACTTGACCTCTACGTGACACAGAATACGAACATGGCTGAACGTAACACTTGACCTCTACGTGACACAGAATACGAACATGGCTGAACGTAACACTTGACCTCAACGTGACACAGAATACGAACATGACTAAACGTAAGCTTTAACCTCTACGTGACACAGAATATGAACATGGCTGAACGTAACACTTAGCCTCTACAGCATTCATATCATGTGACAGCAAAATGACTCCCTTGTGTTATCATGAAGAAGGTTTTTGAGATTTTGGCTGAAGGCTTGTTTTGTTTACATATCCACTTTGTCTCACAGAGACTCTGCAAGAATATGAATGATCTGGTATGAAGGCATTTTAAACATTTGGTCCTATGTAATCTGGGGTTTTGTTTTGGGTGATAGGACGTATGCCGATTGTGTTGCACTTTTAAAGAATGTGACTGACCCTCGGCGAGACTGGCCCGTCATCGTGCGCGGTGTGGTCGGGTTCATCCAAGTAGAGGGTGAGGAAGTCCGGGCGGCGGTCCGCGGGGCGCGTCAACCAGTACAGCAGCTGGTCTATCCGGTCACTGTAGGCCACATCGCTGTAGGGGAAAACACCTGATAGCATCACCCGAGACTCTTGTCTTCTGCCGACCTACTACTTGGTCAGACTCGTCCTATGCAATATGTTAACCGATATCCACATTCATTCATATTGAGCCATATTATGAAAATCAACACGAAGAAAAAACTGAATTAGAAGTGAGATGATACACTAAATTTGAGCTGATTGTGTACATTATGTAAAACGAGTAATAGAGCTGACGGTGTATATTATGTAGAATGAGTAATGTACAACAAAATCGAGCCTTGTGACGCTTGTTGCTGAAGCTTATGTAAGGCATGTTATGTGAAGAGGTTTTCTTTATTCTTGTTATGTGAAGCGTGTTGTGTAATGCTTGTTCTGTGAAGCGTGTTGTATGATGCTTGATTTGTGAAGCGTGTTGTGTGATGCATGTTATGTCGAGCGTATTGTGTTATGCATGTTATGTGAAGCGTATTGTGTTATGCATGTTATGTGAAGCATGTTGCATGATGCTTGATTTGTGAAGCGTGTTGTGTGATGCATGTTATGTGAAGCGTGTTGTGTTATGCTGATTAGGTGAAGCGTGTTGTGTGATGCATGTTATGTGAAACGTGTTGTGTTATGCATGTTATGTGAAAGGTATTGTGTGATGCATGTTATGTGAAGTGTGTTGTATGATGCATGTTAAGTGTGTTGTGTGAAGCTTGATATGTAAAGCGTGTTGTGTGATGCATGTTATGTGAAGCGTGTTGTGTGATGCATGTTATGTGAAGCGTGTTGTGTGATGCATGTTATGTGAAGCGTGTTGTGTGATGCATGTTATGTGAAACGTGTAGTGTGATGCATGTTATGTGAAGCGTGTTGTGTGATGCATGTTATGTGAAACGTGTAGTGTGATGCATGTTATGTGAAACGTGTAGTGTGATGCATGTTATGTGAAAGGTATTGTGTGATGCATGTTATGTGAAGCGTGTTGTGTGAAGCGTGTTGTGTGAAGCTTGATATGTGAAGTGTGTTGTATGATGCTTGTTATGTGAAGCGTGTTGTGTGATGCATGTTATGTGAAGCTTGTTGTGTGATGCATGTTATGTGAAGCGTCTTGTGTGATGCATGTTATGTGAAGCGTCTTGTGTGATGCATGTTATGTGAAGCTTGTTGTGTGATGCATGTTATGTGAAGCTTGTTGTGTGATGCATGTTATGTGAAGCGTCTTGTGTGATGCATGTTATTTTAAGCGTGTTGTGTGATGCATGTTATGTGAAGCTTGTTGTGTGATGCATGTTATGTGAAGCTTGTTGTGTGATGCATGTTATGTGAAGCGTCTTGTGTGATGCATGTTATTTTAAGCGTGTTGTGTGATGCATGTTATGTGAAGCTTGTTGTGTGATGCATGTGATGTGGAACGTGCTGTGCGATGTTTGTTAAGCGTGGTAAAGTTCTGTAATTAGTGGGAACAAGGGGAAAGCCATTGACTTCACTCCAGATAAAATACTAAAGTCCAAAGATGAGCTGTATAATTTATATTTTATCCTATACACGATATTATGTTTATATGTCTACACATATTACAATATAATGAAGAAACCAATGAGTTTACATATACATACATATGTGCTTACTCAGTATTCACCTGAAGAAGGGACAAGAAGAATCTCTTAAACGTCGTTACAAAGAATAGTGAGTGAGTTAGTATGGTTTTACGCCGCTTTTAGCAATATTCCAGCAATATCACGGCGGGGGACACCAGAAATGGGCTTCACACATTGTACCCATGGGGGGAATCGAACCCGGGTCTTCGGCGTGACAAGCGAGCGCTTCAACCCCTAGGCTACCCCATCGCCCCTACAAAGAATAGATAAATGTTGTTATCCATTTAAAATCACATGTATTCAACTACGTGTAGTATTGCTAACACTTCATCCATACCATGTTTATGTGATATGACGCATAGTGTATACAAGTAGGAGTTGAACAGTGTACCTACCCTTTCAGGTATCTCTTGAAGTAGTTGGGGGAATGTTCTGAAAGGTAATTGATATCAGAGATGAGTCACAAATTCCATCTCGGCACAAACACACAGAAAGAATTTCTTTAACATAATCTTTCACACTTCACTCTTGCGATTAATTACGTTTTGATTTCTTTCAGTGGCATTTAGGAGTTGGTGTGATGAAGTAAGACAAGTTCTATGGATGAGCAACTTCTTTATTACAATTCAGCGACGTTTCGGTGTCGATCCTAACACCTTTATCAAGCAAGTGATCATCACTTGCTTGATAAAAGTGTTAGGATCTGATTGATATAGATCGAGTGGTTATAATGCTTGATGTGTGTCATTGTTTGTCACCGTGATTCTATCCTGATAGCTAGGTTGATGTAATTGCTCGTGGAATTATTTACAGGCCGTCGTGAAACTTAGGTTAAAACAACATTCACTCACTCATTCATTCACAATATTTATCATTAGTAACATTTCGCAAAACTTCAGCAATAAAACATAGCTCCTTTACACGATATCTTAAGCATGTGAATCTGGTTGTGTCGACGCCTCGGTAGAATTAGAGGTAAACCGTCAATAAACGACACTGTGAGACGTAGTGCTGTGAAAGATATTTGATAGAATTACATTAATGACATATTTTAGGATTGAATGTTTGTTGTTCTCACCTTTGACATCTGACCCGGGCCAGAAAATGGATGCTGCTTTCTTGCCTGACTTCATGACTGTCTCCCAGATCTACGGGAGAAATGCATTTATTTATAATATATATGTTGGTTAATGTTGATTTCATGTTAATCGGATGTTGGATTAATTCTGACTAGTGTCAGTCTGATTATGAAAGTAAGTATGGTGAGTTTCAGTAGCCAGTTCACATTATGTTCTCGTATGAATGAACAAATGCCCACCGATGTGTTGACATAGCTTGCTATGTAAAGGATTAATGCACCATTTCAATCCTGACTACACCGATGTGTTAACACAGCTTTGTATGTAAAGGTTTTATGCACCCTTGCAATCCTGACTACACCGATGTGTTAACTTAGCTTGCTGTGTTACAGCTTTATGAAGAACAAAGCCAGTCACTACTCACTGGTTCTCCCTGCCACCATCTTGGATCCTCCTTGGAATCCAGTTTAAGGCCGAACTTCTGCTTCAGTTCAGAGTCATACATATTGTTATCAATGATGCCGTGGGATTCGGGGTACAGACCCTGCAAGGAGAATCATATATGTCAGCACAAGCCCTCGGTACAATTTCAAGTCAAAACAAGCATTGCATCGAACATAATTTTGGTCACTAATGCATCAAATGTGGAAAGTCCTTCACGTGTCTACCATCAACCTTTTTACACGTCATGCTACAAAAAGAATGATGCAACCCTGATCAAACTTCTTTTTGAGCAAGAGTCGAACGAGGCTTTTTGAAATCTCTGTATAAAGAGTATGCGAAATGCTGGAATATTGCTCAACATAAACGGCATGTTGATCATTGAAAAGTTGAATTCATCCCTCTTGTCATACAATATGGAGGATCGTATTTTCCATTCTGAATCTTGATGAAACAGATGAAATGGTTTCACAGGTCTCGATATTTTCATGGGGATAATCGTGACAGTAGTGAACAAATAGTAATAAACATGATCTATCCTCAGGTTGGAGATGGAACTTGTCCTGCAGCAATGGAGACTCACTGTGACGATAGTGTAGTGGTTGGGAAAGGTCTTGGTGGGGTAGACAGATCTCATGAAGGGTGTGCGGACTCCACACTCTGACAGGCGTTTGATGACAGGGGTAACGTTGTAGTCCTGTAAGTAGTCGGCCCGGAACCCGTCCACAGAGATGAGCAGTAGGGGTTTGTAGCTGAAGCGGGTATAATACACATGTGACCTACCAAAGATTGGGCGCAGTGACACGAACACATCTACAAATAGCGACAAAAACCTTTCCATATCCAATAGAAATCTCTGCATAATAAAGCCGATTGTACTATATGACTATATCATAAGTATGTGTTTATGAATCACTATCATATAGGATTGATATCAGGTGTTCGCGAAAAGGTGAGCGTAACATGCCCCACCGGTGGCATCCGTCACAAACTCATGCAAAGGCAAGTCAAATGTTCACCTAAAAAAACCTGGACATATAGTACAAGTCAAAATAAGGAATTGCATCGGACATCATGTTTGTCACTGATACGTCAAATTTTGAAATGTCCTCCACATGTCTACTGCTAAAACGTTTTGAAAGCTTTACTGAATGTTGTAACCTTGATCAAACAACGTCTGAGTAAGAGTCGTATGACGTTCTTTGAAATGTTGGTAGAAAGGGCATGCTCGATTGCATCTGAAAACCTGTGAAATATAGACACCAAGGCTGGAGCTGCTGGATTTTTGCTCGACATAAAGGGAAAGTTGAAGTCCTCCCTCTTGTCATACAGTCTTGTTGTGAGTGTTTTGTCACCCTGATTCTTTATGCATAGTCATGTTTTACTGTACTGCGGAACAGTTCTCTGACAGTACTGTGCTTGTTTGATTCAGATACGCATGCAAGTAGCTATGACTAGATCTGGGTCACATATAGTTGCCTTTCAAAGGGCCATCTTAGACTAACATCTAGTCTCTGAAATGAACATATTTTACAGAAAACAGTTGTTGAATTATAGTTATAAAATATAATAAAAAGGAGCCTTGAGACTTTCTTCATATCCAGTAATCTAGACTTGTCAAACATTATAGACTTGCGTGGGCTGTATTGGATATACTTGGTCAGGGTCTGTATGACAGACTAAGGGTCATCAGTATGGACATCAATGGTTTCTGTTGTAAACAGTGAACTTACTCTGTGGTACAGTGTTGCTGTGGTTCATCTTTACATGTGTGGTGGATCCAGGATCCAGTCTGCGTGGGGGTCGTGAGTGGACTCTCCCACTCGCTTGGCAGGAAGGTGCGCAGTGAGGCGGCTTTGGCAAGATCAAGGTCAGGGAAGAACCTCAGAGCTGTAAGAAGCTCAATGTCTCGGAGACGGGCCATGTTCTCTCTCATGTAGTGAGCTGGTGACTGGAGATGATGAGACACATGATAAGACAAATGCACCTTAGTACAACAAATATTTTCGGATCTGAATCAGATGGGCTAGAAGACGCTGCAAGTGTGAATGTCTCACCTCACAGGTGACCAGTGTCGGGGTGTGGGGCAGGATGAAAGGTAGAATGTCCACTTTTTCACCACAGGGGAATCTGTCGCCGGGTCTGCCACACTTATAGATCACCAGGAAGAAGTGTGTCGGGATACTAATACCACTGCCATCTTCCCTAGTCCTGGAACACGCAGACACAGTGATGTTCATGTAGCACATAGATAGGGAAATATGCAGATATTTTGTATCCACTATGTTCATATGAACACCTGGCGCTGACAATACACATACGCATCAATTGTGGCACATCTCTCTTGATTTACATATTCATGACATGTTTAGTGATTAAATACTTTATTTGAATATCGGTATATCACTCGAGAACTTTTGTCTTTTCCTGTCGATTAGCATGTGTATCTCATCGACTGAAGTTGACAAGAAAAAACAAATATCTTTTATCAATGTAATAGTGAAAACCTAGTCATGCAATGAAAATGTAGTGGGAGGGAATGTATGCAAAAGCTGCAAGGATGAAATTCAGACATAAAAAACTTTTAGATATTAAAAGAGTTTTAAGTAAATAATAGAGGGGTTGTCATGAGATGGATATGAAGGTTTGACATGGGTTTGCCAGACAGATCAGGATGACAAAGCGTTTTTCATAAATATAATAATGAAACTTGTGGTCGATTAAAATATGCTTAGACTCAGTAACAGGGTTAGGGTTAGGGTCGGTGACTTGTTTGATTGAGTATCGATACAGCTGGAACAATGGTGCCAGTGCTGTAAAGCAACAACGCTTACTTATTGGTGGGAGTGTCGTACAGGCCGTCACTGTTGTTGTCCCAGATGGGCCCCGCCGTCACCTGCACCTCCCCATCCCCGGCCAGGTACGTGTCCACCACCCGCCAGGCATACGCCCACAAACCTTGAGAAGCAGAAGGCATTTTCTTTATGCAATACACAACTTTCCCCTCATTATGTATACTGATGTGCTGACGAAAGTTGATGAAACAGTTCTTTCTTTAGATGACCCATGGACAATTCCTCAAAGTTCATACCCTGCCCTATTCGTAGAACGTAGAATCTCGAGCCACTTAAAAAATTCAACCAAATTTACAACCAAATTTGTGTTTTATGCATATGGTTTTCCTACCGAATCACCCTTTACTGTAGAACCATTTGATTATCGCATGTTTCTTTGTATATTGAGGCATCTGAAGACATTTTCACAAACTCATTTGTTTAATGGTTCAACATTTACACTACCTGTGTAACATTATTTGTCCTTCAAAGCGACGGTCTAATGCTGTGTTAGTATAAAATTGAGTTCTCTTTCACAAGTGTTCGGATGACACGATTCACATAACTGACGCAATGATCAGACATCAACCCATGCTGGTTTGATACTTGCCTTGTTTGAAACCTGTGAACATGGGCACCACAGACGAGGACAGACTGACCCGACCGCAGCTACTAAACCGGGCTGGAGAAGGAAGAGTTCAACTTAGACACCTGTTTCTGCGGTACAGATCAACGTTCATGCAAACAGCTTTCATGCATAATATCAGTATGTCGTTATTTTCACATGTTTTGTTTGGATATCTGTTTGATATCTGTTCAGGAATCTATTGGTTAGACCCGTGAAAATCCGGGATATAGAATAGAACTAAAAGGCGACTATACTTGTCGTAAGAGGTGACTAACGGGATCGAGAGGTCAGGCTCTCTGACTTGGTTGATGCATAGCATTGTTTCCAAATTGCGTGGATCGATGCTCATGATGTCAATCACTAGATTGTCTGGTCATGATGTCAATCACTAGATTGTCTGGTCCCGACGTCACATAGCTGAAATATTGCTGAGTGCGGCGTTAAACAACAAACAAACATAAAGAGTATACGTCCTCATACAAAGAAGCGAATGAATACTCTTTGCAAGACTTCGACGAGGATCCTGCAATAAAGTATCTGATGATAGATCGACACAAATATGGAAACTTGCAGCTTAGGGCGAAACAAACTTTCGTATGTTACGAAACTTCACTCGTCATTTTGATCGTATCCCTAACTCGTGCTGCAATATCGACTTGTTAAAACGTCTGTCTGCATCTATGCTTTTTGTTGAATGTCTTGAAAACAGGAATATAACTTGTATAATGATGGGTCATATGTGTCAGATGTGTTAAGAGAATTAAACGTGAGATGCTAAACACTACCTGGGACCATGCCGGTCGCTGTGATGCCGCGCTGTGGACTGGTGTACTGCTTGTACCTGGCTCTGTCTTCTGGGTGGAGGCTTGGATCTGGAACAATACACTCGCTGCTCGCCTCCACACGCTGGAACAACCACACCCAGGTCACAGTTATAGTGAAAACTGCGGTAAAATGTTAACTTTAAGTTTAAAGTGAAAACAGAAAACAGTGCCTGTCTGTCTTTCTGCCAGCCCGCAGGACCGCTGCCTGTCAAACGTGTCTTAACAAGGAGATTCTGACCCCTTTACCTGCTGTTTGTTGAGGTAGACTGTCGTCCACCCTGGCATGCCCCGGTCTGAGTTGAAGACGGACGTCTGACTGCCATAATGTACCTGACACTGTGTCGACACCTCAGACGTGGTAGGGACGTCAATGAAGCTGGTGGTCATCATATCCGACTGAAATACAATTCCAATACTTCATCAATCAGTTTCCTTCGTGTCACTTCCGCCACGCGCAGTCGCCCAAAGTATGAAACATTGTTTGTAAACTCATGGATGAATCAGACGCATACTTCATCATCCAGGGCATGGTATTGGCAATGTTAAATTTGATAAATTCATTACCGTAACTTTCTTTGTGAAGTAGCATCACCACGCGGGTCTTTCCTATCAGTGGCATCAGTCATTCTTTGGCCACTCAAATCAGACCAAAGCGATCTTTCCGAAGGCTTTCGGGTATATATCACAACGGAACGAAGATATACTAAACTGGATAACCAATGATGGCCCACACACTTAAATAACTTATGATTGGAAGGCATAATGTACAGATTCTCCTACTCTCCTACCTGATTAAACCTGACAGTGCCGACCAATGTGAAAATACCTCATAAGAGCAACCGCAGCCACAGTGTTGACTGACGTGAGATTCACCTACCCGATTAGAGCAGTTACAGTGTCGACTGGTGTGAGAGTCACCTACCTGATTAGAGCAGTTACAGTGTCGACTGGTGTGAGATTCACCTACCTGATTAGAGCAGTCACAGTGTTGACTGGTGTGAGATTCACCTACCCGATTAGAGCAGCCACACTGTTGACTGATGTAAGATTCACCTACCCGATTAGAGCAGTTACAGTGTCGACTGGTGTGAGAGTCACCTACCTGATTAGAGCAGTTACAGTGTCGACTGGTGTGAGATTCACCTACCTGATTAGAGCAGTCACAGTGTTGACTGGTGTGAGAGTCACCTACCTGATTAGAGCAGCCACAGTGTCGACTGGTGTGAGATTCACCTACCCGATTAGAACAGCCACAGCATTGAATGATGTGAGATTCGCCTACCTGATTAGAGCAGCCACACTGTTGACTGATGTGACATTCACCTACCTGATTAGAGCAGCCAAAGTGTTGACTGATGTGAGAGTCGCCTACCTGATTAGAGCAGTCACACTGTTGACTGATGTAAGAGTCACCTACCCGATTAGAGCAGCCAGACTGTTGACTGATGTGAGATTCACCTACCTGATTAGAGCAGTCACAGCGTTGAATGATGTGAGAGTCACCTACCCGATTAGAGCAGCCACAATGTTGACTGATGTGAGATCCACCTACCCGATTAGAGCAGCCACAGTGTTGACTGATGTGAGAGTCACCCACCTGATTAGAGCAGCCACAGCGTTGACTGATGTGAGAGTCACCTACCCGACTAGAGCAGCCACAATGTTGACTGATGTGAGATTCACCTACCTGATTAGAGCAGCCACACTGTTGACTGATGTGAGATTCACCTACCTGATTAGAGCAGCCAAAGTGTTGACTGATGTAAGAGTCAACTACCTGATTAGAGCAGCCACACTGTTGACTGATGTAAGAGTCACATACACGATTAGAGCAGCCAGACTGTTCACTGATGTGAGATTCACCTACCTGATTAGAGCAGCCACACTGTTGACTGATGTAAGAGTCACCTACCCGATTAGAGCAGCCACACTGTTGACTGATGTGAGATTCACCCACCTGATTAGAGCAGTCACAGCGTTGACTGATGTGAGAGTCACCTACCTGATTAGAGCAGCCACAATGTTGACTGATGTGAGATTCACCTACCTGATTAGAGCAGCCACACTGTTGACTGATGTGAGATTCACCTACCCGATTAGAGAAGCCACAGTGTTGACTGATGTGAGATTCACCTACCCGATTAGAGCAGCCACAGTATTGACTGATGTAAGAGTCACCTACCTGATTAGAGCAGCCACACTGTTGACTGATGTAAGAGTCGCCTACCTGATTAGAGCAGTCACAGTGTTGACTGATGTGAGGGTCACCTACCTGATTAGAGCAGCCATAGTGTTGATTGATGTGAGGGTCACCTACCTGATTAGAGCAGCCACATTGTTGACTGACAGTTTGCTGGGTGACAGCCTTGGGGGTGGCGGTGCAGTCCGTGTAGCTTGTGCTGGGTTCAGCCTCCAGCCTGGGAGGGTTAGTCAATACATGGAACAGAGCTCCACGGGTGCCGTTGTTGGGAGCAGGTGTGATGTTGAGCACGTCTAAGAAGAATAGACACACGTTGATATCATTACCAATAAATATCATTTTCAACACAATCACACATTGGTCATAGCAAACATATGTCTGTTGAAACCAAACAATGACACGCATACCGGTATATACACCCTGTATATTCTACACAAACACGTCTTACCCCTGATTGCAAAGCATTTTTCTATATCACAATCACAGAATTGGGTTATTTTAGCAACTTTTCAAGTAAACTGAGGGCCAAAAGAAACGTTACCAACATTAACTGATTTGCCACTTTGAAACAAAGATGCCAACCTGTTCAGTAAAGAACACATCTCACGAATACAGCCTTCATGTTCTCTGTCGTTCTTTGCACGTACTTTGCGGATTTTGGGAGATATTGGTGTTTCAGCAACTTTTTAAAACATTCTTTCCCAAATTATCGTGCAATTTTCGGGTATAAATTACGCACGGATCTGTTCCCTATCATTGGTTGCGATGATTAACACCAACGAACATGCCAAGATTGACCGCTGTCCAGAGGGAGAGAGCCATAGGTATGCTGCAGATGGGAGCGACACAGAGAGCGGTTGCCATTAACATGAACTGCTCCAAGATGACCATTACCAGACTGGTCGCACGTCTCCGACAGACTGGCAGAACCGCAGACAGACCACGGAGGCAGACCAAAGGTCACGACCCCGCAGGATGACCGCTTTTTACAGGTACTTCATCTGAGGAACAGATTTCTGCCAACAGCTTAGGACATCCGGTCAGCAGACAAACAGTGACCAGACGACTACGTCATTATGGTCTACGGGCTTATCGCCCTTTGATGGGCAGGACCTTGACCCGTCAACATCGACGTGCCAGATTGACGTGGTGCAGGCAAACTCAGCGATGGCAACACAGGGAATGGCGGCGAGTGCTGTTTAGTGACGAGAGCAGGTTCCAACTCTTCAAACCTGATGGGCGGACGCGAGTTTATCGACGACGTGGTGAACGTACGGCTCCTTGTTGTGTCCAGGTGGTGGAACCTTACGGGGGCGGAAGTGTGATGGTCTGGGTGGCATTTGCGGGGACGAGAAGACTTGTCATCATCGAAGGCAATCTGACAGCACAACGCTACATTTACAATATCTTACGGCCAGTGGTTCTTCCTTTCATCCATCGTCAACAACGGACGGTGTTCCAAGAAGATAACGCCACACCCCATAAAGCCCGTATTACTAGAGACTTCCTCAACGCCAACAACGTGACTGTCCTGCCGTGGCCAGCTCGATCACCAGATCTGTCACCCATAGAGCATCTCTGGGACCAGCTAGGGCGTCGTCTTCGGAAACGTCAACATCCTCCCTTCACGAGACACGCGTTGATCTTTGCCCTCCGTGAGGAATGGAATCGGATACCTGCAGTCGATGTGAGGACGCTTGTCTACTCAGTTCGAAGATGCATTGCCGCTCATGGAGGTCGTATCCCGTATTGAACGGTCTGGTCCGTCGTCACCTTATCGAATACTGGACGAATGACCCCTTGTCAAGAAATGTCCCTGTTAGAGGTCAAGGACTTTGTTGTTGAATTAGTTAATTCGCATTTTACTGTTCTGAATGATGAATTTCTCCAATACAATTGTTATTGCTGCTTCAAATTGTGTTGATCATATTTTATCCTAGAAATATCGTTGGAAACGTTTTTTTGGCCGTCAGTTTATTTACTATTGTATGTTAGTTGTCATTTAACACAATGTTAAGTTGATAAAAACTTTTGTTGTAACTTCTCACTCGCTCTTCAAAGTCAAAATAAGAAACCACCAGTGAACCAACATATTTGTTTGTGTTAGACCCGAGCACAATTCAAATGCTCCAGTCATCCCCAACATTAGGTATAACTCCTTGTCCCATCCAGTTGTTAGGAAAACTAAAACATATGCTAAAAAACGCTTAAGAAACTAAAAACCTAATAAATCTAAAACTATTGACAGGGTAATAACAAAATTAAAAACATGCCACACAAGACTCCCACCTACAGAAAATACAGAAATACCCAACGGGTAAATGCACATACATGTCCTACTACACGGCATGCACTACAAACAACACAGAACGATGATTCAGAGCAAACTGGGCACCAACACACACCCAACATTACAAACTCTCCTAATCTCGCTATATAACACACAAACCTTTAAAGCATTAGGCGTCTTCTTAATCAAAACTGGCCTTCTAGGCCGTATATGATTACCCACACAAATAAATCACCACTAATCTAAAAAGCCAAAACTAACAAAACCAAAACAAACCATACCCCCCCCCCCCCCCCCCCCCCCACACACACACACACACGCACACACACACAAACGTATGATCATCATCAGTTGTTTGGCACATGCTTGATAAAGATACCTGCATATGTACCCAAACGCCAAAGTTGAGATCATGGAGTCAAACCTTTCTTCAAAATGAAAATAGTCATAACATTTGTGGCAACATTCATACAAAGTCATATTTGACATTATCCCACTAGCTATGGCTCGAAGTCATAATGATGCACCACACATTGAAGTTTTTATGCTTTTCATTTTGTCAGAACCAAACCCAGAACACGTCAACTTATATATAGGCAAAACATGGTTCTAAAGTGACCCACAAAGGTTACCCACAAATAAATACCTTTGTCTTTGAACACAAAAGACTTACCAGCTATGAGATTGTAAACTTCGATGTTCTCAAACGGCTCTATCTCGAGCCCCTTCTTGAAGGCAGGACCATGAGCAACAAAGAGAGCCTGAAGCGAAAAGACGCACAAGTCAAACTGTTGTCAATAAAAATGCATCTATGTTCACTGTATGTCCTGATTGTTGCATTTAACCAGTGGATACTACATTTGGAAGAACATAATATGAAAATCCCTATTGATGTGATAACATGTATATGTCATGGTACCCTCCCTCCCCTGGAAGTTGTGAGGTGTATAGGGGAAATGGAGTATTTTGTGATACCGACAAAGGACGACTAATTAAAACAAATCGAGTGAAATGTCACCTATACAGCAGTCGAATCGAACATCACATGCCAATTTTGCATGTGCAACACACGTTTCTTGTGACAAAAACCTCTGCAAAGCTATTTCTTTTGAAAAGTAAAAAAAGACAGTAAGTAGCTTTATGAAATATTGCAGATACGACGGCACTTTATAGTTTATTAGAATTTTACAAGATATAACTACAAACGTATGTTATGACTGATTCCAAATACATATTTCTAACATTTTCACAAGCATGACTTCGTATATTGGCCTCTGCTTTTAGCGTATATTGTTTTTTTAATGATTTTGGAAAGTGTTTTGTTGATTTGGCCTAATGATATGTGGTGCATGTCACACTGCAGATTGGGAAATATTTGAAGAGAAGAGAAATAATTTCAGGTATGACAGACTACAGCATCGGAGGCAGGTGGTGTAGGTAGATCAGAGAACAGATCGATTGTTATAATGTTTGTATTTACCTACTTCAGTGATGACCAGGTCATTATAAGGTTTGTAAATATGATCTTCAGTACAAATCAGGTCATTATAAGGTTTGTAAAGACCTATTTCTGTGGTGATCACGTTATTATAAGGTTTGTAAACATGAACTTCAGTAGAAGTAGAAGTAGGTTTGTAAAGACCTATTCCTTAGTGATTACGTTATTATAAGGTTTGCAAATATTAACTTCAGTAGAAATCAGGTAATTATACGGTTTGAAAAGACCTACTTCAGCAGAGATCAGGTCATTATAAGGTTTGCAAATATGAACTTCATTAGAAATCAGGTTACTATAAGGTTATAAGACCTACTTCAGTAGAGATCAGGTATTATAAGGTTTGTATAACGTTTGTAAATATCAACTTCAGCAGAGGACAGGTTATTATTAGGTTTGTAAAGACACTTTAATTGTACCTGTGATATTCTGATACGCTATAGGTTCACCCACGGTATTCTGATACACTATAGTTTCACTCGTGGTGTTCTGTGGTTGCACTCGCGGTGTAACTGTAGTTACACATGTGGTTTATGGCACACTGAAGTTACACTCGTGTTATTCTGATACACTACATAGCATTTTCCCGAGGCGAGGGCGTGGTTTTCTGGTACACTACATAGTTACACCCGTGGTATTCTTATACAATTTAGTGACACTCGTGGTATTCTTATACAATTTAGTTACTCTCGTGGTATTCTTATACAATTTAGTTACTCTCGTGGTATTCTTATACAATTTAGTTACACTCGTGGTATTCTTATACAATTTAGATACTCTCGTGGTATTCTTATACAATTTAGTTACACCCGTGGTATTCTTATACAATTTAGTTACACTCGTGGTATTCTTATACAATTTAGTTACACCCATGGTATTCTTATACAATTTAGTAATTTTTGGTATTCCGAAACGTTAGTTCTGGACTTGACATTGTAATGAACACATAGCCTCCATAGAAAGGATACACTGGAAATATGTTTTTTGCAGAATATTGTTATATGGCGGTGATTCTTATTGTTGAACAATATTGTAATTGTATTGCATTGTTTCTGCTGAGATTTAGTAGTACATGGTAATGTGTTTTGACAATATAATTTGTTGCCAGGAGTGTAGTACTGTTTAATGTAATGGGAGTTACGATATATATGTACATTGGAGTCAAGTGTTATGTAGAATGTATTAGAAAAGCGAGACTAATTCAGCACTGGATAGAAACTTCAAGGAGATATTTAGACTATTTAAGGTGGCAAATCCGTGCCTCTCTCATCTCATAGTACACCAAGACCAGCGGCTGCGTGAAGATAATTGTTGTCACCCTGAATATGCCAAGCCTGTTTTAGAAGCTTGACCACTGTTGCTACTAGGTGAATATTTGTATTTTGCTAATATATTTCATACTGCCATTTTATAATTGCACTTCCATTGAAATTTGGACTGCCACTCTAGTGTGCACTGTCATTGTAATTGCTGTGTAGTAATTTGTATTGGTTTATTAACCTAGTTCCTTTTATAATACTCCTGTTAACTGTATACCATTTCTTTGGTGTTTGTTGGTTTCACACTGTATTGTTTTACGTTTAGATTTCTGGGTTAACTTTTTGTTTTTGTAAAACTGTATGACTAGTTCATTGC
This sequence comes from Haliotis cracherodii, assembly GCF_022045235.1. Classification (NCBI taxonomy): domain Eukaryota; kingdom Metazoa; phylum Mollusca; class Gastropoda; order Lepetellida; family Haliotidae; genus Haliotis; species Haliotis cracherodii. The sequence goes on from NW_027266297.1 coordinate 70,602,498, forward strand.
AAAACTGACAATGAGCCTGGATTGAACGTTAAAATGGAAAGAACTAAGCAGAAATCCGCCAAGCGCAGGGAATGTATGACGTATTACCACTGTGTACACATTCACATGGAACATGAGGTTTCCTTTAACGTGTGCATCCACTGCCGGGATATAAACATGACAGGATCTCCAACCCGACACCCCAGATTTCCAAAACCGGACGAAGAAAAAATTGAAATGAAATGAAATTATATCAGGAAGAAATTGGAAGTAACGTTTCATATTTGGAGAATATATACAGCTTAATCTTGTATAGATTGGATATATACACACTTCTAGCATCGTGATGCAATTCGTGAAAGAATCCGGAAATTCCTAGGGAGACATCTGAAGGATCGCGAATGTCGATTATTTTGAGACAGTATACAAGGTTTCGCTCCCCTATTAAGGAAGTGGTTGAGGATATAACTCTCCAACAACATGGCCAGAGCAAGGTAGCCTTGCTGGACAATCCCTAGTCTGTCTATTTTCCTTTCCGCCCAGCCCTTACTGTAATGCAACAACCCTAGATGAAGCAGGTCCGATATTCCTCAGGTTCTGAAGTTTCCATCTTACGGTGGCTACCTTTCAATTCAAATAGAGTTGTTTGTTTGTATTGAACTTATATAAGCCTTAGTCCAGACAACCACTAAGAATTGAAGATAAAAGTATTAATCGGCCCCAGACTAGCATGAGCAGGTTGCTAAGCAACACGTGAGAGGTCACTCACCCCCTCACTGGCGTAGATGTTATCTTCCCCATGGCTACCTCCAGTGCAGCCTGATGTTGGGTTCCGTGTTCTGAAACAAACCACGAGCCAAGGTCAAATCACAAATTACAAATCTTTGTCTCAGGTGTTGACATCAATAGGTGTTTGGAATTAAGTCTCCAGTGATTAGTGAGTCGTAGGTGCATATGTACTCGCGCCCTTAGTAATGACAAGATCTGGAGTGGGTTGCACAAGTAGATCATAATAATACGGACAATAGAACCCAGTCTGCCAAGCAAACGTGTTGGCTACTAAGCTAAGGGTATGCTGAATGCATAGTGGTGTGCATTCTGAAATAACCATGTGTAAATGGAGGGTATACAATGCAGAGTGCCGTTACAACAATCCTCTCAGTGTGTATTACTTTATATACTGAACCAAATTAAAAACTTCACAATCCTAATATTTTACCATTTTGACCAGTTATCATTGTGGGCCCTTATTGTGTATTTAAACTGTAATGGCCACGTATTGTCTTCAGATAACATCCGTTTTTGTGCAGGGGAAACGATCAAAATCATGTGCACCGCACTATAGTGTCAAAAGTGTTTTTTCACGTGCAACTGGTCACGTGGCCGTAATACCGCACGTGTTTTCAGCCATACTTGTTAGCAGTCATTAACAAAAAAAGAAAAACACACGAAAACAAAAGTCTTTAGGGCCATTTGTCATGCCACGCCTTTCAAATGTGCAACGTGAACGTGCCATCGGCATGTTGCAGACGGGAACGTCCGTAGCTGAAGTCGCAAGGACGATGGGTTGTAGTCGACGGACCGTTTATGATTTACAGACGCGTCTACAGCAAACGGGTACCACCGCTGATCGCCCTCGGCCAGGTTGACCACGTGTGACGTCACATGCAGAGGATCGTCAGATTGTCTTACGTCACCCCTGTAACCGACTTTTGACGGCTACATCAACCAGAAATGAACTGTTTAGGGGTAGACTGTTCGAAACCGTCTGAGAACTGCTCACCTTCAAGCACGACGGCCATACTGCGGGCCGATTCTGACTCAATTACACAGACGTCAACGTCAATTATGGGCACAGCGACACTTACGATGGAATCAGAGGAATTGGAATCAAGTCGTCTTCAGTGATGAATCCCGATTTAATCTTCGATTTGCTGATGGTAGGCGCCGTCATGAACGTAACGCCCAGTGTTGTGTACAGGAAGTTGACAGATTTCGAGGCGGGAGTGTCATGGTGTGGGGTGCTTTCTGTGTAATTCTCAACGCTGCTGCTTACCGCGACCAGGTACTGGCACCAGAACGTCTGCCTTTTATGGCAGCACATGGACCCGGTTTGATCCTCCAACACAACAATGCCAAACCCCACACAGCAATTTTGACAAGGAATTTCCTTCAGAATGCGGGAGTCAACGTTATGGACTGGCCGTCAAGGTCTCCCGACCTCAATCCCATCGAACACGTCTGGGATGCTCATGGCAGAAGTCTGCGCACTCTCCAGAACCAACCACAGAATTTGCCAGATCTTGGCACCCTTTTACAGCAACAATGGCGTCGTCTTCCAAATCATGTGTTCACAAGCATCACAAGGACAATTCGGAGGCGTTGTGTGGCAGTTGTCAACGCACATGGTGGCCATACACGCTACTGAACTTGTGTGCCATCAGATTCTCGTGCTTGGGACTTATGATTTAAACTGTTGATGTTATTACCGAATACCGTAGGTGCTTGGAAGAAATTATGGTTACCACCGTTAATTAAAATCTTTCTTTGGATAATGATTAAAAATTACCTTCTCTGATACATTTGTCCGTTGTATATCATATATGGGATTACTTTTAAAAATGTGAAGTTTTTAATTTGACTCAGTATATTTGGGGAACAGAACACGTTTGAAATCGACAAAGAGAATGTATTTCAGGCTAGAGGAACAACAGAGAGCTTGACATGTGGCGCTTTTCTATTTCCAAATGTAACATCACATCGTTTACGTCCCAATGAGCTTTGTGAGATAATATTGACCAGCGGTGTGGAATAAAACCCTGCAAAGCTTGTTCAGTTTGCCTTAAGGGATGCACACTTAATGTTGACTTCGAGAGTAGCTGGGCAACACACTTTGATATGTGCGAGTGGAGTAAACTGTCGTTGAAAATGAAACAAAACAAGACATGGTTATTCGATGGAGATAAATTTGATATGATATCTCCCAACATTTGACGTGCACACGAAGTCTCAAGGAACATAAGGTCGCAATTTCACAGTACACAGTCACAAGCAGAGTGAAGTGTGAATTTTACAGTGTATTCTTTCTATTTCCCGGCAGTATATGTAGATGTTTTTAAGCATATACAACGCCAAATTTTGTTTAAGGCTATTACACAGTTCAGCTGGACAACTCACACAAAGCACTAAACACTAGCGGCTTCAGGCGACTGTGCTCATGATATCAATCACTGGATTGTCTGGTCCAGACTCAATTATTTACAGACCGACGTTATATAGCTAGAATATTGCTGAGTGCGGCGGTAAACAACAAACAAACAAACAAACTAGCGGCTTCACTAAATATCTTAGACTGAACAGTTTGCGTTGACTGTCATGGGAGATGCGGTTGGTTAATCTGTTGGTGCGGTTGTCCATCTCCAGTTATCCTTACGAGTTTCTCACTGCTGTTGAAGTAGCCAGGGTCAACAAGAGAAAACCCGGCCTGGTGACACAGTATATATTTTGACAGTTAGTTATTCATGACAAAGCTTACTTAGTGACAATCCATTCGTTGTCGAGATCCATTACTATGTTATCAATGCGGTCATTGTTGGCATAGTGATGTCTCTTGGGTAGGTCCGCCTTCCTGTATGTGCGCATGTGCGGGGAGAGACACTGCAGTCGCTCCAGTATGGAAGATTCAGACACTACAACACCAAACCATATATATTCCATATCTGTAACACTCTGGCCGCACGACAACAGGGAACAAACTGTCTACTTTATGTGCGTACACACCTGGCGCACTATAACGGGGAACAAACTATCTCCTTTATGTATGTACACACTAGGGGCTCTATAACGGGGAACAAACTATCTCCTTTATGTGTGTACACACTAGGGGCACTATAACGGGTAACAAACTATATCCTTTATGTATGTACACACTAGGGGCACTATAACGGGGAACAAACTATCTCCTTTATGTGTGTACACACTAGGGGCTCTATAACGGGGAACACACTATATACGTCATGTGTGTACAAATTAGGGCACTACAAAAGGCAACAAACTATCTCCTTTATGTGTGTACACACTAGGGGCACTATAACGGGGAACACACTATCTCCTTTATATCTGTACACACTAGGGGCACTATAACGGGGAACACACTATATACGTTATGTGTGTACAACATAGGGCACTACAAATGGCAACACTACCTACTTAATGTGTGTACACACTACCGTGACTAGTGAGTTCATCACCAGGACACGGACTCACCTAGAGGCGTGTCATACACTGTGTATTGGCTCCCCTTCTTGGAGTACTTGTTGCTGATACGACCAAACATGGCGGTGTAAGCAGTCACGTGGCTCAGTTCATCCTCGAACAGAACATCATTCAGCGCCACTGCCCGGTCACATGACCTGGGAGTCATTCCTTGGCCATGGAATAAACTTTCATGAATGCATTTTCAATGTCTCAATGCCGTTAATGCTGACAGCTACCCACTGTCCCTACCTCTGCTGACAGCTACCCACTGTCCCTACTAATGTTGACAGCTACCCACTGTCCCTACTAATGCTGACAGCTACCCACTGTCCCTACTAATTATGACAGCTACCCACTGCCTCTACTAATGTTGACAGCTACCCACTGTCCCCCATTAATGACGACAGCTACCCACTGTCCCTATTAATGATGACAGCTACCCACTGTCCCTACTAATGCTGACAGCTACCCACTGTCTCTACTAATGCTGACAGCTACCCACTGTCCCTATTAATGATGACAGCTACACCCTGTTCCTATTAATGATGACAGCTACCCACTGTCCCTATTAATGTTGACAGCTACCCACTGTCCCTACTAATGTTGACAGCTACCCACTGTCCCCCATTAATGATGACAGCTACCCACTGTCCCTACTAATGCTGACAGCTACCCACTGTCCCTACTAATGCTGACAGCTACCCACTGTCCCTACTAATGCTGACAGCTACCCACTGTCCCTACTAATGAAGACAGCTACCCACTGTCCCTACTAATGCTGACAGCTACCCACTGTCCCTACTAATGCTGACAGCTACCCACTGTCCCTACTAATGATGACAGCTACCCACTGTCCCTACTAATGCTGACAGCTACCCACTGTCTCTACTAATGCTGACAGCTACCCACTGTCCCTATTAATGCTGACAGCTACCCACTGTCCCCCATTAATGATGACAGCTACCCACTGTCCCTACTAATGTTGACAGCTACCCACTGTCCCTACTAATGATGACAGCTACCCACTGTCCCTACTAATGTTGACAGCTACCCACTGTCCCTACTAATGATGACAGCTACCCACTGTCCCTACTAATGATGACAGCTACCCACTGTCCCTACTAATGATGACAGCTACCCACTGTCCCTACTAATGTTGACAGCTACCCACTGTCCCTACTAATGCTGACAGCTACCCACTGTCCCTACTAATGCTGACAGCTACCCACTGTCCCTACTAATGATGACAGCTACCCACTGTCCCTACTAATGCTGACAGCTACCCACTGTCCCTACTAATGCTGACAGCTACCCACTGTCCCTATTAATGCTGACAGCTACCCACTGTCCCCCATTAATGATGACAGCTACCCACTGTCCCTACTAATGTTGACAGCTACCCACTGTCCCTACTAATGATGACAGCTACCCACTGTCCCTACTAATGTTGACAGCTACCCACTGTCCCTACTAATGATGACAGCTACCCACTGTCCCTACTAATGATGACAGCTACCCACTGTCCCTACTAATGATGACAGCTACCCACTGTCCCTACTAATGTTGACAGCTACCCACTGTCCCTACTAATGATGACAGCTACCCACTGTCCCTACTAATGCTGACAGCTACCCACTGTCCCTACTAATGCTGACAGCTACCCACTGTCCCTACTAATGATGACAGCTACCCACTGTCCCTACTAATGTTGACAGCTACCCACTGTCCCTATTAATGATGACAGCTACCCACTGTCCCTACTATTGATGACAGCTACCCACTGTCCCTATTAATGATGACAGCTACCCACTGTCCCTACTAATGATGACAGCTACCCACTGTCCCTACTAATGATGACAGCTACCCACTGTCCCTACTAATGCTGACAGCTACCCACTGTGCCTACTAATGATGACAGCTACCCACTGTCCCTACTAATGTTGACGTCTACCCACTGTCCCTATTAATGATGACAGCTACCCACTGTCCCTACTAATGATGACAGCTACACAAAGCAAAAATATAAGGAACAATCAATTCGTGTGAAGACATAACACATTGTTCTTTAAATAGATATCCGAGGCCCCACAAGGAATATCAACTTGTCGCTTTCTGGTTTCTGTATGCGTGTATTGCCCAAGCCTGACTTGCAATGTCAGATGATAGCATGGTCTTTGTTGACTTTGAATGTTGACAGAACACAAGCATCTGAACCTTGCAAACAACGCCGCCGTCAGTTCGGCCACAGTCGGTCCTAGCATGGCTTTATCTGCGTACTTAAAACTGCTTTATTTTGTCATTGTAGTTCTGTAGTTATATAGAGAATACTACACTCATTCTCGTTAGATACCATTTTTACGAAACGAGTGGACTTTCTATGGTATCTGACCGAGCGAAAGCGAGGTCAGATACCATAGAAAGTTCACGAGTTTCGTAAAAATGGTATCTAACGAGAATGAGTGTGGTATTTTATTTATTACCCACGTTAAATATATATTTAAGTGTAAATACATAACAACTTTCGTTCGTTGACACACCAAACTGAAACCGGTTGCAAAATGTGGTTGCGCATGAATATTGATATATGACCAAATATGGGCATTGTTGACATGTTTATGCATACGCATTAATTAACAACATGCGCCTGCTGTTCTGTTTGCAAACAAACCAGCACCGACGCTCAAGATCCTTTTGGAAGAAAGTCTTCAACTTATGGTAATTCAAGCGCCATGTTGTTAGTACGCAGGACACCGATAAGAAAATTTGAAATGTCACACTAGCGCCGCGCTTTGAATATCGGACCAACAGTCGGTCTCACTGCCGGGGTCCTGTCTGTGCAATCAAAATGGTTCGGTTTCCTTGATCTATCAGCTGAATTTATATCATGTCCGTACCATTTTGGAAGAGGGAAATCAGACTGCTCGCCAAAGACATTCATGTTAACTGTACCACCCTTTACTGAAGACGTGAAAATCAACAAACTCAAGTCTGCTTGCATGTCAGTGACAGCTTCGAACGATCGAAGGGCAAGGTCGCCACCGGAATAAGAAAAGACAACCGCGATCCACTCACAGCGTTTTACGCTAGAGATAGGGAATGTTACTGTTCACATTTGGGATGTTTGGGGCCACAAAATCAGAAGTCAGGCACACTTCCACGGAGTTTTCGAATGATTTTTATCGGAACTGTGAACTTTAAGTGATCTGGTCGTGCTGTCGTGTTCGTTCATTCATGAACAACAACACCTACCGAAACAGCGCCACAAAATACGCTTCAAAGGGGACACCGATGGCACAACCGGATCATCCCAAGTAAGTCTAGATATCTGTCCAGATAGTTTAAACAGGCTTCATTTCACCACGCTTATCCTTTTACGTTAAATCAAATTGAAAGTTGCGAAAATGGTCGGGTGCGTCACGCTCAAGGGACGCGCTCGATCGGCAGTCGTACATTGTAAATCGATTTATAGATCTAGCTCGATTATACGTCTGTAGGAGCTCTATGCATAACTTATATTGAATGCAAACCTAATTTGATGCGTGTTACTATCTTGTTTGGTTTAATAAAGTGTTTGTAAATATCTCTCGTTCTCATGAATTTCTTCAGTTCTGCCTTGTAATCGCAAAATGAATGACGTCTCGCGATTTTTTATGAATGAAAAAAGTAGTCCCGGTGTGACAGAGGTCACGGTTATCCAATCAAAACGAATAAAACAAGGTCAACCTTGTACGACACACGTGTGACGTACGGATTTAGTATCTTACCACCTGTATCTTCACCACGTGGGTAATAAAACTAGATACGTTATAAATCTGACGGATGAGAGACGTACCATGATCAGCCAACAGGATTATGTTGACACAGTTGTGTAAGTTCCTCTTGTAAAGTTTCTGCATCAGCAACCCGATCATGTCATCTACATCTCTCAACACAGGATCCAGCTGCAGATATACAACACATAGTCTTCTACATATTTCAACACAGGATCCAGCTGCAGATATATCATACATAGACATCTACATCTCTCAAAACAGGATCCAGCTGCAGATATACAATACAGAGTGACCTATATATCTCAACACAGATTCCAGATGTAGATATACTATACACACTGTCATCTACATCTCTCAACACAGGGTCCAGATTATATATGCCATACATGACGTCATCTATATAACACAACACAGGGTCCAGATGTAGATATACCATACATGACGTCATCTACATCTCTCAACACAGGGTCCAGCTGCAGATGTACCATACATGACGTCATCTATATCTCTCAACACAGGGGCCAGCTGCAGATATACCGTACATGACGTCATCTACATCTCTCAACACAGTGTCCAGCTACAGATATATGATACATGACGTCATCTACATCTCTCAACACAGGGTCCAGATGTAGATATATCATACATGACGTCATCTATATATCACAACACAGGGTCTATCTTCAGATATACCATACATAACGTCATCTACATCTCTCAACACAGGGTCCATCTGCAGATGTACCATACATGACGTCATCTATATCTCTCAACACAGGGGCCAGCTGCAGATATACCGTACATGACGTCACCTACATCACTCAACACAGGGTCCAGCTACATATAAATGATACATGACGTCATCTACATCTCTCAACACAGGGTCCAGCTGCAGATATACCATACACACTCTAATTTACATCTCTCAACACAGGGTCCAGCTGCAGATATACCATACACACTCTAATCTACATCTCTCAACACAGGGTCCAGCTGCAGATATACTATACATGACGTCATCAACATCTCTCAACACAGGGTCCATCTGCAGATGTACCATACATGACGTCATCTATATATCACAACACTGGGTCCATCTTCAGATATACCATACATGACGTCATCTACATCTCTCAACACAGGGTCCATCTTCAGATATACCATACATGACGTCATCAACATCTTTCAAGACAGGGTCCATCTGCAGATGTACCATACATGACGTCATCTATATATCACAACACTGGGTCCATCTTCAGATATACCATACATGACGTCATCTACATCTCTCAACACAGGGTCCATCTTCAGATATACCATACATGACGTCATCTACATCTCTCAACACAGGGTCCAGATGTAGATATACCATACATGACGTCACCTACATCACTCAACGTTTCTATTGGAGGAACAGTTTACTGCTGTACATATATCACTGAAATAAAGTTGGCCCTGAGTTGACTGTAGGTTTAATATCGGCTGATACAAAATTATTGTCAGGTTCAATATGTACACACACTCAACAGTATATTCCAATTCAGCCATCTGTTCCAGTCAGCCTATCAGCTCTACAGGAGGGCAGGCATTGATTTTGCGCCTATTTTTGTCAATCTGTGGCTTCAAATCCATCCTTTCTTCTGTCATATCTTAGAAACTCTTCAGCCCCGTAACCATGTGTAGCCATTGAAACCACGGCTGACCCAAAGCTGGTCACACACCTCATGGCCATTACTCATAACAAACCGCATGTACAGTATTTGCTAGCAGGCACAAAATCCTATTTCCCAGACCTAATCGAAACTTGGGACATGAATTGATGATTTATCATAACGTCAATTAAATGTCTTTGGAGCTGATTAATACAAATGTTTGCTTCTCTCTTAACCCAGTGGGGTCATAATGTATGATAAGGGTCCTGCGACAGAAGTGGGCTTCTATCCTGACTCCATCCTGCCACTGATAGAGATATCGTTTCTCGTGACAGTTTGAAATACTCAATATTGATCAACTTGAGGGGTGACGAATTCACACGGATTGCAGCCTGGTGCTTTAGATTAGTTCTGTCAAGAAATAAGGAATCCGCCATCACGATTATAGTCAAGACGTTGCATTCACGTTGATGTGGTGTTGTGATTCTGCTGAGATATACATTTCACTGCGTTCGGTGCTTGTCTGGTAGTGATGAAATAATAGCCCTGGGTGAACACTGGGATACTTGGCTGTGCAAATATTAACATATTGTTTCAAGTGTGACCATCCAGTTGAAAACAAATGGAGCAGACAAGTTAAGGTACCAAACAGTTATAACATGGACATTTTCCCAGCAACTGCTCGAATGCCAATCAAACAGTCAACGTGGACATTGTTTGCGTCAGATAGATAAAGACTAAACTTTGCCATGCAGAAAACGAACGAACATTAATCAGACAATGCAAAAAGTAGAGGACAACGTTTTGTTGACAAACCAAATGGATGACATGCCCGACGCATGGTACGGAGGATCAAACACAACAGGGCGAGGTTCCAACTCAACTGAGACTTTCTTCCTCAAGAATGAAACAACAATGGACCTTGCAAAGGCCTTCTTCCAGGCGAGACTGTTCCGTATTGGTTATGGATATGTGCTGTTCACAATCTGTTTTGCCGGAGTGTGCGGCAACCTGCTTGTGTTCTGTGTACTCACCCGTAAGGCCCTGCGGACCTCCACCACCGCAGTGTACCTACAGGTCCTGGCCCTGACAGACACTCTGGTGCTTCTCACTTCAATTTTCCGGTACAAAAGCTACAAGGTTCTACTGACCGAAAAGGACAACACAGAAGCTGTGTTCCACTTGGACGCATATATCGAGGTATATGTGGAACCATTTTTCTGGATCTTTCTGGGAGTGTCTAGTTTTGTTACGCTGCTTCTTTCCACAGAGCGCTACCTGGCGGTGAAATACCCGCTCACCGTGAAGCGTACATGCACCGTTCATCTGGTAAGTGTCTGCATCGTAGCTGTAGTCCTCATCGTCACCGTCATAACTATTCCCATCTTCTTCAGTTATGAAATTCGACACATTTTGTTCCATGAAATCCAGACAACTATCGCCTACCCAACAGACTTCGGCATCCACCAGCATTACGTGTGTACCTACACACACTACGTCCTGCCCCTGGTCTGGTACATGTTTCCCTGGCTGCTCCTCGCAATTGTCAACACTCTCCTCGCGCTCCATGTCCGACGATCTTCAAGAATCAGGGTTGGCGTTCCAAACGTCCTCAACCCCAACCGCAACCTCTCCCTACTCATCATCCTCGTCGTTGTGGTGTACATGATCTGCAACTTCCCGAGATGCATCATATCTATTATGAAGTTAGTGGATACCAACAACTCCAACTGCCTTAAGGACACACGTACGTCCAACCCTAGTTACTCCAAAACGTATCTTGTGTCCGTTGTTGTTGCTAACATCCTGAACGTACTGAACAGTTGTGTGAACATCTTCGTCTACTGCGTCGTAGGCACAAAGTTCCGAAAGGAGTTGAGGAAGCTGATCCTGTGCCAGCCGTGCCACAAACACACCACCGTCCTCATCAACAACACAATTCACGTGACCCTCACCCGTGATACAGCAGACTCTCAACCTCACTCCTCATCGCTGCCAGGATGAGGAACAACGCACGGGAAGCTTCAGCGCACGTTAGGAGGTGAGGAGGAGGAGGAGGTTTACGCGGTGGTTCAAATGACATTGTTTTAAGTTAGTGTTAACCAAACTGATTCTATATCAACACATTTGAGTTGTGTTGTTGCTGTACTTGTTCATATAGACATGAATAAAGTTGCCGAAATGGGACAGCAATTTCTATTAATGTCAGATAATCACATAGATATACATAAAATTACACAATATAGAATTGGTCTGCAGCAACCCATGCTTGCCGTAAGAGGCGACTAATGGGATCGGATGGTAGGCTCGCTGACTTGGGTGATGCTTGTCGTCGTATCCCAATTGTGTTGGTCGATGCTTATGATGTCAATCACTGGATTGTCTGGTTCAGACTCGATGTTTTACAGACCGCCGTCATACAGCTGGAATATTCCGGAGTGCGACGTAAAGCAACAAAAAAACAGCAACAAAGAAACACTATATGCCACTTTAAGATCACTACATTGGCGAGGAAATACATAATACTGTAAATAAGCTACTTGAAATGCACCATGTGATAGCAGGGATACTTGTTGTGGTCCATATATACAATATGGCATACGAGAACAACAAATGAGTGAGTGAGTAATTCCTATGTAAACTATGATGAAATATGACAAATCTAGCAACATATTAAGCTAGAATCAGAGATTCGAACCAAGTACGAGCATAGGTGTTTGGCAAAGACAAGGGACGCAACTATGCACAGCAAACTGTTGTCAGATGATACAGCCAGACACCCTTACCTCCCGGAACAATGGTGTGCTGGTGTGAGACTGTTGTCAGATAATACAGACAGACACCCTTACCCTTGTTATTCTTTGAAGTGTTTTACAGATATGCTTTCGCACCCGCAAACACTCATCCACCGTGTCACGTCATGATACAGTTCGTCCGTTTGATCTTGTATTAATATATGATTAAAAGGCAGTTGTTAAATAATATTTGCACCAATTGCACCGTCATGCTTCATTATCTGTATAAAACCTATGTGATACGTCATTACCGGAAAAATACCTGTGTGAAGAAAGCACAAGGCAGGCATAACGTGACTGACTCCGTTTTGTACAACATTCAAATAGTAAATAAGGACTTCAAATGAACCTGACAGGGCCGTCCACACTTGGCCATAGATAAAGATAGTAAAGATACCATTCGGTTGTTGAATAAGGGAAAATGTAAGATCTTTCTTTTTGCTAATCTTTTTTAAAAGGAGAGAGGACTGACTTACATTGTCTGAGTCGGGCCCGTATTGGTGGCCTGCGCTGTCTGGCTGGTTGAAGTACAGGGTGAGAAATTCCGGCCGAGAGTCAGGAGGAAGAGACAACCAATCCACAACGGTGTTCACTCGATCCTCAAACGGGACATTACTAAAAGTATGATATTGATAGCCAAAATCTTATGACGATAGTGTACAACACTATAACGATATATTCAACTTGTCTGAAGAGGGTCTGAAAGGGGGGCTCATATAGTCATCTCATATGGGCATCACCTGCTGACCATCTTCCCGAGGCAAGGTTGTTAATTAACTGACTGTAAAAGTCCAGTTTCCACCCTTGCCGAACAATGCTGGAATGGCTGGACTCGATCGTAGCGCCACCAGTGGCGATTATGAGTTATGTCCCTTCTTTTTCCCTTCTACCGACCAATCAGATTCATAGCATATCACTTGCATTTGCTTCAAACAAAATGGCGGCGCCCAGTCAAGACAATCTGATCGATAATCAAAATCTATATTATTTATTGTAATAAAACGGGTCTTACTTCGGGAAGTGCATCAAATCACGTGAGTATCTTGATTAAAGATATGAAAAGATTTGGAAAATATCTGTTCACGCCGAGTTGGCGGTACACATGCTTTGCAAATCCTGCAATCGACAGAAATCTGCACGACTGTTTACGAACCGGATGTCGATTTCGTTACGCGACTTTGATTGGACTATGCATAGACTCGTTAGTCCAGCCAAACAATAACATCATAATTTCAGCCTTGTTCGGCAAGGGTGGAAACTGGACTTTTACAGTCAGTTAACGCCCTTGCCTCGGGAAGATCCCTACTGACACAAACACCTGACACATTAGTTAACATAGGAGTAGAACTCCATTTTGTGTAAAGTCACCTCATTTAGGTTTTACTCTTTTCACAGACCTGACACGCAGGTCCAAGGATACTCTAAACCGTTAGATCTTCACAAACACTTCATAGTGTTTATTTGCACCAGAACATTATGGCCGTTACGGAAAAGGGTCTATACAGACACTCGAAAAGACATACAGACACAAAGGCACAAACGGGCATGGAGCATAAATTACGATTGTAAAACGTATTGATGAGAGTTTTAAATTTACACAAATGTCATGTGACATAATACTGGTTACCTCAATATATAAAACATCAACAGTGGACTTACTTTGCGTAGGGTTTGTAGTAGTTGGGTCTGTCGCCTGCAACACCAACAGAAGGAGCAATGCAATGTCAGCTTTTATTTTAACCCCTTAATCTTAATCCTTGCTCAACCATCCGATCTAACCTGCTTCACTATTACAATAGCACAGTCGCCATTGCGCTTGCCTTCTGTATTGTTTCTCGGCTCTCTATTGTCTAGCCCCTGCCCCGGCCCCGGCCCCAGCCCCTGCCCCAGCCCCAGCCCCAGCCCCAGCCCCAGCTCCTGCCCCATCAGTACGGACAACGTGCGTCGACGATTGACGAGTAGACACCTCCACTGTCACAGGCCACACCGAGGACCCATTCTGACACCACGTCATCGCCGGCACCGTCTTCAGTGGGCAACACAGAACCAGCATTGGCGCCACCAGCAGCGGAGAAGAGTCCTTTTCTCAGACTAGAGCCGTTACTGTATCTCAACAGCAGATGGCAGACAGTCTGGCGACGCCTTGGAGAACGTTATTCGGATGTTTGTGTTGTTGAGAGAGACTCGTTGGGTGATCCGAGCATCATGATGTGGGGTGGAATTGGTCTTGGACAGAGGGTCGGCCCTGTGGTCATCAAGAATATCGGTTCATGGAGAGGCAGTGGTGTTACAGCAGCTCGGTACATTGATCAAGTCTTGAGACCACACACCATACCTCATTTGGCAGGCCGCCGCAACCACGAGTTATGCATGATAATGTCCTTGCCCACACTGCGAGAGAAACAAAAGACTTCCTCCAGCAGAATGGCATCAGAACCATGAAGTGGCCTGATTTAAATCCCATTGAGCATCTATGGGACGACATTCAAAGACGGCTGAATGACGTTCGACCAAGGTCGACAACTGCAGCTGAACTGCGTCAGGGGCTTAAGTGCCTATGGCCTTCATCAACCGTCTCATCCATTCCATGTATCGACGTTGCACGGCATTCATCAATGCACATGGCGGACACACGAGATACTGACTTATGATGCCATTTTTTTAGAAACTAGTGTTGTGTTTCACTTTAAAAACATTTGACACTTTAATTTCGCCCTTGATGATCAGTTTTGCCAAGTTTTGTTTATTTTCAATGTGTCTCAAAGTATGTCTACAGTGTTTGGACAAATGAGGTTTCACATATATCTATCCATGGTGACGTTTCTTTTGCGGTTCATTATATATGATGTTGTGGCATCAAAGAGAACAGTGCGCATTATGTTTTATATGTATTAATGTTGGTATGCACTGAATTAGTGTTATGTGTTAATGTATTTATCATCACTCTCCCACTATTGTTTGTCAGTTTATTATTGACAAATGTTCTTTGATATTTAGAGCAAAATAAGATCAAACTAATTAAGATTGATCATAGTTATGGTTATAATCATAAAAGATTTAATTTATGTTAATAAGTTATAGTGTAATATTTTGTTTGTATGTATTTTGTATTTTTTAACCCTGTGTATTTATTTCCACAGGGCATCCGTTAATTTAATCCTATGTATTAAACAACTGGATTCCGAACATCAACCCGCGTTTGTGTGATTTATTCACAAAACCCACCCCGGTTGCAGTTACAAAAGAGCTTTATCACGTCAATGTTAAAACATGATGATGAAGACCGTAATACTGACCTGCTATTTCAAGATCGGATCCTACCCAAAAATAGGTTGCACTTTTCTTTCCTTGACGCTTAGACGTGAGCCACATCTGCAGACATAATAAAGGACGTAATGTAAGTGGGTTCCTGCTGGGCGGTTCTGCACCTATACCTCAACGCGCTAGGGAATAGACCGCCTCCGTGGTCCTATGGTAGAGCGTCCGCCCTGAGAGCGGAAGGTCCTGGGTTCAATCCCCGGTCGCGTCATACCAAAAGACGTTAAAAGATGGTACTTGTTGTTACCCTGTCTGGCGCTCGGCATTGAGGCTAAAACAAGCCTGGTCGGCTCGGAGTCAGTATAATGTGTCAGAGTGGGGTATTCACGTTAAACTGCGCCATTGTATCTCAGTGGGCTAGCACTGTCAATCGGCATCAGTTGGGATTAGCACAAGCAGCCACACACACGTGCATGCACGTCGCCATGTAAGTGCAATAGTCTTGGACGCGACGTTAAACCCCATTTCACCTCACCTCACCTCACTAGGAAATATGTTTACCGGCTCGCCACCCCACCACCTCGAGTCGGAACTGGAGCGACTCCCGATGGAGAAACTCTTGTTCATCGCTATGTCGAACATCTTGTTGTCGATGATGCCATGGGACTCGGGGTATAAACCCTGTCAAATGATAAGGAATTGAGTCACAATTGAGCCATAATCTCATTGCGTTAATACGGTTTCAGTTGAAGTTATTTCCTGCATCACATTCCCTTAGCAACCACCTGGTTTTCAAAAACTCACCGTAGCTATTGTGTAGTGGTTAGGGAAGGTGTAGGTCGGGTACACGGGCCTCATGTAAGGGGCATGAACTCCGTGCTGGATAAGCTTATGGATAACAGGAGTTACGTTCCTTGACAGATAATCTGCCCTGAAGCCATCGAGGGAGATGAGGAGGACAGGCTTGTAGCTGTGGAAAACAGTGGACAATAAGGATAATTAATGCAGGGGAGGTAACTGTGGAGAACAAGACAATTAATAAATGGGTGGTAACTGTGTAGAACAAGGATAAATAATAGAAGGGAGGTAACTGTGTAGAAAAGGGATAAATTATGCAGGAGAGGTAACTGTGGAGAATAAGGACAATTAATGCAATGGAGGTAACTGTGTAGAACAGGAATAATTAATGCAGGGGAGGTAACTGTGTAGAACAGGGATAATTAATGCAATGGAGGTAACTGTGTAGAACAGGGATAATTAATGCAATGGAGGTAACTGTGTAGAACAGGGATAATTAATGCAGGGGAGGTAACTGTAGAGAACAAGACAATTAAATGATGGGAGGTAACTGTAGAGAACAAGGATAAATAATACAGGGAAACGTACTATGGCGAACAAGATAATTAAAAGAATGGAGGTAACTGTGTAGAACAAGGATAAATAATTCATGGGAGGTAACTGTAGAACAAGGATAAATAATATATTGGAGGTAACTGTAGAACAAGGATAAATAATACATTGGAGGTAACTGTAGAACAAGGATAAATAATACATTGGAGGTAACTGTAGAACAAGGATATATAATACGGGGGAGGTAACTGGAGAATACGGATAATAAATACAGGGGAGGTAACTGTGGAGAACAAGAGAATATAAAGATGGGAAGTAACTGTGTAGAGCAAGGATGGAGAACAAGGATAAATCATACAGGGGAGGTAATTGTGGCGAACAAGACAATTAAAAGATGGGAGGTAACTGTAGAGAACAAGGATAAAAGGAGTTAACTTCGGAGAAAAAGTTTAATTTACAAAGGAGTGAGTGAGTGAGTTGGGTTTAACGCCGCTTATAACACTATTCCAGTTATATCATGGCGTGTCAGCTTAAAGTGGGAGGAAACCCCTAAGTATTGCAGGTCTCGGACGTTTACCACTTCGGTGAAACCCACGAGCACGGGTATGTTGCCGACAAACCTAGAAACATAATAGGGGGGGAACCGGGATTCGAACCCACGGTCATAGGTTTCTGGCGTACCCAAGGGACGCAACTCTGCACAGTGAATCGGGGCGCCTTAGACGACTGGGCCACCCGTACCCCCTCACAAAGGGGAGTTGTCTATGGTGCACAAGAAGATGAAATTATGGAGAAAACGGATACACTACAAAGGGGAGATAACTATTACAGGTTATAATGAATAAGGCATTACTGGTTATTATGATTTGGGCATTACTGTTTATAATTAATGGGACATTACTGGTTATAATGAGTAGGACATTACTGGTTAATATAATGAATGGAGCATTATAGGTGATTAAAAATGTGGGATTACAGGTAATAATGATTGTGACTTTACTGGTTATAACGAAAGGAACATTACATGCCATAAAGATTCGGACATTGCAGGTTATTATAAAAGGGACATTACTGTAATGAGTGAATATGGCAATTCTACTTACCCGTCATTTAATGCGTAATCCGAATCGGTATGACCCGGAATTAATTGTCGGTTTCTATTGCTTATTGAAGACAATAAGGCATGAACCCACTTTAACAATAAGGCATGGACTCACTCTCACAATAAGGCAGGAACTCACTCTGACTGGCAGGAGCCGCCCTCCGTGGGGCACGCCCAGTCAAGCCATTGCTGTGGGGCACGAGCGGCACGTGGTTCCTCACCCCGAGTCTTCAGTGTACTCGGCCACAGCGCCGTTGCCAGGTGGAGGCGGATACCGATGTGGGAAAGGTAGGGGTATTCGTCCAGAAACTGTAGCCCTGTCAGGAGCTCAATGTCTCGGATACGGACAAGGTTGTCAGCCAGGTAGCTGTTGTAGTCCTGGATTCAACCGGGGATACAAAATAATGTACCATGGAAGATTTCCAGTTGGGAAACAACAATCAATAGATCCATGTTTTTTTACCAAAATAAAGTAACAGCCTTACAAATAGGCGCAGCCATATGCTAGATGCTGAACCACATACCAGTTGGACATTAAACTGTGACACTAGAGTGTAGACAGATGGGTCAGACTTATCCGTTTGCTACATGGACGCAAGACTGCTCCACTACTTCAGTGTTTTTTTTATACTTCATTCATCTTCCCGAGGCAAGGGAGTTAATTGACTGTAAAAGTCCAGTTTCCACCATTGCCGAACTAGGCTGGAATTCCTGGGCTCGATCGTAGAGCCACCAGAGGCCAATTAGAGTTAAGTACCTACATGCCTCGCCTATGGACCAATCAGATTCCACCTCTCGTATCCCTTGCATTTGCTTCAAACAAAATGGCGGCGCCCTGTCAAGACGATCTGATCGATAATCAAGATCTATATTGTGATAAAACGGACCTTACATTGCTAAGTGCATCAAATCACGTGAGCACCTTGATTAAAAACATGAACAAAAATTGAAAAATATCTGATGACAACATGTCGTCGGCGCTCATGCTTTGCAAATCCCGCAATCGGCCGAAATCTGCATGACAGTTTACGAGCAGGATTTCGATTTCGTTGCGCGATTTTGATTGGAGCATGCATAAACTCGTTAGTCCAGCCAAAATGTAACTCCATAATACCAGCCTATTTCGGCAAGGGTGGAAACTGGACTTTTACAGTCACTTTTCTCTCTTGCCTCGGGAAGATGTACTTCATTGTGAATATTAACTTACAAGACAGTTGGGTACTCGCTGTGTGTGCGGCAGAACGAAGGAGAGAGTGTCAACATTTCCACCGCACGGCAGCGTCTGGGACGACTCCCTACACCTGGCCAGGATCAGGAAGAAGTGAAACGGCAGTGCAGCAGTCCTCGCGGTGTCGGCATATCTGTCAAGGTGACGAGCCAGGGATCTAGATCTAACGCCATTGTGTAACTGGCATGCGAATGAGTTTGAACTGGAATTTGTGATATAGTAAAGCTTGACAGCAGGCAGCGTCTGGACTTTCTTTTGTGATATTCTTACCATTTTACCGTCCTATATTATCATTTAATGTGAAAATGACGACGACCGCAAATGGATCGATATATATTGTCATTATAAATCTTTCAGGTTGGCCTGGTCAGGAAAGTGTAGCCGCCCGTGTGAAACGTATGTTACTAGTAGAACATTAGTTATTTGTAACTAGTCGAACATTAATTATATGTAACTAGTCGAACATTAATTATATGTAACTAGTCGAACATTAATTATATGTAACTAGTCGAACATTAATTATATGTAGCTAGTCGAACATTAATTATATGTAACTAGTCGAACATTAATTATATGTAGCTAGTCAAACATTGATTATATGTAACTAGTGGAATATTCGTTATATGCAACTAGTCGAACATTAATCATACATGATTACTCGAACATAAATTATATGTTACTGGTCGAAAATCAAATCTTTGTAACTAATCGAACATTGATTATATGTAATTTGTTGAAGATTAATTATATGAAACTAGTCGAACATTAATTATATGTAACTAGTTGAACATTAATTAAATGCTACTAGTCGAACATTGATCATATGTAAGTAGTCGAACATTTATTTTATGTAACAAGTCAAAAATTAATTAAATGTAACTAGTCAAACATTAGTTAAAGCCAACTAGTCGAACATCATTTATATGTAACTAGTCAAACATTAATTATATGTAACTAGTCAAACATTATTTGTATGTAACTGGTCGAACTTTAATTACATGTAACTAGTCAAACATAAATTATATGTAACTAGTCGAACATTAGTTACATGCAACCAGTCGAAAAGTAATTATATGTAACTAGTCGAACATGAGTTATATGTAACTGGTCGAACTTTAATTAAATGTAACTAAAGTACTCACGGAAATGGAAAAAAAATGTTTTTCTCAATTTAAAACTTACGTCGCTGTAAATACGATATAACAAAACAACTTTAGTACTTTAGTCACACATTTATTATATGCAACCAGTAGAACATTACTTATATGTAACTAGTCAAACATTAATAATATGCAACAAGTCGAAGATTAATTATATGAAACTAGTCGAACATTAATTATATGTAACTAGTCGAATATTAGTTATATGTACACCCGTTTGACGCCAAATGAGAAAGATGAATTGCCAAATAACTCGCATTACCCATGTAATTACCCATTACATTACCCATGTCTCATCTGAGAAGACGGGCTCATATCCTTCTTCACGTTTCTGCTAGATGGTACGAAGGTAATGATTTCGGAGACGAACAATGTCAGACCGTTCACACAACACAGCCCTATTTTCTCCAGTTATCTTTTTGTATCTTTAACCAAATGTATGCAACAGCTGCCATAGTTTGTACTTTGTAACACGTAAATCATGGTCAGTTTCAAGGTGTTTCTTCAAGATTCTTAGGGACAGGTACTTATTTTCTGAGTGCAGTTTAACAATTGCACGTCTGACTTGATCCCTCTGAAAAAGTCTAATTTATCAACCGTGCGTGGTTTTGACATGTTCCCTACCGCCTTGGCCTGACTATTTGTATCTCGTCGACTAACAACATTTTTAAGTTTCTGAGGGGACATACCAACAGCTTTTGAAGCTCGTTTCAAGAATTTATTAATTGCATAAAAAGGCTTTGCTCTTTCTGCTTCACTTCTAAAGAAATCATACACATTCAACATCAACTGTTTAACATCTGCTGAGTAGCGCATCTTGTCATTGAATGAACACGGTCACTGTGTAGCACGTGCAGACCGTGCTTGCGTTGTGCCTTCCACGGTTGTCCCCCTACGTGTCATGTACACATTTCTATACAAAATTACATGATAGTTTCTTAAAGAACTTCATCCGTCATGGGTCTTAAATTAACCAAAATTCAGATTTTGTTGGGTACCGGGTATTCCTTGTCAAGTACCGTATTGATGTTTCATACACTTATCTGGATTTCGAGTTATTTGGCAATTCATCGTTCTCATTAGGAGTCAAACGGACTTTAACTGGTCGAACTATAATTATATGTAAATAGTTGGTGTTCAGCAGCTGCCTGTGTCACTGACCTCATCTCGGTTTCCTCCGTATCAACCCGTCCGTCGTGGTCATCATCAAACACAGGGCCGGCAATGACAGCGACAGCTCCATCAGCGTAGTTGTAAATCAGCTCCCATACAAACTGCCAGATACCTAGATGAAGACAGCCCTGCAGTCTGTGCTAGGAAACTTATAGCGTTATAACTGTTCCCTCGGGACACTATCAGAACATGGCTGCATGTGATGGGTCACATTGCACATACTTGCACATACTTCTGTATTCACAAGGGGGCAGGGTTAGTAGAGTGACAGTTCTACGATTACCAAGTGTAGGAGGGCCTTGGGGAAGGTCAGTAGAGTGATAGTTCTACGATTACCAAGTGTAGGCGGGCATTGGGGAAGGTCAGTAGAGTGATAGTTCTACGATTACCAAGTGTAGGCGGGCATTGGGGAAGGTCAGTAGAGTGACAGTTCTACGATTACCAAGTGTAAGCGGGTCTTGGGGAAGGTCAGTAGAGTGATAGTTCTACGATTACCAAGTGTAGGCGGGCCTTGGGGAAGGTCAGTAGAGTGATAGTTCTACGATCACCAAGTGTAGGCGGACCTGGGTTAGTGTTAGTGGAGTGATAGTTCTACGATCACCAAGTGTAGGCGGGCCTTGTTTTTCAAATTTTATCTTCAGGGGAATTTTCTCATTTACTAAAAGATAGATGTCCGTGTAGCTGGTATTTAGGCTCATCCCTGTTCTAGTACAATACGGTGACAAGAAGGCTGAAGAGGGTGTACACAGAAAACCCGGAGCATGACCAATAAAAGCATTATGTTACCTGCTCTGAAGCCATCATACATGGGAACTAGTGTCGACGACAGGGCGAGATCACCACAGGCGTCTTGGTAGTAGTTCCCTGAAGATAAACACAAATCTCAAATAAGATGTTCAAGTCGATGACAGATGCTGGGCACAGAGGACAGTTACGAGACAAATGAACATTATATGGTGAGTTTTAGAGGAATTGTTGTAAATCTTCTTGAATAGTTGCAGAGGAAATGTGTTAAATGTTCGTGATTTGTTCAAGGAGTAATGTGGCAACTGTGAGTTGTTCCAAAGGAATTGTGGTAAATCTTCGTGAATTGTTTCAGAGGTAATGTGGTAAATGTTCGCTTATTGTTCAAGAGGAAATGTAGCAATGTTCGTATCTTGTTCAAAAGGAAATGAGGTAAATGCTTGTAAGTTGTTTCAAAGGAAATGTGGTAAATGTTCGCGAGTTGCTTCCGAGAAATGTGGCAAATGTCCGTTAGCTGTTCCAAAGGAAATGTGGAAAATGTTCGTGAGTTGTGTCAGAGGAAATGTAGGATATGTTTTTGAATTGCTCCAGAAGACATGCTGCAAATGTTCGTATATTGCTCCAGAGGAAATGCGGTATATGTTCGTATATTGCTCCAGAGGAAATGTTGTAAATGTTTGTGTGTTGTTTCAGACTAAATGTGGTAAATGTTCGTATATTGCTCCAGAGGAAATGCGGTATATGTTCGTATATTGCTCCAGAGGAAATGTTGTAAATGTTTGTGTGTTGTTTCAGACTAAATGTGGTAAATGTTCGTATATTGCTCCAGAGGACATGTGGTAAATGTTCGTATATTGCTCCAGAGGAAATGTGGTAAATATTTGTTTGTGGTTTCAGGCTAAATGAGGTAAATGCTCGTATATTGCTCCAGAGGACATGTGGTAAATGTTTGTGTGTTGTTTCAGACTAAATGTGGTAAATGTTTGTGTGTTGTTTCAGACTAAATGTGGTAAGTGTTCGTGCGTTGTTTCAGAAGACATGTGGTAAATGTTCGTATATATCGCTCCAGAGGAAATGTGGTAAATGTTCGTATATTGCCCCAGAGGAAATATGGTAAATGTTTGTGTGTTGCTTCAGAGGAGATGTGGTAAATGTTCGTATATTGCTCCAGAGGAGATGTGGTAAATGTTCGTGCGTTGCTTCAGAGGAGATGTGGTAAATGCTCGTATATTGCTCCAGAAGAAATGTGGTAAATGTTCGTGCGTTGCTTCAGAGGAGATGTTGTAAATGTTCGTATATTGCTCCAGAGGAAATGTGGTATATGTTCGTATATAGCTCCAGAGGAAATGTGGTAAATGTTTGTGTGTTGTTCCAGAGGAAATGTGGTAAATGTTAACATTTAGGGTGGTTAGGACCTGGGAGAAGATTGCCGTGTGTGATGTTCCCGGTCTGCAGCCCTGCCCACGTTGTTCTGTCCCTGGCGGTGAGGCGACCGTCTGGTATCATACACACACTCCCAGTTGTGTCGGGGAATAGCTGCAAAGGAAGAGACACTACCAGTAGCACGGACATGTGACTCAAGCGTCATGTGTTGGCCTTTTTGATATTGTGCTGTTTTAACACTAAGATACCAGAGGTCAAATTTGAAATTCTCGCCTACTTAAGAATTTGTTCCAATTATTTAATGAGGGCAGCATATCACTAGTTTGGAAACATTGGCTCATTCTGTACGGTTATGTCGGAAACGGTATCTCCGAGGTACATGCTAAAGAATAGTCTTTCTCAAGATAATTATCTGCTTGCTGGATGCCTACCATCTGTTGGCTGCATGTTGTGGCCACCCATCTGGGCATGCGGAGGGTGTGGCTGAAGCCGACAATGTGGTGGGTCTGCTGTAGGATACACATGTCGTCACTGATGTAGAGGGTCGGGGGCGGCAGACCAGGTGTGGCTTGTTCTCCTACTGTGTCCATAACGAACTGCTGCTGCTCCTGAAGGAAGTAGGCCAGGGAGTCAAGGAGGTCAGGGAGGTCCGGCAGCCCGGGAGGTCAGGGAGGTCAAGGAGGTCAGGGAGTCAGGGAGGTCAAAAAGGTCAGGGAGTCAGGGAGTCAGAGAGGGCTGGGAGTCAGGGAGGTCAAGGACGTCAGGGAGTCAGGGAGGTCAGAGAAGTCAGGGAGTTCAGGGAGGTCAGAGAGGTCAGGGAGGTCAGGGAGTCAGGGTGGTCAGGGAGCCAGGGAGTCAAGGAGGTCAGGGAGTCAGGGGGGTCAGGGAGGTATGAGAGGTCAGGGAGGTGAAGGAGGTCAGGGAGTCAGGGTGGTCAGGGAGCCAGGGAGTCAAGGAGGTCAGGGAGTCAGGGAGTCAGAGAGGTCAGGGACAATCTTAGAGCATTAAAATTAAATAGACCACTTCGGTAAGTATAGCAAATAATCGGGCAAATAAACATAAAATGACTTTCATTTTCGACAGCAATTGGACATAATCTTAGGGATTTCTCAACAGACGAAAATCTTCCTTTGTTAGCTTTTAGATAATTAAGGCCAAGTCTAAAACGAAAAATGATGTTACGAAAATCCATGTACCGTTAGTTTGATAAATAAGATTCGGGTTCAAGCAATGACTTCAACTGACGATAAGTATCATATCTGGAACTTTCTTAAATATCTAAATGTCGTTTCTGATAAAACATATCAAAAGCACGCATGCGAAAGTGCTTTAATCGAATGAGGAAGGACGAATAACGAATAGCTTCTGTGTGCCGTCTATCAGGGTTATATATATGTTGCCTATTGTGCTTAAAACATTATCATATGTGTCATGTATCATGTGAACATTCTATTGATGGCCGACAGAAATCAACTTTTGGACGTTTCACGTTGCAGGCAAATAAATACATTTTAACAAAACATCGTCTTCAAAATATTTTTCTTGACAACTAGAAGCCTGATCCTGCGACGTTAATAAAGTTATATGCTCACGTAATAAAGTGACGTTATAGCAACGTAAAATGACATTATAGTGTTCATGACACACGGGTTTTCTTACCGAGCTGGTACAGGTACAGTTTTGAAGCTCACTCCACAAGCCTTCTGGCTGGTGACAAGGGAGATAACTTGTTGCCGAGAATGTGTTCTTCTTCAGGGATGGGGGAGACTTGAGTAGGTGGTGGAGACCTCCCTCTGTCCCGTTGTTGGGGGCGGGTGTTATGCCCAGAACATCTAAGAAATACATCCATGTATCAGATTCGACAACGAAATAAAACAAACTTAACAAACTTCACACGATTTCGAACGCGCACAGATAGTGTTCGATAGTACGTACCACACATGAGGTTGTAGAGTTCTATGTTCTCAAATGGAGCCACCACTTCGTTCTGCTTGAATGATGGCCCGAAGCCGACAAACAATGCCTGAAGATAGCAAATTGAATGTGTATGACGTGGTCTCATTGGACAGTTGGGAATACTTTGTGAACCGACTCAGAAGGCGAAGTACCGAGAGGAGTATCTTTGCAGGTGGAGGAATGGTGGACTATCCGCTCATACGTCTGTTTTGGAGTATTTGGGATAAGGAGAATATCCCAATCCTCCCATACGTCTGTTTTGGAGTATTTGGGATAAGGAGAATATCAAAATCCAGACATACGACTGTTTTGGAGTATTTGGGATAAGGAGAATATCGCAATCCTCCCATACGACTGTTTTGGGGTATTTTAAAACTAGTAGAATAGTTCTATGTCTCACAGCGTGGTACGCAAATAGTAATACTTTCCAATGAGTTGTTTTCACATTTGGAAAAAGGAATGCTTGAAACGTGTAGTCTGAGGGAAATCACAGTCTGGTTAATAGCTCTCGTATAAATATACCACGTTAACTATTTCACAAAATATCATTTCACATTTCTTCATTTTATTGAATCTAATGATGGAGCATCGACTTCAAGATATTGTACATTTTACCTCCAGACAATACCCAAGATTACTCCCTTTAACTCTAGTTATTTCTTGCGATGAGACACACACTTTTCAATGATTACAAATAATTATGTACACATATGAGTAGTTGCAGAATGAACACAAGCATGCTTTAGCATTAAGAATTCCATTGTGCCATCCATGTATTCAGTGCGGGACAGACGGGGCACCTGTTGCACGTTACAGGCGGACACATACCTGCATGCTCTTCAACCTATTGTCGTACCCATGGCTTCCCTTAGGGCAATAGTTCCTCTGTTTTCTGTAAAGTTGAAATGCCTTGTTTGAATCATGCATGAAATACATTGGTGGTTCATGTTGTTTCTGCCTGTATTACTTTAGAACAAGTTAAGTACTTCTCGTTATGTAAAGTTAATGTCTTCAAACACGATCCCCGAAGGCTAATGTATAATCAACTACGTGACCCACCCGAAAGTACACGAACACAGCAAACGTAGATTCTATATCTAGACCCTGAGATACATAATTTACAACACTGCCACTGTGAACAGTCCGCAAAGGACCCATAAGGTTTATAATTGACACAGTGATTCCATAAATGAACCGTGAGGTTTATAATTTGCATCACTGTCAGGAGGAACATAGTTATTATAATTTACATCACTGCCGCGAGGAACATAGTGATTCTATAAAGGACCATTAAGGTTTATATATTATATCACTGCCACTGGGAACATAAGGATTATAATTTACATCACTGCCACGTGGAAGATTGTGTTTCCATAAAGGACCATTAAGGTTTATATATCACAGCACTGCCACTGGGAACAAGTGATTATAATTTACATCAGTGCCATGGGGACCAAAGTGATTCCATAAACATTCCTCCAGGTTGATAAATTATGTTACTACAACAGCTTGCATTGTTTATATAGCGTTTACGCTTGAGATGCTGAGGATCCTAAGAAACATGAATTGTAAAAATAATTAAATTGTTCGACTCCTCCTGTCACAGAAAGTCTATTTTGAAGCAGTGACCGAAATACTAACCCACAGCTAACTATCCCCACCAGACCTGGTTATTTAATGGTGGTTCACCATTCGCATAAGTCACCTCGATAGGGTGTGCAAAGTCGAGTCCCTCGGGTGAGCCAGCAAACTGTGATCATTTGTTCGAATCCCGATTTGCTCAATTTTTTGTCAGCACCATATCCGTGCTCGTGGGTTTGACCAATAAGGAGTCGTCTCCATCACTCCTAGATATCCTCCCACATCAAACTGACACGTCGTGATGTATCTGTTATACTGTCCCAAGATGAATGTAATCAAACTAAGTCTCTTTGTTATGTTATAGCTGTGCTTCTTACTGTTAGGCCAGGAGGTTGTGTCGTGCAGCGACACAATCTCACTTACTTGTAGACGAGCCATCCCTCCTCGACGTCAACCACCAAGTCTCCAATACGTTCGTTGTTGCTGTAGTGGAATCTGGCAGGCAGCGTGTCGCGGGTGAAAACCTTGAAGTGCTCTGTCCGGCACTCCAAGTCAGACACTACTGTTGACGGGGATGGAGCTAGGCAGGAAAATGTCAAACACCAAACATAATAAAGAGTTGACAATTGACCAGGCAGTGTATGCCAATATATACGAACAAAAAGACGTGTAAACTATACTATTTGTGTGCGACAGATCACAAGACAGTGTATGACTGAGCTCCAAGAAGAAGACGTGTAAACTATACTATTTGTGTGCGACAGCTCACAAGACAGTGTATGACTGAGCTCCAAGAAGAAGACGTGTAAACTATACTATTTGTGTGCGACAGCTCACAAGACAGTGTATGACTGAGCTCCAAGAAGAAGACGTGTAAACTATACTATTTGTGGGCGACAGATCACAAGACAGTGTATGACTGAGCTCCAAGAAGAAGACGTGTAAACTATACTATTTGTGGGCGACAGATCACAAGACAGTGTATGACTGAGCTCCAAGAAGAAGACGTGTAAAATATACTATTTGTGGGCGACAGATCACAAGACAGTGTATGACTGAGCTCCAAGAAGAAAACCTGTAAACTATACTATTTGTGTGCGGCAATGACGTGTGTACGTGGCGCACTTGTGTAAATTGCGATAGTATATTCTCCAATTATTGCGCATGAAGATGTCTCTCTTATCAGAATGCAAACCATATAGCCAAGATTGTCATACACCTTCCCTCTGAGGCTTCTCGCCACAGGTGTTTATTTGTTTGTTTGTTTGTTTGTTTGTCTATTGTTTAACGCCGCAACCAGCAATATTCCAGCTTTATGACGGCGGTCTGTAAATAATCGAGTCTAGACCAGACAATCCAGTGATTAACAGCATGCGCTCCGTTCCAGATGCCGTTAGTACCCTCTTACTACAAGCATAGTCGCCTTTCACGGCAAGCATGGGTTGCTGAAGACCTATTCCACCCAGGATCTTCACAGGTCTCGCCACAAGTGATTTTGAGTGAGTGAGTGAGTTTGGTTTTACGCCGCTTTTAGCAATATTCGAGCAATATCACGACGGGAGACACAAGAAATGGGCTTCACACATTGTACCCATGTCGGGAATCGAACCCGGGCCTTCGGCGTGACGAGCGAACGCTTTAACCACTAGGCTATCCGACCGCCTCCAAGTGACTTTGAATGACATAAAACAGATTCTTCCATACAAGTACACAACTAAATTTATAAAAAAGACGATCCGCTGTAGCTATTCCTGTATGTTGTCACATAACGTATTGCTGCTGTCAACATTACCTCTAATAAGCATGAAAGACCCTGGCCCCAGTGTCAAAATGTGTCAGCGTCATATCGCCCTTGGCCTGTTTTTTTACACTGTGTGTGTGTGTGAACTCCATAACAATATTCTGCATACTTCTTTATACACAATGAGGGACTTGAGAATGCGTGAGATTGACAGTATGGTTGTCCTCAATCTAATTAACAAGAACGGGCTTCACACATTGCACGCTTAGTTAACCTACGGGTGAGTCCATACCCGTCTTATTATGAAGGCGGAATGTTTGTCACGGGACAGGCTCTCATGGGAGACGCATGTCCATATTGTGCTGAACCTTCAGACAGTTATCAACCTGCTGTAGTTCCAGCCCTAACCTCGGGCATTGTGTCAGGAGTTAACGTCGCGTCAGCAAAGTCCAAGCTTGATAAATGTACCAAGCAAACCAGTGATCGTAAACCTGAGGAACGATGACATTTATTTGTAGTTGGTGCTGGAAGCCTATTCGCACTGGGACCTCTCGAGGGGATCTCGGCCTGAGGGTTAGGGATAGGGTTAGGGTTAGGGTTGCTGTGACCGTAAACTTGAGCAACGATGACATCCGTCACAACCATTTAGTGGTAGTGGGTGCTGGAAACCTGCTCACACTCGGACCTCTCGAGGGGATCTCGGTCTGATTACAACACCACTATTGTCTGTAAGAAATGTTGAGCATAAGAGACTATGTACCTTCTGTGTTCCTGACAATGTCCTTGCTGCCCATCTCACGCCGATATTCTGTGCTGATCCTGCCGATTACTCCGTCGAAGATGAGGACGTTGTCCACATCGGTGTAGCAGTCCAAGTACATTTTACGCCCACACGACGTGGACGTCATACCTACGACATAGGAGAAATGAAAACACAACAGAGGAGGCTGTGTAGATGACACACCGTGGTCAGCAATATGTTATGTCCATTACAGTTCCAGAACTTAACATTTGAAACGGATTTGAAATGTCACCATACAGTTTCAGATAGTTCCACTGAAGAACCTATCATGCTAACACATACATGCAGACCCCCCCCCCACCGTAGAGACCCTTCATCAAGGTATTCACCATGAACATCGAAAACAATTATGTTAAAACTTTTATGCAGACGCCACTCATACAGACCCTCCTTCGAGGCACTCACCATGATCAGCAATAATCATTATGTTGACACATTCATGCAGACCCCTCTCATACAGACCCTCCATCAGCCGTCTCAAAAGTTCGTCCATCTCCTGTAACAACCAAGCCTTGTGACTGACAAACTGAAGGAACACGTGCCATTGTAGTGAGAAGACAATAGTGAAACACAGCGATGCATCCTAGGAGTTCCACTAGATGTGTGAATGCACACTTAGGACCACACTATATGTGAGGATGCACATTTGACCAAAAACTAGATCTTAGGATGCATATTGTTGTTCTTACTATATGTTAGAATGCATACTAGAGGTCAAACAAGATTTATTTTGGATGGATACAAGTTTGTGATCCCACTAGATATGTGGATGCATACTTGTATATATGTTTATTCGTGTATGGGAGGCCATAGGCCCGTGTACATTTCAGTTATATAGTAAGACACAATTGAGGCAATTTACATTGAAAAAAATACTAAGGGTACAATATTAGGTCTTTGTACGTAATGATAGAGCTTCCTTCACATACTTAGCTACATTTCTAAGTATACAGTCATTTTGGCTATTTAAGAGATTGCTAAAAGTATTAATACATGGATTGTTATAGAATCTTACAGGAATATACTTTTGTCTTATGCGTAAAATGGGCAGACAAACAAAATGTGGACTTCGTCCTCAATACAACTAGTGTTACATAGCCGACAAAAGCGTTTTGAATAAACAATATCCTCTCTTCTGCCCAGATTACTCCGTATGAGCAATTCACTTAACCTCAACAGGCACAGCACACGTCTATGGTCTCTATTTCTGAAAGCTGTAACATAATATTCCATGTCCAATAATATCTTGAATAATACCTTAATTTACAAGACTCATAAATTTTCATCTGTATACTCTGTTTGTTACAATCCAACTAACACTGTCTAAACAACTGCAAGAAACAAATAACATCACCAATATTCTGTTCGTGCCACACATAACCAAATCTATAAATGTCGAGTAAATCTTTAACATTGTCCAGTTAATTCTACCACATTCATCCAGCTTCTTCATTAACAAATAACACTGTCGGGGATATCTTTCATCATTCATTCTAATCAGTTTACACCAGTATTTAACACACTTCATATGATAATCCACATGCAAACCATACTAGGTATCACTCTAGATGTATGGATACACATACCATTGACCAATAAGTGGATGCATACTAGGTATCACACTAGATGTGTGGATACACATACCATTGACCAATAAGTGGATGCATACTAGGTATCACACTAGATGTGTGGATACACATACCATTGACCAATAAGTGGATGCATACTAGGTATCACACTAGATGTGTGGATACACATACCATTGACCAATAAGTGGATGCATACTAGGTATCACACTAGATGTGTGGATACACATACCATTGACCAATAAGTGGATGCATACTAGGTATCACACTAGATGTGTGGATACATATACTATTGACCAATACGTGGATGCATACTAGCAATGTGCAGGACTGAACCTACCTTCAGCTTGGACGTCATCTGCAACATGAAAGAAACGTGGACCATTAAGAATCAGTCAACACTCAGTCAACAACTTCACAGGCAAAATAACTGTTCATTCCGTTACATCTTTAATACTGTCTATTTTTCACAGTAGGTATAATGGGCCTACAGTAATATACCATGAACCAGTAGGTACAATGGGCCTTCCAGTAATATATCATGATCCAGTAGGTAGAACTGGCCTCACAGTAATATACCATGGGCCGGAAGGTATAATGGGCCTTACAGTAATATAACATGATCCAATAGGTATAATGGGCCTTACAGTAGTATTCCATGATCCAGTAGGTATAATTGGCCTTACAGGAGTATACCATGGGCCAGTAGGTATAATGGGCCTTACAGTAGTATGCCATGATCCAGTAGGTATAATGGGCCTTACAGGAGTATACCATGATCCAGTAGGTATAATTTGCCTTACAGGATTATACTATGATCCAGTAGGTATAATGGGCCTTACAGTAGTATACCATGATCCAGTAGGTATAATGGGCCTTACAAGAGTATACCATGATCCAGTAGGCATAATGGGCCTTACAGTAATATATCATGGGCCAAGAGGTATAATGGGCCTCACAGTAGTATACCATGATCCTGTAGGTATATTGGGCCTTACAGTAATATATCATGGGCCAGTAGGTATAATGGGCCTCACAGTAGTATACCATGATCCAGTAGGTATATTGGACCTTACAGTAATATATCATGGGCCAGTAGGTATAATGGGCCTCACAGTAGAATACCATGATCCAGTAAGTATAGTGGGCCTCAGGGGAGTATATAGGCAGAGAGGGCCTTTGTCCAGGTAGATGTATCACAGTGTTTGTGAATCTTATACGTAACATATTTCTTCTTTAAATGTAACTATTTACTTTTGCTAGATTGCTGATAATATGTCAGTCATGCAAATCAAGAAGTGGGAGAGCCACACACTCACCTCGGTGCTGTTAGGCCCATGTTTATGCCCTGTCTTGTCCGGATCATCGATGTAGACAGTGAGGAAGTCTGGTCGCTCCCCCTCCGGCAGCGTGAGCCATCCTAGGGCTGTGTCAATACGCTTCGCGTTCGGGATAGTGCTGGAACACGAGCGATGGTTCACCAGGAGTCTTATTGGCATTCACGGAGACAGAGCCTCAGGGGAACAACATCCTTCCATCTTGCTTAATAAACGCATATTATAGAGAACCTACTTACAAAAAAACCGATCCGAGCTTCTGTTTCACAACTTAAACAATTTTAAATCAGTTATAGCAATCGAATTGAAGAGTAAAAAAATGTGATGTACATACGGATCAAATAGTTGCTGAATATCTGGAACAATTCCTGTAAAGAAAATACAGCATCGTCAAAAGAGATCAAAATTTAAGTCAGTGTTAAAGCTAAACAAGACTGTTTACCCCACTCTGTACATCAGCGTCCCGAGAATGGTTCTTCCCTCATCGACAGTAACGTCACAAGATATCAGAACTGACCTGAGATGTTTATGGCCGACGCCATGGGCCAGATGAAAGTGGCAGAACGCTTTCCTTGTTTCTTTGCCGTCACCCAGATCTAGAAGTAGAAAACTATTCTATTTCATTTGTACTCAATGAGCTCGAGTACTAATTAGGGACATAAACGACCAACGTCATTAAGTGTTCATGTGATCCCTGGTGGTTGGACATTTCCCTTCATCCCGGAGCAAAAAAGACCGACATGTGAAGCCGAGTACAGGTGTCCTTCAGTACACAAGATAAATTATCACATGACTGGAGTTCTTATATCAATAGGCTTGTGGCTAGGCGTTTATTGTCCCTAGGTCATTGTTAATTGATAATATTTTCAGTGAAAACCATCATGATGTTAATGTGTGTTGAGTGTTACCACTGGAGACTGATGAAGTGATGTTCGTGTTACCATTGGAGACTGATGAAGTGATGTTTCTGTTACCACTGGTAACTGATGAAATGATGTTTGTGTTACCACTGGAGACTGATGAAGGGATGTTTGTGTTACCACTGGAGACTGATGAAGAGATGTTAGTGTTACCACTGGAGACTGATGAAGAGATGTTCGTGTTACCACTGGTAACTGATGAAGTGATGTTTGTGTTACCACTGGTAAGTGATGAAGTGATGTCCGTGTTACCACTGGTAACTGATGAAGTGATGGTAGTGTTACCACTGGTAACTGATGAAGAGATGTTAGTGTTACCACTGGTAAGTGATGAAGTGATGTTCGTGTTACCACTGGAGACTGATGAAGTGATGGTAGTGTTACCACTGGTAACTGATGAAGTGATGTTAGTGTTACCACTGGTAACTGATGAAGTGATGTTTGTGTTACCACTGGTAAGTGATGAAGTGATGTTCGTGTTACCACTGGTAACTGATGAAGTGATGTTCGTGTTACCATTGGAGACTGATGAAGTGATGTTAGTGTTACCACTGGTAAGTGATGAAGTGATGGTAGTGTTACCACTGGTAACTGATGAAGAGATGTTAGTGTTACCACTGGTAAGTGATGAAGTGATGTTCGTGTTACCACTGGTAACTGATGAAGTGACGTGTGTGTTACCACTGGTAACTGATGAACTGATGTTCGTGTTATCACTGGTAACTGATGAAGTGATGTTAGTGTTACCACTGGTAACTGATGAAGTGATGTTAGTGTTACCACTGGAGACTGATGAAGTGATGGTAGTGTTACCACTGGTAACTGATGAACTGATGTTCGTGTTACCACTGGAGACTGATGAAGTGATG
Organism: Haliotis cracherodii; assembly: GCF_022045235.1. Classification (NCBI taxonomy): domain Eukaryota; kingdom Metazoa; phylum Mollusca; class Gastropoda; order Lepetellida; family Haliotidae; genus Haliotis; species Haliotis cracherodii. The sequence continues at coordinate 70,637,144 of NW_027266297.1, forward strand.
TTAGTGTTACCACAGGTAACTGATGAAATGATGTTTCCGTTACCACTGGAGACTGATGAAGTGATGTTCGTGTTACCACTGGTAACGGATGAAGTGATGTTCGTGTTACCACTGGTAACTGATAAAGTGATGTTTGTGTTACCACTGGAGACTGATGAAGAGATGTTTTTGTTACCACTGGTAAGTGATGAAGTGATGTTCGTGTTACCACTGGAGACTGAGGAAGTGATGTTTGTGTTACCATTGGAGACTGATGAAGTGATGTTTGTGTTACCACTGGTAACTGATGAAGAGATGTTTGTGTTACCATTGGAGACTGATGAAGTGATGTTCGTGTTACCACTGAAGAGTGATGAAGTGATGTTTGTGTTACCACTGGTAACTGATGAAGTGATGTTGTCTGATAACTCATGAAGTGATGTAGTGTGACCACTGGTAAGTGATGAAGTGATGTTTGTGTTACCTCTGGTAACTGATGAAGTGATGTTAGTTTTACCACTGAAGACTGATGAAGTGATGTTTGTGTTACCACTGGTAACTGATGAAGTGATGTTAGTGTTACCACTGGTAACTGATGAAATGATGTTAGTGTTACCACTGGTAACTGATGAAGTGATGTTAGTGTTACCACTGGTAACTGATGAAGTGATGGTAGTGTTACCTCTGGTAACTGATGAAGTGATGTTAGTGTTACCACTGGTAACTGATGACGTGTTGCGAGAGTTACCACAGGTAACTGATGACGTGTTGCGAGAGTTACCACAGGTAACTGATGACGTGTTGCGAGAGTTACCACAGGTAACTGATGATGTGTTGCGAGTTACCACAGGTAACTGATGACGTGTTGCGAGAGTTACCACAGGTAACTGATGACGTGTTGTGAGAGTAACCACAGGTAACTGATGACGTGTTGCGACAGTTACCACAGGTAACTGATGACGTGTTGCGAGAGTTACCACTAGTAACTGATGACGTGTTGCGAGTTACTACAGGTAATTGATGACGTGTTGCGAGTTACCACAGGTAACTGATGATGTGTTGTGAGAGTACCACTGGTAATTGATGACGTGTTGCGAGAGTTAACACAGGTAACTGATGACGTGTTGCGAGAGTTACCACAGGTAACTGATGACGTGTTGCGAGAGTTTCCACTGATGGTGTGGTGTGTCAGGATGACACTCACTGGCTCTCCGCCCCACCAAGCTGGCTTGTCTTTACTCTTTGTCTTTATCTTGAATTCGTCACCGATGTCACCGTCGTAGATGTTGTTGTCGACAATGCCGTGAGATTCAGGATACAAACCCTGCAACATGTGGAGTTATCAGGTACACATTCATCACACAAAAGAACAGCATTTCCCAACTTTATTCATTCCAGAAAATATAAGTGTTATCCGAGGCCCTTTTGACAAACGTTTCAAATATACGTGTCATTTTGCGGACCTGGTTTGAAAGAGTTTTCAAGTAACTATGAACCTGTATTAGAGAGGTGTTCGTTTTCATCCAGTATTTTTCAAATTCATGGTAGAATTAGGAGATAAACATAATGTGAACTAGTTTACCTGTAGATTTAACCGCGCAAAACGCTTTGGTGCAAGCAAATACATTGAGGGAAGCGGCATGGGTAAGGTCCAGTGTTTTGAGTGGGTTGTCGATGTGAATCACGGATTCACCGACAACAGCCTTTAAACAAAATATGGCGCTGTATATGCTCAGGCAGTTTCTTTACACCGTAATACCTCAGTCGAACATATGATAGGCATTGAAAGCATACAAGCACGGTACTTGGAAACTTGCATTTTGTAACCTATAATTGTAGAGTTTATTAATGACTGAAAAGAGTACTATTCAATATTAAGTACCGCAATGATGCGACCGTCAAACCAGCTTTTTCAATCAGTGGGGTTTATCGTGATCTTATAGACTCTGATCGACCAATCAGAATCGAGGAATTTCCAAATTCATGGTAGAATATGAATTCTACCATGAATTTGGAAATTACTCTACATTTAAAACACGGTATGTTTATCTCCTAATTTAATAAGTATTCAATTGAGTACTATAACAAGCCTATAGGTTGTATTCTACCACTTTTCTTGAGATATTTCAAAATACAATCAGCATTTTGTTCTATTTCGGACAGTTGTAACATAACGAAATCTAAATCTAACATACATGTTGTAGTTATCCCGGGAACGTGCATGCGTTGGTTCTAAGGAATGCGCGCCCTCAGCGTAATAACAACCTGCACCTCAGGAAAGGAATCTCACAAACGTTGTATCAAGCTATTCCTCCAGATCACAATTACCATCAAACACTTTCCTGATCATTCACTTACACACTGAGATCATGTACAGTAACTATTCAAATACACATCCTTGATATCTGAAATGATACATAACTCTGCTAGGGCACGTGAACATAGAAACTTTACAACGCCCCAAGTCATCTCTTATGGTGAATCAGAACAAGTGAGATCGTTGCATTTTCTATGTATCTGCGTTTGTTTCAGTGATGTAAAATTCGGCATTTGGTTGAGTCACTGGCGATGTTTAATAACATCCCTGAAACGTGTCATCGTATAAACGACCCGAGAGGCAAAGAAGTAGAAGTTCATACTCGACAAATGCTAAACTACATGCAGCTCTTTTGTCTAAAACCAAACCTTAAACCATGGACAGAGGGACTTTCGTTGGACATACATATGGTTCTCTGGAAGTGTGCAACTCTCTGTTGTTATTATCTATACTGAGTAAATCTAATTACAACCGAATTCATATGTATAACATATATTGACATGGAACACACAATGACGTAATCATTACCGTGACGATAGTCTGGTCATTGGGAAAGGTAAGACTCGGGTACACGGGCCTCATACCCGGGGTGTGCACTCCACACTCTATCAGGTGCTGGATGGTTGGTGTCACGTCACGGTCTATGTAGTCAGCACGGAAGCCGTCCAGCGCTAACACAAGCAGCGGAGAGCTGGACTTGTCGCTGGGGAAACAGAATCAGAACCACCTAACGATACCGGAAACACCGGGGAAACAGGGGTGGGTAGATACACTAGTCACTGGGGAAACAGGAGTGGGTAGATACACTAGTCACTGGGGAAACAGGAGTGGGTAGATACTCTTGTCACTGGGGAAACAGGAGTGGGTAGATACACTTGTCACTGGAGAAACATGAGTGGGTAGATACACTTGCCACTGGGGAAACATGAGTGGGTAGATACACTTGTCACTGGGGAAACAGGAGTGGGTAGATACACTAGTCACTGGGGGAACAGGCGTGGGTAGATACACTTGTCAACTCTGGAAGAAGAAGGATTGGGTAGATGTCACTGGGGAAACAGAATGCGAGGTGAGGTGAAATGGGGTTTCACGTCGCGTCCAAGATTATTACACTTATATTGCGACGTGCATGTACGTGTGGCCTCTTGCACTAGTCCGGACTAATACCGATTCTATAGTGCAAGCCCAGTGGGATAACATGCCCACGTTAAACATAAATACCCCAATCATACTGACAAACCGACCAATCCTTGACTTACACCCTTAATGCCTAGCGCCAGGCAGGGTTAAAAGTACCATCTTTTAACGTATGTTGGTATGACGCGGCCGGGAGTCGAACCCCGGGCCTTCCGCTCTCCGAGCGGACGCTCCTAGACCACGGAGTCAGTCGGACACAGAAGGAGTGAGTAGAGAGACATGTTACTGGGAACATAGAAGGAATGAGTAGAGAGACACGTGCCTGAGAACACAGAAGGAGTGAGTAGTGAGACATATTCCTGGGAACATAGAAGGAATGAGTAGAGAGACATGTTCCTGGGAACACAGAAGGAGTGAGTAGAGAGACATGTTCCTGGGAACACAGAAGGAATGAGTAGAGAGACATATTCCTGGGGACACAGAAGGAATGAGTAGAGAGACATGTTCCTGCGGACACAGAAGGAATGAGTAGAGAGACATGTTCCTGGGAACACAGAAGGAGTGAGTAGAGAGACATGTTCCTGGGAACACAGAAGGAATGAGTAGAGAGACATATTCCCTGGAAAACAGAAGGAATGAGTAGAGAGACATGTTCTTCGGGACACAGAAGGAATGAGTAGAGAGACACGTGCCTGAGAACACAAAAGGAGTGAGTAGTGAGACATATTCCTGGAAACACAGAAGGAATGAGTAGAGAGACATGTTCCTGGGGACACAGAAGGAATGAGTAGTGAGACATGTTGCTGGAAACACAGAAGGAATGAGTAGAGAGACATGTTCCTGGGGACACAGAAGGAATGAGTAGAGAGACATGTTCCTGGGGACACAGAAGGAATGAGTAGAGAGACATGTTCCTGGGGACACAGAAGGAATGAGTAGAGAGACATGTTCCTGGGGACACAGAAGGAATGAGTAGAGAGACATGTTCCTGGGGACACAGAAGGAATGAGTAGAGAGACATGTTCCTGGGGACACAGAAGGAATGAGTAGAGAGACATGTTCCTGGGGACACAGAAGGAATGAGTAGAGAGACATATTTCTGGGAACACAGAAGGAATGAGTAGAGAGACATGTTCCTGGGGACACAGAAGGAATGAGTAGAGAGCCATGTTCCTGGGGACACAGAAGGAGTGAGTAGAGAGACATGTTCCTGGGGACACAGAAGGAGTGAGTAGAGAGACATGTTCCTGGGGACACAGAAGGAATGAGTAGAGAGACATGTTCCTGGGGACACAGAATGAATGAATAGTGAGACATGTTACTAGGAACACAGAAGGAATGAGTAGAGAGACATGTTCCTGGGGACACAGAAGGAATGAGTAGAGAGCCATGTTCCTGGGGACACAGAAGGAATGAGTAGAGAGACATGTTCCTGGGGACACAGAAGGAATGAGTAGAGAGACATGTTCCTGGGGACACAGAAGGAATGAGTAGAGAGACATATTCCTGGGAACACAGAAGGAATGAGTAGAGAGACATGTTCCTGGGGACACAGAAGGAATGAGTAGAGAGACATGTTCCTGGGGACACAGAAGGAATGAGTAGAGAGACATGTTCCTGGGGACACAGAATGAATGAGTAGTGAGACATGTTACTAGGAACACAGAAGGAATGAGTAGAGAGACATGTTCCTGGGGACACAGAAGGAATGAGTAGAGAGCCATGTTCCTGGGGACACAGAAGGAGTGAGTAGAGAGACATGTTCCTGGGGACACAGAAGGAGTGAGTAGAGAGATATGTTCCTGGGGACACAGAAGGAATGAGTAGAGAGACATGTTCCTGGGGACACAGAAGGAATGAGTAGAGAGACATGTTACTGGGGACACAGAAGGAATGAGTAGAGAGACATGTTCCTGGGGACACAGAAGGAGTGAGTAGAGAGACATGTTCCTGGGGACACAGAAGGAATGAGTAGAGAGACATGTTCCTGGGGACACAGAAGGAATGAGTAGAGAGACATATTCCTGGAAACACAGAAGGAATGAGTAGAGAGACATGTTCCTGGGGACACAGAAGGAATGAGTAGAGAGACATGTTCATGGGGACACAAAAGGAGTGAGTAGTGAGACATGTTCCTGAGAACACAGAAGGAGTGAGTAGTGAGACATATTCCTGGAAACACAGAAGGAATGAGTAGAGAGACATGTTCCTGGGGACACAGAAGGAATGAGTAGAGAGACACGTGCCTGAGAACACAGAAGGAGTGAGTAGTGAGACATGTTCCTGAGAACACAGAAGGAATGAGTAGAGAGACATGTTCCTGGGGACACAGAAGGAATGAGTAGAGAGACATGTTCCTGGGGACACAGAAGGAATGAGTAGAGAGACATGTTCCTGGGGACACAGAAGGAGTGAGTAGAGAGACATGTTCCTGGGGACACAGAAGGAATGAGTAGAGAGACATGTTCCTGGGGACACAGAAGGAATGAGTAGAGAGACATGTTCCTGGGGACACAGAAGGAATGAGTAGAGAGACACGTGCCTGAAAACACAGAAGGAGTGAGTAGAGAGACATGTTACTAGGAACACAGAAGGAATGAATAGAGAGACATGTTCCTGGGGACACAGAAGGAATGAGTAGAGAGACATGTTCCTGGGAACACAGAAGGAATGAGTAGAGAGACATGTTGCTGGGGACACAGAAGGAATGAGTAGAGAGACATGTTGCTGGGGACACAGAAGGAATGAGTAGAGAGACATGTTGCTGGGGACACAGAAGGAATGAGTAGAGAGACATGTTGCTGGGGACACAGAAGGAATGAGTAGAGAGACATGTTACTGGGGACACAGAAGGAATGAGTAGAGAGACACGTGCCTGAGAACACAGAAGGAGTGAGTAGTGAGACATATTCCTGGGAACACAGAAGGAATGAGTAGAGAGACATGTTCCTGGGGACACAGAAGGAATGAGTAGAGAGACATGTTCCTGGGGACACAGAAGGAGTGAGCAGAGAGACATATTCCTGGGAACACAGAAGGAATGAGTAGAGAGACATGTTCCTGGGGACACAGAAGGAATGAGTAGAGAGACATGTTCCTGGGGACACAGAAGGAGTGAGCAGAGAGACATGTTCCTGGGGACACAGAAGCAGAACAGTACATCAGAACTAAAATGATGTCTTATTTGAGATACATTTAGAATTTGGAGCACAAAGGAAGGATAACATATATGGATAAACAATTGTAATATAGTAATTTCATATATCTTATATTAAAATGGTGCCATTTTTGAGCCCCGGATATTTACAATAAAATAATTCACTCACCGCCAAGGGCACTGTGACTGTTTGTTTCCGCCCAGACATGACTGAGACATCCAAGTCTGTTTCGCAGGCGGTTTGCTGGAAGCCATGTCTGGAGCACCGGGCTGAGGCCTCAGGCCGAACACCAGTCCAACGATACATCCCGTCACCACACACACACACAGCTGGGGGAAAACACGACATGCGTCATCATGGTGGCATGCAATGTGTGTATGTGTGTGTGAGTGGGAGGAAGGGGGGGGGGGGGGGGCATCACCAGGTGAATAGTCAAGAATAAATACAGATGTACAGAATGGGAAAAGGAAGCAAAATATAATTCATAATAACAATTAGAGGCCACCAGAGGGATGGACAGTTGTCCACGTGGTCGGTTACGTGGTGTGATCCTATTGACAATCGACCAGGGGGTGGAGTAGGTTATTTGGTCCTGACTACAATCGACCAGGGGGTGGGCAGGCGTTTTGGTCCTTACAACATCGACCATGGGGTGGGCAGGCGTTTTGGTCCTTACAACATCGACCATGGGATGGGCAGGCGTTTTGGTCCTTACAACATCGACCATGGGATGGGCAGGCGTTTTGGTCCTTACAACATCGACCATGGGGTGGGCAGGCGTTTTGGTCCTTACAACATCGACCATGGGATGGGCAGGCGTTTTGGTCCTTACAACATCGACCATGGGATGGGCAGGCGTTTTGGTCCTTACAACATCGACCATGGGATGGGCAGGCGTTTTGGTCCTTACAACATCGACCATGGGATGGGCAGGCGTTTTGGTCCTTACAACATCGACCATGGGGTGGGCAGGCGTTTTGGTCCTTACAACATCGACCATGGGATGGGCAGGCGTTTTGGTCCTTACAACATCGACCATGGGGTGGGCAGGCGTTTTGGTCCTGACTACAATCGACCATGGGATGGGCAGGCGTTTTGGTCCTTACAACATCGACCATGGGGTGGGCAGGCGTTTTGGTCCTGACTACAATCGACCATGGGGTGGGCAGGCGTTTTGGTCCTTACAACATCGACCATGGGGTGGGCAGGCGTTTTGGTCCTTACAACATCGACCATGGGATGGGTAGGCGTTTTGGTCCTGACAACATCGACCATGGGGTGGGCAGGCGTTTTGGTCCTTACAACATCGACCATGGGATGGGCAGGCGTTTTGGTCCTTACAACATCGACCATGGGGTGGGCAGGCGTTTTGGTCCTGACTACAATCGACCATGGGATGGGCAGGCGTTTTGGTCCTTACAACATCGACCATGGGGTGGGCAGGCGTTTTGGTCCTGACTACAATCGACCATGGGGTGGGCAGGCGTTTTGGTCCTTACAACATCGACCATGGGGTGGGCAGGCGTTTTGGTCCTTACAACATCGACCATGGGGTGGGCAGGCGTTTTGGTCCTGACTACAATCGACCATGGGGTGGGCAGGCGTTTTGGTCCTTACAAAATCGACCATGGGGTGGGCAGGCGTTTTGGTCCTTACAACATCGACCATGGGGTGGGCAGGCGTTTTGGTCCTTACAACATCGACCATGGGGTGGGCAGGCGTTTTGGTCCTTACAACATCGACCATGGGGTGGGCAGGCGTTTTGGTCCTGACTACAATCGATCATGGGGTGGGCAGGCGTTTTGGTCCTTACAACATCGACCATGGGGTGGGCAGGCGTTTTGGTCCTTACAACATCGACCATGGGGTGGGCAGGCGTTTTGGTCCTGACTACAATCGACCATGGGGTGGGCAGGCGTTTTGGTCCTTACAACATCGACCATGGGGTGGGCAGGCGTTTTGGTCCTGACTACAATCGACCATGGGGTGGGCAGGCGTTTTGGTCCTTACAACATCGACCATGGGATGGGCAGGCGTTTTGGTCCTTACAACATCGACCATGGGGTGGGCAGGCGTTTTGGTCCTGACTACAATCGACCATGGGGTGGGCAGGCGTTTTGGTCCTTACAACATCGACCATGGGGTGGGCAGGCGTTTTGGTCCTTACAACATCGACCATGGGGTGGGCAGGCGTTTTGGTCCTTACAACATCGACCATGGGATGGGCAGGTTGTTTGATCCTGTCAGGAAATAACCATGGGATGGGCAGTTTTATTCCAACAACGATCGATCACGGATCACGGAAGTCTTGCAACTCTCTAACATCCATGTGTTGCATAGAAACACAACAGTAAAAAAATATAAATTACCGTCACGAGTAAGATTTTCCTCTTTGCACTGCTCCTTGAATGCACCTCTCCCACCAGAAGCTGAAACAGTCCGGGGACTGTAGGTGATATCGGACATATACACACATGCTTTAAGCATTGGCCGGTGTCAGTAGTGACAAGGAAACTTTTAGAAACGCGCAACTGCACATGAATGTTCCAAGTGTATTGCGGGGGCTTGTGTTTGTGTGTTAGATTTAAAGACATGATGTGTAGTTCAGTGAGCTGATTGCATGTTCCACAGTTTCAAATGAAATGCAAGGAGGGACAAAAATCGTTGGTGTATTCAACGATTAAATCTGTATCGAGAGCCAAGGGTAAAAGCCTTATCTAAAATAAATATTATTTTAGGTTTAGTTTGTTTATTCTGTTTTTAAAGTGTGAACACGGTGTTTATATATTTGGTCTGCACCGGTGCAATTAAACAATATTTTCTAACACACGAAGGGCATTTCATGGACCGCCAACAGTTCAGTTAAAAAGTAATTTTGTAACATAAGAAGTGTATGTGATGGACCGACATCGGTGCAGTCGCTTGCATGGGTCACTTACCCCCGAGGAGCCCATCTGGGAGGAGTCCTGAAAAAACACCAGAATATTGATATAAAGGTTGGATCAGGCTCTCAACATATATTGCGTATACACTGTTACACGTTATGTCTACATAGATGTTATCACGCGAGTGTGTTTGGGGATGGTAAATATCCTGTATTAGGAATAAACATTGCATTTACCGAGCCTTGGCGAGCTAAATACATAATGTTTATTCCTAATACAGGATGTTCAGGTTCCCCAAATACATTCGCGTGATAACCTCTTTATCATATAATGTCATTCTTCAATTCTATGCTCGAAAATCTTTTTCCATCTCTCACAGTACGTAATCATTGCAGGTTTTCCCGGAATGTGCGCATTAGTATATATTACGAGATAGGGTAAGTGATGTGTCAGTCGGACAGTGGCAGTAGCCAATATAGTTCCAATTGAAACCTGTTTCTTATACAGTGGCGTAACTCTTATATGTAAAACAATACTTGCCTAAACAAATTGTTTACATGTCTTTCGTGGCAATCCACCGGGCTGTCCAATAGAGTACCTGCCCTTTATCAAAGGGAAGCTACTCTAACCCTAGTCTGTGAGACGTCACAGCCACAGTCAGGCATTGTTGACAGTCAGCCTGTCCTTTTATAACGTTACGAAGTCTATCAGATGTACACACAGCGACAAAACGAAACAAGGTAACAATTCAAACATATTTCGGCCAAATCCAACTTTTTTAATTTTTGGAAAAGGTTCCAAGCCACAGAGGTCTTCAAGAACAGAAATGGAAAGTGATCACGCTTGGCTAGTGCCCTCGCAAAATTGTTTCGCAATTCATATTGCCAAAACTTGAAAAAATGACTCAGCTACGTCACAGTTAGACACTGGTTTTCGGTATTTTAGACTATTCTTTTGATAATGATAGCAATTGCCCTAGTGGTTTCCCAAGATTCCTGATGGTTAATTCTGACTCGATCATCGAATGACAAGGGCAATACCAGGTTTCTCTATAAACACTGAAAGTAGTCTCTACTTGACCTTTGATATTTGCATCTCTATCGGCATATGACCACAACGGATATCATTTTTATCCGTTGGCTTTATCCTGTCGAGAAACTACCCATTATATGATAAAATGATATATACGATGTATACAGTGGTAAATACGGTGTATACAACGATCAATACGACATATAGTTGTACGACAATATATATATTGTGCATACAGTGATAAATACTATGTACACAGTGGTATATTAGATATATAGCGATATGTATTGTGTATAAAGTGATAAATAAGATGCATACAGTGATATTGATTGTGTATACATATACGGTGCTATGTATTGCGTAAACTGTGATATATATGATATATAGAAATATGTATTGTTCATACAGTCAAACATACAATATATACTGTGTTATGTATTGTGTATAAAGTGATATATATGTTAAATGCAGTGCTATGTAAAGCGTATTCAGTCATATATACGAGATATACATTGACAAGTAGTCTCTATACATTGATATTTACGATATGTAGAGGTATATATATATATATATATATATATATATATATATATATATATATATATATATATATATATTACGCATACAGTGATATATACGATATTCACAGTAATATATAATTTGTATACAGTTATATATACATTATATACAGTGTTTTGTATTGTGTATAAAGTCATATATACGGTTCTATGCATAGTGTATACAGTGATATATAAAATATACTGTGTTATGTATTGTGTATAAAGTGATATATATGTTAAATGCAGTGCTATGTAAAGCGTATTCAGTCATATATACGAGATATACATTGACAAGTAGTCTCTATACATTGATATTTACGATATGTAGAGGTATATATATATATATATATATATATATATATATATATATATATATATATATTACGCATACAGTGATATATACGATATTCACAGTAATATATAATTTGTATACAGTTATATATACATTATATACAGTGTTTTGTATTGTGTATAAAGTCATATATACGGTTCTATGCATAGTGTATACAGTGATATATAAAATATACTGTGTTATGTATTGTGTATAAAGTGATATATATGTTAAATGCAGTGCTATGTAAAGCGTATTCAGTCATATATACGAGATATACATTGACAAGTAGTCTCTATACATTGATATTTACGATATGTAGAGGTATATATATATATATATATATATATATATATATATATATATATATATATATATATATATATATATATATATATTACGCATACAGTGATATATACGATATTCACAGTAATATATAATTTGTATACAGTTATATATACATTATATACAGTGTTTTGTATTGTGTATAAAGTCATATATACGGTTCTATGCATAGTGTATACAGTGATATATAAAATATATAGCGGTATGTATTGTGTATAGATCTAGTCATATAATATACGCTATATAGTGATATGTATTGTGTATAAAGTGATAAAAATGATATATAAATTGCTGTGAAGTCTTTGATTGGCATTTAGAAGAACATGAATTCATGACACTTTTTTATGGACAGCAACTTTTGTAGCACTATAGCAAATATGCAGAAGAGTGGAGAGTGTGTGAGAAATCACAGGACGTACACACTGTAGCAGATATGTAGAACAGTTGAGAGTGTGTGAGACATCCCCGGACGTACACACTGTAGCAGATATATAGAACAGTAGAGAGTGTGTGAGACATCCCAGGACGTACTCACTGTAGCAGATATGTAGAATAGCAGAGGTTTTTTTTAGACATCCCAGGACGTACACGCTGTAGCAGAAATGAAGAACAGTAAAGAGTGTGTGAGACATCCCGGGACATACACACTGTAGCAGATATGTAGAAGAGTAGAGAGTGTGTGAGCACCCCGGGACATACACACTGTAGCAGATATGTAGAACAGTAGAGGGTGTGTGAGACATCCCAGGACGTACACACTGTAGCAGATATGTAGAACAGTAGAGAGTGTGTGAGCACCCCGGGACATACACACTGTAGCAGATATATGTAGAACAGTAGAGGGTGTGTGAGACATCCCAGGACGTACACACTGTAGCAGATATGTAGAACAGTAGAGAGTGTGTGAGCACCCCGGGACATACACACTGTAGCAGATATATGTAGAACAGTAGAGAGTGTGGGAGCACCCCAGGACATACACACTGTAGCAGATATATGTAGAACAGTAGAGAGTGTGGGAGCACCCCAGGACATACACACTGTAGCAGATATGTAGAACAGTAGAGAGATCTTACATCGCTAAGTGCATCAAATCACGCATGCACCTTGGTTTAAAATATGAAAAGATTTGGAAAATATCTGTTGACAACGGGTTGGCGGTGCACATGCTTTGCAAATCCTGCAGTCTACCGAAATCTGCACGACAGTTTACGAACAGGATTTCGATTTCGTTGCGCGATAACGATTGGACTATGCATAAACTCGTTAGTCCAGCCAAAATACAACTCCATGATACCAGCCTAGTTCGGCAAGGGTGGAAACTGGACTTTTATAGTCAGATAACTCTCTTGCCTCGGGAAGTTGAAGTTTTACGTATCATTAAGCTTTCTTATGGTCCATTTATATTGGTCACATAATGGCCGATAACTTAATTTGTCAATATTTCTGTCTCGGCTCTTAATTCTGCTGACCGTGGATGGACACATTTGATGGTTCCAGTGGATATATCATTAAGGCCCAGGTGCAGGAAAACGTCAAAAAAAAATTAGCACGTACCATATATATCAAATTACACTTTTATGTACACATGGCCGCATAGTCAGCCAAAACAGCATCATGAAGACGGAAGCGATGGATAAAACCGGATCTGGATATTATCCTAGCAAGTATAGATACAACCAACAACGCAATATTTAACTATGCGTTCTCCAGGTCAGCCAAAATGAGACCTAATGTCTCCGTGAATGTCTAAAAATAAGATCACGGATACGACACAGAAGGTGCACACGAACTGGTGACGGCAGGTGTTACGACAGGCAGTGCTGTGAATCACTTACCATAAAGTCAAATGTTTGTCGCGACATTTGGGTGCGTCTCAAACACCAGGCAGGGCCACACGTACTAGGTCACCTGCTTCAGCCGTTACTTGCGAGCGGATGAGACGCTGGACAGTGTAGGTGAACGCTCAGGTAAACACTCTTGAACGACAGAGGAGTTCACTGATGTAGTAACCGCCTCACCTCTCTAGTGTAACACGAGTTGGAGACATTAACCCCCTCACAGTCCCACCGTATGAGCGTGCAGCAACTAAAATAAAACGTCGTCATGAGTTGAATATATATGTAAATACAGTCTACCTTTCACCGATTCAAACAATGCGCATGCGTCAGATCTGAAAACATGGACTGATGTTAAGAATGTTGGTTTAATATATTTTAGATTTGTATGTTTAAGTATCAATAACATCATTTGTATACTTGCGGGCCTTGTTTGAACGAAACGCGACCGTAGATAGTTGTTTACATATCATACGTCAGACTACCTTTACATACAGGTAAATATATCATGTGGCAGGTGGACAGTCGGTCCCCGGCACTGAGGTGAAGAGGATTCAACTTAACACCCTCGGACACTGTGCGGTGTTCAGACATGTCACTTTCACAGAATGTGGAACAACAGTTGTCTCTTTTGTAGGTCTTAGTGTGGAGAGAATAGACGCACTTCCTTAGATACTAACACGTGACACGGTCCACGCGGAGAGCCTGGGCCCATCGATCTGGATACACTCATCCTTCTTCATCATGTACAAAGTGTTGGAAGTTGGAAATTATCTGATTCAATCTGTTCCTGTCTAGTTTAATACACATAAACATGTCATAAATGTGTTTCTGTCTATATTAATACACATAAAAATGTCATAAATATGTTTCTGTCTATATTAATACATCTCAAATGTCTTAAATGTGTTCCTTTCTATATTAATACATCTCAAATATCATAAATGTGTGTCTGTCTATAATAATACATCTCAAATGTCTTAAATGTATTTCTGCCTCTATTAATACATATCAAATGTCTTAAATACGTTTCTGTCTCTATTAATACATCTCAAATGTCATAAATGTGTTTCTGTCTATTTTAATACTTGAATATCAAATGTCATAAATATGTTTCTGTCTATAATAATACATTTCAAATGTCTTTAATGTATTTCTGTCTATAATAATACATTTCAAATGTCTTTTGTGTGTTTCTGTCTATAATAATACATCTCAAATGTCATAAATGTGTGTCTGTCTATAATAATATACCTGAAATGTCTTAAATGTGTTTCTGTGTATATTAATACTTCTCAAATGTCATAAATGTGTGTCTGACTATAATAAAACATCTGAAATGTCTTAAATGTGTGTCTGTGTATATTAATACATATCAAATGTCATAAATGTGTTTCTGTCTATAATAATACATCTCAAATGTCTTAAATGTGCTTCTGTCTATAATTATACATCTCAAATGTCATAAATGTGTGTCTGACTATAATAATACATCTGAAATGTCTTAAATGTGTTTCTGTGTATATTAATACATATCAAATGTCATAAATGTGTTTCTGTCTATAATAATACATTTCAAATGTCATATATGTAATCTGTCGATATTTATACATCTCAAATGTCATAAATGTGTTTCTGTCTATAATAATACATTTCAAATGTCTTAAATGTGTTTCTGTCTATAATAATACATTTCAAATGTCATAAATGTGTTTCTGTCTATAATAATACATCTCAAATGTCTTAAATGTGTTTCTGTCAATGATAATACATATATAATTCATAAGTGTGTTTCTGCCTATAATGATATATACTGAACAACAAACGTTCCTGCGACATTGAATAAGATTTAATGCAACGTTATGAGATTACTGGAGTGAGCCACCCAGGGGATGACATTCACGTTGTTTTGTTGAAAAGAATCCTGAACAAGTCGAGCAATATGTGGCCATGCCTTGTCATGTTGAAAGGTAATGCCTGGGCCATGACGAGGCAAAAACGGTAGAACAACAATGTCGATGATCTCGTCGCGGTAGCTCTGTCCATTGAGATTTCCCTCTACCACTATCAAACGGGTCCCCTGTCTTGCTGTAATCCCATCCTATACCATAACGCTGCCGCCCCCGAAACGATCTTCTTCCATGACACAATGATTGACGTAACGTTCACCTCGACGTCGGTACACTAGAATCCGTCCATCGCTGTGGCTGAGGTGAAAACGCCACTCGTCAGTGAATATAACTTGTCCCAACTGCATGGCCGTCCAGCGTAGACACTGTCTGCACCACTGTAGACGTGCTTGACGGTGGGTTTCTTGTCAAAAGGACGTCTGGCGGGTCTTCTGGCGACAATCCCTGCACATCTGGGGCCACGACGTACAGTTTGTGAAGATATTCGTCGCAGGCCAGGGATGCTTCTTGCAGTCACTGTTGCTGGTTGGAATCGATTTCGTAGGTGTGTTGCTCGAATCCAGTTGTCTTGTCGATTATTGGTTACGCGTGGCCTGCCACTCCGAGGATGGTGTTTGACTGCATTCGTCTGTTGCCAACGTTGCCATAAACACCAAATGGTGTTTCTGTGGACGTTAAATTGTCTTGCAACATCACATGGACTCGATCCTGCTTCAAGCATACCAATGGCTCGCAGACGCTCATTTCCGGACAGACGTGGCATTTCGTAATGTTGAATAATTGCGTAATTTTAGAGTTTTTCTGAGTGGTTGTTGTCACCATGAGGCTAAACAATGCATATTGAATCCCGTTAACGCACATGTTTTTATACCCATTCTTGGGTAGTGAAATGCATGGAGCTTGCATAAGCGTAAACCTTTGCATTGAATGCATGCTTTTCTGTAGCAGTTGCGTTTTTGCGACTTGATTCCAAACATGTACTACAATATTGAAAACCAAACTTCACTTGTTTGAAAAATACACCAAAATATTGGTGTCACATGAACTGCTGTTGTTGAGTATATTTGAATGGAGGAGGTTCTGAAAATGGCACTTGAGAGAATTGTGGTTACACGGCACCGAGTCTAGTAGAAACGAAGAACATTAATTTTCCAGTCTGAGGGCGAAGATCAATTGCTTATTTAAGATTGGTTTGAAATACTGATTGGGCAAAATGTCGTCCGAAGTTTGTGCGTGAAATGGCAGGAAATTTTGCCTCTTGTAAATTTACACTGAAAACATTTCTCTGCAACGAAAGGTTGCGTAAATTGTAAATGAACAATAGACGTCCGTTTATCTGAAAAAACCCATAATAATATATATGATATGAAGTATCATGTCGCACTTGCGATACAAAAATAACAATAATTGTCCTCTATGACTTGAAAGACAATAGAGAGAGGTATGGAAAAACGACAAAACCCTTTCCATTATCATTTAAAATATCTGCCAAAAGAAGAGCCCATTGTACGAGATCGAATGCATAAACTAAACAAAGTTGACAGATGACAAAGTAAACACAATATGTGGTTAACAACTTCTTTAATACTGTAAAGGCGACGTTTCGGTATATATCCTTATACCGTTGTCAAGCATGACTGAATGGGAGGGGGGTGCGAAAGGGCGCTGATTCGGGTTTATTGGGTTAGTTTTAAGGGGATGGTTGAAGTTGAAGTCGATGTACTGGTCGGTGTGGGTGGGCTTCCGGTAGACATGGTTTGGATTCTGTTTGTTTGGGTTCTGGAGACAAGAACATCTAGGAAGGGTAGTAAATGAGCCATCTCGGCAACTGCCCCAATCACAACATCAACTGAGAAAACGTCCAAATCCTCTCCAACAACCGCCATGATTTCACTCAAAGAAAACTAACAGAAGCAGTCCGCATTCGTAGGTTGGGTCACAGCAACCATTGCGAGACAACAGAGTGTTCCTTCACAGTCACAGAGAAGTGACTTACATCAGATGATTGCGACACAGAGCATGGTAGATTAGGTTCATGAGATTAGGTTCATGAGAACCACCAGATGTGTTTAGGGATCAGACTTATTTTTCATACCAGTGCATAATGCTTTTCAGGAAGCACCGTCATGTTCAACGGACTCATGTTAATAAATAAAATGTTCAACGGACTCTTGATATTGTAGGGGGGCACGGGGGGCCCAGTCGTCTAAGGCGCCGCGATTCGCTGTGCAGAGTTGCGTCCCTTGGGCACGCCAGAAACCTATGATTGTGGGTTCGAATCCCGGTTCACCCCGATTATGTTTCTAGGTTTGTCAGCACCTTACCCGTGCTCGTGGGTTTCACCGAAGTGGTAAACGTCTGAGACCTGCATCACTTCGGGCTTTCCTCCCACATTAAGCTGACACGCCGCGATATAACTGGAACACTGTTAAAAACGGCGTAAAACCCAACTCACTCACTCACTCACTTGATATTGTATAATTTGTTGATATAACGGTGATTGTGACTCAAGTGACTTTGAAGTCACATGGAAATCGGAAGCATAGTGAGGTCGCAGAATTATAAAATAAAACGTTTCATTTTGCAATTACATCGACCTGAATGGAACTGATGTTGGAAAGAATTGAGGTTTCCCGCCTTATGCATGCACAAGAGGCCTGAGTTACAGGATAAAATTACTTGCATAACTTATTATCGATAGTGGAAACTGAAGAGCACTTCTGTGACAAATCTGAGTTTTGTGGCAATGATGTAATAGAGGTAGTATTCTTAGAATTATTAACCATTATATTTTTTTTTTATTTTCAACTGAATTTGCATGATTAAACCTCAATATACGCCATGACTTTCCAATTCCTATTCTTATACGAGGAAACCAGCTCGGCAGAGCATTCGGGTTTCCTTGTATCGAACCTTTTGGGATAACTTCTCCCTTTGTGTGTACGAGTCTCGACGCGTATATGTTCATAATGTTAATACTAGTTAATACATCAAGAACATATCCAAATATCACATAAATACATGTGCTAGGTGTAAGTTTTGCTCACGTAGATTTGTTATTTGATATTATTGTAACAAGGAAAGTTGGTATGATTCTGTGCTTGTCTTTATTGTGCTGCGTCATTCAGACACAAATCAAATCCAGTAAGTCAATGTTAGGTAAACCATTTATGGTAAATAAAATGTTTAAAATGTTACTCCCTTGCTCCTAATGAAAATTGATGTAACCTGGGATATTCATCTTCCAGAGGCAAGGGAGTTGACTGACTATAAAGTCCAGTTTTCACCCTTGCGTAACTAAGCAGGAATTCCTGGGCTCGATCGTAGCGATGGGGATAATAGGTATAAACGAAGGCAGATAACAATGTGCAATACAACCTTGAACACCGACGAAAGATGCATGCCCCAAGCAACTCTTCCGGTACAGACGCAAATCAAAACAAGTAGACCAATGTTGAGTAAACTATTTATTGAACATGTTTACACAAGTGTTTTGTTTGTTTGTTTAACGCCGCACTCAGCAATATTCCAGCTATATGACGGCAGTCTGTAAATAATCGAGTCTGTACCAGACAATCCAGTGATTGACATCATGAGCATCTATCTACGCAATTGGGATACGATGACATGCATCAACCAAGTCAGCGAGCCTGACAACCCGATCCCGTTAGTCGCCTCTTACGACAAGCATAGTCGCCTTTTACTGCAAGCATGGTTTGCTGAAATAAGAGGATTAACCACTGTGTTCGGTTGTTACCGAAAAATCAACACACGAGTGATAAATCTGTCACAATTAGAACGAGGCAAAGCTACCGAAAAATCTACACACGAGTGATTAATCTGTCACGATTAGAACGAGGCCGAGTTCTGATTGTGGCAGATTAATCACGAGTGTGTAGATTTTTAATCTGTCACGATTAGAACGAGGCCGAGTTCTGATTGTGGCAGATTAATCACGAGTGTGTAGATTTTTCGGTAACAACCGAACACAGTGGTTAATCCTTTTTCTCCCATTACAATACGCCATACAAAGTCGAGCTCGTAGTTTTTCCCGTGTTTAGTAACCACTCGGGATTATTAACCTAATTAAGAGGATATTAAATATTGTCTTAAATATTGTGAAATTTTGTAAACGAAAAACAAGGGCCCAAGGAACTGTCAGCAGGACTGATAAGGCAAGATTCTATCAATACCAACTCAACTGATCAGCTGATTAAATCTTCTCAAATCCATCAATGGATTGTAATATTTTTGGACGAATTTTCCTCTTTAAAACTAATTTTACAGTGAATAAATTAATATGTAAAATGAGGATTATTTCATGTCTTTTTTTGTTTTGTTCCTGAACATGGTGAGCACATGTGGTTTTATTAAAAATAAAAAAACAAAACTTATTCAATGGACAATTTTTCTTTTGAACATGATATTTAACATCATGACACCAAAAATGTTACAAAATGAGTCAACTATTGTTCCTATATTTGCGAATGACAAGAAACAATGTATATATATTTTATATGCATAAATGTACATCATTGTTGAAAACAAAAATATTGTTTTTGAAAAGAATACATAATAAGGTTGATTGGTGCCCACCAACTTTATCTTCATCATTTTGTCTGCTCCCTATAAGAAATCAAAATAGTTAAGAAAAAAATATAAATACATCTGTTACTTTCTTGAGTTTATATAGATTTATGTATGACTTAATCGTTCAAGTTTAAACGGGGTAATGTTGTTTTTTCATAATGAGTTTCTTAATTGTCCTAATATAGTATGTTTAAATAATTGAAGTCTTCATGTTTAAAAAAACCCCAAATAATTATAGGCCAAAAATACATTAATTATATTATCTGGATAAACTCTACCCGTTGAAAGGGGAAACAACGGCTGTGGTTGCAAAACATCTTGGTCGTGAGATGTACGGTCCGTCCGGCAAAGATTGATCTTGTCCTGCATTAAAATTGAGTATTGCTTCAGATCAAAATTATCTGAGTGTTTATTTTCTAAAAATATTAGATTTATGTCTCGTTTATTTTAATATAACTTTGAAATATGATTTTGATCGATCGGCTCTAGATCAACACTTCGTTATAACGTGACATTTCTTATGTGGTTGATAGTTATTTTTTTGTAAAAATAATCTGGTTTGTTTCACTATTTCATCGGTATTTTACATGAATTAATTAACTGTTTCATTAGCTTTGTTATGTGCCTTGAAAACGCCCAGTAAAGAATGTACCGGAGTTGTTCACCTGGTCACGTAATATCGATGAGGTATCTCGCTTCGGTTACTGTCTTCTCATTCTGCAACGGAATCAGACAGACAGACAGACAGACAGACAGACAGACAGACAGACATGTTTATTCAGTAAAAGGCCAATGGCCCAAAATACAGACATGTGAACATGACATTTACAGGGCACAGAATTTATCATTAATTATTTTGTGAGCATAATATAAGAATTTACAAACTAGAAATAATGTTTGCTCATTATAATTACTAAGAGTATCTATTACATGAGAATTACTTTAATGAGTAGGCATAGGAAGATTAACAAGGTATTTTTGTCTTAGGGCAGAATATAAATTACAATTAAAGAGTACATGAAATTCATCCTCAATGACATTAACTCCCTTACTACTACAATAGTTACAGAATCTGAGTGAACGGTCTGTTTTACTATATCTGCCAGTTTCTAAAGATATTTTAAAATTTGAACATCTGAATTTAGTAAAAACAATTCTTAAATGGGTAGGGAGTGGACATGACAAGTTCCTTTCAACATTTAACATGGATTAAAATGCTTATAAAGATCACATTTTGGAGAAGAGTTCACAGAAGCACTCCAGAATTGTTGTAAATTATCTTTGAGCCTTTGCTTAAAATGGAGAATAAAAGCTTTAGAGTCACCCACCTCTTGATTGAGCCATACAAAACCAAACCCAAATTGGAATAGAATATTTCTAACTTTAGTCGCCCAAGTTTCCCGCCCAACATCATCTAAAGATTTAAGCATTAAATAGCATTGAGAAGGTAATCTGTGGGGTTGAAGATGTAAGAGCCTGCACCAATATTTAATTACTTTAGTCATGTAAATGAGTTGTAAAGGAAACCTCCCACATTCCCCTAAAACCATATTTGAGCTGGTTGATTTGTTTACTTTTAAATAATGCTTACAAGAGGCGATTTGGACAGTTTCGATTTTTTTTACAATAGCAAGTACCCCAAATTTCAGAGCCATAGGTTAAGATGGGGGTGACCATAGAGTCAAAAACCTTAAACAGATCCGTACAAGTGATATTACCAATTTTCCTTTGAAAAGAGTTAATGGCTAAAATTGTTTTGGTGGCTTGGGATGCTAGAGTAGTTTGTGCCTTACTCCATACAAGCTTAGGTGTAAACATTGAGCCAAGATATCTATAACTTGAAACAGTTTCAATAGGTTCACCATGATAAAATCACTTTTCATAACTGCGAAGATGGCCACCTTGCCTAAATACAATTACTTTTGTTTTTAAAAGTTAATTTGCATGCCTGTTTTATTACAAAATATTTCGAAAGCATTAATTTTCTTTTGAAGCTGGGCACAACTATCTGAGAGAGCAGAAACATCATCAGCAAAAAGAAGAGCAAATATATTATCTATATCAGGTGAAATATGAATACTTTTACCACCTAATTCCTCAAATACTGTGGACAAATTATTAATACAAATTAAGAACATTTGTGGGCTTAAGGCACAACCTTGGCGAGTACCTACATTACATGGAAACACTAGAGATAAACCTTTGGCTGATCTTACACAGGCTGATAAACCACTGTACATGGAAACTAGGACATTATAAATGGGACACGATATACCTACTTTCTTTATTGAATCTAACAGAACATCATGTTTTACAGTGTTTAAAGCTTTCGAAAAATCAATAAAGAGGCAGTATAATCTTCGCCTCTTTTTGCCAGAATATTTAGTTTTAATAATGTAAAACGTAAAAATGTAAAATGTAAATGTAAAATGTAATGTAAAAATATGGTCAATAGTAGAATAGTCAGTTCTAAAACCAGCCTGAGCTTCACTGAGGATGTTATTGATGTCACACCATTTCTGTAATCTGCTGTTTAGGATAGATGTAAAAACCTTGCATAAGGTATCTATAAGAGATATTCCTCTGTAGTTGTCTGTATTTGATTTTATCACCAGGTGTATGTAATGGACAGATTATACTCTTACGCCATTAGTCTGACAGAGAGGACAAAAACCAAGAATTGGGCTATAATTTTTTTTTTATTGCTGGATTTGTATAAGTACACATTCTAGGTTATGAAATTGACTAATGACACTGTCATCTTTGGGCATTTTAAAATATTCAAGATGGTCGCCAAGATGGCCGTCAAAACATGAAAATATCTCTTCCGTGCTAATTGTATGGAATATTGGACTACTTTTGGTGCATATCACTATTGTTTTGCCTTCAGCATATCAGAATATGTTATTCTTAATGAAATAGTTTCATTTGAAAATGTTATTAATCAAAATAATAGGCAATATTGTCTATGAAAACCCCCAAATCAGTATGTATCGCTATATATACATTTGTTATTATATTATTCAGTGTCAACTGGGATGCTTGTGGATTTTCTAACGATTGTTAATGTTCTATAGTTACAAAATAGGATAAATTCCCACTGCATTTTGAAATCAAATTATAAAAAAAGATAAAGATAAATAAAAATAATAGTAACCCCAAAAGAGGTGCAAATAAAGCAAAACCTATATGTCTGTTATACACATGGTTGTATTAAATTGTGTTAAATACCTTTAAGAAATTCATGCTAAAACAAACTGGGCCAAAATAGATTGGGTCAACTTTTTTGGAAAAAAAGAATGGAACAATTAATGACTGGTCCCTTTCAATGGCTGCCTCTAAGCTTGAACTTGACATCTCAGCCGTGGGACCAATTTTGTAAGTATTTTTCACATTTTTCTTCAATTCAAATTATTAAAAGTATATGAAACGCTGTATGACTTCACAAAGAATTATTTAAAGTGTGTTAAATGCAAGTAGAGCATCTGATTGTAGTACATATTGCTTTACACATAGTCATAATGAGGCGTCTGCTATTCAAGGGAGACAACTCTCATATTACTATATTTTGGTGAGCAGTCATTTTTTCAAAATGAAATGTAAGGTACATGTTTTCTGTTGTCAAATGGGTCAGAAATGCACAAAATTTAAATTTATACCAAATTTTTCCACTTTTACAGATGGACGTGTAAAATTATTAGCAATGAGTTGCTATTTTGAGTGGAAATATGGATGTAAGGGCAAGTCAGAGAAACTTTCTACTGCAGGACCTAAGAGAATACAGACTATTATCAGCTACAGTAAACACTATGCTGATGGAAAGCATTTAGAGCTACAAAGGAACTTGGACAATGGTGCCAGTTCAGTGACAATAGAGGTTGTGTGTCAACATATACATCAAAAATCCATTTGAAGAGAGTTACCAAACGGTCTGTTGGTACTGAATTGAATGAACAAAATGTAAAGTCAGATGAAACACGTATTTGGAACTCAGTAGTGTTGCATAAACTATATGCAGACAATGGAGGTAGCAAAATGTGTCGAAAAACTCTGATTCAGAAACTAGCCCCGCAATTCAGTCGAGAACTCCTTAAACTTAGCTGGAAAAACAACGGTCAAACCTTTCGGCTACACCAGATACCTGTAGACGAACGGCTTACCGGTGTAAGGGAGGTAATACACTATTGATTGTGAAGAAACAATGAAGGCTGGCTGGCATGAATACATACACCGAAAGACCTCGTGATCCAAGGGAGGTAACTCGTATCACACTAGTGGCTCATATCATATTGATAGACCAAGAGAGCGAATAACTGCGAATTGAAACATAAAACATACACACATTCTGATTAAAAATATGCTTATATTTTAGAAAACACAGTGAGATGCTCGCGTATGTGTCGATAATACCCGTGATGCAATCTACGCCGAAGCAGTAGTCTTTTCCTTTCTCGTCTCACTGAGCATTGTACCCCACGATGGCTGAAAAGGAAGGATAAATTAATAATAATAATAATAAAAAAAAAAAAAAAAAAAATAATAATAATAATAATAATAATAATAGCTAAAGCACTTAAAATAGTCCTCCAAAGCAGATAGAATTTGTTCGCGATCTTCAATCAGTTTTCTAAATACACTGCTTTTCAAAGAAATGGTTTTCCTTTCGTTTTGCTGTTGTAGTTTGAAAGATGCACCCAAAAAGTATCATCACTGAACAAGTTAATGGACAGCCAATGACCAGCAGCCCACTCAAACGTACTGTGGATGTGATTGTCAGACATTTTCGAGTAAAGTGTCTTCTCCCGAAATGAACCACTAACACGTTATATTTATACTCACTCAGCAAGTAAGGTGATTCAGCATGTTCTCACTTTCTCACGGGAAAAACTACTTTATTATGTTGCCTTGTTCTTTTCAAATGGTATCAACAGTTAGACCTCGCATACAAATGGTGTATACATATACTTCTGACTCACTATACTTTGCTTGTGAGTGATGGTATACGATTTTTAATTAGTACGTTTTCTAGATACTCCCCTGTTTGACCAGACAGCAGCCATATTGACTTAACAAGAACGAATCCACAAAGCCACCACTTGTTACTCTGTCATTTTTAATCAATATCGAGTTTTTAGTAACACTCTCTATACGGCAGCGTCCGCCCGGAGAGCGGAAGGTCCGGGGCTCGATCCCCGGCCGCGTCATACCAAAAGACGTTAAAAGATGGTACTTGTTGTTACCCTGTCTGGCGCTCGATATTAAGGGGCTAAAACAAGGACTGGTCGGCTCGGAGTCAGTATACTGTGTCTGAGTGGGGTATTCATGTTAAACTGCGGCATGGTATCTCAGTGAGCTAGCACTATAAATCGGCATCAGTCCGGACTAGTACAAGCAGCCACACACACACACACACACACACACAGACACACACACACACACACACACACACACACACACACACACACACACACACACACACGTGCATGCACGTCGCTATATGAGTGCAATAATCTTGGACGCGACGTTAAACCAAATTTCACCTCACCTCACCACCTCTCTATACGGCTCTTTCATTAAGTGTATCCCTTTTATGTAGTCTTTCATAATGGAACACCTGTGCTTTTAAAGTGCCACGTTTTCAGTACCATCCCATGGTAAACATTGATTCATCAGTTCTTAGTACTGCCCTATTATACACCCGCTTGATACATCTGTCTTGAAGCAATCTGAAACTGTTTTGAATAGCAGCCACACCACTCATGTTCATTGTGTGCAGCTGTTTGCACTTAAGTTTGAACTTATATTTCTATAGAGCTCCAAAATGTATAGTTTGTGACGAGTGTATTACTCAATACTTTTTTGTGCAGTGAATGAGCTGCCCCTTCATACCATCTTGGAAAAAGCCAAGCAACAGAGGGTAAGCCTTGGGCTAGAGTTTCAGGACCAGCACACTGTGCGTTACAATGACTCTGCGATGACAGAAAAGAAAGACTTGAGATGCAGCTCAGAGTCCTCATGAACATGGAAGATAGTAATAATTAAAGACGCATGTGTTAGCATTATTTTATTGCTCTACAATCAGAAAGTTACATAGAATACATGTCATGGATTCAATGTGCATGTACAGTTAGAAAGACTTTAGTTTTCTTAATTTTGCAGTAGTGTTAGCACCGGGCACACCATGTTGTGCTTGTCGTTTTAGATATAAAGATGATTTTGCCTTCTTCTTTTGTCGTTCTTTTTCTTTGCATCTGGCTTATACAAAAGCCGTTTTGGTACATGGGGCATTTTTAAAAGTTTGAGAAAGTCACGGTAGCCTGTACGAACAGCCCCAGGATGCATCACAGTAAAACGAATGAGGTCAATAACGTTAGTTCCGATCCACACATTCTCATTATCTAACACAATTTCTAACTGATCATTCAGTCTGAAGTGAGCGTTTTTGATCTGATCCCTGATAAAGTACCATAGTTTGGTGAGTTTGCCAATCGTTTTAGTTAATGACACATCCTTAAGAAGTAGATCCAGAATAAAGTTCGTATTCGCTTTAATCTGTGCTTCATCATGGGTGATTTCTTCAGGGGTCTCATTCAGTCTCAGAGGACTCGTCTCCCGATCCGGAGTCACTGTCATTATCTGTTGTTGTTGTTGTTTCTGAGTCGATGTCTTCTCCTTTTCCTGGTTGTCTATCAGGCGTTGGTATGTGTTCCTGTTCAGGAGAACCATAGGTCTGCTCATGATGTAGGTAATCTAACAGTGCAGCAATGCAAATAGGCAAGATCGAATGATGTCTTATAAACACCTCCTTTTTAATCCCATTGGGAAAACCTTCTTTGGCAGCCAATGTTCTAATGTGAAACCTATGATGGTGCAAGCGAGTTTTATCCATCAGTGAGAGCGGAATATTCCCTTTCAAAATGTTTAACATCATGCTATTATTAGCATGCATTTGTTCACATGACACACATTGAAGTAAAGCTTTTCTCTGCTTCACATTAGCCTGCAGTAGTGTCTGAAGAAAAGACAGATGTTTTTCCAGTAAATCACCCATATAGGTTATTGTGACTTTTATATATGTATGTTTAGACCCTAATATTCCTCATACACCATCGCCGATGTCTCTCATTCGGTATTAGAAGCTATCATGTTTATGTAACTACACTGAGGTGATAACCTGAAATGTTCAGTTAGTGGTTCATCTTCTGGCATCCATTTATGTACACGCAATCGACACATGAAACAGTAGACTTTATGTGATTGACCCGTGTAGATGAATCCTGCTTGTGCCATAGTCTTCAGAGACTGTTTCATTTGCACGGACCAACTAGCGAAGGACTTGAATCTCTCACAAAAGCTATCCCCATACACTTCAGCATTGGTTGAAATCACTGAACAATCGTTAGCAATATCTTCAAATCGTCCGCAAACATCCATGATGACCTCAGTAAGCAACTGATCTGTTCATTGGTAAGACTGGCAACTGGTGGGTATAACTTTCAGCAGTAGCTTTTATTTGGGTTGGTACACAATACATACTTCATCTGGAAAGACACCACTGCGCAGACGCCCATAATGAGGATCGGAATAGGGTGATACGTCAATCATTAAATATTGAAATTTCTTTCCCTCCACTGCGTCACAAAATGATTCAGTAAAATATTTGGCTTGTCCTGGAAATATTTGAGATGCCAATATTTTATATTCATGTGCAGAACGTGGGTTAGATAGCAAAATGAAGTAGTGTGTATTCAAGGAAATAGTTCGGTTCCAATCCCCCTTAGGATAAGAAGACTGTTGAATATTTATAACACTGATTCCCCAATGATGAGACAATGTAGTGTAGAGATTTAACATCAGTGGACTTTTACATATATCCATCATCATGTCATCCATGACCAACACCATGTTCTTTTCAGATTGCTCAGACCACATTTTCAAATCATTCTCAGTTGGAAGGGAATCCATAAAAGGAATGTTAGAAATGTTTTGCTGCATGTCACTGTAGATGTGTTGCCATACGGCATAGCAGTACACAATAAGGTTGGGAGGTTTGTCAAACATCAGATTAGCTTGCTCTAACAACCTTTTCACCGAAACTGTTTTCCCTGAGGAAGATCCACCAATCACAGATATGGTGGTAGGTGTTTGTATTGGTAAGAGACACTTACGTTCCATGATCTCACTCTGAGCACAATAATTCAACTGTGACAATACAGCTGAGTTACTTATATTTATAGAACAAACTCGAATGACTACACTGATTTTTTTATTTCATTTTTTAATGGGTTACACAAGTACAGTAGTATGTTACATGACACAGGTATGACAAGATAACAAACAATATCTAAAATAATTACAGATAAACTTTGACACATGCTCATCATTGTTAAAACGGACTTGCACATCAATTATCTGCACAAGGGTTTGAAGGGTAAGTTCTGTTTTGCTTTTATACAACAAATAATATAAACAATAATGACCACAAAGGTTGGATGATGAGGACTGTAACTGTCTTCTGTTGTGCTGGTATTGATTGACATTAGTTTTTAAGTACAAGTCAAAAACGGAATTCACTGGCTCACCCAGACTGTCTAACAGTTCCCCTGTATTTCCTTTAAAGTACATAGCCACCCAGTGACGACCCGGTCTTCCAGATGGTTCAGTATTGACAATGAGACCCACGCCACGTGCAAGCATGACTCTAGTTAGCACAGGTAAAGTATCTTTGGCAAACACACCTAAGACATGGTACTTTAAGATGGAGTCGCTTTGAATAGCACATGCAAGGTCAGAGGCTTTCATGTTTTTTACTTCACAAACATGTTCCTGGTCTTGTCAATTTCGATGAGGGAATTTCTTTCACTCAGAACAACACAACTGAGTGTTTCAGTGAGGGCGGATTTGAATTCGATTTCAGTCGGGTGCTACCGGATTTCAACAGATTCAGATAGTCGGATTCACTGCATGCTTTATCAATGTCGAAGACGAACAGGACACTCCCGAGCAAAAAGTCGCTCCGAGTGATTCCGTTTCCTGTATTTTCTTTCCACAGACACATCCCATCGGACATCTGCACATAGGACTCAACGTCATCTGCCTGCATGGAACGTCCGGGGACACTGGCACCATTGATGTACAGGCTGATGTTTTTCACCAAACTAGATTGGAAGTTGTAGGGGTTACCAGTTTAAGATCCATTCAAGCTGTTGCTGAGTACAAAGCCTACGATGTAACGATTAGCAATAGGATTCGACAGATTGTCAATCGTATGTGTCAGTTGAGTGGTGGGGATGCTTGTCACCTTGACCTCACTTTTGGTGTAAGGATACAAAGCATTGCTGTCTTGAAACAAGGTGTTGTGTGCCAAAATAAGAGCTGGATTGACTTTCAGTTTACACACCTTCAAGTAGGTATCCAGAATTTCCACCTTGTAATCTTGACCTGTTTTGCCACTCATCAAACAGAACTTGGGCGAGGAGCGGTACAGCTTCACTGTCAAATCCACTCCATTGACCAAATATCTGTTCATGTGAAAGATATCTTCATACAATGGCCCCGACATGGTCAAGACTTTACTAGTATTAATGAAACCGCCACGAGATTGCACTCCTGTATTGAGACCAGTATAGGGATCAGTCGATTCCACATCATTGTTGGATTCAGACACATCTTTGTAGAAGAGTTGAGATGAGAGCTGTGAAGTTTTAGCTTCTGTTCCATAGTTGAGTAGAGTTTTCATCATGCTCTTGTAAGCATAATGGTTGTTTGTAGAAGATACCAACTGATTCTGCAGATACACTGACACCTGGGAAAAGAGGCCCTGCAGAAACAAGTTGACAGGGACAATATGTTCCTTGTCAACAAGATCAGTGCCATCTGCATGTTTCACCTTGAGCTTCACATGTAGGCGGGTATGGTTCAGGTCAATGTAATCACTTCCAGCATTCGTTACTTGAAATTCCAACGGTGAAGAATCATTGATTTGGCTGAGTGGTCGCACTTCATCAAAATAATGTTGATGGATGCTGGTCTGGTATGGTGGTGAAATAAACAGACTGAGAGAGGGCGGTATCAGTTCCTCAAAGTCTTTATCATTCAATAGTGACATGATTAACTGAAAACATCGTTTTCTCGAACAGGGGTACACTGGAGAACCTTAGCGGTCTTGGATGGAATGTTATCTGTCTGACGGATCTTCTTTGAAGTGGTGATTCGATCACCTGCAGCTCGTTTTAAAGATTTCCGTCGCTTTTCTTTGGCATTGGCTCTCTCAACAATATTCTGCATCTTGATCTTGGGTTCTTCGGTCTTCACTTGAAGTCATGTCGGGATCACTTTCACCTGTGGTTTACCATTCACTGAGGCAGATGTTCCTTTCATGTGTTTCTTGAAATAGTGGGTCCATTTGACATAATCGGGAACATACAAAGGTGTGGACGCCATTGTTAATCAACGAAGGGATACCGTCTCAAGTGCAGTGTCACATATGTCACTTCCTTTAGAAATGAGGGTGACATGCCGTTACTGGCCTTTATACGCACCTCTATGTGTGGAGATTCTTTGACTTTAATCGGAATATTGTATTCATGGGCAAAGCTATAGTAAGGACCTTGTCTGAGATCAAGCCGTCTCAATCAAGGCAACTGCTGTTCACCTGCCAAAGAACTATCACACAGATTGCATAACACGTCCACATATGGATCATTCATGTGGGTGATGTCAAGTTTACCAAAATTAATCTCCGTTAAAGACACAACCCAGAATCCATCAAAATTCAACCTTTGATTTAGTTTGACACGAAAATGATAAGGCGTATTCTCGTTAAAATAAGATTGTTTGGAGTCTGAGTTTTTGAGAAATATGCACCTTTCCATCAGATATCTTTCAGTTCACTTTTCTCCACATAAGAATCGAAGGAACTCGGCCAGCCCAACCACCTCACTAACAGGTAGGTTTTCCCTTTAAAATCTTCTCTACCTGCCACAAGACATTTTCCTTTTTCGCCACATTTTGTAGCTCGTTGGCATAAAACGTACCTTCTATCAGTTTATCGTGAAAGTCTTTGATCTTATACTGTGCTATCTCTTGTCTCTTGTATCGCCTAGCCACCTTAAACAGCTCCTGAGTCCACTTCAGATCAAGTTCTTTACTGAAAGGTCTCCGGAGGTATGGAATGCGAACAATATCCCCTACTTTAAATACAAATGACTTTGACCTGTTGTGTTTGGAGCTTTTTTTTAAGTAACAACGGCTTCACAAACAAATGTTCCCATACTTTCAGTTCATTCTTCTTCTTGACTTGAACTGGAGAAAAGGTTTGGCAAAGAAGAATGTAAGGTGTTGTTATAATTGTCCATCAACTTGGGCAGTGCATCTAAATAATACTTGGTGTTATTATGGGTCAAGTAACGCGTAATAAGTGATTTCAGTGTTCTGTTGAATCGTTCCACATAATTACTTTTGATATTTTCGTTATGTGCAACAGTCAGAGTGATATTGTGTTTTTCTAAAAAATCTTTAAATACTCCTTTAAACTCTGAAACCACCATCCACACGCACTTTCATTGGATTTCGTTCCTGAATTATTTCTTCGAAAGTTTTCAGTACTGTCTCTGGTCTCTTATTTGTTAAAGGCAGGGCGAAAGCGAACCTACTCAGTATGTCAATAGCCACCAGTAAATAACGCACACCATTATTCTCCTTGCTGTAACGAGTCATGTCGGTCAAATCTACATCAAACATTTCATTTATAGAATTCACCCGAACTCTCAGCCTTTGGAATCTCTGTTTCGGTGGCTTGTGTAAACTGTAGGCGTCCTGTTTGTTCAGAAAACGTTTCACAGTGCTCAGTCTGAGATCTGGTTGACGAGCTAATTTCAGAACGCTATGAAGTTTCTCAGGACCATAAAAAGCCCCCGGTTCAAGCGGGTTAAAATAGTAACTTTCTAACATCTTCTCCTGTTTCTTTGTTACCACCTTTCTCTGTTGTGGCTTCATGTTGAAATGAGAGAAGCTCTGACAACAGACACCTATTAAAGAACAACCATTTGATAACTTTCAAAAGAAGACAAACAAAGATGTAAGCATAATTTATGTTTTATTCATAGTATGGACATTGCTAAAGTACACACACACATTTCATTTGGTACTGATAGAATAATATGACATGGAAACAGTCTACAAGCGTTTTTGCAACTTCAACATTTTTACAACGCATTGCTTCAAACCATTCACCCATTCGGGTGATTTGAATGTATTGTCACGATAGTCCTTACAATTGTAAGGTACTAAATGGAAAGCAGGCATTGTGCACAGATCTGGATCATCAGTCACAAGTTTCATCCATTTTCCTATTACCAGTTCATTGTCCGCATCCTCAAGTGCCGTGTTGAAGTATTTATCCACCTGCTCCTGCTCCGTCATGCGACAAGAATGTTCTCCCAAAAAGATTGGATCACCTTCTTCATTAAACAGACAAGGAATACACATTTCACACACGAGCTGGCTGATCGTTTTACTCACTTCTAAAGAGTAACTCAACGTGAGAAGATCCTCTGAATGTTTCAGTTTTGTAGCCATATCCACTTCATCAGCGTTGAGTGGTAAGGTTTTCATCTTCTTGATAATGACTCTCTTTGTTGTCTTGCATTCGTCTTTAAATTTTCTCTTTGCATCTTTCGCGCATTCTTGAAACCACTCAGGCGATCTTGTTATGACTGGCTCATTTAGAGTGTGTGGCATCTGCATGACCTGCTTCCATGAGTAGAATGTAGTTTTCTTGCCTCTGTTCAAAATAGCAAGTTACATCACTGTAACACATTTAAAGTCATAAGTTTTCACTTGGCTCTGTGTTCATTATTTCATTTCTAACCATCATTAAGATCTGACCAAGTCTATTACTGCCTTTCCATTTAGATGGATTAAGAATATTAGGGTCATGCAGTGATAGACCCACACCCCACACACGATCATACGGACTCGCTTCTACCAAGATCTTGGGAAAAGTGTCTAACAGTTGTTTCTTCAGAAAAACAGACTGTGTGAATTTAGCTGAAGATGCTGCATACAACACATTCAAACTCACAGCATCCCATTGGCGTTGATTAAAACATCTCACACTTCTACCTAAACGTTTTTGTTCGGTGGCAGAAACACACTTTAAAATCTTATGCGCAGTTTCCCAATCTCTGAACATACCAGCTTTTTTATACATGTAATACTGCTCAGCACAGTTAAATGCTAATCCTTCGATAACAATCTCAGTAGAAAAATGTTGACTAAACACTGAAGTTCTGGTGTAAAAAAAACATACTTGTCAGTTGTTCGGGTTCCCATGATTCAAGATGTATACTGGCGTGAAGATTTCGTCTTGTTGACAAGATTGCTGTTTAAGCTCGAATGAAAGCTTAAACAGTTAAACACTGCTTATCTTCTATAAAGTTGAATTTCATTAGTGTACTTTGACTTCCTTTAACGTTTCATTGGTTACTGAGTATTCGTCGCCCCATACATTCTATTAGTGGTTGAAACGCTGATCCTGGAATGTTATTGTTAACTTCTATTGTGTGAAAGGTATTGACTGGCCTCTGTTGTATGCTTCACAAGAATGCTTTTGTTTGTTTCTTTACTCTACGCTTCATAGGAATGCTGCTCCAGGCCACAGGAATGCTTTTGTTGGAAATTCCACGCTCCACAGGAATGCTTTTGTTGGAAATTCCACGCTCCACAGGAATGCTTTTGTTGGAAATTCCACGCTCCACAGGACTGCTTTTGTTGGAAATTCCACGCTCCACAGGACTGCTTTTGTCCGGAAGGTAACCGGAATGCTTTTGTTGGAAATTCTGTGCTCCCCAGGAATACTTTTGTTGGAAATTCTATGCTCCACAGGAATTTGTTGGAAATTCTATGCTCCACAGGAATGCTTTTGTTGGTACTCCACGCTCCACAGGAATGCTTTTGTCCGGAAGGTATTACTTTCTATCTACTAATCTTAACCAAAACTGGCATTCTACACTACACACTTCTCATAAATGTGCCAACTAAGTGTTATATAAGACATTTTTACATGTTTGAAAAATATCTGTGCAATGCTATTCCTTTACATTTGAGAATTTGTTGCACAAGATTAAGATGTGGTAATTTTAGACTTGCGACAGAAACAGGAATATACACTATTATACCATACCATTAAAGACTATGTCCTCAGACTGGGCTTAATGTACATAGAAGACGATCTCATGTTTTATTTGTGTGTGATGCATATGCCTCTATTAGAAAAAAAATGTATATTAGTAAATACATAAGAAACAACAGTGCAGTAAATATATTCATAAATATAATAAACACTCAAGATACACAAACGATAAATGATCTCTGTTTAGACCTATTTAATGTTCAATAAATAACACATATATGTTCAATAACACTTAATATACCTATTTCCCAAATCACAACTTCTATATGTCTGTACTTTGGGCCATTGGCCTTTTTATGGAATACATTTTCTTGTCTTGTCGAACCCGGATCAAAGTCTCCAGAGAGGGTGATGCATGGTTTCAGTGAAGTGCTAGGCGGTTTCAGTGAGGAGGATGCGTGGTTTCAGTGAAGTGAGGCGTGGTTTCAGTAAGGGTGAGGCATGTTTTCAGCAAAGTGCTGCATAGTTTCCGTGAAATTTCCGTACTCATCAAGGTGTCACGCCGTGAAATAACTGAAATTCTGTTCAAACCAGACTCAGCCACTAAAACGCTCACAGGACGCATCTTATATGATCTTTTGTAGTCTGTAATGGACCACCTCTGGATCACAGTAATAAGAACTGTGTTTGTATATGTAAAGATCACATGGTTTAATACTATGCTTATGTCTTGACTCAGTTAGTACAAACAATTAAAAAGATGGTGAATTAACATTTTCTAAAATAAATTAACAGTGAAAATCTTCAAGAGTATATAAATGAAAAAGAAAATAGGACTATCTAACCCATCCACCCCATCCCTCAACACACAACTATTGCTTAAATATGCATCACATGCCACATGCCGGCACACACTCACACTTTCTTATGCTGAGTCACCATATGCCATGTGCCCGCAGATGTGTAAGGTAGTTAAACACAATCTGAGATTTGATCATGTTAATTCCGAATCCGTAGTGTGCCCCATCGTAGCTCATGATGCCGTCTGTCATGTTGAAGGTGTCCAGTATTGGTATCCCAGCTGCTCTGACATGGCTGTTGATGAAGGCGTTATATCTGGCAACGCTGCTGTAACTCTGGCCTGGAACCCGTGGTGTTTTCAGTATTCCGGGAGCGTGGGGGGACACCCACACCAGTTTCGGCCATACTGTCTTATTTTTTGCGTATTCGTGTAGAAGGTTGATTGATGGAGAAAGAAAGTTCTTCCAGACCAGCTGTTCATTATAGGTCCCGTGGATACCAATGCCCACAAAGAAAATAGACTTCTGGTTCTTTTTACTTTTCAGTAAGCTGAGTAATCTTGTGCCTTGATTGTGTGTGATGAGTTGAACATGGATGATGCTGGTCTGGCCGCCACATACGGGAGCGGCGTAGTTTAAGTAGTAGTCGCACAGTAGCTGCATCCATCCTGAACAGTACTCCCGCCACCCTGGAAACATACAGCACACTATATTCACAAACAGCAGTGGGAAACACAGCACACTATAATCACAAACAGCAGTGGGAAACACAGCACACTATAATCACAAACAACAGTTGGGAAACACACAGCATACTATAGTCACAAACAGAAGCGGGGAAACACACAGCACACTGTAGTCACAAACAGTAGTGGGGAAACACACAGCACACTATAGTCACAAACAGCATTCGGGAAACACACATCACACTATAGTCACAAACAGCAGTGGGGAAACACAGCGCACGAAAATCACAAACAGCAGCAGGGAAACACACAGCACACTATAGTCACAAACAGAAGCGGGGAAACACACAGCACACTATAGTCACAAACAGCATTCGGGAAACACACATCACACTATAGTCACAAACAGCAGTGGGGAAACACAGCGCACGAAAATCACAAACAGTAGCAGGGAAACACACAGCACACTATAGTCACAAACAGAAGCGGGGAAACACACAGCACACTATAGTCACAAACAGCATTCGGGAAACACACATCACACTATAGTCACAAACAGCAGTGGGGAAACACACAGCACACTATAGTCACAAACAGCAGCTATAACAACAAACAGAAGTAGGGAAACAGCACACTATAGTATAGTCACAAACAGAAGCGGGGAAACACACAGCACACTATAACAACAAACAGTAGTAGGGAAACAGCACACTATAACAACAAACAGTAATGGGGAAACACACATGACACTAAAGTCACAAACAACATTCGGGAAACACACAGCACACTATAGTCTCAAACAGCAGTGGGGAAACACACATCACACTATAACCACAAACAGCAGTGGGGAAAAAGCGCACTAAAATTACAAACAGCGGTGGGGAAACACACAACACACTATAATCACAAACAGCAGTTGGGAAACACACAGTGGGGAAACTAAGCACACTAAAATCACAAACAGTAAGGGGGGAACACACAGCACACTATAACCACAAACAGCTGTGGGGAAACTAAGCACACTATAACCACAAACAGCAGTGGGAAACACACAGCACACTATAACCACAAACAGCTGTGGGGAAACACACAGCACACTATAATCACAAACAGCAGTGGGAAACACACAGCACACTATAACCACAAACAGCTGTGGGGAAACACACAGCACACTATAATCACAAACAGCAGTGGGAAACACACAGCACACTATAACCACAAACAGCTGTGGGGAAACACACAGCACACTATAATCACAAACAGCAGTGGGAAACACACAGCACACTATAACCACAAACAGCTGTGGGGAAACTAAGCACACTATAACCACAAACAGCTGTGGGGAAAATAAGCACACTATAACCACAAACAGCTGTGGGGAAACTAAGCACACTATGATCACAAACAGCAGTGGGGAAACACAGCACACTATGATCACAAACAGAAGTAGGGAAAGACAACATACTGTAACCACACACAGCAGTGGGGAACACAAAACATACTATCATCACTAACAGAAGTTGGGAAACAGCACACTATAATCACAAACAGTAGCTGGGGGAAACACACAGCATACTACAATCACAAACAGTAGTGGGGAAACACTATAATCACAACAGTAGTGGGGAAACACAGCACACCATTATTACAAACAACAGTATGGAAACACAGCACACTGTCATCACAAACAGCATTGGGGAAACTATTTTACATATGTCCTGGTTTGTATGTCCTCAGTGTATCTGTGTCCTCAGTGGACCTATGTTCTTAGTGTATCTGTGTCCTCAGTATGTAAATGTCCCTGTGTGACAGCATCCTCAGCCTACCAATGTCCTCAGTGTACCCATGTCCTCAGTCTACCAATGTCCTCAGTGTACCCATGTCCTCAGTCTACCAATGTCCTCAATCTGCCAATTTCCTCAGTCTACCAATGTCCTCAGTCTACCAATGTCCCGAGTGTACCCATGTCCTGAGTGTACCCATGTCCTGAGTGTGACAATGTCCTCAGTGTACCAATATCCTCAGTGTACCCATGTCCTCAGTGTACCCATGTCCTCAGTGTGCCAATGTCCTCAGTCTACCAATGTCCTCAGTCTACCGATGTCCTCAGTGTACCAATGTCCTCACTGTTCCAATATCCCTCGTCAACCAAAATTCCTCAATGTACCTATGTCCGCAATGTACATATGTCCTCAGGGTGTAAATGTCCCCGTGTACAAGCATCCCCAGTGCACTAATGTCCCAAGTGCACCAATATCCTGAAGACACCTCAGTGTCCTAATAGTACCTTTTTCTGTCTAAAGGACTTCTGAGCTACTTTACATCAGATGTACCCCCTGTACACTAGATGTGGCATTCATGATAAGAATAATAGAAAACAACGGGCTGTATTGCCCTTTACATCAAATATGGAAACGTGGACCTATTGTGCGTAAAAGCCAAATAGCAATGAAAATTATAAGAGTATATCGCTTAAAGTCTGTGATGACCCAAGGTGTTAGGAAAGTGTTAGCATGACCTACCCCACCTTGCACAAAAAGTGTGGGGTTGTAGCCTGACACCTTACAGCAGTGCCCCTATGATGTGGCGAC
Organism: Haliotis cracherodii; assembly: GCF_022045235.1. Lineage (NCBI taxonomy): Eukaryota > Metazoa > Mollusca > Gastropoda > Lepetellida > Haliotidae > Haliotis > Haliotis cracherodii. The sequence continues at coordinate 70,675,437 of NW_027266297.1, forward strand.
GGCAAGGGACGGGCCAGAATAGCGACAGCGCATTTACTTATTTTGTTGAAACCAAAGACAAAATTCTATGATAAAAATCGGGGACTTTTGCCCATCAGCAGTAACATAGACCCAGCACAAGTAATTGTATTATAGGCCAAAAGTTATGGCAACCGAAACATGCATCAAAAGGGTGTCCCAATGAACAATGGAATTTGTTTTATTGACAAGGCGTGACAGCATCCGGACATTTATATCACTTATTGGTCAGAACGGAAACAAGACACATTCAATGTAGGTCAAGTTGTATATTCAATTGAAGTATGATGGCATGATGGTTATACACCTGCAGAATAGCTGTCACATTGCTGCTTTACACAACTTTTGTGGTAGCGCGACTAACGTGATCGGGTTGGCAGGCTCGCTTACTTGCTGACTTTGTTGATGTATGTCATCGTATCCCAGTTGCGTAAAATCGACGCTCATGATGTCAATATTGCTGGAATAGTGCGGAATACGGCGTTAACAAACAAACAAACAAACCTGTTGGTGTTGTAGACTTTAGCGTGGAGTCCTTATAGTTGCCAGTGAGGAGGTGGACAGTCACTGTGTACATCTGCCTTAAGAACGAGTCCCCGATGTAGTAGATAGTAGCCCCTTTAATTAGTTCACACGCTTCGTCTTTGTTCAACATTGAGATCTGACAATTAGGGCTGGATGGTTTCCAATCAGCAAGTTCAGCATTAATAGGCCTGCGCATGTCAAAACAGTTCTCACACATACATTCCTTCATTGTCTTATACACGCACTTGTTGTTATAGCAACATGGTGTTGGACCAAACGGATCACACAGGGGTCGGAACCACAGGGCCTGGTGTTGTAGGCCTTTCAGAAAGTCAAAAGTTGTATTTCCACAAACACCATCGGGGCGTGCCAAGGTTGTTGGTACAAAATACTTTCCTCTTGAAGCTATCAAGAATCTTTCAACTTTCTCTCTTTCTTCAAACGTCGCCCTCCTCGGTGTCCACGTTCCTCGCACCATTTCGTCCAAAACGTTTTTGCACTCGATCTGTGAACCATTTTGGAAGAGAAAACGAAAATAATTGGAGTTCTTAAAGTTTATATTCAGGATGGTAGTGAAGACAAGGAGTCCAGTCCCCACAGAAACAGCGATAAGGAATGGCACATGACCCCTTCTCAGCATGACTTCAACACCGGCGATGCCCACTGTGTATGTGTCTCGTGGAAGGTGGGTGGCTTAGAGGTGAAATCTTGATATCAGTTCAGTATGACAATGAAAGATTGTGTTAATATTTGGTAAACATAATCGGTGGCTCTGTCCACCGAAAAGGTCCACAGTTATTCCTTTTGTGCGTCACTGGAACAGAGAATTTATAATGATACATTTTAAAATAGTATCCCCTATAAGCGAGTTAAATAAAAAAAAGCATGCGGACTGTTGGCGTAATGGTAACATCATTGTTGACGTAATGCTAATATCAATTTTGACGTAATGCTAACACCATTGTTGACGTAATGCTAAGTCCATTATTGAGGCAATACCAACATCATTGTTGATGTAATGCTAACACAAATGTTGACGTAATGGTAAGACCTTTGCTGACGTAATGCTAACATCATTGTTGACGTAATGCTAACATCATTGCTGACGTAATGTTAACATCATTTTTGACGTACTGCTAACACCAATGTTGACGTAATGTTAAGACCATTGCTGACGCAATGCTAACATCATTATTGACGTAATGCTAACATCATTGTTGCCGTAATGCTATCACCATTGTTGACGTAATGTTAAGACCATTGTTGACGTAATACTAACACTGTTTTTGACGTTATGAAAAGACCATTGTTAAAGTAATGATAACATTGGTAACATAACCATTGTTGACGTGATGCTAAGGCCACTGCTGACGTCACAGTAGGTGACGACGCCACGCCCTAGCAGGGTAGATGACGTGTAGATGATGCCTCTAACAGGCGCTGCTTATTTCGTATTGTGCCCTGAGAAAAGTGGACATTTTCAATCGTAACTAAGTGACACATAAATCTACCATGAAATAAACATGTTAATTGCAGAAAAGGCGGTCGTCATTTAATAAACAACTATACAACACTTATTTTACTAAACTCATTCAAATTGTCATACATTTAACTCCATTTATCTGTATATATTAAAGACATAATTCATTATACATATTCCAATAACACTTACATTATTTAGTTTTCAACTTACACCAACGCCTTCGATAAGTCACTTATCTTTTGGACATATAGGAAAATAACATGCGATCTTGCGATAGAACTGAACCCGCTTTGAATTATTCATATGAACATGCGTTTTGTTTGGAGTATTTAACAACAGTAACGACATGTAGTGTTTGTTAAACACACACCGTCTCCGTTTAATTCAGCTAGGCCGTAATGTAATCACAACTTTGTTGGTTCGATGGTGTATAACCAGAAACTTGTTTTATTCCTAATTTCTTTGTGAGTGTACATAAAATGCTTAAATCATACTTACTTCATTTAATAGCAGATAAAAGTGAAGATTGTCAGTCAAGCCAAATCAATGCAGTGATAAGGGCTAAATCACATACTGAATGTTGGAATCAAAACGATGGACATAGGAGGTGGGAGCACGCAGAAAGAAATTGCTACAATGCCTTAAGTGTGGGAGATAGGGACAAATGCAATACATGTGTTTTGATAGACCACGATGTCAAATTTAAACTAGATGGTGCTGAGGTAAAGGGCCATACGGCAGCTGAAAAAATGAGAGAAAAGGGCACGAAAGGTTTTGTCGCTAATGACCGCCGTGAATCTCATTGTGAAGCTGGTCCTAGATAGTATGCTTCCATAAATGTGCTAGTGACAGAGATGGAGGGGCTAATAGATCCTGGATCAGTATTGACATTGTTGCTTTAGGATATTTGGAAAAAAATATCATCAGAATCAAAATGTGTTTTGGATACATTTCACAACATTTCTGTGTGTGCTAATGGTGAACCTCTGTGGTACTATTTCAAGTATGCATCACAATTTTGAGGTTGTACAGAGATTACCTATATGCAAGGTTTTAGCTCAAAATTGTTTGATCTTGTCACAATTAAAAGTCTAGATTGATTTAAAACAATTTGGAATGAGAAAACAAGAAGAGGAAAGGTTTAGCACTGAGACAGAATCTACAAAGAAGACTATGTGTATGGTGTCTACAAAGAAGACTGCGTTTGGGGTTTCTTTACCTGAGACAGTTGTACCACCTGGACATAAAATGATTATTGCAGGGAAAGTGAAATTTACTTAAGTGGAACACTAGCTCCCAATGGTGTTTTTAAACCGAATTTGGGATTTAGTGTAAATGTACAGTTCCACTGTAGGATAATGATAACTTTTAAGTGACATCTGAACTCAATACATTGATCACGTTGAATGGGGATCAGTATCAAATGTCAGGTGCTGTAAACACACAAGATTCTCACACATTAAATGACCGCTTGAAATAAATTTTGAAAAGATGCCACTTTGAGAAAGATGGCCAAGGTTAAGACCAGAGAAAATTAATTAATCTTCTTGCGAACTTCGAAGATGTGTTTGCTTTGGGACCTGATCAGTTGGGTAAAACAGATATTATTACTCATCCAATAAACATTGGAAATGCACCACCTATTCGTCAGGCTGCAAGATCTTTACCAGCATCAAAGAGGTCAGAAGTAAAGGGACATTTAGAGAAAAGATGTCATCAGTCCGCCCCGCAGTCCATGGGCATCGCCAACAGTTTTGTTTGCCGAGTAAAATAAATCCACGAAGTTTCTATAGATTTTCGAAACATTAATGAGATTTCGAAGACGGGTGCTTTTTCGATCAGGAACATTTGAAGACACATTTGACTGCTTAGCCGGCAGTCAGTTCTACTCAACCTTGGATTTAATATCAGGCAATTTGCAAGTCGCGATGGACGAACAAGGTTAAGTGAAAACATAATTTCGAACACTTTATAGCTTGTACCATTTCAATGTAATGTTCTTTAGGCTGACTGGATGTGATTATGTTCAGTAGGGGCACTGATGTACACACGACACGACTTACAACTGTATTGGATGGTCTTCGAGAAGCTGGTTTGGGATTTAACCCTGGAAAGTGTCATTTCATGAAGATGTGCGTTTCATGTCTGGGCACATTATATCTCAAAATGGTGTTGAAACAGATCCGGAGAAAACTAGAGTTGTTCGTGAATGGCCAACACCTTCAACAGTAAATGAAGTCCTTCGATTCTTGGGTTTTGCATCATACCAAGAAACATTTGGCAGAAATTACAGCTCCACTCCTGTATGTTCACTCAGACAAGACAGAGAATAGAAAGTTGATTGTTCATATGGAGGTCTTGTAGTAAAGATTTTGCAGAATGTACACAGCGCTGAAACTGGTGGTCACTTGGGATCTGCAAAGACACTGGAAAAAGATCAAGCAAATGTATTTCTGGCTATGGATGGACAGTGAGGAGGAAGAGAGTGTGAGTTTGGCTTCACACATTGTACCCATGCAGCAATCGAACCCAGGTCTATTTTGTGGCCAGATGACGATGACATTGAGACAATGTGTGTTTATCCGTAAGCCAGAGATGAGGAAACTGTCCAAGTACCTTCCTCATACAAGGAGGAGAAAACCCACATTATTATGGCCTGAACTATTCTTGTGTTAATAGAGATGGATACATGTGAAGTGTTCATCATAGTGAAGAAATGGAACTGTGTTATAATGGAATATGTGTAAATATGTTTATAGTTTGTGATCAGCTTAATTTTGAAGAAGGGCCACAAGAGTTATGCCCCTTTGTAAACAGACAGATTTAATGATCATGTTTCCTTAGTTACGGTATGTATATCTGTTCCTCTTGATTGTGATGTCATGTACATGTGTTTACTGTTGTCATGGTAATGCGAGTTGGGCTGAGGAGTCAGATATCACGTGATATAACTGGAATATTGTTAAAAGCGGGGTTAAACACAACTCATGCTCTCACTCAAAATCGTTAAGAAAAAGGGAAAATATAAGGGGATATAAATTTTCGCCTTGACGGACACCTGAATGGATTGGAAAGAAGCTGGAGATGGAGTGACCTTTTTGAATAAAAGACTTAATATTGCTGTACATATTTTGTACTAGCGTGAGAAATTTACCCGTGATTCCATATTTTAGTAATTTTGACCAAAGCTAAAAAAACAGACACTATAAAACGCCTTTCAAAAATCAGTGAAAGCACAGTAAAGCTTCTGTTTATTATATTTTAAGATATTCATAAGCATGTTCATTTAAAAAAATATTACGGTTGTTGAAAGCTATGGGATACTAGAAGGGACATTGTCGCGATGTTGCATTGTGGTTTGCTTTCCTCGAGTGAAAACAAATAGTTCATCGTTGCTTTGGAAAATATTTTATATATCGTTATTGTCTGTGCCGGTTTTCATAAACAAACACTTGGCATTTCTATTTAATTTAATTCCGACATCTTTTTCAAATGACACACGGTTGGCCCTGTCGTTTTAGATGGTGCAGTTCGCCGTGTGTCTCCTGGACGTACCAGAAAACTATGATCGCGTATTCGAATCCCAGCATGATACACATACATCACTTAGGGATTTCCTCCCACATCAAACTTACATGCTCTCCATAGCCACATGCTGAGGTTATTTGCATTTGTCTTAGCGCTATGCTCATTTAGACATTTCTTATAATCCTTTGTAGTCTATTGGTGTCTGTTTTAAATTTTCTGAGCTGTTTTCCAGCTTTAGTATAGTGTTTATGTTGGAGTTTGCACTCCCTACCAAACCAAGGCTTGTTTGTTTTCTCAGTTCTATCATGTTGCTTTGGGACCATGTCACAGCACATGCCATAGTTTCCCGAGCCGCGTTCACAAGCAGGTGAGCGAGTCCGCCAGCTGACCTATTTATTACTGGAGAGGGTAATCATAGCCAGTGAGTGCTGATTCAGTTAATGTGGTCATGGCGTTAGTTTGATCTAAATCAATATTTTTGCGAAATGCTGACGCTTTATCAAAGTCTTAATGCATAGACCTGTTTTCTAACTGTGGAATACTAATATCATCATTTGCTGGTATCTTACTGTGTTTGTTCAGTTCAACACGTACAGTTTTCAAATAGAGAAGAGAACATGTGTACATGAGACATATTGCTGCTCTAAGGCACACACATATAGGTAATAGCAGAGACCATATAATAGAGGGATGGCCAGCGACAATCCAATAAAAGGACATCTCTTAGCGGATCACAAAGATTTTTTTTATCATATCTCTCATTAGCACATGTCAGTTGGCTGCAAGTTAATCGCCGAACATGTGTGTCTTCCGGGTGTCTAGCCGGGAGAGCCACATTTCAGAAATGGCTATTGCCGGTAGAGCCACATTTTCAGCTGAGTGCATTTCACCTATTCTAGCGGGTAATTAATTAATCCGATTACCGATACCTGTATATGAGTGTCCCACATTTTAATTATACTCCTAATTTAATACTCCCACACTGAGGGAGGCGACCAGTTCCTACACCGTGTTAGTGACGACATCCTCATCTTCACTACAGAAAAGAACATTGAACATTTGTGTACTGCAGACATTGTATTTTGTGATGGTATATTTTATGCCTGTCCCAAGTTGTTTGATCAGATTTATTGTTTACATGCTGAGGTATTTGGCCATATGTTTCAATTAGTTTACTGTTTGTTGTCCAATCGAACAAAAGAGTGTTATGTAAACATGTTTCAGTACCTATGCGATTTTGCTAGTAGAGGAGGTCTAGAGTTTGCACCACTTACAATTCAGTTGGTCTTTGAACGTGCAGCTCACAATGCTGTGACTGATGTATTTCCTGGGACATTAGTTAGAGGGTGTTTCTTTCACTTCACCCAATGTATCTGGAGGAGGGTGCAGAAAGAAGGTCTGGTGATGGACTATAAGGAAGATGAAGAGGTGAAGAAGCTGGTGAGAAGAGCTGCTGCCCTCCCTCTAGTACCTCGTGACAAAGTGGATGGTGTGTGGCTTGATGCCATTGCTGACTCTCCTGCTGGCCCTAAAGTGACTGCCTTCATGGACTACGTGACAACCAGTTGGGTTCAAGGAGGGGCCTTCATGCCAGAGATTTGGAACCATTTCGAAAACCAAGGCCACCGTACCAACAATCCCTTGGAAGGGTGGCACAACAAGATAAAGAAACTTGCTAAGAAGTGCCACCCGAACATCTACGAGGAAGTGAAGCTATTTCAGCGAGAGCAGTCACTCAAAGAGGTTGCAGTCCTGAGACTCTCTCACCAGTGGTCAGAACCTTCACGAAGAAAGAAGTACAAGGCAATCGATGCACGTATTGCAGTAATGCAGTAATGAGTTTAAATCCATTATGATATTCATATGCTATTCATATTCATCAATGTAAAGTTTTGATGAATATGTTATCCTTGTTGAATAAAAAATGAGAAAACAAGACTTGTTTTGTTATATACGGTAACCTGTTAGAATCACAAAGCATGTTTTGACAGCATATCCGCGAGAGCCACATTATACAATCACGCAACCATAACCATTGCCGCGAGAGCCACATCAATTTGGGCTATCTATTTTCGAAATGTGGCTTTGCCGGCCTGTAACCGTCTTCCGCGACATTTATTTCAATTTACATTTGCCACAGCCATGGACAACTTCATTCACTGGGACGATTTCCTCTTGGACCAAGATATACCACTTGAAGGATTCCCACTCAACGACCAGGGGTTGGTTTCGGATAACTCTTGATCTGAATAGAATGACAGTGATGTTACTGCTACCAAGTCGTCGGTAATACCTCCCAAAAAGTTGCACTCAAAGAAAAAGACAGGAAATGAAAATATGACGGCTATCTACGAGCGTAGGTTTTCGGGGCGTGTGAAGAAAAAGCCGATCCGATATCAAAAGTATTTTATAACTTATTCTATTTGTTTTAAAAATCAGTTAATATATCTCATTTTATGCTGCAAGTGTATTACTATTATAAATAAACAAATATACCAAATCATTACGAACGCCACAGAAAACTTCGATCCGGTAATTTACACAGGAACTCAGGAAGTGTGAATATAACTCATCCAGACGCAAGCAAGACACTTGTAATAGATCACCTTATTCTTGATGTTCACAAAATATATCTCCACATTATCTCCATATCTTATTAAAAATAAATCCAGGCTAGATTTAATGCAAAAATGCATGGTCACCGGCTGGTGTAAATGCTTTACTATTAGCCAGAAAAAAATAACGCCATATTAATGTCTTTATTTCATGTAAATTCGCTACTATTTTATAATGCTAATAGTTCCAATGAATGAAAAATTCACATCAATCTACGAGCGTTGTTAAATGAATTTTCGATGTGTTCGACGATACGTTTCGCAAGTAATCAAATGTTATTGGTTAATGCCTGTTTGGGGCTAGCAGTGATAATGGGGTTTGCCGGGTTTGTTTTTTTTTCAAAGGGAGGCTACTGTTAAATTCCAAAGCAAAAAGGACGATTGTAGTTTTACAATCGTTATTCAATATTACCCGATCAGTTTGATATTTCAGCATACAAATAATTAGCTATTTCAGGTATAACAGTATAACTTCAACAAGCATGGTACCAGATATATACTAGTATACGTAACCTGTAGTTACGTTTGTAGTTTTCTAAATTGTTTCATCATGGTTTTCTATTCATACCTGATCAATCAAAAAACAAACTTTAAAATCTAACCTGGAACAAGGCATTCAACTATTACTATTAAAACAAAAGAAAAGATCACAAACTCTGACATATGTAGATGTATTTATCATAGAAAAGGACAATAGACCGTCTACTTATTTTACTGAATGACACCTTCGACCGTGTTGTCTCGAACTTCTCTCGTGACAACTGCCGATATAATCCTTTTTGTTTCTTGGCATTTACAAAGCAAATTATAATTTCATAATACAAATATTATATATAACAGATTTCTATTTTTATTTGATGTTTTGATTGTGTTGTAAATACACAAAGTAAGTAGTACCTTCATCATATTTACATCATTATGATTAACTGTAAACAAAGATAAAACGAAGATCGTTTTTTTTTAAAAAATGGTGGAATCTTGCTCAAAAGGAAAAATGGTTTTACAAAGGGGAACGCCTAGAAACTACCTCTTTCTACAAGTATTTAGAAATCATCTTAGTTGGTCTATGCATGCAAAGCAAGCATCGATGCAAGTCATATATGCCCATTTTATGCAACATTAAGGGCTAAGTATATACCTGAATATTACCATGTCAATCCCAATTTCTTTAAATTCACATCGCTGTTAAACAACTCTAAGTATCTACTTTTACAAAATGTATCTATATACATTTATCATGCAATGAGACACAGAAAAAATATTATGTTATAGACTCTACTACTCTGAATATACAACTCATAAATGTACTATAGGCCTGTGGCCTCCATCAGTACGGAAATAAAGAAATAGAAATTGATTGTGTTTAGGCCTAGATCATTTAGTTCATAATTAATATTTACATGGCATAAAATAAAAAAATAGATTAAATGTAGTCATGATTAATAAAGATAAAATCTACATATGATAACAAATATAAATCATCGTCAAAATATGAAGTTTTCTTCAGCGCGATACGTGATAGAAGCCTAACTGAAACAAAGTTAATATAGATATGTTAAACTTACGAAGAAATGGCGAAAACAATGATAAAAACAATACGGATCTTACAAAAGTATTCTAATATCAATAAAAATAAGACACTTTATAAGATGTTTTAAAAGATATATGCGGACGATAATCACAGACAAAATACATGTTATGTCATCTGCTATATAGCAATTCAACTTAAAATGTATGACTAAAATATGGGTTTGCGCCAAAACTCATACAAAAATAACTACCGATCGTACCTAAATAACTTTGGTACCACGCAAAAGGTGAAATCGTGATGTCAACAAGTATCAGTTGTAATGTTGACAACGTTAAGAAATACATGAGTGTAAATATGTGTTGTGAAATATATCTTTTGCATGGGAAAACTAGGCGACAACGATGACTGCAGTAAACGCGTTTCTGCTCGCTTCCGGACAGGCTGCGCAGAACAAGCCGTAACACTGATGGTTTCGCGCAGAGGCTAGAGGGCCGTCCCTCTATTATATGGTTCACTCTTAGTCTGCCTACATCTCAGTCTGCCTACACTGTAAATTAAAGTGTAGGCTCAATGAGAACACCCCTTTTTCAATAATAACAGTGTCCAGACTGTTTGACAAACAAAAAAGAATGTGTAATATTTAATGTTAGTTAATAGCAAACACTTTGTGTTGAGAAGTTGGGCCCAGGTCTATCAATAGTTGACATCGTCATCTTAGTTCACAGTTCACATCTTCTGTTTCAACAGGTGGCTGGCAGCATCTTTCGTCTGTGTCTGTAGAGACCTGCATCAAGAAGTACTTACAAGTTTGAAATGTAAATAATTAGTAATAAATTGCACCATAGTATTAAACTCAAGGAAGTCATATCATTTAAATAATTTATGTATTTCAAATATATTTCAAACTACTTACCTGCGTCAATAGTGGCAAAGGTTGGTGTTGTGGCAGCTTCTTCAACACTAAGAGGACGCATGACTTCATTGTAAATCTGCTGTATGGGCTTGATATCTTCTTTGACTCGGCACCGTAGATTACTCATGAGGCGTAAGGTTGTGTCGTCTTCAAAAACTTCGTGGTTGTGAGGGGATGAATTTTGAACAAATTCACCAACTGTGCTAATTTTGCCAAGACAGTTAGCCAAGACACACTTCCAGTGAGTTGCAGTCTGTCGGCGGTTGATCAGGCGATACCTGAAGCCTCAAAACAAGACTTGCTGACCTCCAGCCTGAGAAGTGATGAACTCAACTTTCTGTAGCGCAGCCATCATAACACTGTCACCAAAGTTTTACAAACACCTTTTATACTATTTCAGGGTTTTTAGAATAAAATACTCCTTGAAATAAAGTAATAGGTTAACAATGTTAGTGAAAGTGTGAATAGGATTAACTAATAAAAACAAACAAAGTAGATAAGTAAGTGTTTGATCTCTGAGTTAATTGGTTAATCCTTCTAACTGAGAAGGCATTGAAACTTAATAAAGTATTTTGATAACTAATCAAAACAAACAAAGAAACATTGGCATGTCTCACATTAACCTTTAAAATTATTTTGTGTCTGAAAGGCATTACGGTCGATGTTTTTTAATCTACCGTTGATACCACATGTATGTAAAGCAACATCTTCCTTTTCTCTCGCTGTTACATTGTAGACCATTCCATTTTTCACCTGGTAAGATAGCATTTCACTACTCTCTGTCTGTCTACACTAATTACTAATTTATACTCAGACTGCCTACCAAAAAAAGTGTAGGCAGATTGAGATGTAGGCAGACTGAGAAGTTACCCTATTATATGGTCTCTGGTAAAAGCTGTTAAATGCTTAATTATAACGCTACTGCAGAAGGCAATGGGAAAACATTCGGTTGTAACCTGTATGGTCAGCCTGCAGCATCCTGCACCTCATCCACAATGTTAAGTTCAGTGGCCAACTGGCCATTCTCTTGCGCTAAGAGCCTCTGACCCGCACAATACTCTGTTCTGCTTGACATGGTAATCGAAGATCGCCAGTCTTGAAGCGAGTCTCGAAGTAAAACTGAAGAAAACTATGGAAGAAGTGATCGACGAGAGGTTAAAACTTACGTTAGAAAATGAACTGGGTAAAGTGCAGACTGAATTTCATTCTGAAATTAAAAAACTTAATGATCAGATTAGGCACGTCGAAACAACATGCAGTAGCCCTGATGTAGTGATACATCTAATATCCCAAACGACTTTTTTAATGACGAACATGCTTACAGTAAAACACAAATATCGCTCGAGAAAATGGAACCGGCCCTGAACGAGGATGAAGTTAATCTCGCCTACGATGTGGGGAGTTAACAAGTATAAAGAAGTGTACACTATACAGAACAGAGCATGCCGTGTCTTCCTCGCAGTTTCAAGAAAAACATGTAACACCGCCGTTCGAGGAGATATGGGGTGGTAGGACTGTCAGTCTAAACTGTATATGGAGGCTGTCCGACTGTGGTGTAGGTTACAACGAATGCCCACGACAAGACTGACCTACAGGATCCACCAGTGGTCACTTACAAGAGGAAAGTCCTGGGAGAAAAAGCTACAACGTATCTACAGTGATCTGGAGTCAGATTTGCTAAATACCTCTGATAAGTCATCTCCATGGGTTTTGAATAGCATTTTATCCAAACTTGTCTCCATTGACAAACAGCGATGGAAAGACAGCGTCCAGTCAACACCAAAGTTAAGAACTTTCAAACTTTTTAAGACTGAGTTGTTCACTGAGAGTTAAGCCACCCTGACACTTGCACGATTTTTGTTCCCGCAATGGCTCGCACTTCGGCGTGCCAATGATTAAAGTCTTCGGGAACGAGCGTGAGGAGAGTGTGAAAGGTGCGGGGATGCGTGCCATGTCGTAGAGAGAATTTCAAAATGTTCAAAAGTTTTGCACGCATCAATTTTCGTGCCATGTGCGTGCCACTTGCGTGAACCATGCGTGAACACTGCACGAACTCGGCACGAACACTGCCGACGGTGCGTGTCAATGCGTGCCATTTGAATCCACTACACGCTCTGACACGCCATGCCACGCATGGGTCACGAACTGTCCACGTTGTGGGTGCGCCTGTTCGCGTCGCGTTCACGCATTCAAGCGTGCCGCGGAGTGATCGTGCGGTCGTTAGGGTGTTGTCACGAGTTGTTCACGTAATTCTGGAACGCCCAGCTCACGCATAGGTCGCGCACGTCACGAACCATTCGCGCAATGCACGAGCAGCTTACGAAGTGTTTACGCATTGTTCGCGCGTAGTTCCCGACCAATGAGCGACGATGGCGCTCGCGTCAGTGCGTATGTAAGCGGGTCCTGGTCATTCTGCAACTTGCCACCAAACGGACAACATGCCTTACAAGGAGAAAGTCTGTATAAGAAGGGGAAGACCAGTGCAAAAAAGACAGGAAGAGATCAGGCCAGAGACAGAGAGACCGAGATTGCAGACAGGGAGAGGGATCTTTCTCCTCCTTCTTCCTGCTCAAGTGTGGAAGTTGTTCCACCGACACAACTTGAAGTTTTTACAGAGACTTAAATAGAACTGTCAAGTGAAGAAGAGCCCACAGTAAAACAGAAGAAGAGAATCAGAGTGTCCAAGGAAGAAATTCCTGAGTATAAGTGGACAGATGAGGGTACCATGAAATTAGCAGAATATGTAAAAGACTACCCACAGTTGTATGACAAGAGACAGACGGACTGGCTCAATTGGGCACCGCCCTCTGCCCCATCATCAACATACAAGAACTTATACCAAGCATCTGCAACAGTTATGAGTACAATGCTGTGGAAGCCCTTGTAATTATAATAGAGGGACCCTGCTTTGGGTGGCTTCTTCATAGCAACTTGCTTGTCGTCCAGGGCCCCCAGACAGTTGTGGTAGTTCCATCTGGAGCTGAACATCTCAGCAACCTCCTTCCACTCTTCTTGAGTTTTTGTTGCAGCTGAGCACTTCGTCCTTGTAGACCTCAATGATGGCTTTGCACACCTCTGGTAAGAACTTGCAGATTGTACTTGCTTCAACTCTGAAGCTGTACTGTGGACTTGGATAGGAATTTCCAGTGACTAGGAAGCGGAGGGTGGCAGCCAGCTTGAGTCCAACTTCAAGCAGTTCTCTCATGAATGTGGTCTGTTTCTTAAGGTGAGGGGTTAACTTCTCCACCATCTCTTGGAACAGGTCAGGTGTCATTCTCAGGTAATTCCTGTAGCCTCTGGGATCTTCCTTATAGAGTCCTGTCAATAGCTGATCATAATGTCCGAACTCATGTCTTCTCGCCAACCATTCCCTCACCCACACTGTCCTTGCTTTGCTTGTTCTAGTTAGGGTTGTCTCTTCTTCTTTCTCATGCTCTTCCTCTTGCGATTGCTGCCCTTTGTCCTGCTCTTCAAGAAGTAATAGTTCTACAGTTTCCAGATATAGACACCTTCTCTGTTCTGCAATAGCAGTGTCTCTGGTATTCAGCATGTTGTATCGTCCACAGCGAGTCGAGGAATGAAGCGTCCATTTTATTTGGAGTTTATATACATACGCCAATAGCGAGATTTGAAGCGTGGCGCCAAGCGGGACAAAGCGTGACCAAAAATTGCCACGACGACTTCACGCATGACGAAGTCGTCGGGGCAATGCGTGGAGATGTGGGAAAACAGCATGAACTATGCGTGTCGTATGTGACCCTGCGGGACATTGCGGTACGGTAGACGTGAACAATGCGCGAACAATACTTAACCTATACGTAAAGAAGTCGTGCCATTGCGTGTCAATGCGTGCCAATGCGGCCCATTTTTGGCCGTGCATTGCGTAGACATTGCGTAACTTATGCGTGTACAGTGCGCAAAAAGGGCGCAAAACGCGGCTTCACGCTCCGCTGCGTACCACCGAAATGGCACGCCTTGCCACGACGCATTGCGCGGCATTGCAGGGACAAAAATCGTGCAAGTGTCAGGGTGGCTTTACACTCGACTCCCAAGATACCAGCGATGGATACTTGCTTCCCTGAGATGTGGTTCCCTAAAACTGGAGATTGAAACGGGCCGATACTGCTCCCCTCCTATTCCGGCTACACAACGCTTTTGTAAATATTGTACAGACCAAGTTGAAGACGAAACCCACTTTCTTTTACACTGTCCCTTTTATGACGATATTCGTACATCTTATCTTAAGAATATGTTCTATCCTACACCTGTAGATATCACCATTTTAAATAACCATTGTAACTTACCACTATTAGGAAGCAAAATGCTTCAAAATGTTTATGCATAGAAAATTATTTTATGTATAATTTAACAATATATTTAACTGTTTACCTTATCATTTACATTCTTAATATTTATATTCCTAAATTATGACTATGATTATGATATTATGTATAATTTTATCTCATTTTACATTATTTTATAAAGCACTTACATTTGTGTAAGATATAGTCTCTCGTAACCCCCTTGGGTGGCATTTGTACTTTTAAGTTTTTAGATATTTAAAATGCTTTATTTAAACCCCTGCTGTACAAATGGTGAGACTTTAATAAACTATATTGTATTGTATTGTATTGTATAAACTCCTTGTTAAAACCTATACCCTGCCATAACTGCCTACGATCCAAGCGTGGTACGTATATATGGTATATTCAGATCATAAAACTGACGTTACGTCATCTACATTCATCTCTAATGCATCTATCATGTGTCAATCAAATGCAGGGAAGCCACACAGTTTGCTGGTTCTGGCATTGAAGTTAAATGTTCTGATTCAGCAAACATAGAATTTAGAGAGAGAGAGAGAGAGAGAGAGAGAGAGAGAGAGAGAGAGAGAGAGAGAGAGAGAGAGAGAGAGAGAGAGAGAGAGAGAGAGAGAGAGAGAGAGAGAGAGAGAGAGAGAGAGAGAGAGAGAGAGTATTTAATTAAGATGTCACGTGCAAATAACATATACATACTGCATAAAAACCAAAAAGCAATTAGCAAATATCATCGGTATTGCACCCAGCCTTTACAGGCTTATGAGACATCATATGTACATTAAAACATGTATAAAAGTATCCAAGTAAAACATTGTAAGCTTTTTTCTTACATTGTACATCATCTTTTCTTATTCCAGCAGCCAAGGAACTGTCAATTTGGTTGGACACCATATTTTAACGTTATATGTGCATATTAAGATCGCAAGTCACCAAATGGCTGACTATTTTTAGCACAAAATAATAAGAAAAATAACCATAAAAACACCTATTTATGTGTATGTTAACACCAGTATGATTAAACCACTTGATAAGTACATACGTGCAAGTTTTAAATGTTAGGGAATATCTTCCAGTAAGAATACCAAATGATAATTTCAAAAGACATAGTTTTTAGACTGTTGTCGATGTGTAACCTCATTAGTCTTTAATTTCTCATCTGAGAAAATACTGTAAGCAAGAATAACAAGTGATAACTCCGCCAAATACCTCTTCAAACTATTAACTATGGAATCACAGTTGACTAGATTTTGTGATACAATATAACAAGTAGTGTAACCGACAAACACTTCTTTACTTGCAAATTAACGACGACATTGTTTAACCCTTTGTTTAGCACATACTTGCAAGCTGTTAAATTAGAGAGTATCTTCTATTAAGCATAACAAATTATAGTTTCAGCAGACATAGTTGAGACTGTTGCCATTATGTGACCTTATTAGTCTTTATATTCTCAATTTAGAAAATAATGTGAGCAAATAAAACAAGTGATAACTCCAACCTTTACATCTTTAAACTCTTTTCCAATGAAATTATTGATCTAATAATATGAAGACCGTTACTTTTCAGGGAAAGTGACTTTACATCCAGCCCAATACCTGAAGATCGCCTACACGCTCTATGTTGAATATACAGCTTATATCTCTCAATGTATAAATCGTCTGAAACATCAGTCTTAGTCTCTTGAAGGTCCCCCCCCCCCCCCCTCCCCATCAGTCAGACAGGCCATTTATCATACACCTTGTTATTGCCAATCGTCATACAGTTGAGTAGGGGGTAATCAGAGCACTCACCTTAAGCTGTAATGGTATGACCCCACACTCTGAGTTAAGGTCTTTGTTACAACAACAATGTTAAATTCATAAAGGGTGAGTTGTTGTGAGCTGGTTATCTTGGCCTAGTATGATTTATGACATGTGGGGTAATCGAGGCGTTTTCATAACCCCCATACATTAACAGTTCCGAAAGGAATAACACATGCGTTACTGTCAGAACTGATACTGTGTGCACTCATAGTACTTTCATCCACTGGATCAGTGTTGGTATATATAATATGAGACATCGGGATCATCACAGAAAATGTTCGAGGATTCCAGTATAATACTATCCAGGTCAGGGTTTTCAAGCATAGTCTGCGTACACAGATCACTTCAAACAGATCTAACACTATTAAAATATAGCGTCACTACCTCAGTGTCTATAATTGTCTGTTTAGTGATAGTATTCACAAGTTCTATAGTAGTAACTGACTCAATATTTAAGTTCATCACATTAGTAAGTTTTGGTGTGATGGGGAATCATCATTACTATACATCCGTCACTGCGTACAGTATTAACATGGATTATGACAGGTTTGTGTAGATTTTGTTTACATACTGTACAGTCTTGTATAGAACTTAAACAATGTATTTCTCCTTTATCTGTTGTAGAGATATAAAGTATAGACACGCCAACACGTATGTTATCATTACTATAAATATTTAGGTCTTATGTTATCCTCTAGATTGTCATGGTCTATGGCGTGTAAGCAATTAGCTGCTCAGGCGTCGAAAGCCATTATGCCTCTTTTTTTATTTAGGAAAAATAGTCGTGTATCTTTTTTCACAGCATGTACTATTTTTGAGGCAAAGTTATGCCTCTACGTTTGTATGGTTCTGAAATATGGGGTGCTAAGTATTACGCTGCAATTGAAAAAGTTCACACTTCATATTTCAAATGTGTTCTAGGTGTTGGTAAGTTTGCCTCAAATAAGGCAATCCTTGGTGACACAGGCCATAGATATATTTTTGTAGCCAGCCAATTAAGGGTAATTAAGTATTGGATTAAGCTACTTAGAATGATGCCTGATAGATACCTATATCAGTGTTACAAAATGTTAAAGGTACTTGATGATAATGGAAAAAATAATTGGGTTTCAGATGTGAGAAATCTATCAATTGTTAGTGGCTTTTCATGTGTATGGATTTCTCAAGATGTGGGTGATCCACAGTTATTTTTAAATTCATTTAAGCAAAGACTGAAGGATATATTTTGTCAACAGTGGCACTAAAGTATTTCTGAATCAGTTTGTCTTAGCAATTACAGCAAAGTAAAATCATTGTTACAAACTGAGAGATATTTAGCTTGTTTAAATGATAAAAGTTTAATCAGAGCGTATTGTAAACTTAGAATTTCATTGCATAATTTTAATGTAAATATATGTCGCAAGTCCAAAGACGGTGATATCATGAACTCTATTTGTACAAACTGTTCATTCGGGAAAGTAGAGGATGAATATCATGTCTTACTTACATGTGAAACGTATTCTAATTTAAGGGATAAATTTCTCCCAATGTTGCAAGGTACTTTTAAAGACCGTCAGTTAATGATAAATCTGCTAAACTCTGAAAATCCCGATATGATCCATGCTGTTTCTGTATTCTTAAAACATGTCTTTAAAATGAGGAATGTGTAACTTGATATAAAATCTGATCATGTACATCACATGACAATGTTAATATCCAATCTACATTGTACTATGGGCCTTGATGCCTAAAATACAGAATAAACTGTCTGTCTGTCTGACAGATACTACATGTATATGAAGGTCATGTCAGGTGTGGGGGACACACACTGATTTCACTGTCAGCATGGATTCGAGTGAACTCATTGACAGGAAAGTCATTATATCGGACTTTACTCAGAGTCTCTGGAGCCTTTATACAATTCTTGTCACGAGAAGCTTGAAGAAGCTACACCACTGGTGTACAGAATATCGGAAAATGCTGAGTTATTGACCCGTGTGTCACGAGCATGACTACGCCTCTCCAATCGCGTTATCTGAGTTAAGCCCCGTTCGCCTGCTGGAACACGGTGACCTGTTTGTAGAGCGTTGTTGATGTATAATTTGTCAACCGCGATCGCCGCTTTCGTCCTTCCGTTTCGCGCCTCTATAATACGTGTCATAAGGACTTCTTTTCTATGTTGACTAATTTCTTCAGGAAACTTCAGCACTCTGGAATGATTTACCGTTCAGCTCCGAGACCTGACTGACTGATATAGAAGATTTAACGTGCGCTTTCCGACTACAGCGTATTTCGCACACGGGCCTGGCCGGACCATTTAGTGTATTCCGAGAAGGGTGAAAGTGGTGTGTGCAACCCAAGAGGGGGCTTTTAGGGGTTGCTTATATTGATTTTTTTAAATTTTTAAATTTGGAATAAATGCCGAGGTGGATGGAGGAGGAAACTAAGGGAGCCGGGTAAGGTGGGTGTTTGTATGTTTATTGGATTTTGGATTGGTAGATTAATTAATTTTTAGATGCGCTTAATTAGGTCTGTTTTGATTAGGAATACGTCTAGGGCCTTGAAGTTTTCTAGTTTATTTTGAGGGTTTAGTATTTCATCTAGAGCAGGAACCTTATTTAGATTGAGGGTGGTTTGTAGTGCGGTTCTGTGTGTTTGATAGTGATCTTTGCTGCATCTAGTTTTTAGGTTTTGGACGTGAGCCTCCCAGGTGAGGTATTGATCGAAAATAAGTCCTAAGAATTTTGTTTGTTTTTGGAATTTGATTGTTTGGTTGTTTAGCTGGAGGATTGGGTAGGCAGGTTTCATGTTTTTATGTTTGAATACTACTCCTGTTGTTTTATCTGAGTTAAGGGAGAAGCCCCATTTGTCTGCCCATTGTTGTATTTTATTTAGAGATTTTTGGATTAAGTTTTCTGCCATTTTAATGCTTTTAGTGCGGATCCATAGGGCTCCGTCATCCGCGAATTTTGAAGTGTTTAGTTTAGGGGATAAGCTCTCGAATAGATCATTTATCATTATATTGAAGGGGATTGCGGATTTGGCTGCGTTGATTATGAAGTTAGTTAGGTTTTGACAGAATGTTTCGGGGTCTGTTGTTTCTAAATCGTTTAGATTAGCTTCGTTGCATAATTCTTGGAATTGGTCCCAGTTGGCGTTTTTGTACTGAAATTTAGGTTCCTGTTTAGGGGTTTGATTTGGTATTTTTATATTTCCTAGGGTTATATTTATGGGAAAGTGGTCGCTGCCTAGAGGTACTGGGTGGACGTCCCACATCAGACTTTGTGCTAAGTCTGGCGTACATATTGTTAAGTCGATAGCCGACATGGTGTGGTGGGTTTTGTCGTATCTAGTTGGTTGGTTATTGTTTAATAGTATTAGGTCATTTTTTTCGATCCACTCTGATATTAGTTGTCCATGGTTGTCTAGTTTATCTGCAGTGCCCCAGGTAGGATGATGGGCATTGAAGTCTCCTAGAAAGATGGTTGATTTATTTCCTAATTGGTAAAGGATATCTAGGTCTGTATCTTTAATTGGTTTTAGTGTTGAGTGATAGATGTTAATGATTTTTATTTTTTGGTTATTGATGGTGACTTGGATTCCATTAGCTTCTAGATTAGGAGTGTTTACTTTAACTTCCTCGTAGTTAATATCCTGTCTAACGTAGATGATTAGACCTCCTCCTGTTCTGCCTGGCATGGTTTTGGACCTGTCGGTTCTCACTGCGTTATAATTTGGTAGGTTGAATTTAGTTTTATGTGAGAATTTGGTTTCTTGAATACAAGCTACATGGGGACCTTTATCTATTTTGAATTTAGCTTTGAGTTCAGAACCATGGCCGGCGAGGCCATTGGCATTCCATTGAAAAATGTTTAGGCCTTCCATTGGGAAACTGGGTGGATTTATGTTTGGTTTAGGCTTGGTTTAGGTATTTACTTTAGTAGGTTATTAAGGTTGCTGCTGAAACGGTCGAAAGAGGTGGTGACGAGTTTTAGTTTATGTGCTACACCAAAGAAGGCTTTGGAGCTGGCTTCTGGATTAGACTGCTTTAACACGTAAGCTAGTAGGAGGACTAAGTTGTTTAGATTTTTGCTTGGTACGTTTTGGTTGAGTTTTTTTCTATAGCTTTTGGTTTTTGGGGCTGACAAGGTAAGATCGTTTATTTCCTCTGAGGATGTGTACTCGTCCTCTTCGGTTAAGTTGTCTTTAGTTTGGTCAATCTGTTCGGTGGTGGGTTGCATGCTGGGTTTGGGTGCGAGAGTGTGAGTGGTTTCTGTAGTTTCCCTGTTGACTGGGTGTTCGGGGGTTGCCTGTAGGTTTGGGAGTGTTGTTGCCCTTGTGGCTGTGATGGCTTGTGTTGGTACTGGTTGTGTGGTGGTCGTTGTGCGTTGGGTTTTGCTTGCGGGTGTAGTAATTGTAGGGTGAGAGGCGGGGAGGGTGAGAGTGTGAGTTTGTGGGATGTGTGATGACTGTTTTGCGTGCGTGAGTGTTGTTGTTTGGGGGTGGTGTTGGTAGTAGTGGTTTGTATGCTTGCGGTGTGGGTTTTTTGGTTTGGATTTTGGCCGTGTTTATGTCTATATGTCTGTTGGCCTGTTGGGTGAGTGATAGTCTGTGGGGGCATTGGTTCGAGAGTGATGAGTGTTTTATGGATTTGCAGTGGATGCACCAGGGTCTGCATATGCCTGGGCAGTCCGTTTGAGCACAGTTTTTGCATTTAGTTTTTTTGAAAGTACATTGGTTAGCGGTGTGATTATATTGTAGGCAATTAGAACATTGCTTTACTTGCTTGATGTATGGTTTGACCTCTATGTTATGGTTAGCGCCGAAAGTGATATGTTTGGGGGCTTCAGGGTGTTTAGCTGTTTTTTTTTAAGTTTATTATTACAATAGGTGTGGGGGTGGTTTTCCCGTTTCTGTTTGATTTAATCCTGCGGAGGCTAGTTATTTGTGGTTGGGTTTGGATAGTGTTAGCTTCTTTGGCGTATATGTCGAGGTCCTCGTCGGTTTCCCTTGGGTGCACTCGAATAACTCCCCTAGTGTATATTTGCCAGTTAGGTTTAGAGCTATTTACGGTGAATTGGAATATTTGTTTAATTTTAGTTGCTGCTATGTAGGATTCTTGATTTGGGAAGATTATCTGATATCCTTTGAAACTACGTTTGATGTTTAGGTAATTGATTTTTTGTTGCCTTAGCCACATGCCTATTTTATTTATGGTCAGTGTTGGAGCTAGTTGTACTGAGGGGGTGGCCGAAAAAAAGTAGAGGGCCCATGTGGTGATGAGGGCTGCGGGTGAGAGGGTGTGTGAGGTAGGTGATGCCGATGCGTCTAGTTTGCGTTTTTTTGAGTTGCATGCTTGGGGAGGTGGGGTGCTGGGTTGAGTTTCCATGTAGGAGGCTTGAAGGTCTTCATCGCGGTAGCCTGCGGGAATGAGTGAGGGTGTTGCCCTGTCGGAGGTGTTGTGCGCCTCCGCAGGTGTAGGGGATGTAATGCCAGAGATTTCGCATATCTCGATTTGTCTTTGGTCTGTTATGCTGGGATTGGGTGTATAGGATGTGTGTGTGAGTTTTGGTGTTTGAGGTGAGGGGTTGTGGATGGAGTGTTTTGGAAGGGGTGAGTAGTGTTTACGGTGTTTTGGTTGTTTTGGGTTTGTGAGTTGTTTAAAGCTTTAAGAGATTAATTGGAGGGCTTGTGTTTTAATTTGAAGTGTTTGAGTTTATTTAGGTGGGCTTTGTGAGTGTAGTTTTAGGTTTGGGCTTGGGTGTGAGCGTTGATTAGGAGGTGTAGGTTGTTGTGAATGGATTGGTGAGTGGTTATATAATTACCTTTGAAGTTCTCCCTGGGAACATCTAAGCCTTAATTTCTGGGCCGCGTCCCAAACAAACCCTCTCATCCAAAACCTAATTAACCAAAACATTAGCCCAAGAAACCAAGCTCTAGCTCGCAAACACCCCTTACTCACCCCAATATCCCAAAGAATAACTAACTACCTCAATGAACACCAAACTCAAAATCTTAAACAAAACTGCAAAAAATCAAATATCTTCACCCCTAAACTCAAAATACCCCAAATAGACACAACGCTAGCTAACCAAATAAATAAACAAACCGACCCAAACATAGCTAAAACCACCACACTTTCATACATACACGAAAATTGGCCAAATTGGTGTCACATATACACTGACGGATCTTCAGACCCGATCTCCAACCACACAGGCTTCGGAGTCCATACCACACAACCAGTTATATCCACACAATCTTACCGACTCCCTAACAACCAATCTATATTCACGGCCGAACTTATGGGCATGGCCTAAGCCCTGCATAACCAACAATCTAAAAACAACAAAAAAATCCTAATTCTCACTGACTCCCTTAGTGGACTACAAGCCCTCCAAAACAAAAATACCAAAAAACGACCTAAATTAATAAACCAAATACTTAAAAGCTCCAACGACCTAACAAAAGCAGGCAAACAAATAACCTTCTTGTGGATCCCCGCCCACGTAGGAATTTACGGCAACGAAAGCGCCGATAAAGCAGCTAAATTATCTCTCAAAATACCAGAAATAAGCCTAAACCTACCCATCTCAAAATCAGAAATTAAAAGTGTAAACAAACAAAAAATAACCAAAAAATGGCATAATCAATATCAAAACTCAAATAGCCAAATCAAAAAAGTGCTCAGAAAACCACTAGCCAAACCTAAAATCCTACACCCCTCTAAAAAAATTGACAGATTAATTACAAAACTCCAAACAGGACACACTAACCTAAATAACCACCTAAAACAACTTAAAAGACACACCACAGGCAACTGCCCCCACTGCAAACAACCCGAAACCACAGACACGCACTCATTCACTGCACCCACTATCAAACACACAGAACCGCACTACAAACCACCCTCAATCTAAATAAGGTTCCTGCTCTAGATGAAATACTAAACCCTCAAAATAAACTAGAAAACTTCAAGGCCCTAGACGTATTCCTAATCAAAACAGACCTAATTAAGCGCATCTAAAAATTAATTAATCTACCAATCCAAAATCCAATAAACATACAAACACCCACCTTACCCGGCTCCCTTAGTTTCCTCCTCCATCCACCTCGGCATTTATTCCAAATTTAAAAATTTAAAAAAATCAATATAAGCAACCCCTAAAAGCCCCCTCTTGGGTTGCACACACCACTTTCACCCTTCTCGGAATACACTAAATGGTCCGGCCAGGCCCGTGTGCGAAATACGCTGTAGTCGGAAAGCGCACGTTAAATCTTCTATATCAGTCAGTCACTCCCTGGGCTTGCTATCAGCGGTGCTGTGCGTGGGCTTGAGGAGGCTCTGGAGGCTTGGAGAGGTGTTGCTCGCTTGGAGTACAAACTGCAACTGGCTCCGAGACCAAGTCCCTCTCCTTTATGTAAATAAGCTTAGACAATAATTCATCTAGATTTCCTATTTCCCTTTGTCCTGTAAATCGTCGAGCACCTAGTATGTGGACTCTTTCAAAGCTTACTTTCTCACTACAGGCAAGTTTGAGATAAGTTTTTATAAAATCTCTGAGTATGCCTTCCGTCTGTTCCCATGTTTCAACACGATCATTGCTCACACCACATCTTCACTTGATCAGGGACATTAGAAAAGATTAGACTGTCTCTCATTGTTCGCTCAAATGTTCCCTCAAAGACACATTCTCTTTTTGTAAGGCATCAAGCTGGGGGCCTAATCCTGAAATGTTTTGATATCAGCTTGAGTTTGATTTGTTATCAATAGCCCATTCATCAAATGACTCACAAATGAATTTGACACTGTCCTCAACGTTATTTACTCGTTCAGTCCCCAAATAGTGATTGTGGATTTCACTTCAATGATAACCTTATCAACACAGTTTTGCGTTAAGAGTTTCTTATCTATTGCCTCAAGTGTATTCAAGATAGCTGTGGTCGCGTATTGATTTAGATTCTGAGTTAATAACATGTGGTTACTGGGGTACGTTAGTCCGTGCACCGTCTAGCCAGCTCAAGCTAGCTCTATTCTGAAATCAGCATAGGGAATTTTATTTTATTTTTAGTCAAGAAGGATATTGTGTAATATAAGATTTCAGAGACTAAATGTTAGTCTAGGGGTACGTTACCTGTGGCAATTATCTTTGTTGTGGAACAAACATCAGTTGAAGTTGTAAAGTTTGCTGAGATGGTTATGACGAGAAAATATGTCTGGTAGAAAACAGTACATTCGGCTCACGCTGTCATGCGTGGATATTTAACAACATACTGTTATAACAGACAATATAATATAATGTTGGTCGACTCAGTTTTCATTTCTACTAAGTTGCATGCAATCATTGTTATGAGTGAGTGTCACTGAATGTAGGAACGTACAAGTTATTGACATTGGTACACATACTCATATTGGGATGTTGCCGTGCAACTAGTATGCTAATATACAAACAGGTACGTTCGCGAGAGGAAGTATTGTCTGGATATTAAGTCAATGATAATTTTCCCAACGCTACGATATAGTCGAAATAGATCTAACCAACACCTAACGTATTAAGATCATAGCTGACAGAATAAGTTAACATTTAAGTCAACAGTGTCTTACCTTGAAGAACAGAGAAGTTTGTTGTTTTTAGAGGCCCCCCAGTTTGAGCCGGTTAGGCATCTTAACGTGTTTAGGTCTTTGCTGCATCTGGTTACTAGGTTTTTAATGTGAGCATCCCAGGTGAGATGTTCATCGAAGATAATACCTAAGAATTTGAAATTTGATTGGTTTGTTGTTTAGTTGGAGTTTTGAGGTGCGTATTGCATATTTTTGTGTTTAAATTCTATTTCTGTTTTTTTCTGAGTTTAGGGAGACACCCCATTTGTCAGCCCATTTTTGTATTTCATTTAGACATTTTTGTAGTAAGTTTTGGGCCATTTTAATGCGGATCCAGAGGGCTCCATCATCCGCGAATTTTGATGTGTTTACTTTGGGGGATAGTCCCTCGATTAGATCGTTAATCATAATATTGAAGAGTGTGGGGCTTAGGATGCTGCCCTCGGGAGTGTCATTTTCTAGGGGACATTGGTCCGATACCGTTTGGTCTATACCCACGTTGATTTTGCGGTTTGTTAGGAAACTTTGGATGTAGTTAATTATTTGACCTTTAAGACCTATTTTTTGTAGTTTTTTTATTAGCCCGTTATGCCAAACCATGTAGAATGCTTTGGAGAAGTCTAGAGAGATGCCTGTAGTATAATGTTTGTTAAGTTGGTCTGTTTTAATGTCCCGCTCCAGTCGGGCGAGGTTATCTAAGGTTGAGCGTCCAGAAGTGAAACCGCTTTTGTCTGGATCTATTATGTTGTTTTGTTCTAAGTAGTGTTGTAGTCTGTTTTTTGCCATTGATTCCATTACTTTGCATAAGTTAGAAGTTAGGGAGATTGGTCTGTATGAATTAGCCTCGTCAGCTGGTTTATTGGGTTTTGGGATTGGTATGACCAGGGCTTGTTTCCAAGGTGATGGGACCTGTCCGTTTAGATATATGAGGTTATAGAGTTTTAGAAGAGTTTGGAGTAGTTTGGGTGGTAGTTGTTAAATTATCTGGTATGAAGTAAGGTCTAAGCCTGGGGCTGTGCCCTTTTTCCTATTTTGTAGGACGTGGAGTAGTTCTTCCATTGTGAAAGGGAGATTTATTTCTAGGTTATTATCTTTTGGCTCTTTGGTAAATTTGGTTTCTGATTTTAGTTGTTCCTTGAATTTTTGGTTGAAGTTGCTGTTACTTCTGACGGCCGAGAAGTGATTTGCTAGGTTATTAGCTTTTTGAGTGGGGTTTGTTGAATTGTTCATGTTAGGATTTTTGTTTTTGAAGTTTAATGCCCCTAATGGCGCAGATTTTGCGCCAAACTGTTCTGGTGTATGTATGATGGTTATTTTCCCTATTTTTTTCCAGTCTCTAGTTTTAGCTGTTTTAACTAAGCTTTGTACTTTGTGATTTAGTTCGTGTGCTATTTTTAGGTGTTTGAAGTCACGTTTGGCTTTATTGAATGCGGATTTGCGTTTACGTCTAGTTTGTTCTATCTCCTCGTTCCACCAAGGAACCGAAGGTTTGCCTATGTTGGTTGTTTTGAAAGGAATGGATTTTTTAGCTGCGTTTATTCTTCCCCGCCCTTAAGGCGGGAAAGTTTACGGGAAACGTTAATTTTGTAGCATGTATGTCGACATGTTGGTTTATTTGAAATTTCAAGCCACGCAATTACGGAAAGAAAACATACAAATCATGTGGGTGGAATGTTGATGCTAATCTTTTCCAGCAATAAGAGATACTTCAAAATCGTCTTTATGTAGTTAATTGATGCATCTGACCGTTTCTGGTCATTAGCTGACATTATTAAACCATTCATGTGTAATCCGATGTCCTTTTTTCCTCAAGGACTAATTTTCTGATTTTCACTGTGCATACAAAAGAAGAACTGTACTCCGGAGACCGTAAATATCAGCATAATATAAAATATGTTCTGAATATGCAACGACGACATCTCAATTTAAATGTAATATGGCTGAATTCAACATTCTACATACTAAACTTTCGATTGTTTGGATGCTCACGTTCACTTGGAAAATTTGGAATAGTTATATTCCGTATTTTGAATTAACCCAGTCCCCGTGTTTTTTATCAGTGCACCGCACATGGCCACATGTGAAACGTTTGGTAGCAAAGTCAAAGCAAAATCGGAGTAGTGTGTCGGCGAATTTGCATCAAGGCTGTCGTATTTTTCAACAGTTTAATGGAATTCAATGTACAGCCGTAGCTCTGATCGTTATCATATATTTTGTGTCCCATGGCTCACAATTATTTGCGTCTGTACCGTGTTCCACTGACCTCGATGATCTGTTGGATGAAGGCACAGCTCTCTACAGTCACATAGTTAACACCGAAGGCTATGAGGAGTATTACGGTCATAATCAGCTCACAGCAGCCACTGCCTCAAGCGATATTGTCTACATAACAGATCAGTTTTATGGCCCCGTCACATGTGATCCAAATATTGATGCAGGGAAAACAAATTTCATTGGATCATTTCAACAAGCAATATTGATATCACAGTCACTTTTGGTAACTTCTAATGATGTCTCTATTGCAATTTTTACGGATTTTGATTCGTATGCATTATTTGACTCTCGTCAGCGGGATGATTTGGGTCAGACTGATCCGAATGGACAAGCAATTATGGATGAATTGTTATGTTACATCTTACATCTACAGTATATCAGGCGACGACTATGCTTGTCGTAAGAGGCTACTAACAGGATCGGGTGGTCAGGCTTTGGTTGATGCATGGCATCGATCCCAATTGCGTGGATCGATGCTCATGATATTAATCACTGGATTGTCTGGTCCAGACTCGATTATTTACAAAACGCCGTCATATAGCTGGAATATTGCCGAGTGCGGCGTTAAACGACAAACCAATCAATCATCATCATATGAACTCAAACCAGTAATTGTTACAAGTAAACCACATTCCACAACAGTTACTGACACTGGATAAAAAACAGTACATAGAAAAAGACCAAGCAACTCAAAACATCATGATCACAATTACTATTCTTTGAAAGAAAGAAATACAGAAAGGAAACTGACCAAAAAACGTAAAACAAGAGACGAGGAATCTCCGTTATTGATTAGTCCCGGTATTGAAATGTTCTCCAACTACGTGATAATATTTTGAGTATGTGCACCTGTGGTTGTGACAAAAAGACCTTATCTAGTATGACTTTTTTGCCATATGGAGCCCTTAGTATTTTCATTTACATTATTATAACCAAATGCCAAGTGTAAAAAGAATGTGATCTATTATTTGAGTATGTGCATCTGCCAATGTTGTTGGCAGTTTGATACTATTTCAACATGTTTACATTTGTGCCAGAAATTAATAAAGAAATTAATAAAGAAATTAATAAAGACCCAGGCTAGAATAGGTCCAGAACCCATGCTTGCCGTAAGAGGCGACGAACAGGATCGGGTAGTCAGGCTCGCCGATTTGGTCGATGCATAACATCATATTCCAATTGCGTAGTTCGATGCTCTTGGTGTCAATCATTGGATTATCTGGTCCAGACTCACGCCTTCATATGCTGGAAAACTGCTGAGTGCGTCAAACAAGAAACTATTTTTAAATAGACCTACCCTATGCAAATGTATCAACTGTATTGCCCAATATTCAAAATAAATTTTAAAAAAATTCCACAACCGCGTTGTGTTATTTGTGGTTAATATAGTTATGCTCCTTCATGCCTTTCAGTAACATCATAATTATGCGTTTGTGAGGCATCACATATGGCGGGGAACTTTGATGCTCTGCGTCAATGTTTTCTTGTTATATAGTCAGTTAGGTTTTTACAGTAGATTTCGGGGTCGTTACTTTCTAGGTCAGCTAGGTTAGCCTGGTTGCAAATGTCCTGAAATTTGTCCCACTCAGCTTGTTGAAGTGAAATGTAGGTTCCTGGTTTGGGGTTGGTGTTGGGATGTTTACGTCTCCTATAGTTATATTTATGGGGAAGTGGTCACTACCTAGTGGTACTCCGTGTACTTCCCATTGAATACTTTGGGCTAAATCTGGGGTGCATATGGTTAAGTCGATAGCCGACATTTTGTGGTGTATTTTGTCGTATCTGGTAGGTTGGTTGTTATTTAGTAGTATTAGGTCATTTTGTTCTATCCATGCTGAGATGAGTTTTCCGTGTTTATCTATTTTATCTTCTATACCCCAGGTAGGGTGGTGGGCATTAAAGTCTCCTAGGAAGATTGTAGATTTATTGCCTATTTGGAGGAGGGTGTTTAAATCCTCAGGTTTGACCTGTTTTTCTTCCAAGTGGTATATATTTATGATATTAATTTTTTGGTTGTTATTTGTTATTTGGATACCGTTTGCGTCAAGGTTTGGTGTGTTTATTTTTAATTCTTTGCAGTTTAAGTCTTTCCTGACGTATATGATTAGGCCGCCTCCGGCTCTACCTGGGTTTGTTTTGGCTCGGTCAGTTCTTATTGAGTTATAGTTTGGTTGGGTGAATTTAGATCTATAGTACTCACGGAAATGAAAAAAACCCTGTTTTTTCGACCTCAGATCTTAAATAAATGCAGTTAATATACAAAATATGTAAATATTCAAACAACTAAATTAGTACTAATTGGGCCGTGGCACAAATACAGCGTATCAAATGTTTTTATGCCTTTTTACACGTAAAAGTGTGTAAAAATGTGAATAAAACAGACTATTGTGAAACAGAGCATAACCAGATCAAGGTGACCTATGACACCTTGACGACGACAGGTGAGAACAAGTGCATAATGCCCATAGTCTGTTTCTGCTATGTCAGTTTGGACTTACTTTTATCTTTGAATGTTGAAAGTGACGACAAATTACCTCCTGTAAAGTACATTTTTTATTGTTCACTGAGATCAAACTAGCAAATCCAGACTAGTACTTTTCGAGTTGTTTTGTTATTTCGTATTTACAGCTACGTAACACTTTGTGTCGATTTTTAAATTGAGAAAAACAGGTTTTTTTTCATTTCCGTGAGTACTTTAGTAGAGAATTTAGTTTCCTGTATACAGACTATGTGTGGACCTTACTTACTTATATTGGAGATTTAACGTGCGCTTTCCGACTGCAAGCGTATGTCGCACACGGGCCCGGCCAGGCCATTTAATGTGTTTCCAAAAAGGGGAAAAGTGAGTTTGTGCAACCCAGGAGGGGGCTTTAGGGGTTACTTATATAGTAATTTTGAAATTTTGAGATTTGGAAAGAATGCCAAGAGTGGGTGGGGGACGAACTAAGGGAGCTGTGTGTGTTGGGTGGTTATCTAATAAGGTAGTTTTGGTTTTAATATTTTATTTGGGGTTTAAATGCGACTAATTAGTCCTGTTTTTATTAGGTATATGCCTAAGGCTTTGAATTTTTCTAATTCATTTTGTGGATTTAGGATTGATTCTAGTGTAAGTCCGGTTTTAAGATTTAGGGTGGTCTGTAGTGTTGTTCGATGTGTTTGGTAGTGTGTGCAGTGAATGAGTACGTGTTCTGGTGTTTCTTGTTGTTTGCAATGTGGGCAGTTTCCTGTTGTGTGTAGTTTAGCTATTTTACGGTGATTATTTAGTTTGGTGTGTCCTGTTTGTAGTTTGGTAATTATTCTGTCGATTTTTTTGGATGGGTGTAGTATTTTGGGTTTATTGAGGGTTTTTTTGAGTACTTTCCTGATTTGGCTATTTGAGTTTTGGTATATATTTTGCCATTTTTTGTTAATTTTTTGTTTAGTGACACTTTTGATTTCTGATTTTGAGCTGGGTAAGTTTAGGCTTATTTCTGGGAGTTTAAGGGATAATTTTGCTGCTTTATCTGCCTTTTCATTTCCAAAGATTCCTACGTGGGCGGGGATCCAAATGAACTCTATTTGTTTACCTACCTTAGTTAAGTTGTTTGAGCTATTGAGTATTTGATTTATTAGTTTGGGGCGGTTTTTAGTGTTTTTATTTTTGAGGGCTTGTAGTCCACTGAGGGAGTCGGTTAGGATGAGGATTTTTTGGTGTTTTTTAGATTGCTGATTGTGTAGTGCTGAGGCCATGCCCATTAGTTCGGCCGTGAATATGGATTGGTTGTTTGGGAGTCGGTAAGATTGTGTGTCTTTGGTTGGTTGTGCGATGTGGACTCCGAAACCTGTGTGTTTTGAGATCGGATCTGAGGATCCTTTGTCTCGTTTGAATTTAGCTTTTAATTCCTGGCCGTGGGAGGCTAATCCGTTGGCGTTCCACTGAAATATATTTAGTCCTTCCATTTTGGGGGATGAGAGGTTGTCAGTTTGTTTTGAGTTTTAGGATTTGTTTAATTGGTAGCTTCCCTTAGTTGGAAGAGAAATAACTCGAAGGAGAGAGTTGTGTGTTTTAGTTTTTGCGCTACTGAGTGAAAAGCTTTAGTGCTAGCATTTGGTGAGCTTTGCTTATACATGTAGGCTACGAGTAGTGTGAGGTTATTAAGAGTTTTAGTGCTAGTTAATTGAAGAGTTTTGCGCTTGAAGTTTTTGTTTGTTTTACTGGCTGAGAAGGTTATTTCATTTATTTCCTCGGTGGAAGAATACTCGTCTTCGTCGTTTAGGTTGGTTTTTATTGTATGAGTTTCCATGTGGGAGGCTTGTGGATGTGCTTGTGGTGTGGAGGGTTGAGTTTGTGCTTGCGTGTTGGGCGTAGCTGTGGTTTCCTCGGTGTTTGTGTTTTCTTGTTGTGCTTGCTTGTGGGGAGGTGTTGTTGCCTTGGGGGCTGTTGAGTGTTTGGAAGTTTACTACCACCGACCGCCGTATATATACAACTCAGGCCTTCATTACGTCATATAACTATATATCACAACATCCAAGGTGTCAGCGGTTGATCGGCTGTAACCATGGATGGTTGTGTCATTATTTAAGGATTTATTCAAGTAGGTTGTTATATTGCCTAACGGACCCTTAATTCCCAGTAGGACTGACCATGTGTGCTGGTGTCCCGGTATAAACTCTCCCCCGGAGATTTTATACCGGTACAGATTCTCCCCCGGAGAATCTGTTCTGAAATAAAATCTCCCCCGGGCGGATATATTTCGCGACGCCCTCAGTATAAAGTCTCCCCCCTGATTATTCGGTTTGTTGCAATGTCTTTAAGTACTATATTCTTTAATATATATCTTTAATGTAAGTAGGGTTACTTTAAAAAATAGATTATGAAATATGGTCATAATGAATTGATATTTCAGCATATTTTATTTGGTAACTGTACCTTCCATCCTAAAACAATTGTAAGACATATACCATACCAAACAAATTTGAATGAAATGACTTATGTAACAAATACATGTACAGTTACTGTTGTAACTGAATTCAGAAATCGTATTATTCCTCGCAAACATTCGGTTTTAACAGTAACTACGTAAAAACTGTCAACATATCCACGCGCGCCTCCAGCTCAGGCTGTCCGTTATACTCTGATTTAAGATCTAAAATATATTCCTTAATACAGGCTACGATTTGAAAATGGTGTTAGAAGAAAGCTATGACACTTTCATTATATAGGATTTCAGGCGTGTAGAGTGTGTCGAGTTGTCAGGAAAGTGAATTATTTGTGGCAGATAATGGCAGGTTATCAACCCACTTCGCTTCACTTCTGTTTTTAAAAAGGTAAACAGTAGCTAAACAGACAGCAGGTAAACAGAGAGCCCAGGAAAAGTCAGGGATGAGTGATTTTGCTTGCATTAGATTCAACAATTATTTCACATAGACATTTCACTGTTCACGACAGGCATAAGATTCAACTGTGCACGTGGTTTGAAGTATTTAAGTTACAAACTACGTTTTTTTCACTTACAGTACCTTCAATTAACCTTATTCCATCACTGAGAATTTGAATAACTACACTGCTTCATAATCTCCATCTCAAGTTGTCCCTACCCTAACACCCCTGTGCCCATTGATAGTCTCTCCAAGACAGATTATGAGGGTCTGTGACTACACGGATTACGCTGAGCCACGGAGAAACCACTCATGCATGGTTAGACAACCCAGGCACAGTAAAGCTTTAAAAATTAAACGAGTCGGGTCAATCTACACTCAGCTATCTTGATCACGTGAAACAAATCGACAGCTCAACACAAACCAAATTCAACACTTTGAAGTGATTATAATTAAATTTTCATTGTGTCCATTGTAATTCTGATTATCTGAATTGGTCACGTGTTATTACAAGAAGTAAACAACAAACGTTCAGGCTCGCTCGCCTGTTTTTTCCCCGCTCGACTTGTTCCACAAAATTTCATGTAATCGGGTTTCATTTCAAATCCGCCTGTTTTTCAAACTATGTCTTCCCATTCTCAGGGAACTAATGTTTGACTAATTTGATGGTAACTGACAATCACCTGATTCATGTCACTCAACAATGTGTATTTCTACACATGGAATGTTTATCATTCTCGTCATGTTTGTCTGCTTTGATATGTGCAACTGTTTTTGGTTAAACTATTGTAGATAACACATGTTTTCGTTGTCGAATTTAATTATAAGGATTGACTGTGTATTTATTGCGGTTCATTGAGGTATTACTCGAAAAAAATGATGTGCCCACTTTTGTAAAAATACGCTATGCAGATTCATACAGATGAACACGCTGTTTCATACAGTTTGCACATCGGATATCTCATCTATTCAAAGAATATACAAATTTGTATAGTTGGACTTTTGGGTAGTGACACTGCAGACACGAAAACGTCGTGGTCATTGGACGGGAAAACGACTAAAAACCAAAGTAAAACCAAACCATGTTTCCAAGTTTATTTAGATAACATATCCGTCCGCTATGCACAGTTACCTCTATCAGATAATGGGTTGTGTTTTATGGGGGTTATATATGAATTGCTTTTGACCAAACAAACAATCTTTGTACATGCTATGTCTCAATTGTTTTATATGACGGTTTTGCTGACTACCTTGGTTGTTTGTATTTCTTTTCCGTCATAAGAAAGTGAATAAAGTTTGAGGTTAAGTCCCACAAAAGATTCCAAAATGCAGTCTCCAACTTCATGTTTCATCTTTCCAAGTCCCTTGGCATTGGCCTTTGCAAATAGAGGAAAGAAGGGTAAAACTGTTAGATGTTTTAATCAGATAACACAGGAAATCTGTGTCTGTGAAACAGAATTTGACCCTTGTCACAATATTTTGCCTCAGTAAAGTTATAGTGAAAGTCATACATGACAATTTTAGACAATCAATTTTAGACAAGAATAGAGAAACCATCATACACTGGCTGATTCAGGTACAGTGAAAAAAATTCAAATGTACAGCAGCCAAATGAGCATTGAAAATATTTTAAAGGCTTCAAATACTAAACTGTTCGCCAATTTAAGGAATGCTATATCTGCTTCTTTTCTTTTCTCTTTTCTGTATTAATGTCAATATAAGGTTTTAGCCAGGCTAAACATCGTCCCGACCGAGTATGGCGAAAACACGACACACACCACCCCCACCAAACCAGCTAACTCGCCACCTCAAAACACCCAAAAACGCAAACTCGACACATCCACTCCACTTCCATCGCCCACACCCTCCCCGGCCGCCTTCCTCACCACCTTCGCCCTCTTCTTCTTCTCAGCAGGCTCAGGCACCACTCTCTCACTAGAACTTTCGGCAGATAAAATAGGACTTTGGTTTAAAAGAGAAAAAATAAATTACAACAATATTAAAAAAGCCAACAAAGGATACCAGATAATCTTCCCAAACCGACAATCTTACAACGCAGCAAATAAAATAACTCAAATATTCCACGTCACGGTAATCAAACAAACACCTAATTGGCAACAATATACACGAGGCGTAATTAGGGTTAACCCAAGGGGAACAACTGAGGACTTACAATTATACTCTCTAGAAGCTAACATAAACCAAGACCAAAATCCTCAACCCCTAATCACCAGCACGCGTAGAATAACCTCAACTAGAAACGGAAAAACGGTCCCAACCTCCATTGTCATAATCAACTTAAAAAACCCCGCTAAATTCCCTGAAGCCCCCAAACACATATCCTTCGGAGCCCACACCAACTTAGAAGTCAAACCCTATATAATGCAGGTTAAGCAATGTTCAAAGTGCCTCAAATACAACCACACTGCCTCCAAATGCACATACCGTAAAACTAAATGTAAAAAAATGCGCACAAACCGACTGCCCATGCACATGCACACCCTGGTGCATCCACTGCAAATCCACCCAACACACTTCACTTTCAAACCAATGCCCATACAGACACACACTCACCCAGCAGGCCAACAAACACATAAACATAGACACGGCCAAAATCCAAACACGAAAATTTGCTACACCTGCATCTAAAACACTCCTCCCTACACCACACCCAAACACCATCCCACAAACAAACACCACACCCATAACCGACAGCTCTGTCTGGGGCCCCTACCGAGAAACCGCACCCACCACAAGCTCACACAAAAATTCCAAGATAAACTTAAAACAGAAAACAAACCCACAAAAGAACCAAACAATAACAATCGAGAAATAAATCAACCCTACACAATGGAGGAGCTCCTCTACGTAATCCAAAACAGGAAAAAGGGCACAGCCCCAGGATTAGACCTAACTTCTTACCAAATAATTAAAAAAA
The DNA here is from genome assembly GCF_022045235.1 of Haliotis cracherodii. NCBI lineage: Eukaryota > Metazoa > Mollusca > Gastropoda > Lepetellida > Haliotidae > Haliotis > Haliotis cracherodii. Next base: position 70,711,322 of record NW_027266297.1, read on the forward strand.
TCTAACTCATATAAAGTAATGGAATCAATGGCTAAAAATAGATTACAACATTACTTAACCCTAAATAACATCATAAACCCAGATCAAAGCAGTTTCACTCCTGGCCGCTCAACCCTAGATAACCTCGCCCGACTAGAACAAGATGTTAAGACAGGACAACTAAATAAACAATATCCCACAGGCATCTTCTTAGACTTCTCTAAAGCTTTCGACATGGTATGGCACGATGGGCTAATACAAAAACTTCAAAAAATAGGACTCAAAGGTCAGATAATAAACTACATCCAGGACTTCCTAAACAATCGTAAAATAACCGTGGGTATAGACCAAACTGTATCGGACCAATGTCCCCTAGAAAATGGCACTCTACAGGGCAGTATCCTCAGCCCCACCCTCTTCAATATAATGATTAACGATCTTTTCGAGGACCTATCCCCCAAAGTAAACACATCAAAATTCGCGGATGATGGATCCGTACTAAAAGCATGAAGATGGCCCAAAATTGACTCCAAAAAAAAAACAATGGGCTGAACAAATGGGGCTTCTCCCTTAACTCAGAAAAAACAACAGGAATAGTATTCAAACATAAAAACATGAAACCCGCCTCCCCAATCCTCCAGCTAAACAATCAAACAAACCAAATTCTTAGGACTTATTTTCGATGAACATCTCACCTGGGATGCTCACATCCAAAACCTAACAACTAAATGCAGTAAAGACCTAAACACCTCTCTCTCTACATATCACTAATTAGATCAAAACTAGACTACGGCTGCGCCATATACAACACCCTAAACAACTCTCTATCTAAAAAACTTGACTCCATACAATATCAGGCTCTCAAACTAATTACACGCACCCAACATGGCACCTCCTACACCTCACTTCAGGCCTTAACAGGAGAAATGCCACTAAGTCTACGCAGGGAACAGTTAAGCTTAAATTTCTGGGCCGCGTCCCAATCAAACCCTCTCATCCAAAACTTAATAAACCAAAACATCAGCCCCAAAAACCAAGCTCTAGCTCGTAAACACCCCTTACTTACCCCAATATCCCAAAGAACACCAAATTAAAAATCTTAAACAAAACTGCAAACAATCAAATATCTTCACCCCTAAACTTAAAATACCCCAAATAGACACAACACAAGCTAGCCAAATAAATAAACAAACCGACCCAAACATAGCTAAAACTACCACACTAGCATACATACACGAAAATTGGCCAAATTGGTGTCACATCTACACGGACGGATCCTCAGATCCGATCTCCAAACACACAGGTTTCGGAGTCCATACCACACGACCAACTACAACCACACAATCCTTCCGACTCCCAAACAACCAATCAATATTCACGGCCGAACTAATGGGCATGGCCTCAGCCCTCCATAATCAAGAATCCAAAAACCACAAAAAATCCTATTACTTACTGACTCCCTAAGTGGACTGCAAGCCCTTCAAAACAAAAATACCAAAAACCGACCTAAATTAATAAATCAAATACTTAAAAGCTCCAACGACCTAACTAAGGCAGGCAAACATATAACCTTCTTGTGGATACCCGCCCACGTAGGAATATACGGTAATGAAAACGCCGATAAAGCAGCTAAATTATCCCTCAAAATCCCAGAAATAAGCTTTAACTTACCCAGCTCAAAATCAGAAATTAAAAGCGTAAACAAGCAAAAAATCACAAGAAAAATGGCATAACCTATATCTAAACTCAAATAGCCAAATCAAAAAAGTGCTCAGCAAACCACTAACCAAACCAAAAATTCTCCATCCGTCAAAAAAAATCGACAGAGTAATCACTAAACTCCAAACAGGACACACCAACCTAAATAACCATCTAAAAAAAAATTAAAAAACACACTTCAGGTAACTGCCCACACTGCAAACAACTAGAAACCCCAGAACACGCACTCATCCACTGCACACACTACCTAACACATCGAACCGCATTACAAACCACCCTCAATCTAAACAAGTCTCTCACTCTAGAAGCAATACTAAACCCACAAAATAAACTAGAAAACTTAAAGGCCTTAGGCGTATTCTTAATCAAAACGGAACTAATAAAACGCATCTAAAAACACAATAATCTACCAAATCAAAATCACATAAACAAACAAACATCCACCATACCCAGCTCCCTTAGTTCTCCTCCCCAACCCCATCGGCATCTATTCCAAATCTCAAAATTCCCAAATTCTATATAAGCAGCCTCTAAAGCCCCCTCTTGGGTTGCACAGACCACTTTCGCCCCTTTCGTAAACACATTAAATGGCCTGGCCGGGCCCGTGTGCGAAATACGCATCAGTCGGAAAGCGCACGTTAAATCTCCAAAGTAAGTAAGTCAGTCAGTCAGTCAGTCAGTCAGTAAGTAAGTAAGGGATGATGCAAGTATTATACTATCCAGGTCAGGGTTATCAAACATAGTCTGCGTACACAGATCAGTACAAATTATACAGATCCAACAGTATAAAAATATAGCGTCACTACCTCAGTATCTATAATTGCCTGTTTAGTGATAGTATTCACAAGTTCTATAGTAGTAACTGACTCAAGATTTAAGTTCATCACATTAGTAAGTTTTGGCGTGATGGGCAATCATCGATATCATTACTACAAGTATATCCGTCACTGTGTACAGTATTAACATGGCTTATCACAGGTTTGTGTAGATTTTGTTTACATGCTGTACAGTCTTGTACAGAACTTAAACATTGCATTTCTCCTTTATCTGTTGTAGAGATATAAAGTATAGACACGTCAACACGTATGTTATCATTACTATAAATATTTAGGTCTTATGGTCTCCTCTAGATTGTCATGGTCTACAGCATGTACTATTTTTAAGGCAAAATTATGCCTATACTTTTGTATGGTTCTGAAATATGGGGTGCTAAGTATTACGCTGCAATTGAAAAAGTTCACACTTCATATTTCAAATGTGTTCTAGGTGTTGGTAAGTTTGCCTCAAATAAGGCAATCCTTGGTGACACAGGCCATAGATATATTTTTGTAGCCAGCCAATTAAGCATAATTAAGTATTGGATTAAGCTACTTAGAATGATGCCTGATAGATACCCATATCAGTGTTACAAAATGTTAAAGGTACTTGATGATAATGGAAAAAAATAATTGGGTTTCAGATGTGAGAAATCTATCAATTGTTAGTGGCTTTTCATGTGTATGGATTTCTCAAGATGTGGGAGATCCACAGTTATTTTTATATTCATTTAAGCAAAGACTGAAGGATATATTTTGTCAACAGTGGCACTAAAGTATTTCTGAATCACTTTATCTCAGCAATTACAGCAAAGTAAAATCATTGTTAAAAACTGAGAGATATTTAGCTTGTTTAAATGATAAAAGTTTAATCAGAGCGTATTGTAAACTTAGAATTTCATTGCATAATTTTAATGTAAATATATGTCGCAAGTCCAAAGACGGTGATATCATGAACTCTATTTGTACAAACTGTTCATTCGGGAAAGTAGAGGATGAATATCATGTCTTACTTACATGTGAAACGTATTCTAATTTAAGGGATAAATTTCTTCCCATGTTGCAAGGTACTTTTAAAGACTGTCAGTTAATGATAAATCTGCTAAATTCTGAAAATCCTGATATGATCCATGCTGTTTCTGTTTTCTTAAAACATGTCTTTATAATGAGGAATGTGTAACTTGATATAAAATCTGATCATGTACATCACGTAACAATGTTAATATCCAATCTACATTGTACTATAGGCCTTGATGCCTAAAATACAGAATAAACTGTCTGTCTGTCTGTCTGACTTAAAGGGACAGATACTACATGTATATGAAGGTCATGTCGGGTGTGGGGGACACACACTGATTTCACTCTCAGCATGGAAAGTCATTATATCGGACTTTACTCACAGTCTCTGGAGCCTCTATACAATTCTTGTCACGAGAAGCTTGAAGAAGCTACACCACTGGTGTACAGAATATCGGAAAATGCTGAGTTATTGATCCGTGTGTCACGAGCATGGCTACCCAGCCTCTCCAATCGCGTTATTTGAGTTAAGCCCCGTTCGACTGCTGGAACACGGTGACCTGTTTGTAGAGCGTTGTTGATGTATAATTTGTCAGCCGCGATCGCCGCTTTCGTCCTTCCGTTTCGCGCCTCTATAATACGTGACATAAGGACTTCTTTTCTATTTTGACTAATTTCTTCAGGAAACTGCAGCACTCTGGAATGATTTACCGTTCAGCTCCGAGACCAAGTCCCTCTCTTTTATGAAAATAAGCTTAGACAATGATTCATCTAGGTTTCCTATTTCCCTTTGTCCTGTAAATCGTCGAGCACCTAGTATGTGGACTCTTTCAAAGCTTACTGTCTCACTACAGGCAAGTTTTTAAGTTTTTATAAAATCTCTGAGTATGCCTTCCGTCTGTTCCCATGTTTCAACACGATTCAAGTGTATTCAAGATAGCTGTGGTCGCGTATTGATTTAGATTCTGAGTTAATAACATGTGGTTACTGGGGTACGTTAGTCCTGCACCGTAACGTAGAATATATTTATTTAATAAAATAAAAAAATCTAGAAACGCATACAAAAGCAAGTCTAGCCAGCTCAAGCTAGCTCTATTCTGAAATCAGCATAGGGAATTTTATTTTATTTTTAGTCAAGAAGGATATTGTGTAATATAAGATTTCAGAGACTAACTGTTAGTCTAGGGGTACGTTACCTGTGGCAATTATCTTTGTTGTGGAACAAACATCAGTTGAAGTTGTAAAGTTTGTTGAGTCACAGAATCAGGGGAATAGACTACGTTGAGAGCTTCACTTACAATGTTAGCTGTAGCCATATTCAGGGTGTCCGGAGCAGAGGTGTCACCTAAGTTCGAGGGGATGTGCCCTTTACGCCAAGAGGAATCTGTTTCTGCAGAAAACCTAGGTTGGTTATTCTCCTGCATTGACAATTTATATTCTCTTTTTCCTGTTCCTATGACGTTTCTTTGGATTAGGAGGCGTTTGTTGATCGGACATGAATAACCTTTCATCACATAGAATTTCAGGCCTGTAGAGTTGTCAGGAAAGTGAATTATTTGTGCCAGATAATGGCAGGGTATCAACCCCCTTCGCTTCACTTCTGTTTTTAAACAGGTAAACAGTAGCTATTAGACAACCAAGGAAATAGTCAGGGATGAGTGATTGTGCTTGCATTAGATTCAACAATTATTTCACATAGACATTTCACTGTTCACGACAAGCATAAGATTGATCTGTGCACGTGGTTTGAAGTATTTAAGTTATAAACTATGTTTTTCACTTACATTGCCTTCAATTAATCTTATTCCATTACTGAGAATTTGAATAACTACACTGCTTCATAATCTCCATCTCAAGTTGTCCCTACCCTAATATCCCTGTGCCTATTGATAGTCTCTCCAAGACAGATTATGAGGGTCTGTGATTACACTGAGCCACGGAGAAACCACTCATGCATGGTTAGACAACCCAGGCACAGTAAAGCTCTAAAAATTAGACGAGTCGGGTCAATCTACACTCCGCTATCTTGATCACCTGACACAAATCGACAGCTAAACACAAACCAAATTCAACACCTTGAAGTGATTATAATTAAATTTTCATTGTGTCCATTGTCATTCTGATTATCTGAATTGGTCACGTGTTATTACAAGGAAGTAAACAACAAACGTTCAGGCTCGCTCGCATGTTTTTTCCCGCTCGACTTGTTCCACAAATTTCATGTATTCAGGTTTCATTTCAAACCCGCCTATTTTTCAAACTATGTCTTCCCATTCTCAGGAAACTAATGTTTGACTAATTTGATGGTAACTGACAATCACCTGATTCATGTCACGCAACAATGTGTATTTCTACCCATAGAATGTTTATCATTCTCGTCATGTATGTCTGCTTTGATATGTGCAACTGTTTTTGGTTAAACTATTGTAGATAACACATGTTTTCGTTGTCGAATTTAATTATAATAATTGACTGTGTATTGTTTGCGGTTCATTGAGGTATGACTCGAAAAAAACGATATGCACACTTTTGTAAAAATACGCTATGCAGATTTTATACAGATGAACACGCGGATTCATACAGTTTGCACATCGGATAGCTCATCTATCCAAAACATATACAAATTTGTATAGTTGGACTTTTGGGTAGTGACACTGCAGACACGAAAACGTCGTGGTCATTGGACGGGAAAACGACTAAAAACCAAAGTAAAACCAAACCATGTTTCCAAGTTTATTTAGATAACATATCCGTCCGCTATGCACAGTTACCTCTATCGGATAATGGGTTGTGTTTTATGGGGGTTATATATGAATTGCTTTTGACCAAACAAACAATCTTTGTACATGCTATGTCTCAATTGTTTTATATGACGGTTTTGCTGACTACCTTGGCTGTTTGTATTTCTTTTCCGTCATAAGAAAGTGAATAAAGTTTGAGGTTAAGTCCCACAAAAGATTCCAAAATGCAGTCTCCAACTTCATGTTTCATCTTTCCAAGTCCCTTGGCATTGGCCTTTGAAAATAGAGGAAAGGAGAGTTAAAACTGTTAGACGTTTCAATCAGATAACACAGGGAATCTGTGTCTGTGAAACAGAATTTGACCCTTGTCACAATATTTTGCCTCAGTAAAGTTATAGTGAAAGTCATACATGACAATTTTAGACATGTCAAGAATAGAGAAACCATCATACACTGGCTGATTCAGATACAGTGAAAAAAATTCAAATGTACAGCAGCCAAATGAGCATTGAAAATATTTTAAAGGCTTCAAATACTAAACTGTTTGCCAATTTAAGGAATGCTATATCTGCTTCGTTTTTGGCCAGTTTTCTCTTTTCTGTATTAAAGTCAATATAAGGTTTTAGCAAGGCTGACTTGGTAAACTTAAAAGCTCTATGAATTTTGGTTAGTTTCAAGTCCTGGCTGAGTAAAAACTTCAAATTTCTATAATGCAGAACATAATGATGTTTGTCATATGGATTGGGAACAAGTTTCTTAGAGGGCTGGCCTTGAATACACAACGCTTCTTTTAACTGCTCATCCCTGCTGAGAATAAGGGGAGAGCATGTTGTCAGTAACTAACATTGCTTCAGGGGCTAGTGGATCATCACTGTGACTGTCATGCAATTCTTTGGGATATTGCAAATCTACTTCTAATATGTATCCAACATCTGCATCATCTGGGATATTTGTAACATTTGATTGGTTAACATCGCTCACCCACTGGAAATTTCGTTCAGGGAGACGCTGAGACATGCTATGACCATAGAAATTAGTTAGGGTCATTAGGGTCATAGTCCTTGACATGTGGATTGTTAGCTTCCACATACCTGGTCGTGATCATGGAAATACCTCCTCTCAATCCCCTTTCTATCATGAAATGCATGTCCAAATCTGTCAGGAGTTCCAACACTACATTTCCCATTTTCAACATGGCATCCCAAGCCATGCCAGGTAGTGATACATAGTGAGCGTGATCTATACCATTAAAGGTCAAAGCTGTACCCCAGAAGTTTTCAAAAACATCAGCTAACAACAAAACATCAGTTTTCATACAGAGATCATGATACTCTCCAATGGTTTTTAGATCAAAGGTAGACCATACATTCCGAGCATGCGCATAGTCTACATCTGAGATAGAACTCTCAGTTAAAGTAATGTAGAAGTGATCTTGGGTGGGAAGTTCACTCATGGCAAGTTTTGATTCATCGTCCATAAAATCAACATCAGGTTCATGTGCTGTTCATCTGGAAATTCTTCCCTAAAGATCTTCAATTTTGTAGACCCCTTAGCCCTGAGATTGTTCACCAAGGTGTCCATAGGTGAATTTAGAAACTGCAAGGAGTCAATGAACCTGAGTTTGCGAATTGAGAAGGAAATGATTTTTCCAGATTGTTAGCCAGACATTTGAGTTTTTGACTGACTGTTTTATCTATTTTTTCCATGATTAAGTGGCTGTCATAACCACGGAAATTGTGAAAGATCACAGGGATAAAGTATTTTTCCCATTTCTTTCCATCTCTACCTTTTGTCTTTTTAAATTGGTATTGGAGATTTTACTTTTGGTGTGCTGCTCCACGATAATTATAACCAGACATCACTGAATGGTTGACAATATGTGTGACATTGATCAGCCATTTGAAAAGCTCTTTAGTCACTTTCAGTCAGTGTCATAGGTTCAATGTCTTCAGATATTCATTAATAACCTTCTGTTGCTCCATCAGCTTATTGATAAATTGAGAAATGTAGACCTCCGCAGGCTTGCTATGATACCTAGAGTCAGTACTTACAACCTTATAGCAGCAACCAGAAGGTTCATGTTTCTGATAGGTGGATGAATGAGATACCTGACTTGGTTGACAACCACTCACATTTTTTGTAATGGCCTCAAAATCCACAACCACTCCATAAGGGACCCCAAAATGTCTTTGTATGCTTTTAAATTTAACCCACATTTTGTCCTCAGTTTCAGGTAACATTTTATTTTTGCAGAGCAGTAAATACTATATTCTTCTGATAGATCGAACCAAGTAAACCCGTGAAGACATCGTCTACAATGAAATGTGGTGGCATGATGTTTGGTCCTGTCCCCCATCAACCTACAGAAACTGAGAATTAGACAAAAGTGTCTGTTGTCTCCTTTGCTCAATAACAACAGAATGACTGCTGGCCTGAAACCATTTGAACTGATGTGTAGAGGGAACACACCATCTTCTCAAAACCAACTACATTGACAGATATACCATTTTGTTTTTCAAATTTTGAAATTTGGGATAGGGGTACAGACATATCAATACCCTCTGAATTGAGCTCTAACTGAAAGGGGAAATATTTGTTTACTCTATTTGCATGTTGCGTAAATGGGATTGAATGCAAGGCAGCGAGTATGGACCACATGAAACATTTTTATCATCATTTTTTTATATTTAGAATAGCTTTCTTGTTGGACAGATACTCAGGCAGAGGGAATATAGGAACTTGGTGCCAGGGGTGTATATTCAGCTTTTTTCGCCTCTACGTGAATAATATGGTCCAGCACCCAGCCACTCCCTCCCGCCTGAAACTCTTGTGTTGATGTATACAATTTGGGGTAAGCCTCTGCTAACTGTTGCTCAATTTCAAAAAAGTTTGTGGTACTTTATAAATTTGAGTGTTAACGTTAGAAACAATTTCATACAAAGAAAACATGCGATATCGATTCAATGTTTGTCTGTTCATCTACGAGAAACTGGAGAATGTCCACACAGTTAGAATCATTTGAAGTTAGTGTTGCGGTTGATACACTGACCTGACCTCTGACCTCCACCGACCTGGTTACTCCTGACATCATTTCCTTCTTGCCTGCGTCTACAGCTATCACATAGATCTGAGGCCGATGGCAACAGAGACATTCACGACCTTTTGTCGAGCAGTGTTGACAGAACAGTTAGCCTGGTAGTAGACACTTGCAACGACCACACCAGTTACAAGTCTCAAGTTGTGTCGGTGGTCTATTGTTGTCATCTAGATCTCGCGGCTGAACATGTTTTGGTTAAGGAGCATTCTCTGTTGACTTCCGTTTTAGGTCACAGCGGTGACTGTCAAAGTTATCCCGTCTCGTAAATGTATGTTTACACTGTTCACATGTGACTTTATTATTGCCATAAACAGTACGGACGTGTCTGAGCAAACTTTGTCGTTGGACTTAGTACTTGAAGGACTTAGTACAGACGTTACCTAGAGGTTGTGCTGGCACAGTAGACACAGGGCGTGGAGTCACTCTTGATGTCAATAATTCTATGCGTTTGCGATTGACTTCTGGATCATCTGCACAGTTGCCATCAGCTAGTTGCCATGTCGCTAAGTCGGACAGTGCTTTCACATTGGTTAGAAATTCTTGTTTGTTTTCCATTCTAAATACATAAAATTTAATACCTGTAGACATTCGCAAAATTCACAGCAAAATGTTTCCACCGAAAATCTGAAATATATACTGAACAGCATTGAAAAACGCACCACTATGAAAATGGATGTATTTTTATCCAGGCTTCAATCATATGAAATATATAAGTTCATAAGTAATATCCGACGTTCTGGGCGAAGCATGAAGAAGAACAGCTCGTAAAAACACATTCCTATTTTTTTTGTGACCGAAATCGCCAAAACGCAACAAATTGCCTGCACATCATGGAAAACGTGTTTTGTTTCTCGGGAAGCATACAGAATAGGGCTATAAAAAACAGACTTTTAAAAGCCACATCACTTGTTGCTGCAGGCGTAAAGGGTACTGATACAAGAAATGAAGCAGAGGAACGTGAACGTGCCTTGGGCATGCTTCAAGTTGGTACGTCATGGTGTCATGGTGTGGGGCGGCATCAGTCATAATCATCAATCAGAGCTCCATGTTTGTCGTTGAAGAGTTAATACCCTTTACTACAGGAATAACATATTTAACACGTCCCATTTTAATTCTGGAAACCCAAAAGTCCAGAAACTGTACGCTCTTTGCCCAGTCTCGGTTAAAGGTATTTACAAAATTAAACATGCCGTTTTCATGGGAACATACCAAGGAAGAAAAAATGAAAAAAAAATTGTTTAAAAACTCAATATTTAGACTATGTCGCCCATGGGCCTGCCCATGAGCGAAGTCTGGCCCATGGGCAGGCCCATGGGCGAGAACATGTTCCTTTACTTAAAACTCATGATTTTGTTTCGCAAATACATTAAATATATTTATTGAAGTATCATGACACAAAATTTAACTCTTTTTAACTTAATTCAACGATTTTATAGCGATATTGAAATATTTCGCCCATGGGCGAGAAAAAGGTTTGGCCCATGGGCGAGAATATGTTCCTTTACTTAAAACTCATGATTTTGTTTCGCAAATACATTAAATGTATTTATTGAAGTATCATGACACAAAATTTAACTCATTTTAACTTAATTCAACGATTTTATAGCGATATTGAAATATTTCGCCCATGGGCGAGAAAAAGGTTTGGCCCATGGGCGAGAATATGTTCCTTTACTTAAAACTCATGTTTTTGTTTCGCAAATACATTAAATGTATTTATTGAAGTACCATGACACAAAATTTAACTCATTTTAACTTAATTCAACGATTTTATAGCGATATTGAAATATTTCGCCCATGGGCGAGAAAAAGGTTTGGCCCATGGGCGAGTATATGTTCCTTTACTTAAAACTCATGATTTTGTTTCGCAAATACATTAAATGTATTCATTGAAGTATCATGACACAAAATTAAACTCATTTTAACTTAATTCAACGATTTTATAGCGATATTGAAATATTTCGCCCATGGGCGAGAAAAAGGTTTGGCCCATGGGCGAGAATATGTTCCTTTACTTAAAACTCATGATTTTGTTTCGCAAATACATTAAATGTATTCATTGAAGTATCATGACACAAAATTAAACTCATTTTAACTTAATTCAACGATTTTAAAGCGATATTGAAATATTTCGCCCATGGGCGAGAAAAGGGTTTGGCCCATGGGCGAGAATATGTTCCTTTACTTAAAACTCATGTTTTTGTTTCGCAAATACATTAAATGTATTTATTGAAGTACCATGACACAAAATTTAACTCATTTTAACTTAATTCAACGATTTTATAGCGATATTGAAATATTTCGCCCATGGGCGAGAAAAAGGTTTGGCCCATGGGCGAGTATATGTTCCTTTACTTAAAACTCATGATTTTGTTTCGCAAATACATTAAATGTATTCATTGAAGTATCATGACACAAAATTAAACTCATTTTAACTTAATTCAACGATTTTATAGCGATATTGAAATATTTCGCCCATGGGCGAGAAAAAGGTTTGGCCCATGGGGGAGAATATGTTCCTTTACTTAAAACTCATGTTTTTGTTTCGCAAATACATTAAATGTATTTATTGAAGTACCATGACACAAAATTTAACTCATTTTAACTTAATTCAACGATTTTATAGCGATATTGAAATATTTCGCCCATGGGCGAGAAAAAGGTTTGGCCCATGGGCGAGAATATGTTCCTTTACTTAAAACTCATGATTTTGTTTCGCAAATACATTAAATGTATTCATTGAAGTATCATGACACAAAATTAAACTCATTTTAACTTAATTCAACGATTTTATAGCGATATTGAAATATTTCGCCCATGGGCGAGAAAAAGGTTTGGCCCATGGGGGAGAATATATGTTCCTTTACTTAAAACTCATGATTTTGTTTCGCAAATACATTAAATGTATTCATTGAAGTATCATGACACAAAATTAAACTCATTTTAACTTAATTCAACGATTTTAAAGCGATATTGAAATATTTCGCCCATGGGCGAGAAAAAGGTTTGGCCCATGGGCAGGCCCATTGGCGAGAACATGTTCCTTTACTCAAAACTCATGTTTTTGTTTCGCAAATACATTAAATGTATTTATTCAAGTATCATGACACAAAATTTAACTAATTTTTACTTAATTCAACTATTTTACGGCGTTATTAAAATATTTCGCCCATGTTTTCATCAGTCCCTTTCAAGCATCAACTAACTGTTTGCAAAGTATATTGTATCATGTGAAATATACTTTATATTATATCATTACATTACTATTTAAAAAGGGCATTTGGTTGGATGTTTCCTTTAGTTCTACAAATTTCACCTGTTTTACATATTGTAGCGATCTTTAATGAACCCGGCCTTACCTCTCAAAACGTTCTGACAGTTTATCATACGAATTCATGTGCGTGTACTCCAATTCATTGGAGTTATTTTACACAACATTAAATTTTAGTTAGTTTCTATTTCATTTCCCATTTTATGTCCCGTTGATACATCACACTGGGAAATTACGTGACACTAGGTATGCAATATACAGGTACGCGTGCGCGTATTTTAATGGAAAGAAACTATTCGTCTTTTATTGCATAACGTTTGGCTGAATATCTTACATTCTAACGAAATCTCCAAATAATTATTTAATTACATGCGGTTTCGAACTGACCAGTGGGAATTATGTTTCAATGCGATTGAGGAAAACGTGAGTGAATATTGTGACACTAAAGCAACTTTTAACTGCATTGTCACTTTTGGTATGAAAATGGTAACAGTTCAGAAAAAAACAACAGCCTTCTTATGATAATTCTCATTAGTACGTTGTATCTAATTACAGTGTCGGCCTTATTTACAGGTGATTCTACAATACCTGCTCTCGGTCAATTACGATCTACCACACCACGCGTGAATAAACAGTTATGCAGGTGTTGCTGTGGGCAAATACCTAGCCTGAAAATGTTTATTTTTTTTAGGATACATGTTTTACAAATGTTCGTTGATATGTTGATATATTAAGCACAAAGACAAAAAAATGTTTATGAAAGATGAATTAGTGCCTTTATATATTCATCGAGATGTGCATCATCGTTTAATGGGGTCATTCAATAAACGTATGTTTGGAGGAGATATCAAAGGAGCCGCCCAATATACACAGTGTCGTCCGGTGAACTACCACCCCTACCTGTCCATTAGAGTTATGTAATCGGTACACAAATATATTTGATGCGGTGTCAGTGCGGAAGGAGTTTGAATTACGTCCGCCACTTGCCACAGAAATCCTCAAAGTATAGAAACAATAAACAAGGTCAATCCGTACTAATTACCTAGTGACGCACGTAACAACGACTGCCAATAGGGAAAATGGTGAAAACAAATTGAAATAGATTTTAATAAAACATTATTGTACTAAATAACTCGCAAAAGCGGTGCCTAAAATTGTTTGACCGTGTTATGTGTGTTGTAAACTGACGAATAGCAAGTAATTGTCATGCTGTACGCATGGTTCCATATACAAATTCAGTTATACAACCGGTATGCAACTGAGAACTGAGATACCAAGTACAACCTGCATTCACACACGGAAGCAATATACTTGTGTGTATGCCCTCTCCTCTAAAAATGTATCACTAAAGTATTTGCATTGTAATAAATATAGCAATGATAAAACTTGGTAATTTGGTAGGTCTCCGACGGATATGATTTTCAGTTTTTTTACACCTTTGATTGATACGGATTACGTACCTGTAGTCTAGTCACTGTCTCTAATGTATCTGCTTGTAAGAAATTTCAAATGTCTTGTTATAGCACTGTTCCTAAAATACGACGTTTCTGCCGGTCGTAAGTTCATTGTTTGACTGAGCACACTCGTGTCGGGGTTGCGATATTTTCTTCTCTTTGTTGGCAGCCTGCCACCGGTCTGAATTTTGAGAAAGGTCTCAGCATGGGACTGTTAATTACTTCTTAATGATGTCTACAAGCTTACAAACTTGTAGATGTTGGGTGCGGTTAGGACCAAACTTTTTCAGCTCAGAGTGTTAGTGGTCCTGGAACCCATAGTGTCAAACAGGTTCTGCACAAAACGTCCATCAGATTCTACTGTTCAGCAACATTGTCACTGAATTTCAGAACTCTGGCATGATATAATAATCAAGGATTTCGAAGGTGAACGAGGGGAAAGGCAGACGCACGTGGATTTACCCTCAGGTTATTATTGTCTGGAGTTCACATTTTGGGGCATTTCATATACTAATTGAAAAGAGTTCACCTGCACATATCCACTTTAGTGATACAGGCTGTAACCAAAAATGCAAAGAGCCGTAGCTCTTAATCCCTTAAAACAACGGTAACAACAACCAGGGTGAGGACACAGTAAGGTTAAACCGTGTCCAACAGACAATCTGAGGTGGCTATCTCCCATCAAGTCAGCTCTGTTTTTAAGCGCATAGTTATGTTTTTACATATTGAAATAAAAGGAATTTTAAAAATTATATTTAACAAACCTACACATTACCAAATACAAAACTTTATAACCCTTTCTAGACTTCGTTCCAATTAACCTGGATCATTCAACTCGCTCGCGAAGGTCGTATGCGACTTTAAAGTGAATACATCTACAGTGTACAAGTAACTTTTAACTGTATCATATATACTCATGATAAGCAATTATTTTCGTTCCTAATTCGAATGAGCACATTCTGAGGCTAAATCTACAAAAGGACAGATAAAATATTTCTTTGTACAATGCAAACGATACAAACGTAGCGGCTGATAATAGAGACAATGATTTAATAATCTGCAATATATCAAGTGTTCTCGTTCAATCTATTGTACATATTGAAGTGATTGTAAAGTTTCAAGGAGTACTAAAATGTTGTGGTATTATGAATGTATTTAGAATATGAATAGCGAAAAACAGTCACCATATCGGATGTACATGTATAACTTGTCTTCCAACACCACGCTTGTACCGAGGCCCATGGTCATAAAACTAATCGGTCCCATAAAAGGAGCAAATAGTTTCGCAGATACTTCTTGCTATGGTTCACTCCCAATTGTCAGACGACCTAATCATCAGTCAGACCAGTCAAGTGTGACCAGCGTACCTGCCTGGTTTTGGCTCCTAATTACTGAACTGCCCAATACTGTCATACTGTGGGCAGAGTAAGCGGCCTCGTTGAGTGATACAGACTAACCAGATTATGATTGTGTTTGTAAGTTGCGTTTAATCTGTGTCGGGTTGCAGTTGTTTTATTAGTCAAGACTAGGGGTAGTTTTTTCAATGAAACCTTTTAGCCGTTGAGTTTGTTTTGCATTCATTTCATTAAATACATTGTTAGGTAGAATAATAACACGTTATATGGATTAAACATCTCCCTAATCTGAGTATAATCTCACATGTACTCTAAGTTCCATACTATATTACTTTGCGGAGACACTGAGTATAATTTTTTAGTTGGCATTGTATGCTGTCTGATGACTTTACACAAATCCCTGCATTCAATAGACCCGTGAAGATCTTCAACAAACCATTCTTGGCGTAAAAGGGCGACAGCGCTTGTCGTAAGAAGCGACTACCGGGATCGGGTGGTCAGGCTCGCTGACTTGGTTGATGCATGTCATCGTATCCAAATTGCGTGGATCGATGCACATGATGTCAATCACTGGATTGTCTGGTCCAGACTCGATTATTTCCAGACCGCCGTCATACAGCTGAAATATTGCTAAGTGTGGCGTTATACAACTAACAAACAAACAAAACACAAAAAGAGAAAGTGTATGAGTACTAAAACTTGCAATAGATATGCGTACCCTACGTACACACATGAGTCCCATTCGACAGTCTACAACACACGAATAACTGTCAAACAAGTTTGGGTACCCCTTCTGTTCAGGCAAGTTATTTAGTTCGATAATTTTGTATTAAAATCCTTTTCAATTTGTTTTCATCCTTTTTCCCTATTCCATGCATGTTTATGTTGCTACATCTTATTGCTCATGTTTCCAAGTATTGTAAAACACTTTAATGTTTCTCCTTCTTAATCTAACGTTATAACATTTCCGGTCATTGCCATCATCTAATACACAAGAGATGATACCAAGACATATTTTATTCGGTTTTATGGTCTATGCGGTCTTACAGTTGATTTTATTAGTCTTTAAATCTGATGTCTAGTAAATATTTTCACAAACAGGGCTGTTAACTGATATAAGGAATGTGACATCCAGTTGAGGACTGAATACGACGTACGTTAGTCTGGTAACGACATTTCTACAATAATTTTTTGAATAAACCGTTAATACGCCAGTTGTGACAGGGATGATGGTATGGTAGATGTAGCAGACATATTGACAGCCGTTGTTACGCGAGTCACTAGGTTATTAGTACGGCATTGGCCTTGTTGATTGGTACTATACTTTCTGTGGCCACTGGCGGACGTAATTCAAACTCCTTCCACTGACATCGCACCAAATATATTTGTGTACCGATTACATAACTCTTACTGACAGGGTGGGGTGGTAGTTCACGCGAAACGGACGACACTGTGTATATTGAGCGGCTCCTTTGGTATCGCCTCACAACATACTTTTAATGAATGACCAATTAAACGATGATACACATCAGGATCGCGGAGAAAATACAAGCTTCGTTCGCGTTGAATATATATATCAAGGCACAAATTCATCTTTCATAAACTTTTTGTGTCTTGGTGCTTAATATATCCACATATCAACGAAAATATGTAATACATGTATCCACAAAAATATACATGTACAGGCTAGGTATTTGCCCACAGCAACACCTGCATGACTGTTTATTCACGCGTGGTGTGGCAGATTGTAATTGACCGACAACAAGTATTGTAGAATCACCTGTAAATAAGGCCGACGCTGTAATTAGACACAACGTACTAATGAGAATATGAAAATTATCATAAGAAGGCTGTTACGTTTTTCTTAACTATTACCATTTTCATACCAAAAGTGAAAATGCAGTTAAAAGTTGCTTTAGTGTCACAATATTCACTCACGTTTTCCTCAATCGCATTGAAACATAATTCCTACTGGTCAGTTCGACACTGCTTGTAATTAAATAATTATTTGGAGATTTCGTTAGAATGTAAGATATTCAGCCAAACGTTATGCAATAAAAGACGAATAGTTTCTTTCCATTAAAATACGCGCACGCGTACCTGTCACGTAATTGCACAGTGGGATGTATCAACGGGTCATAAAATGGGAAATGAAATAGAAACTAACTAAAATTTAATGTTGTACACGCACATGAATTCGTATGATAAACTGCCAAAACGTTTTGAGAGATAAGACCGGTTTCATTAAAGATGTTGGGTGCGGTTAGGACCAAACTTTTTCAGCTCAGAGTGTTAGTTGTCCTGGAACCCATAGTGTCAAACAGGTTCTGCACAATACGTCCATCAGATTCTACTGTTCAGCAACATTGTCACTCTATTTCAGAACTCTGGCATGATATAATAATCAAGGATTTCGAAGGCAAAACCTTTTCTCGCCCATGGGCGAAATATTTCAATAAATCTGTAAAATAGCTGAATTGAGTAAAATTGAGTTACATTATGTGCCATGAAAATAGTAAGAACACCTGCATGTATTTGCGAAACAAAAACATAAGTTTTAAGTAAAGGAAAATATGCTCGCCCATGGGCCAAACCCTTTTCTCGCCCATGGGCGAAATATTTCAATATCGCTATAAAATCGTTGAATTAAGTTAAAATGAGTTAAATTTTGTGTCATGATACTTCAATGAATACATTTAATGTATTTGCGAAACAAAATCATGAGTTTTAAGTAAAGGAACATATACTCGCCCATGGGCCAAACCTTTTTCTCGCCCATGGGCGAAATATTTCAATATCGCTATAAAATCGTTGAATTAAGTTAAAATGAGTTAAATTTTGTGTCATGATACTTCTTTCAATACATTTAATGTATTTGCGAAACAAAATCATGAGTTTTAAGTAAAGGAACATATTCTCGCCCATGGGCCAAACCTTTTTCTCGCCCATGGGCGAAATATTTCAATATCGCTATAAAATCGTTGAATTAAGTTAAAATAAGTTAAATTTTGTGTCATGATACTTGAATAAATACATTAAATGTATTTGCGAAACAAAAACATGAGTTTTAAGTAAAGGAACATATACTCGCCCATGGGCCAAACCTTTTTCTCGCCCATGGGCGAAATATTTCAATATCGCTATAAAATCGTTGAATTAAGTTAAAATGAGTTAAATTTTGTGTCATGGTACTTCAATAAATACATTTAATGTATTTGCGAAACAAAATCATGAGTTTTAAGTAAAGGAACATATTCTCGCCCATGGGCCAAACCTTTTTCTCGCCCATGGGCGAAATATTTCAATATCGCTATAAAATCGTTGAATTAAGTTAAAAAGAGTTAAATTTTGTGTCATGATACTTGAATAAATACATTAAATGTATTTGCGAAACAAAAACATGAGTTTTAAGTAAAGGAACATATTCTCGCCCATGGGCCTACCCATGGGCAGGCCCATGGGCGACATAGTCTAAATATTAAGTTTTTAAACAATTTTTTTTTCATTTTTTCTTCCTTGGTATGTTCCCATGAAAATGGCATGTTTAATTTTGTAAATACCTTTAACCGAGACTGGGCAAAGAGCGTAGAGTTTCTGGACTTTTGGGTTTCCAGAATTAAAATGGGACGTGTTATTTGCAAACCACGTCATCCCATTATTTCATCGGCACCAGGATATGCACACCTTCCAGCAAGATAATGCAAGAGAGCACACAGCACGTGTATCAACACAATACCTAGCGAACAATAATGTGCCTCTGCTTCCATGGCCAGCCCTGTCACCCGATCAATCGCTAATTGAACATCTATGGGATTACCTGGGTCAACGCCTCTCACGTCGTCCGCAAGTACAGAACCTGAGAGAACTTGAAGATACACTACGTCAAGAGTGGAATGCCCCAGAACACTATTCGCAGACTTATTCGATCAATGAGAAGACGTTGCATGGTCTGTGTTGCTGTCAATGGCGGACATACCAGCTATTGACTTTTCATTTTAACCCTATGTGTCTTCCTTACACTGATGACGTAATTGTAATTACTGTGAGGTATTCCTGTTTCCTTTGTCGTCTTTCTTAATAATCCGTCTGTGTCTGTTGTAATCAAAACCCTCATTGCTCAAGTTGTTTTTGTAATATTTCAAGATTTATTGCTGGTGCGTTTTCAATGCTGTTCAGTATATATATGATACACTGAACCTACAAACTTTATATCTATTGTGTGTGTGTGTGTCCGACTCATTGTCTGTGTAAAAAGGTAGTAGATAACTACACAACTCACACCAGAACGCACAATTGTTAACCATACAGTTTAAATGGATAGGGAATTGTTACATAAATATGTATATTCCTGCCTCAGCCTATACTTTAATTGGATATCTAGTCTCTCCTGGCGGGAAAGTTAAACTTTATTTTAAAAGCACTTTAGCATTAAATTTAATTCCCGAAGACAGTTTGATCGGAAGTCATTATAAGAAACGAGTTCAAAAATATTTACAACGCATTTCATTTCTATTGTCCAAGGAATGGGGTTACGGGTAAATGACGCTCTCGAAAGTCGTATATGTGACCTAAAGTAGAGACATATATTTAATTCATCTGTATTTTGTAAGGGAAACATAACTGTGTACGTGTACTAACTTTTGTCTGCATAATGTACATGCAACTTAATGAACATTGGGGTGGGGGCTTATTTATTACACTACAACAAAAATATAAAAGTTGAACAAAACAAAAATTACGTGTGTATTTTGTAACATATTTATCTGCTACAAGATGTTTAAGAAAATCTAATCATAAGAGGCAAAATAGCGGTTAGAATTACAAATATAGCTGCAAGCAGCGATGTCGGGCTTCGTGCGTTACTGCTTTGTAGTAGCGGATCCTGGTTTACATTCGAGGAAGTCCATTCACAATATCCCACTTGGGATACACAGAGAACTAGAACAATGAAACCGAGTTCTTAATGGCCGTAGGTAATGAAGCATTTCCAGTTGTCTTATAAGTCACTTCTGGTATCAGGGAGGATATGTGCACTACTGTATCTGATTATTATATGGTCTTTATTAGCAAAATCGTATTTAAGTGGTCCGTTTTCAGTGAGAAAAAAATTCTCCGTTTTGGCGCTGTTCCATGTTTGGCATTTTTAAATGTGGTAACTCTATTTGCCCCCTTGACAATTGAAGACCGCACTGACCGCCAATACGACCGCCAGTATCAACAGCTGTAGCCGAGAATAGTGTGTGGGCTGTTATGCACTACATGGGCAACAACGTAATGTACCCGGCGCAGTCTGTTTCTAACCATGAATCTTTGTATACACATCAGGAATACTCTAAATTAGTGCCTAATGCTACAGAGGGAGTTTCTATGTTTGTATTTGTTTGCGTTTCCACGGTCACATGTTGTATTTGTGATTCAATATTCCAAGATGGAAATGTATAAGCATATCACATACCATACAGCCCTTTTAGGATTCATGGTTAAAAGAAGTTCCCCTGAAACCTATGCTTTTTAGCAGGGTTGACTAAATCAAAACTGGGTGACAAAGTAACAATACAGTCATGATAAGCAAACAAAGCCACATATATAAGTTCAGGCATTCTTTATATATTCTATTTTGTCATGGAATAAGAATTGAGGGTTTTGCAAATAGTATATGTAACATTGCTATCAAATGCAAATTAATGTATTGAAAAGTACCATCATTTCCAACTCACGTCATTGGATTTGTGTTTGTTCGTTGTTTACATATATACTATGTTGTGATTTTATGGATATACAGTCGTGCCCCGCTTATACGGACTTCAGATATCCGGAAACCTCGGTTCCCGGACGATTTTCATTCAAAACGAAATGATTACTATATAAATTTACCCGTATATCCGGAAATGCAGTTTCCGGAACCGGACGGTCATTTTCATATACAAAACACTGAAATGCACTCAAAATTGTCTCACTTATCCGGACAGTACACTTCCGCTGGTGGTAATATCTTTGATTCGTGAGAAGTCAATTAACCAGTGACACAGAGTTACGTTTGAGACGAGCTTGTTTATTGTACATGTAATCCCCTTCGATAAATATGGCGTCTGTGGAGGTCAGAGGTCAAAGTTGAACTTCATTACGTGTTGTTGTTGTTGCATTAGGTGTTTAAGAGGTCGCCTTCTGCCTAGGCAATTTCGGCTGACCTGTCCCTCTTTGGGACTCCTGTGTGTGAGAAGGGTTCACATATCTATTGTGATTTCGGTGTTCACATAATTTCTGTTTTTGCATTGATATGATTTCTATTTTCTTATATTGATATGATTTCATTTTTATCCTTGGCTGCACTGTTTATATACGTTCGAGCAGCTGTCCATCTCTCAGAAATAGAGTTAGTTTGGCCTTCGCTATTGCATCTCTTGGCTTTAGGAGATCTATGACAGATAGCGGATCTAACTGCAATTCTTGTTTTAACCTAGCCTGGGCTGGGGCATGGTCTTGACATTCTAGTAACAGGTGGTCAGTGGTTTCAGCCTGATTGCAAGATGAACAAACCTTGTCATAGTGCTTTTAGTGACCAAGTCAGAAGCGTGAGATAGC
Source organism: Haliotis cracherodii (assembly GCF_022045235.1). NCBI lineage: Eukaryota > Metazoa > Mollusca > Gastropoda > Lepetellida > Haliotidae > Haliotis > Haliotis cracherodii. The sequence goes on from NW_027266297.1 coordinate 70,733,352, forward strand.
AGTTTCAATTTTCCTTTCATTTGAGTATCAGTTTGGCTTTTGTTGGACCTTGGGTTGAATTTTGTATTACGTATTACGAGGCATTGTTTTATATCTAGGGATTGAGATTACCTTGTGTATTTTCTCGTAAACTAAGCCGGAAACAGCAATCAGCTGTACACACGTTTTCTTGGAATCGACCGGTGATTCGGTAAAGACACACCCAATGATATAACTTTATAGGATTTTTAATGCAAGGATCGACAACAATTGTATCTGAAACTATTTTTTTTATCAGGAATAATATATTCCATTATTTTCTTAATTATATGCAGCCTTTACTAAACATATTTAAAATAATGATAACCCTAAGCGAAGCAGCTGATCGCTATTCTCGGGTATTATTTTTTACATTGAACCAGTCTGACCAGTCACCGTCAAGGCTCACGCGCACGTGATCGCGTGATCGCGAGAATTTTATGTTGACATAGAATCGTCAAACAAATACAAATATGACTTTTAACGAGTCAAAGTATGTCATTTATGATATATGTATCCATTCTCTGTCAACTAAAGTTCGTTTCAAGGCGTCAATAGCGGTATTCTGACCGTAGTTGCTGTTAATAACGGTGAGTTGTGCGATCTTACGATCGCTTCACACACGATTTCGCCGAAATTAATAAAAACAATATGTATAAGGAATTTTGTCATGAGTTGCATAATTGAAGGGAAGTAACCCTTCCAGTAAGAAGCTGGTTTCAGTTATACTGAAATTCGTTTATACGGACGAATTGTGAAATGACGCAAGTGTCCGTATAAACGAGGCACGACACGACTGTATATACTTAACACAATTAGTTACAATACTAGTGCCGTTAAGATCATAGTGTATTATATTTAAATAAAGTAGGATTGGACGAGTAATAAATAGGTAATATTTATTTCTTAAATATCTGTAACATGGACAGAAAAGCATAAAATAAAACTCATCTTATATTTCCTGTAAATTAGAAAATCTGCACTGCCTATTACAGTACTCTATACCGCATCTTCTACTTAAGTTTACCATCAATGGTAACTCACCAACTCTTAACAATCAAAGCATAACAGATCAGACATTGCTGATCCGAGTTTGGTTGAAATGGCCCATGGGTAAACTGTTTACACTACTGCCTAAAAGTTCATGTGACACGGGTGCTCAACGGGTTGCACACGGGGTGAGCACCCGTTGGCCACGGGTGTGCAACGGGTGTGCAGCGCGTGTGCAACCCGTTGCACACGCGTGTGCCACGCGTGTAACACGGGACCGGGTTCCAGTTGAAGTTGACAAAATTATCAAATGAATAGTGAGATAAAACAAAACAGTGAGATGTGAAATTTGAGTTAATGAGCGGCCATTGAGCTGTGTTCACCAGACCGTAAATACAAGGTTGGCCCGTCTTAATTAGTGTTCGGTTGTTAGACTTTTATGGCATGAACCATTCCACTAGGGTCCCGTCTAGCCATTGTGGCTAGCCGACAGTAGAACAGTAGTGAATTTAGATGCGAGTTTATTGCTAGGGGAACCCCCCGAGTGTTGACACGATTGTCGCGGGTTGGTAAATGTTCGCCATTAAAAAAATGATTGTTTGTGGATTGCGAACATATTCATTTGCCCTCACGAGTCATTCCATTTGATTGCAAATGTAACGTTTTCGTTCGCCAAATTATTGCTTTAGACAGTACAATTATGATATAGCCGCCATCACTACTAATGTCTCATTATTTCACGTAGGAATATGTCCCATTTCCCCACACCCCACTTTCTGTTTTGTATTTTGAAAGAATAAATAAAAGAAGGTTTTGTGTGGGACACTTTTATACTAATTATAAGAGGATTTTGTAAATGAATATGAACAGCCATGCTGTCTGACTGTTGATAGAATTTGAGATCTTCACAATCACCGGGTGTGACCATGTAGACAGAATCTCGTTAGGGTTTGTGATTTTTACATTTGCCCAATGACCATAGTGAGTATTGCTGGGGATACCAAACATAACAGTTTATTATTAGAGGTTGTGAGTACCTATACCACGTAGATAGGATATCTTTAGGATTTTAATCCTTCTTTGAGAGGCATTTAGAAGTTGGAGTACTACGTTAGGATAAGATTTATGGGTGACATTAATCCTTTTCTTTCTCTGTGGGTAATCCTTTCACGTTGATTGGAGGAAGTCACTCAACCAGGTCATGACAGGCCGTGAGTTTACTCACTAACTACTGTGAGCGTTTTTGGCGTAACATCTTTTCTTGTATAAACAAAGTGGGGATAAACCTCAGTGTCAAAGACGATCAAACTTAGTTCGAATCCTTGTTTATATGTGACATCTCCCAAATGGGGACATTTTCATAAACTTGGCAAGTGATGATGAATTTTGATATTAATATTATTATAGTTTATGAAATTGTTAATAAAACTTTAGTAAAATTGTGCTTCACTCTCACGAAAAATATATTGTCTGTGAGTAAATTTATATGTCACGTTTCATCGGCATTTTTCAATGATATTGGGACTACATGAAACATGGCTGGTTTTACATTTCTGATACAGGTGCTTGACTGACTGAGTAGTTCATGATCAATTAGATATGTTTAAATCAGTCAAGTTTGCAACAATAGATGAATAAGTTGATACATTTGGACCGCAGTTACCGATTAACAACTTAAGACATAGAGACAGGGAGGAGATATATAACCAAACCAATGGTCCTGTTGAGACAGTTGACAGTTAGAACGTTGGATTAAATGACAGTAACTAATTTGAACATTCCCAAGTAATATCATAAAATACATCATAACTCATAACAGTCCGAGAAACAGCTTCCAGCCATATACTAGCATTGAAGGGACAATCGCTTTTGACAGTTTAAAAACAAACTCACCTTTAGGTGCTTGGCAAGTCAAAACTGACCTCCCTGAATATGTTTTTTAGGTTTAACAGCAACTATGCTTGTGGATTTCAGAGATAGACATGATTTGTTAGCTAGATGTTATTACAATAAGCGAAAATGTCTTAAAAGTCCACAGTTTGTTTAATAGTACAAAAAGTGTGTTATAGATATATCAACGTTGTCTTTTATTGAACATAGTATTTGCACTATATTGCTGTTAGCTGTAAATAATCTAGCCTCTCCATGTACGTAACTTACATATATTTATGTATGACCAGAACAGCAAATAAAGTTCTGGTAGATAGGTACCTCGGAGATTTAACGTGCGCTTTCCGACTTAAGCCTATCTCGCACACGGGGAAGCACTTATACTATTAGGGTAAAAAAGCGTAATGATTAAATAAAGAAGTGCACCCCCCCAAAAAATGTATAAGTTTACAGCCTCTGCTAATAAAGTTAAGGGGGTTGGGGTTTGGCTGGGTGGGAGTGGGTGATAAAAGAATATTCAATAATATGGAAAAGTTTGGGCCTGGGGGTGGGGGAGGGGGGGGGAAGGCACGGCGTCGGCTGGCGAGCATGTGTGGCTAGAAGTCTAGCGGCGGTATCCTGGGGGTCGGGATTCTGTTAGAGGCTCTTGGTAAGGAGGGCGGCGGTATTGGCGACGAAGTGGTTTGAGGTCGGTACGCCACTACTCTGGAAGAAGTGGTACAAGTATGTGTAGTTTGTGATGTCGTACTCGATGTCCTGTCCCCCCTTCTTGTGCACCATGACTCCTTGTTTGGCGTAGAGATGTTCCTTTGGGGTGTTGATCTGGTCAACCTTGAGATCCGGCCGGGGCTTGTAGTGGTTGATCGGAATGTCTGACTTTTCCACTAGTAAATAAAGTTCTTTGGTATGACCTCTTTTATCCCTGGTGACGTTATCCTAATGTTCAATTTCAGTCTGCCTCACCAAGCGTAAGAAAGCATTGTATATGTTCTGATAAACCACACTGATGCAATTAAGCAAATGAATATTTGCTGTGGGCAAATATCTATTTTCTATATATATATTTGTGGATATGAAGCATTCTAGTTAATTGTGGATACACTGGGCAGACAGAATTGTGTTTATTTCCAGGCCATCCTGATCGTCGTTTACTACTATAAGGTGTATGTTTTGAGGCAAGATCAAAGGCGCCGCACAGCATTTATTAGATAACAGACGGGGTCGTCCGTTTCGCTTTAAACAACCACCCCCACCCTGTCTGTAGGAGTTATATAATCGGTGCGCAAATAAATGTGTCAAGTCCACTGCCGGGCTGATACGGTGTCAGTGTCAGCGATGAACATGAATGCTCAAATTATAGACCTGTAGCACTCACAAGTTGCTTAGCCAAAATATTTGAAAAGTGTATATTCAATTCTCTGATAACAGCACATATAACCTTAGAAATAGATTCAACATACAAACAATCAAATGTAGAACACAGACCTATGCTTAATAATAATTTCTTCTGGATATTATCAACCTGCGGAACCCTCTATCCGATGAAGTAACTAATGCTCGCTCATTAGAAGAAATCAAATCATTAATTAATCGTTCTGATGGAATTACTAATAATTTTGACTTCAAATATTTTCATAGATTGCCAAATTGTCCACTGTCGCCTTAGGCTCAGCTGCAGTGACTTAAACGCTGATAAGTTTAGACGACATGTATCAGACATACCAGACTGCACTTGTGGATATCACCTTGAAGATGCAATTAATTTTACATAAGCAAGTTTTGCTTGTTTACCGATCCAGATTTCTTTTGAAATAAAAATACGTTTAAGCCAACACAGCTAACCCTAAAACACATGATTGTAAACTATTCAAAAAGGGGCACTAATCTCTGGCTTCTTCTCGGGTGTTGGACTCAAACTCAAACTCATTTATTCTTAGAATAACATGACATACAATTATCTACAATTTTATTATGTACAATTTAACAAAAATAATAAAAATAGGATACGTGGATACTTATACAATTTACCAATAGATGTATATGTTACAGTCAATGTGTAAAATATGATTCACTCAGGCAATTTATTAAATATCTAAATATTTCAGTCATTTTACAAATTGACTGAATAATCCATTCATTTATTTAACCGACTGACTAAAAATGATAAAGACGACCAAAAGAGCTTAAACACATCACAATATATTAATTATGCTAAGAAAAGAAGCCAAACAATACAGAACTGTACTTGGTGATGATATTAAGTATAAACAAATATTTGGAATTCGTTATCATATTAATAAAGATGGGCATATTTTTCAGTTAATTTGTAAAATAAACTGAATATTTAGGCGTTTAATAAATTTCCTTAGTGAAATCTGTTTACATTTTGAATGTAAACATATACACACGGTAAAATAAGCAATGTTCAGATGAAATATTTACTTTGTGTTGCAAGTCAAAATAGTGTACACAAAGATCGCACAATTATCAAGCAAGTGACTTACCAAAACTGTATCACCATTACCGATGCTCCCCACAAATATACCTACATTTCCAAAACTGTATTTCATTTTTGTTGATCAATGTGACCATACGTCCTTCTACTTTCAATAAAAATGCGCTTACGAGTCTAGATTTCTGCTATATCATCCGGGTACTCACTGGGAAAATACAGTAATGCACAGGTAACAACTACTCCCGCGGAATTGCTTTAGATCAGTGCTCTTTAGTACGTTGATATACTAATATATTGTGAATGCCAAAATGATGTATCAAGGATCAAGTAGAAGATACATTGACCGTAGCGCTGGGAGTTTATTCAACAGACCCGTGAAAATAACACTGCTGTATCTTATTATTTATTTTAGATGACGCAGTCAAAGCTCACTTCCCCTGGCGGCCATTATCGAATGGCCAGCTAAAACACCACCCCGCGCTTACGTCTACAGGTCTCTTCCTGTAGTACGGTAATTAGTATTCTCTCCCTCAAGTGTATCCTCAATGATATAACCCACCCTCATTAATTACATGCTGCTCTTTTCCAGCCTCACGGCTATGAAGCTGAGGTAAAGAGTCCAAGTCATCATAAAGTAATTAGGGTCCGATAAAAACAATGCGCCGCCAAACCTCATACATATTATCACTGAAAGTCGTACTACAGACGGTTAATGTCAAATCACAATAAAAGCATTTCAATTGCAATAACATGTTCCAGGACCATGTATTCTCTTAAAGGGGCACTGATCTAACGCAATTCCCCGGGACTGGTTGTTGCCTTTGTTATTGTTTTTTCCCAGTGAGTACCCGGATGTAGAGCAGAAATCTAGACTAGCTCGCGACCTCTGTTGCGCCATTCGTAAGCGTATTAGTCACTTTTATGGATACCGGTAGTAATAAGAGCGTATGGTCACATTGATCAGCAAAATGAAATACAGTTTTCGAGATAATAAGGAAATGTAGGCATCTTTGTGGCTAGCATCGGTAATGGTGACGAAGTTTTGATAAGTCACTTGCTTGGTAATTTTGCGATTTTCGTTTACACTATTTTGACTTGACAACACAAAGTAAATATTTCACCTGAGCATTGCTTTTTTTATAGTGTGTATATTTTTTTACTGTCAAAATGTGTAACATATTTATTAAACGTCTAAATATTCACTTATTTTACAAAGTGACTGAAAAACATTTCCATCTGAATTATTATGATAACGAATTCCAAACATTTTGATGTTTAATGTCATCACCAAGAGACTGAAAATGTTACGTTGAAAAGTACATTTCTATGTTGTTTGGCTTCTAATCCTACATAATAATCTGTTGTGATGTTTGTAGGCCCTTTTGATCGTCTTAATCAATCTGGACAGATTTTTTAGTCAAAAGGACTGAAATATTTACACATTTTATAAATTGCCTGAGAGAATCACATTTTACAAATTGACGGTAATCTATACACGCTTACAAAGGAAATGACCTGTGAAAACAACGTCTATCGCGCATTGAAGAATTTCCCAGCCAAGACGTAGAAAAACAAGAACGAATCGGTTCAAATGAAGGAAAACAAAATGCAAATAAAAAAATTACAACTTGCCAAATTTATGTGTATAAATAGGCAGCTTCCTTATTCGAGGAATGTATCCGTGAATATCCACACAAAGGAATAATATCCCACTCGTCTGCAGCCATACAAAATAACTTATTCGATGTCACGTGTCTCTGTAACTATCAAATATTCTAAATCGTTTCGGGTGTCAAGTCTCAAGGGTCGGCTGAGAAAGGCCACGTGACAACTATTTTCATTATGTCGACGGTTCCTAAAAAATCCATTGAGTTTGATAACAATGAGCAACCAATCAACGTATTATCAGTTAACCCTTTGAACAAATTGTATGTTGTTTTTACATCGGCACTTCACGCCATGATATGAGTGTATTCCCTTTGTTTTAGTAAACCTAGACATGTAAACACTCACTTTTGACATATCCACTGTGCAAGATAACAGTGATTAATCAATCAACGTATTTTCTGTTAATCCTTTGATGACTAGGAACGATCCGTTGATTTACAAAAAAAAAGTGCATATTACATAACCTCACTTCAAACCTGGAATTAGATTGAATAATTACCCCCGACACAATAAATGCCAAATGAGAACCTTTGTCAGGTAATCTAAGTGGTGCTACCACTAATTGTACCTGTAATAAATTCATTAACTGAGCATCATGTGAATGACGACAAATACACAAGTGTAGGGTTATACGAGAAAACGTGGATGACAACAAGGGAGTAGTAATCGTATTATCGACGCAATCCGAAATCCCAAAATGCTTTCACTGCATGGATACTTTTTTTAGTATTAAACTATAACCATCTGGGGTATTTCCAAATGACGACATCCGATGAGCTCCGCCGTTCTTTTTGTCTGTTTGTTTAGGCTGAAGAAATTATTTAATATGCGCCCTTTGTCGAATCTTTATAGATCACAGTTAACCAATCAGTGTTTATGCAAAAATGCGTAAAACAAATATTGCCTCCAGCCTCCAAGTTTATTTAGCTGTCCTTGCAGACGGTAGCCCAGTCTCTGGTCACGCTCAGTTGCGTTGCGTATCATCCGGGTACTCACGGGGGAAAAAACAATAACAAAGGCAACAACCAGTCCGGGGAATGGCGTTAGATCAGTGCCCCTTTAACACCATCGGATTTAGAAGCAATGGTCGTATAAAACAAGACAGATCTATTTAAACACAACAGTATTCATGTTATTCCCACAAAATCACATAAAGAAAGGAGACATTAGCAAATACATGTGTATCATCATTTTTCGTCAGGATAACAAAATTTTCTCTCCTTGTTACCACCCCCAGGTTCAGCTTAACACGGGTCCTCCTTTGGTCAAAAGTTTGTTCCCCCTCTAATGAGTGTGTCACGCGTTGCACACGAGTGGCGGACGGGGTGCACACCCGTGTGCATCGCGTTGCCTACGGGTATCACACGCGTGACCAACCCGATGCACACTGGTTGCGTAACGCATTGCCCATGCGTGTAAGGGGAATGAACTTCTAGACAGTAGTGTAGCTGCTGGAATATTGCTGAGTGCAGCATTAATTCACTGCAAAAAAAATCCATATATACAAGCTTGTATATCCTTTGGAAAGATGATATTTCCAAAGGATATACAAGATTGGAATGATGATATATACAAAAATATACAAGTTTGTATATACGACATATACAAAAATATACAAGTTTGTATATACGACATATACAAAAATATACAAATTTGTATATATGGTGTATCCAAATTTGTTTTCTTTGTATATATTGGTAAAGGGAGATAATTATTATGTATTTGTGTATAATTATTATATATGTGCAAATTGAAGTGTTTTAAGTTAAGCACTGTGTTTCTTTGTAGATGTTGGTAAAGGAGGATAATTGCTATGTATTGCTCTATAATTGTTTTGTATGTGCAAAATAGTATCAGCAAGTTACAAAAAACTGATATAGTGGCGGGTAACATTACTGGAATGTTTAATTAGTACTCCACACTGTTAGCGGAGTACATACTGTCCTTGCAATGATATTGACGGGTGGGCGGTTGAGGCGTCTGGTACTTTTCCTGGCGCGGTGCTTGGTATGTGAGTAGACTTTATGGTCAAATGCACAGAGAGGATTAGCTGTCGGGGGCGATTGCATTGGCGGTAACTTCTGTATTGAAAGTGTTTGAGCTTGGATTCGTTTTACGGGGAGGCCGCGATGTGTTTTGTAACATGCTCGTGCTCATATGCCAACAGAGTGGATTGCACAAAGGATGAAAACTATGATATCACTAGATAGACACAATTTTTATGGATAACAACTTCTTTAATACTGTAAAAAGGCGACGTTTCGGTTTGGATCCTTATACCGTTGTCAAGCAAGACTGAATGATGGACATAGTGAAGAATATATATAGCAAGTGGATGATTAACAATAGAGGATTAACAGTAACAACAAGGGCATACAAGAGTGGGATAACATAGGTAGGTGTGACAACAAAGGGATTATGCTGTCACAACACGATGGACAGAAAACACATAGCTAGAAGCCAATGGGGGCATGAAGCCAATAAACAGGTGATTATTGGTTGATGAGTTCATGGTAGGCGGATGGGATGAAATAGCCTTGATCTCTGTTGATTGATGGCTTGTGGCGGCGAATATGGACTGCTTCTGTTAGTTTTCTTTTGGTGAAGTCATGGAGGTTGTTGGCGAGGATTTGGACGTTGTCCCAGTTGATGATGTGATTGGGACAGTTGATGATATGGTCCGAGATGGCTGATTTGCTGTGGGATTTGATGGTGGAGGTTTTATGCTCTTTGATTCTGGTGTTGATTGGGCGGGATGTTTCACCTACGTAAGATTGCCCACAGTTGCAGTCAATTTTGTAGACTACACATCTAAACCCCAAGAGGCTAAAGGTGTAGTCTACAAAATTGACTGCAACTGTGGGCAATCTTACGAAGGTGAAACATCCCGCCCAATCAACACCAGAATCAAAGAGCATAAAACCTCCACCATCAAATCCCACAGCAAATCAGCCATCTCGGACCATATCATCAACTGTCCCAATCACATCATCAACTGGGACAACGTCCAAATCCTCGCCAACAACCTCCATGACTTCACCAAAAGAAAACTAACAGAAGCAGTCCATATTCGCCGCCACAAGCCATCAATCAACAGAGATCAAGGCTATTTCATCCCATCCGCCTACCATGAACTCATCAACCAATAATCACCTGTTTATTGGCTTCATGCCCCCATTGGCTTCTAGCTATGTGTTTTCTGTCCATCGTGTTGTGACAGCATAATCCCTTTGTTGTCACACCTACCTATGTTATCCCACTCTTGTATGCCCTAAGCGGTTTCACTCCTGGCCGCTCAACCCTAGATAACCTCGCCCGACTAGAACAAGATATTAAGACAGGACAACTAAATAAACAATATACCACAGGCATCTTCTTAGACTTCTCTAAAGCTTTCGACATGGTATGGCACGATGGGGTAATACAAAAACTTAAAAAAATAGGACTCAAAGGTCAGATAATAAACTACATCCAGGACTTCCTAAACAATCGTAAAATAACCGTGGGTATAGACCAAACTCTATCGGACCAATGTCCCCTAGAAAATGGCACTCCACAGGGCAGTATCCTCAGCCCCACCCTCTTCAATATAATGATAAACGATCTATTCGAGGGTCTATCCCCTAAAGTAAACATATCAAAATTCGCGGATGATGGAGCCATCTGGATCCGCACTAAAAGCATGAAAATGGCCAAAAATCTACTCCAAAAATCTCTTAATAAAATACAACAATGGGCTGACAAATGGGGCTTCTCCCTTAACTCAGAAAAAACAACAGGAATAGTATTCAAATATAAAAACATGAAACCCGCCTCCCCAATCCTCCAGCTAAACAATCAAACAATCAAATTTAAAAAACAAACCAAATTCTTAGGACTTATTTTCGATGAACATCTCACCTGGGATGCTCACATCCAAAGCCTAACAACTAAATGCAGTAAAGACCTAAACACCCTAAGATGCCTAACTGGCTCTAACTGGGGAGCCTCCAAAGATACTCTCCTCTCTCTCTACATATCCCTAATTAGATCAAAACTAGACTACGGCTGCGCCATATACAACACCCTAAACAACTCTCTATCTAAAAAACTTGACTCAATACAATATCAGGCTCTCAAACTCATTACACGCACCCAACATGGCACCTCCTACACCTCACTTCAGGCCTTAACAGGAGAAATGCCACTAAGTCTACGCAGGGAACAGCTAAGCTTAAATTTCTGGGCCGCGTCCCAATCAAACCCTCTCATCCAAAACTTAATAAACCAAAACATCAGCCCTAAAAACCAAGCTCTAGCTCGTAAACACCCCTTACTTACCCCAATATCCCAAAGAATAACAAACTACCTAAATGAACACCAAATTAAAAATCTTAAACAAAACTGCAAACAATCAAATATGTTCACCCCTAAACTTAAAATACCCAAAATAGACACAACACTAGCTAGCCAAATAAATAAACAAACCGACCCAAACATAGCTAAAACTACCACACTAGCATACATACACAAAAATTGGCCAAATTGGTGTCACATTTACACGGACGGATCCTCAGATCCGACCTCCAAACACACGGGTTTCGGAGTCCATACCACACAACCAACTAAAACCACACAATCCTTCCGACTCCCAAATAACCAATCAATATTCACGGCAGAACTAATGGGCATGGCCTCAGCCCTCCACAATCAAGAATCCAAAAACCACCTAAAAATCCTAATACTTACTGACTCCCTAAGTGGACTACAAGCCCTACAAAACAAAAATACCAAAAACCGACCTAAATTAATAAATCAAATACTTAAAAGCTCCAACGACCTAACTAAGGCAGGCAAACAAATAACCTTCTTGTGGATACCCGCCCACGTAGGAATATAGGGTAATGAAAACGCCGATAAAGCAGCTAAACTATCCCTCAAAATCCCAGAAATAAGCTTAAACTTACCCATCTCAAAATCAGAAATTAAAAGTGTAAACAAACAAAAAATCACAAAAAATGGCATAACCTATATCTAAACTCAAATAGCCAAATCAAAAGAGTGCTCAGCAAACCACTAACCAAACCAAAAATTCTCCATCCATCAAAAAAAATCGACAGAGTAATCACTAAACTCCAAACAGGACACACCAACCTCAATAACCACCTAAAAAAATTTAAAAAACACACTACAGGTAACTGCCCACACTGCAAACAACCAGAAACCCCAGAACACGCACTCATCCACTGCACACACTACCTAACACATCGAACCGCATTAAAAACCACCCTCAATCTAAACAAGGCTCTCACTCTAGAAGCAATACTAAACCCACAAAATAAACTAGAAAACTTCAAGGCCTGAGGCGTATTCTTAATCAAAACGGAACTAATAAAACGCATCTAAAACCATAATAACCTACCAAATCAAAATCACATAAACAAACAATCATCCACCATACCCAGCTCCCTTAGTTCTCCTCCCCAACCCCATCGGCATCTATTCCAAATCTCAAAATTCCCAAATTCTTTATAAGCAACCCCTAAAGCCCCCTCTTGGGTTGCACAGACCACCCTCGCCCCTTTCGGAAACACATTAAATGGCCTGGCCGGGCCCGTGTGCGAAATACGCATCAGTCGGAAAGCACACGTTAAATCTCCAAAGTAAGTAAGTAAGTAAGTATGCCCTTGTTGTTGCTGTTAATCCTCTATTGTTAATCATCCACTTGCTATATATATTCTGCACTATGTCCCTCATTCAGTCTTGCTTGACAACGGTATAAGGATCCAAACCGAAACGTCGCCTTTTTACAGTATTAAAGAAGTTGTTATCCATAAAAATTGTGTCTATCTTGTCATCCGTCAACTTCTAAGTAATGCCTATCAAACAAGTTATGATATCACTACTTAAAAATGTTGAATTTGGTTTGTTCTGAGCTGTCGGTTTCATTGTAGATATACATTGTTATAATGTGAAATATCGGCGGAAACGCGGAAAATCGCGTTTCGTAAAACGGTAGTCCTTGCAAAAATCATCTACAAAATATTATCAAAGATTATTTTTTAAAAATACTACGAAAACATTGTGTTGCCGGACTACATTGGCGGATTGTCCTGTTTTCGTTCAGAGCGTTCAGCATCAAACATGCCTTTATTATTATTCATAACACAATCGTCGGATCTTACGTTTCCAGACATCATACGTTTTCTATCATGGATACTTGCACTATAGCGGGGAATGTGGCGTCACACATAAAAACTGTTAATACTCCGATGATGACTATGTTTATGATGAAGTTGTCTTTTATAAGTGAATGAGATGTTGAGCTGGCTTGGTCTAATTGGTATTCACTCCCTGGAACAAAAATATTGTTTACTAGCATTGTATTATGAGCAACCGGATGCGTAAATAACGTGTGTAATATATTCCCGTATCATATTTTATAATACTTGTTCTTTTAATATTGTTATCAATGAGAGAACGAAGATTACCTTGAAAAAACACAACAGCATGCATATGTTCTTGCAAAAGGAAACTTGATATATATTCATATGGTGCGAACCATATGTACATCAATAATAATAATAATAATAATAATCATAATCATAATCATAATACATCATGATGGCAGTTTCAATGTAACGATTAAGTATTTCTAAAGATATGGAAAATAAATCTTGATAACTGCTTTAATCTTTGATCTTTGGGAAAATAATAATGACATATTATAATAAACATTCTTCATTTGCACTGGTAGTTACACTGATTAATGAATTGAATTGATTGTCTCTGAATAGTTTTTGTGTACTCCAACCCTGCATTGAAGCCTGCAGCAAAGTCATACATGATGTATTGACGTGGTCCCAGCTGGCATAACTTCATCTATTCATCTGAGGCAACAGCTTCTTTTTGCAAACAACTGGGTCATCACTGATCCATGAATATATTCTTACCGCTATTGTCAACGTTGTCAGGAATTTGTTTTGTTGGCAAATCGAAATTGGTTATTCACTAGCATTCTCAAGCATTGATGTTTCATATTTCTATACAGGAGTATTGGTTGATAACAACACCTGGTGTCACATGACACCAAAAGATAAGAGGTATATCTGAAGTCAATAATATTTTATTCAGGAAACAATAGTCAGAGTTAGTAACCCCACCAGATTTTGCATCATGTCCAAATGTCGCATTCTCGTGTTCTAGTGTTTTAGACGCTGTCCGTGCGCATGCGTGATATCAGAAGGTCAAGGCGCATGCGCACATTAGTAGTCCTGCACAGTGGTCATGCTTCTATCATTCTCTTCTTTCTCCAAGTAGCATTTAGAAAATGTATGACTTGAGCTTGAAAATGCTATCATGTAATTTACATACACAAAGACCCATGTAGAGTAGAGTAGACTCCTCTCCCTTTGGTGCTGTTTTCTATGTACTTTAAATCAAAACCCTCAACATGCTAAACATAATTTAACAAAAGAAATTGTGTACATGAATGTTCATGGATAGTGAAAACATTAAAGTGTGAGGAACCTGGAAACAATATATATCACTGTCAGTGATAGAGTAAATATTGCTTAAAGCCACATCAGCAGTATTGCTGTAACAGTTACAGAAATAATCACATTATTATTCATCTAAACAAAATTCTCCAAGACCAATTTGTAGCATTCGGCCTAAATGAGATTGTCCGATGTTTTTACACGACACCATAGTCGCTACTTTAGGCCATTCAAAATTAATTAATAGATTATCATCCTTTCCCACCTGACTACAAAACATCCCGCCTTACATTATTCTATTGCCTCAAACTTCCTAGAAATAGAAATATCGCTAATATGTGTGTTCCTACTCCGTGCACGTAGCCCCACTGAACACGCATGTTGCATGTGAATCGCATCCTTCGACAGCAATTGTACACAGATGCCTTAAAGGGGCACTGATCTAACGCCATTCCCCGGACTGGTTGTTGCCTTTGTTATTGTTTTTTCCCCCTTGAGTACCCGGATGATACGCAACGCAACTGAGCGTGACCAGAGACTGGGCTACCGTCTGCAAAGACAGCTAAATAAACTTGGAGGCTGGAGGCAATATTTGCTTTACGAATTTTTGCATAAACACTGATTGGTTAACTGTGATCTATAAAGATTTCGACAAAGGGCGCATGTTGATTAATTTCTTCAGCCTAAACAAACAGACAAAAAGAACGGCGGAGCTCATCGGATGTCGTCATTTGGAAATACCCCAGATGGTCATAGTTTAATACTAAAAAAAGTATCTATGCAGTGAAAGCAATTTCGGATTGCGTCGATAATACGATTACTACTCCCTTGTTGTCATCCACGTTTTCTCGTATAACCCTATACTTGTGTATTTGTCGTCATTCACTTGATGCTCAGTTAATGAATTTATTACAGGTACAATTAGTGGTAGCACCACTTAGATGGCAGTTTCAATGTAACGATTAAGTATTTCTAAAGATATGGAAAATAAATCTTGATAACTGCTTTAATCTTTGATCTTTGGGAGAATAATAATGACATATTATAATAAACATTCTTCATTTGCACTGGTAGTTACACTGATTAATGAATTGAATTGATTGTCTCTGAATAATTTTTGTGTACTCCAACCCTGCATTGAAGCCTGCAGCAAAGTCATACATGATGTATTGACGTGGTCCCAGCTGGCATAACTTCATCTATTCATCTGAGGCAACAGCTTCTTTTTGCAAACAACTGGGTCATCACTGATCCATGAATATATTCTTACCGCTATTGTCAACGTTGTCAGGAATTTGTTTTGTTGGCAAATCGAAATTGGTTATTCACTAGCATTCTCAAGCATTGATGTTTCATATTTCTATACAGGAGTATTGGTTGATAACAACACCTGGTGTCACATGACACCAAAAGATAAGAGGTATATCTGAAGTCAATAATATTTTATTCAGGAAACAATAGTCAGAGTTAGTAACCCCACCAGATTTTGCATTATGTCCAAATGTCGCATTCTCGTGTTCTAGTGTTTTAGACGCTGTCCGTGCGCATGCGTGATATCAGAAGGTCAAGGCGCATGCGCACATTAGTAGTCCTGCACAGTGGTCATGCTTCTATCATTCTCTTCTTTCTCCAAGTAGCATTTAGAAAATGTATGACTTGAGCTTGAAAATGCTATCATGTAATTTACATACACAAAGACCCATGTAGAGTAGAGTAGACTCCTCTCCCTTTGGTGCTGTTTTCTATGTACTTTAAATTAAAACCCTCAACATGCTAAACATAATTTAACAAAAGAAATTGTGTACATGAATGTTCATGGATAGTGAAAACATTAAAGTGTGAGGAACCTGGAAACAATATATATCACTGTCAGTGATAGAGTAAATATTGCTTAAAGCCACATCAGCAGTATTGCTGTAACAGTTACAGAAATAATCACATTATTATTCATCTAAACAAAATTCTCCAAGACCAATTTGTAGCATTCGGCCTAAATGAGATTGTCCGATGTTTTTACACGACACCATAGTCGCTACTTTAGGCCATTCAAAATTAATTAATAGATTATCATCCTTTCCCACCTGACTACAAAACATCCCGCCTTACATTATTCTATTGCCTCAAACTTCCTAGAAATAGAAATATCGCTAATATGTGTGTTCCTACTCCGTGCACGTAGCCCCACTGAACACGCATGTTGCATGTGAATCGCATCCTTCGACAGCAATTGTACACAGATCGGTCCTCCTTTGATCAAAAGTTTTTTCCCCCTCTAATGAGTGTGTCACGCGTTGCACACGAGTGGCGGACGGGGTGCACACCCGTGTGCAACGCGTTGCACACGGGTATCACACGCGTGACCAACCCGATGCACACTGGTTGCGTAACGCGTTGCCCATGCGTGTAAGGGGAATGAACTTCTAGGCAGTAGTGTATACATGGAAATACTGCATTAGATCCATGCATTCTGTCGTACAAGTTATCTGGTTCTGTTATGCGTTTTTCACACAACTGGAAAGTCCATACAGAAACAGACTATAGAAATTGCTTACGTCGAAACATGAAGTGAACGTAAAATCGGTCTGTTATTGCCTTAAGTTGTTGTAATGAAATTATGACAAGTACGTGAAAAGATAGAAAAACAAGTATTTGTCACAGAGTGACGAAATATCCCCCGCCTGTACACCATAGTACCAAATATGAAGACAATCCAGCGATTAGTTCTTGAGATATTGCGGCAACACCGTTTTCCAACTCCAAAAGCAGATATGCCTGCTGTGACCTTGAAAATGGGGTCAAGGTCACCAAATCTGACAGGTGTATGCGGTGTCTGTATATACACTATAGTTCCAAATATGAAGACAATCCAGAGATTAGTTCTTGAGATATCGCGGCAACACCGTTTTCCAACTCCAAAAGCAGATATGCCTGCTGTGACCTTGAAAATGGGGTCAAGGTCACCAAAACCGACTGGTGTCTGCGGAGTCTGTATATACACCATAGTTCCAAATATGAAGACATTCCAGAGATTAGTTCTTGAGATATTGCGGCAACACCGTTTTCCAACTCCAAAAGCAGATATGCCTGCTGTGACCTTGAAAATGGGGTCAAGGTCACCAAAACCGACTGGTGTCTGCGGAGTCTGTATATACACCATAGTTCCAAATATGAAGACAATCCAGTGTTTAGTTCTTGAGATATCGCGGCAACAAACAGGTGGGACGTACGGCTAACGTACGGACGGACGGACGGACGGACGGACGTACGGACGGTCGTGAATACTATATCCCCCGCTTCGCGCTTTCGCGCGGCGGGGGATAATTATCGGAGAGTACAGCGATATCAAACTTTTAGTCAAAAACTCACCTCAAATCCCAGAGTCAGAAAATCATTTATGAAGGAGGTGTTCTCGTGCGAGATGTAGGTCATGTTTTGCCTGTAGGACGGACCCCCACGCGTGTAGCGACCAGAACTGGGATACGACCAGAACTGGGATAAACAGTCCACAATTTCGCAAAACCCCATTTACTGCGGTAATGCTTTCGGTTAGCTCTAAAACACATGGCGATATATATGCGGAGTATGATTTAGTTTATATTTTTTGGGGGACCGTACTGAATATGATCTTTTGTATATTTCCATGTCCCATTCCAAATAAATAACGCACATTAAATTCTTCACTATAAATTGGAAACATCTGTAGTTATTATTATTATTTTGTTATTTTGTACTTGACAAATATTAACACGCCTTTCTGTGCGGCAATTCACATTTATGCCCAAATGTCACATTGTCTGTCCGATATTTCTTTTAACAAATTATGTTATAATTAGATCAATAATTGAAATCAAGGATGTGTTTCTACATCACATTGTGGTCACAATAGTGTATAGAATGTAATGGAATCGGCCATATTACAAAAGTAAAAGCGGTAACTCGAGGGGTTTATGAAATATTTCGGATTGTGGCCGTTAAATAAAAGAGCCCCGACACATTATGCATTCCATTTAGATTTTGTTTTGTTTGTAACTGTAAACAATTTTCCGTATTCTGTTGTTTGTGGGCCAATTTAACGTGCGGTCTCCTCCAATCCCACGATCTGAATAGAAATGCAAAACATGTATCCTCATTAATTTATTTAATGTAACTGTGCTGAATGGAATCCTTGTAATTCACACATGAGTAGATGTGAGAAATCATATTTATATAATTTCAAAACAATTATTTCACTTGCCTCTGTATTTAGACAAGCTCTTTCCACTTCTTTTAATTAGTTCGATGGGTTAATTGTATATGGTTTGCCAGAAGATTGAGGCGAAAATTACACAAGATGAAAGTGTTTTATAATTCTTCTTTACAAAGTTACGGGGAAGTACACAGGTACATCGGACATAAAATATACATTACTCAGAATGAAACGCGGGGTGTTGTATATCAGACATGTTCTATACATCATTATAAATGAAAGACGCGGGGGAGTATGTATATCGGATATAAACTATACATCACTCAGAACGATAGATAACGATAGAGGGTTTGTATCGGATGTATTATATTTTACATACTTCAGAATGCTGTAGATGCAGACCAATGTAAGCTTTGAAACATGCTAAGAAGTATCCAAGCTTGATATTGACGATTGTTTCAGAATGGCATTCTACCCACATATACAAGTTAGTGATAACCTCAAATACCTCCTTAACTTAACCCTATCACATATACATGATGCAGGTAATGCAAGTTCAGAAGTTTGGTGTGCAAATTTATAATAAATGTATAAATATAAATGTAGAACCAACAGATATAAGCGGTAAGACGGATATGACTCCTCATGCACGCATGCATGCACCGGTAAACCAGACCTAACAGAAAGGAGTATAGAGTTACTCCATAGTGTTTTAGGAACCAGGCAGCTTCAATTTGAAATAAAGGAAAGATATATTGAAGCAGGTCGAAATAATATATTTATATATCTATCCTAAAATCATGATGATCCATGGACAGTGCATTGTGTATGTCTATGTTGGGCATTGCTTAAAACATACCCATCGCTTCGCTTGTCATGTTAGGCGACAATCGATGGTTGGTTGGTTGGTTGTTTAACGCCGCACTGAGCAATATTCCAGATATATGACGGCGGTCTGTAAATAATCGAGTCTGGACCAGACAACACGGGCAAAACAAGTGATAGACATCATGAGCATCGATCCATGCATTTGGGATACGATGACATGCATCAACCAAGTCAGTGAGCCAGACCACCCGATCCCGTTAGTTGCCGTTTACGAGAAGCATAGTCGCCTTTTAGGGCAAGCATGGATTGCTGAAAAGACCTATTCTACCCCGGGTCTTCACGGGCACCACAATCGATGGACCGGGTGGGCATGCTTGTATAGTGACTTCGTTAATTGTGTGTCATGTACCCCGATATAAATACATGTAAATAAACGATTGGTTTAAGTATGAACAACGTCCCACGCCGACATGTACGATGTCTCGCAATCAACCAAATAACGAACCTGACTACCCGAGGCTCGTTAGTCACCTCTCATTATACGATTCTAAGCCGGACTCCCCATCCGATCATGGGAATATTACCTGCATGGTCAGCTTTGCTGTTACTGGTTCTTGCAGTAAAATGTTGGTCCACATGGGCAGAGAGCAAAATAGTGATTGATATTATAAGCAAACATCCAGCACGTCGGAGGACCTTGAACCTCCGATCCATGAAGTCACCTAGTAAGACAATTAAAATTAAGCATGTGTTGCTGGGGACCCCTTCTACACGAAATCAACTGCCTGAGTGGTCTAGTGGATAGACGTCTGCAGAAGGAGTGAGTAAGTGGGTGAATATGTATTTACACTGCTTTTAGCAGCATTCCTGGATTATCATGGCACGGGACACCAGAAATAGGGTTTACTCATTGAACACATGAAGGGAATCGAACCCGAGCCTTCCACGTGACGAGTAAACCCTTTGACCAATAGGCTAACCAATCGAACCCCAGACAGCGGAAGGTAAAATACACGGAATAAGATAGTACACGTGCTTGACGATTGGCATTACATGGATAAACGTGGATAAACACAGTACATATTCTGTTTTACAAAACTCATGTAAGAATCCATGTATTACCTTCACCCTCACTGGGTAAATACAAGAATTTCTGAATTCTGACACTCCTTGTGTAACACACTTATTGGTATAATATTCCCTAGAAAAGTAACAATCATGACCTCCCTCAATATTTGCTAAGTTTGTGGTCCTAATCACTTTCAAAAGCTAAAAATAATGATAAATATTCAACAGTTAATAAATTTTAAATGTGTTATGACGCTTTTGCATGGCTTAATTACAGTAATACAAGGGTAAATATCTAATCGATAATTAATAAAAATCAGCTACAAGTATTCCATTATTTGTACATGTGAAAGGGCTATCCCATTTCTGGTCAAAGGGACATGAGTGATAATATAGTAAAAGGTCTCTTATAAATAGCAGTATTGACCCATTACATTAAGATTCTGCTCATAAGTGCGAAATATTATTTACTATCATCAACCGACAAGAAATCTTAAGATTCCATTAAATGTAGATTTTAAAGGCATTATCCCACTTCTGGTCAAGGTGATATGAGTCATAAAATAGTCAAAAATCTCTTAAAATTAGAAATATTGTCCTATTACATTAAGATTCTGTCCACAAGTGTGAAATGTTATTTAATATCATCAACTGAGAAGAAATCTTAAGATTCCATTAATTGTAGATTTTAAAGGCATTATCCCACTTCTGGTCAAGGTGATATGAGTCATGGTATAGTCAAAAATCTCTTATAATTAGAAATATTGTCCTATTACATTAAGATTCAGTCTGCAAGTGTGAAATATTATTTACTATCATCAACCAACAAGAAATCTTAAGATTCCATTAATTGTAGATTTTAAAGGCATTATCCCACTTCTGGTCAAGGTGATATGAGTCATAAAATAGTCAAAAATCTCTTAAAATTAGAAATATTGTCCTATTACATTAAAATTCTGTCCACAAGTGTGAAATGTTATTTAATATCATCAACTGAGAAGAAATCTTAAGATTCCATTAATTGTAGATTTTAAAGGCATTATCCCACTTCTGGTCAAGGTGATACGAGTCATGATATAGTCAAAAATCTCTTAAAATTAGAAATATTGACCCATTACATTTAGACTTTTGTTCATAGGTCTGAAATATTATTTACTATCATCAACCGACAAGAAATCTTAAGATTCCATTAAATGTAGATTTTAAAGGCATTATCCCACTTCTGGTCAAGGTGATATGAGTCATAAAATAGTCAAAAATCTCTTAAAATTAGAAATATTGACCCATTACATTAAGATTCTGTCCACAAGTGTGAAATATTATTTACTATCATCAACCGACAAGAAATCTTAAGATTCCATTAATTGTAGATTTTAAAGGCATTATCCCACGTCTGTCACGTTGATACAAGTTATAATATAGTAAAAAATCTCTTAAAATTAGAAATATTGACCCATTACATTAAGATTCTGTCCACAAGTGTGAAATATTATTTACTATCATCAACCGACAAGAAATCTTAAGATTCCATTAATTGTAGATTTTAAAGGCATTATCCCACTTCTGGTCAAGGTGATATGAGTCAAAATATAGTCAAAAATCTCTTAAAATTAGAAATATTGACCCATTACATTAAGATTCTGCTCATAAGTGTGAAATATTATTTACTATCATCAACCGACAAGAAATCTTAAGATTCCATTAAATGTAGATTTTAAAGGCATTATCCCACTTCTGGTCAAGGTGATATGAGTCATAAAATAGTCAAAAATCTCTTAAAAATAGAAATATTGACCCATTACATTAAGATTCTGTCCACAAGTGTGAAATATTATTTACTATCATCAACCGACAAGAAATCTTAACATTCCATTAATTATAGATTTTAAAGGCATTATCCCACGTCTGTCAAGTTGATACAAGTTATAATATAGTAAAAAATCTCTTAAAATTAGAAATATTGACCCATTACATTAAGATTCTGTCCACAAGAGCAAAATATTATTTACTATCATCAACTGACAAGAAATCTTAAGATTCCATTAATTGTAGATTTTAAAGGCATTATCCCACTTCTGGTCAAGGTGATATGAGTCATGATATAGTCAAAAATCTCTTATAATTAGAAATATTGTCCTATTACATTAAGATTCAGTCCACAAGTGTGAAATATTATTTACTATCATCAACCGACAAGAAATCTTAAGATTCCATTAATTGTAGATTTTAAAGGCATTATCCCACATCTGTCACGTTGATACAAGTTATAATATAGTAAAAAATCTCTTAAAATTAGAAATATTGACCCATTACATTAAGATTTTGTCCACAAGAGCAAAATATTATTTACTATCATCAACCGAGAAGAAATCATAAGATTCCATTAATTGTAGATTTTAAAGGCATTATCCCACATCTGTCACGTTGATACAAGTTATAATATAGTAAAAAATCTCTTAAAATTAGAAATATTGACCCATTACATTTAGATTCTGTCCACAAGTGTGAAATACTATTTACTATCATCAACCGAGAAGAAATCTTAAGATTCCATTACCTGTAGATTTTTTAGGCATTATCCCACATCTGTCACGTTGATACAAGTTATAATATAGTAAAAAATCTCTTAAAATTAGAAATATTGACCCATTACATTAAGATTCTGTCCACAAGAGCAAAATATTATTTACTATCATCAACCGAGAAGAAATCTTAAGATTCCATTAAATGTAGATTTTAAAGGCATTATCCCACTTCTGGTCAAGGTGATATGAGTCATAAAATAGTCAAAAATCTCTTAAAATTAGAAATATTGACCCATTACATTAAGATTCTGTCCACAAGAGCAAAATATTATTTACTATCATCAACCGACAAGAAATCTTAAGATTCCATTAAATGTAGATTTTAAAGGCATTATCCCACTTCTGGTCAAGGTGATATGAGTCATAAAATAGTCAAAAATCTCTTAAAATTAGAAATATTGACCCATTACATTAAGACCTTTGTTCATAGGTTTGAAATGTTATTTACTATCATCAACCGACAAGAAATCTTAAGATTCCATTGATTGTAGATTTTAAAGGCATTATCCCACTTCTGGTCAAGGTGATATGAGTCATAAAATAGTCAAAAATCTCTTAAAATTAGAAATATTGACCCATTACATTAAGATTCTGTCCACAAGTGTGAAATATTATTTACTATCATCAACCGACAAGAAATCTTAAGATTCCATTAATTGTAGATTTTAAAGGCATTATCCCACGTCTGTCACGTTGATACAAGTTATAATATAGTAAAAAATCTCTTAAAATTAGAAATATTGACCCATTACATTAAGATTCTGTCCACAAGAGCAAAATATTATTTACTATCATCATCCGACAAGAAATCATAAGATTCCATTAATTGTAGATTTTAAAGGCATTATCCCACTTCTGGTCAAGGTGATACGAGTCATAATATAGTAAAAAATCTCTTAAAATTAGAAATATTGACCCATTACATTAAGACCTTTGTTCATAGGTTTGAAATGTTATTTACTATCATCAACCGACAAGAAATCTTAAGATTCCAT
Source organism: Haliotis cracherodii (assembly GCF_022045235.1). Classification (NCBI taxonomy): domain Eukaryota; kingdom Metazoa; phylum Mollusca; class Gastropoda; order Lepetellida; family Haliotidae; genus Haliotis; species Haliotis cracherodii. Next base: position 70,757,513 of record NW_027266297.1, read on the forward strand.
TAATTGTAGATTTTAAAGGCATTATCCCATTTCTGGTCAAGGTGATATGAGTCATAAAATAGTCAAAAATCTCTTAAAATTGGAAATTTTGACCCATTACATTAAGATTCTGTCCACAAGTGTGAAATATTATTTACTATCATCAACCGACAAGAAATCTTAAGATTCCATTAATTGTAGATTTTAAAGGCATTATCCCACTTCTGGTCAAGGTGATATGAGTCAAAATATAGTCAAAAATCTCTTAAAATTAGAAATATTGACCCATTACATTAAGATTCTGCTCATAAGTGCGAAATATTATTTACTATCATCAGCCGACAAGAAATCTTAAGATTCCATTAAATGTAGATTTTAAAGGCATTATCCCATTTCTGGTCAAGGTGATATGAGTCATAAAATAGTCAAAAATCTCTTAAAATTGGAAATTTTGACCCATTACATAAAGATTCTGTCCACAAGTGTGAAATATTATTTACTATCATCAACCGACAAGAAATCTTAAGATTCCATTAATTGTAGATTTTAAAGGCATTATCCCACGTCTGTCAAGTTGATACAAGTTATAATATAGTAAAAAATCTCTTAAAATTAGAAATATTGACCCATTACATTAAGACCTTTGTTCATAGGTTTGAAATGTTATTTACTATCATCAATCGACAAGAAATCTTAAGATTCCATTAATTGTAGATTTTAAAGGCATTATCCCACTTCTGGTCAAGGTGATATGAGTCATAAAAAAGTCAAAAATCTCTTAAAATTAGAAATATTGACCCATTGCATTCACATTCTGCTCACAAGTGTGAAATGTTATTTACTTTCTGCAGCCAACCAGAAATCTTAAGATTCCATTAATTGTAGATTTCAATGGCATTATTCCATTTATGGTCGAGGCAATGTGAGTCTTAATATAGTCAAAAATCTTGTAAAATTAACAGTATTAACCCATTGCATTCACATTCTACTCACAAGTGCGAAATGTTATTTATTATCTTCAGCCGAGAACAAATCTTAAGATTCCATTAACTGTAGATTTTAAAGGTGTTATTCCATTTATGGTTGAGCGAGGAAGTGACTATGGTTTTATGCTGCTTACCAATATTCCAGCAATATCACTGGGGGACACCAGAAATGGGCTTCACTCATTGTACCCATATTGGGAATCAACCCAGGTCTTCGGAGTCACGAGCCAATGTTTTAACCACTAGGCTACCCGACCGCCCCCACTTATGGTTGAGGTGATATGAGTGATAAATAGAGGTTATCACGCGAGTGTGTTTGGGGATGGTAAATATCCTGTATTAGGAATAAATATTGTATTTAGCGAGCCTTGGCTTGTTAAATACATAGTAATTGATATTTCTCCAGATTCTGATCGCTGAATGACAAGGGCGATGCCATGTTTGTTTATAAACAGTGAAAGTAGTCCCAACTTGACCTTTGATATTTGCATCTCTATCCGCATATGACCCTAACGGATATCGTTTTTATCCATTGGCTTTATTCTGCTGAGAAACCTACCCATTTTATGATAATACAGTATAAAATCTCATAAAATTAGAAATATTGACCCATTACATTCAGATTCTGTCCACAAGTTTGAAATGTTATTTACTATCATCAGCTGAAAGAAAATCTAAAGATTCCATTAACTGTAGATTTTACAGGTGTTCTCCCTTTTTCTGGTCGAGGCCACATAAGTAATAATATATACTGAACAACAAAAGTTCCTGTGACATTAAATAAGATTTAATGCAAAGTTATGTTTTTTACCAAATCTGAAACAATTGCTAAGATTGAAATATATGCCTGATATCACTAAGAACCACTATTCCATGAACAAAATATTATCTTTTAATGGTATCCCTAGTCAAAAATTAACTAAGATATTACAATACATCTATCAAAGTCTACGAGTGCGTAGTAAATTACTTAGTAAATCCGATATGTCCAGAAATAATTAGTTGTTTTGAAACTTTCGCATCTAGATCAGGAGTATCTACATTTCATTTTTGTCGGTTTGTTTCTACTAGAAATGCATATACATTTAAATTGTCAAATTGTCATGACATGATGAGTATACTACTGATAGATCCTTTTGTATTGAACGTCATGCTATGGCTGAAAGCCTTTGCGACATAAAACTTCATATTTCCATTCCATTCCTTTTGTATTCCTTTTGTATTTCATACTACTACTGCTGTCACTGTGGTTATTACCACTGTTATTACAATACTTCTATTACATGTCAAGCATCATATTAGTTATCCAATAATTATATAATGCGCTGTACAGCTGTAAATGATATTGTTTATCTGAATGTGTATATGGGCCAATGGCCTTTCATACAATAAAGATTGATTGATTGACTTCAGAAAAAGCGTGATTTCATAAAAAACATGAACATGCCAAAATGTCAATTTACAAATCAATAGTGTGTGTGTCCACCTCTGGCTGCAATGCAAGCAACACGTCTTCGTCTCATGGAATATACCAGGCGTCGCACAAAGTCATGTGGGTTATCTGTCCATATCTGCTGGAGCATGTTTGAAGTTCCTGCTGGGTCTGTGGAACACGTGGTTGACGTCGAAGGCGCCGATCCATCTCATCCCATATGTGCTCGATTGGTGAGAGATCAGGGGAGTGAGCCGGCCAGGGGATGACAATTACGTTGGTTTGTTGAAGAGAATGCTGAACAAGTCGAACAATATGAGACCGGGCATTGTCATGTTGAAAGGTAATGCCTGGGCCATGACGACGACAAAACGGTAGAACAACAGGGCCAGTGATCTCGTTGCGGTAGCGCTGTCCAATGAGATTTCCCTTTACCACTATCAAACAGGTCCTCTGTCTTGCTGTAATCCCACCCCATACCATAATGCTGCCGCCCCCGAACCAATCTTCTTCCATAACACAACGATTGAAGTAACATTCACCTTGACGTAGGTACACGAATCCGTCCATCGCTTTGGCTGAGGTGAAAACGAGACTCGTCAGTGAATAGAACTTGTCCCCACTGCATGGCCGTCCAGCGTAGACGCTGTCTACACCAGTGTAGACATGCTTGACGGTGGTTTCCTGTCAAAATGGGAATTCTGGTGGGTCTTCTGGCGACAATCCCTGCACATCTGAGGTGGTGAGGTACGGTTTGTGAAGATATCTGTCAAAGGCCAGGGATGCTTCTTGCAGTCACTGTTGCTGGCTGAAATCGATTTCGTAGGTGTATTGTTCAAATCGAGTTGTCTTGTCGATTATTGGTTATGCATGGCCTGCCACTGCGAGGATGGTCTCTGACTGCATTCGTCTGTTGCCAATGTTGCCATAAACACCAAATTGCTCACAGGCGCTCATTTTCGGACAAGCGTTGCATTTCGTAATGTGGAATAATTGCGTAAATTTGTTGTTTTTCTGAGTGGTTGTTGTCAGCACGATGCTAAACAATGCACATGGAATCCAGTTAACACACATGTTTTTATACCCATTCTTGGGTAGTGAAATGCATGGGGCTTGCATAAAAGTCAACTTTTGCATCGAATGCATGCTTTTCTGTAGCAGTTGCGTTTTTGTGACTAGATTCCATACATGTACTACAATATTGAAAACCAAACGTCACTTGTTTGAAAAATACACTAAAATATTGGTGTCACAGGAACTTTTGTTGTTGAGTATAGTACCTGGCAAATGAAATGAGAACAAAGAAGTACTGCTTATTACCATAGTTAATGTAGAGATCTACTTGAATGAGGTAAAATGTACATATTGATAATCTATGTCAGGCAGAATAGTTTCTTTTTGTCTTTGCTTCAGGAGTTCACAAAGTATTAGTAAGAATTAGTCTTCAGGCGAATCATATGTCCTGTGATGAAAATATGAGGGCTATATTGAATTTTACTTATCGCGTACATGATGACACTTTCAAAGACATGTTAGGAGGGGTTACTTTGATCAGAAACATTATTCTTCAAGGTCAAATTGTTGGTTCTCAAACTCGCTCCAAGAGAGCATTGCTACCTTTTATTGGTGAATTCTCACACAATTTATTTGGTGCCGCCCTGACAGCGACGTGAACATAATACGACAACATATCAATATCTTATCAAACAGAATGAGAGCTGAAGAAGCAGCTTTTAATGTGTCACAGGATTACATGGGTTTGTACATATTTAAGGCTAATGACAGAATGGATGGTTTGAAGCAAGGTATAATTCAAATAATTCCAGTAAAGTAAAATTATTTTTTTCTGCTACAACATTAACAATATGAGCGAATGACCTTGCTTAAATTTACACTGAGGTTCTCACACCCTTCATAGAGATAGTTCCTCCTTGGAATTCAAGTATCAACAATCTCCTGAGCAGTAAGAGATCTGAACAGACAACTAGTCAGTAGTAATTAGGGAATCATCTTGTGACATGTTTATGGCTAGTGTGTCAGGTCAGTGCTAGCAGTAGCTCGCCTGTATTCAGTTGTTTGAACCCTCAACAGACCAATGAACCCTTCAGTATAAACTATCAATTTCCACTTTCCCCAGTTTGGCTTTAGCAAGTCAAATACACATATCCATGGAAGGTGGTAATACATCAATCTATACAGATGTTCACAGGTCATAATCAACCTAGGACATTTTATACACAATATCATCATACAATCTACACTAAATGGAATGTTAAGATTTCTTCTTGGCTGATGATAGTAAATCACATTTCAAACTTGTGAGCAGAACCTGAGTGTTATGGGTCAATGTCTAATTTTAAGAGATTTTTTGCTATTTTATTACTCATATCCCCTCGACCAGAAATGGGATAACACCTATAAAATCTACAGTTAACGGAATCTGAAGATTTTCTTTTGGCTGCGGATAGTAAATCACATTTCTAGCTTGTGAGCAGATTCTGAATGCTATGGGTTAATATTTCTAAGTTTAAGAGATTTTTTACAATATCATTACTCATCTCCCCTCAGCCAGAAATGGGATAAAGTCTATAAACTCGACAAATAATGGAATCTTAAGATTTCTTCTTGGCCGATGATAGTAAATAACATTTCTAGCCCGTGAGCAAAGCCTGAATACTTTGAGTCAAGATTTCTAATTTCTTGTCGGTTGATGATAGTAAATAACATTTCAAACCTATGAACAAAGGTCTAAATGTAATGGGTCAGTATTTCTAATTTTAAGAGATTTTTGACTATATTATGACTCATATCACCTTGACCAGAAGTGGGATAATGCCTTTAAAATCTACAATTAATAGAATCTAAAGCTTTCTTCTCGGTTGATGATAGTGAATAATATTTCACACTTGTGGACAGAATCTTAATGTAATAGGACAATATTTCTAATTTTAAGAGATTTTCTACTATATTAATACTCATATCACCTTGACCAGAAGTGGGATAATGCCTTTAAAATCTACAATTAATAGAATCTAAAGCTTTCTTCTCGGTTGATGATAGTAAATAATATTTCACACTTGTGGACAGAATCTTAATGTAATAGGACAATATTTCTAATTTTAAGAGATTTTCTACTATATTAATACTCATATCACCTTGACCAGAAATGGGATAATGCCTTTAAAATCTACAATTAATAGAATCTAAAGCTTTCTTCTCGGTTGATGATAGTAAATAATATTTCACACTTGTGGAGTGAATCTTAATGTAATAGGACAATATTTCTAATTTTAAGAGATTTTTGACTATATTATGACTCATATCACCTTGACCAGAAGTGGGATAATGCCTTTAAAATCTACAATTAATGGAATCTTAAGATTTCTTGTCGGTTGATGATAGTAAATATCATTTCAAACCTATGAACAAAGGTCTAAATGTAATGGGTCAGTATTTCTAATTTTAAGAGATGTTTGACTATATTATGACTCATATCACCTTGACCAGAAGTGGGATAATGCCTTTAAAATCTACAATTCATGGAATCTTAAGAATTCTCCTCGGTTGATGATAGTAAATAATATTTCAAACTTGTGGACAGAATCTTAATGTAATGGGTCAATATTTCTAATTTTAAGAGATTTTTGACTATATTTTGACTCATATCACCTTGACCAGAAGTGGGATAATGCCTTTAAAATCTACAATTAATGGAATCTTAAGATTTCTTGTCGGTTGATGATAGTAAATAATATTTCAGACCTATGAACAAAGGTCTAAATGTAATGGGTCAATATTTCTAATTTTAAGAGATTTTTTACTATATCATGACTTGTATCACCTTGACCAGAAATGGGATAAAGTCTATAAACTCGACAAATAATGGAATCTTAAGATTTCTTCTTGGCCGATGATAGTATATAACATTTCTAGCCCGTGAGCAAAGCCTGAATACTTTGAGTCAAGATTTCTAATTTCTTGTCGGTTGATGATAGTAAATAACATTTCAAACCTATGAACAAAGGTCTAAATGTAATGGGTCAGTATTTAATTTTAAGAGATTTTTGACTATATTATGACTCATATCACCTCGACAGAAATGGGATAATGCCTTTAAAATCTACAATCAATGGAATCTAAAGATTTCTTCTCGGTTGATGATAGTAAATAATATTTCACACTTGTGGACTGAATCTTAATGTAATAGGACAATATTTCTAATTTTAAGAGATTTTCTACTATATTAATACTCATATCACCTTGACCGGAAATGGGATAAAACCTACAAACTTGACAAATAATAGAATCTTAAGATTTTCTTTTGGCTGATGATAGTAAATCATATTTCAAACATGTGAGCAGAATTTGAGTGCTTTGGGTCAATATTTCTTATTTTAAGAGATTTTTGACTATATCCTTACTTATCTTGCCTTGACCAAAAATGGGATAACACCTTTAAACTCTACAATTAAGGTAATCTTAAGATTTTCTTTTAGCTACTGATGGTAAATCACATTTCTAACTTGTGAGCAGAATCTGAATGCTATTGACCAATATTTTTAATTTTAAAAGATTTTTTGCTATTTTATTACTCATATCCCCTAGACCAGAAATGAGATAACATCTATAAAATCTTCAGTTAACGGAATCTGAGGATTTCTTCATGACTACTGATAGTAAATAACATTTGAAACTTGTGAGCAGAATCTGAATGCAATGGGTCAATATTTCTAATTCTAAGAGATTTTCTACCATATTATTATTCATATAACCTTGACCAGAAATGGGATAACGCCTTTAAAATCTACAATTAATGAAATCTTAAGATTTTCTCTTGGCTGCTGATAGCAAAGCACATTTCTAGCTTGTGAGCAGAATCTGAATGCAATGGGTCAATATTTCTAATTTTTAAGTGAGTTGGGTTTAACACCGCTTTTAACATTATTCCAGTTATATCACGGTGTGTCAGCTTAATGTGGGAGGAAAGCCCGAACGAAGTGATGGTGCTGACAAACCTAGAAGCATTATTGGGGTGAACCAGGATTTGAACCAACCATCATAGGTTGCTGGCGGATCAAAGGGACGCAACTCTGCACAGTGAATCGCGGCGCCTTAGACGACACGGCCACCTGTGCCCCCTCTAATTTTAAGAGATTTTTTACTATATCATCACTCATCTGCCCTTGACCAGAAATGGGATAACACCTTTAAAATCTACAATTAATGAAATCTTAAGATTTCTTCTTGGCTGATGACAGTAAATAACATTTCAAACCTGTGAACAAAGCCTCAACACTTTGAGTCAAGATTTCTAATTTTAAAAGATTTTTTTTACTATATTATTATTCATATAACCTTGACCAGAAATGGGATAACACCTTTAAAATCTACTATTAATGAAATCTTAAGATTTCTTCTTGGCTGATGATAGTAAATAACATTTCAAACCTGTGAGGAGAATCTGAATGCTATGGGTCAATATTGCTAATGTTAAGAGATTGTTGACTATATTATTACTCACATCCCCTCAACCAGAAGTGGCATAAATGTTATGCTTTCAAGAATGAAAGGAATCTTGAGAGTTTTGTTTTCTGAACATTGTCATTCACATTTACAACCTTTGAGAAACATGTACTTTGACAATAAGCTGTGCATATGAAACTACATAGTTTAAAAAAAAGCTTCGTCCCCTTCACATCTGTAATAGGCTAACTGATCATCATGGAGGGACTGACTGCACAATGCATGACATTGTGCTAGGTCTGTACCTGCCTAGATAGAAACCACAGAAAAAAGGTAAAAAGTAAAGGTATAATGACTTACCTACACATTCTGGTCTTTCAAAGAAATATTATCTTAGAAACTTCAGCCACTTGGCCTTCAACAGCAAGGACCAGACGACCATTTTGATCAAGTTGTAAAGGGAGGATAACTCTTACTGTTGCTTTGTCTTGTAAATTTTAATGTCAATGGTGACAGAGCATGAGATAACAAGTTCAGTTCTCTATTAGTAATGGATTTATTAGATATATGTTATCTGTCTTAAGTTGGTAATTTTGAAACCTTTCTAAATATTTCAATCATATTAAATAATATCATTTAGATTCCATATCGTCTCCCCAGAAATATGAGGACATTTTGCTGGCAAAACGGTTATGAAAGCTTCAACATTTTTATGTCAATAACCTACCAGGAATGGTTCAATGAGTTTCCCAGTTATTTTAATACTGACCAGGAAGGAGATTTTGTCATACCGGGTATTACATATGTATTTTTTCCTTTAAAACAATGAGAAAAAGAATAGGGTGGTGGGTGAATCAAAGGAACATTAAAGAAATCTTTTTTTTAAAAAGAGAAATCTTTTTCAACAATTTCTACTCTAATATTTCTCTATGTAATTAGTTTCTTTTATTTTTTAAGTTAGACTTCTAAGATGAAGCACAAACTTTCTCACATCCTGCATCTGCTATGCCTGGAAGCAGTTACATGTACCTCCACCATTAATATAAGAAAATAGTTGCTTTTATCATCATGTACACAATAATCAAATGGAGTGATTTTTAATAATTGTTACCACTAAAATCTAACATGCTAATGATAGTAATATTTACAAAAAATGACTTTGGGACTTGAAAATACAAACAAAAATACACACATCAGTTGCCAGAGGGCTGTGAGGTGTTGTTGCTCAGAAATCCCTTGAACAGTACAAATTTAACTGTACCCCTTTCAACTCTGACATTTTGAGTATTCATTGTTTGATGATGTTTAATGACACACTTAGTTATATTCAAAATAATTAATATTATTATATTGATGTACATACCCTCCCACATATATTTTGTGAACATCATGGCCTATTGTACAATGTCATGAGTATTTATTCCTAGACATTTACCTGCTGTTTTACTGTGTATGAGAAGAAATATGTCCAACTCTCATAACTCTTGCAAAATTGCATAACACAAACATCCTAGGAACTTGAATTATTACGCTTGTATCCCCACCAATGAGTGGCATAACAACTTTAAAATACATAAATTAGAGAATAATTTTATTTTCATTTGGCTTTTGCTATTTTGTAGGAAACACTGTGTTCAGAAGTGGCCAAGATATCTATTTAACAGAAAATTTACTCTGTTTTTAAACATGTCACCACCTCACAAAGGTTATGATATGATAGACAATTAAATAATACATTTGGGACTGATATCATGGTTAGAAATTAAACATGGCAATGGGCAGTAATTACAGATAATAAGCAACACGACCATTTTTATAGGAATTGCATTTTGTCATGAGCAATATGCATAAAAAGAAGAAATTGTATTCCGCATTAGTTCCGCATTACCACTTTTATACGCTGCTATATTTAGCTGCAAATGTCGGGCATCGAGTCAGTAGCATTGCCATTGGCGCACTTTGCAGAACGGAGTAAAAATACAAAACACAAGAAGTGCAGATGATTTTGCTCTTTTTAAATGTTTGTCAATTAAACACATAGTTGCATGCCACAGATATAATTCTCTACGGTGTTTATCCCAGTTCTGGTCGTATCCCAGTTCTGGTCGCTACACACGCGCAACTTCATTAACCGGCTACAGCGCTTCCGCTCTCTCACTTTTCCCTTACCGTGGCTCAAGCTCCAATATGCACTCGACTGACCCATCCACATGGGTCAAAGGCAAACTGACACGCTGTGAAGTCAATTACATGCATGCGCAATTCTTGGTTTATTTCACGATGCTTCCCTATTGAGAGTGTGTATTGTGAATTCGCGCCAATTTCTACAATGCAGATATGATATGACATGATCAAGCCACTTCTGTCGCGCGCGAGACAATCACCTTGTCGCCTTGCCGAGAATACCACGTTTCAGCGATAGCCGAATCCGACAAAATGCGGGCACGTGATTTCTATAGTCCGTTTCTCCATGTTGGGCGCTTTGCACTATATATTCACAGTTTGTATCGGTCGAGAGGAGGATGGGGCCACACAGCCAATACACGACCTGGGAAACAATACAGTTTACTAAGGATATCGCCTAGTGTCAGTTTCCGCGCTATAGCGCTACCATTGTCTCGCCATATCGTTACCGTGACTCGCGCACCAGTGTACCCCCATTTACCCATCCCTATTCAATTAGGGAAGCAGAAAGACTATATCGTCAAGGTGTGTATTGCCAAATGGGGTCAGGCAGTCAGCGCACGACCTTGCATTAGTGCCGGGAATTCAACTTTTAGGGATAACCGAATCAGCATGTTGACACGTGATTTCTATAGTCCGTTTCTGCAAACGTTAAAAGTAAGTCTCTGCTGACATCCGTAAACCATAGCGATGGAACACAGTTGCAGTTCACCAGGAAACAGGGCACAACAATCACATCACAGACCGCACGGGGTCGGTATTAATTCAAGAAATAAGTATGCCTATTAGAAAAGGCCCTTCCTAGCACGTTCATTAATATTCTGAGTTGATTGAAATGCGGTGAACGGGGCTTATGCCGATATTTTACTGCAGCTTCTTTCACTTCTTTCTTAAAATATATTTCTATAGTCCGTTTCTGCTTTTGTTGTTTACCCTCAGTATGTACACTCTATTTCACTGAGACTGACAAGTGATCTCGGTAGTCGATAGCGGATAAACACATTCGCAGTTCACTGAAACTTATACCCAAAGACCACGTACTTGTTTATGAAATCGACAAACCTACACCACAGGTTTACAGACAATGCTATAGCGTATAGCGCGAAGAGCAAGGGCGGTTCTTTCATCGTCTTTCCTGAAAAAGTTTGAAGTGTCGTAAAATATCACTGTTTTCCCCACAAAATGACATTCGCAGAGTCAGATCACAGTTTGGTGTATTGTGATTTTGTGAATGCATTTCAATAATGAACTGCATCTTTAAATACTAAAGAGTGCCTGGTCTGACAGCTATTGGATGGTCTGGTGAGGTACATTAGGTTAAAGTATGTTGTTATACATGAATTCTGTTTCATTTTTCTTTCCGTAGCCTTCAATTCTATGTCGCTAGAATTAAACATGGCCATGGACAAGCCCAGTGTATACAAACACACGAAATTTGGTCGAAATCGGCCCAGTATTACCCGAGATATTAATGTTTGGGGTTCTGCTATATGGCAAGTTTATGGACGGGTGCCAAAGAGTTCCCTCTTTAAAATGTTGTAACATCCTTGTCAATTGAGCTACAGTCAAACGGTTTAGTGTTCTGGATTCGTCAGGAGATAGGCTACCAGAATAGCACAATCTAATGATTATGCATGTGGAAAAGCTTAAGCTTGAATCCAATATGGCTGCCAAACGGTGCGTTGTAGCTACCATGGTCCTGCAGTACAAAATGATGGGCATCTGATTGCGCTGCCGCATGGCAAATCTGGAAGTCATTGGACAATTGGTTTCGAAGATTATTGCTGCTGAAGTTGAAACTTTGATGAGTTATCTGCCCTTAGCCATTGGGCCTATGGCCTTGGGTTTTTGCTGGGCACTGCATCACATTGGTGTCCATGTTGCTGTTGATTTTGGAGCGATTTTGGCAACTGGTAGCTTTTGTAGCAATGGTACCAAAAACGGCGGAATAATAAATAATAATAATAATAATATCTGTAATTACAATAGGTCTTCTGCCTTTCAGGCACGAAGCCCTAATTAAAAATCGTTATTTGAGCGATTTTGGCAGTTTTGACACCGGAATCGGGTAGCAAGACAAAAAACATTTCGAAAAAACCAAGGTCACCAAGGTGACGGGGTCAAGGTCATTTGTGTACTTTTTTATGCCTTTTGGGAACGAGCTGAAACGTGACTGTAGTTGCATGTATGGTGGTAGCGATTTGTGTTTGTGCTTAACCCCTACTTGATGTATCTCTCGTATTATTCATCTTGTGAGAATATTATGTCCGCCGTCCGTCCGCGTGTCTGTCCGCCAAAAATGTTTTTTTAGCATTACTCATAAACCGTTCAATGTACAGTGCTGTAACTTTGTTGAAATCTTTATATGGTCTGTATCTACTCATGCTGTGAAAATCAAGCCATTTAGTCCTCAAGTTGTGTTTCCATGGCAACCTGAAAGAAAAAATCTTAAATCCAAGATGGCGGCCAAACGGTTGAATTTAATCCATTTTTAGTCTGGAGGGTAAAATGATCAGTATCTTATGACGGTGTCGCATGTAAAATTTGAAAGCTATTGGGTCCATAGTGTCTGAGATATATGCTGTTTTATGCCGTTGTTAATCAATTGATGCATTCAATCCAATATGGCCGCCAAATGGCTCAACTTTTGACAAGCCACTAAGAACAAAACTTGTTGGGCTTGCTATGCTGATGCGTCATGTCACTTTTCAACGTTGATTCACGAAGAACTTGGGCAGATGTGCTGTTTGCAGATAAATTTCCAGAATCCAATATGGCCGCTCAACTAATTACATTTTGACATGCATGTAAGAACAAAATATGTGCGACAAAAAAAGTTATTATATACTGCCAATTTACAACTATGTCTATGCGAAACCAATGACGATATATTCTTTTTTTAAAAATATTTAGGACAGTATTTTCATCAGAAGCAAACTCTTATATTTCCGTAACAAATTGAGATATGTCAAAACGGTTCTAGAGTGTTGACGTTTGAACTATGGACAAAATATGAGCAAATTTTGAAAGTACTGTGGCTGATACAGGAAGAGAAAATGATTGCGGAAGAGGCGAACCCAGCACAAAATGACAAATCCGCTATCAACATGTTCAATCCAATATGGCCACCAAACCACGTGACTTTTGCCATGTGTTCAAGAACAGAAAATGCTCAGCGGCCAATGGCAAGATAGGAAGCAGTTGCTGCAACTACTTTGCATGATAAGATTCCATGTAAACACGTAATTGCAAAGTCATGCATTATGTTGGTGACAAATTTCGGCCGGAAGTAGCATTCAATATGGCGGCTATTAAAGCAGATATCAAAATTTCGCTAAGATAGTTTGTAGTGTGGTGCATAGAGACCAAGCATGCAAAGTTTTGAAGCCTTTGCTCTGGTAGTTTCAGAGGAGATAGATTTGGCGGCCAAGTGGTGAGAAATTGCTAAAATGCATGTGGAAAAGCTTCAATCCAATATGGCTGCCAAACGGTGCGTTTTAGCGACATTGGCCGTCGAGGCAAAATTGATGGGCATGTGATTGGGCTGCCGCATGCCAAATTTGGTAGTCATTGGACTTTTAGTTTCGGAGATATTTGCTGCTGAAATTGAAATTTTTGAAATTGTTTTGAGTTATCTGCCCTTAGCCATTGGGCCTATGGCCTTGGATTTTTGCTGGGCACTGCATCACATTGGTGCCGATGTTGCTGTTGATTTTGGAGCGATTCTGGCTACTGGTTCTCTTTGTAGCAATGGTACAAAAAACGGCGGAATAATAAATAATAATAATAATAATATTTGTAATTACAATAGGTCTTCTGCCTTTTAGGCACGAAGCCCTAATAATAATATTTGCAATTACAATAGGGCTTCTGCTTTGCAGGCACGAAGCCCTAATTAAAAATCGTTATTTGAGCGATTTGGGCAGTTTTGACACCGGAATCGGGTAGCAAGACAAAAAACATTTCGAAAAAACCAAGGTCACCAAGGTGACGGGGTCAAGGTCATTTGTGTACTTTTTTATGCCTTTTGGGGGCGAGCTGAATCGTGACTGTAGTTGCATGTATGGTGGTGGCGATTGGTGTTTGTGCTTAACCCCGACTTGATGTATCATTCGTATTATTCAGATTTGGAGAATATTATGTCCACCGTCCGTCCGCGTGTTTGTCCGCCAAAAATGTTTTTTTAGCATTACTCATAAACCGTTCAATGTACAGTGCTGTAACTTTGTAGAAATCTTTATATGGTCTGTATCTACTCATGCTGTGAAAATCAAGCCATTTGGTTTTCAAGTTGTGTTTCCATGGCAACCTGAAAGAAAAAATCTTAAATCCAAGATGGCGGCCAAACGGTTGAATTTATCAATTTTTAGTCTGAGGGTAAAATGATCAGTGTCTTATGACGGTGTCGCATGTAAAATTTGAAAGGTATTGGGTCCATAGTGTCTGAGATATATGCTGTTTTATGCCGTTTTTAATCAATTGATGCATTCAATCCAATATGGCCGCCAAATGGCTCAACTTTTGACAAGCCACTAAGAACAATACTTGTTCGGCTTGCTATGCTGATGCGTCATGTCACTTTCCAACGTTGATTCACGAAGAACCTGGGCAGATGTGCTGTTTGCAGATAAATTTCCAGAATCCAATATGGCCGCTCAACTAATTACATTTTGACATGCATCTAAGAACAAAATATGTGCGACATACAAAGTTGTTATATACTGCCAATTTACAACTATGTCTATGCGAAACCAATGACGATATATTCTTTTCAAAAAAATATTTATGACAGTACTTACATCAAAAGCAAACTCTTATATTTCCGTAACTAATTGAGATATGTAAAAACGGTTAGAATGTGTTGATGTTTGAACTATTGAGAAAATATGTGCAAATTTTGAAAGTACTGTGGCTGATACAGGAAGAGAAAATGATTGCGGAAGAGGCGAACCGAGCACAAAATGACAAATCCGCTATCAACATGTTCAATCCAATATGGCCACCAAACCACGTGACTTTTGCCATGTGTTCAAGAACAGAAAATGTTCAGCGGCCAATGGCAAGATAGGAAGCAGTTGCTGCAACTACTTTGCATGATAAGATTCCATGTAAACACGTAATTGCAAAGTCATGCATTATGTTGGTGACAAATTTCGGCCGGAAGTAGCATTCAATATGGCGGCTATTAAAGCAGATATCAAAATTTCGCTAAGATAGTTTGTAGTGTGGTGCATAGAGACCAAGCATGCAAAGTTTTGAAGCCTTTGCTCTGGTAGTTTCAGAGGAGATAGATTTGGCGGCCAAGTGGTGAGAAAGTGCTAAAATGCATGTGGCAAAGCTTCAATCCAATATGGCTGCCAAACGGTGCGTTTTAGCGACATTGTCCGTCGAGGCAAAATTGATGGGCATCTGATTGGGCTGCCGCATGCCAAATTTGGTAGTCATTGGACTTTTAGTTTCGGAGATATTTGCTGCTGAAATTGAAATTTTTGAAATTGTTTTGAGTTGTCTGCCCTTTGCCATTGCGCCTACGGCCTTGGAATTTTGCTGGTATCTGCGTCACGTTGGTGCCGATGTTGCTGTCGATTTTGGAGTGATTCTGTCCACTGGTTCTCTTTGTAGCTCTGGTACAAAAAACGGCGGAATAATAAATAATAATAAATATAGCTGCAAGCAGCGATGTCGGGCTCCCGCTAGTTAGAATTGTAGAAGCGGATCCTGTTCTATTCATAGAAGTACTTTTTGAAAATTGCACTTTGGTTATACAGAGTACTAAAAACCATTGAAACTGAGTTCTTAATTAAACTAATTTGTTACCATTAATGCATTTTCTCCTGTTGATATATAAAAGCATTCAGATATGCGGAAGGATATGTGCTATAATGTTGTTATACATGAATTATGTATCATTTCTCTCTTATATGCTGCATGACTACAATACTCTACCAATACACACGAAATTTAGCCGAAATCGGACCAGTAGTTCCCGAGTAACAGGTGTCTAGAGTTGTGCTATTTGTGCTAATGGCCAAAGAGTTCCATTTTCAAAAGGATGTAGCTCCGTTGTCCGTGGAGCTACAGACAAACGGTTTTGTGTTCTGGAATGGTCAGGACAAGGGCTATCAGGAAAATATATCACATTTAACATAAACACATGTTTTCTTTGAAGTTGTTAGTATGGTACTTGGAGCCAAAGTCTGGAGAGTTTGGAAGCTTTTGAGCTGGTAGTTTGAGCTGAGGAGATTTTGGGAGTCAAGTACTGAGAAATCTGCTAAAAAACAGTGCAAAAACACTTAATCCGATCTGGAGGCCAAACGAAGCGATTTCGCTACATTGGATGTGTAGAGAATTTGTTGGCCATCTGATTCCGCACCAGCTCAAGAATTTTTGAAGTCTTTGGAGCTTTCCTGGCGGAGTTATGAGCTGTTGAAATTGCGATTTTTAAAGTTGTTTTGAGTTATCTGCCCTTAGTCTTTGAGTCTAGAGTCTTGAGATTTTTGTGGTATCTGCTTCAGGACCTAAGCTATCTTTGTGGAAATTTTCAAGAGATTCTGAGCAGTAGTTTTGGAGTTCGGATTGGAACAAAAATCGGCGGAATAATAATAAATAATAATAATAATAATAATAATAATAATAATAAATCGAACAATAACAAGAGGGCTCTTGCCAAGATGGCAGGGAGCCCTAATAATAATATTTGCAATTACAATAGGGCTTCTGCTTTGCAGGCACGAAGCCCTAATAATGGGTCTCTAAATATCAGCAAAAACCGTTTTAATGTACGGCATTATGGGAAATATAGCTTTCTCGCTTTATTGCTTTCTCGATCTATCGCTTTATCGTTTTATCGCTCTATCGCTTTATCGCTTGATCACTTTCTCGCTCTATCGCTTCCTCTAATGACTAACCATTGCCATATGAGTTAATTATAAATGCAAAAAACATAGCGTAGACATAATTACCGTATTCGACGTAATAAGCGCCCAGGGCGCTCTCAAAATTAGAATATTATTTTGGTGAAAAAAAAAGTTGAGTTAAAAAATATATTTCGTGGTTTATGCTGACAGCCTGAAATGTTTATGTACGACAGATATATATTTCCCGAATTTAATTGCCCATAATTAAGTGTGCATATAACGCACGACTGCGTATTATACGCGAATAAATAAGTCTAGTGATTGGGATTGTTTACTAGCCAATATATTAGCAAATATCGCCGTGGGCGTTGATAAGAGCGGGGCGCTTATTCCGTCGAATACGGTAATTATACTTTGCATTTATGTCTCAGAAATGACTGTTGATAAGACGGCTTCACTGAACACTTTGAATAGCGGAAATACCAACTTGAATATAAAACCAAATCAACTATCTATTTCCACATTACGGTTACTGAGAACAATATGTCATCCAAAAACT
Organism: Haliotis cracherodii; assembly: GCF_022045235.1. Lineage (NCBI taxonomy): Eukaryota > Metazoa > Mollusca > Gastropoda > Lepetellida > Haliotidae > Haliotis > Haliotis cracherodii. The sequence continues at coordinate 70,774,973 of NW_027266297.1, forward strand.
AGAAATTACATAATGGACATCCGGTAGTATTACCACTGCTTAGGTGAGGACTTCCACTTTGATGACATCTACTCCGCAAACAGAATAAACATTGACATAAGCGTTGTTTTTAGGAAAACACTATTGCTTTTCAGGAAGTACATACGATTCAGCGCTATTGAGCGGTGTTACAAGCTATTTGTTTTGATAACTTGGCCTGGGGGCGGGGGATCCAATAGCTAGATAAGGCCATAAATCAATCAAATTCTTTTTTACGCAGAAATACGTGGATTGTTAAAAAAGCACACATGTCTGTACTGTTAAATTATAGTTAAGTAGATAGTGGGCTAATTTCAACATTCCGTACATATGTATAATTTGAAATGCGACTGGAAACATCTCAGCTCTCTTATATAATTAAAACCAACATCAGCGGCCTGTCCTCATTTGGCCTACACCTCATTTCGACTACACCCTTATCAAAACAAATTTACAGCTGACTGCACATAAGTCAAGTGCCGTGTTACCTCTAAAATAATGAACTGACCCAAAAGAAGGTTAAACAGACAAGACAATCTTGAAGCTTCATACATTGTTTAATAGCTGATGTTTACATTATGCAGTAATAATAATAATAATGACTCATGATTACTGTAGCTTTAGTACATATCCAACGGCATCAAGAAATTGCATTACAGTTTTTCTTCCACTAAGAAGCTGTGTCTTTAGTCTTTCAATTCTTTCGTCCCTTTGTCTGTCAACACGAGCTCGGGGTCTGCATGATCCTCCAAGATCAATTTGTTTCCTGGAGCGTCTGTCTGCCTTTTCAATCTTCTTGATCTCCTTCAAGAACTGATAGATGTTGGGGTGAGATCGGGGCATTCTCTTTTTCAGTCCACAGTGGAACCCTTCCAGATGGTTGTTGGATCGGGGACCGGTGTTGTCGTGCTGGTTCCAAATATGGCAGGGGAATCTAGCGTCGTCATCTACCCACGTGCTGGTGACATAGTCGTTAAAACCACCAATCTGTTGATCATCAGGTCATTGCTCCATCACCTCAACCCATGAATTCTGTACCATGTACAAGACAATGAACAGTATACACTTGGAGCCACAAGCTAGGACAAACGTCTTCCCCGTCATTGATGCACAGAAAGTCTCTTCCATCTTCTGTCTGTGTCCACGTTGCTTCCAAGTTGACTGCTTCTCTGGTTTCTGGAACTTGTGGAATAGTCTTGGCTCTGTTTCTGTACAGGGAAGCTTGAACACATGCAAAAGAAGGGTCAGTCGCAGCTACTTCTTCATCATAGGTTGTAAAAACTTCACTTTGAACCTCTATGCCACTTGGATTAGATTAGATCTTGGATTAGTTAACAGCCTGAGATGGACAATGCCCATTCATATAATAGGGGTGAGGCAATTAAGCATTTGAATTATTGTAGGCGAAATGAGGTGTAGGCGAAATGAGGGCAAGCCACATCAGCGCCCCACCCCCAACCCCCATCACCTCACCCCACCCACCCCCCACCCCTACCCCACACTGAGGTCAGGTTTAACAATTCACTAATATTGTTTTACGTATATACTTTTTATCGTAAAGAAACACATAATGCATGCGACCCATATCGTGACCAAGAGGGAATATTGCTATACCGCGAGAAAGCGAGCAAGCGAAAGAGCGATAAAGCGAGAAAGCGATGTCCCCTCCCCCTCCCCCCCCTCCCCCCCCCCCCCGCCACCATAATGTGACCTTGTTTCATACAGCAATTATGTACACGTTCGAGGCTGTATCAGCTGAATGAATTAAGAAAAGGTATGTTTCTTTCTTGAATGAATGTATGAAAGTTTTACGAATCATTTCTAAAACACTAGTTCATGTTTGCATGGAGCTATATATTCACCTGGTATTTGAATGTAAAAAAGTTGAGCTATCTTAAGCGCGGTCGCTCATGGATTTCATAATGCTGAGTCATGTACAATACGAGCTATTTCTAGTGTGACGTCACTCCTTCATCAGCCAATCAGATTGACGTACCTTAATGTTTCTGGCCAGGAATAGAGACTTGGCTATCCGGAATGCCAGGATGTAACCACGTTTCTATAATACAGATAATTATCATAGTGTCCAAGGGCGTATGTTTCGGCCCTCGGATGGTAGCTCAGGGTGATGACGGATGACAAAACTCAGGGGTGAAGTTTAAGACGACAGCAGGCCATGTTTATTATTGATGGTTTGGAATAAGTCGAAAAGGTACATGTTCATAATAACGTGACAGAACGCACACCGGGGCCGAGTGGCCAATTTTCCCGGGTGGAGACTCGCTCTGTCACTTACCTTCTGTCTGTCTCCCTGACTGACCATGTCAGTCCGGTTTCGTAGAGCGTGTGGCAAGGTCATTGTCCCACGTGCATGTATAGACGTAAGATCCGGCGACGTTAGGAGGTGTTAATTGTCATCTATAGATAGCGCCGGAGATTAGGGGTGGGCTTATGATAAGAGAGGAGGGGCTTATGATAGGAGAGGATACGCCGAATGTTTGCTGAATATATTAAACAGACAAAGAGCATATAATTTCGGTGCACTTGGAAACATATTGAACCAGTTAGGTATTTAGATAAATGAAGTGTTAAATAAGTATTGAAATGGTTTGTGCTAGTTTTAAATGAAAGTATTAAATGGTTTGCACTATAACAATAGTATTGAAACTCAATAGCTATGAGGTCTATCTTATCCTTAAGACTGCGTACATTTAGTCGAACTTTGTTCAGATCTGATTGTCTATGAGGGCCTGGATTTGGGTGGATATATCCACAGCAGAGTAACATAATCATTTGTAGGATAGCATGATAGAGGAGATCTATATAGAATACCCGCAATACAAAAATGTAAACAATTGTGGAATGTATGCGTGTTCTTTGAGTACATCACTGTTGCAAATATGCCCATATGCTGCCTGTAATGTACAATATTCGTCGAAGTCGAAGTTCATTTCAAGCCAAGTATTATATACTGACAGATAATCGGTGGTTGGAAGTGAAAGTGTGAAGACGTCTTCAAAAATACATTTGGAAATATCAGTGATGACGTACAAGCTAATATTTGCACAATAGGGACAATAAAACACAAGGATTTGCTGAGGAAAATGTAAGTAAATTGAACAGTAAGAAGAAAGGATAAAATCAAAGTCACCATAGTTTGGTGTAGAGTAATGAGAAATTAACTGAGAGGGGGGAATAATATAAGATATGTTTTCATAACAGATTGTGTGAACAGAAGTACTAGATAAATTTAATATAAAACAAAAATAGATAGATAGATAAAATAATAATATGGAGATTATGTCCAGTCATCAATAAACTAAGCTCACGCCCGGGGCAAGTCTAGGTTCTGGCACGCCTGGATTAATTGCATGGACTCGGCACGTGCACATGGACTGACTATTGTGTGTCGCACACCTGGATAAATTGCACGGACTCGGCACGTGCACATGAAATGAACAAGCCACAACGGCGTAATCAAAATTAGACTTCTAACAGGTTGTGATATCCTTCGAATATCAAGGAATATGCATCAAATTAAAGACTAAGAACATGATGGGGCAAATGTTCATGCGGACCATATCCAGGTAATCATACATGTTTAAGTTACATAGGCAGCAGGCTAGATTATTTACGACAATACAGTTCAAATATTGTGTTCAATGAAAGAAAACGTCGATAGATTTTTAACACACTTATTTGGGTACTATAAAACAAACTGTGGACTTTAAAGACATTTTCACTTATTGTAATAACATCAAGGTAAAACATCATATCTATCTCTGGAATCCACGAGCATAGTTAATGTCAAACATAAAAACATAAGGACGGCCAATTTTGACTTGTCGTGTGCCTTAAAGTGAGTTTAAACATGTCAAAAGTGATTGACCCTACAATTTTGGGTTATTTACCCCAACGTTCTAACTGTCAATCGTCTTAAAAGCACCATGACTTTTGTTATATATCGACTCCCTGTCTCTATGTCCGGTAACTGTGGTCCTAATTTATCAACTTATTCATATATTGTTGCAAACTGATTTGTTTACACAATAAACATTCTAATTTGTCATGAACTACCGAGGCAGTCAAGCACCCGTGTAAGAAATGTAAAAGCAGCCATGTAACATGTAGTCCCAAACGCTGGCCATTATTTCGCAGCAATAAAACTGAAAAAATGATGATGTGACTTGACTTACCCACAAACAGTACATTTTTCGAGAGAGTGTAACACAATTTTATTAAAGTTTTATTTACAATTCATGCCCAGTTAACAAGTAATCAGTGAGGTAGTATATAAATACTGGGAACGCTAAACAACTTCACTGTAAAAAAAGACAAATGAACCTGTGAATGGCGTGGTGGCCGTGGCCTTGTATATCAAGGTTTTTAATACCGAGTGAAACAAAATCGAGGTGCCAGTCTACACTGGAAATGTTGTATATGCTGCATGTCCAGCCTCCATCAATACCCCCAGTGATCTTTTCGCCATCCCGAGCCTTGCGCATAACCATTGTCATGACCTGGTTGAGTGACCTCCTTCCATCAACGTGAAAGGATTAAAATCCTAAATATATCCTATCCACATGGTATAAGCACTCACAACCAATTTCCTCTGATAGTTAACTGTCACCTTTGGTATCCTCAACAATACTCACCATGGTCAAGTGTAAAAAGCACAAACCCTAACGAGATTCTGTCTACATGGTCACACCCGGTGATTGTGAAGATCTCATATTCTATCAACAGTAAGACAACATGTATTCATTTCCATTATCCTCTTGGCGTTAGTGATTAATGTTAGAGTCCCACACAAAACTTTCTCTTAATAATTCTTACAAAATACCAAAAGGAAAGTGGGTTGTTGGAAAATGGGACATATTCCTACGTGACAAAATAAGACATAAGTAGTGGTGGCTGTTCAGTCATAATTGTACTATCTAAAGCATAAATCTGGCGAACGAAAAACGTTATATTTTCAGTCACCTGGAATGACTCACGTGGGCAAAACAACAAACCCACAAACAATCACTTCATTAATGGCGAACATTTACCAACCCGCGACAATCGTGTAAACTCCAGGTTCCCCTAGCAATAAACTCGTTTCTAAATTCACTACTGTTCTACTGTCGGGTAGCCACAGTGGCTAGACTGGACCCTCGTGGAATGGTTCATGCCATAAAAATCCAGCACCGAACACTGATTAAGACCGACCGACCTTGTGTTTATGGTCTGGTGAACACTGGTCAATGTCCGCTCATTAACTCAACGCTTGCGCTTGCGTTGGTGCCATACCTTACAGACTTGGAATTTGAGAAACTGGAGACGAGTGTGTTTTAGCCATGAATGAATCACGATTTCTTCTTCACCGGCGAGATGGAAGACAACATGTTTACGTGAATTCGACAAATTCGGTGGCGGAAGTGTCATGGTGTGTGTGTGTGTGTGTGTGTGTGTGTGTGTGTGTGTGTGTGTGTGTGTGTGTGTGTGTGTGCATATCCTACACCACGAGATCTGACTTGGTTGTGGTTCAGGGAAATTTGACAGCAAATCGCTACATGAAATCGTGTCACGGTAGACTACCTGCATAAAGCCAGCCTCAACGACTTGCCCTGGCCGTCGGGATCTCCAGATCTCAACCCAATCGAACACCTCTAGGATGAACTCGATCAATGTGTACGTCAACATCAGAACACGCTGCAGACACTCCCACAACTGGCCAAAGCGTTAGAAGCAGAATGGCTCAGAATTTCGCAGGACAGAATTCGTACACTTATCCAGTCAGTCCCGAGGAGATGCAGAGCCGTGATTGCGGCCCTGGGCGGTCACACGAGATACTGAGTTCAGCGCAACCTTGTGGCCTTATGTGACATGACAATGAAGTCTTCAATGCCTTTGTACAACGACAACATGTGACCATCGAGCTCCAAAATTTCACATTTTTATCTATGATATTAAATTAAATATATCGACTTTATTATAGACAATAAATTTATTAAAAATCGACCTGTGCGTTCTTTTATTGAAGAGTGTAGACACAATCCCCTTTCCCTTTTTAAATACATTTTGTTTTAACGATACAAATATGGTATGTAAGGGCTTCAGTCTGTGTTAATATTGCTAAACCCATGCAGTCTGCCAGCATATTACAGGTATTTCAGGTGGGTATGTACAATGCCTGGCAAATACGTCTGGAGTTTAAAAATAAATAAAATCAAACATCTTTATAAAAAATGAAAAAATATATAACAACAACAACAACAACATACAAGCACGTCTAATCATGCAACTCCAAGTCCTCGTATCATCTCATGTTATCCATATACATAACCGCATACATGAATCGCCATCCATCTTGCATACTTACACAACCATCTTACTACATTTATGCATCGCGATATGGCTGCAATATTCCCGATGCGATGTAAAATTGTAACTCACTTACTAAATCTACGCCAACCCTCGTATCTCTTTGCACGCACGCATCATGATTGCTCACCATATTACATCCATCTCACTATATCAACATCAGCCACCATGTATTCGTCGTTCGTACACACCCCTCTCGTAATGCCCCTTTGTTGTTGTGGTTGTTGCATTAAGTGTTCACCTTCTGCCTAAGCAATTTCGGCTGACCTGTCGCTCTTTGAGACTCATGTGTGTGAGTAGGGTACACATATCTATTGTGAGTTTGGTATTCACATAATTTCTGTTTTTGTATTGATATGATTTCTATTTTCGTATATTGACATAATTTCATTTTTATCTTTGGCTGCTCTGTCGATTTTACTTGCGTCCCACTGGGCTTGCCATCTTTGGGTTATAGAGACTTTGATTTTGCTTTTTATCCCTAGTTTACTAAAGGGAATAGTCTGTATCTCCGCTTTGTCTAGAGCTAGCTTCGCCAGTGTGTCCGCGTTTTCATTTCCATGAATATCTATGTGAGAGGGGATCCAACACAGCTCCACCATTTTAGTAGTAGCTACTGATCGTAGAAGGGTTGGGTTTTCTTCTTTAAGTGTCATCTGATGTTAAAGCAGTGTCAACTTTGGGAGTTTTAAAGTCCAGGAAGGGTGTAACCCTTTGTAGTGACTTTCTGGAGGCTGAATGTCACCACAATTGTGACTTCGGATGAGTTCATGTACTAATATCCCAGATGGCTTTAGTGAGGGATTTTTTCGAGCTAGGGCTCCATATCGAGTGTTTTTGTCTTGCCATATCTTTTTAACCAAAGGGTTTGATGTTCGTCTCCAGAACGACAACATTGCCTGCTCTCTTCTTAGTTTCAATGGGAGTTCTCCCGTTTCTACTTGCAGTGCTGTCTTTACTGTGCATGGCTGTTACTATCCCCATTAATTCGGCTGTGAAAATTGATTGATTATTTAAGAGCCCATATGATAGTGTTTCTTTTGGGGGTTCGTTGATATGGATGCCGAATCCTGCGCGTTTTGAGCCCGGGTCAAAGGACCCGTTGGTGTGAATGTGACACCAATTTGGCCATTTTTCGTGAATGTATGCTAATGTGATGGATTTAGCGGTATTTGGATCAGTTTCTTTATTTAGTCTGGTGGAGAGAGATATGTCGATTTTGGAGGGTTGGAGTTTGGGTGTAAAGGTGTTATTTGGGGCTGTGTTTAACTGTAAATTATTTAGGTTGTGTATATTTAGGTAATTTATTATGCGTTGAGAGATTGGTGTTAATTTTTAACGGGTTTTTTGTTTAGTTGTAGTTTGGGGGTGTTTGCACGCATATTTCTGTGTTTGAATACTATCCCTGTGGTTTTTTCGGCATTTAGTGAGAAACCCCATTTATTTGCCCATATTTTGATTTTATTTAATGCATTCTGCATTAATTTTTGAGCCATATTTATGCTTCTGGTGCGGACCCAGAGGGTTCTATCATCCGCGTATTTGTAAGTTTGAATTGTATTGGGTATTCCCACGAATAGGTCATTAATCATAACGTTGAAAAGTGTTGGGCTTAGAATGCTACCTTGGTGTGTGCCATTTTCTAAGGGACACTGTTCCGATAGCGTTTTGCCGATACCCACGGTTATTTTGCGATTAGTTAAGTTGTCTCTGATATAGTTTATTATTTGGCCTTTCAGTCCTACTTTATTTCGGGTTTTTTGTCTTAGCCCGTTATGCCATACCTGACTGACCCTATCAGTTGTTTTTTTGTAGAGAGAGGTAGTTCATAACTTGGTGTAAGATCATTGACCCACGTGTATGTATTTACGTAAGATCCGGTGACGTGAGCAGGTGTTAATTGACATTTATAGATAGCGCTGGAGATGAAGGGCCCATGATAAGAGGGGATACGCCGAATGTTTGTTGAATATATGTGCCCCTCACTTCATGATCTTTCCAATTGAGTATAAGTATTAATCTAAAATGTCTTTTGTCTTCCATCTCATGTAAAGACATCTTAAATACCATTGGTTAACACAGTAATTCAATGGCTTGCACAGCTGAGTCTACACTTTCTCCAGTATACAAGCGTCTCTCTGATTGACATTATGATAACAACTTGTATTCAGATTTCACCCTTCACGTATCTGATGTTATATAACCCACGATTACAATGATAGAGACAACACTTCGCGTTGATAAGCTTGAAGCCTGTGTGAGAGAGACTACATCAGAAAACAAAAAGCTGAAACAACAGGTACGGAGGCAACACGCTCAGCACCTAAAAGAACCTAAAATAACTACAACGTAAACCCCAAACTCTCCCCAAAAACACGCTAAATAGTGTTACTCTCCTTCTAGCTTACATGCTAAAACAAATAAATCCAGATGCTAGCACTAAAGCCCTGCATAAAGTAGCATTCAAACTCAAACTCACCACCCAAAACTATAAAGACTTCAATACAGGTTACCAACTAATTATCTCAGATATATAAAATAATCCCATAAAACAACCAATCTCCAAACACTAAAAACCCAAATAATGGCAGGACTAAATATTTTTCAGTGGAATGCTGGCGGGCTTAACTCGCACAGCCACGAACTAAAAGCAAAATTTAAACTAAACAAAGGACCGCATGTAGCATGCATCCAAGAAACTAAATTCTCAAATAAATCAAAATTTAACTTAGCCAACTATAACATAGTCAGAACAGATCGTCCTAAAACCAAAACAACTAGAGCATCAGGAGGCTTAGCCATACTAATTAGAGAAGACTTAAACTATGAAGAGATCAAAATAAACACCCCGAACCTAGAAACCAACGGTATTCAAATCACCCTAAACAACAAAAAAATAAACATCATAAATATCTACCACTGGCATCAACAAAAAATCCAAGCAGAGGATCTAAACATACTTCAACAAATAGGCAAAAAGTCAACAATTTTCCTAGGAGACTTTAATGCCCACCACCCCTCCTGGGGCACGGGGGAAAAAATAGATAATCACGGTAAAATAATCTCTGAATGGATAGAGGCCAACGATTTCGTATTACTTAACAATAACCAACCAACCAGATATGATACAAGCAATAGAGACATGTCGGCTATCGACCTAAGTATATGCACCTCAGACTTAGCCCAAAGCACTCAATGGGAAGTTCACGACGCCCCACTAGGAAGTGACCACTTCCCAATGAACATAACCATAGGAAATACCAACGTCCCCGACAAACCCGAAAACTCAGAACCCAAATTTAACTATAACCAGGCTAACTGGGATAAATTCCAAAATATCTGCAAACAAGCCAATCTAAACGAGATAGAACATAATGACCCAGAAACCTTCTGCAAAAACCTAACAGAATACATAATCACCTCAGCTAAAAATTCAATACCCTTTAGAAAAGCAAACAAATCAGGCAAACCCTCAGTACCCTGGTGGAACGAGGAAATAGAACAAACCAGACAAAAACGTAAAAAAGCCTTCAATAAAGCCAAACGCGACCATAACTACATACCTATAGCCCACAAACTAAACCATGAGGTCCAAAACCTAGTCAAAATAGCCAAAACCAGGGACTGGAAAAATTTTTGCGAGGGATTAAATAACCGCACAGATGCCAGGACGGTCTGGCGCAAAATTCATGCCATTAGAGGCCTAAAAAGACACAAAAAAATCCTAATATAAATAACTCAACCAACCCCAGCAAAAAAGCAAATAACCTGGCTAAACACTTTTCGACCATCAGCAGTAACAAAAACTTCAGTGATAAATTCCAAACAAAACTCAAAACAGAATCCAAACCTACCAAAGAATTAAACGATAACCTAGAAATAAACCAACCCTTCACAATAGAAGAACTAAACTATGTACTCCAAAACAGGAAAAAGGGAACAGCCCCAGGACTAGACCTAACATCCTACCAAATAATCAAAAAACTCCCTCCCAAGCTACTACAGTCACTACTCAAACTCTATAATCTAATCTACCTAAACGGCCAGGTACCAACCTCTTGGAAACAGGCTCTAGTTATCCCTATCCCTAAACCCGACAAACCTACAAACCAAGCTAACTCTTACAGGCCAATATCTCTGACCTCAAACTTATGTAAAGTAATGGAATCTATGACCAAAAATAGATTACAACACTACCTAACTCTAAACAACACCATAAATACAGACCAAAGCGGGTTCACTCCTGGCCGCTCAACTCTAGACAATCTCGCCCGGTTAGAACAGGAGATCAAAACAGGACAACTCAACAAACAATATACTACAGGCATCTTCTTGGACTTCTCAAAAGCATTCGACATGGTTTGGCACAACGGGCTAATTCAAAAACTTAAAAAAGTAGGACTAAAAGGACAAATCGTTAACTACATCCAGGACTTCCTAAATAACCGAAAAATCACAGTGGGTATAGACCAGGTTCTATCGGACCAGTGTCCCCTAGAAAACGGCACTCCCCAGGGCAGCATTCTTAGCCCAACACTCTTTAACATAATGATCAATGACCTCTTCGAGGGCCTATCCCCTAAAATTAAAACATCCAAATTCGCAGATGACGGAGCCCTCTGGATCCGCACAAAAAGTATGTCAACTTCCCAAAATCTACTCCAAAAATCCCTAAATAAAATACAGCAATGGGCAGACAAGTGGGGCTTCTCCCTAAACTCCGAAAAAACTACAGGAATAGTCTTCAAACACCGAAAAATGAAACACACCACCCCAAATCTTAAATTAAACAATAAACCAATTAAGTTCCAAAAACAAACCAAATTCCTAGGGCTAATCTTCGATCAACACCTAACATGGGAGGCTCACGTTAAAAACTTAACAACTAAATGCAGCAAAGATCTAAACGCACTAAGATGCCTCACCGGCTCCAACTGGGGGGCCTCCAAAGATACTCTACTCTCTCTCTACACATCACTAATTAGGTCTAAATTAGATTACGGATGTGCGATCTATGATACGCTTAGCAATAACCTAACCAAAAAACTAGACTCAATCCAATACCAAGCTCTTAAAATAGTCACACGTTCCCAACATGGCACCTCTCTCACTTCACTTCAGGCCTTAACAGGAGAAATGCCACTAAACCTACGTAGGCAACACTTAACCCTTAATTTCTGGGCCTCGTCCCAATCAAACCCTCTCATCCAAAACCTCATAAACGAAAATATCCGCCCTCGTAACCAGGCTCTAACTAGGAAGCACCCTTTACTTACTCCAATATCTCAACGAATTTTCAACTACCTAAACGAAAACCAAATAGATAACCTCCAACAAAACTGCAAACCATCAAATATATTTACCCCAAAACTAAAAATCCCCGAAATAGACACATCTCTGGCAAAGTCAATAAACAAACAAACCGATCCAAACATAGCTAAATCCACCACACTAGCTTACATACACGAAAACTGGCCAAATTGGTGCCACATCTACACAGACGGATCTTCCGATCCGATCACAAATCGCACTGGTTTCGGAGTCCACATAGCACAACCAAATAGGAACACTCAATCTTATCGACTCCCAAACAACCAATCCATCTTCACTGCAGAGTTAATGGGCATAGCATCCGCCCTCCATAACCAACATGCTAAAAAACATAAAAAAATCCTAATACTCACAGACTCACTAAGTGGACTACAGGCCCTCCAAAATAAAAACACCAAAAACCGCCCTAAACTCATTAACCAAATACTCAAAAGCGCAAATAACTTAACAGAGGCAGGCAAACAAATAGCATTTATCTGGATCCCAGCCCACGTAGGAATATATGGAAACGAAAACGCCGATCAAGCCGCCAAAAAATCCCTCAAAATTCCTGAAATAAGCCTTAATCTACCAATATCTAAAGCAGAGATCAAAAGCATTAACAAACGTAAAATCACCCAAAAATGGCATAAGACATACCTAAAAACAAACACACAGATAATCAAAATCCTCAAAAAAACTCTAACCAAACCTAAAATCCTCCATCCATCCAAGAAAATTGATAGAATAATCACCAAACTCCAAACAGGTCACACTAAACTAAACAGTCAACTCCTAAAAATAAAAAAACACGCAACCGGAAAATGCCCACACTGCCCACACCTGGAAACAATAGAACATGCACTCTTACACTGCACGCACTACCAAACCCACCGAGCAACACTCCAAACAAATCTAAAACTAGATAAAGCCATAACCCTAGAATCAATCCTAAATCCACATAACAATATAGAAAAATTTAAAGCACTAGGCGTATACTTAACTAAAACCAATCTAATGATCCGCATCTAAAAACACTCAACCACACCACATAAACAAACAAACACACACCAACACACTCCCTTAGTACACTACCACACCCCTAGGCATGCATTCCAAATTTCAAAATCTCCAAAACTTATATAAGCAACCACTAAAACCCCCCTCTGGTTGCAACACCTTTATTTTCCCTTCAAAACCACGCTAAATGGCCCGACCGGGCCCGTGTGCGAAATACGCTCCAGTCGGAAAGCGCACGTTAAATCTCCAAACGTAAGTAAGTAAGTAAGGTACGGAGGCTTACAGAACAGAGTACCGAGGATCGGGACAGGTTGTCGAGAGATGTAGAAGACGTGTTTTATGACATAGACTCCATATACCAGGAACAGCGGGACCTGAAAGAATCTGTTATTGACCTGAAAACACGCTCTATGGTAGATAATCTACTCTTTCACGGGATCCCGGAAATGCCTGGAGAAGAACCTAAAGAGGTAATTAAAGGTTTCTTAAAGAAAGAAATGAAGTGTGACACAGACATTCACCTCTTACGTGTACATAGGATTGGCCCTCACTTATTTAACAGACCACGTATAGTGGCAAAATTTGCAAATCCAGACGAACGGTGGGAAATCCTGACTAACACAAGACAGCTGAGAGTTAGTGAACAATTTCCTCAAGAGATTGTGCAGAGTCGAAGAGATCTACTCCCCATTTTCAAGGAAGCAAGGAGGCGTGGTTTGAAGTCTAACCTCACAGTAGACAGACTGTATATAGACGGGAGACGTGTACCCAGGAGACGACCCGTTTATAGATCTCACCCCACGAGGCCTTCCCCCCAGCAGGAGTTCATACGCGAGTGCCGTCGGTCGGTCAGACAACAGACAACCCAACAAGATGGCCAGGACTGAGGACACGGGAGAAAACAGGCCGCGGTAGGAGAATAACGGAGGTCAGCAAACCCGTGAGTTGCCTAACAGTGAAAACGTAACTTCCCACGAGAAACTTAAGATACTGTCTCTTAATGTGTGTGGTATTAGGACAAAGCTGTTAAACCCCGATTTTGTGAACGATGTGTCCAGATACGATATACTGTGTCTGACTGAAACTAAAACGTGTGATTTAGATGCTGTGAAAATCCCAGGATTCTCAGTTCATATGAATAACAGAACTAACGCACTGAACACACGTGTATCTGGCGGGATCATTGTAGCCATCAAAGAGACACTATTTGACAGGTGAGCGTCATCGAAAAGATACATGATATTGTTTTATGGTGTAAGATACCAAGTGAATTCCTGCATGTTAACGATGACCTTATCCTAGGAACTGTGTATATACCACCAGAGCAAAGTAGATTTCATTCACCGGAAATATTTACAACACAAGACAATGATATCATTGTATTGTTGGTGATATGAATTGTTGTACTAAAAATCTTCCGGATTTTATCATTTTGGACGAATATTTATGTGACAATGATATTATTGACGAGGAATTATTGTTTTCAAATGTACAACTTCTAGTTGACACCGGTGTAAAGTTAGATAGAATATCAATGGATACTGAAACAAACTGTAACGGGTATAAACTCCTGGATTTATGTAAAAATAACGGGCTGTATATTGTGAATGGAAGATTAGGCAAAGACAAGGGTATTGGTAAACTGACATGCAGAAATGCCAGTGTTGTCGATTATTGTATTGCATCAGCAGAAACATTCCCATTATTAATAGATTTAGAGGTACAGGAGTTTGACCCGATCTCGTCCGATGTACACTGTGGCTTATCGTTAACGTTAGATTGTACAGCACAACAACTATCTCCAGTTATAGATGATGACAAGGATGTACATATACATAAAGTTGTAAAAAGATGGGTTCCTGATAAAAGTGAAACATTTTTTATGTAATATCGATAAGGTTGCCATTATCCATCAGTGTACAGAATTAGATGCATGTAAAGACCAAATAGAGCGAAATGACATTAACCAAATTGTAAATAAACTCTCTCAGACGCTGGTTACTGCGGCTGAAACTACTCTAGTTACTGTAAGAAATTCTAGACACTCTGTACATAAGCACAAGCATAAACCCTGGTTTGATGAAAAACGTAAATCATCACGTAGATTTTACCACAAGCGTAAACGTATATATGGAAGGACTAAAGACAGTAATAGCAAAGCTATGTACATTTCAGCCAGTAGAGCTTATAGTAAAACCCTAAAGCAGGCATTTAAGACATATCAAAACAAATGTGGCCAACAACTGAGGGAATGTAAGGATAGTACGACTAAGAATTTTTGGGAAATTTTAAAATCATTTGAACCAAAGAAAACTGCCGAAAAAATCAGTATTGACTATTTTTTTGAATTTTTTAAAGATCTTAATCAAAGTTCTGATGATAATGGCGATGTTTTTGCCAATAACACAAATTATGATAATCATGATGATATCTTAGATTGTAGGATACAGAAGAAGAAATTATGTCTGCTGTCCGTGCATTGAAGAACAATAAGGCTTGTGGGTTGGATGGTATTTACAATGAGTACATTAAAAGCTCTATTCATGTTATCATGCCGGTTTACGTAAGGCTTTTTAACCTCGTTTTTTGAAACTGGAGTTTTACCTGAAGCTTGGCTTGTTGGCAAAATAAAACCAATCTACAAAAACAAAGGAAACCAAGCTGACCCAGACAATTACAGAGGTATTTCTATCCTAAGCTGTTTAGGTAAATTGTTCACTACACTATTGAATAATCGTTTACAAGCTTACTCAGTTCAGACTAATCTGATAAGCGAAGCGCAAGCAGGTTTTAGAAAAAAAAAAACTCAACAATTGACAATATGTTTATTCTTAAAGCTCTCATTGATATCAAAAGAAATCTTAATTAGAAGTTGTATTGTGTTTTCGTCGATTTTAGCAAAGCTTTCGATACAGTATGGAGGTGTGGTCTGTGGACAAAAATGTTAAAGTCTAATATCAAAGGAAAATGTTTTAATGTCATATATAATATGTATCAAAATATCAAATCTTGTGTTTCACATAATAACAAGGTGTCAGGTTTCTTCCCATGTCAAATTGGTGTAAGACAAGGTGAAAATGTGTCACCTTTCCTGTTTGCTTTGTACCTTAATGACCTTGAACAATTTTTATCTGAAAATGACTTTGAAGGACTGCATAATGTAAATAACCCTATAATAGATTCACTTGAACTGTACATAAAACTTTTTCTCATTTTGTATGCCGATGATACTGTTTTAATGGCCGAAAGCCCAGAAGATTTAAGAAAGTGTCTCACTATATATGAAGAATATTGTACTATCTGGAAACCTAATGTCAATGTTGACAAAACGAAAGTTGTTATTTTTGCCAAGCACTCCACAAATAGAGTCTTCAATTTTATGTTAAATGGCTCGATTCTTCATGTTGTTAAAGAATATGTTTACCTTGGTATTTTATTTACAAACACTGGTAGATTCTGTAAGGCACCAAAGAGACTGACAGATCAGGCATCTAGAGCAATGTACGCTGTATTTCGTAAAATTAGAATATTAGAATTTCCTATTGACTGTCAACTGAAATTATTTGATCAACTTGTTCAGACAGTATTGTTATATGGATCTGAGGTGTGGGGTTTTGAAAATGCTGTTGTCATTGAACGTGTACATCTTAAATTTTGTAAGTATATTCTCAAGTTAAAACAGTCAACACCCGATTACATGGTATATGGTGAACTAGGGAGGTATCCTCTCAGCATTTTCATTAAGATAAGAATGATTTCATATTGGTGCAAGCTAACATCATCACAAACTAGCCTCTCTAGTATAGTATATAAACTTATGTTTCAAATGTCCATTGCAAATCCAGATTACCATTTCCCACTATTAAAAGAAGTAAAATACATTCTTCAAAATATAGGCTTCAATTACATTTGGCTGTCCCAAACCTTTATTAGTGCCGCATGGTTGAAACAAAATGTGAAACATGTTCTCATTGATAATTTTCTGCAAAGATGTCGAGAATCAAAGAAAATTTCATCTAAAGGTTACTATTATAACATGTTTAAAGAGTTACCATCTCTAGAACCCTATTTACTAGAACTACCAATCACCTTACGCATCTCTCTTGCTCGTTTTAGAACAGCAAATCATAGATTACCCATTGAAACAGGAAGATGGTATAATATTGTGAGAGAGGAAAGAAAATGTACATTGTGTAAAAAATTTATATGTGATGAAATGCACTTTTCATTAGAATGTCAAAAACTCTCAGAAATTAGAAACAAGTTTTTGCCTCAATACTACTGTATGTATCCTTCTGCCATAAAATTCTCTCATTTGATGTCCATTACTTATAAGCCAACTCTATTAAAACTGTCAAGTTATATAAGATCATGTATGGAAATGTTCCACTGACATGTTTTCTTCATTGTATCTAATTCCTGTGTCCAATTACATCTCTATCACTGCCGTGATTTACGAGAATAAACATCATTCATAACGACGGTTAGGTCTACTTTCGCCTACAGTGCACTTTGCCTAAAGTATTATCAAAACAATGTTATGCACCAGTGGCTGTCACAAATGAGCTTCCATTACCTTCAGTATGAAAGGACTCTCCCACTATGAGAGATTGAGAAAAATAAAAGTGATAACAATATTATTTATAATTTGCAACAAGAAAAACATTACGAATCATGACATCAAGACATCACTTGATATTCATTAAAATAGCACATCACTGCGTCAGAAAATAATAAATATTGATTAAATGTCCACTCTTTTCCCTACATCATATCTCACTCATTACAATAGCAAATTGATAACTTGTCACTCTCCATTGATCATATCTTTCACTCAGTCAAGCTTAATGATGTGACCAGCGGCATCAAGGAATTCAAGGGGGCTTTTCTGCCCATTTGATAGCTGATTTTTCAGTCTCTGGTCAAGTTCAACATAGATTCGTTTGCGGGGAGGGGAGCGCGCACCACGCTGGAACTGTACCAGTTTGTTTCTCTCGGTCTTCTCCAGTTGCTGCATCACTCGGATCCAAAGAACTTTTGATGGGCACGCTAGACGTCTTGTTGAAGTGACTGTGCCATCCTTCTAGATGATTGTTTGTCCTTGGACCTGTGTTGTCACTGTGGTTCCAAACTGATGGCTTGAACCGGGCGTCGTCATCCACCCATATGGTCACCATGTAATCGTTGAAGGGGATAGCTTGAGGGATACATTGTTACAAAATAACAAGATCAGAGAGTTACAAGTTTTATCTTATGTTGTTACACCATCTTTGTTTTGTTTTTATTTGTAACCTGTAACGAGATAGTGAGTGGACTAATCCATTTGTCAGTTAGGGATGTGTTATTCTTGTAGGCAAACTAACACACCATGCTACAATTTCTGTAGGCAAAGTGACTGTAGGCAAAGTGCACTGTAGGCGATAGTAGACTCCACCCCATGACTCATCCTGTTATTTCGTGCACTGCTCAGCATCATGAGTAGACAGTATAATTACTTATCCGAGTTTTTTGTATGTGTGACATGCTGGTGTGCTGCATGGATGCACCGGTTTGGTTATGTACCGATAGCAAGATGTGACTTGAATATTCACATCATACTATTTGCAATAGTACATGTAGGTACAATTAGTCTAAAATTATTATTTTATGTACAGTTTACTCTTATTAATTGTTAAATGTCATTTGTAGGGTGAGGTGTTTAAGTAGGCTTTGTCTGTTCACCAATCCCATTCCTTTTTGGGGACTACTGTTTAGTCATAACCTATGACTTTTCCTGTTATTTTGTGCACTGCTCAGCGTTGTGAGTAGACAGTATAATGACATATCCGAGTTGTCTCGCTATAAGTTATCAATCAATAAACGGTTGTTATTGGAGTAGATATTCGGAGTCTGTTATGCATTATGAATAATACTTCAGTTCGATTCGATGTCGAATGTCCAGATAATGGAGAATTCATTGAATCGAAATCAACCAGCAAAATCTAACTCTAAAACATGCAGACCCCGCCTATCTAAAACACTCGACATGAGTATATGTGCATCAGCTTGTCTGATTAACGAGCAGAAAATCATCTTTCAACTTAACACTATGTGGAACAGATAAACAACACACTATTTGACCTATCATTTGTATGTATCAAGTCTTTGAAAGGCATTTAGAGGTGAAACACAAAAGGACGACAATTTATGGATGTCAACTTCTTCATTATGAGTATTATGATGAAGGAGTATGTACAGACATACAAACAGACGTTAGTCCTTTGAAACAGAAAGTAAAAGTATACATCGGTCTAAACATACATCACTTCATAAACATGTATTTGGAACAATCACTTAATCATAAGGTAATGCGATTGCGAAGCGCCTTTTACATGCAGATAGTGTTGACATGGATTTTATCTTCTTCTACATCAGGAAACCGCACCAATACATTTTGACTTTTTTTCAGTCATCGCATTAATGTTGTAGTATTAGTACTGACAAAACAAAAAGACATCCAACTTGTGTGAATTTTATACATATTTGATACATTACCACAACGTACAGGGAAAAAAGTAAGCATGACTGACTTGCATTGTCTATCTAATCAAACAAAATCATGGCTTTCAACCATTATGTAAAAATGCTGAATTGCAACCTAACCCCATTCTTTCATTTGGTCTCTTTTGTTTATGTTACATATATATCGCAACATGTATTTCAGTTCCTTTTAGACACGGATATTGTTTTCCCTATCTTACATTTTGTTTTAATTACTTTCGCGTTTTTGTTTATTGTTTTCTAATTCAATTTTGTAATGTGATGTGCATGGTCTTGAAAGAAATGTAATTTTTGGAGAGTAATTTGGTTTGGCTGTTTGTAGATCTATTTCGGCAAAACAGGTTATATTTCTGTCAGTTTGGTGGTGTACATGTACAAGCGTATATGTGATATTGAGGAAATCCATGTTTTAACCAGAATGGCTAAATAAGCTGAGCGGAATGATCGCAGCGCTTGGTGATGCATGGTAAGGCATTACACAGGAAGGATCCGATCATATTCACACACATAGACCTGATTTCATATTTTTTAAAGATTGTATTTGCTTTAACTGAAACCCGACCGGAGTTACGCAAGTGTGGTTAAATGTGGCATGCAGCAACCATTCAACCAAGTTAGGTCAGGACAAAATTACAAACAAAATACTCATGAGGATCAGATGGTTTTAAACCCAAGAAGACAACCACGTGGACGATACTTGGATGATCAATACTAGGTATCTTCACAAGAGGAAAGAGTACGTTTCCATCCTCGAGGTGACAGATTCTATGGAAATGTGAACCACGATGGTCAAGAACGTAAATAGCAACAGAAAAGAAATAGAAAACATCCTCATGAAAATTATGGACACAACCTTAATTTAAACTACTACCGCTATCAAAGCAACCGATACAGGTAAAGACAGTATCACCAGATTCTGAGAAGCCCAAAGATACACGAATTGATCCTAAACTGATAAATCTCTCAAATAGAAAATTAACAGATACAGACAGCAAACTATTAAAATCGAAGTTCACACCAACACCAAACCAGAACAACGAAGAGTTGAAAGTGGATATACAACATTTTTGTAGACGACTGAGACTTATGGAATATTTTGAAGATTTTGAAGAGGATAATATTGTCAATTCATAGAAAGCTGCGACATCAAACGTAAGTCATGAATCTGAGCGTCCTATATTAAGAAACAAAAGTTGTTTTAATCCTAAACGAAATAGAGACAAATATTTGGATGAATTTTCGAGAAATTTCCTTTAGATAATTCCAACAGAGTAAAACACAATTTATCGTTTGAGGAGAGAGAAGCACTAGCTCTATTGTAATCAAAGAGGCTGATAAAGGTTGAGCGGTAGTCATTATGGATTCTGCATTCTATGAAACTAAAGTGAATGAATTGTTGCAAGACCGTGGATTCTATCGGGAAACTAACAACCAAGAACATGTTGTGGAACAGAAAATAAAAAAGCATATAAAACATTATTGTAGTCAGCTCCATGAAAAGGAACAAGATATATTTATGTAGTAACAATCCTCAGACTGCAAACTTTGGTGGACTGCCAAAAATACACAGATGTCAAGAGATAAACTCAGCAGTAAAGGAACAGAATTGTGAATATGTGGAAATCAAGAAAAGTCTTATCATTTAGGCCTATTGTTGGATGCCCAATAGTCCAACTCAACGTTTGAGTAACTTCATAGATATAATTCTGAAACCTCTTACGAAGAAAGTTCCAAGTTTTTTCCAGATGATATTGACGTTTTAAGTCACCTACCGTAAGTCATACCAACGGGTGCTGTTCTGGTGACCTTTGACGTGAAAAGTCTGTATACTAATATACCCCATGATATTGGTTGAATAAGTATCCAGATGCCATTGACTGCAATTTCACGCATACGTTCATGATGGAATCTTTGAAATGTATACTGGAGAACAATAGGTTCTATTTCAACAGCAAGTTTTATCAGCAAATAAACGGAACAGCCATGGGAACAAAAGTAGCACCCACATACGCAACTCTGGTATTGGGATACATAGAAGAAATGTTATATTCCAAAGTAGAATATTTGATGGATGTAAATCTAGCTAAACATATTCGTGAAACAAGGAGAAGTTATCTGGACGACTGTTTATTATTTTGTTCTCAACAGTGAAAGAGTTACACAATTTCTGGAAGATTCTGGATTCGACCCATCCTCTGATTTCATTCACTATGGAATGTGACCACAATGAGGTTTCATTTTTGGACCTGAAAATTATTAAGCAAGGAGACCAATTGAAACTACTAGTATTTACTGCAAGCCGACGGACACGCATCAGTACCTACAATTCAATTCATGTCATCGCGGCACACTAAAATTAACATTCCATATTCGATGGCAAGAAGAGTGTGTACTATTGTTTCGGATGGGGACACAAGTAACCAAAGATTAATAGAAAAAAAGACATACCTCGAACTACAAGGATATCCATGTGGAGTGGTTAAAGACCCTGTATATAAAGCACTGAAAATCACGAGAAACATGATTGAAAACAAACAAAACTGATACAAACACGGACATTCTTCCATTTTTGTGTACCTACAATCCTAGAAACAGTAAAAGTATGCCCCTTACGAAAGCAAATCTTCCAATTTTACAGGGAAGTAAAACTATGAAAACTTGTTTATCTAAGCGTAAACATGTACCAGCACCAGACAGCCTAAAAATCTCAAACAATTCTTTGTCCATCCAAATACTCACAAAATACAAATACCGTCACTGTAACAAAATGTTACACACCTCGATGTGGAACTTGCCCAATAATAATTGAAGACTGCAAATTTCAATTTTGCGAAGATAAACCATTTACTGTTAATAACAACATGAACCGTTGCAGAAAAGATGTTTAATATGTTTTAATATGTGCGGGATGTGGTGAGCATCATATTTGGGGAAACTGGAATGCAACTAAAAGACCGATTCACTGTACACAGACAACAAATTTGAGATCCAAATGTACGTTGTATAAATGTAAGCAAACACAATGATGAATGCGGGAGTGGTCATTTTACTGTCTTTCCGCTTTATAAATTGTCTAACAATGACAAACATTTAAGAATGGAAAAGGAACAGATGTTCATTAGGCTTTTGAAAAGTATACATTATACATATCTCTACTGAACCACAAAAGAAACGTCACCATGGATAGATATATAAGAAACCTTATTTGTCCAAACACTGTAAACATACGGCCGTCTTTGAATCTCGTCCCACAGGTCCTCAGTTGGATATAAATCGGGATTGAGTTGCAGGCCACTGCATGGTTCTGATGCCATTCTGCTGGAGGAAGTCTCTTGTTGCCCTCGCAGTGTGGGCACAGGCGTTATCATGCTGAAACTCGTGGTTGCGGCAACGTGCCAAATGAGGTATGGCGTTTGGTCTAAAGACTTGATCAATGTACCAAGGTGCTGCGACAACATTGCATCTCCCTGGACCGATGTTCTAGAACCACAGGGCCGACCCTCCGTGCAAGACCAATTCCACCCCACACACATGATGCTCGGACCATCCCACGAGTCTTTCGCAACAACACAAGCATCCGAATATCCTTCCCCACGGCGTCGGCGTCTCTCTCTGCCATTTGCGTTTGAGATACAGTAACGGCTCTCGTCTGAGAAGAGGACTCTTCTCCACTGCTGGTGGCGCCAATGCTGGTGCTGTGTTGCCCACTGAAGAGGGTCTCGGCGATGACGTGGTGTCAGAATGGGCCCTGTCTGCTCGCCAATCGTCGACGCACGGTGTCCGCACTAATGTGTCGCTGGTGTGTCCCCATGGTCTGTTGAGCAGTTTCCGCAGTAGTAACAAAGATCTTGAAGATGCTGTCGCACAATCTGACGATCCTGACGTGGGTTGGTGACCCTTGCAAGGTTACTTCGCCGCGAAAGGCAATTAAAAACAACTGTTTTTTTGCGTATATGTTGCTTTGCCACTGTATAAGAAACAGATTTTAGTTGGGGACTATATTGGCTACTGTCACTGTCCGACTGACACATAACTTACCCTGTGACATAATAAATATTAATGCGCCCATTCCAGGAAAACTCGCAACGTTTAGGTAATGTTTGTGAGAGAGGGGAAGCGATTTTAAAGCACAGAATTAAAGAATTACATTATATAATAAAGAGCTTATCACGCTTGTGTGTTTGAGGATGGTAAATATCCTGTATTAGGAATAAACACTATATATATATAAACACAATATATTTAGCTCGCCAAGGCTCGCTAAATACAATGTTTCTCTCTCTCTCTTGATGAATGGGTATAACAATCCACATCAACGGCTGTTCATACAGTCCTTATAACGGCAGTAGAGGCGATGACAGAATGTCAAGACTGAATGCAGCTCAACTGAACAACGCCATTGGGAGATTACAAGCTGGAGCAACTCAGCAAGAAGTGGCCAGGCACTTTGGCGTATCCAGACAGAGAATCTCCGCACTGTGGACCCGATACAACAACACCAACAGAGTTGACGACAGACCAAGGTCAGGAAGACCAAGGGTGACGTGTGTCTGTCTAGGTGACACGATTAATGTTTTAAATATTGTGTACAGTGATCTTCAAACAGTGTTTCAATTATGGTTTCTGTGTCCTGTTTTGAAACAATCGCATTATATTACATTTTGTAGGTCGATGTCAAGTTGTTGTTTTTTAAGAGAATATAAACATTCTTTATTGGCACTGGTAGTAGCACTGATTTATTAGTTGAACTGAATGTCTCTGAATAGAATTTGTGTACATACATTTCAAATATGGTATACTGACGTGGCCCCAGCTGGCAAACGAGTTCTAAGAGCTCACTGTTTCGGCAAAACTTCTGATACTTGACGTAGCCTGTATTGGGACCGTTTTGCCTTGTGTGGGCGTGGTCCCGTTTGCTACGTCACAATGTCCAAGATCGTGGGGGTATTAACTTGGTAGAGCTGATTACTCGGCTATCACCTTAAAACAGAAAGAAGGCTGCCGAATCCCTTTAAGTCTTTATTTGTTTATTTGTGAAGTATCTGCCACTGGACTCGTTATACACTGAAAGGCAAAAGAAACGTCATGTGGATGTATTATATAAATATCTTTATTTTCAAATGCTTATATATGTAAGTAAAGACATCGGAGAAAGTCAGTGTTCGACCCACATGAAATTAACAGTCTGTGGAATGTTTTTGCGAATTGTGAATTTGGGGAGGCACCAGAAGACATCACAGCTGGGGGGTTCAAAATCAGTACCTGGTGTGGCCACCACGGGCGTTGACTACAGCCACACATCTCCTGTACTAGCCTATTGATGAGGACCATTGGGATATGGGCCCATATCTTCAGGAACGCTAAAGGCAGTTCTGCTGCAGTTGTTGGCCCTGGGCGTACGTCGTTGAGTCGGCGTTGGATCTCATCCCACAAGTGTTCAATGGGATTCAAATCCGGACTGAGGGCTGGCCGCCAAGGCATGATTTGGATGTTGTGCTGCTGGAGGAAGTCCCTGGTGACTCTGGAAGTGTGGGGACGGGCGTTGTCTTGCTGAAAGGTGTGGTTTTGATGACGGGCAAAAAAAATGTTAAACAAACACAAGTGTGTGTTTACCGTTATACTTGCCCATATAGCCGTCGTATACAGATACATAATATAAATGTTGTGTACAGCCATGTGTGGAATTGAATACAATATTGAAATACGGAACATGTTCTTAAGGCGAGACATTTCAAAACAATATACGATATAAGGTGTTGAAGATCTTCTTTGGTTGACTACAAAATACACAAGTTTTACACGTACACACACCTTAGCTACATCATAAATTATATATATTTCATATCATTTTGTTATTTTTAAATACCCACATCGAAAATCAATCAACATCCGAGAAATACAATTTTCGTAGTTGAAATTATGAATCTACTCATGCACCTTAACAAGTCCGTGGTTTACTCAATAGAATCCAAATGGAGACCAGACCCTGAGGCAATCTAGACTTGTCAGATCATTCTTGTCTTGGAGTCCGTTTCAAATTTATTGTCAAATATAGCATTTGTTACAGTTGACAACTCTCTAAATGGCATTTTTTGTTCATAACTTTCGGCCATGGGAGCCGTGCCATTTTTCAATTGTCAGAGGGGTACACAAAATACGTGATCTGGACTAACAGTTGTCGGACTTTTATTTTTTGTAGAAGCCTGGTTGGCTGACTTTGTGTGCTGGTGATTAGGTGGCTCACTCTGATAGTGTGGATTCAAATCCCGGACGGGACTCAACCAAAAAAGGTACGAGGATGTGTACTTTACTAAAAAAGTCTTATCCCAATATAACATTTGTTGTTGGTGAATTGTTTATCTGATCCACGGAAGCACAATAAAATTATATTCGACTTTGGATGGGTAATGATATCGCAGACATTTACGGATATTGATGACGACTTAGAGGAGCTGCGTAAAACGTCTTCTCAATACAGGGATTGGTAACTAAAAAAATGTGTGTGTGTGTGTGTGTGTGCGTGTGCGTGTGTGTGTGTGTGTGTGTGTGTGTGTGTGTGTGTGTGTGTGTGTGTGTGTGTGTGTGTGTAAATGTGGGCCTGTTGGATATTACATAAAACATTCATCTTTAGCGGGATGGTAGTTGGAGTTGGATAGGCATGTTACCTATGATCTTCTTAAGGTAGAAAACACCGCGCATGAATGAATGAATGAGATTTCAACGTACATGGGGCCTTTTCGTCACCAGGAATATCCACAGAGGAGACTTAAACGGGGGTCGGGTGAACACAATGTGCTACCTGGTAGATTGTGTGTCATCAAACCGGACAACGTTGGTCTTTGACTGATTGTGGCGTTAAACGCACTTACTCATCGCACTGACTTGCATCGGGAATTGAATGTTCATCTTAACTGTTATTGATGAACACGTAATAAACTTTTAAAGAAATAACACAGTGACATAATAAGTACAGCTTTATGTGAGCACGAGTAGCTTTATCGGAAAGAAACGAATAATAAAAAGCTTCTTCACAACCGTGCAACTATTATATGACTTTATTGGGTAATTGAGATAGCTACCTTAAATAGCCAAATATCACACGATTTCACTTTCCGACATCTTGGATGCAGGGTGAAAACATTTCAGCGCGTTTGAAGCCACTGAGAATGCCCCCTGCAGAGTTGAATGAACATCCTGTTGTAGCGCGGCGGAGTTGACCAAAGGCTGTCTGTCAGCAGTATTTCCTGCCCAGATTATTAAGGGCCGTAGTGCATGCGTGCGTGCGGGTATGACTTAGCATATGAACTGTGATTCTCTTTAGGTAGCCAATGCCCCGCATGAATATATTGACAGGATTCCCAGGTACATGTGGGCCTTTTCGTCATCAGGAATATCCACAGAGCTGATTAAAAGAGGATCCACAATGTTCGACCTGGTAGAAGTGTGTAATCAAACCGCACAGCATTGGTCTTTGACTGACTGTGGCGTTAAAAGAAACTCATTCATTTACTTGAACTGAATGTTTATCTCATTTGTTTAGGATAGTCACACATTCAGCCGTGATCCAGAGAACAGGGTGTCATTAAATAAGAATAAAGTAACAATAGGATTACAAGAAAACGGGGTATAACACCCAAGCCAATAAGCTTCGCTCAGTGACACCAGAGTAGGTCAGTACAAGATTGAAAATTGTCCCATAATTATGTATGGCAGACTAGTCGGGTAGTGCTACATGTATATGTGAAAACAAAGTTATTAAAATACAGAGCAAAACTGTTGAAAGTTACCAATAAACGTGTATAAGTGTTATATCGTCACTGCCAAAATAATGACGAGTGTTTGTCTTTAGTATTAACACTCAAACACGCACTGATATCTGTATCAGCATATGGTCTACGTCCCACCAGCGAGTAAGCGTCAGGCTTAAGTATCTCGTAGTATATATATATTTGCAGTTTTTACGATGCATTACGTTTGCACTATCGCGTGATAACAACCTTGTATTTAATGTATTTCAGTAGTTTAAATTGCTGCTCTTGATATTGTTGATTACACGTTGATGCTATGAACAATATAAGGTTATATGAGAGGATGACTTTAGAACGGTAAAATGCGTTAATGTTTATCTGATATATATACAATTATGACATAAATAGAACAATGCGTAGTACTCCCAGAGTAGTGTAAAGGCAACATTTAACCATTAAATCCAACAACTCTCCTTTCAAGTCATTTTCCTGTGCAAGGACACAATCGTGCGGAATACAATGTATAATTCTGGTCCACTTCCACATGACCAGGGCGGTCGGGTAGCCTAGTGGTTAAAGCGTTCGCTCGTCACGCCGAAGACCCGGGTTCGATTCCCGACATGGGTACAATGTGTGAAGCCAATTTCTGGTGTCCCCCGCCGTGATATTGCTGGAATATTGCTAAAAGCGGCGTAAAACCACTATGTATAGACACACTGTCTCTAAGTCCCTGAACCACACCATTCTCACTATCGCTCAGTCCTTTCACTGCAAACACGAAAACGTCGTTTTTTCCGTATATGGTCATTGGACGAAAAAACGACGTTATTTGGACGCTTTCAAACTATTGTTTTTCCGTCCAAATAACGTCGTTATTTGACATCGGAATTTACTGGGAGAGAACGATATCATCAAGCTCCTCCCTTTCTTGAATGGTATTGTCAATCAAGCAACAGCGTCTACCGGTATTCCTACTTCTCAGATTTCATTGGTCAGTTCTCGCGTGTTAGATTACAGGCCCGAGTTTGACGCTGTACTCGAAGCGCTTAGCGGAAGTACTGAAATCAATCGTTCTGCGCATGCGGATTGCTTAATGCCTTGTCCAAATTTTCCGTTCTGTGAATGCGCGATTTCGCGTATTGTTTCCACTATATGTCACCACTATTTGACAGTGATTCATAAACACAGTCTCGTGATGAGTTCGGAATCGTACAATGTCGCTTTAATTTATGGCACGTACTTGATCGGCGCGTATTTCCCATTAACAAATACAATGATAACGGTAATAGTTTTAGTCAAAATAATTAGGAAAGCGCAATGCTCAGGAACGTCTGAGTATAGGAAAAGGATTTATACTTTCGAAAGTTATATAATCGTAAAATACGCAAAAGAATATCAACCGGCTTTTAAAATTTATTTTTGTAGAAGGTGATCTTAGTGTTGATTGCCAGATAGTATAGGCATATACATTTTCCCGATATTGCTTATTTTAATGTTTATTAATAGTTTTAAGGTTCGTCCGCCTAATTGACGGGATTCCACTTTTCATTTGTACATGACACTTAAACAGTGTTCTGTTACTGTAAACAGATTAGTTTCAAATTCCAAACTGGTGATATCTATTCAGACTAATGCTTAGTCTCTAAAACTGTTTTGAAAGAAACAAGTAACTCCATTTAAATTGAAGAGGATTGATCCTTGCATTTTACAGTGGTGATAAATATTATCTGTGATTGCAAACTTTAACATTTGAAAAATGAAAACACATTAGGTTGATCATATGATCAAAGCCGGTGGCGTTGCCTAGTGGTAAAAGCGTTCGCTCCTCATGCCGAAAGTCCAGGTTCGATTCTCTGCATATCATAGGCACAATGTGGGAATCCCCCGCCGTGATATTGACGGAATATTGCTAAGGCGGCGTAAAATCCGAATCACATAAACTCTCATAAATCACTGTGCCATTGCTAACCAAGGTTCTGCAGATGGCACCGGAATATGTCAAGATTCAACTCTCGGTTGGTCTTCTTCCATTATATCTCACTATGTGGCGCTACTGGCCTCGCTAGGTCGTTCATTCATCCACAGGGCTGTGTACATGAATGGCGGCACTTTCTTAAAGCGGTTGTCAAGTAGGAGTTTATGTCATGGGAAGTTCACCTCAACCGATTCCAGCAGTCCTGCTTTTATCTGATCCATTGACCTAAGTTTGTGGCTCTGTGACAACACGTACAAAAGAAAGTCTTCGTACTGGAGATGCAATGGGCTTATCATGGCATATCACAGGCTTTTACGGATTGAGAACCGGCCTCGCGATATATAATCCGCTGTCCTCGCATAGATACTAACATATCTTCGAGATCTGTCTGAATGAATGGCGTGACAACATTCAAGAAGTTCGTTAACGGTTATGTGAAATATTAGAATGATTCCACCACAGAAGCCAAATCTTAAAGTTGTTTGATTCTTCGGTAGCATTATAAATAAATGTTGTTCACGAAAGGTTCCTGAATACATTAATCGAGATTACGCTATCCGCATGGATGACCTATTCCTGCGTAGATATATCTAGATCGGTGACGCTAAGCCGGTGACCCGTACCCAGATCCGGACATACCAGTGAATCAGGCACTCACTCACTCACTCACAATGTATCAATCTATCAATCTATCAATCAAACAATCAATCAAAATGGAAATTGAGTGACGGATGCTTGACTCATGGTATCGTTGCTAGTGGTACCAGTTACCGGTTTGGGATAGACAAAGCATTGACGAAGCAAAGAGTTAACTTTAATCAGACGTCTCCTTAAGGGAGACTGGTATCACACCTGTGATCCCTGGCGATAAGATATATGACATTGCGTACCAGGCCAGCAGTTAGACGTATCAACGTATAATCGTAAATTCTCCTCGGCGTAATATATATCTTGCACGGGTACGTAAACAGGATGTGTTTAGTAACTTGAGCAGGAAGCACAAGTGCACGAGGGGATGGTATTTCAGATGACAAATGAAAAAAAGACTTATACACACTTATTATGGACATATACTGAATTTCATTGTGCCTTATTACTGAAAAAATACCTGTGAAGATCCCGGTTAGAATAGGCCTTCAACAACCAATGCTTGTACTAAGGCGACTAACGTAATCGGGTGGTCAGGCTCGCTGACCTGGTTGATGTATGTCATCGTATCTCAATTGCGTGGATCAGTGGTCGTGATATCAATCACTGGATTGTCTGGTCCAGACTCGATTATTTACAGACAACCGTCATATAACTGGAATATTGCTACGTGCGGCGTTACACAAAGAACAACAAAAACGGAAAAAACGGATCCTACTTATTTTGTGGATACCATAACAATAAATCAAACCAATAGATCGTTTGAGCTAGCTAAATATATAAAAAAATGGTCGATAGTCATATTTCCCTCTGTTGGTCCCACGTGAAATGTTCTTCATGAGTACTGTAAATCATGAAATTAACGCAATAATAAGTCAGCACATTAATGCGAGTATAGAAGAACCCTGGCCTCAAATGCGTCATGACATTTGTGAGAGTAGCCTTGCAAAAATCACTGTAGTCTCACAATTTAATAATGTAGTATTGGCTGATAGATGTTCGACCGAATAATATCATTTGTTCAATCAACTGTTCATCTAATTTCCATTAATGTATGTTACATTGATAATATGTTCATGGGTTTCTTCTCTGAACGTATAGTGTTGAGGACTACTTCAGTTGAGGATAAGTAACATAAAAAATGATGATATTATTTTGATATTATTGTCATTATTATTCCTTTAGATCATTAAAAAGAGTTATTATGTTTCACATTAAACATAGAGAAAGAGGTATGGATATTGTGGAGATTAGTTTTTAGCATCGACATTATTAACATAATTCTTAAAGATATTACGTTTTGTTTATGGTCTAATGCCGCACTCAGCAACTTAAGGATATTACAATATACATTTAGGTTCAGTTGTATTATTAATTTTGCAAATGTTACAGAGACCTGATAAAGTAATATAAAAATGTATAGTTGCTATTCTTAAAAGTAAGCATATGTTAGATTTATCAACCGGAAATATTGCACACCAAAGGATAATTATATATCATGACACTATTCTATGTCGAAGTCAACTATATTTGTGTTTGCTATTGCTTCATGATTTATCTGGCATTGCCGCGGTCGTACGTAATGTTGATATCTCATATAAGAAATAAACGAGTCGTGGTCGTTGTTTATCGTACAATAAACAACTCCCACTCGCGGTTTGTTTCTTAATTACATGACCATATACACTGACATTATATCACATGTTTATCAGTTGACAAAAACGACATAAGCCGTTCCATCATCACAAGAAACCCTTGCCAAAAGTAGCGCCAACTGCACGATTCCGACAACACCAGGAACATGCATGTTTCATTATTCACCTTATAAAATGATGACACTGGGTGCTCGCAAAAAGGCGAGCTCATCCCGATCCACTAGTGGCACCCGCTACAAACACATGCAAAGGCAAGCCAATTGTTCACCCGAAAAGGCACGGAAACACACGGTACAAGTCAAAATAGAGAATTGCATCAGACATCATTTTGGTCATTGATAGGTCAAACCTGGAAATGCCAGCTACACGTCCAACACAAAGACCAAGCCAGGAACCGAATCCTTTAAACCCGTCATACAGACCCCGAAACAAATATGTCCAATACAGCCCAAAATTTGGCAAAATGAAGAAAGTCTCTTGGCTCCTTTTTGTTATATTTTATAACTATTGTTTAACAACTGTAAAATATGTTCATTTCAGAGATTAGATGTTATTCTAGCATCAGATCTGTGGTACGTTCACTGTATCAGCGTTGACATAAAAACGATTTTTACATATATAAATACATACAGAGGAAATGCTTAGCATTTATCTTTTAAGGAAGAATGTGGGATTTGCTTAATACATATGTATGTGGACATATATGTATGTACATTTGGATAAATGTAGATATACCTCCTTATAGATAGTGATCGCAGATGATTGTAGAACGTGCACGAAGAAAATGGAATAATTATGTGAGTAATCGGGTAAATACCACGTTTAGCAATATTCAGCCATGTTGCGATATTGGTTTCCAACATACAAGACGGACCATGAAATTATGACTTGAATTTGGACCTGGCTTTCTGGTGTGATGTAACACCCCATAATCTAATGTAGAAAAAGAGCTAAAAGCACAAATAAAGATCACGAGATGAAACTTATGTATACATCTGGGCATATATTTGCGTAGTATACTATTCCCAAAAAGAAACGCATAGGTGTTTCTGAATTTTAAAAAAATCCTCTGATCAAAGAATATGTCAACTGAATCGATAAAATATGTTATAAATCTGTTTAAAGGAGACTTCTATGCAAATCTGTATTTATAAAAACCACCAAAACGCAAAATGCTGTGTTTGATAGGACGTTTTACAAATTTCTGAATACACATCAGCAAAACGAAACCAAACTCATTTTGCACGTGCAAATTGGGCCATGAGTTGCATGCTGTATCTGTCTATAAAATTCCATGTCGCATTCGAAATGTGAAATCAGTTTCGAAGAGTTTCACGACGGAATCATTTTTTATCTCACGTCTAGATGCTGCGACTCGCAATATCGCCAATGGAAGACTAGGGGCTGGTGAGTCGCAATCTTCAGTTGCAAGACGTCTAAATGTAAGCCAGAGTACGATTTCTCGACTCGCAACACGCTACAACCTTACGGG
This sequence comes from Haliotis cracherodii, assembly GCF_022045235.1. Lineage (NCBI taxonomy): Eukaryota > Metazoa > Mollusca > Gastropoda > Lepetellida > Haliotidae > Haliotis > Haliotis cracherodii. Next base: position 70,807,745 of record NW_027266297.1, read on the forward strand.
TACCACAAACGACCGTCCACACACCGGAAGACCTCGAGTCACCACAGCAGCTCAGGATCGCTACATCCGGGTCCTCCATTTACGTGATCGTACTGTTACAGCTGAGAGCACGGCGGCCAGGGTGCCTGGACTTCGAAGGATATCGGGGCAAACGATACGAAACAGACTGAGAGAGGTTGGACTTAGAGCCCGGAGACCCTACTTCGGGAACGTGTTACGACGTCAGCATCGCGTCCAACGTATCCGCTGGTGCAATAACATGTCGGCCTGGAACTTACGAAACTGGAGGCGCATATGGTTCAGCGATGAATCTAGGTTTCTTCTACAGAGACGGGATGGACGAAACAGAGTTTACAGACGGGTCCATGAACGTTATGCTCCTAACTGTGTACGTCAAGTGGACAGATTCGGTGGAGGAAGTGTCATGATGTTGGCGGTGATATCCTACACCAACCGTACTCATATTATCCATGTCCAAAGAAACCTGACGCCTGTGCGCTATAGGAACAATATTCTTCAGCAACACCTTTTCCCAGTCATTGACGTCCGACGGGAGTTATTCCAGCAAGACAACGCCAGGCCACATACAGCACGTGTCACCATGGGGTATGTGGCAATTAAAGGCCATTCCTGTGCTCCCCTGGCCATCTCGTTCCCCGGATCTCAACCCCATAGAACATCTTTGGGATGAACTTGATCGGCGTCTACGTCAGCGTATATGTCAACCTCAAACTCTTCAGGAGTTAGCTACATTTCTTCAGCAAGAGCGGAGAAGAATTCCTCAACCAGTTATACAGCGTCTGATCCAGTCCATGACGAGGCTGGTCCGAACTGTTATTCGTGCACGTGGTGGACATAACAGGTACTGACACTTCTGTGGACGCTGAACAAAATCATGACTGTTTAGCCTGTGGTGATTATTATTATCGTATACACATGTGGTTCTGTCATGTGCACGTCAAATGTCATGCTCCTGAGTATGTTTGTTGAATAGTTATACACATTTGAATTACACCTTTGTCTCTTCAGATTTCTGTCGTATGCGTTTCTTTTTTTTGGAATAGTATATTACTACGTTAATTCATCAGTATATATGTATTTTGCGCAAAGGATATTGTAGATAGACGCTTATATGCGCATATAACCTATTCACCAGTGCTGTAATATTTAATTCATTTGTCTTTTGATACATATAGATAGGAACATGGAGAGTCTGTCTGAAGAAATATAGACATGCATGGGATCTTTTGGATAGTGGTACTTCACGGTTAGACTGTTAGACAAACGCTTAGTCTCTGAAAAATATATTATTTTGGTTAAAACGAGAAACTATATTTAAATTTAAAAGGAACCCAAGTGAGATGGGAATTTCAGCCTGAACCCGCTGAACATCTAGGCTTGTTTCATTTGGGGCTATAGCATTGCAGTAAGACCTGGGCGGAAGGGGAAATAATATGGTTCAGGGACTGTGAGACAAACTACGTCACGGTCTGTATCGCCGTCGTGATCTTTAGAGCTACGAAACTTCAGCCATCTGACTAAGACAAAATTGTTATGGATGAGCAACTTCTTTATTACAATTGAGCGACGTTTCGGTGTAGATTCTAACACCGTTGTCAAGCAAATGATGTACAAACTAGGTATGAGCATGATATATATATACATAACAATAGATGGATGTTTATATAACAGATAACTCAAAGAAATTAGAGCCATTTGAGACAGCCACTCGACACCTGTTTGCATCCATCAAATACCAGTCACTACTCCTCTCTCCAAACGAAAAAAACGAAAAATGTCGGAAGTGCATATTTTTAATCCTTCTAATTTACTATTTAGATACATGATTTAACTTAAAAGTAATTATATAGATATCTGTGACGCTGGTACCGTTTTGTCGCCATTGTGTAGCTATTGTGGAGTTATTATGAATATCAATTACATGTCTTGAAATATAGACTTGTAAAAGAGTCCATCAAAGAAACATATGCAGCCATTTAAATTGGCGTGTATGGATATATTATCCATTTACTTATACACACTTATTATGGACATATACAGAATTTCATTGTGCCTTATTACTGAAAAAATACCAGTGAAGATCCCGGTTAGAATAGGCCTTCAACAACCAATGCTTGTACTAAGGCGACTAACGTAATCGGGTGGTCAGGCTCGCTGACCTGGTTGATGTATGTCATCGTATCCCAATTGCGTAGATCGGTGCTCTTGATGTCAATAACTGGATTGTCTGGCCCAGACTGGATTATTTACAAACCGCCGTCATATAGCTGGTATATTGTTAACAACAAACAATCAAACAAAAACAACTATTAAGGAAGAGTGCAGGTCGACTTGCTTTATACATATACTAGTATATGTGGACATATATGTATGGACATTTGGATGATATAGATATACCTCCTTATAGATAGAGTTCGTAGATGACTGTAGAAAATGGAATAATTATGTGAGTAATCGGGTTAATACCACGTTTAGCAATATTCAGCCATATTGCGACATTGGTTTCCAACATACAAGACGGACAATGAAATTATGACTTGAATTTGGACCTGGCTTTCTGGTGTGATGTAACACCCCATAATCTCTGGTAGCAAAAGAGCTAAAAGCACGAATAAAGATCACGAGATGTTACTGATGTATACATCTTGACATATATTAGCGTAGTATTACTAATTCATCAGCATATATGTATTTTGCATAAAAGGATATTGTAGGATCGACGCTGACATGCGCATAAACCTATTCACCAGTGCTGTAATATTTACTTCATTTCTTTTGAAACATATCGACACGAGAAACTATATCTAAATTTAAAAGGAGTCCAAGTGGGATGGAAATTTCAGTCTGAACCTGTTGAACATCTAGGCTTGTTTCATTTTGGGCTATAGCATTGCAGTAAGGCCTGGGCGGAAGGGAACACCCGTTTGCACCCATCAGATACCAATCACAACTTCTCTCTCCAAACGAAAACAAAATACGAAAAATGTCGGAAGTGAATCCTTCCAATTTTCTATTTAGATACATGTTTTAACTTTAAAGTAATTATATGGATCTCATGTATTATTGGTATCTGTGGTGCTGGTACCGTTTTGTCGCCATTGTGTAGCTTTTGTTGATTTATTATGAATATCAAATACATGTCTTGAAATATGGACTTGTGAAAGAACTCATCATTTAACCATATGCAGTCTTACCCATTTAATTGGCGTGTATGGACATATTATCCATCTACTTAAACACACCTATTATGGACATATACAGAATTTCATTGTACCTTATTATTAAAAACATTACCCGTGAAGATCCGGGTTAGAATAGGCCTTCAACAACCCATGCTTGTTCGAAGGCGACTAACATGATCGGGTGGTTAGGCTCGCTGACTTGGTTCATGCATGTCATCGTATCCCAATTGCGTAGATCGATGCTCTTGGTGATAATAACTGGATTGTCTGGTCAAGACTGGATTATTTACGAACCACCATCATATAGCTGGTATATTGCTGAGTGCGGCGTTAAACAACAAACAAACAAAATCTATTATTAAACACCTTCCAACAATGAGAAATGAAACTTATATTTCTATATATTCTGTTATATTTATAACATAATTTGATTCATAATTTAATTATTGCGTTGCTTTCTTCCCTGTCATTCAATGTACATGTTCAACCCCCTAAACTTTTAATATTTCATTTTTCACAAATGGCTACGTTAGTGTGTTGCCTAGATCTCTCGTTACCTACTCACACGAACAGATTAAAATAATTTGTTTTACTATCATATTTCTGTTTATTTAATTCATAATACGAAATTGATAATTCATTTATCACAGTATAGATCATATTCGTTTATATCACTATCTGATGCTAAGGTTTTATTGCAGTAATTATAATTAATTCAAAATGTAGAAAGATACACAATTTGCCATTATTTGACTTTTAAACTGTAAAACAAAGTATAATATAAAGATCAGAATGCCTGTAACGGGTAGTATTTAAGAAAGAAATATTTGTCGATAAGTCCCATTTTTCAGATATGCCCTTCACGTAGTATTATTGTATATCTCCAAAGAGAGGTTTACATTGTAGTTATCATTATTTGTGGATAATTCAAAAAGCAACATAGAAAAGATATATGCTACCATGACGAAAGAATACAGAGTATACATAACTCGCAATTCTCCAAAAGAGATTTCAAATCACAATAACATATCTCATATAAAGAGGGGTGGTAATGATTTAATCTCCACATTGTGCCCTTGTTCGTGAGCCCTTGTTCTATTCAGCAAACAGCCCCAAACCGAAACTCCACAACATATCCGATTACACTGATTCAGGCTGTCCCAGTTCTCAATGCGATACTGACCCCCGTTCGTCTCCCAGACCATAGAGAATAAATTTAAAAGGAATCCAGCTCAAGTCTAGAACAATTTGGCAAGCCTAGATTGCCTCAATTCTATCCATGAAAGTAAGCATTAATAAAAAAAATAGTGTTCTTGTCTGCTTCAGATTATATTTTGTAGAGATATATTTTTAACTAGGAAAATTGTACTGACATCGGCGCTGTCCCTATTGAAGCTATTTATACGAATTTCGAATTGCCGTCCATTGTTCGATGCCAATACATCGATGACAAGTGAGGATATCATAAAGTAATTGTTGATGCCGCGCTACACTATAACAAAAATTATAATCAAGTTGACTGGAGTGTACATTACTACAGTGAACATGTACATGATCATGCCCTAATAATCAAATGCCGTAATGTCAAATACTAATATATTATTGTGTGATGAATTTAACTGGATCAGTGGTAACATGTGACATTAATATTCCATCAATTTCTCTCCTGGTTGGTCCATCCATGTCTACAAAATGAACATAATACAATTAAAATGGAGCCTAGAACAATTCTTAATTTCAGGCTAGTGCTGTGAAAATCTAGACTTTCTCAATCATTATAGACTTGAGTTGGTCTCATTTTTTACATTATTCTCTTGGGTCAACGCCACAGCTCATACCATACACTAACAAGACCAGATTGCCCCCCGCCGGAGCTCCTGGATTTTGGTTATATCATCTAACATGGCCAACTCTGCTCTTAAGTAAACAAGAACTTAATCAGCGAGGGGTCCTTTATCATCCCTATGTGACTGCTTATAAAAATCTGATATCTCTTCCCAAAGACCTGGTTAATAATATATTTGTGCTGAATATTCGAAACAGACTTAGTGAGTTGGTACTACATATGTTTACAGTTCTGTTTTAAATGACTGCAGCGCCCCATTATGAAAACAAATTGTTTTAACGCCGCTCTCAGCAGTATTCCAGTGATATATGACGGCGGTCTGTTGTGTATGAAATAAATGCAAATTGAATCTTGAATCATGAAAGTTGTAACATTTCCGCTAATAAGTATCACATGCAGTATACAGTATATCAACTGCAATATACTGTATACAACATTCAGTATACAGTGTGTCGCGAGCTCTGCGCTGGGCTCGAGCACACATTTCCTACACCTCTCCCTTCGGCAAACACCTCATGAGGGTTGCAACGAGGTCACAGGTCAGGCGTGCACTCGTCAGTTGTCTAATGCGGTCAAGAGTCAGATCTTCCGGAAGACCACTGCACTAGAGGTATGTGGATTGTTTATGAGGTACTACGTGTTTGGAACTGGGAATCGAACACTAAGCACTTTTAGAGAAGAGCTCACAATAAAACGTTATGGACTCGCGGACAGACTTGTGTTTTCATTTCAAGACTTACATGTATCAGGTTGAACTTCTACGACAGATGTAACTTGGTTACCGCTTCCTAACTGTAACATTAACTAAACTTTAGCCTTTTATACACATTTGTGATGGGGCGACAATGCGACAACGAGACATATTTTGACCTTGAAAATGTCGCGTTACGGCATCGTCGCCCTTTTGTAAAATAAAGAAAAGGATTATTCAAAGAGCGACAATGCAAACACGCGTCAATGCGACAAATGGCCAATTGTCGCGCTTTTGATAATTTTGACACGTTTTGCTTGTTTTGAAAGGGCGTCAATGCGACAATGCGACAACGCGACAATGTCCCTTCCATAGTGATCAATGCAAATAAAACTGAGTTATGAAATAGAAGTCTGACATGCCAATTAAAAGATAAAGTGTTGCAGCTTCTGATTTCATAGATCTTCAAGAAGGATTATCAATAATGGGATGGGTGATGAGTTCAACTGCATGCCGAGTCTATACGTTGTGATTAACAATAATGCTCCGAGTCAATACATTTTGTCAAAATGTATGAGATGTATTACTTGAATGAACATATTGTTTATACTCGTCCATGTTTTTGACGGACGGTATAATTTACATGCTTGGTAAAAGTGAGGACGGGCATCATTGTGTGTTTCCGTGCTTTGTTCAGATGAACAATTGACTTGTCCTTGCATTTGTTTGTGACGGTGCCACTCGTGTGGCAGGATACGCTCACCTTTTCCTGAACACCCGTTGGACGGCCTGAACCAATTCGGATTTTAATCCCACATCAGTCTGTACACAGTGATATAACTGAACTATTGTACAGTTGAGAAAATGGTGTTTAATGCGATTACCGTAGTGTGTTACTGCAACTGTTCAAATGTTGTGCAGTGCTGTTATGTAATATGTAAAAGAAAGCATATTCAATTATCCCACTCCACAGACACACCGACATATACTCTCATGCAAGATCAACCTAGTCACCAGTTCACACACCTTAGCACACACACACACACCCTCATACCCTAAAAACAGATATTATTATATTATGGTAGTTTGGATAAGCACAAACTACTAATCTACTTAATCACATTCTCTCACCGATAATGTACAACATATGAACATAGAATTATACCTAAGGATATTGTTCACTAAAAACAGATATTTTTATATTATGGTAGTTTGGATAAGCACAAACGTCTTTTGCTGTACATAGTGTGTAAACATTTAGATAACTGGTACTGAATGTTGTCATTTTTAAGAAGCCACAGAAACTTTTCAAAATTTGAAAATTCTGTAAAATTTGTTTCTTGTATTTTAGCTATGTTAAATACAGATAGTCTGATATCTTTATAGAAGTTGCATTCTACAACAAAATGAAATTCATCCTCTATGGCTTGCTTGTCACAGAGAGTACATAGTCTTTCTGAAAGAGGAGTGATGAATACCACTTCTCTCTGTCTTTCCTTTTCAGCTCCTGCAATGCTTGATCAAGGAACACTGGCCGGCTTGTGTTATTACAGTAATCATATACAGTCTGGCCTCTATTGGTGATAGCAAGCTGTAGTCCCATGATGATTTCCGCCTTACTGACCACCTGTGAATAATACCTGTTATTGAATCTGGTTCGGCTGTGACAGCTCTATGAAAACATCTAAACACTTCAACTTGAATCTTAGTCTGTTGATTTCTCCATCCCATATCACCTCGTACAGCAATATTTGAGCTATTTTTCCGAACACCCAGGAAAAATCGACAGGTTTTGTTTTGAATAGAATATACTTGCGTCGGTGTATTTTATTAACGCCCCAAACCGTAATTTAAACACATATAATAACAGATCATATACACGCATGGTGCCTTGACTTACTGCTAACTTTAATAGGCCATCCCGGAATAAAATAGTCCCCCCCCCCACATGTTTTAGTATGTTTACAAGAAATATATTCCAAACAATATCCTCATTGGATGAGAAGATCTTTTTTCAGAATTACCCCAGTAAGTCAATTACATTGACAGAGCGTCGTAATACATTTACATCAAGTACAATACGTCAAAATGGCCGAAACGATAAACGTGACGGGATATATTTCCGAAGTTGTTAATTAACCTGTGGCTATTTCAAGTCTTTGTCGTCACTGATCAATTGGCCGATCGTTGAAAGGTGTTTGTAAAGATGTGTTAAATAGATACTAAGGTAAATTCATAGATTGCTGTAGATTGTCACTACGATAGTTTGAATGTTTTTTCGTTTGTTTTTTCACTGGGATTGGTTGTAGCGAGGGTTTCCTTAAACGGACATGCAACCACGCTTCTGTATGAATTCGTACCAGGGAATTCCAAGTGTTTTCCCCAGGAATGTGGAAGTAGTCAGTGTTTACGCCATTTCAAGAATACAGTCACGTGAAGAACGTCATGTGACAGACCTCTCGTCCTAGCCGTATATCTTGTAAACTTCACATTAAAAGATTAGTTATTATTATAACCAAATGAAACACAACGTTAACCCATTATCCGATAGGGATAACTGTTCAAAGCCGAGGGATATGTTACCACAATAACATTGTTTGGTTTGACTTCTTGGCGCGTGCCTGAATTCCATTAACATGTTACATATCCTAAAACTGGCTTATCAGCGAATCTCGCTGCACTGCGCGCGACAGATACTAGAGCAAGGCATGCCAGAAATACGAAACCTAAAGCTTCCGAAGGGAAGCCTTAGGAATCACGTGCGTCGGGGGACCAGAGCCATCTGATTGGCCGTTAACAGTTGTACAAGGCGGAACAAAAAGCATCGTTTTTCCGTCCATTTTACGCTTGAAAAACTCGACCCTTTTCTGCACACTTTCTAGACGCTCACCAATTAATCAATTTTAATGAATTTTTAGTCGTTTTTCCGTCCAATGACCATAAACGGAAAAAAAACGACGTTTTCGTGTTTGCAGTGTTTCTTTTATGCAAAACCCTTAAATGAAGCAAGGCTAGATTTTCCTCAGGTTCATCTCGGAATCCCTCATCTCACTGGGTTCCCTCTTCATTTTAAATGTTATTTGTTCCTATCAAAATTATATAATTTTGGGACTAAGCATTAGTCTGAATAGACATCGCCAGTTTGGAATTTGAAACCAATCTGTTTACAGTAACAGGACATTGCTTAAGTGTCATGTATAAATAAAAAGGTGTAACTCTGTCAATTAGAAGGCGGACGAATCTGAAAACTATTAATAAACATAGTTTCCTCAATTCCAAGCAATATCAGAAAAATATACATATGCATATAATATCTGGCAATATACACCAAAATCACATTCTACAAAAATAAGTTTTAAAAGCCGGAATTTTTTTCAGGTTGATATTCGTTTGCGTATTTGACGATTATATAACTTGCGAAAGTATTAATCCTTTTCCTCTACCCAGCCGTTCCTGAGCCTAGCGCTGTCCTAATTATTTTGACTAAAATTCTTACCGTTATCATTGTATTAGTTAATGCGAAATGCGTGCCGATCAAGTACGTGCCATAAATGTAAGCGATATTGTGCGCTTCCGAACTTTTCATGAGAATGTGTTTATGAATCATTGTCAAATAGTGGTGACACTAAATCTAGGAAATAATCCGCGACATCACGGAAAATCTGGAATTAAACAATCCGCATGCGCAAAACGATTGATTTCAGTACTTCCGCTAAGCGCTACGAGTTACAGCGTCAAACTCCGGCCTGTAATCTAGCATGGGCGCACTGACCAATGAAATCTGAGAAGTAGAAATACCGGTTGACGCTATTGCTTGATTGACAGTGTCAATCAAGAAAAGGGGGGAGCTTGATGATATCGTTCTCTAACAGTAATTTCCGATGTCAAATAACGACGTTATTTGGAGGGAAAAACGATGGTTTGAAAGCGTCCAATGACCAATGACGTTTTTGTGTTTGTAGTGTGATATGATTGAGTCCTGACCTTTAGCTGTTTGTCGTCATCTATCTGTAGAATGTTACTGTTCAGAGGTTTTTTATTACCCGAATAACTGAATGATTTCATGTACCTCACAAAAAAACAAACCCTGAAACTGACTTTCTTGGGGACAGAAATTGACTCTACAACCAGCAGTTTATCCGTACCTGCAGAAATGTTGCTTGACCTAGGGAAGTGGGTGACGAAAAGGAAAGCAACAAAGCGTCAACTTCCGGACATTGTAGGTAAATTGAATTGGACAGCATAGGAAGTTCGTTCATGGAAGCCGTACATTTATGCGCACAGTAAGTGACTTGAAGGGGTACTGATCTAAAGCAATTCCCCGGGACTGACTGTTGCCTTTGTTATTGTTTTTTTTCCCGTGAGTACCCGGATGAAAAAGCCGAAATCTAGACTAGTTCGCGACCTGTGCTGCGCAATTCGTAAGCGCATATATATATATGCATTTGTCACTTTTATTGATAGTATAAGGGCGTATGGTCACATTGAAATAATAAGTAAATGTAGGTATCATTGTGGGTAGCATCGGTAATGGTGACGAAGTTTTGTTAAGTCACATGCTTGGTAATTGTGCGATTTTCGTTTACACTATTTTGACTTGCAAAACAAAGTGAATATTTCACCTCAGCATTGCTTATTTTATCAAGTTTATATTTTTACAGTCAAAATCTGAAAAATCTTCACTTAAGAAATTTATTAAACGCCAAAATATTCAGTTATTTTACAAATTGACTAAAATATATGTCCATCTATATTATTAAGATAACGAATTCCAAACATTGTTTGCTTAATATTATCACCAAGTGACTGAAAAATGTTAGGATTAAAAGTACATTGTATATTGTTTGTCTTCTAATCCTAGCATAATTAATCTATTGTGATGTTGTTGACCGTCTTAATCATTATTAGTCAATCTGTTAAATGAATGTACAGATTTTTTCAGTCAATTTGTAAAATGACTGAGATATTTAGACATTTAATAAATTGCCTGAGTTAATCACATTTTACACATTGACTGTAACATATACACGCTTACAAAGGAAAAGACTTGTGAAAACAACGTCTGTCGCGCATCGAAGAACTTCTCAACCAAGACGTAGAGGAACAAGAATGATTATGTTCAATGCTACAGCAAATGAATGAAAACAAAATGCAAATATCATAATTACAACCTACCAAATTTATATTATCATTTTAGGTAGCTTCCTTGTTCGAAGAATGTATCTGTAAATATCCACATAAAGGAACAATATCCCAAACGTCTGCAGCTGTACAAAGAATCTTATTCGATGTCACATGTCTCTGTAACAATCAAATATTTTAAAATATCGTTTCCGGATATTATAACCCGTATTCGTTTCTCAACTGATCTCTTAGTTTGTTTCAGTTGTTTCACATAGATGTCGAGTATTACATAATTTACAGACGCGTTCAGAAGCAGGAGTTTTCGGGCGTGCGTAACGGCCTCTTTCTAATTCTAAGTCTAAAGTTCCACAGCAAAGATTGGCTAAAGTGCTTCGTCGTGATCTATCCGGAATATGACGTACATAAAATGAAACATTCATTTTAAACAATCTAAACGTTCCAAGCTTATTACCTGTAGTATGGCCAGTGTCATTCCAAAGTCCATGAAACCAGTTTTCTCTATCAAGTTCTATCAATTTTGATTTCAAAATTTGGAAATCTATATTACCAATATTATACAAATCCAAAAAATGATAGATCCAAAGAACAAAACATTCGTACAACTCTGCTGTCCCAGCATTTTCGAAATGAAAGAGTTCAATTTCTCATACGAGCTATAATTCTCTGTGGCGGAACTGAATTCAACTTCTTCCAGAAACGAACAACTTCAATTTTGTGTTCAGTAATAATCGATGACCAGCCCATCTCACCTCTTACGGCCAAATTAGGTGTAGGTTTTCCTACACCCAAGAAAAGCGGCACGCTCTATTTTGAATGGCATTTATGCAACTAAATTCTCTGGTTCCCCAAACTGCCGCTCCATACGTTAAGATAGGTTGTACAAGATTATCATACAAAGTACTGAAAACATCATAGGTCATTCTGCCAACTACTTTAAATTTACCTATAATGACGCTGAGGGCTCTTCTAGCCGATTTAGCAATTTGTTTAGCTGTGAAATCTTATTCTAGGTGTTCCATGAGCCAAAGTCCCAAATATTTATATGTATTACAAGTTTCAATATTCGCCGATGTCAACACCACAGTGCAGGTCATTCATTTCCTCAGCCTCGTCGTTAATGAATACGGAAAAAAGTGTCGGTAATAACACACAACCCTGCTTCGCTAGATAACAATGAGCAGTCAATCAACGTATTTTCGGGTAACCCGTTGAACAAAGTAGGTTGTTTTTACATCGGCACTTCACGCCATCATATGAGTGTATTCCTTTTGCTTTAGTAAACCCACACATATAAACACTTACTTTTAACATATCCACTGTGAAAGATAACAGTGATTAACCAGTCAACGTATTTTCTGTTGATCCTTTGATGGCTAGGAATGATGCGTTCTTATACAAAAAATGTGAATTAATTGATCATTCATCTCTTGCTGGGCTGCCATGTGCATATTACATTACACCCCATAACACCTCACTTAAAACCTGGGTTTAGATTGAATAATTACCCCAGACACAAGAAATGCCTAATGGAAACCTTTATCAGGTAATCTGAGTGGTGCTATCACTGCAGAAAAGTACGTTTATAACGAACACGCTTATAACGAACTGACGGATATAACGAACTGATTTTTTTGTCCCGACTATTTGCTATAGTTATGCTGTATACATGCTTATAACGAACTACGGTTATAACAAACTAAAGTAAGTGGTCCCTTCGAGTTCGTTATAACCGTAGTTTACTGTAATTACACCTGTAATAACCTCATTTACTGAGCATCAAATGAATGATGACAAATACACAAGTGTAGGGTTATACCAGAAACCATGGGAGTAGTAATCGTAATATCCACGCAATCCGAAACTGCTTTCACTGCAGGGATACTTTCTTTATTAAAACCATAACCATCAGGGGTATTTCGAATAAACGACATCCGATGAGCTCCCGCCGTTCTTTTTGTCTGTTTGGTTAGGCTGAAGAAATTTATTTAACGTGCGCCCTTTGTCGCAATCTTCATAGATCACGGGTAACCAATCAATGTTCAAAAATGCGTAAAACAAATATTGCCTCCAAGTTTATTTAGCTATCCTTGCAGACGGTAGCCGGATGCAATAGCGAAGGCCAAACTAACACTATTTCTGAGAGATGGACAGCTACTTCAACGTATATGAACAGAACAGCCAAGGATAAAAATGAAATCATATCAATTTGAGAAAATAGAAATCATATCAACACAAAAACAGAAATTATGTGAACACCAAACTCACAATAGATATGTGTACCCTACTTACACACAGGAGTCCCCAAGAGGGACAGGTCAGCCGAAATTGCTTAGGCAGAAGGCGACCTCTTAGCTTGCCCTCATTTTGCCTAAAATTATTCAAATGCTTAATACTTACTTACTTACTTACTTACTTTGAAGATTTAACGTGCGCTTTCCGACTGATGCGTATTTCGCACACGGGCCCGGCCAGGCCATTTAATGTGTTTACGAAAGGGGCGAAAGTGGTGTGTGCAACCCAAGAGGGGGCTTTAGGGGTTGCTTATATAGAATTTTAGAATTTTGAGATTTGGAATAGATGCCGATGGGGTTGGGGAGGAGAACTAAGGGAGCTGGGTATGGTGGATGTTTGTTTGTTTATGTAATTTTGATTTGGTAGATTATACTGTTTTTAGATGCGTTTTATTAGTTCCGTTTTGATTAAGAATACGCCTAAGGCCTTGAAGTTTTCTAGTTTATTTTGTGGGTTTAGTATTGCTTCTAGAGTGAGAGCCTTGATTAGATTGAGGGTGGTTTGTAATGCGGTTCGATGTGTTAGGTAGTGTGTGCAGTGGATGAGTGGGTGTTCTGGGGTTTCTGGTTGTTTGCAGTGTGGGCAGTTACCTGTAGTATGTTTTTTTATTTTTTTTAGATGGTTATTTAGGTTGGTATGTCCTGTTTGGAGTTAAGTGATTATTTTTTGATGGATGGAGAATTTTTGGTCTGGTTAGTGGTTTGCTGAGTACTTTTTTGATTTGGCTATTTGAGTTAAGATAAAGGTTATGCCATTTTTTTGTGATTTTTTGATTGTTTACGCTTTTAATTTCTGATTTTGAGATTGGTAAGTTTAAGCTTATTTCTGGGATTTTGAGAGATAGTTTAGCTGCTTTATCGGCGTTTTCATTACCGTATATTCCCACGTGGGCGGGTATCCACAAGAAGGTTATTTGTTTGCCTGCCTTAGTTAGGTCGTTGGAGCTTTTAAGTATTTGATTTATTAATTTAGGTCGGTTTTTGGTATTTTTGTTTTGGAGGGCTTGCCGTCCACTTAGGGTGTCGGTAAGTATTAGGATTTTTTTGTGTGTTTTTTTGGATTCTTGAATATGGAGGGCTGAGGCCATACCCATTAGTTCTGCCGTGAATATTGATTGGTTGTTTGGGAGTCGGAAGGATTGTGTGGTTTTAGTTGGTTGTGTGGTATGGACTCCGAAACCTGTGTGTTTGGAGGTCGGATCTGAAGATCCGTCCGTGTAAATGTGACACCAGTTTGGCCAATTTTCGTGTATATATGTTAGTGTGGTGGTTTTAGCTATGTTTGGGTCGGTTTGTTTATTTATTTGGCTAGCTAGTGTTGTGTCTATTTTGGGTATTTTAAGTTTAGGGGTAAAGATATTTGTTTCTTTGCAGCTTTGTTTAAGATTTTAAATTTGGTGTTCATTGAGGTAGTTTGTTATTCTTTGGGATATTGGGGTAAGTAAGGGGTGTTTAGGAGCTAGAGCTTGGTTTTTGGGGCTGATATTTTGGTTTGTTTAGTTTTGGATGAGAGGGTTTGATTGGGACGCGGCCCAGAAATTAAAGCTTAGATGTTCCCTGTGTAAATGCTTAATTGCCTCACCCCTATTATATGAATGGGCATTGTCCATCTCAGGCTGTTAACTAATCCAAGCGCCACAGAGGTTCAAAGGGAAGTTTTTAAACCTATGACAACTTCTCACAACTCTTGTTTGACTTGGTCATTCTGTTAATCCTTAGTTGTTTTGAATGTGCAAGTAAATCTTGTTTACTAAATAAATCTTATTTGATAATTAAGGTGTAAAGAAGCCTATCATCGCTTCTCACATTGTTTGTAATTGTTACAAATTGGTTAGTTCTTAGTATTGGTTTAATTAAAGGAAATTAGATGTCTGCTCAATTGTTGAACTGTTATTGTTGTTATTATTGCATTGGTATATATGTTCCTGACCTATCAGCACATTGAACCACAAATCATCATCCAACAACCCCCCAAACCAAACCAAGCCCAACAATCATCAACTGCAAACTCACCCCCTGAAATAGAACAAACAAACAAAAAAATATGCTCACAACAAACACCCCCGCAAACAGCCACAACACCCAAACACATCCTACTAGCATTTTCAACCACATCCACACCCTTAAATGACACCTTCTCTACAAACAAGTTTGCCCTCTGCCTACATAAAGCTAACATTACATACAAACACATAAACAAATGCGGCAGAGGTTTTAAACTCACCTTCCCCAACCAAGATACACTTACACATGCCAGCAGACATCCAAAAATTGACGGACTTAACTTTGCATGGCAGGTGCCCAAATGGTTCACACAAATACAAGGGGTAATATACATAGACCACAGGGACACACAAGAGGACATCCAAGATTACATTAACATGGCAAACAAACTCCACTCACAACCCAACATCATAAATTTCAAAAACATCAATAATCGCACACCCATCCCAGGCAGGACAAGCACCCAAACAGTATTCCTCACATACAAAAAAACAGATCTCCCAACACACATCATTTTCGGCACACTCACATATAGAGTAAACCCCGTCAGGAAAAAAACCCACCCAATGCACCATCTGCCACTTCTTCAATCACCCTACATCCACTTGCAGACAACCACCCATGTGTCAAAAATGCGGCTCATATAGGCACGAAGCCGCAGAATGCACATGGGCCCCCTACTGTACACAATGTAAGACAGAGGGTCACACAGCTACACAAAACACCTGCCCGATAAAACAAACACACATCCTCAAGCTAAATAAACACATCACAAAAGACCACCTACCTAAACCCGCCACCATCCCAACCTACAACTCCATACCTGAATACTTTGATCTAGACTCCACATCTGACTCCATGTCCAGCTCCCTCCCCGAACCCCCACCTCCCCCGTCACGCCCCCCAAGAAACAAACGCAAACAACTCTTTGCCACCCATAACCCCATCCCAGTTCCAGGCCCCCCCCCCCCCCCCCCCCATCCCGACCCCTTTCACCACCCTCCCCCTCCAACCACCCTCCAACGCCCCGCGCAGGCCAAGCAATTCAACCGCCCCCAAAATGGCTCTGCTACCCACACCCCAACCCCCACCGCCCTCAGCTCCATACCACATCCCCAACCCAAACCCTGACGGCTCGGCCCTCCCCCCAACCCTCACCACCGACCCGATCCCGGCCTTCCTCTCAATACAAACCGTCCCCCCCCCCAACCACCCTCCACCCATACCAACAAAAGCCACCCCACCCCAAACCCCAACCCCCTGCCAAATCAGCCATCCCAATCCCACCAAACCACCCCCAACATAGACATAAACAAATCAACTACAAAATAAACACAACAAGGAAACAACTACTCTCCTACAAACTCCAGACACTCAAAACAGCCCCCTCATTGATAGTCACGCCCAAAAAACTCAACTCAAATACACACAAACTTACTCAATTCATATCAGCAGCCATTCTCATAAAAAAACACCCCCAAGAAACTCCACTCCCTGGCCAATCTTGCAAACATCTACCATAAAACATTTAAAAACTTTCAAGCAGCCATCAGGGCACTTAAATGAAACCCCACCTTCCATCTTCCAAATTAGCCCCGGAACACCATAACATCCAGACTCAAATCCCCCTCCATTCTAAAACCAGATAATGGTGTTCATTCAGTGGAACTGTAATGGTATCGTCTCAAACGGGCATGAGCTTAAGGCCCTCATTGCCCTTGAAAAAATTTCTCCACTATTAATCGCAGTACAGGAAACCAAATTATCCCCCCAAAAAGCCTTCAAAATTCCAGGCTATCTTTTCATTCGGCAAGATAGACCCCGCCCCACTAACTACCCCGGACCGCCCCATGGTGGCCTGGGCATATTTATCAAAGACCATCTCAACTATGAAACAATAGATATCCCAACTCCAAACCTTGAATGCCTGGCTATCAAAACCACCATAAATCAAACTAAAATCAGTATTATAAATGTCTACCATACTAAAACAAAACCAGTCACAGGTGAAGACCTAGATGTATTAACTAAATATATTGATCAAAACAATATTTTTCTAGGCGATTTCAATGCTCACCATCCACTGTGGGGCACAAAAAACTCCACAGACAAATTCGGAAAACTAATCTACGAATGGACAGAAACAAACAACCTTATTTGCTTAAACGACAACCAACCCACCAGAATTCCCACAAACCACCTCCAATCCCCTTCAGCAGTAGATCTAACTATCAGTACCCCCCATCTCCAATCAAAACTATACTGGGAGGTACATTCGGACACCTGGGGCAGTGACCACATGCCCATCAAAATTTCTGTTTCCCTACCCACTCAAAATTTATCCCAATCTCAAACCCAATCTCCCCTTTAGACTATACCTCCCATGCCAGCAATCCAAATTTAACTTAAAAAAGGCTGACTGGAAAACTTTCCATACACTCTGCAACGAAATAAACATTCACCATATCCATAACATAGACAATGACATTTTTAACTCAAACTTCACAAACACTATACATAAAATAGCCACACAATGCATTCCAAGTCAAAATTTCACCCAATCAGACTCCTGTCCCTTGGTGGAGCCCAGAAATGGAAAAATCCAGAAAACTTAGAAAAAAAACATTAAATAAAGCCAAGCGGGACATAACCAAACTCCCCCTGGCTAGAAATATCAGAAATTCGACTAAACAACTCATAAGAGCAGCCAAAAGAAAACATTGGGAAACATTTACCAGCTCCTTGAAAATGGGGAAACAAAATACCAAAATTCTATGGAAAAAACTTAAGGCCATAAAGGGCACTTCAAAATCCTTCTCAGCCCCCTCTTTTCCTAATCTAAATACCGATAAAGAAAAGGCAAATGCCATGGCTGCTCACTTCTCGGCCACTAGCAGCTACGCCAATCACACTCCCCACATGCAGAACACAATAAACAAAACACCCCACATACACACAGACCACCCCTCTCACACATGCCACTCAACAAAATAATCAACATTCATGAACTACAAACAGCAATCAATAACAAGCCCCAGCCACAGGCCCAGACAACAGGCTACACTATCGTTAATCACCTTCCCCCCAAAATTCAAAAACTACTTCAACTTTTTAATCAAATTTGGACATCTGGCTCCCTCCCCCACTCATGGAAAACAGCCCAAGTGGTACCGGTTCTTAAACCAGGCAAGCCCCCACGAGAACCGGATTACTATCGGCCCATCTCACTAACATCCCATATCTGTAAAATAATGGAATCCATTATAAATAATACTAGACTAAAATTCCAAATTACCTCTCAAAATCTGCTTAATGAGGACCAGAGTGGCTTTATGTCAAACCGACAAACTTTAGACCACGTTTTACATTTAGAACATGACGTTAAAACAGCACTCGCCCAGAGACAATACACTTTGGCCATTTTCATAGATTTCAGTAAAGCATTTGACATGGTTTGGCATCATGGCCTAATTCAAAAACTTAAAGAAAGAAAAAGCTATAGATGGTAGAATACTAAATTTCATTCACTCTTTCTTAACAGACAGAAACATTACAGTAAAAACAAAAAACACTTTATCAGACCCACATCATTTAGAAAATGGCACCCCACAGGGAAGTATAATATCACCAACTCTCTTTAACTTCATGATTGACGACATTTTTCCGCCTATAACGAAAAACATAACCACTGCAAAATTTGCTGATGACATTTCCTTCTGGACGTCGTCAACATCTCTAAAACAAATCCAAAAAAGAATTCAACCCCTTCTTAATCACCTAGAACA
The DNA here is from genome assembly GCF_022045235.1 of Haliotis cracherodii. Lineage (NCBI taxonomy): Eukaryota > Metazoa > Mollusca > Gastropoda > Lepetellida > Haliotidae > Haliotis > Haliotis cracherodii. The sequence continues at coordinate 70,826,710 of NW_027266297.1, forward strand.
CTGGGCAGCCCAGTGGGGATTCCAAATTAACACTAAAAAAACCATCGGCCTACTATTCAAAAACAGACACATGCCAAATTGTCCACCCAAACTCACCTTAAACAATCAAAACATTATATTCAAAAAGGAAGCTAAATTTCTGGGAATCATCTTTGAACAACAACTAACATGGGCTACCCATATTCATAACTTGGTCACATCTTGCCAAAAAGATATAAATTTAATGAGAGACATCAGCGGCTCTGATTGGGGCGCTGACAAACAAACATTACTTAATATATATAAATCACTTATTCAACCCAAATTAGACTATGCTGCTCCAGTCCTCAACTCCATCTCAGAAAAGCTTAACAAAATACTTAAATCCATCCAGTACAAAGCCCTAAAAACAACCCTGGGCACTAGAACCGGTACCGCACTAAACTCACTTCAGCTTATACCAGGAACTACATCCATTCAACTAAGGCGAAATCAAACCATCCTTAACTACTGGGCTGGGGCCCAACACAACCCTATTCTCAAACAAATTATAACCAAGTACAACAACCTTAGACCTGCCACCCTGAAGAAATTCAAAAACAATCACACCTTAGCCCCATACCTTACACACCTATACAGACTCATCAAAACACACAAACTTGAAAACATTAAATATACAGCTCCATCAAACATATACATCAATGACAAACCACCCCCCGAAACAGACCTCACCCTCCACAAAACATTCACACTACACCCAGACATAAAAAAACCTAGACAAAAAAGCAATAACCAACAACTACATACACCAAAACTGGCCCAACCACACCCATATCTATACCGATGCATCCCAAACAAACAACAATATAACAGGACTAGGCTTACAGATTACACAACCCACATCAATCACCACAAACTTCCTTTATACAAACTATACACACATCAACACAGCTGAACTACTCGCCATCCAATGTGCTTATCACTACATAAAATTATCTAACGACACAAGCTTTTTAATAATTTCAGACTCATTAGGCTCACTAACTCAGATCCACAACAAAAAATCCAAATCAAGGCAAGACATTATAAACAACATTATTGACATACATACAAACATCACAGAAACAAACAAAACAATAACTCTCCTATGGGCACCTGCACACTCTGGCATAACAGGCAACCAACTAGCAGACACAGCAGCAAAACTAGCCACCACCCAGCCATCCCCAAGCATTAACTTCACCACCAGAAAAGCCGAGATCAAATCACTTAATAGAAAAAAACACTTTATCTCAAAATTTCAAAATTAATATTCAAAATTGTAAATCCACATGGACAAAATCTCTCTTTAGTAAACCAATCTCAAAGTGCCGCAACTTCACAAGGTCTATTCTAACAGAAAAAAAATTATAAACAGAATGCTAAGTGGCCAAATGAACCTAAACGAAACACTCCATAAACAAAACAGACACCCACACCCAAACTGCTCTCACTGTAACATACCAGAAAATCTAGATCACATATTCAACCACTGCACACAATATAAACAACAACAAGCACAACTATACAACTCCCTTCCCCCTCAGTTCAAAAACAATATTACATTACTACTAAATCCCTCTAATCACCCATCTAAATTCTCCCATATAGCTACATTCCTTAAAACAAAAAATCTCATAAGCAAACTTTAGAAAAATCCCAACAAATCACAGCATTAATACTATATACAAAATCCACACTTTTTCAATTTAGGATCGGGATCCAAATTCTCAGCGCGGACCGACTTCCTTGACGTCAGCGCGAAAAATTCGCCCATATCCAGACACAAACCATCATGCCCGTTTAACCAGCCACCTGCCCATGCTCAGTTCACATGCTCATGGCCGCGACTTACCCCTCACTCCTGCCTCCCCCACCCAGCCAATATAAAGCCCAAAGTTTATTATAGTAGGTTTTCCATCCACCCAACATTTTTTAAAATTTATTATTAGATATTATTATATTATATCAGCTTAACTGATTATATACTTTTTTAAGTCTATTTACTATTTGCTCCCCATAGAATAGGTTTCTTACAGCTCTACTACACTCCCACTAAGTTCTCTCTTCCCCTTCTACCCTCTTTACTGCATTTCTTTCTTCTTTATCCCCCTAATTTACAGTTTTTTTGGCCAGCCGATTACCTTCTTATTTCCCATTATTATTTATTATTGTTTAGCTCAAATAGTAGGCAAAAATGGGAAACATTTAATCGGAGACCATATAATAGATTTAATGCAACAACAACGGTAGCCCAGTCTCTTGTCACGCTCAGTTGCGTTAGTGAGCAAATTGACTCACGGCAGCTAGTGAGCCCTAGAGGCCAGTGTCAGACAGCCCAGAAGAAGCCAGAGATTTAAATGATACCGTTAAGAAACCAAATGATCGTACCAGGCTTAACAGATGCACAAAGACCGATATCACGTGGTGGCATGAGTTTACTGAATGTTTTAACGTTGCGGAAAAAATTATTGAAAATGAATCGGATGCCTGTAGTGATGATGGTGGCGCAGCATATTTTGGCCATGACTGGATCTATTGTAATTGGCATACATATTTCCCATTTGTTGAACATTTACACATCAATGTCAAAGAGTTGTTCACTGTGTATTTAGCAGTCAAAGGCTGGTGTGTAACCCGGACAGACAAACATATTGTTGACAATACATATACTATGCATATCCTAAACAAACGCACTGGTCGTGACCGTGTATCCATGTGTTGGCTGCATGAGATAACGAGATGCTCCGACATTCCGCTGCATATAACATTAAACTATAAACCCACAGAGCAAGTGGCTGGACAGTGGTGACACTTGTGTCGCGAGATGCAGCAGTTTCGACGGGCAGCATATGCTGAACTGCTATGCGCACGTATGAACCCGGGATGTTGTTCACCTAGTAATCAAAGATGGAGTCGCGTCGTACAAATATTTGACTTTGACCGGAATCGAACCGATATCTAAAGAGCAATCTATGGACTAAATCTATCACCCAAAAGCTTCATTGCCTAATCAATGTATTGAAAATTCGGGTAGAGAATAGGTCTTCAGGAAGTCACGTGAATATCATTCGCCTGGTTCATCTTGAAGCGGGGTCACCTAATCCCTTGGATATGTCCAGAGTCTCTGATATGTCGCGTGGTCAGTACTTGATTGGCTATTACGTCGTATATTAGATAGAATTGATACAAAAGCAGGTAGATAAAGACACTTAATGAATATATAAGGGGAGTGCTTACCTGGTTTTCCGGGCGCATCTTCGCCATGTACCAGCGCCTCAATTTACGTGCTATTGCGCAACCGCTGTCTCGCTATACCATTATCGTGGATCACGCTCGAATTCACACGCACTCTTCTCATAAGCCTATCATTTGTGCAGATGGCGAAGGTGCGCTTGGAAAACTGCATTGTCGCCCAGATGAGCACTGAACTTACATATGGTTTATATATCTATACTGAACAGCATTGAAAACGCACCAGCAATAAATCTTGAAATATTACAAAAACAACTTGAGCAATGATCGATTTCGATCAGAACAGACATAGACGGATTATTAAGAAAGACGACAAAGGAAACAGGAATACCACACAGTAATTACAATTACGTCATCAGTGTAAGGAAGACACATAGGGTTAAAATGAAAAGTCAAATCTGGTATGTCCGCCATTGACAGCAACACAGGCCATGCAACGTCTTCTCATTGATCGAATAAATCTGCGAATAGTGTTCTGGGTCATTCCACTCTTGACGTAGTGTATCTTCAAGTTCTCTCACGTTCTGTACTTGCGGACGACGTAAGAGGCGTTGACCCAGGTAATCCCGTAGATGTTCAATTGGCGATAGATCGGAACGACATATCCAAGGGATTTGGTGACCCCATTTCAAGATGAACCAGGGAACTGATCGACACGCCTTGACAATTCAACACCCCTTTAAGATCATAGGTGCCTGACATGCCTTGACAATTCAACACCCCTTTAAGATCCCAGGGACCTGACATGCCTTGACAATTCAACACCCCTTTAAGATCTTAGGGAACTGACATGCCTTGGCGAACCAACACCTCTTTAAGATCTTAGGGAACTGACACGCCTTGGCGAACCAACACCCCTTTAAGATCTTAGGGAACTGATATGCCTTGGCGAACCAACACCCCTTTAAGATCTCAGGGAACTGATATGCCTTGGCGAACCAACACCCCTTTAAGATCTTAGGGAACTGATATGCCTTGGCGAACCAACACCCCTTTAAGATCACAGGGAACCGACACCGTCTGGCGACCCAACACCCCTTTAAGATCTTAGGGAACTGACACGCCCTGGCAACCCAACACCCCTTTAAGATCATAGGGAGGTGACATGTTTTGGCGACCCAACGCCCCTTTAAGATCTTAGGGAACTGACACGCCCTGGCGACCCAACACCCCTTTAAGATCTTAGGGAACTGACACGCCCTGGCGACCCAACACCTCTATGTACAGTCAGTTTGTCATGACGTCACAGGTACAAGCCGGTACCGGTAGCCCATACAACTACTTAAATTTACACAGTAGAGACACACCCTTAAGGTGGATAAAAGTAGAAATAAGGCGACGGCGACAGATACACGGTAACAGAAAGCCCTACCCAAAGGCATGTTGACAGTAACATGAACACAGGAACTCGCTGTCTGTTAGTAAATAAGAATATATGCCACTACTATACTCTACTTACAGAGAGGGGGTATATATTTTTATTTACCGCCCAATAGCGAGCTCATGTGCAGGTACATCACTAAAACACAACCTTCCTATAACACTGGATGTACTAAGGCAGATACATGTTGTTGAACACAGATGACTGAACGATCGCACGCGTTTACTCGCGGTACAGCCCGTGTGGTAGTTTGGCTAGAATTCCAAGATGGCGTTGCACATTGTATGAATGTTTGCTTTGACCGGAATCGAATCGAATAATCTTTTAGACAAGATGTACCATTCAAAAGCTTCATTGCCTTTTCAATATATTGACACGTGAAAATTCTGATAGAGCATTGGTCTCCTGGAAGCCTGTTTGCCGTAAGAGGCGTCTATGGTAGTCAATTGAGGCGACTAACGGGATCGGGTGATCAGGCTCGCTGACATGGTTGATGCATGTCATCATGTATTAATTGTCATGACGTCAATCACTTGGTTGTCTGATCCAGACTCGATTATATACATACCGACGTCATATAATTGGAATATTGCTGAGGGCGCATTAAACAACAAACAAATGTAAAACAAAAACAAGATATATTTTACATTAGACAAGGGTCATGGTCGTGTCATGACTGCATGACTATTGTCTCTGTACATGAATAATTCACAGTGTGGACTTAATGTTTCTGGCTGTGGACTGTGTCTCCCTTGGGGAAGCGTCCAGGAATACTACCAGTAGATGACACAACATTGATCAACACAAATACAACAGATCTACAATAATATTGAACGTGACTGCAAAGTATGCAAATAAATGACATCTGGAATACAGTGTTGGTAAAAGCGCTGACCTGAGTTACGTATGGAATTAATTAATTAATTCTACATGTTAATCTATATCTTGCAATTCGAGAAATTAATGTCCCGGTGGAATGTTCTGTTGCTTATGGAGGCCGTCGGGTAGCCCAGTGGTTAAAGCGTTCTCTCGTCACGCCGAAGACCCGGGTTCGATTCCCGGCAGAGGTACAATGTATGAAGCCCATTTCTGGTGTCCCCCGCCGTGATATTGCTGGAATATTGCTAAAAGCGGCTAAAAACCATCACTCACGCATTGTTTATGCTGGAGGAGTCTTTATCAGTACCACTAAGTTTTTTGGTATGTTGTTTAACGCCACACTCAGCAATATTTCAGCTTTATGACGACAGTCTGTAAATAATCTAGTCTGGACAAGACAAGACAGTGATTGACATCATGAGCATAGATCCACGCAATTGGGATACGATGACATGCATCAACCAAGTCAGCGTGCCTGACAACCCGATCACCTTAGTCGCCTCTTACGACAAGCATAGTCGCCTTTTACTGCATGCGTTGCTGAAAACATATTCTACCCCGGATCTTCACGCATCGTTATTCTAAGTTTTCTTCGGAGAAGTATTTGAGTAGTTTGAATCCTCTGGTGGCTGTACGTATTGGGAATGGGAATCGAGTGTTGTGACCCCGTGGTCTATACGGACACACTGTTTGGGGCACATTGCCTTGAAAGAAAGAAAAGCTAGAAATTGTCCAGCGCCACTTCTGCAACTAAGTCCTGGGCTTTCATGTGTTACACCAAATGCCATTGTGAAAGCCACAATTGGGATAACATCACTACAAGACTATGCAGATCAACAAACCATCTTACTCCCAGGTAAACTATGTAATGCTTACGCAATATAAAGTTTGAAACAAATGTTCTGTATCGTTTTAAAGACTGATTGATATACAAATTGGATATGAAATCCCCATTGTTAGGGCGTGTTTCAATGTACACTATGCTCTATAGAAGGTATGATTAAATGCTTGGTCACAACTAGTTAAAGATACAATAACTGCATATATTCAAATGCAATTAGTAAATACGCTACAGACAAGACGATCTCTCTCTTTATATTTAACAATAAGACCCGTGTTTTGAAAACGCATGGATTTTTTCTGCACCTGTGATGTTATTAGGTGTGTGCATTGTTTTAAAAGGCAGGAGTGATATCGCCCTTTGAAAACTAGTATTGTTTCTGTTGTGCGCTGCACTCTCAGAAGAGCACATGTACCGAGGCACGAGCATCCAGTGTCATTCTTTATGAAAGCTTTGTTTGCGGAGAGAATTCACTCTTCAGGTATAATATTTATAAGTTGAATATTTCCCACAAATAATGTGTGCGAATTAACATGGATTTGGTTAGTGTAATTTCTGAAAGTATTGTCACAGGGGTTTTCTTCATGTTTTCCTGGACGAGTCAATTATCAGGTTGGGGATACCCCTGAAATAAAGGAAATGGTCCCACCTGAGTGAAACACCCCCAACTGAGTGAATAAACGCACCCACTATCCCCTATGAAAAGGCGAAAAATCCACCTTGCGGCGTCTGAACAAAACGTCGCAAGATGGTAAGTCACTTTTCATCTGTACTACATTCTCCACTATGCAACACATGCCGACATGAACACGTGCCTCGGCGTGTAGTCGTAGGTTGTTTACATTATTTTGCGCTTTAGGGGGTATCATACTGTAAAATACATATACTCTTCAAACAAAGAAATGTTACATCAATTTCCAAGGGGATATATTTTACTTTGAAAGGCAGTATCACAAAGAACAATAACAACTACATGGTCTTAGGTCATTAGCGAATCATGTCTCCAATAAGACTGATACCTTGATCACAAAACGAAACGGCAATGGTAATGAACAGCAGGAGGTGGAGTCAGATTGTTAATACCGGGTATGTCCACCATTAGCGTCTATCACTGCCTGACATCTCCTACCCATAGAAGCAATGAGATGTTGCACTGTGCGTTGTGGGATATTCTGCCATTCCTGGTGTAGGACCTGGAACAGTTCTTGGAGTGTTCCTGGAAGTGGAAAACGTTGTCGAACTCGCCTGTCAAGAACATCCCACAAATGTTCAATCGGTGAGGGATCTGGTGATCAGGCAGGCCAGGGTAGCACATTGATGTTGTTTCTTTGCAGGTACTCCTGACACACACGTGCAATATGCGGTCTGGCATTATCATGCTGGAAAATCCCTCAATGACGGTGCAGAAATGGCAAAACATGACGTTGCAAGATCTCATCCCTGTATCGTACGCCTGTCATTGCACCTGCAACTTGCCCTAGATCTGTTCTGCCATTGTGAGTGATACCGGCCCACAACATCACACTTCCGTCTCCAAAACGGTCGGCCTGTTGCACACAGTGAGCAGCGTAACGTTCATTACGCCTCCTGTAAACCCTGGCCCCTCCATCAGCCCTGTTAAGCATGAAACGGGACTCGTCACTGAAGAGAACTGTTCTCCACCATGCACGTGGTCGAACACGATGACGATTACTCCACTGAAGGCGTTCAGCGTAATGACGTGGGGTCAAGACGTTGCGTCTAACAGGTCTACGTGCTCGGATCCCTGCTTCTATCAATCGGTTGCGAACTGTCTGATCGGAGATGCGTCTCAACCCAGGTACGCTGTTTACTGTTTGTGAAGTTCTTCTAAAGCGACCGCGAAGATGCTGAAGTCGGATGTAGCGATCTTGTACAGGGGTGGTATCTCTTGGTCTGCCTGCTGTAGGTCGATCATTAACACTTCTTGTCGTTGAGTACCGCATCCATAGCCTGTTGATGGTTGCGCGGGACACATTCATGGCTGTGGCAACAGTTTGTTGAGTCTGTCCTGCCTCCAGACGGCCTATTGCGTTGTGACGTTGCTCTTGAGTCAGACGTGGCATTATTTCATCAAGCAATACAGACAAACAGGTGAAGTCACACACTGACTGCACGTGCAACGGAGTCAACTTCAGTTGCACGTGCAAACATGGGGCACATGTGGAACATTTTGTCGACCGTGTCTCGTAAGTGATTCGTTTGGGCGACATGTTCACTCTTTTGAGTACTACTGTGCAGGAAATGCCCCGCTTTCTAATTATGCATCATATTTTCAACACTTTATTCACTCACAATAATTTTGGACTGATTTTTCTGATGTAACATTTCTTTTTTGAAGAGTATATAATGTTTTGAGTATTAGGCAACAATGCAGTTCCCCGTGCGCAGCCCGGACTCTACCTTCCGCTCAATTACTACCGCTGTTGCGCGGCCTCTGTCTCGCTACACCGTTACCGTGGCTCACGCCCCAGTGACTCCAACACTCCTCGCCGGTCTTTGGGATACTTACACGTCTTTACGAGTATAATTATAAAACTGGGAACGTGACATATCATCAGCGTTTTTAAACCATATTTTCTCCATATTTGTAAACTTTTGGAAGAGTCCATTTTGTATGGAGGGTAAACATTTCTCGCTTGTTATTTGGTATATTTGGGGTGCACTGTCAAGGTTTAGGATATGTGGTATTCTTATTTCAAATTGAGGCCAGCCATACAATGCTTGAAGAGCGTTTAATCTTCCATTTGGTAGTCTATTTTTGAAGGGGCGTTTTGTGATTCCATGTGAGAGAATGCCTTTAATTTTCTGAGGTAATGTGGAATGCAGATGACAAATGTATGGTTGAAGCATCATTTATTATTTCTGAGTTCTGTTTATTTACAGAATATTCCCTTTGTAAAGCTAGCACCACCAGGTGCACTTGTCAACTTACGTTAATAAAAGGATATTAGAAGACATCCTCCGCAGGCAGTGTTCATTCAAAACAAATTTCTAAAGAGAGAATTGTTTATTATTCCTGAAGTGGAGAAGAAGAGTGTCGACCTATAGAAGTTACTTCACTTTGTTTATGAATGATGGCTACTCAAGACTTCATTTTAGAGGAAGTTGAAGCAGAAATTCATGAACAATTAGTTACTGTAGTAGAGAATATTACCATGAATCAAGAAGTGGAAGAAAGAGAAACGTTTGTTCGCCAGACGAGATGGTTGTTACAAGCCAAAATGACCCGAGCAATTAATAGACTATTATAAGCCATCGGGAAAAGACAACACTGAAGAGCGAAGAAAGAATTGTTGGATTTGCGGGGAGATTGTAAGCAAGTGCAAACCCTACATGATGCATTATATGAGTGTAAAAGTCACAAACTTGCACAACCTGCCAAGTGAGAGTGAACTGTCAGATGACCTATATGACTTTGAAGAGAAACTTGAGGACTATCGTAGAAAAGTAATGGAAACGACTCAAAGTAGGGAAGCCCAACATCACAGGCAGATTTGTACAATTGAAGAAGAAATCAACAATTCTTCAACAAGCATGGATCAGGACGAAGTCTTGAAATCAGGAGAAATGTTTAGGAAGGTTAAAGAAGAGAACAATATTCCTGTTGACGAGAAAGGAAATCCGCCAGAAGGTGCAAAAGGATATCCCAGAGGAAGCAGCCCTCAACAAACTACTGTAGATTCTTGGATCGATGAGCTTGATGAATATTCAGAGACTAAGTTGACTGGATCTTTACACGAAGAGATGATCATTGCACAGGCTTTGTACAGATTGGAGGCAACGTCAAACCTGGATAATTTTTTATCTTCCGGGAGTTTCAAGATAAAAGAATGGATCTCATCAACAGATTAATTACGACATCAGGTGAAAAGTGATACCAAACTTCAGTCTTTGAATGTACCAGATTCCAGTAAGGAGGCGCAGGAAAGTGTAAAAACTTTAGGTGTTGTGGAACTTTTACAGTAACACCTTTCACTTTAGAGTGAAAGAAAAATAATTCTGGAAGAGTTTAAAAGAAGGACAGTTCTTTCCCAGTTAGCCCAGTTATACGATTCCCTTGGTCTGGCAGCTGTCGTTACAGTCCTCACAAGAATTGCCACGTTGAAACTGCGGAAACTGAAAGGTTAAGGTAGGGATGCAGTCTGAGTCCACAACATTGAAACCATTTGTGGGAGTAGGAGTTGTAGAAATACAGTCAGCATGGCCTGTGAAATTGTGGAAGTATGTTCCAACCAAGCTAAACCCAGCTGTTGATTTGAACAGTGGTGTCAAGGTGGGAAAAATAAGGAAAGTTGGTTCAATGATCCAGAATTCCTAAAGTACCCAAATCGGATTGGCCTGAACAATAGGCTGCAGTGAAGATGTTGAGGTGAAAATATTAAAGAAGATATGTACTAATGTACAGAGAGAGAAGTCTGAACCATTCTTGGATTGTCAGAGATTCTCCAGCTGGAGAAAACTCTTACATGTGAAAGCTTATTGTTTTCGCCCTCATTGCAGTGCCGAGAGAATAGGTCAGGGGAAAGAATAAAGCAAGTCCTATTCTGAATTGTCTCCCTTTGAAGATAATAGAGTGATCAGATTTGGAGGTCGACTACGCCACTCACCTCTTACCTTCGAACAGTGTCACCCTGTTTTGTTGCCAGCATCAAACCCCATATCTGTTTTAATTTCAAGCGACACTCATGTAAGACTTTATCATGCTGGAGCAGAGAGAACTTTGTCAGAAACATGGCGTAAATATTTGATCCTTCAAGGCAGAAATTCAGTCAAGACTCTAGTGAGAAACTGTACTGTTTGCCGGAAACTCAGACAACCACCACATGAAACTTTTATGAACGAATTGTCTGCCGAACGTGTCAATTAGGAGATAAACATACTGTGTTTTCAATGTAGAGCTAGGTTACCTGTAGATTTAATCCCGCTAAATTGAATTTGGAACCGAACGCGCATGTAACCTAGCTCTACATTGAAAACACTGTATGTTTATCTCCATTCTACCATGACTAAATAAAACGCGAACTCTTTTGTGTTAGCAAATATACTGAGTGAAGCGGCATGGGTTGAGTTCAGTGTTTTGAGTGGGTTATCGATCTGAATTACGGAATCACCGAACAAAATATGGTGCTGTATATACTCAAGCAGTTTGTTTACAACGTTATACTTCACTCGAACATATGACAGGCATTGAAAGCATATAAGCACGGCAACTTGGTAAGCTAACATGAGGTGGTCATCCCTAAAGAAAACAAAGCAAGCTTTGCAAGGCTTTCGCTCTACATCGCGCATCACCATTATGACGTCATATCGCTCATTGTGACGCAAAAGATATGACGTCACAGTCGTATATAGAAAAGCGCCAAAATTCCAAGCTCTGTGTTGTCTCCAAAACGTAAATTCATTCCCTTTGTTGATTTCTGTCGTGTTTTTCTGCACGAAATGTGCTGCCACACATCCTTTGAATATTGTAGTAACCGCATCTGTGCATTTCGTAACCTGTAATTGTAGATATAATTATTTAAATATGCCTACCGACAGTGACTGAAAATAGTACTATTCTGTGAATATTAGCTTCCGCGGTAATGCGGCCGTCAAACCAGCTGTTTCAATCAGAGGGGGTTTATTGTGATTTAATAGCCTCTGATTGACCAATCAGAATCGAGTAAATTCCAAATTCATGGTAGAATGGTACTGGTGTTGACTTATTTGGTCCTTTCCATCTGCGTTAAGGCCGAAACAAGGCAAAAGAGGCGTGGGGAGCGCCCTTCACCAGTGTTGTGATAAGGGCGATACATTTGGAAGTAGTGGAGAGTTTATCAACAGACTCCTTTCTCCATGCCATGAGGCAGTTTACACGAGTCATGGATGGCCAACTACAGGGATATCTGATACTTGAACTTCTTTTGTGGGAGCAAAGAGAGAGATAAAAAGGTTGTTGACTGAAGACCACCATGAGATCAGTAAGAAACACAGAATGAAATGGATCTTCCCAACTCCACTGAGCCCACAGCAGGGTGGGATTTATGAGAGTATGATCAAACATGCCAAAAGAGCAATTCAAATCAGTGTGGGAAACCAGACTTTGACCTGGAATGAAATAACAAATGTGTTTGCTGAAAAAGTGCACATAAAATCATCCAAATCCAATCGATACATTGTGGTACATTTACCAGTACAACCTGTATTTACATATTGACTTAACGCCTATTTTCGTTTTATGTTATCTTGAATTAAGAAAGTTTGTTAAATGATGAACTTGATTGCTGCGTTTGGCAATTCTAGAGTTTGGTATGATCAGTGGTCTAGTGTGACTGAACAATTGGAATCCGCTTAGGAGGCCGTGTAATTTCTTATAAATCACTTATAACCATTTGTTGTTTTAGATCAGCTGCATTTTTAATACCTTGATATTAATAAATGTGTCGAACTTATCCTCTACTCAATGTTATTACCAAATATCTCATTCTTGACTTTCTATCACATTACACACCACATCACTATTTCTCTGTACAGTGACTGCAGGCGAAAGTAGACCGAATCATACTGAGCTGCAAAGACATGCCTTTGTATTGTTATAAATACATTGTAGATATGATTGAAGCAAGGAAGATGCTTAAATGCAATCAGATTTCAGAAACTTAATAAGCTCGATTGTAGTTTGATATCCTGAAACTCGTATAATTACAAGATGGGTCGATTTAATTGTGCTAATGTTCTTATTTCTCTCTCTTTTTAAAAAGATCATATATGCGTAGTCTGCTAGACATCTTGTGGACATTAATCATCTGCTGTCACCACGAGGCATGGTTCCAGCGTAAGGGCGAGAACGGGCAAGTTAATTAAACGTACTATGGTAACTTGAAACGCAACAATCTCTGATTCACAGCAAATTCCCACCACTTGGGGGCCTAGTTGTAAGTCAAAGCACCATGCGTGTATCTGATCTGTTATCATAAGTATTTAACAAATGCGGTTTGGGGCGTTAACTGGATAATTGAATATGCTTTCTTGAACATATTACATGACATCACATAATTTTGACAGTTGCAGTAACGCACCGTGAGAGATGTTAACCGTGAGAGATGTAAACACTACTTTGAACAGTATTTCAGTTATATCACGTCGAATCAGATTGATGGATAAAAACACGATGCTGTTCAGGCCTTAATAACGGGTGTTCGCGAAAAGTTGAGCGTATCCTCCCACACCGCTGGCACCCGTCGCAAACACATGCAAGGGCAAGTCATTTGTTCACTTAAACAAAACATGGAAACAATGACTCCACTCCTCTCTATTACCGAGCATGTAAAGCACTTTGTCCGTCAAAAACATGGACGTGTGTCAATAATATGTTCCTACAGGTAATACTTGTCATTCATTTGGCAAAATGTATTGACTCAGAGCATTATTGTTAATCAGAACGTTTAGACTCTGACATCGGCATGCAGTTGAACTCATCACCCATCCCATTATTGATAATGCTTCTTGAAGAGCTATGAAAACAGTAGCTGCAATAGCGCATTTTTACACTTTTTCTTTTAATAGGAATTTTAGGCTTCTTTCATAACTCAGGGGGCGGTCGGGTAGCCTAGTGGTTAAAGCGTTCGCTCGTCACGCCGAAGACCCGGGTTCGATTCCCGACATAGGTACAATGTGTGAAGTCCATTTCTGATGTCCCCCGCCGTGATATTGCTGGAATATTGCTAAAAACAGGTCACTCATAACTCAGTTGTAATTGCACGGAATACTACGGAATCCTAGAAGGGACATTTTCGCGTTGTCACCCTTTCAAAAACAAGCAAAACTTGTCAAAATTAACCAAACGTAACACCATGCGACATTTTTCAAGGTCAAAATATGGCTCGTTGTCGCATTGTCGCCCCATCAAAAATGTGTAAAAAGGACGTTAGGTTCAGTTAATGTTACAGGTAGGAAGCGATAACCAAATTTATATCTGCCGTAGAAGTTCAACCTGATACGTCTTGAAAACACAAGTCCGTCCACGGGTCCATAACGTTTTATTGAGCTCGTCTCAAAAGGTGCTTAGTGTTTCACTCCCAGTTCCCAACTGTCCCGCCCGCGCTGGTTTACATGCATAAAGCTTCTAAAACAATGTTGATCATATTCTTAAAAAGGCAATAAAACCAGACCACGTAGTACCTTATACGCAATCCACATTACTCTAGTGCAGTTGTCGTCCGGAAGATCTTACTCTTGGCCGTATAAGACAACTGCCGATTGCACGCCTGACCTGTGACCTCCCATGAGGTGTTTGCCTGAGGGAGAGGGGTTCGGAAATATGTGCTCCTGCCCACCGCCGACACAAACTCTATACTGCATGTGGTATAGAGTATAAAGCACTTGCTATACTGTATACTGCATGTGATACTTATTTACGGAAAAATTTCAACTTTCAGATTTCAAGATTCAAGTTTCAAGTTGCATTTATTTTTTATACAACAGACCGCAGTCATATCACTGGAATATTGCTGAGAACGGCGTTAAACAGCACGTACAATTTGTTCAATGTTAGATGATATGAGACCTGTGAAGATGCGGGGGTAGAATAGGTCTTCAGCAACCCATGCTTGCCGTAAAAGGAGACTAGGTGTGTCGTAAGAGGCGACTGACGGGAACGGATGGTCAGGCTCCCAATTGCGTGGATCGTTGCTCATGATGTCAATCACTGGATTGTCTGGTCCAGACACGATTATTTACAAACCGCAGTCATATAGCTGGAATATTGCTGAGTGCGACGTTAAACAACAAACTACAAACAAACAAAGATCATCAAACCCCAACTGCGATAATGAACTGGAGCTCCGGCCGGGGGGTGGGGGTTCACCAAACACCAAACTTGGCACAGATCTTGAATCACTAAACTTGGCACAGATCTTGAAAACCGTACAATTTTTCTTCCAAGCTTGGCATATGAATAGGTCTGGTGCCTTTTGATAGTTATTTGATTCGATAAAACTAAAATCTTACCATTAACTCAAGGTGTATCGTAATCGGAAAAATACCGGTGCCTATGTAACCGATTGAGCATTGCTTTATTGATACCCTGAATAACTGTTCAGTGCTTCATGACGAAGGTGTTTTACCTCTCTGATGATTAATTGAATAACAACGACAGCGTGGAAACCATAACGATGATAAATAGAAAATATCCTTTCTCTATCGATTCCCTAACAACCCGAGACTTTCTGTCTCAATTTGTCACAATTTTCTAATGTTTTGAACATGCATTTTAACCATATCATTAAAACTATCATTTTACACTGTCAGTAAGCTGTTTCCGGGATCTTTACACACCCTGAGGACAGTCGGGGGTACAACAGATATTTGTTTAAATTAGGGTCGTATCGGAAGTACCCAGATGACTCCCTTGAAATAGGTGAAGTTACTAGTTTGTAGTTTGCAGTCACAGAGGCAATACCCCAAGGATCTCGACAATGTATACACAAAGAAAACAGTTAAGCACACCCTTATATATTTCATTATTGTTTTGTCTCAATATTTGTAACTGTCATGAAAGATATAATTACGGGAAGAATTACGTTTTCTCGAGATGGTGTAATCAGTCATACGTGACGAAAGCTCACGCGCCGTGCATGGTATGCCCGTGCAGCATGCTACCCTCGAGTATCTCTCAAAGCAGTATAACCACATGTTAAAATTGCTTTCTTAAGCTCGGTTTTAAACAGTTATTCCATGTCATTGTGTGACCATGGGAAGAAGGCGATTATCAAACGCCACAAGATGGCAAATAATTGACATGCATAACACAGTAATGTCTTGTAATGACATTGGTCGGAATTTGGGGTATCATCACACTGTCGTAAGCCATTTAGTCCAGAAACATGCTCAGACCGGTGATGTACAGGACCGTCCTAGATCTGGAAGAACTCCTGTGACGACACATCGCGAAGACAGAGACCCTCTCGGGACGTCGAGAATCCTTTATAACAAGTACTTGTCTGATACAGCTGTGGTTGCCTAATCGTCGTTTCAGCACCAGAACCGCCAGGAACTGACTGAAAGCAGCAGGACTGAGGGCTAGACGAGTCATAAAGCGTCCCTGGTTGAGAGATCACCACAAAGCTGCTCGTTTAGCATGGTGTATTGCGAGACAGAACTGGAATCTGAGAACTTGGAGACGAACCTAATGGTCAGACGAAAGTCGCTTTCTGCTCCACGTCACTGAGAACGAGGGTTTGGAGGCACTGGAACACGGCATACACCCCCAGTAACATTTAACCGACTGTTGCATACTGCGGGGGCTCGGTAATGGTTTGGGGGTGTATCTCTCATGATTGCAGGCTGGATTTGGTCACCATAAGGGGTAACTTAACAGGGGCTCTGTACATCCGGGACGTTTTGAGGCCAGTCGTCGTTCCTCATTTTGACAACCACCCTCTTGCTACTCGACCTCAGTACATGGATGACAATGTCAGGACTCATCGTTCGCATGCAGTCGTGGATTACATGAGGGCCAATGCAATAACTACTATACCCTGGCCAGCAATGAGCCCAGATTTGAACCCCCTTGAACATGTTTGGGACATTATGGGGCGGCGATCCTCCTGTACAAGATTTACGCCAAATGGAAGCAGCATTGCATCAGGAGTGGTTGTTGTTGGCCCATCAACAGATCCAACGTCTGCCTGGATGTGTGAGAAGTAGCTGCGTTTTACCCGCTACTGATCTGTTTCACGTGTCATGTCAAGTAGAGACTTTAAGGAACATCAAATGTAACTCGTTCACTTTATCCTGCAGTTCGATACCTTTTTAAGGTATTGTCTAAAGTCAAAAACAGTACCTGTGTTACCATGATGTCAGTAAATTTCAATCACAACTCCACAATATCTTCTTTATTTGTTGTCAAATGTTTGTTATATCCGATGACATTGGTATCGCCCAGCTTCTGTGATCAGTCATCCCATGCCATGATTTTTGCCACTTGTCATGGTTCAGATATAGGGGAGTGCTTAACTTTTTTCGTTGTGTATATTTTGAATTTGGGAAAATGTTCTGCGCACAGCCAGCTGAAATGTTACTGTTTTACTCCATTACTCTTTACAGCCCCTAATGTACTATGGTCGAACATCCCTTTAAACGGGTGTGGACGAACAGAGGATATGTGCGTCGTCAGCTATCGCAATCGGGTGGAGAGACGCACGCTACAAAAAGGCCTTCGCAATGTTAAGCGTTCAGTTAAGGACTTTACACTTCATGGTAAGTTTGCTCACGTGAGGCACTGTATTCATCATCTGATGAACGTCAACAAATACAACTTCAATCCGTATATTGACAGATACATAAATCATAACAAAACAATCCATTAAACATCAAACATTCATTTTTTTAAACGAACTATATCAACGCGGAGAGTCGTGACGTCATCCGTCCCAAACATTCCATTTGGGGTGACATCACTTCGTTTTACAAACACAGAAAATGCGGCTACGGCAATGTCATTCGCTTGAAATAAAAGTTGCACACAGAAACGTTAGAGGTGGAAAGAAATCCAGACCCGGCTGATGCTGAAAATTGGATTGATATTAACGCTCTGTGAACATTGGCTGTGTGTTTGAGTCGGTGTCTAGCCACATTTAAAAAATGACTATTGCCGGATGCGCCACATTTTCAGCTGTGCGCATTTCACCTACTCTAGCCGGTAATTAATTAAACAGATTACCGATACCTTTAAATGAGTGTCCCACATTTTAAATTGAGTAAACGTTCTTAACTGACATTGAGTTAAACCTGTTATTCATAACATATTCAAGTGACGTCCTGTTCACTCCAGGTCAGAACCATGGCAAATGCACAAGTTCAAATAAAGTTCATTGAAAGTGGCAGAGGAGGCGTCATTTTGTACTATGATGGCTTTAAGTTTCCGTGTAAGAGCAGTCGTGGTGAAAGAAGATACTGGTCCTGTATTGTCAAGGAGTGCAATGCAAGGATCACAACTCAGGGTGAGTTGCTTCACGTCACCTCGTGACAAGGTGGATGATGTGTGGCTTGATGCCATTGCTGACTCTCCTGCTGGCCCTAAAGTGACTGCCTTCATGGACTATGTGACAACCAGTTGGGTTCAAGGACAGGCCTTCATCCCAGAGATTTGGAATCACTTCGACAACCAAGGCCACCGTACCAACAATCACCTAGAAGGGTGGCACAACAAGATAAAGAGACTTGTCAAGAAGTGCCACCCGAAGTGCCGATCTACGAGGTAGTGAAGCTCTTTCAGCGCGAGCAGTCACTCACAGAGGTTCCAGTCCTGAGACCCTCTCACCAGTGGTCAGAACCTTCACGAAGAAGGAAGTACAATTCATTACACAATCGTGACCTGTAATGTGACAATGTAATATGACCTGTCATGATATCCATCAATGTAATGTTGAATAAATTATCCCTGTTATGATCTGAATAATAAATGAGAAAACAAAACTTGTTTTGTTAAATACGGTAACCTGTTAGAATCACAAAGCATGTTTTGACAGCATAGCCACGAGAGCCACATTCCACAATCACGCAACCGTAACCATTGCCACGAGAGCCACATCCAATTTTGGCTATCTATTTCCGAAATGTGGCTTCGGCGGCCTGTAACCGTTTGAGTCATACTACGGCAGCTGATGACGGGGATTAACGCCTGAGGCGGCGCGATTGGATTCCCCGAAACAATACACGACAGTTGAGCATCCGCTGTTACAGCTTCGAATGGACGCTTCATTTCGGTGACCCGACATATACATGATCTGTCGAGCCTCAAAGCCTGTATAGCTTGATCTAGTTTAGCTAGGCGAGGTGAAACCTGCAAAACTAGTTTCCCCCATTGAATTTTAATGTTAGACATTGTATGTGGACATAGAGGAACCCCTAAAGTAGTGCTTTACGGGAAATGAACGACAGTCAGCTTGGTAGTGGTAACCAAGGGGATGTCACTGACTACTGTCAATACTTCAGTCAGTCAGTGTGTTTTCATTAGGATGGTTATTGATATCTCCACGCCACGCTGTGAGTATATGTTTACGTATTTTCTGCAAATGTGTGTTGAATGTCCGTCTGATGAAGCCATTTGGTTCATGAAAACAGATTGTCTATCGCCTGCCTGTAAATATGTCAAGGTGAAGCTTTCTGTATATATGTTGTTACTCTCCACCATTGAATTCATACTGTCCCAGACAGAAAAACGAACAGAGTGCAACATACAAAAACCGCAACATCATTTTCATAGCCGTCTCAGTGGGCAAATTTGTAGAAATGAAAAATCTGGTGAATTGCATATATGAAATATATTTGTCTGGTATTGTTGCCTTAGAAGCAGAAACTTACATCTTCTTTGTGTGTTTGTGCACATATTAGGCTAGTTGGGAGGGAACACCAATCCATATGAATGCTACGTACAATAATCCTAGACATCCTCGTATATTCAGAGGTATTTCCATTTTTCTCCTTTATAAAAATTGGTTTTTGAAACTTATAAAAAAATTAACCTTACTAGTTGTAATATATGCAACATTTCTAGCACGTGGAGTTTTTGTTCGATAAATGTTACACGGTAAAGCGATGGGATGAACACTCAGCATCCCAAAGCTTACGGGACATAGCAACAGTATCCATGGGAGACGTGGTTTCGTGACATATGTCGGAATACAGCATTATTACCTTGTGTCTACGTTTATGTACTTACGTGAAAAGGGAAAAGGGTCAATCAATACTTCTGCTGGTGGATTGAAAATCCCCATTGTCATCCTTGCTTTAAACGATTTGTATCATATTTATCTTATATTGTTGCCATGGAGCCTGAACTTGACATTTGTTTGTGTATGTGTAGGTGGCAGGACTTCACGTTAAATTGTGTACATCAGATATCGTCAAAGAATTCAACAACCCAGGCAAGTGTAACTTTCAATTTATATTTGTAGCTTTATTTTCAATTTGTAGGTAGTCTGAGACGTGCATCACTTCGAGCTTTCCTCCCACATTAAGCTGACCCGCCTTGATATAACTGGAATACTGTTAAAAGCGGCGTTAAACCCAACTCACTCACTCACTATTATCAGATTAAAGTAGGAAATGCAGCAAAGAGGGTTTGGGTGATCCTGGCACAGTCAGGCTGGTTAGGCTCATCATCAGCTTAGTGCCCTTGCTCCCTCTTCATTAAATTCTTTGCATAATCTACATTTCAAATTCACATTTTGATGCATTTTGATTACATTTGATCGATCATCGAAAATGAAATATAACGTCGTTTTGTTGCTTTTCAAAACAAAGTTCAGCAAATCTAGGTCACATCGGACTAAAACAAACACTGCGTCTCGTGGGAATGTTATTTTCCAGATAATATTCGACAAAAATCATTCGAACTCGGGTTCAAAATAGATTTGGCTATCCAGGCAAGTTGTTGAGTCATGGCTCACATTGACCCTGAGTGAGTGAGTGAGTGAGTGAGTGAATATTGCTTAACGCCTACATTGACCCTGAGGGCCCGGGACTACAATACATTAGGTAACTATAGTAGGGCCAAGATAATAAGTCCATGCGCAGTTACGAAGAAGAAGAAGAGAAGAAAAATATTTTATTACCGTGTCACTGGATGCATAAAATCAGTAGCATTGCAAATATGGCATGAATTAAAAGTACATCCACCGGCCAGCATTGGCCTACGAGACACGAGTATACGTGTTACATCAATAGTTACAATTTAAAATATACCTCAATGCATTAAAACGGGGTTAATTGGGTAGTGACATGATATTAAGAAAGTGTGTGACAACGACGCATATACATTTTTGTGAGTAAAACTTATTACATATTGAATCATTATTCATTATATAATTAAACTGGTCTGCTGGATTAAGTTGTAGGAAGGAGGGATCTAAACTAGAAAAAGAATTACACAAATTGTGGGTCCGAGTAATGATCACAAGTTAAAAGGAAGTGTATTTCATCCTCAACACAGTTGGCACAAGACTTGCAGAGTCTATTTACTAAAGGTGTTACAGGTTTTGTGTATCTCCCTAGTTCAATCTCTAAAGGCAGGGTTCCACACCGGAATTTACTCAGAATACTTCTTTCATATCTATCAAGTGAAACACTGACATATTTCTCAGTATAAAAATCAGTTTTAAATTATCTATACGTTCTTAGATTATTACCATTTACTACATTTCTATCATTCCATAATTCTACAAGCCAGTTATTATAATCAATACACATTAACCACTGTTTTGCAGAATCAAATTCAGCTGGGGATATGTTTAAAACATTTGACACAGGTAAAGCCCCGATTAAAATATGTGAATATGTAACATTATACCAGGATTTTCTTAACTTGAGCGACCACTTACTCACAGATCTAACAATGATGGATTGCTGTGCTCTTTGTAAACGGCGCCAGAATCTGAGAACCTCAACATGTTGTTTCACGAGAGGGGACGTCCACCCCATATCTCCGCGAACTGCCAGTGTGGGGGCTTTTGACCAACTCCTAGAAAATACCGACAAGCTCTGTTCTGGATGTTGTTGATAAACCTGAATTGTTTGGATCCCCAGATACCAGAACCATAAGACAATATTGGTTGAACAAGATTTGCAGAAGAGAGTGTAAGGATCACAAGAAATGTCAATTCATCCTAGAACAAAAGAACAATTCTCATTTCCATTTCCATCTTCATTCTCATTCTCAACTCATCACCATTAAATAACCTCTTTGGAATTGGAAGCTTGACTGCAAAGGAAAAGTAAACAATCATAAGTTTGCAGTTCAATATGTAAACAAAACAATAACAATGTATGACAATTACTAAAACAACAAAAGTTGACACAAGACATTAAATTGTGACAAAATAATTGCAAGAGCATTTGCACAGAAAGAATGTATACATTAGTGATTGAAAACTGAACACATTATCATTACTTCAGAAAAGTTACAAATACAACAATTTGGGAAATAAAATTGCTACAGAAATATATTGACAATGGAAAAGAAATACAAATGCATGACAACATACCATTTTGGTAGACCCATATTCTTCTCTAACCTTTACTTTTTGCTTTTTTGTCACTGACCTCATGGGTCCTCATTCTCTCCTTCGAGAAACTAAAAAGCATGCATGGCATGCAGCCTAAACAGAGTAACCGTCCTTGGCTAAACTCCTGAAGCATGCATAAAATAATAATCTTGTACATGCTAAATTTGGAATGAAATTTAAACTTTAATAATTTGGAAAAATAAATAGGAATTATTCTAATGATGTTATTTTGACCGTAACACCCCAGCCCCTTAATTGTACCAATACAAATGGGACAATTACGAATAAAGAAAAATACTTATAAATATAATGCGCAAATAAAACAAATGCTTTTAAGATAACAGAGATATACCCAATGAAAAATACCTCTTTTCACTTAGCAAATCGTGTCACAAAAATGTATCAATTCCAGTTCTTTTGATCATAAATGATCGAAACAAATTGTTTAACACTGTATTACAAATTCATTCATTCTTACTCAAATATTAACAGCATTTCAATAAAACACAATGGAATAGACGAAATAGTGAGTGAGTATGGTTCCACGCCGCCCCTAGCAACATTCCAGCAACATCACGGCGGGGGACACCAGAAATGGGCCTCACACAATGTACCCATGTCGGTATTCGAACCCGGGTCCCCAGCGTGACAAGCGAACGCCTGGCTCACCAGGCCACCCGACGGCCCCAAATAGATGAAATAATAAAACTTCAAATCATTTTATCATTGAGTTCATATGCACTTAATGCATCATTGAATTTCACTGTTTATTCATCCGTTTCAAGAACAAAGCACAGTTTTGTTACAGGTCTCTGTAACACGGATGTTTGCGTTTTCACAGTCACAGTCCTGATAAGTCCTTTCTCATTCTCAACTCATCACCAATAAATAACCTCTTTGGAATTGGAAGATTGACTGCAAAGGAAAAGTAAACAGTCATAAGTTTGCAGTTCAATATGTAAAGAAAGCAATAACAATGTATGACAATTACTAAAACAACAAAAGTTGACACAAGACATTAAATTGTGACAAAATAATTGCAAGAGCATTTGCACAGAAAGAATGTATACATTAGTGATTGAAAACTGAACACATTATCATTACTTCAGAAAAGTTACAAATACAACAATTTGGGAAATAAAATTGCTACAGAAATATATTGACAATGGAAAAGAAATACAAATGCATGACAACATACCATTTTGGTAGACCCATATTCTTCTCTAACCTTTACTTTTTGCTTTTTTGTCACTGACCACATGGGTCCTCATTCTCTCCTTCGAGAAACTAAAAAGCATGCATGGCATGCAGCCTAAACAGAGTAACCGTCCTTGGCTAAACTCCTGAAGCATGCATAAAATAATAATCTTGTACATGCTAAATTTGGAATGAAATTTAAACTTTAATAATTTGGAAAAATAAATAGGAATTATTCTAATGATGTTATTTTGACCGTAACACAGAGTATTAAAATCTTCATAAGGTAGACCACCAACTGATTTAAATTTGCATACTATTACCCCAAAAGCACGACTTGCAGATTTTGCTAGTTCATTAACTGTAAAATTAAGATTAAGGTGTTCATGAAACCATAATCCAAGATATTTATAAGCTTCTGTATAATCAATGACATCATCATCCAAATATAATGTTTAATCTGATCTTGAACAGGGAAGTTGACGGAAATGAACAACTTTATTTTTTTTCTGATTAACTTTTAATTGCCATGTCGAACACCAATTTGCCACAAGGAATTGATAGTAGGGGGGGGGGGGGGGGGGGCACGGGTGGCCCAGTCGTCTAAGGCGCCGCGATTCGCTGTGCAGAGTTGCGTCCCCTGGACACGCCAGAAACCTATGATTGTGGGTTCGAATCCCGGTTCACCCCGATTATGTTTCTAGGTTTGTCAGCACCATACCCGTGCTCGTGGGTTTCACCGAAGTGGTAAACGTCTGAGACCTGCATCACTTCGGGCTTTCCTCCCACATTAAGCTGACACGCCGTGATATAACTGGAATAATGTTAAAAGCGGCGTTAAACCCAACTCACTCACTCACTGATAGTAGGGGAGTGAGTGAGTATGGTTTTACAACGCTTTTAGCAATATTCCAGCAATATCACGGCGGGGGACACCAGAAATGGGCTTCACACATTGTACCCATGTCGGGAATCGAACCCGGGTCTTCGGCGTGACGAGCGAACGCTTTAACCACTAGGCTACCCGACCGCCCCTGATAGTAGGAAAATTCCTCGGTAGCTGAGGGGATCCCGTGGATTTGTATCAGATTTTCTAATTGGATTAACACTAAGTTGCCATAAATCGGGGCAAATACAATGTCAAAACAATAGGTAAACAGTTTCCACAAAATATCAATACACTTGTTGTTTTTCAAAGCTTCAGCCGGGAGTAGGTCTGGACCAGCAGCCTGTCCACGTTTAGCAAGTGCTACAGCGCGTTCAACCTCAGCACGCGTTATTGCTGCATCTAGGCCACTAGTGTCAAGTCCTACGTCACGGTTGACCTCGTTATCTAGGTCAGCTTGTTCAGATTCTAAACAATCAGCATAAACATGTTTTGAATACAGAGAACTATAGTCATTTTTCAAACACAACATCTTTATCTGTAATGACAACGTCATCATCAATAATTTCCAATGAAATACTGTTATTTCTATCGTTTGATATGCCTCTTTAGCCGATGGTCTTCCAGAACGAACGTGAGTCTCTATTGTTAAACTTTTCTAGCAGGCGTGCTTGTTCATTACGTTGATAATTTCTTTTACATTTTCTTAAAAGTTTATCAAACTCTTTACGTTCAGCAATGAAACTACCCTTCAGCTGCTTGCGTCTCCGTGTTTTACACTTCAACCAGAGGTGTTCACAGCTGCGCACCTTGTCGCACTGCGTTTGTAGAGTCCAGTAAGGTTTATAGGAAGACCGAGCCCTGGGGTTGCTGACTATCTGACTGCCTGGTAGAGCCACCTTATCCAGCTCGTTGTGCATGAAAGCAAGAAAATCACAAAAGGCAGCATTTATGTCTTTATGAACATTTAACTTTATTTTCTAGATTGTTGACAAGATAATTAATCTTATCAACAGAATTATTATCATTTAAAAAAGTAGTAGTGATTTTATTTTGTATGTACCTTTTTGAGAAAGAGGCTTCGTAGTTCGGAGGGGAGACCTGGGTATTGTCAGTGATCTCAGGAGGGATACCGATCTGCCAGGGGAGGAGGGAGTGGTCAGGGAAGCTGTCGGGATCGTTGCTGCCGTTGATTAAAGATGACATTCTCACCACATTGACATCTGTGAAGCAGTCGAGATCTTCGTGAGATGTGATGACATAGTCCACGACAGAATGCCCATTCTTGATGTATGTAAATTCCTGATGCCCGACTCTGCCGTTGAGAACATACATACTCCCGTCGACTAGGATTTGTTTGTTTGTTTGTTGTTTAACGCCGCACTCGGCAATATTCCAGTTATATGACGGCGGCCTGTAAAATAATCGAGTCTTGACCAGTCAATCCAGTGATTGGCATCATGAGCATCGACCCACGCAATTGGGATACGATGACATGTATCAACCAAGTCAGCGAGCCTTACCACCCGATCCCGTTAGCCGCCTCTTACGACAAGCATTGTCGCCTTTTATGTCAAGTATGGGTTGCTGAAGACCTATTCTACCCCGGAATCTTCACGGGTCCGTTAAATAAATCTCCATATGCATTTTAAACCGAATCGAATGTACTTCTATCTGGTATTTCGTCAGCTCCCTGAACATAATCACTTTCATCCCCCATCCTAGAGTTGAAGTCTCCACATATACATAGAAGACCTTCATTCGGGTACCTATATATCTGCAAATAACACACACATAGCTGGATTTTGAAGCCAGGCTTCATTCGAGAAACTAACTTTAACCAGAGGATGTCCTCCTTGCTGTTATCAATTATATCAACTTTATATGTTTGTAGCAGACTGTTCTTTACAAAAGGTCCTACCCCACCGGATCCCCTTTTAGCTCGTTTATTCATATATGTCCTATTATTTCCATACCAAGAGTATCCCTCCAAGTTAATAACAGTTCCTAGTTCAAAAGTTTCACAAACACCGAAAACGTCACAGCTGAAAGATTTTACAACTGACTCTTTAGATTGAAAGTTTTCAGAGTCCCTCTAACCCCAACCTCCGGTATTCCAGAATCCAAGCCGTAAGAAGTCCTATGCCTTATTTTTTGCAGCCACTGATCTCTTTCCGTGAAACTGATACATGTCAGATTTACTGACCTCTTTAAGTAATGTATGGATATTTTCCCTGGACACTAATTCTTCTTGTGACAGGGGGGTGGGGTTTAATCATAAAAGAGAGAGATTTTATTCTTCCAGTCGCATTTCAAATTATACATATGGACGGAATGTTGAAATTTTCTCACTATCTACCTAAATATAATTTAACAGTACAGATATATGTGCTTTTATAACAATCCACGTATTTCTGCGTAAAAAGGAATTTGATTGAATTATTGCCCTATTTGGCCATTGGATCCCCCGCCCCAGGCCAAGTTATCAAAACAAATAGCAAATAACACCGGTCAATAGCGCCGAGTAGTACGTACTTCATAAAAAGCAATGGTGTTTTCCTAAAAACAACGCTTATATCAATGCAATGGTAATACTACCGGATGTCCATTATGTAATATCTAGTTTTGGGATGACATATTGTTCCGTAATGGGGACATAGATAGTTGATTGGTTTTATATTCAAGTTGGTATTTCCGCTATTCAAAGTGTTCAGTGAGGCCGTCTTATCAACAGTCATTTCTGAGACATAAATGCAAAGTATAATTACCGTATTCGACGTAATAAGCGCCCCGCTCTAATAAACGCCCACGGCGATATTTGCTAATATATTGGCTTGTGAACAATCCCAGTTAGCACCCCTTCCGATTGATTAATGTACACAACACTTATTTATTCGCGTATAATACGCACTCGTGCGTTATATGCACACTTAATTATGGGCATTTAAATTCGGGAAATATATATCTGTCGTACATAAACATTTCAGGCTGTCAGCATAAACCACGAAATATATTTTTTAACTCAACTTTTTTTTTCACCAAAATAATATTCTTATTTTGAGAGCGCCCTGGGCGCTTATTACGTCGAATACGGACATTAAGTCTACGCTCATTTTTTTTGCATTTATAATTAACTCTAACGTTAATTTCAAGATTTACAGTGCATACTATTCTAAAGAAGTTAAAGAACACCCGATTCCTTCATATGACTATGGTTAGTCATAAGAGGAAGCAATAGAGCGAGAAAGCGATAAAGCGAGAAAGCGATAGAGCGAGAAAGCGATAGAGCGAGAAAGCAATAAAGCGAAAAAGCGAGAAAGCGATAGAGCGATAAAGCGATAAAGCGATAGAGCGATAAAGCGATAAAGCGAGAAAGCGATAGAGCGAGAAAGCGATAGAGCGTGAAAGCGATAGAGCAAGAAAGCGATAAAGTGAGAAAGCGATAGAGCGAGAAAGCGATATTTCCCATAATGCCGTACATTAAAACGGTTTTTGCTAACATTTAGTGACCCATTCCTGTAATTCTCACCGCTATTTTGCCTCTTATGATTCCGCCAGGAGAGACTAGATATCCAATTATAGTATAGGCTCAGGCAGGAATACACATATTTATGTAGCAATTCTCTATCCATTTAAACTGAATGGTAAACAATTGTGAAGCCCATTTCTGGTGTTCCCCGTGATATTACTGGATTATTGTTAAAAGCGACGTGAAACCATTCTCACTCACTCACTCACTCACAGCGGTGTTAATCAAATTACTATACGCAAGTACATATATTTGTAGATTTGCACAAGACAAGAAACACAATTCAAGTTAAACAAACATCAATTGTCAAAAAGAACATTTACAGACAACCTTATGACACACTGTAACATCATATACTACCGAAAACAAGTTATAGAACACTCACAATTATAAGATTGAATTTCGCAAAACAATCAGCCATGACTAGTTAACCATAGTCTTCTTAACTTATATATATTGTATATATTTAGATTTTAACCTGATTTATTTAGAGCGTATTGCCATGATCTGCCACAAGCTTTCGGCGTGATGGTCACATACAACTGAATTAGGCCACAAATAAATCAATTACATTTGACGCCAAAATCGGTGGATTGTTTTAAAATCATCTACGTTTCTACAGTTAAATTATGTTTCAAGTAAATAGTGAGAAAAGTTCAACATTACCTCCAAATTGCAGCAGATATCACATGCGGTCCCTACAGTGGTCAAGAGGGGATATTGCTTGCGATAGAGCGATAAAGCGATAGACCGAGAAAGCGATAGAGGGAGAAAGCGGGAAGCGATGTCCCCTCTCGGCCACCATACGAAATCACCTGGTTTACGCGATTACAGAGCACGTTTTGATCCTCCTTTTCTCGTTTATCCACAGATAGATTTCTCATGATGACAGATTTATCCAATCTGTTTCACGAGGCATTGATCTTATTTTGCCTTTAATTTCGCACACTTTTTTTGACAATGATTCGTGGTTATTTTCACATTTTTGTCAGTTTTAGTTCACACGTTGCGTTAAGTTTTGCAATCTTTGCAGTTAAAATTTTAACCTGTTCGTCGAATTCACGTCTTATTTCAGCTGTTCTGCTTTTAGTATGCAGTTCAGACTTACTGTCAAGCGAGCTTCTAAGACTTGAAATTGCGCCTTAAATGACTTTTCCATCATTTTTTCCCCTTCTACAAGTTCGGCGTTAGATTGAAGAATAGCACCCAATCCAGGGGTGTCACAGGGCGAAGTCGGGACTGAAGACTTACGTTTTTCTGATGCGCTTGCCTAAGAAGAGTCCGTGTCACACTGGTGAACATTTTTGTTTTGTTGGCTTAAAACAGCGTCAGCATACCCATTTGAACCCCGGAGTACATCGCTGGCGATATTTACCGATGTGTCCATATCCACACTTAATGACTCAACCAGTTGTGGTTCAGTTTTCAAATTTCTAAGTTCGTTGGAATTTAACGCTCTTTATACAGTAATTAGACTCAAAATTAAATGTTTGGCCTTCAGTTACGACAATAGGACTGAATGAGGCCGCGGTACTCAAGGTGTTGTTGGTGTTTTCACAATATATAAGTTTATGTAGACAAACACATGGCCACGAAGGGCCGACGATTTGATAATGATATATATTCCACGGCATCAAGAATGACTTGTGTAGGAGGGGTCATATCATGTCTTCCATATGCTGGCAGCCCACGGGTGTGCCCAATGTCATACTTGAAGAAGACAGAACACCAGTTTCGATTACATGATGGACCAGCGTTCTCGTCTTTAAAGCCCTCTTATACAACACTGGTGGCATCAACTAAATCAAGGATACTGACTAAGTCTACCAATCGTGCCGGTTTGACTGGCTTCAGTCCTCAGTCCCAAGGCCTGCATGTTCTAGGCCCTCTGATATAGTCCCTGATACAGTTGTGTTTAATTCTGTGACATTTACATCAGAGAAAGGTTTACTGCGAGTTAGCGATGTTGAGTTTATTGAACAAGGTGTTCAATTAGCATTCCATGGCATCACGAATGACTCCTGCAGAAGGAGTTATATTGTGTCACTCCCATATGCTAGCAGTCCACAAGTGTGTCCAGTGCTATGCCTACAATCATACTTAAAGAAGTCAGAACAGTTTCGATTAGAGGATGGACCAGTGTTCTCGTCATTAAACAACACTGGCCGCGTCATCAGGCTGAACAATCAATTATGAAAATTGGTCGCTGGCGTGATCAGTCTTCAGGGATCAGTATCTGCCCAACCAAACACCAAGTGATGTAAGTCATAAACTTTTAGTGAATTAACCACTGGTTGAAACCTTCACATACTGCTCAGTCATCATCGATCGCACGTTTCCATTGTGCATTTAATTTCTTATTTCATGTCCAATATTTCAGTATTCATGGTTTCCCTTAAAGCTGTTGTGCTTCTGCAAACATGGTAAATGTAAAACATTTAACACATTTTAGTATATGTGTTCAATCCACGTGAAAGTTTTTTTTCTGTTTTTCGGGTGATTTTCCTTCCCATCTACGCTATGCTCTATGTGACACTAATGACAACATCTTATCTCCAATAATGATTTACCTAACATTGACTTAGTAGTTTTGATGTGCATCTGCATTAGAGAATGGCCTACCTGTGGGTCAAGTTAATAATAGGCATCATCAAAAAAACGGGAAGCGTTGCTTGAAGCGTTCGCCTTTCGTCGGTGTTCGAGGTTGTATTTCACATTGCCCTTTGTTAAGCCTTATATCCCTAGTGACATCAGTTTGCCCTTTGTTTAGCCTTATATCCCTAGTGACATCAGTTTGCCCTTTGTTTAGCTTTATATCCCTAGTGACATCAGTTTGCCCTTTGTTTAACCTTATATCTCCAGTGACATCAGTTTTCCCTTTGTTTAGCCTTATATCCCGAGCGACATTAGTTTGCCCTTTGTTTAGCCTTGTATCCCTACTGACATAAGTTTGCCCTTTGTTTAGCCTTATATCTCCAGTGACATCAGTTTGCCCTTTGTTTAGCCTTGTATCCCTAGTGACATCAGTTTGCCCTTTGTTTAGTCTTATATCTCCAGTGACATCAGTTTGCCCTTTGTTTAGCCTTATATCCCTAGTGACATCAGTTTGCCCTTTGTTTAGCCTTATATCCCTAGTGACATCGGTTTGCCCTTTGTTTAGCCTTATATCCCGAGAAACATCAGTTTGCCCTTTGTTTAGCCGTGTATCCCTAGTGACATCAGTTTGCCCTTTGTTTAGCTTTATATCCCTAGTGACATCAGTTTGCCCTTTGTTTAACCTTATATCCCTAGTGGCATCAGTTTGCCCTTTGTTTAGCCTTATATTCCGAGCGACATTAGTTTGCCCCTTGTTTAGCCTTGTATCCCTAGTGACATCAGTTTCCCCTTTGATTAGCCTGATATCCCTAGTAACAGCAGTTTGCCGTTTGTTTAGCCTTATATCCCTAGTAACATCAATTTGCCCTTTGTTTAACCTTATATCCCTAATGACATCAGTTTGCCCTTTGTTTAGCCGTGTATCCCGAGTAAAATCGGTTTGCCCTTTGTTTAGCCTTATATCTCCAGTGACATCGGTTTGCCCTTTGTTTAGCCTTATATCCCGAGAAACATCAGTTTTCCCTTTGTTTAGCCTTGTATCCCCAGTGACATCAGTTTGCCCTTTGTTTAGCCTGGTATCCCCAGTGACATCAGTTTGCCCTTTGTTTAGCCTTATATCCCCAGTGACATCAGTTTGCCTTTCGTTTAGCCTTGTATCCCTAGTGACATCAGTTTGCCCTTTGTTTAGACTTATATCCCGAGCGACATTAGTTTGCCCTTTGTTTAGCCTTGTATCCCTAGTGACATCAGTTTGCCCTTTGTTTAGCCTTATATCTCCAGTGACATCAGTTTGCCCTTTGTTTAGCTTTATATCCCTAGTGACATCAGTTTGCCCTTTGTTTAACCTTATATCTCCAGTGACATCAGTTTGCCCTTTGTTTAGCCTTATATCCCTAGTGACATCAGTTTGCCCTTTGTTTAGCCTTATATCCCGAGAAACATCAGTTTGCCCTTTGTTTAGCCGTGTATCCCGAGTAAAATCGGTTTGCCCTTTGTTTAGCCTTATATCTCCAGTGACATCGGTTTGCCCTTTGTTTAGCCTTATATCCCGAGAAACATCAGTTTTCCCTTTGTTTAGCCTTGTATCCCCAGTGACATCAGTTTGCCCTTTGTTTAGCCTGGTATCCCCAGTGACATCAGTTTGCCCTTTGTTTAGCCTTATATCCCCAGTGACATCAGTTTGCCTTTCGTTTAGCCTTGTATCCCTAGTGACATCAGTTTGCCCTTTGTTTAACCTTATATCCCCAGTGACATCAGTTTGCCCTTTGTTTAGCCTTATATCCCGAGTGACATCAGTTTGCCTTTCGTTTAGCCTTGTATCCCTATTGACATCAGTTTTCCCTTTGTTTAGCCTTATATCCCTAATGACATCAGTTTGCCCTTTGTTTTGCCTTATATCCCGAGTAACATCAGTTTGCCTTTCGTTTAGCCTTGTATCCCTAGTGACATCAGTTTTCCCTTTGTTTAGCCGTGTATCCCTAGTGACATCAGTTTTCCCTTTGTTCAGCCTTATATCCCCAGTGACATCAGTTTTCCCTTTGTTTAGCCTGATATCCCCAGTGACATCAGTTTGCCCTTTATTTAGCCTGATATCGCGAGTAACATCAGTTTCCCCTTTGATTAGCCTGATATCCCTAGTAACAGCAGTTTGCCGTTTGTTTAGCCTTATATCCCTAGTAACATCAATTTGCCCTTTGTTTAGCCTTGTATTCCGAGTAACATCAGTTTGCCCTTTGTTTAGGCTTGTACCCCAGTGACATCAGTTTGCCCTTTGTTTAGCCTGACATTCCTCGTGACATCAGTGTGCATTAGGTCCCAAGGAGTTGTGGGAGATATGGCGCTTATGTAAACATTTTATCTTCAGTGAATGGTTTATTAAACATTTACCTAGTGGTGCTAATTTATGTTTGTATGACGCAGCACAAGAAGACTAGCTCGGACCCATGCCAACTTTCTTTTGTGCAATAATACTGAATGAACAAATCGTGACTAGCAGAAAATCCAGGCTATTGCAGAACACATTTTCCGTATACATATTTGAATTAGTGTGTTTAATTAAACTTGTAAATTGTACTGGAGAAATTGAAAAGCTCCTTACGGGGGCATCAGTTTAATTGAAATCAGATCTTTTCTCGTGAAGATATAATTGTGCAAATTCAACTGAACATCAAACAATTACTATCATTGTTAATAATTCTAAGAATACTACCTTTATTAGATCCTTGCCATCACAACACAAAACTCTTCCGATTTGTAACAGAAGTCTTCTTCACTGTCAACTATCGACAATAAGTTGTGCAAGTAATATTATCTTGCTACCCAGGCCTTTTGCGCATGCGTAAGGCGTGTAAACCTGAATTCTTTCCAACATCACTTCCACCCAGGTGGATTCACTGCTAATTTAATTAGAAAATCAAACGTTTCATTTTATAATTCTGCTACGTCTCAATGTTCCCTGTTTCCATGAGACTTCAAAGTCACAAAACTTATTCAGTATATCAAGGGTCAACATTTATAAACATGAGTCCGTTGAACATGACGGTGCTTCATGACAAGCATTATGCACTGATATGAAAAAATAGTCTGATCCCCGAACAAATCGCGTTATTCTCGTTAACCTAATCAACATCATCTGCCATGCTTTGCGTCGCAATCATCTGATATTTCACTTCTCTGCGATTGTACAGGGACACTGTAGTGTCTTGCAATGATTGCTGTGGCTCAACCTGCAGAATTAAGTCTATCTCTGACTGGATGTCTGCCCTTTTGGCTGCCGAAGTAGCAACAGCTCGGGTTAGCACTGGACACCTTTATTAGTGTCCATGCCAGCTGATCGCAAAGTCAACTTCAGCCAAAGAACACGTGAAACAGGCTTGTGGGAGGATTGTGGGATTTGAAAATAAAGTCACCCACTCAGCCACCGATGCCACCACAAAAATGGAAGATCGACAACTGGTAGTCTAGATCACATACTTCGTGTATCCCTCTGATGAGTGTAAACAGGCAAGGATCCCTTGGCCGAAAGCTATGAAAGCACAATGCCATTTAGAAAGTGGTCAAATGTAACACATGTTATATTTGGGAAAACACTAGACTTGTTAGCGGTTTTGTTTGATCTCTCGATATTTTCAAGTCGTTTAGTAGCTTTGCCTCTGAAGAGGTGTGCATTGGACTTAGGAGGCAAATAGTGGAGGGTAATTTGCTTGGATTTGCCCCAAAACAGCTCCGTGCACAGTTTTTACTGGGTTGATGAATTTGGTTGACAAAAGACCCTGCTTTATCCTTAGACTTGAATGTGGCCTGAGTTGATCTGAGGATTGTATCACCGTTCTGTCTGCCCACGTACACTGGACAAGTCCAGTCACTATGGCTCTATCCGCTGAGAAAGAGCCTCAAGTTTCTCAAATATTTCGGTTTGTTTAGCACAATTCAATTTCGTTGGGTCAATGCACACACGAAAAAAGCTGTCGCGAATTTTGACAATTTTGTTTAGTCGCTTTGTTAAATTTGAGCTGTTGTGGTTGTAAACGACAGACGGCTAGTTAAGTTAGATACTGCTTTTATCAAATACTGAAATGAATTATTACAGTGAACATACTTTGATAAGTAACAACGTGCCCTGTTTTTTTTCAAAGTTATACAACTCCCAGGCTCAGAACACGACAACTCTGCGTACGTAGCTGTAACCAGGATGTAAGCCTGTTGTGCAGACTGAACACTTTCGCCAGTGCTAATGGTGTACTGTGAACAGGGTGTAAGCCTCTTTGTAAGACTGTACACTCCCACCGGTCCTATGAGTGTTGCTGTGAACAGTCAGTAAAGTGATTCATGGTTTCAGTGAGGGTGATGCGTGGTTTCTGTGAGGGTGATGCATGTATTCTGTGAGGGTGACCCATGGTTTCTGTGAGGGTGATGCGTGGTTTCTGTGAGGGTGATGCGTTTTCTCCGTGAGAGTGATGCATGGATTCCATGAGGGCGATGCATGGTTTCTGTTAGGGTGATGCATGGTTTCCGTTAGGGTGATGCGTGGTTTCAGTGAGGGTGATGCAGGGTTTCCGTTAGGGTGATGCGTGGTTTCAGTGAGGGTGATGCATGGTTTCTGTGAGGGTGATGCATGGTTTCCGTGAGGGTGATGCAAGGTTTCCGTTAGGGTGATGCGTGGTTTCAGTGAGGGTGATGCAGGGTTTCCGTTAGGGTGATGCGTGGTTTCAGTGAGGGTGATGCATGGTTTCTGTGAGGGTGATGCATGGTTTCCGTGAGGGTGATGCAGGGTTTCCGTTAGGGTGGTGCATGGTTTCAGGGAGTTTATGTGTGGTTTCATTGAGGATGATGCGTAGTTTCAGTGAAGTGATGCGTGGTTTCCATGAGGGTGATGCATGGTTTCTGTGAGGGTGATGCATGGTTTCCGTGAGGGTGATGCGTGGTTTCAGTAAAGTTCTGGATAGTTTCTGATGTTTCCTCTTTCATCCAGGTGACTGAAATACTGTCCAAACCAGACTTTGTTCATGGTCTGTTGTAGTCCGTATTGGACCACCTCTTGATCACAGTAATAAGTATTGTGTTGGTATAGGTAAAGATCACATAGTCTAATCCTATATTTAAGCTTTTACTCAGTTTGAACAAACAATTGAAAAGATGATGAATTAACATAATGAATAAATTAACAGTGAAAATCTCCAAGAGTATACAAATGAAAAAGAAAATAGGACTATCTAACTCAGGCACACAATCCCTCAGCATACAACTATTGCTTAAATATGCATCACATGCCACGTGCCGGCACACACTCACACTTTATGCTGAGTCACCATATACCATGTGCCCGCAGATGTGTAAGGTAGTTAAACACAATCTGAGATTTGATCATGTTAATTCCGAACCCGTAGTGTGCCCCATCGTAGCTCATGATGCCGTCTGTCATGTTGAAGGTGTCCAGTATTGGTATCCCAGCTGCTCTGACATGGCTGTTGATGAAGGCGTTATATCTGACAACGCTGCTGTAACTCTGGCCTGGAACCCGTGGGGTTTTCAGTATTCCGGGAGCGTGGGGGGACACCCACACCAGTTTCGGCCATACTGTCTTATTTCTTGCGTTTTCGTGTAGAAAGTTGATTGATGGAGAAAGAAAGTTCTTCCAGACCAGCTGTTCATTATAGGTCCCGTGGATACCAATGCCCACAAAGAAAATAGACTTCTGGTTCTTTTTACTTTTCAGTAAGCTGAGTAATCTTGGGCCTTGATCGTGTGTGATGAGTTCAACATGGATGACGTTGGTCTGGCCGCCACACACGGGAGATACGTAGTTTAAGTAGGAGTAGCACAGTAGCTGCATCCACCCTGAACAGTACTCCCGCCACCCTGAAATATACAGCACACTATATTCACAAACAGCAGTGGGGAAACACAGCACACTATAATCACAAACAACAGTGGTGAAACACACAGTTCACTATTATCACACACGGCAGTGGGGAAACACAGCACACTATAGTCGCAAACAGCAGTGGGGAAACACACAGTTCACTGTTATCATAAACAGCAGTTGGGAAACACAGCACGCTATAATCACAAACAGCATTTGGGAAAACAGCACACTATAATCACAAACAGCAGTGGTGAAACACCCAGTACACTATTATCACACACGGCAGTGGGGAAACACAGCACACTATAGTCGCAAACAGCAGTGGGGAAATACCACACACTATAATCACAAACAGAAGTGGGGAAACACACAGTATATTATTATCACACACGGCAGTGGGGAAACACAGCACACTATAGTCGCAAACAGCAGTGGGGAAATACCACACACTATAATCACAAACAGCAGTGGTGAAACACACAGTACACTATTATCACACACGGCAGTGGGGAAACACAGCACACTATAGTCGCAAACAGCAGTGGGGAAATACCACACACTATAATCACAAACAGAAGTGGGGAAACACACAGTACATTATTATCACACACGGCAGTTGGGAAACACAGCACACTATAGTCACAAACAGCATT
This sequence comes from Haliotis cracherodii, assembly GCF_022045235.1. Classification (NCBI taxonomy): domain Eukaryota; kingdom Metazoa; phylum Mollusca; class Gastropoda; order Lepetellida; family Haliotidae; genus Haliotis; species Haliotis cracherodii. The sequence goes on from NW_027266297.1 coordinate 70,863,877, forward strand.
TGGGAAAACAGCACACTATAATCACAAACAGCAGTGGGGAAACACACAGTACACTATTATCACACACGGCAGTGGGGAAACACAGCACACTATAGTCACAAACAGCAGTGGGGAAATACAGCACACTTTAATCACAAACAGAAGTGTGTTTTTTGTGTTTTTTTGTTGTTTGATGCTGCACTTAGCAATATTCCATCTATATGACAGCTGTAAATAATCAAGTCTGGAACAGACAATCCTGTGATTGACATCGATTCACGCAATTGGGATCGATGACATGCATCAACCAAGTCAGCGAGCCTGACCATCCGATTCCGGTAGTCGCCTTTTACGGCAAGCATGGGTTGCTGAAGACCTATTCTACCCCGGATTCATTTCATTTTCTAAGAATTTGTAACACGAGGTTTATAAAACTTTGCATATACAGGAATGTCAATACAACAAAACATAACATTTCATAGTTTGTAATACAATTAGTAAATTCAGAAATATGTCATCTAGATTTCAAACCACACACATTTAAGTAAATCAGTTTAAAATGAGAACCATTACGTGATATGAAAGCGTCTGTTAGCGAGGGCTCACAGACCGGCTGCTCTTTTCGTATATCATTATCTGCATGTACACGAATATCGCCACAATTAGATTCACATGCTTTTTTTGCTAGATGACTCATTATTGTTATTTGTAACATACACATCACAGTGTTCTTCACACACGACATTTAGCGAGATATTTACATTGTCATTTGCATTAACAGTATCAGGCCTACGTGCATTGTATGCCTAGAGATGTGTAATGTCACGCTCTTTGATTTGTCGCGTTTTGTGTGGTTGTCTATCTCGGGAATGTTTAAATACATTGGCATACGAAGGTCTGAGTGACCACATCGACTGTCTCGAATCTTCAAACGGATTCTCACCAGGGAAACACCTTCTGTTGTTAATATACAGTCTATGACTATACAATGCCATGGCGAAAATGTTCAAATGTAACAAATGTTATATTTGTGATAACATTTTCTTAGTAAAGTACAGATTCTCGTACTGGTAGAGTCCCGTCCGGGATTTTTTTCAGAAGTACGTGATCTAGACTATCAGTCGGACTTTCATTTTTGTGGAAGCCTCGGTGGCTGAGTGGGTTAGTTCGCTGACTTTGTGTGCTGGCGATTATGTGCCTAGAATCTGGCATTTGTATCTCGGACGGGACGGGACTCCACAAAGGTACGAGAATCTGTGCTTTACTAAGAAAGTGTTATCCCAAATATAACATTTGTTACAAAATATACAGTCTGTCAACAGTTAGACTTGCCTTAAGCCCTCTGCGTTTATCCTCTTTAAGCAAAGAGAGAAGCTCTCGTCGCCGTTTAACAATTTCAGCTGGGGCTGTTCACTGACACCAAACTTTGTGTCCTTGAGATTCTTCGCACTTATTAGAACGTTCCATCTCTCATCAGAGTCAGAGAACTTAGCCACTATCGCACGGGGTCTGTTTTCATTTCGCAGTTCCATTCTATGAACTCTCACAAGGTTAATCTCTGTGTACACAGCCTCTTTCGTATAATTTCAACACATTTATTTTCACAAAAATGTGACAATGGATTGTCAAACAAGCGAAGCGCTTATGTTAATACCTCTCCATTACACAGAAGACATGAAACAATAAATACATCAAAGAAGGTTAGATGTAACAAATGAATTGTATATGCCAAGCTTGATGTGTATATATAATAAATATTTTTGCATTTTATGTTAAACAATCAATTTAATTGAAAATCTGCAAGATTTTAATATGAAGTTTTGTATATAATGTAATGTTTGGATTTACTCTTCCTTACACAAATACGAATTTCCGCATGGCACTGTTTGTAAAGAATAACCATGTTCGTAAAAATACATTTCATTTCGAAGAACATAATAATTTGTACAAAAAAAAAAGTGTAAAGCATCTTCGGTATGATATCCTCAGGAACAAGTTTTTGTATCCAAGATATATCTATCATACAGATCTGTGTTAAGATCGCTGCAGCCAAGCCTGGGGCGACTGTGAATAATTTGACATAGTCTGTTTCCATAATTTAAATCCCAGTGTATACCATTATCTCCCCTCACGTGAAGCATATTCTTAAATTGTGCAACGGTCTCTGGCCCCGTTAGGTTTTCTGGTAAGATATTCCAAAGTTGTGTTGTTGCTGGTATAAATGGATCTGCATAAGCCTTTATTTTACACTTCACTGTTTGAAGATTAGTTTTTTCCCTTAAGTTATAATTTGTGTTTTCCGAAAATGTATCAGGAATAAGCCTACAAAGATATTCCGTGAAGAAATGGTTATTCATTTTATAAAACATTACCAATTGTGAATTGTATCTTCTTTCTTTTAATGACTTACAATTTGTTTCATTGTAAATCTTCTGATGACTCGTACCCCGGACAGCGCCACATATGGTTCTAATGGCATCTAAGTTTATTTGTTTCATTGAATTAACTTGCTCATTGGTACAGTTATCCCAAATATGACAACAATTATAAAAAATTGGTAAATTAATGATTTCTACATAGTTTCTAAGTTAGTTCGGGATAGACGATATTTATAACTTCTTAAACAATTAACCAGAGGACAACATTTCCTTGCAATATCATCAATGTGCATTTTCCATATACAATTACTTTGTAAAGTAATACCTAGGTGCTAATAACTGTTTATTACAATATCAATTTTAGATGCATATGTTTTCTTTGCCTTACGGACATAGTCGATTACTTTACTTCTTAACAACCTAAAATTTGCCCAATCAGCTGGAGTATTACGTTTTTTAGCTTTCTTATGTTTTCTTATTGAGGAACGTATTTCATTATTGATCCACTGTAGATCCTTTAATTTAATTTTATCAGGAATATGTTTATCACACACTTTTATAATTCGAGGTGGGTTTTTTGTTGCTGTTTTTTTAACAATATTTATTTCCACTTTGTACAGTGAAAGGGGATTGATAAACAGACAGAGCCTATATAAATATCTCTCCCCAATAAAGTTTTAACAAGCAGCAGTAACACAGGCCCAGTTCATGTAATTGTATCATAGGCCAGAAGTTATGGCAACCATGAACAATTAAATTTGTTTTATTGACAAGGCGTGACAGCATTGGGGACATTTATTGGACAAAACGGAAACATGATACATTCAAACAAACAAACCTGTTGGTGTTGTAGACTTTAGCGTGGAGTCCTTATAGTTGCCAGTGAGGAGGTGGACAGTCACTGTGTACATCTGCCTCAAGAACGAGTCCCCGATGTAGTAGATAGTAGCCCCTTTAATAAGTTCACACGATTCGTCTTTGTTCAACATTGAGATCTGACAATTGGGGCTGGATGGTTTCCAATCAGCAAGTTCAGCATTAATAGGTCTGCGCATGTCAAAACAGTTCTCACACATACATTCCTTCACTGTCTTATACACGCACTTGTTGTTATAGCAACATGGCGTTGGACCAAACGGATCACACAGGGGTCGGAACCACAGAGCCTGGTGTTGTAGGCCTTTCAGAAAGTCAAAAGTTGTATTTCCACAAACACCATCAGGGCGTGCTAAGGTTGTTGGTACGAAATATTTTCCTCGGGAAGCTATCAAGAATCTTTCAACTTTCTCTCTTTCTTCAAACGTCACCCTCCTCGGTGTCCACGTTCCTCGCACCATTTCGTCCAAAACGTTTTTGCACTCGGCCTGTGAACCTTTTGGGTGGAGAGAAAAGTGATAAGTGAAGTTCGAATAGCCTGTGTCCAGGATGGCCATGAACTGCTCAGGTTCCCAGGTAGTGAAGACAAGGAGTCCAGTCACCACAAACACAGCGGTGAGGAATAACACATGATCCCTTCTCAGCATGTCTTCAACACCAGTGATGCCAACTGTGTATGTGCCTTTATAGAAGATGGGTGGTTTAGTGGTGAAACCTTGATATCAGTTCAGCATGACAATCGTCAGAAATTAAGAATGTGTTAGGTTTACATAATCGTGTCAATCTCTGTCAATCGAAAATGCCCACAATTCTACCTTCTGTGCGTCACTGGAAAAGAGAAATTATTTATCATGATACATTTTAAAACGTGATCATCCATAAGCGATTGTTGAAGTAATGCTAAGATCATCGTTGACGTAATGTTAACACCGATTTTGACTTGATGCTAACACCATTGTAGGAAGCACAATTGTTGAAGTAATGTTAAGACTATTGTTGACGCAGTGGTAACATCATTGTTAACCTAATGCTAACACCGTTGTTGAATTAGTGCTAACATCATTGTTGACTTAATGCTAACACCACGCCCTAGCAGGGTAGATGTCATGTAGATGGTGCCTCTAGAAGACGCCGCTTATTTTGTATTATGACCTGAAAATGTGGACGTTATGTTACATCCTCAGTCGTAATATAAACTGTCATGAAATAAACATGTTAATTGACAGAAAAGGCGGTTATCATATATTATACAGCCACAAACAATAGACTATAACCATTCCTCTCCAACCCTTATTCTACTAAACTCCTTCAAATGCTCATACATTTAACTCAATTTATCTTTTTATATTTATGACATTGTTCAATACACATATTCTAGTAACACTTGCATAATTCCAACTTACACCGACGCCTTTAATGAGGCATTTATCTTTCGGGCACATTGGCAAATAACTTTTTTGCTTGGGTACTGCTGACCGTGAAATGCGTCAGAATTGAACCTGCTTTAAATTACTCATATCAACATGCGCTTTGTTTGGAGTATTTAACATTATCAACGATATGTCATGGTGGTAACACACACCGTCTCCGTGTGTCAACTGGGCAGTAAGGTCATAACTCTATTGGTTTGATGATTTAGAACCATAAACTCGTTTTATTCCTAATTTCTTTGTGAGTGTACATACAATGCATTAACCATGCTTCCTTTGTTTTATAGTTTGTTATATGCACAATATATGTTTTGATACGTATTTCAATTATCTTGGCTGTAGCTCTTGATTCTTGATTCTTAGTGTCGTCATCTTTACCCCTTACATAAAACATTTTACGAACATGGTCTTGCTGGACGTAAATTATTCCATCCTAAACGCATACGTATTTCAAATGGACACACATATTTTACAGTGCCAGGTATACAAGTTTAACCACACCCACAATAGCCGTGCTACACAGAAAGAGTCCGAACTGTACAAGTTTCACCACATTCACAATCGCACTGCTACACAGACAGAGCCCGAGCTATACAAGTTGAACCACATCTACAATCGCCCTGCTACACAGACAGAGTCCGAGCTATACAAGTTGAACCACATCCACAATCGACGCTGCCACACAGACAGAGCCCGAACTATACAAGTTTAACCACATCCACAACCTCCTTGCTCCACACACAGACAGAACAGACAGAAGTAGATGGTTGTTAACTATTCTGCAAAATGTGTTTCTGTACCATGTACTTATTAGTACCTTGCTGGAATGTGTGAACTATTCTGTATGTTGTGTTTTTGTGACGTGTATTACGAGGGTACCTTGCTGGAATGTGTGAACTATGCTGTAAGTTGTGTTTTTGTGACGTGTATTACGAGGGTACCTTGCTGGAATGTGTGAACTATTCTGTAAGTTGTGTTTTTGTGCCGTGTACCAGGTATGGCTCTGCTTCTAGTCACAGTTTGATTTCCTGTTGGTTTGATTCCAAGACAATTGTAATGTTTGGGTATGTGGATGTGTTCCTGAGAACGAATTGAGCTTTCGTCAACATGTCTGTCAGTTTTGAACGAGGATTGATTTTATGTAGATTAAATGTTATGCTGTGCAAAATCATTCTCAGTTTCTGTTGTAAAGATAAATGTTGATTTTCAGTGTCTGTAATGCACAAACGTACTGGTATCTTGACCTTTATATTACACATAGTATGCAATAAAGGATATGTTTTTTGTTAAGTATAATAAACAACATTTCAGACTCGTTGAAACAAAAGTTCTTAATCGTATAGCTTATTCTAAACTGTCTATGCACTGAAATACTATAGGGGAGTATTGCCAGTAAAAGGGTATCAGGTATCATGTTACAGAGTGACATGAATTATGCATATGTCAGTTTATCTAGGCAACGAAGTTGACTTCGTGTCTCATATAAAGCATAGGTGCATAGTGACGACAAGGGTCAAGGACGTCTGGAAAAGTTCAGTGATCACATTTAGTTATGCAAATACTGTTAAATTGCTGAACCATTGTATGAGTAAAACCTTTTCTGAAATGTAAACTAGGGATGATTGCAAGATTGGGCCACACTATTACTGACGACCGACGCCTCATGTGAAAGAGCCTAACGAAAATTGAGAGCTCTGAGGTTGTCTTTCAGACATAAAGACAAATTCGTCCCTCTCTTAGAATAGTACTCCCGTTACGCATTTTCGTCACGGATACTCGCTAAGGGTGTACAATCAAGAGACATTGGTTTTCGTGATGGCCTGTTGCCCAATACAAAAATACCTGGATGATACCCGTGTTACGTCGGTTCATTGACTCCGCAATCAAATGGTCCGGGTTCGAAACGTTTAACCAAATGAACCAAATGAACCAAACAATCAAACCTGGCCAGGACAGGTACAGTAGATGAACCAAGGCCAGGACAGGTACAGTAGATGAACCAAGGCCAGGACAGGTAAAGTAGATGAACCGTGGCCGGGACAGGTACAGTAGATGAGCCGTGACCAGGACAGGTACAGTAGATGAACCAAGGCCAGGACAGGTAAAGTAGATGAACCATGGCCAGGACAGGTAAAGTAGATGAACCAAGGCCAGGACAGGTACAGTAGATGAACCATGGCCAGGACAGGTACAGTAGATGAACCGTGGCCAGGACAGGTAAAGTAGATGAACCATGGCCAGGACAGGTAAAGTAGATGAGCCGTGACCAGGACAGGTACAGTAGATGAACCAAGGCCAGGACAGGTAAAGTAGATGAACCATGGCCGGGACAGGTAAAGTAGATGAACCAAGGCCAGGACAGGTACAGTAGATGAACCATGGCCAGGACAGGTACAGTAGATGAACCATGGCCAGGACAGGTAAAGTAGATGAACCAAGGCCAGGACAGGTACAGTAGATGAACCGTGGCCAGGACAGGTAAAGTAGATGAACCGTGGCCAGGACAGGTAAAGTAGATGAACCGTGGCCAGGACAGGTAAAGTAGATGAGCCGTGACCAGGACAGGTAAAGTAGATGAACCAAGGCCAGGACAGGTACAGTAGATGAACCAAGGCCAGGACAGGCAAAGTAGATGAACCGTGGCCAGGACAGGTAAAGTAGATGAGCCGTGACCAGGACAGGTAAAGTAGATGAACCGAGGCCAGGACAGGTACAGTAGATGAACCAAGGCCAGGACAGGTACAGTAGATGAACCAAGGCCAGGACAGGTACAGTAGATGAGCCGTGACCAGGACAGGTACAGTAGATGAACCATGGCCAGGACAGGTACAGTAGATGAACCATGGCCAGGACAGGTAAAGTAGATGAACCAAGGCCAGGACAGGTACAGTAGATGAACCGTGACCAGGACAGGTAAAGTAGATGAGCCGTGACCAGGACAGGTACAGTAGATGAACCAAGGCCAGGACAGGTACAGTAGATGAGCCGTGACCAGGACAGGTACAGTAGATGAACCATGGCCAGGACAGGTACAGTAGATGAACCATGGCCAGGACAGGTAAAGTAGATGAACCAAGGCCAGGACAGGTACAGTAGATGAACCAAGGCCAGGACAGATACAGTAGTTGAACCAAGGTCAGGACAGGTACAGTAGATGAACCGAGGCCAGGACAGGTACAGTAGTTGAACCAAGGCCAGGACAGGTACAGTAGATGAACCGAGGCCAGAACAGGTACAGTAGATGAACCAAGGCCAGGACAGGTAAAGTAGATGAACCATGGCCAGGACAGGTACAGTAGATGAACCAAGGCCAGGACACTAGAGGAACCAAGGCCAGGACAGTGAAAATGTTTGAAGAAGCCACATCAACATTCCAGCCACATGCCGTGTGTTTATACTGGGTCTAAGCCAGGAAAATCAGACACTGAAAGCAGAAACAATGGAACAGATCCTCTTTCCGACTTTGATTAGATACCCGTGACCAATTCTAACCTCGGATCCCAAGAGGAATGCAGCGTATTCATTCGCAAATGTTATCGTGAATATTAGTAATTTTTTTATAAGTGATGGCACCTACCGCTTCACTAGTTAGCCAAAGACAGAAAGTCGAGCCACCTCCCTAAAACTTCCATGTGGTTTGCAGACTACACGAACAAACTGCAGTCGTGTCTATCAGTCTACACATCTTGAAATTGATACCCTCTAGCTACTTCCACGTACCATTGCAGAGCCTTAACATGCAACGCTCCAAATAGTGTTCGTGTTACCGGGTAATCCATCAATCGAGCCTAGAATATTTGTTTCCCATAAGATCATTCTCGTATTTCGCAATCTCGCGATATACCGTTTTAATGTTTATAGTTCAAATGTTAAAGATATATGTTGATTCCCATGGCAAAAGGTAAATACAGTAGTCACTGAAACAACACGCAATCCTGGTGGTGGAAGCCTGTACATTATACCTTGTCGTTTCACAGTAGCCGTCACAGATACAAACAGGAAAGGGACATGCATACGATCGAACGAGACAGTCAATGCATGCTATATTTCTCAATCTCGTGACAATGTTACATCTACCAGGCCAAACGGCTAGCCTGCACATGTTTTACCGTTTTCGCTGTGGACAAACGTAACGAGGCCTTTAACATTGTTCATCAAGTCCTTATTTATACGCCTTAACGACCCGTAAATACCGGGTTACAGTTGGTCGGTCTTTAACAACACATGCCGGTCAGAAGAGGTGACTAACGGGATCGGGGGGTCAGACTCGGTGACATGATTGATGTATCGTATCTCAATGTCAATCACTGGATTGCCTGGTCAAGAGTCGATTATTTACAGACCAACGTCATATAACTGGAAAATTGCTGAGGGCGTCGTTAAACAACAAACAAATGTAAACAAAAATACGATATATTTTACAATAGACAAGGGTCATGGTTGTGTCATGTAAGAGGCGACCAACGCGTTCGGGTGGTCAGGTTCACTGACTTGGCGGATGCATGTAATCGTATCCCAATTGCGTTGATCGATGCTCATGGTGTCAATCACTGGGTTGTCTGGTCCAGATTCGAATATTTACAGACCGCCATCATATAGCTGGAATAATGCAGAGTGCGGCGTTAAACAACAAACAAACAAACAAGCAAATGACACAACATTGATCGGTACTTAGACAACAGGCTGCCGTTGTACAAAGCGATCTTAGCGCTCATGTAATCGTAGCTCCCATACCTGTAACAGTCGTAGATCTACAACTACTACTGAACGTCATTGTACAGTATGAAAATAAATGACAGCTAGAGTACAGTGTTGGTAAAAGCGCAGTTTTAACTAACGTATTGATGTAATAAAGTATGCTACCTGTTAACCTACATCTTGCAATTGAGCAAATAAATCTTCCTGTAAAACGTTCTATTTTTTATGCTGGAATCTATATCAGTATACTATGTATTCTACGGAGAGGACAAATAATGTTTGTGAGAGCTACGAAAATTGTTAAATGTGAATCATGACTCTACTTCGGCGGTTTTAATTCTCTGGTGGCTGTACGTATTGGGAATCGAGTGATGTGACCCTGTGGTCTATACGGACACACTGTTTGGGGCACATTGCCCCTTAAAGAAAGAAAAGCTAGACATTGTCCAGCGCCACTTCTGCAACTAAGTCCTGGGCTTTCATGAGTGTACACCAAATGCCATTGTGAAAGCCACAATTGTGAACCAGGTAAACTATTAAACTATGTAATGCTAACGCAATATAAGGTTTCAACAGCAGTGCCCTTAACAACAAAGCACAAAGGGTGGGATGTTTATTAATGACAAGTTTTGACATATTGAGGTCGCCATGCATTCGTCATACCAGCTTGTCGACTTTTAATTCGTAGTCTAACAAATGTAACAATACAGCTACTTCACGTTCTACTTCTATTAATATGTATTTCCAAAAAAAATCTTAAAGTTAATATATAGTTAATAGCTTGACGTGTAACTATACCATTATGTTAGTTTCTATTATAACAGGTCCTAAAATATCAAAAGGAATTATTATACTTCTGACAAAGGGCGTAAGTTTCGGCCCTCGGATGGTAGCTCAGTGTGATGACGGATGACAAAACCCAGGGGTGAAGTTTAAGACGACAGCAGCAATGTTTATTGATGCAGGTTGAAATGAGTCGAAAAGGTACATGTTGATAATAACGTGACAGAACGCACACCGGGACCGAGTGGCCAATGTTCCCGGGTGGGAGAACCGTTCGGTCACTTACACGAGTCGATCTTCTGGCTGTCTCCCTGACTGACCATGTCAGTCGGGTTTTGTAGAGCGAGGTATTACGTAACGTGTGGCAAGGTCATTGTTCCACGTGTATGTATATACGTAAGATCCGGCGACGTTAGGAGGTGTTAACTGAAATTTATAGATAGCGCTGGAGATTAAGGGTCCTGCCCGGAGGGGCTTATGGTAAGAGGGGATACGCCGAATGTTTGCTGAATATATTAAACAGACAAAGGGCATGGAATTTTGTATACAAAAATGATTAAGCAATTCAACGATAGTCCTAAGTCATATTAAAAGAAACATCAATTTTAATTAATAATGAATAAAATTTACTATAGCCCACGAGGACATTGGAAAGGTGTAGGAGCATTAAAAAAATTAGCCACCGCGGCTAAGGTATCTAAAGATGTGGCCAAGGATTGGTTAATGAAACAAGCGATGTGGCAAATATATTTACCGGCACCGCGTTATATACCGAGGAAGAAGTTTGATATTTTTACAACAAATGAAGTTCATCAGGCTGACCTCTTGTTTCTTCCCCACGATAAGGTTAGCCGCAAAACGTATAAATACTCTTTAACCGTAATGAATGTGGATAGTCGCTACAAAGAGGCTGAGCCATTAACCTCGAAGGATTCAACAGAAGTAGCTAATGCACTGAGCCGCATATATAAACGCGGACCACTAAAATGGCCTAAGCTATTTCAAGTAGATCCCGGTCGTGAGTTTATGGGATCGGTAACTAAACTGTTAACAAAGCACGATGTCGAAATCAGGCATGGGTGAAAAGGAGGCCCACCGTAGTCAAGCTATCGTTGAAAGATTTAACCGGACATTAGCGGAACGTTTGTTTGGCTATCAGTATGGGATCGAAATGAAATCCGAACGATTGAGATCAACCGAATGGGTGACACGATTATCAGCTGTTGTATCAGCGCTGAATAATGAAGTAACGAGATTAATCGGGAAGAAACCATCCGATGCGATTAAAATGAAATATGTGACTTCCGAATCTTCAGCACCGAGGAGAGGCAAAGAACAAAAACTTCCGGAGAGAGTAAGCGTAAGATATTTATACCAGCCCGGTGAACTCGAAGGAGCCCTACGTCGCACAACCGATCCGATTTGGTCTCTTAAGATATATAATATTAGTCGATTGGTTATGAAAGAAGGAGAGCCTATTCTTTATTATCTTAAAGATGGACCGGGCAGGGCATTTGTATGAGAAGAGTTGTTCATAGTTCCCAACGGTACAGTATTACCGCCCTAAATAACCATAAGCATAGGTAGTTACACCATCCTTATCAATTCTTCTCTTAGTATCTAAGGGGATAATAATGTCTTGTTCATTCTTAATCCATATATCCTATGATTGTAACTTCTCAAAGAGTTAATTTCATGTTTGAATGTTCTACCGTTGAATATTGCTTCTTTATACTGTTCATGTTTGATATGCTTTTTCACCACATACTTCTTAACACCCTTTGCTTTTCTTATCTCTCCATTATCGGACTTTTTTTTATAGAATACATCTTAGGTCTTAATCCGACATACTCCGCTATAGGAGTCCCAGCACATTCATCCTTCATCTTGCCTAACACCTTTTTATTTACTACGTTGTGCAGTGGATTATCTTTTGGGTAATCGCTCGTTTCGTACATATCTATTTTTTCTGCCATATCTTTATACACATCCTCGGTTTGTATATAAATGCAAAAAGGAGACCCATCTGATTCAAACAATTACCGTCCTATGACAATACTGAGTCGCCTTGGTATGTTCTTTACTGGTATGCTAAACTTACTATTAACCAGCTGCTTCGATATTAATCATATACTATCCTTTGCCAAAGCCGGTTTCCGTAAAGGATTTTCAACAACTGATATTTTTTTGTAATAAAAATGGTTATGAATATCTAAAAATATAATTAACAGAAGTTATATTGAGTTTTCATTATTTTTTACAAGACGTTTGAGGGTTTCCTGGAGGGTTGAGCTCTGATCCAGATTACAGAAGTATGGAATCACTAGGGGGGTTCACACGCTGGTACAAAATATCTATATTACATTTTGTATTCATATAGGTAACTCCATCTCCAGCGTCTTTCCAACCCATTCAGGTGTCCGACAAGGCGAAAATGTATCTCCCCTCTTATTTTCTCTTTTTCTTAACGATTTCGAACCCTGGCTGAAGAACCATGGTTCATTGCGATGAACATTCACATCATGTATACAATTTGTGTTACTTTTATACGCGGACGATATTGTTATAATCAGCAAGAGCTCAAGGTCCCTACAAAAGTCTTTAAACTCGCTGTATAGTTACTGCGAAAAGTGGAAGCTTAATGTTCACATTTCTGAAACTAAAATTATTATCCTTGGCAGCGGAAAGCCGAAAACGAACAATATACAATTTTACCTCGGTAATCATCAGCTGGAAATTGTTGATAATATAATTACTTAGGCATAATATTCCATAACAATAGAAAATATGTATTTACTTTGTCTTTCATTAAGAATGCCACAAAGGGCATGCATCATCTTCTGAGAAAAACACCAGATATTAACCTTCCACTTAACTAAATTTTTAAATCATTTGATGTTATAATTTACCTATTTTGTTGAATGGCTCCGAAGGATGGGGAACTGAAAACATAAATCTGATCGAAAAGGTACACCTAAATGTTTTTAAAACAGCTGCTGGCTAGTGATTTCATTAACATGGACAACAATGTTAGCACGTATCAGTGTAACTGGTTTAACTCTGTAGAAAGTTTACTTAACTCATGCGAACTCGGCGAAGTATTTAGCATACCCGGTGACTTCAATACAAAGTGTCTTGTCTCAACAGTAGATTGAATAGACAGATCAATTCTTGAGAGTGAAAATATCCGATGGAATAATATCCTTAAAGATAACGTTGATGTACACTTTGTAATTCTCCAGCAGTTGCTGGCGAGTTCCATTACGAGTATATAGCCCGTTGTGAAGCATTTGTTGATAAAAGAGTGTCACTTATACCTGAGAAATGCCTTGTATGGTCCCTACATTTAACAACTCTCATTTAAATGTCTGATAACAACTACTAAGTTAAAAGAATTGAAATGCCTGTCTGACTTTATATCGGCTTCATTTAATGCCTTGAAATCCAAACAGAAATATTCACAGGCATCTTGATGTACGTGTACTATTTACCTGCACTTTGATTTGCTCTTGTGCCACATTCCGTTTGAAACAAGAATGAACAGAAATAAGATGAGAACTCTTCTCTATGAACAAGGCAAGGGGAATTATGGAAAACTATTACTAATGGGAGATTGGAATGCCCGATGTTCAGATTCCTCTGACTATATAGAAAATGTTGAGGTAATCCCTGATGGCGAGGTTATAGACTTTGTGTCAAACTCTCATGGCGAGACCATGCTAGACTTCCTTGTAAATGTAAATATGTTTATGCTTAACGGCAGAGTTGGTGAAAATCAGTTTACATTAGACTCGAGTAAAGGCAGCGCAGTTGTGGATTATATGATTGTACCACATGAGCAGTTTCATCAAGTTAATGACTTTAAGATTTATCTAATGTCTGATGTCACTAATATGTTGAATATGGAGGGAAATGTAAAAGTACCTGATCATTCAATATTAGAAGCTACAGTGATATTAGTTGATAATGTTCCAGCTCATAACAAGGCATCTCAACAAGAGGCCAAACCCACATCTATCAATAGACAGAGGTATACAGTAAATAATTTCCCACAGAATTTCCTTGATAATGATGATACCTCTCAGAAGATTCAACACACAATTGGGAAGATTGAAGAATCCCTGAACACACAAGCGAATATAGATAGTGCATTTAACTGTTTTGTTGACCTTGTGAGTGCTGAGATGGAGACAAACTAAAGAAAGTTAATAATAAGAATCAACAACCATCAAATAAATCTAAATGCAAGGCTTACTGGAGCTCATAGCTTCACGATTGCTGGACTGAAGTGTGTGTTTCAGAAACGAAATGGTTGTCAGATAGGGGCAACAAGAATGGCAGACATATATATAAAAACAGTTCTACCTGGAGAGAAGGAAACAATTTGACAAGTTGTTGAGAAAGGCCAAAAGACAACTACAACAACAAGAGGAACTTCATAGACTGGGAGCTGAAAGCAAACCAAAAGATTTCTCGAAGAAAATAGGTAAATTGGGAATTTCAAAATAAAGGAAATCTCACATTCCTATTGTAGCTTATGTTGAAAATAATGATTTCGTTAGTGACCATAATTCTGTACTGAAGAAGTGGTTTGATTTGTATAATAATCTCCTCAATAATGATGTAAAAGGACATTTTGATGAAGAATTTTATAATAACATCTCTACAGAATTATCCATGTACAACATGCATAATGAAACTATGAATGATGATGATTTTAATAAACCCTTTACCTATGAAGAAATTGAAAAATCTGTATCTCCACCGAAAAAAATGAAAAGGCATGGAATTGGATGATATACCAGCTGAAGTGATCAAGAACCCCAATTGTGTCAGACTCCTACACAAGATCATATCATACTGTTTTGAACATTCAGTTACACCATCTATATGGAATAAAGGACTCATTAACCCTATACCTAAGTCTGGTGGTGACAAGAGGAAAATAATAAGAGGAAAATAATCATCTAGCAGAAGAACAAAATGAATTCCGTCCCCAAAGAAATTGTGTTGAACAATTTTGTACTTTGATCAATAATAGGAAACTGAAGATACTTGATACATGTGTATGCTTTGTTGATCTGAAGAAGGCATTTGATACAAATAATAGGAGCTGCTTGCTTGTGGTACAAATTGCTAAAAATAGGAATAAAAGGGAAAATATTTAATGCTATCCATTATCTATACCAAGATGTACAGTGTCATGTTAATGTCAATAATTACTATACAGCCCCATTCCCAGTGACTTTAGTTGTAAAACAAGGCTGTAAATTATCTCCTGCTTTGTTTTCTGTTTATATCAATGACTTTGTTCAACAGGTTAATCAACTGCAGTGTGGTGTACAAATAGAAGACACAATGTTATCACTACTACTACATGCAGATGATATCGCCTTGATTGCATTAAATGAAGACTCGCTACAGAAAATGTTAAATGGGAGATTATTGATCAATCCAAGCTAAAACAAGATTATGCATTACAGATCTAACTCATGCTCTGCCACTGATTTTCAGTTTAAGTGTGGAGATACTAATTTGTGTAGAGCCGTGTCTGCTGTTTACTTGAAGTTTAAAAGTCCTGGTGGACTGTCATATGATGTGTATACAACACTATATTCTGCCCTAGTTGAACCGATACTGTTTATGCTGCAGGCGTGTGGGGTGTTAATGTAAACAGAGAAATTCAGGTCATCCAGAATAAGGCATGTAGATATTTCCTAGGAACTGGTAAAAATGCAAGTAATCTAACAACTAGAGGTGACATGGGACGGGTATCCTGTTCAGTTAATCAGAAGATTGAAGTTTACAGAACCTTTCTCAATATACAAATGTTACCTAACACAGAACTTGTTAAGAGGATACAACTGTGGTCCTTGTCAGTGAAAAGATCTTGAGTGGTTAATAGATGAACAGTGGATTAATGCGATGAAGATAAGTCTCTTAAACGACTTTTATAAATTTATGGACTGTTTGAAATGAACTAATAAGTTGTGGAATGATACCGGCCAGTTAAATGGTAACGAACGACTTTTAGAAATTATAAGCGTAATCTTGAAGTAAGCCCATGTGTGAAAAGTCTATGTAAGAAACAAGAGAGAAGTATATTAGCAAAGTTCAGGAGTGGTTCTCTCCCTTTGGCGGTTGAAACAGGACGGTTTGCCAAGCCTTCTGTTCCCTTGCAAGAGAGAAAGTGTATCTATTGTAATATAGATGCTGTTGGAGATGAAAACCAGTTCCTCATTAATTGTACTTTTTACACAGATTTAAGGACTGATTTGTGGAAATCTGCCGAATGTTATAATTCACATTTTAAAAATTTCTCAAGCGATGGTCAGCTAAATTACCTGAGGCAAGCGGGAATTTTACAACCGGTTCTAGCGAGAATTCTCGCACTAATGCACAAAAGAAGACAAAGTGTTGGTTCATCTATTAACCCTCTACCAGCCCATAATACTCTATATTGTTTGTATGACTTTATATGCAATAACTGTGTGCTATTGTATATTTTATAACATGTTTTTATAACTTTGTATATAATGTGTCTCATAGGCCTTATGACCCGGACAAATTGTTTTTTAAATGTATTTTATTATTTAAAGATGTGTGACACATAAATAAACTATTCTTCTTCTTCTTCTTCTTCTTCTTCTTCGTCTTCTTCACATAATGCCGAACATTAAAAAAGTCTTTTGCTGATATTCCGAGATCTATTCCTATAATTCACACTGCTATTTTACCTCTTATAACTACAACTGTTCAACATATTGAAGGAGACAAAGGTGTTAGACGTAGGTACAGAATGCTCCCTCGTTTTGTTTTGTATACATGCATGTTTATTTCTTGTAGTGTAGAAATTATGAAGATTCAATTACTTTATTTCGCAATAACTCCACAGAAAGTTCGCATTATTTGCCACTTAATTGCCACTTTTTATGGGAGTTATTAGTTTTATGCCTAAAAACGCACACACGCACGCACGCACGCACGCACGCACGCACGCACGCACGCACGCACGCACGCACGCACGCACGCACGCACACACACACACACACACACACACACACATACATACATACATACATACATACATACATACTGCTTGACAGAGGGAGACACAACCCACCCACATACATAATTTGAAAAAACAACAACTTAAAATATACATAAAATATAAGAATGACTGCTGTGTTTATCATATTACTATATGCAAGTACATATACCCGGATCTTCACGGGTCAGATACACCGAATTAAGTCCGACCAGTTATAAATGCTTCTCCTTGTTATTAAATGGGGGCGGTCCCAAGCTAATTCCTCGACAATTCTAGGTATCATTATTAGCCTAGATCTAACATAAACCTTAAAAGGTTTTTATAGGTAATAAGGTTTCTCATAATTAGAAAAAAGCAGAAGTGGAATCATAGGGAGTGTTAACCAAACTGTTTGAGAGATCTGACACTTTTTAATGTAAAACATTCTTTCAGAATTCTAATGGCGATTGATGTCACATGTTAATGTAACACTAACACGGGGAGTGGTCTGAGCCTGGAGAGAGTGTTATGGTCGTAGTAGAGTGACCTGAGCTCAGGCTGAAAGCGGGGCGGTCGGGTAGCTTAGTGGTTAAAGCGTTCGCTCGTCACGCCGAAGACCCGGGTTTGATTCCTGACATGGGTACAATGTGTGAAGCCCATTTCTGGTGTCCCCCGCCGTGATATTGCTGGAATATTGCTAAAAGCGGCGTAAAACCAAACTCACTCACTCACTCAGACTGAAAGCATTCTAAGGTGAACTGAACAAATTGGTTGAAATCACTCTAGACTGATTGTTTAAGGGATTTATTTGAGCCTTCTACACTGGACGTGATAATTAAGCCACGCATCCTCGTTAATGCTTTTAAGTGAGTGAGTGAGTTGGGTTTAACGCCGCTTTTAACAGTATTCAGTCACATCGCGGCGTGTCAGCTTAATGTGGGAGGAAAGCCCGAAGTGATGCAGGCCTCAGACGTTTACCATTTCGGTGAAACCCACGAGTACGGATATGGTGCTGACAAACCTAGAAACATAATTGGGGCGAACCGGGATTCGAACCCGCAATCATAGGTTTCTGGCGTACCCAAGTGACGCAACTCTGTACAGCGAATCACGGCGCCTTAGACGACTGGGCCACCCGTGCCCCCTAATGCTTTTAAGATTCGTTTGGGTTGTGACAAACACAGACCTCAAAATACGTACTTTCAAATGAGCGCAACAGCGCTAGGTTTACATTTCCACACTTCACTTTCAAAGATGTGTAATAAAAATAGTGCATGGTTCTTTGTCTAGTTCTTGCAAAGCTAAATACCACACTATATTTAAAACTACTATAGTAGCAGAACCTTATCTTTTGAATATAAAGTTACATAAGTTTGGAATAACGCATTCCCTATTTCGTTGTAGCTCACAAGACATATTTAACATAAGATAATGCTTTGCTTTAATACCCGTAAGGCATTTTCTCACCCTTTTCTCGAACACCTGGTGTCATCACTGATTTTCAGCGGTCCATTCAGATCATTTCCACAACTATTTGCCCTTGACGCTGGTTATTCTCTTGCTCTGTTTACATCACAGTGATACACATACATGAACAAACACATTGTAAATAAGAACAATAACATGTCATTAAGACATTGTGACAGATCAAACTGAGTTAAGCAGCACAAACAATACAAAAGGGTGAATTTTAGAAAGTGATGATGTGTAACAAAAATCATTTTCCTTGATCATTATTTAAAAGGAAAAGGCTTACATGAATACAAGACATTTTAGATCTTTCGGAGTTGGGAACGAGTATACATGTCCGGATGGTAAAAGCGTTTATTACCTACGTGGTGAAGACACGGGTGGTAATTTACTAAATCCGTACGTCACACATGTGTCGTACAAGGTTGACCTCGTTTTATTCGTTTTGATTGGATAACCATGACCTCTGTCACACAGGGACTACCTTTTTCATTCATAAAAATCGCGAAACGTTGTGAACTTTCTATGGCATCTAACAAGAATGAGCGTAGTATTCTCTATATAACAAGGAAATAGAAATTAAGAAAGAGTATCCGCATTTCTACCAGCTAAGCTAGAATCTAGGTAAATATTCAGCTCATCTATGGATTCGAACAGCCATCCATAGATTTTGCCTCGCACATTAATGAGTTTCTTTAGTTTGGTTTTCTTTTGTGTCGAGGGGGGCGGGGGGGGGGGGGGGGGTGTCTTTACCAGCACTGAATACAGGAGACTAAAACAGACTTAATACAACTGTTATAACACAATCGCATTACTAACAGTTTTCAGTTTTCTTAAAAAGTGAAAACGTGATTGGCACTTATCGTAAACAGCTTCCATATGTCGTGAAAACGTCAGTTTATTGTCAATGATAGTCCCCAGATAATCGTACTCTCTTACAACCTCCGCCGTATTTCCGTTAATAGTCACTGATGTTTTTCTCATGTCTTCCTTCGAAAGTATAGGACTAGATTTCCAAGGTCTGTTATGTGATGTTCCATGTTTTTGTTCCGGTAACAAACACTTATTTTTTGTGCAAATTATGTGAGTGGCGGGTGCTTGCCCTTTTAGTGAATACCTAGTGTCATCACTGATTTTCAGTGATCCATTCATATAATTTTTGCCATGATTTCCCATGAACCTTTTACACAAACTTACTGTAGTACGAAGATGTATCTTACGATACTCTACAAGGTAACCCAATTTCCGTTTCCATCTTAACAACGGATAACGGCGGGATGGAGGCATCTGATTAGTTGAAAAGTAGATATTGTCCGACTGAGATCAATATGTATGTGTCATGAAACCTCGACCATAATGTCATAGGTTCTGAGAAAGTTGCCAACGGAATGGCAGCCGCTAAATGGTTAAAATTTGAACGCCTTTGTTAAGATGTTAAGTAATTTTAAGTAAAATAAACAGCCTTTTCAGTAGTTGTCAGCTGCATATTATTTGGAGAATTCGTTCTCTTGTATCCATAATATTCTGTTCTGTACACCGATTCACAGAAGGCTGAGCGCTCTTTGCGGATCTGTCAGACTTATTTCCGGGGTCAACGATGCCGGTTAAGTGCTGAGCACAAGGTTCCTGCAACTCTGACTCCAGATATCCGTTGCGTGTTGCTGGGGTTCGATTAATAACTTTCTCCAAATCAAAAAGATAGCGAGAGAAGTGCTTGCGATGGATCAAGGCGTGCGGTCATGATCAGCTTAATATCAACAATCTTAATTGGACCCGTGAAGATTCCGGGATAGAATAAGGCTTCAGAACCCATGCTTGCCGTTAAAGGCTACTATGCTTGTCGTAAGAGGCGACTAACGGGATCGGGTGGTCAGGCCCGCTGATTTGGTTGATGCATGTCCAGACTCGATTATTTACAGACCGCCGTCATATAGCTTGAATAAAAATGTTAAACAACAAACAAACAAATCAAATAGTAACCACGCTTCCATAATTTAACATATGTACACACCTGACTTTCATACACACATACTATTACACCCAAGAGCTTGGTGGCTGTGAATGGCACGAGTGCCATGTATTTGATAGAATGCAAGCCAATTTAGAAAAACAATTTGTTCATCAGTTCAGTCTGTGTGGCATTGTCAAAATAGATTCTGTCACAAAATGTATCTTTCCTTGTGTAAAACCACATACTCACAAAACGGCGCCACTGTAACAAGAAGCTGACCCTGAATCTGGACGTAGTGGTCATGGTCTTTGTCAATTATTAAAATACTTTTCCCTGTGTCAAGCAGAACTATTTTATTTTAGTTGTTGCTTCCATGAAGTGCAAACCTCTTGCAGTGTATGGACACTTAATTTCCATGATGCCCGTCTGTTCCTAATCACACACTTTAATATCTGGTGAATCCCCCAAGAAACTAAACTTTGGCTTGATGACTTGCCCACAGTCATGAACATGTACTCCCTTGTTCTTGTCAGTTTGTGCTCGTTTGACACCTTCCTCACTCCATTTTTCATAGGATGTTGCTGCAGATGAAAACGATTTTCAAATAATACTGAATGACTAAATTTGTCTGTGATGGGTCTTTGCCTGTTCATAATCCTGTGAAACAGAAACAGTAAGTCTACTGTCACTTGAAACCCCTTGGTGTCTCCACTCTCCTTTCTCGTCTTCTTCTCAATCAACAGCTTCGCCCTAGGTAATTGGCTTCAATGACAATATAGTGATTTTATCCTCAACATCCAGTGGGGGTGGGGTCAAGCGGGTAAACTGTAATACTACATGCAGACACAACTGCTGGAGTTTTATGGATCTTTCATTTGTCCATTAGAAATTATTAACACACACTTTTTTAGCATGTTTAGAATACATTCAATTGAAATATCTTAGTTATTAAAAAAGAGAAAATTGATGATAATGTTTTGGTGTAGGAACGATATATTAAAATTTAGTATGGGTATTTTATCGCATAATTTATCAGCAATTTACTTCAGGTGTATTTCTAGATGATTTACGGAATATGAAATGCTGTTTCAGCATATTCCTGTTTGGACATTGTGGCTTACATATCAAAATGCCAGAAACTGGAGGAGAATAGTCAAAGACTGAAGACCGAGATTGAACATTTTAAGACATTCCTGTGCACTTATCTCTTTGCAGATTATTGGTTTGAATCAGTACAAAGTACAGATAAGTGCATTTTCTAGAGCACCAACTGATTATCATCCAAAAGACATCTTTTCCTGAAGACATGTTACATATTTGGTTATGATATAGAAGAGCGTCCTATCAAAATGGATAAAATAATGAAAATGTCCTTTTATCCGTTGTATCCTGCAAAATCACTGTTGCCTGAGTACCCGGATGATACGCAACGCAACTGAGCGTGACAAGAGACTGGGCTACCGTCCGCAAGGACAGCAAAATAAACTTGGAGGCAATATTTGTTTTACCATTTTTGAACACTGATTGGTTAACCGTAATCTATAAAGATTTCGACAAAGGGCGCATATTAATTAATTTCTTCAGCCTAAACATACAGACAAAAAGAATGGCGGAGCTCATCGATTGTCGTCATTTGGAAATAACCCTGATTGTTATAGTATCAATGCAGTGAAAACATTTTCGATTTCCGATTGCGTCGATAATACGATTACTACTCCCTTGTTGCCATCCAAGTTTTCTGGTGTAACCCTACACATGTGTATTTGTCGTCATTCACTTGATGCTCAGTTAATGAATTTATTACAGGTAAACTAGTGTCCAAAAGAAACGATACCAACTTATTTTCAAAATTGTTTTTTACTAAGTGAATTGTCTAGTATGAAAACATGCCAATTCGTATTGCACATCCCAAACACAGCATAGTCGATAAAAAATACCGGGAACACGTGATCACTTCCGGGAAAAAACGTAAATTTCGTGAAAGTGACATTTCCCTCTCTAGCATGTTATTCACGTGCATAAAAACTGTATAAAACGGCTGATCAGACACGTTGATATCACAGCAACAAAAAGAACACAAGATATGCCACGTTTGACAGCCATCGAGAGAGAGAGAGAGCCGTTGGAATGGTCCAACAAGGAACGTCACACGTCGACGTCGCCAGAAGGTTGGGCTGCGCACGCATCACTATCACCAGGTTGATGCAGCGGTTACGTCAGACAGGTCAGACGTCAGACAGGCCTAGGAATGAAAGACCACGAGTAACCACGCCCCGTGAAGATCGTTAAATCCGGGTATTACACCTGAGGAACCGCACCGTAACAGCGACGTCGACGGCGGCTACAGCACTGGGACACAGGATCAGTCGACAGACCGTCTACAGGAGACTACGGCAGTATGGTATCCGGCCACGTCATCCCTACCGCGGACCGCTCCTGACGCCTCGACACCGGAACAACAGACTGATCTGGGCCAGGCGAGTTCGACGTTGGCAACGGCTGGACTGGGCACGTGTTATGTTCTCTGATGAGAGCAGATTCCTCATCTTCAGAAACGATGGACGGCAGCTTGTATACCGACGATTTGGTGAACGTTTGGCGCCTAACTGTATCCAACAGGTCCGGCCGTTTGGAGGTGGAGGGTTAATGGTTTGGGGTGGCATATGTGGTGACGTCAAAACGATGCTTGTCGTAATTCGTAGAAACCTGAATGCAAAGTGTTATCTTGATGACATCCTACGGCCTGTTGTGGTGCCCTTTATTCAGCAACAGCCTCGTGGACTCCTTTTCCAACATGACAATGCAAGGCCACACACAGCAAGATTGACACAGAACTTCCTTGCCAACGCCAACGTACAGGTTTTGCCATGGCCCGCATGTTCACCGGACATGAATCCCATCGAGCACTTATGGGACCACCTCGATCGGCAAATCCGACGTCGGCGTGTGCCTCCAGTCAACGTCCAGGACTTGGAACGATGTCTCCTCGAGGAATGGCAACGCATCACTCCCAACGTCATCAGACGTTTGACGTCATCAGTCCGTAGGCGTGTTCTGGCATGTATTGATGCTCACGGTGGACATACCCGCTACTGACTTGACTTTGAGACGTGTGGTGTGACATTTCCCGTTGTTTCTGTGATCAGTGCTCTAACGAAATGTTCATTTTTCGACCCCACCCATCTTTAAAGGCTTGTCATATTGGTTGTACAGATTTTATTGAAATGAAATTTTTGTACAGATGTTGTGAAAGGATTTCTCAAAAGCATAACACCAATCCTAAACTTCTGCATTGTTTAGTTTTTCTTTTATGTCGTTGCAAACAGGTGGTATCGTTTCTTTTGGACACTAGTTTATAATTAGTGGTAGCACCACTCCGAATACCCGACGAAGGTTCCCATTTGGCATTTATTGTGTCTGGGGTAATTATTCAATCTAAATCCAGGTTTGAAGTGATGTGAAATGTGTGTTATGTAATATGCACGTGGCAGCCCAGCAAGAGATGAATGATCAGTTGATTTACTTTTTTTGTAAATCAGCGGATCGTTCGTTGTCATCAAAGGATTAACAGAAAATACATTGATTGATTAATCCCTGTTATTTTGCACGGTGGATATGTCAAACGTGAGTGTTTACATGTCTAGGTTTACTAAAACAAAGGGAATACACTCATATCCTTGCGTGAAGTGCCGATGTTAAAATAACATTCATGTACTTTGTTCAAAGGGTTAACCGATAGTACGTTGATTAATTGCTCATTGTTATCTAACTAAATGGATTTTGTTAGGACCCGTGGACGTTATGAATATAGTTGTCACGCATTCTCAGCCGACCTTTGCGACTTGACACCTATGTGAAACACCTGAAACAATCTAAGTGATCAGTTGGGAAAAGAACACGGGTTATAATATCCCGAAACGATATATATATATTAAAATATTTGATTGTTACAGAGACATGTGACAACGAATACGTTTCTTTGTACAGCTGCAGACGTTTGGGATATTGTTCCTTTGACAAGATAGACACAATTTTATGGATAACAACTTCTTTAATACTGTGAAAAGCGACGTTTCGGTAAAGATCCTTATACTGTTGTCAAGCAGGACTGAATGAGGAGAGAGAGAGTTTTAGGGATTTTACGACCGCTTCAGCCATCGGCTCTTTCGCAGTCGGGGCCAGACGGGTTAACAATAATAATTAAATAATGGGAAATAAGAAAAGTAATCGGCTGGCCAAAACTGTAAATTAGGGGGGATAAAGAAGAAAGAAATACAAGGGGGTAGAGGGGGGTGAGAGAACTTAGTGGGAGTGTAGTAGAGCTGTAAGAAACCTAGTCTATTGGGAACAAGTAGTAAGATAGACTTATAAATGGTAATCAGTTAATCTGATATGCTAATGTAATAATATCTAGTAATAAAATAAAAAAAATAGTGGGGTGGTTGAGAAACCTACTATAATAAACTTTGGGCTTATTGGCTGGGGGGAGGGATTCAGGAGTCAGGGGTAAGTCGCGACCGTGAGCGTGTGAACTGGGCTTCATCATCATCATCACAATTGGAGATTTAACGTGCGCTTTCCGACTTAAGCGTATGTCACACACGGGGTTGCACTTATACTATTGGGGGAAAAAAGTGTAATGAATAAATAAAGAAGTGCAACCCCAAAAAATATAACTTTTACAGTACTAATCTAATAAAGCTGCACGGGGTGGGGAATTGGCTGGGTGGGAGTGGGTGGTAAAGGAATATTCAATAATATGGGAAACTTTGGGCTTGGGATGGAAGGGAGGGGGTCAAGCGTGGGAAGGCACGGCGTCGGCGGGCGAGCATGGTGACTAGCGGCGATTTCCTCCCAGGAGTCTCTTCGCTATGGCCTC
Source organism: Haliotis cracherodii (assembly GCF_022045235.1). NCBI lineage: Eukaryota > Metazoa > Mollusca > Gastropoda > Lepetellida > Haliotidae > Haliotis > Haliotis cracherodii. Next base: position 70,889,351 of record NW_027266297.1, read on the forward strand.
ATCCATGGGGTTTGGCGACTTGAAGAGGTTCTTGGTGAGGAGGGCGGCGGAGTGGGCGACGAAGTGCTTGCTAGCCTTGAAGTCGCAGTCCATGAAGAAGTGGGAGAGATCTCTGTAATTGTAGATTTCGTGCTCAAACCTCTCCGATCCCAACATCTGGATCAGTTTGAGGGGGGATCCGGAGGAGTCTTCTGAGGGGAAGAGCTCGTCGCGGCCGGCCTGGACGTGGGTCGCGCTGATCGAGTCGCGGGTCTTGTAGTGCCTCAGGATGTTGTTAGCCTTTTCCAGAAGCATGGCTCTGAGGTTTTTGTCCTCGACCTGGGCCGGGGTGGTCTGGGTCTGGCCGTCGCTAAGGGAGGGGGGCTCTGGTGGACTGGTCTGGATGCAGCTGTCGCTCATGGTGGGCGGCGAGGTCTGGCATTCAGTGGACGCAGTGGTGGTAGATGTTCGGGAGGCTGGTTCGGGAGAGGGGATTTCTCTCCTCTTCCTCTTCTTCCTCTGTATTCGAGGGTGCGAGTTCCAACGCAGCTGCCGTGGGAGGAGGGGTGGTAGGGAGGGAAGCCTCTATCTCCATGTCGAGGACTGGAGGAGGGGTCTTCTTTTCCCGTGTGGGCCTCTTCTTCTGCACCGGGCGGGGTGCAGGAGGATTTGGGGCCGGGGTGCGGGCCATCTGAGGCTTGGAGATGGAGAGCGTGGATGTCTTGGACTTGTAGGCAGTCCTGAGGGAGTAGTCCCCTACCCGGTAGGCCAGCAAGGGCTCCAGGATGGAGACACGCTCCCTCAGTAGTATCAAAGCGATGTCTCTCATTATGGCTAATGAGCTGGAGAGCAGGGAAGGACACGTGCGCAACTGGGCTTGGGTGAGCAGCTGGTTATATGTGTCTGGATATGGGCGAATTTTTCGCGCGGACGTCGGAGAAGTCGGTCCGCGCTGAGAATTTGGATCCCGATCCTAAATTGAAAAAGTGTGGATTTTGTATATTGGGCCACCGCAAGTAACTCTCCAGCCTCCCACGTCAGCCTCCGGTCACCAAACAAGCTCGCCCGCCGACGCCGTGCCTTCCCACGCTTGACCCCCTCCCCCCCAATCCACGCCCCAACTTTTCCATATTATTGAGTACTTTTTTACCACCCTCCCCCACCCAGCCACATCCCCGCCCCCCGCAGCTTTCTTTACTTTAGGTCTGTAAAAGTTACATTTTTTGGGTCGCACTTCTTTATTTATTCATTACGCTTTTTTTCTCCCAATAGTATAAAGTGCTTCCCCGTGTGCGAAATACGCTTGAGTCGGAAAGCGCACGTTAAATCTCGTAGTAGAAGAAGAAGAAGTATACAGGGAACATCTCGGCTTGGACATCGCTCAGCGCGCACGTGTCCATCCTAGCTCCCCAAGCTCATTACCACAATGAGAGACATCGCTATGTCGCTACCGAGGGAGCTGGTCTCCATCCTGGAGCTACTACTGGCTTTTCGGGTCGGGGCCTACTCCCTCAACACCTCGTACCAGACAAACGCCACCACGCTCTCCATCTCCTTCGACCGAGGTCAAAGGAAGAGGCCCCCGGTCAAGGCTCCGGCCAAAACCAAGCCTCGAGCGGACCCCCCTCCCCGGCCTCTAAACCTCCCGCACCCCCGCCCGGTGCAGAGAAATAGGCCTCCTAGGAAGAAGAATTCCCCTCCTCCAGTCCTCGACATGGATATAGAGACCTCTCTCCCTACCACTCCACCCCCACCCCCCAACCCCCCCCCCCCCCCCACCCCCACCCCCCCCCCCCCCACCCCCCCCCCCCCCCACCCCCACCCCGGTAGTAGCTCAGGAACTTGCTCCCCTCGAATCTAGAGGGGAGGAGCCCTTCCGCTCACCCGAGGGGACAGGCCACGGGCGGAAGAAAAGGAAGAGGAGAGACATCTCCTCACCTCAACTCTCCCCACGGCCAACCACTACCGCGTCCACGCAATGCCAGGCGCCCACCCCACCCTCACCTTCACTAGCGGATAGTTTTGCCAAAACAGACAATCCAGAACTACCCGGCATGAACACCAGCCATACCCAGACTACACCACCTGAGGGCCCCACAGGGATTCTAGGGTTCGTAGAAAGGGCTATTCTGAAGGCGGATGAAATAGTCAAGTACTATGAAGACCACGAGGACATCCAAACCATCATCTGCAACAATACAGAGAAGGTTTACCCGGAGAGGAGACCCCCTCTCATCATACACCAGGAAATTGACGACAAAGAGTTCGAGCACGACATCTACTCCATGTCAGACCTCTCAGAGTTCCTCATGGATGCAGACTTCACCGTCACCAAACACCTCGTGTCTCACACAGCTGCCCAGCTCGTCCAGCGTCTCTACAAACCAAAGCCACCCTCGGCCAGGGATCAGAGACTCACTGCGAGACTCCTTGCGGGCCACCGCAAGTAACTCTCCAGCCTCCCACGTCAGCCTCCGGTCACCAAACAAGCTCGCCCGCCGACGCCGTGCCTTCCCACGCTTGACCCCCTCCCCCCCAATCCACGCCCCAACTTTTCCGTATTATTGAGTACTTTTTTACCCTCACCCAGCCACATCCCCCCCCCCCCCCCCCCCCCCCCCGCAGCTTTCTTTACTTTAGGTCTGTAAAAGTTACATTTTTTTGGGTCGCACCTCTTTATTTATTCATTACGCTTTTTTTTCTCCCAATAGTATAAAGTGCTTCCCCGTGTGCGAAATACGCTTGAGTCGGAAAGCGCACGTTAAATCTCCTAGTAGAAGAAGAAGAAGAATATACAGGGAAGCATCATCTCCCCAACCCTTTTTAACTTCATGATAGACGACATATTCCCCCCTAACCCCTACAATATCACCACTGCCAAATTTGCGGACGATATATCTTTCTGGACGTCGTCTACATCTATAAATCAAATTCAAAAAAGAATCCAACCCCTACTAAATCATGTACAAAAATGGGCATCCCAATGGGGATTCAAAATTAATACACAAAAAAACATCGGCCTACTCTTCAAAAAGAAACGCATGCAAAATTATACACCCAAACTAACACTTAATAATGAACCTATTATATTTAAAAATCAAGCAAATTTTCTAGGAGTCACGTTTGACCAACAACTAACATGGGCCCCCCATATTCATAACTTGGTCTCATCCTGTCAAAAAGATCTAAATCTAATGAGAGCCATCAGCGGCTCTGATTGGGGTGCTGACAAACAAACCCTACTCAACATATATAAATCACTCATTCTACCCAAAATAGACTACGCCGCCCCGGTCTTCCACTCTATTACAGATAACCTTAACCAAAAACTCATATCCATTAAGTACAAAGCCCTAAAAGTAGCCCTTGGTACCAGAACCGGTGCTTCCCTGCTATCATTACAACTTATCTCTGGTACTACATCAATTAAACTTAGACGAGATCAAACTACACTTAACTACTGGGCTGGGGCCCAACATAACCCCATATTCAAACAAATAACAGATAAATACACAAATCTCAGACCTGCAACACTCAAAAACAACCATAATCTAGCTCCATTCCTAACTCACCTATACAAACTGATAAAACCCCACAAACTTGAACATATCAATCACTCACCCCCCAGCTATACCTACATTAATGACAAACAGGCACCAAACACTGACTGTTCACTACACAAACTCTTTACCACCCAAACCGACTTAACCAATCAGGACAAATTACAAATCACAAACCAACATATACATCATTACTGGCCTAACCATACACATATCTATACTGACGCCTGCCAAAACAACAACATCACAGGGCTAGGAATTCAAGTCACTCAACCAGTCCCCATTACCACAAACTTCTATTTCACAAACTATACACACACCAACACAGCAGAATTACTCGCCATCCAATGTGCTTACCATTATATCAAATAATCAAAAGAAACCAACTTTCTAATCATTTCAGACTCATTAGGCTCTCTATCTCAATTTCATAATAAAATATCAAAATCTCGTCAAGACATCATAAATAATATTATAGACATTCACAATAACATTACAACAACAAACAAAACAATTTCACTACTCTGGGCACCTGCACACATAGGAATTCAAGGCAACCAGTTAGCAGACACTGCAGCCATAATAGCAACCACAAACCCATCCCCCTGCATCAATTTCAATACAAGTAAGGCCGAAGTCAAATCATTAATCAGAAAAAACATAAAGAGTCAAAATTTCCAAACCAACATTCAAAATTTAAAGTCCAATTGGATTAAATCACTCTTTATTAAACCTATCACTAAATGTCGCAACTTTACTAACTCTATTATCATGGACAAAATTATAAATAGAATGCTCAGTGGCCAAATTAACCTAAATGAAATTCTCCACAAACCAAACAGACACCCACAACCCAACTGCATACATTGCAATATACCAGAAAATCTTGACCACATACTTACTACTTACCCCGACTAATAATCCCTCTAAATATACCCATATAGCTGAGTTTCTAAAATCAACCAACCTTATAAACAGACTTTAGAACAATCTCAAACAAAACCCAGCTTAAAAACAGCTTTCTACAAAATCATCACTTTTCCAATTTAGGATCGGGATCCAAATTCTTAGCGCGGATTGCCTTCTCCGACGTCCGCGCGCAAAATTCTCCCATATCCAGCCACACATAACCATGTTCATTCAGCCAGCCACCAACCCAAGCCAAGCCAACTCGCTCACGACTGTCACCCCCTCTACTCCCGCCTGACCCCCCCCCCCCCCCCCCCCAAATAGCCAAGAGTCCACTTTTTTTAGATTAGGTTACTCCCCACACCTTTCTTTATTATCTTATTAGCTCTAATATTTTATTATTACATTAGCATATCAGCCTAACTGATTATTTTTTATTATTAGTCTATCCCACTAAGTACTTACAGTAGATTAGACTTCCTACAGCGCAATACCTCTCTACTAAGTTCTCTTATCCCTTCACCAACTTTACTGATTTCTCTTCTCCTTTTTCTCCTTTCATTTATAGTTTTTTGGGCCGGTCGATTACACCTTATTCCCCAATATTGTTTTGTTTATCTATAACCCGCCTGGCCCCGACTGCGAAATAGCCGACGGCTGAAGCGGTCGTAAAATCATCTAAATCTCTCTCTCTACAGTACATCTTGGCTTGGACTCTCGCCCCACGCACACGTCCTCCCAAGCTCTCCAAATCACCAAGCTGACAATGAGAGACCTCTCAATGTCGTTATCGAGGGAGCTTGTCTCCATCCTGGAGCCCTTGCTGGCCTACCGGGTTGGGGACTACTCCCTCAGGACTTTCTACAAGTCCAACACCTCCACGCTCTCCATCTCCTTCGACCTTGGTCAAAGGAAGAGACCTCTGGTCAAAGCCCCGGCTAAGACCAACCCTCAGATGGCCCGCGCCCCAGCCCCTGATATGGTCCGAGATGGCTGATTTGCCACCCTGCTACGAGCCAACGGCAGGAACACATCTAAACCCCAAGAGCCTAAAGGTGTAGTCTACAAAATTGACTGCAACTGTGGACAATCTTACGTAGGTGAAACATCCCGCCCAATCAACACCAGAATCAAAGAGCATAAAACCTCCACCATCAAATCCGAAAGCAAATCAGCCATCTCGGACCATATCAGCAACTGTCCCAATCACATCATCAACTGGGATCATCCCTTTGTTGTCACACCTACCAATGTTATCCCACTCATGTTTGCTGTTGTTTTTACTGTTAATCCTCTACTGTTAATCCTCGACCTACTATATATATTCTGCACTATGTCCCTCATTCAGTCAGGCAAAGAAAACACCAGCTCATGGTAAACAAAAGGCTCAGATCACAAACAAAGTTGTAGAGTTCATTGCAACGGCATTGATCCAAATTACAAGCAGAAAAATGAGTGTCAAAGCCAAAGCCACCTGCATCCTCAAACTGGCTTCCAAAATAATGAAATACAAAGGAACAAAGAAACAGTTCCTAAATAGGGTATGCCCTAAAACTCAGTAAGCGCTCATCTATAAATTATCATGGACTTGCTTTTACTACAGTGGAACGCAAATGGCCTTAAGAGCCACGGCAATGAACTGACTGCACTCGTCAAAAAAAAGGTGATCAAGCCTCATGTCATTCTAATACAGGAGACTAAACTCAGTGAAAAAGCCAAATTCACACTACCTGGGTACACCCAATATAGAAAAGACAGAAAAAGACTTATGCCTGGCAACAAGCGAGGAGGACTAATCACCCTTGTCCACGACAGCTGTACCTCCAAGAATATTGAAGCAAACGTAGGAAATTTTGAAACCCAAGTAATCTCCCTAAAACTGGCAAATGGCAACGAATTACGCATAGCTAACATATATCACAGGGTTACCCATGAAACGAACATGGAAGAGTTAACAAGACTAGCTCAAATAGTAGGCAAAAATGGGATAATCCTTGGTGACTTGGTGACAGCCCTCTTTGGGAAGACAGGAATGATTTATGCAAATACGGCAAAATGGTAGAGAAATGGGTTGAGGACGACAATCTCATAACTCTGAACAACGGCAGTCACACACGTTATGACCAAGTCCACAACACGTGGAGTTCAATTGATCTTACAATTGCCACCAAACACCTCGCCTCACATTGCCAATGGCAAGTCCATGACGACACTTGGGGAAGCGATCACCTTCCTATACTCACCTACATAGGTAGCCCACCACAATTAGAGGAACAGCCCGATCCTCAGCCCACATGGGACTATGCAAAGGCTGACTGGCCTAAATTCAGGAAGGAATGTATATCATTCAAGTCCTCAGAAATTGCCTCGGATGATCCTGATCTTTTTTGCCAAAATCTCACCTCAGCAATTATTGCCGCACCTCTAAAATCAATTCCAAAAAAAGACCACAAAACTGGCAAAACGCCGGTACCATGGTGGAACAGGGAAATAGCAAAAGCTAGGAGAGTGAGAAAGAAAGCCCTAAATAGGTAAAAAAGGGATAAATCAGCCTTTGCCCAAGTCCGAGCCAGGACGAAAGTAAGACAACTCATAGACGATTCTAAAAAAGAGTCATGGCAGACCTTCTGCAAATCCCTTAATGAGAAAACAAATGCTATAACAGTCTGGAGCAAAATACACGCAATCAGGGGTAAGCAGAAACCCACAAAAATTCCCAAGTTAGCCAACGCCCATACAGTCAAAGAAAAGGCCAACATTCTAGCTGAGCATTTCTCATCTGTCAGCAGCAACACAAATTGCAGCGAAGAATTCAAACAGGAAAAAATGCTTATGCCTAAGATCTCAAAACGGCCGCAAAGCAAGCATCTGGTATACAATATACCATTTACGGTGACAGAGTTTGATGATGCGATACAACATAGAAAAGGCACAGCACCTGGTCTTGACACAACCAGCTACGAGATATTGAAAAACCTACCTGATCAAACCAAAGGCTTACTCACTGAGTTGTATAACACGATATGGTCCAAAGGAGAAGTCCCAAAAGCATGGAAACCCGGTTATCCCGCTGCTAAAGCAAGGGAAAGAAGAAGCCCTACCAAACTCTTATCGACCGATCTCACTCACCTCAAACATGTGCAAAGCCATGGAAGCCATGGTTACAAAAAGGCTCATGCATCATCTTGAAACTGGCAATCACATAAAACCTGACCAAAGTGGCTTCAGAAAGGGACACTCGTGTCTAGATCATATTCTAAGACTGGAAAATGAAATAAAAAAAGCCCAATTAAACAGACAATACCTAGCCGCAGTATTTCTGGACTTCAGCAAAGCCTTCGATATGGTATGGCATGACGGACTCCTCTCAAAACTATCACAAAATGGAGTTGAAGGGAACATGGCAAACTTCATAGACAGCTTCCTGCAAGACAGGTCGCTATCAGTTAAAATAGGGAACAATCGATCGGATCCTATGGCACTGGACAATGGCACGCCACAAGGCAGCATCATAAGCCCAACCCTGTTTAATATCATGATCAATGATCTTTTTGACCATGTCAACTCTCATACCCAAACTTCTAAGTTCGCTGATGACGGAGCAATATGGGTAAAGCACAGAGATATCTCACAAATCAGAAAAAAACTCCAGTCAGCCCTGGACGGAGTAGATCAATGGTGCAATAAATGGGGATTCACCCTTTCAAGTGAAAAAACGGTTGGAGTTCTATTCAAACGCCGGGGGAAAGATGCTATGATACCCCGTGTCTCCATAAAAGGCAAACCTATCAAATTCGAAAAATCTGTAATATTTCTTGGAGTTATCCTTGATCAACACCTCACTTGGCGCAAGCATATAGAATATGTGGAAAACAGATGTCAAAAAGACCTGAACGTATTACGGGCAATTTCAGGCACATCTTGGGGCACATCGAGGGACACTCAGCTGGACCTCTACAAAGCTCTTATCAGATCAAAAATTGACTATGGTTGTGAGGCTTTTCACTCAGCATCAAATACTGTCTTGAGGCGCCTAGACAGAATACAATACAAAGCCCTAATGCTGGCCACAGGCGCAGCGACAGGCACCTCACTAGAAGCACTACAAGTAGAAACGGGAGAACTCCCATTGAAACTAAGAAGAGAGCAGGCAATATTATCGTTCTGGGGACGAACATCAAACCCTTTGGTTAAAAAGATATGGCAAGACAAAAACGCTCGAGATGAAGCCCTAGCTCGAAAAAATCCCTCACTAAAGCCATCTGGGATATAAGGGCGTGAACTCATTCGAAGTCACAATTGCGATGACATTCAGCCTCCAGAAAGTCACTACAAAGGGTTACACCCTCCCTGGACTTTACAAACTCCCAAAGTTGACACGGCTTTAACATCAGAAGTCACTAAAAGAGAAAACCCAACCCTACTACGATCAGTAGCTATCACTAAAATTCAAACTACCTGGGACAGCTGGGCCCATATATACACTGATGGATCCAAGAATCCTATCAAAAACAGTGCTGGTTACGGGATCCATATCCACAGCTCCAAACCCCAAGCACATTCAGTTCGCTTGCCTGATGGTCAGTCAGTATTCACGGCTGAATTGGAGGCAATTCATCATGCACTCAAACTCATACCGGAACTCCCGGAAGCAAAGGCAGTCGTCCTATCAGACTGGCTAAGTGCACTTCAGGCCATCAGTGGGAGAAACTCAAACTCCAGGCCAAACACAGTCAACAATATTCTATACGAATATACAAAACTATTGGACCAAGGGCAACAGGGGGAGCTGTGTTGGATCCCCTCTCACATAGATATTCATGGAAATGAAAAAGCAGACTCACTGGCGAAGCTAGCTCTAGACAAAGCGGATATACAGCCTATTCCCTTTAGTAAACTAGAGATAAAAAGCAAAATCAAAGCCTCCATAGCAAAAAGATGGCAAGCCCAATGGGACGCAAGTAAGATCGGCAGATGGCTATACAAAATTCAACCCAAGGTCCAACAAAAGCCAAACTCATACTCAAATGAAAGGAAAATTGAAACTGCTATCTCACGCCTCAGACTTGGTCACAAAAAGCACTATGACAAGGTTTGTTCATCTTGCAATCAGGCTGAAACCATTGACCACCTGTTACTAGAATGTCAAGACCATGCCCCAGCCCGGGCTAGGTTAAAACAAGAATTGCAGTTAGATCCGCTATCTGTCATAGATCTCCTAAAGCCAAGAGATGCAATAGCGAAGGCCAAACTAACTCTATTTCTGAGAGATGGACAGCTGCTCGAACGTATATAAACAGAGCAGCCAAGGATAAAAAATGAAATCATATCAATATAAGAAAATAGAAATCATATCAATGCAAAAACAGAAATTATGTGAACACCGAAATCACAATAGATATGTGAACCCTTCTCACACACAGGAGTCCCAAAGAGGGACAGGTCAGCCGAAATTGCCTAGGCAGAAGGCGACCTCTTAAACACCTAATGCAACAACAACAACCCTCATTCACCCCGCATCGCGCGCACGTGTCCTTCCCTGCTCTCCAGCTCATTCGCCATAATGAGAGACATCGCCTTGTCACTTCCGAGGGAGCTTGTCTCCATCCTGGAGCCTTTGCTGGCCTACCGGGTTGGGGACTACTCCCTAAAGACTTCCTATAAGTCAAGCACATCTACGCTCTCCATCTCCTTTGACCTGGGCCAAAGGAAGAGGCCTCTGGTCAAGGCTCCGGCCAAGACCAAGCCTCAGGTGGTACGCACCCCGGCCCCAACTCCTCCTGCACCCGGCCCGGTGCAGAAGAACAGGCCCCCACGGGAAAATAAGACCCCTCCTCCAGTCCTCGACATGGAGATAGAGGCTTCCCTCCCTACCACCCTGCCTCCCCCGGCAGCTGCGTTGGAACTCGCTCCCCTCGAATCCAGAGGGGAGGAACCCTTCCACTCACCCGAGGGTACAGACCACGGGAGGAAGAAGAGGAAGAGGAGAGAAATCCCCTCTCCCGAACCAGCCTCCCGAACATCCATCACCACTGCGTCCACTGAATGCCAGACCTCGCCGCCCACCATGAGCGACAGCTGCATCCAGACCAGTCCACCAGACAACCCCTCCCCCCACCCCCACCCCCCCTTTAGCGACGGCCTATCCCAGACCATCCCGGCCCAGGTCGAGGACAAAAACCTCAGAGCCACGCTTCTGGAAAAGGCTAACAACATCCTGAGGCACTACAAGACCCACGACTCGATCAGCGCGACCCACGTCCAGGCCGGCCGCGACGAGCTCTTCCCCTCAGAAGACACCTCAGGATCCCCCCTCAAACTGATCCAGATGTTGGGATCGGAGAGGTTTGAGCACGAGATCTACAATTACAGAGATCTCTCCCACTTCTTCATGGACTGCGACTTCAAGGCTAGCAAGCACTTCGTCGCCCACTCCGCCGCCCTCCTCACCAAGAACCTCTTCAAGTCGCCAAACCCCATGGATGAGGCCATAGCGAAGAGACTCCTGGGAGGAAATCGCCGCTAGTCACCATGCTCGCCCGCCGACGCCGTGCCTTCCCATGCTTGACCCCCTCCCCTCCAACCCAAGCCCAATTTTTCCATATTATTGATTATTCTTTTACCACCCACTCCCATCCAGCCACATTCCCCACCCCGTGCAGCTTTATTAGATTAGTACTATAAAAGTTATATTTTTTGGGGTTGCACTTCTTTATTTATTCATTACACTTTTTTTCCCCAATAGTATAAGTGCAACCCCGTGTGCGACATACGCTTTAGTCGGAAAGCGCACGTTAAATCTCCAATGGTGATGATGATGAATAAAGAAAACTCCACCAGTCTCCGCCATGGAGATCGAGGAGAGTCTTCCTACCACCCCACCGCCGCATCTGAACTCGCTTCCCTCGAATCCAGAGGGGGGGGGGGGAGCCATTTCGCTCGCCTGAGGGGACAGGACACGGGAGGAAGAAGGGAAAGAGGAGAAGCATCTTCTCCCCGGACGCTTTACCCCTCCCAGCTCCAACAATCAACAAATCCATCGAGCGTCAGACCGCCGACCTACCAGGCCCTACACTCGATGACAGCCACACCCAGACCGCCACTCCACCAGTCCCCCCCTCTCCATGACAGCCACACCCAGACCAACCCGGTCAAGGTGCCAAGAGGACGCGCGGCTCCTGCTCGCCCGGACATCGGCGGGAATCTTGGCCCGCTTCAAGGACCTGCTTCAAGCCACATCGCCCACAGGCTCCTCAGCGGCAATACGTTGTAAAGCCTCCAGTCGCCACACACGCTCGCCCGACACGCTCGCCCGACACGCCGTGCCTTCCCACGTCTTGACACCCCCTCTTGATGCCCCCACCCAAGCCCAAACTTTCCATATTATTATTATTTTATTATCACCCACTCCCACCCAGCCAAACCCCAACCCCTTAGTTTCTTTACATTAGGTTTTTCTCCATTTATATTTTTTGGGTCGCACTTTTTTATCTTATTCATTACGCTTTTTTCCCCCACTAGTATAAGGGCTTCCCCGTAATTTATTACACGCGGAAAGCGCACGTAAAATCTCCAAATGAACGAACGAACCCTCATTCAGTCGTTTCAGTCGTCGTGGTGTCGTGTCGTGGTCGTCGTGGTTGATTCTTTACGAATTACAACAGATTCTTCATTCTATCGGATTACACGTCCAGATTCATTCGGAATACCTTCACGGATTACCTAAACGGATATCCTACCTTGTGTTCATCTGGCCTGTCACTACCATGCCAAACACGGAGAGATCAATAAACAAATGCCTCCCCAGGGAACTTGTAAATGTGGTCATACCACTACTAATGTACCAAGACTAGCTACCAAGATCTTAACTATCACGTTCAACTCAAATCAACCAAAAAGGCCAAGGACGCAGCCTATCTCTAACAGACCTCATCATGACCTAGTTTCAGCCACAGCTCAACAACCTCTCACCCCCAAGCTCAAGCGCCGCTCCAGAGCCACGTAAATATGGAAACTGCACCATCTGCCTCTATTACCTCTACAAACTTCTTACCTGATAGCCCTTCTACAGTCAATCTTCCACCCCCCAGCCCCACTCGTTCCCCCTCACCCCCTCCCACACCTCTCCATACTGCCGCTCCCACCCAAGAGAAAAAAAGGAAACGCATCAGCACCCCCACCCACCCGCACCTTTCAGACCATGCCACCCAAACTAAGTCAAGTCCCCCTACTCTTATTCCCAGTTTAGACCATGCTACGCAAACTCCAGAAACTAAAACTACCCCGTCCCCTATACAAACTACCACTCAAGATGCTCACACCTCCCCCAGGAGGCCCCCGGCTCTTACTGAAACTCCCACTCATACTCAAACAGACCCACTTCAGCAAGATATCTACACAGAACACCATCTTACTTCCGACCTTACCCAAAATGCTGACTCAATTCTGACCGAGCACTACCTTCTACCGACACCACTAACTCTTCAAGCCCCTGGCATACGTATCTACCCATGAACGCCATAATTTTACCATGATCCAATACTTACAACAAGAACGTTTTGTTTTATTAAAAACAGCACTGCTCATTTCATCAAAAAATCTTATCACCCCCTCTCACCCCAGGATTATAGCTGGGCTAATCACCTTCTATCTGGCTCACTCGTCTCTGTCACCTAATCTATCATCAGCCCGCAATATGTCCGCCTCGAAGTCCTTAGTTTCACCTAAACCTACACTTAAAATTTTAGAACCGCCCAAACAAAAACTTAATACTCTGCTTCAAATGTAAACAACTTTTTTTTTAAATAAATTCGGATCGGGATCCAAATACCTAGCGCGGTCTGTCTTCTACGACGTCCGCGCGGCCAAACTCCATCATCCAGCCTCACATAGCTCATTTTCAATAAACCATACAACAAGCTAGCCAATCACAGCAATATGCACAACACACGACACACCGTCCTCTCCGTACCCCTTACCCCCACCCCAGCCATTTAGACTTACTATAGGCTCTTAACCGCTTTTTCTTTTTTTAATAGTACCCCTTATGTCTAATTTACAGCTTAACTGTAACTTTTTCCACCCAAATATGCTTTACACTTTTTAGACTAGCGATAGATTATAGGACACTTCTCTTTCTCTCTTCCCTCCTCATGTTAGGTTTATACCCCCACCTTTTACAGTTTTTTGGGTATGGTGATTATCATTTATTATAATATTATTTACTCTTTCTTTCCCCACCTACCCCGACTGCGAAATAGCCAACGGCTGCAGCGGTCGTTAAATCTCTAAAATCGTCGTCGCCCCTCATTCAGTCTTGCTTGACAACAGTATAAGGGTCTATACCGAAACGTCGCTTTTCACAGTATTAAAGAAGTTGTTATCCATAAAATTGAGTCTATCTTGTCATCCGTCAACTTCTAAGTAATTCCTATCAAACAATTTATTGTTCCTTTGTGTGGATATTCACGGATTTATTCTTCGAACGAGGAAGCTGCCTAAAAGTATACACATAAATTTGTAGGTTGTAATTATGATATTCGCATTTTGTTTTCCTTCATTTGCAGTAGCACTGGACAGATTCATTTTTGTTCCTCGACGTCTTGGTTGGGAAATTCTTCGATGCGCGATGAACGTCGTTTTCACAAGTCCTTTCCTTTGTATATTACAGTCATTTTGTAAAATGTGATTCTCTCAGGCAATTTATAAAATGTGTAAATGTTTGACTGGCAAATCTTTCCAATTCTTTAGCAGATTGACCAAAATTGATTAAGACGATCAATAAGGCCCCAAAAATATCACAATAGATTATTATGCAGGATTAGAAGCCAAACAATATAGAAATGTACTTTTCATCGCAACATTTTCAGTCTCTTGGTGATGATATTAAACATAAACATGTTTGGAATTCGTTGTCATAATAATACAGATGGACATATGTTTCAGTCAATTTGTTAAATAACTGAATATTCAGGTGTTTAATAAATTTCCTAAGTGAAAATTTTGCATATTTTGACTGTAAAAATAAAAACACGATAAAATAAGCAATGCTCGGGAGAAATATTTACTTTGTGTTGCAAGTCAAAATAGTGTAAACGAAAAACGCACAATTACCAAGCAAGTGACTTATCAAAAATTCGTCACGATTACCTATGCTACCCACAAATATACCTACATTTTCTTTTTATTTCCAAAAATGTATTTCATTTTGTGGATCAATGTGACCATACGCCCTTATACTATCAATAAAAGTGACAAATGCGCTTACGAATTGGGCAGCACAGGTTGTGAACTAGTCTAGGTTTCTGCTATATCATCCGGGTACTCACGGGAAAAAGCAATCACAAAGGCAGCAACCAGTCCCGGGAAATTGCTTTAGATCTGTGCCCCTTTAAGAACTGTTGAAATACTTGCAATTTATGCGGACCGCCTGTGACGCCTGACTCCAGATTACATGGTTATTGACCGCGCTCTCGGAATACTGTGTTGTTGACTACGTAAGTACACCCCTAATATCAATTCTATCTAATATATTGCGTAATAGCCAATCAAGTAACGACACTCCATCTTCAAAACAACCCCATCCACAAGTGTTATAGGTTCACACATGTATTATTTCATCCACAAGTGTGAAAGGGTCACACGTTTACTTCATCACAATATTGATGGGTTCATTCTTTGATGTACGAAACGTATATTTTTAATATTGAAAACATTTATTGTTTGTTGTTTACCGCCGCACTCAGAAATATTCCAGCTATACGGCCGTCTGTAAAGAATCGATTATGGAAAAGACAATCCAGTGAACGATCTATGGGATACGATTGTATCAACCAAGTTAGCGAGCCTGACCACCCGATCCCGTTTGGTAGCCTCTTATGACAAGCATAGCCGGCTCTTACGGCAAACATGAGTTCAGTCCTGACGAC
The DNA here is from genome assembly GCF_022045235.1 of Haliotis cracherodii. NCBI lineage: Eukaryota > Metazoa > Mollusca > Gastropoda > Lepetellida > Haliotidae > Haliotis > Haliotis cracherodii. The sequence continues at coordinate 70,904,727 of NW_027266297.1, forward strand.
CTATTCTCTACCAGGACTTTCACGGATCACAATATATTAAAACGGCAATGAAGCTTATGAATGGTAGATCGAGTCTAACATTGTACAATGTGCGAGGCCATCTTGGATTTCAAGGCGAACCATTCCCCGGGCTTGATCGCGAATAATCCATGCGATCGTTTGATCAGGACAATGAAAGGGATCTTTTTGGGAACGCTCTGTACAGTAGTTCTGCTGTCAGTTTGAACCGGTTTCCTACTAAAACAAAGGCATTGTCTAAAGAATGCGGTTCTAAGGAAATGTAGATTCCTTATCTCGGTTTAAGCAATTAATTTCTAGAGAAACTAAGCTTACTCCAAATGTTACATCTTTTGCTAGTTATGGCCAGCGGCAATGCCAAGTGATTTTATCTAGACTTAGGCTAGGTTGTAGTGATCTAAAATCACATTTATTTGACAGATTTCTGATTGATAATCCCATTTGTCCATGTGGCCTAAATAGAGAAGATGCTTTCCACTTTCTTTCTATCTTGTCCACGCTATGCCAAGTTTAGAGTTGATAAATACTTTTTTTGTTAACCAGCTCAGCATACATACTATACTCCACGGCAATGAAGATTCATCTCCCTCAGACAATGAACACATTACAAAATCAGTTCACAATTACATCATTGAAACAAACCGCTTTACGTAAGTTATGTGTCAACTTAAGAATATAAAATGCATTTGGTATCTTGCTTTCCATTTTATTTCATTTTGTGTTACTCATTAATGTCTGCTCTATAGACTTCATTACAATCTACATGTATAATGTACAATATTAGGAGAAGCATTAATATAGGCCTTTTTGGCCTGTTTGCTACTCCTTTTTTCCATTTTGTAACGTTATGTAATGTAAAATCTGAACATTAATGGAAATTAAATACTGTTTAAATCAATGCGGTTCTCATTGAGGTAGGTACGGGTGGCCCAGTCGTCTAAGGCGCCGCTATTCGCTGTGCAGAGTTGCGTCACTTGGGCACGCCAGAAACCTATGATTGTGGGTTCGAATCCCGGTTCGCCCCAATTATGTTTCTAGGTTTGTCAGCACCATACCCGTGCTCGTGGGTTTCACCGAAGTGGTAAACGTCTGAGACCTGCATCACTTCGGTCTTTCCTCCCACATTAAGCTGACACACCGTGATATAACTGGAAAACTGTTAAAAGCGGCGTAAAACCAAACTCACTCACTCACTCACTCACTCACTCATTGAGGTATATGTGCGCATTCAACCGTGACGTTCAACAACCCGCGAAAGGCGACCATGCTTGTCGAAAAAGGCGAAACGGTTCGGGTGGTAAGTCTCGCAGACTTGGTTGATGCAAGTGCGTAGATTGCAGCGTTGAACAACAAACAAAAAACAAAATATGTGTGCAGCGGAGTTTCGGCATATGCTGCCCGTCGAAACTGCTGCATCTCGCTACACATGTTTAGCCAGATAACAATTCTTTGAGAATGACGTTGAGCAAACAAATGGGTTTATGAATACAGTCCGACATCATTCAGTATTGTTTTACTGCTGCTATTCATTTAAACGATTTTGCATTTACATCTTAATCTTGTATGTAATAAAATATGAGATACCTTTGTGGGGCGTTCAAATACTTTAATTTTGAGGGGTTCCCTGCCAAGTTCCCCTTAAACCATAAAACTGGGTGTTGAGTTCCTCAGACCAGTTACTATTTTTTTAAATTTCGATTTCATTTTTTTAAATCATTTCTAAATTTTCAAACCCCCATATTTCGGAACAGTAGATTGGCACTACCATCACGTCAAACGCCTTCAGTAGACAGTATAATACATTTCGTGCCCTTTTAAATTAGGCAATACGTTGTTTTTGTCGCATTTGCAGTTAGTGATTTCATACGAAACACAAAATTTCTAATTCTGTGAAGATTTATACCTAAATATGTATAACTATCAACAATTTCCAGTAAATAAAGGAATATAATGATTTGTGTAACCCAGATGGGGGTATCGCTAAATAGGACTGTATCGTCTGCATATAGTAATACTAAAATGTGTAACCATACTTTGATATCACTTCCTTATATACGATGAAATAAAATCCCTTCGCATCCTTGTTTTGTTAAATACGGTTCAAAATCATTTTAAAATATTGAAAACAGTAGCGATGATAGATTTTCGCCCTGTCTGACATCTGATTAAAAGGGAAATACTCCGATTCTGCAGTTTTTGATTGTACCATTGATTTAATGTTATTGTACATATTAGAGTTAGAAAACGTCCCTCAATTCCACTGTTTTGCATTTTCAACAACAGTCCGACTCTCCAGTTTTGTTATTGTTTTTTTTGGTTTTGTTTGGGGGGAGGGGATAGTTTCAAAATATGCATTAATAAGTGGATAACGAATATATTATCCGCAGCTTGAAATTGTTTCCTAAATCCCGACTGCTGCCGACGGATATTATTTTCATCTAGAAATTTCGTCACTCGTTCATTTAGGATAATGTTTATTTTTTTCCGAAACAGCTTCATATCGTCATAGGTCTATACGAGTTTGGATCAAGTGGATCACCTTTATATTAAAGGATAGATTTTATAATACCCGTTTGGCACGTTTCAGGGATTGCACCACACATTATTGATTTATCAATTTCATGAAACATATCATCTGTCATATACTTTGATCTATCGGGTGGGATATAAACAGTTCCTAAGTAAAGATCCTGATCAAAATTGGATAGAGTTTTACATACTTCAGTCCAAAATATGTAATCACATTTTTCTTGAGTTACGGATTTATACGGATTCCTTATATTCTAGGCGCTTTCTGGGGCCACATACATACCTATCAGTACAGTCATCATTATCATCAACATCACCACCCTCATCATCAGTATATTCATCATCACCATCTTCATCAACAACAACGTCATGTGCAACAACATTGGTATCAATATCACAATTACTAGCCAACTCAGAACAATGATTACAGCCGTCACATTATTAAGTACGAGTTTGTTGGCCATTTGGTTTACATGAAATATGTGCTTCCTGGACTCCGCTAAAAGTACCTGGGGTACAGGTATGATAATTCAGGATATCTCTGTGCGTCTGTGTTAGTGTGTGTTGAGAGACAACATTTACATCAGCAGAATTGTTTTCCTTATCTGAGGAAACATGGTTATTCCAAATATTTACAGTGTCCATTGTATCATACACATTGTGAACACAATCTGTGGTTTCATTTGCCTTGCTAAGTACATTTATCTCAGAGTCTTTCTCAGGATTATTTGTGGACAAAGTGTGACCTGTGGTATTCGTACTATCAGATACATTGTGAGTATGATTTGTGTTTTCATTTAAATGAACTAATACATTTACGTCAGAACATTTGTCAAGATTATATGCAGTAGGGGCATAGTTAATCAGTAAATCTGAAAAGTTCAAGTCATCAAGTACTTGGTTGACAACATTTGCCCCAGAATGTGTACAGTTATTTGGGATAGGGTCAAGGTTATTACACATATTTTCAGTATCAGTAACTACCAATCTACCCATCTGTGGTTGGAAGTATCACAGTTACAAGGAGTTCGCGCAACAATTTTTCTTTTATCAACTATTAATTATCTATTCTATATTGTCAAACTGTCTTATTTCACTTACATTTCTTGATTGAAAAAAACAAACCTTTATTTAATCTTACTCCATTACTAAGAATTTCAATAAATACACTGCTATATTAATCTCTGTCTCACGTTGCCCAGACCCAAACACACCAATGCCCATTCTCTCCCAAACATTATACAGGTCAGCAAGTAATACTCTGAGCCATGGAGAAACCCTTGCATTGTAAAGATCTTGCATTGCATTAAGAATAGCTTTAAGAATAGCTATGTATTGAGGAGGAAGGACTTTGAAAAGGCTTCCAAATTGCAAAGCGTGGATACGTGAGTGAATGTGTGCTGCTCCCCAGACCAAGTTTGAAAGACATTGGTGACAGATCTGACAAAGAGAGAGTGGGGTAATGTACACAACACGAATTACTGTGAGACATGGAGAAACCACTCTTGCATGGTGAGACAACCCCGAAGAGTGAATCTTAAGCATAGCTTTCTTATGAGGAGAAAGAAGTTTAATAAGGCTGTTCTAATTGCTAAGCGTGCATATGTGAGTGAATCTAGCAAACGTCCGGAAAAGCTGTGTGAAAGTCATGATCGGGAGTTTTGGAAGAAGATAGGTAAAGTCGGTGTGGGTGGAGAGAGACAGAAGCAGATTCCATTGAAAGTGTTAGAGGATTTGCATAGTGAAGCTCTAAGCATGAGACGACCCGGGTTGTAATCACTCATGTTGTGGCAAGAGTTTAATTTTGTGACATGCAGTAGACCTTAGTTAGTCAGTACATGTGTCTGTAACAACTTTTATATTATCCATGTAACATAATTTTACGTAATTCGTATTTTTTCGAAAAGTGACTGAACATTTTTCAAATATAACTTCGTTTTTGGGGATAAAAGTGAAACTTTTGTTTTTTGAAACTACCCAAATATACACTTACAAATGCATGATCAAAGACTTTCATGATCAAACGTTTCTTGCAGTAATGCCAGACTACACACAAACTGAAAAAAACATGCCTATATTTAGCCATATATATATATATATATATATATATATATATATGCCTAGTACAAAGATTCACATCAAATCATTACGTTCATCATGATTATTAATTTGTACATTTCGTTGTTACCGTTATCCTGAAGTTGTATATAATGTATTTGAGAGGTATTTTATTTCTTTAATTCTTTCTCTGAATGAAACTAGGTTAAAACCATATACATGAACAGGAAATAAGGGAAATATAATATGGCATATATCCTCAGTAAGTTGGAGTGAACGTTTTTGCATCATTGAAAACTAGATTCCGCTGACGAAACGTTTTTTAAAAATAATTTTTAACCATACAAATGGTACATATAATATATAGAGATTACTACACGAGTGTCTGTCAGATACACTTGATCTTTCAACGAGTTGTTTCAAAACGTATCTAACGAGCGAAAACTGGTTAGATACGCTTTGTAACAGCGAGTTGTAAGATCAGTGGTATCTGACAGTCACGAGTGCAGTAATCTGTTTCTTACACACCCTAAAATCGCACTTTTTTGTATCGAATCGATGCATTTTGTCTAATTTTCATGATCGCAGCAGCGCATTAATACATAACACCACTGTCATCCTATGTATTGCGTACTACCCATAAATAATGTGAGCCTACACCAAAAGGTTTCCGTCATATTTGTGGATTATCAAGGCGATGACAAAATAAAACAAAGAACACGCTGGATGCCGAGTTAAAAGTTCACATCTCAAAGAAATTACCAAATATGTACAACAATATTTACTTCCGTATGACATCACTGCAGGTGACCGACTTTTACAAAATGGCGTGTTCACTGACAAAAGTACGCGGGATTTCCAGATTAGGGTTTTCGTTGATTGAGGGATTATGTGTACATATATGTGTTACGTAAGTAATCAGAATCATTCTGACAATCTGTGTACTGTTATTGGTTTACCATGTTTCCATGGTCATGTCATGGCGTCACACAGGACAGAATTTATCACATCATTGTAATGTATATATTTGAAATTCCATACTTAGTGCAACGACACTCTTCTCGTGAATATTCTCAAACGCGTGATCTAGCCAATGTATGCAACAATTAGACGAAAGTACCTCTAAAAATGCTACACAGTGTAAAATCTGAATTTTGCTTGTTTACATTTCAGCAAATACAGTTTTCCGAGCAAAGTGTTTGTTTCCACACCTAATTCATTTCGAATGATTTCATCTAGATAATTTGCAGTGATGACATTTGTTTCTAAAACGTATGAGGAATTGAGGGATGCATGTAGAGCAGCTGAGTTTGAAATATACCTGATCGAATAGGCGTCTCATGACCGGCATTTTGTAAACACAATCTAATATGGCGGAACGTACACTTCGGCGTTCGTGTATGCGAATTTTCCAAAACATTCTAATCGATTCTGGGCTATCAGCGACTTTTCAAAATTATCATTACTGATTTGATACCCGACATCACTAAATATGCTATTTTTCTACATTAATTTTTCGAGTAAATATCCGATATTTAGATTTCTAAACACACTCTCTGGTAAATAACGCTGTGATTTGTGATTTGGCGAGCTTTGCGATGTACCTAATTTCAAGAAAAAAATCACTTTCAGTAAATTTGCTATGCCTAAAATGACAGTAAATGATAAACAGAAGGGGGAAAATACAAAACTGTGAAGTGTATTAGTTTGCGTGATGTATTTTGAATCTTATTCGACTTCGAAGTGAGTGTTGAAGAGGAGGGACATTACACTCTAAAAAACGATAACGTTGACATAACAACAGATAATGTAACTGATTATTATTATTATTATTATTATTATCATTATTATTATTATTATTAATTACACGAACATATGGTTCAATACAGACGTAGGTGAACATTCGACTGAAACGCGAGAAACTTATGAATGACTTATACTCAGGAAAGTAGTCCGTCATGACTTTAGGTCATCACCATGGATTAGCCTATCACAGGCCTGGAATTCGATCTCACGCATATTTTTGATACCAGTTATCTCAAATGGGTTTCTCACCCACAGGTGTGTAAGAAAAACATCGTTCTTATCATAGCCCATATCATCTTTTAACCACAAAACAATGAGGATGCAGATTGGGTTTAGATACAAAGTCAGGAATGAGAAGCGGTTTCCTCTTACTTGCTGCATGGATGTGGTTATTCGTGCTCTTTCCGTGTAGCAGGGCGATTGTGGATGTGGTTAATCTTGTATAGCTCTGATTCTGTCTGTGTAGCAGGGTGATTGTGGATGTGGTTAAACTTGTATAGCTCGGGCTCTGTCTGTGTAGCGGGGCGATTGTGGATGTGGTTAAACTTGTATAGCTCGGGCTCTGTCTGTGTTGCAGGGTGATTGTGGATGTGGTTAAACATGTATAGCTCGGGCTCTGTCTGTGTTGCAGGGTGATTGTGGATGTGGTTAAACTTGTATAGCTCGGGCTCTGTCTGTGTTGCAGGGTGATTGTGGATGTGGTTAAACTTGTATAGCTCGGCTCTGTGTTGCAGGGCGATTGTGGATGTGGTTAAACTTGTATAGCTCGGGCTCTGTCTGTGTTGCAGGGCGATTGTGGATGTGGTTAAACTTGTATAGCTCGGGCTCTGTCTGTGCAGCAGGGCGATTGTGGATGTGGTTAAACTTGTATAGCTCGGGCTCTGTCTGTGTAGCAGGGCGATTGTGGATGTGGTTAAACTTGTATACCTCGGGCTCTGTCTGTGTAGCAGGGCGATTATGGATGTGGTTAAACTTGTATAGCTCGGTCTCGCTGTGTAGCAGGGCGATTGTGGATGTGGTTAAACTTGTATAGCTCGGTCTCGCTGTGTTGCAGGGCGATTGTGGATGTGGTTAAACTTGTATACCTCGGGCTCTCTGTGTTGCAGGGCGAGTGTGTTTGTGGTTAAACTTGTATAGCTCGAGCTCTCTCTGTGTAGCAGGGCGATTGTGGATGTGGTTAAACTTGTATAGCTCTGGCTCTGTCTGTGTAGCAGGGCTACTGTGGATGTGGTTAAACATGTATAGCTCTGGCTCTGTCTGTGTAGCAGGGCGATTGTGGATGTGGTTAAACATGTATAGCTCGGGCTCTGTCTGTGTAGCAGGGCGATTGTGGATGTGGTTAAACTTATATAGCTCGGGCTCTGTCTGTGCAGCAGGGCGATTGTGGATGTGGTTAAACTTGTATAGCTCGGGCTCTGTCTGTGTAGCAGGGCGACTGTGGATGTGGTTAAACATGTATAGCTCGGGCTCTGTCTGTGTAGCAGGGCGATTGTGGATGTGGTTAAACTTGTATAGCTCGGGGTCTCTCTCTGTAGCAGGGCGATTGTGGATGTGGTTAAACTTGTATAGCTCGGGCTCGCTGTGTAGCAGGGCGATTGTGGATGTGGTTAAACTTGTATAGCTCGGTCTCGCTGTGTAGCAGGGCGATTGTGGATGTGGTTAAACTTGTATAGCTCGGTCTCTCTGTGTTGCAGGGCGAGTGTGTTTGTGGTTAAACTTGTATAGCTCGAGCTCTGTCTGTGTAGCAGGGCGATTGTGGATGTGGTTAAACTTGTATAGCTCGGGCTCTGTGTGTGTAGCAGGGCGATTGTGGATGTGGTTAAACTTGTATAGCTCTGGCTCTGTCTGTGTAGCAGGGCGATTGTGGATGTGGTTAAACATGTATAGCTCGGGCTCTGTCTGTGCAGCAGGGCGATTGTGGATGTGGTTAAACTTGTATAGCTCGGGCTCTGTCTGTGTTGCAGGGCGATTGTGGATGTGGTTAAACTTGTATACCTCGGGCTCTGTCTGTGTAGCAGGGCGATTGTGGATGTGGTTAAACTTGTATACCTCGGTCTCGCTGTGTAGCAGGGCGATTGTGGATGTGGTTAAACTTGTATACTTCGGGCTCTCTGTGTTGCAGGGCGAGTGTGTTTGTGGTTAAACTTGTATAGCTCGAGCTCTGTCTGTGTAGCAGGGCGATTGTGGATGTGGTTAAACTTGTATAGCACGGGCTCTGTCTGTGTAGCAGGGCGACTGTGGATGTGGTTAAACATGTATAGCTCTGGCTCTGTCTGTGTAGCAGGGCGATTGTGGATGTGGTTAAACATGTATAGCTCGGGCTCTGTCTGTGTAGCAGGGCGATTGTGGATGTGGTTAAACTTATATAGCTCGGGCTCTGTCTGTGCAGCAGGGCGATTGTGGATGTGGTTAAACTTGTATAGCTCGGGCTCTGTCTGTGTAGCAGGGCGATTGTGGATGTGGTTAAACTTGTATAGCTCGGGCTCTGTCTGTGTAGCAGGGCGACTGTGGATGTGGTTAAACATGTATAGCTCGGGCTCTGTCTGTGTAGCAGGGCGATTGTGGATGTGGTTAAACTTGTATAGCTCGGGGTCTCTCTCTGTAGCAGGGCGATTGTGGATGTGGTTAAACTTGTATAGCTCGGGCTCGCTGTGTAGCAGGGCGATTGTGGATGTGGTTAAACTTGTATAGCTCGGTCTCGCTGTGTAGCAGGGCGATTGTGGATGTGGTTAAACTTGTATAGCTCGGTCTCTCTGTGTTGCAGGGCGAGTGTGTTTGTGGTTAAACTTGTATAGCTCGAGCTCTGTCTGTGCAGCAGGGCGATTGTGGATGTGGTTAAACTTGTATAGCTCGGGCTCTCTGTGTGTAGCAGGGCGACTGTGGATGTGGTTAAACATGTATAGCTCGGGCTCTGCCTGTGTAGCAGGGCGATTGTGGATGTAGTTAAACATGTATAGCTCGGGCTCTGTCTGTGTAGCAGGGCGATTGTGGATGTGGTTAAACTTATATAGCTCGGGCTCTGTCTGTGCAGCAGGGCGATTCTGGACGTGGTTAAACATGTATAGCTCGGGCTCTGTCTGTGTAGCAGGGCGATTGTGGATGTGGTTAAACTTGTATAGCTCGGGCTCTGTCTGTGTAGCAGGGCGACTGTGGATGTGGTTAAACATGTATAGCTCGGGCTCTGTCTGTGCAGCAGGGCGATTGTGGATGTGGTTAAACTTGTATAGCTCGGGGTCTCTCTCTGTAGCAGGGCGATTGTGGATGTGGTTAAACTTGTATAGCTCGGGCTCGCTGTGTAGCAGGGCGATTGTGGATGTGGTTAAACTTGTATAGCTCGGTCTCGCTGTGTAGCAGGGCGATTGTGGATGTGGTTAAACTTGTATAGCTCGGTCTCTCTGTGTTGCAGGGCGAGTGTGTTTGTGGTTAAACTTGTATAGTTCGAGCTCTGTCTGTGCAGCAGGGCGATTGTGGATGTGGTTAAACATGTATAGCTCGGGCTCTGTCTGTGCAGCAGGGCGATTGTGAATGTGGTTAAACTTGTATAGCTCGGGCTCTGTCTGTGTTGCAGGGCGATTGTGGATGTGGTTAAACTTGTATACCTCGGGCTCTGTCTGTGTAGCAGGGCGATTGTGGATGTGGTTAAACTTGTATACCTCGGTCTCGCTGTGTAGCAGGGCGATTGTGGATGTGGTTAAACTTGTATAGCTCGGGCTCTCTGTGTTGCAGGGCGAGTGTGTTTGTGGTTAAACTTATATAGCTCGGGCTCTGTCTGTGCAGCAGGGCGATTCTGGACGTGGTTAAACATGTATAGCTCGGGCTCTGTCTGTGTAGCAGGGCGATTGTGGATGTGGTTAAACTGGTATAGCTCGGGCTCTCTCTGTGTAGCAGGGCGACTGTGGATGTGGTTAAACATGTATAGCTCGGGCTCTGTCTGTGTAGCAGGGCGATTGTGGATGTGGTTAAACTTGTATAGCTCGTTTTGTCTGTGCAGCAGGACGACTGTGGATGCGGTTAAACTTGTATAGCTCAGTCTGTCTGTGTAGCAGGGCGCTTGTGGATGTGGTTAAACATGTACGAGTAGATCGCTCTGTCTGTGTAGCAGGGCGATTGTGGATGTGGTTAAACATGTGTCACTTGAGATGTGACCTGGCTCCTCAAATAGTTGACAAATATACCTATAGTCCTAATTTGTATTCATTTGTTTTTGTAATTTAGGTCATAAATGAGTTTTTTAATTCTTATTAAGATCACCCTGTTGGCTAATTTTAATATATCCACGCTAAAGAATGATAACTGGGCAACCTAAAGCTGGCGACATGTAGTTTACTTCACTTGTTTTTAATGATACCATATCTTTACATGTTATCTGAATCCTAACGCTAACTATTGGCTGAGGATAGTTCTTGTTTGAATGGAGATAAAAACATTGGCACTTGACTTTCGGAACAATATGTCATTGCATTTCCTTCCAGAATAAACATGTCAATTCACTTTATGCAGCCTGCTGTTTATGTTTTGATGGCATCTGCAAGTCCAAATAACTATAGTTTTTTTGCTTCAGTACTACTCGCATTGTAAATTATTTGCGTCCAGTCACAATGCTTGTGCATATGGGATGTAATCTTTTACGTCCAGCAAAACCTTCTTCGTAAATTGTTCATGTAAGGGATAAAGATGACGACACTAAGAATCAAGAGCTACGCCCAGTTTAATTGTGGAACGCACCGAGACATACATTGTGTGTATCACAAGCTATTAAGTGAAGTATGTATGGTTTATGCATTTTATGTACACTCACAAAGAAATTAGGAATAAAACCAGTTTATGGTTTTACATCATCAAACCAACAGAGTTGTGTTTACATTAAGGCCCAGCTGAATTAGACGGAGACGGTGTGTGTTACCACCAACACATGCCGTTACTGCTGTTAAATACTCCACACAAAACGCATGTTGATATGAGTAGTTCAAAGCGGGTTCAGTTCTATCGCATGTCAAGCTCAGCAGTATCCAAGATCACAAGTTATTTGCCAACGTGCCCAAAAGATAAGTGACTCATCAAATGCGTTAATGAATGTTGGAAACTAAATAATGTAGGTGTTACTTGAATATGTGTATTGAACGATGTCTTAAATATGAACAGATTATGGAGTTTAATGAATGACCATATGAATGAGTTTAGTAAAATAAGTGTTACCTAGGAATTTAAATGGTCTATTATCTGTCGTTGCTTCATACATGATACAGCCTTTTCAGTCAATAAACATGTTTATTTCATGTTTATGTCACTCAGTTACGATTGAAATATCCACATAACGTCCACATTTCCAGGGCACAATACGAAATAAGCAGCGTCTTCTAGAGGCATCATCTACATGCTAGGACGTGGCGTCGTCTACTGTGACTTCAACAATGGCCATAGCACTACGTCAGAAATGGTATTAACATTACGTCAAAAATGGTGTCAGCATCACGCCAACAATAGTGTCAGCATTTCGTCAACAATGGTCTTAGCATTATGTCAACAATAGTGTCAGCATCACGCCAACAATGATGTTAGCATTGCTGCAACAATGGTCTTAGCATTATGTCAACAATGATGTTAGCATTGCTGCAACAATGGTCTTAGCATTATGTCAACAATGATGTTAGCATTGCTGCAACAATGGTCTTAGCATTACGTCAATTCAGAGAACATGGTATGACAGAGTGTTACATCCACATGTACTTTTATATAACGCGCTTATTGATAATGATATTTAAAATGTATCATTATAAATTCTCTCTTCCAGTGATGCACAAAAGGAAAAACTTTGGGCCTTTTCGATGGACAGAGCCAGATAATGTGAACCTTGTATGAAGGCACATTCACAGTGGTCATCACCGGTGTTGAAGTCATGCTGAAGAAGAATCATGTGTTATTCCTCACCGCTGTGTTTGTGGTGACTGGACTCCTTGTCTTCACTACCTGGGAACCTGAGCAGTTCATGGCCATCCTGCACTTTTCTCTTCTAAAAGGTTCACAGGCCGAATGCAAAAACGTTTTGAACGAAATGGTGCGAGGAACGTGGATAACGAGGAGCGTGACGTTTGAAGAAAGAGAGAAAGTTGAAAGATTCTTGATAACATCCAGAGGAAAATATTTTGTACCAACAACCTTGGCACGCCCTGATGGTGTTTGTGGAAATGCAACTTTTGACTTTCTGAAAGGCCTACAACACCAGGCTCTGTGGTTCCGACCCCTGTGTGATCCGTTTGGTCCAACGCCATGTTGCTATAACAACAAGTGCGTGTATAAGACAATGAAGGAATGTATGTGTGAGAACTGTTTCGACATGCGCAGACCTATAAATGCTGAACTTGCTGATTGGAAACCATCCAGCCCTAATTGTCAGATCTCAATGTTGAACAAAGACGAAGCGTGTGAACTAATTAAAGGGGCTACTATCTACTACATCGGGGACTCGTTCTTGAGGCAGATGTACACAGTTACCGTCCACATCCTCACTGGCAACTATAAGGACTCCACGCTAAAGTCTACAACACCAACAGGTTTGTTTGTTTGTTTGTTTATTTGTTTATTATTTCTGTACTCCGCACTATTCCAGCTATGTGACGGCAGTCTGTAAATAATCGAGTCTGGCCCAGGCAATCCAGAGATTGACATCATAAGCATCAATCTACGCAACTGCTTGATTTTTATCAACCAAGACAGCGAGCCTGACCACCCAATCAACTATATTGAATGTATCTTGTTTTCTTTCTGACCAAAATAAAAATGTCCCAAATGGTGTCATATCTTGTCAAACAAAATCAACTGTTCATTGGGACAACATTTGCTTTTTGGATGCATGTTTTTGATGCCATAACTTTTGGCCTTTGCTACAATTCCTTGAACTGGGTCTATGTTACTGCTGGTGGACAGAAGTCCCCGACTTTTATCTTAAGCTCAGTAGCATTTATGAATTATGCTGAGACATTAAAACTGCGCCTCTCACCTGCTCGCACCCGCACACGCGCGCGCGCGCGCACACACACACACACACACTCTCTCTCTCTCTCTCTCTCTCTCTCTCTCTCTCTCTCACACACACACACACACACACACATATATATATATATATACATGGGCAACATCTGACATAAAGTAGCTCAGAAGCCCTTTTATAACACTTTTGTACTGTTAGGACATTGTGGTGTCATTAGTGCACGGGGACATTGGTGCACTGGGACATTGGTACACTGAGGACATTTGTACACTGAGGACATTGGTACACTGAGGACATTGGTACACTGATGCCACTGATTAATTGAGGATATTGGTACACTGAGGACACTGGTATATTGAGGACACTGGTACACTGATGCCACTGGTACACTGAGGACACTAGTACACTGAGGACACTGGTATACTGAGGACACTGGTACACTGATGCCACTGATCAGTTGAGGATATTGGTACACTGAGGACACTGGTATACTGAAGACACTGGTACACTGATGCCACTGGTGCACTGAGGACACTGGTACACTGATGACACTGGTACATTGAGAACATTGGTATACTGAGGACACTGGTACACTGAGGACACTGGTATACCGAGGACACTGGTACACTGAGGACACTGGTATACTGAGGACACTGGTATACCGAGGACACTGGTACATTGAGGACATTGGTATACTGAGGACACTGGTACACTGAGGACACTGGTATTCTGAGGACACTGGTACACTGAGGACACTGGTACATGGAGTACATTGGTACACCGAGGACACTGGTACACTGAGAACATTGGTATACTGAGGACACTGGTACACTGAGGACACTGGTATACTGAGGACACTGGTACACTGAGGACACTGTTATACTGAGGACACTGGTACACTGAGGACACTGGTACACCGATGACACTGGTACATTGAGAACATTGGTACACCGAGGACACTGGTACACTGAGGACATAGGTACACCGAGGACACTGGTACACTGAGGACCCTGGTACACTGAGGTCATTGGTACACTGAGGACACTGGTACATTGAGAACATTGGTATACTGAGGACACTGGTACACTGAGAACATTGGTATACTGAGGACACTGGCACACTGAGGACACTGGTATACTGAGGACACTGTTACACTGAGGACACTGGTATACTGAGGACACTGGTACACTGAGGACACTGGTACACTGATGACACTGGTACATTGATGCCACTGGTACACTGAAGTCATTGGTACACTGAGGTCACTGGTACACCGAGGACATAGGTACACCGAGGACACTGGTACACTGGTACACTGAGGACATAGGTACACCGAGGACACTGGTACACTGAGGACTTAGGTACACCGAGGACATTGGTACTCTGGGACATTCGTACACTGGTGATGAAGCAGAAAAGAGAGTTCTGCATCACTTATAAATATATTTTTCCGGTGCGAGTCTTCTGACTGGCCAATGACAGTCACGTTTGTGATGACGTCACGCTTTAAATAGCTCGCCAGTTGTAAGGAGCAATATCTAACCTGACCCTCGATTTCATCTACGTTCAGTAAGCAATGTGGTCTTCATTATTTGAATTGTAATCAAACAATCAGTAAATCATATCCATTAGCCTTTCTTCGATCAAGTTTAAAACCACAGCAGAATGGAGAATAATGTGTGTGGTTACCACCTTTGTTTACCGGAGGTAAACGATAAACATATGTTATGATTGACTAATCAGGCACTGTTGGAAACTTTTGAATGGATCAGCTACACTAAGCCTAGTGTGAAGCGTGTTATATAAATACCCCTAGTAAAGAGAGTTGTTATGATTTATAGTTTCAGCATGCCTGGTGAAGGATGGGTGTGGTATTTATTTTAATCCAAAACACCCAGTCTCCTTTTTTGGACCCACTTAACTCTATATAATATTGTGAATAAGGAGGGAAAATTTGATATCGGATTATATCGCATAGTAAGTGAGTGAGTTGGGTTTAACGCCTTTTTCTACGGTATACCAGTTATATCACGGCGTTTCAGCTTAATGTGAGAGGAAAGCCCGAAGTGATGCAGGCCTCAGACGTTTACCACTTCGGTGAAACCCACGAGCACGGGTATGGCGCTGACAAACCTTGCAACATAATCGCGGCGAACCGGGATTCGAACCCACTATCATAGGTTTCTGGTGTGCCCAACTCTGCACAGCGAATCGCGACGCCTTAGACAACTGGGTCACCCGTGCCCCTTACGTCGCATTAAGAAGTGGCGTGCTTCCCAAGATGCCTTTTCTCTTCAGAAGCCTTTGAATGCTCGGTGAGATATAAACCTTGCAGACCTGTCCAACATAGCTTCGGACAATGACAATGTCAATCACTTGTTAATAGCATTCAATATTTTTCATGATAAATATAACAGGGATGAAAAATTCTCCCAAATTATTTTCTTTGTTTTTACTTTGTTTACCGTCTCTTCTTTGCATTTGATGCTGCCATTTACAGTACCGATGAGCAGCACCTCTGTACACACCAATTAGATGGTGGTAGTCACGTACCCGGACGAATGCCAATTTTATCTGACAGATATGACAAATATAAGCTATCTTAAAGGCATTATTTTCATTAGCTGTCAGTTGCATTGGTTGTACAATTTTAAGCCTTTTATCGAAATATACTCCCTCTTTTATCAAACACTCAATGAAATGTTCTATAACATCAGGCCCCCTGTGGACTGTAGCAGGTTTGGAGTAAGTGGGATCTGTACAAATCACTTTATTATATACTTTTCTCGTTCATGTATTTGAGGGTTACATCTTCTGACTTTACTGACAGTGTTTTCAAAATCCGATACTGTCACAAATGATTGAATGAGTATGGTTTTAATTTTGACACGTTTTTCTTGTTTTTGAAAGGGTGACAATGCGACAACGCAAAAATGTCCCTTCTAGGATTCCATAGTATTCCGTGCAACTAAATTTGACTTATGAGTGAGTGGGTATGGTTTGACGCCGTATCTGTGTAAAGGGTTCAATTGAATACATTGCATTCAATTCATGTTCTTACTCACCGGTGATGCTGTATTGTTAGAGGCAGCCGTGGCTGCTAACAGTTCAGTACGTTTTAGATTCATGTAAGGAAGTCGGAATGCCTGACGTATTTGCAATAGAATATGAACTCTCAACACAGTCTTTTGTGGAATACTGTAAGGGACATTTTCGCTATCTCGACCTTTGGAAACGAGCTAAATATGAGAATCCGAGATCACGAGAACGCGAGATTTGGCACTGACCAATCAGAAGACTCGCACTTGAAAAATGTATTCAACACCATCGTTTCTCCTTCATCACACTGGGCGTTGGTACACTTGGGACAGACACGCGCCAAGAAGTCAAACCAAACAATGTTACCAAGGTTATTGTGGTAACATATCCCTCCGCAAAGTTACCTCTGTCGGATACTTGGTTGTGTTTCATTTGGTTATAACAATAACTAATTTTTTAATGTGAAGTTTACAAGATATACGGCTTTTCGACTGGACGAGAGGTCGGTCACATGACGTTCTTCGCGTGACAGTATTCTTGAAATGGCGTAAACATTGACTACTTCCACATTCTTGGGGAAAACACTTGGAATTCCCTGGTACGAATTCATACAGAAGCGTTGTTTCTCATCATTTAGACCCTTTAATTTTGAATTTAGCATCTTAGCTTACTCTCGGATAAGTCAGAGAGTGTAGTTGCATGCCCGTTCAAGGATACCCTCGCTACAACCCGTCCCAGAGCAAAAAACACACACACACCAAAAAAATATTTTTTTTAAAATCCAAACTATTGTAGTGACAATCTACAGCAATCTATGAATTTACCTTAGTATCTATTTGACACATCTTTACAATCACCTTTCAATGATCGGCCAATTGATCAGTGATGACAAAGGCTTGAAATAGCAACAGGTTAATTAACAACTTCTGAAATATCTCCCGTCACGTTTATCGTGTCGGCCATTTTGACGTATTGTACTTGATGTAAATGTATTACGACGCTCTGTCATTGTAATTGACTTACTGACTTACTGTAAAAGATCTTCTCATCTAATGAGGATATTGTTTGGAATATATTTCTTGTAAACATACTGAAACATATGTTCCTCACTTTTGGGGAACTATTTTATTCCGGGATGGTCTATTAAAGCTAGTACCAAGTCAAGGCACCATGCGTGTATATGATCTGTTATTATATGTGTTTAAATTACGATTTGGGGCGTTAATAAAATACACTGACGCAAGTATATTCTATTCAAATCAATTGGATAATTGAATATGCTTTCTTTTACATATTCCATAACATCACTGCACAAAATTTGAACAGTTGCAGTAACACACTACGGTAATCGCATTAAACACCATTTTCAACTGTTACAGTATTTTAGTTATATCACGGTGTATCAGACTGATGTGGGATAAAAATCCGAAGTGGTTCAGGCCATCCAACGGGTTGTCGGGAAAAGGTGAGCGTATCCTGCCACACAAGTGGCACCCGTCACTAACACATGCAAGGACAAATCAATTGTTCACCTGAACAAAGCACGGAAACACACAATGATGCCCGTCCTCACTTTTACCGAGTATAAACAATATGTTCATTCACGTAATACATGTCATACATTTGACAAAATGTATTGACTCAGAGCATTATTGTTAATCACAGCGTATAGACTCGGCATGCAGATGAACTCATCACCCATCCCATTACTGACAATCCATCTCTAAGATCTATGAAATCAGAAGCTGCAACACTTTATCTTTTAATTGGCATGTCAGACTTCTATTTCATAACTCAGTTTTATTTGCATTGATCACTATGGAAGGGACATTGTCTCGTTGTCGCGTTGTCGCATTGACGCCCTTACAAAAACGAGCAAAACGTGTCAAAATTAACAAAAGCGCGACAATTGGACATTTGTCGCATTGTCGCGTGGTCGCATTGTCGCTCTTTGAATAATCCTTTTCTTTATTTTACAAAAGGGCGACGATGCCGTAACGCGACATTTTCAAGGTCAAACTATGTCTCGTCGCATTGTCGCCCCATCACAAATGTGTATAAAAGGCGTAAAGTTCAGTTAATATTACAGTTATGAAGCGGTAACCAAGTTACATCTGTCGTTGAAGTTCAACCTGATACATGTACGTCTTGAAATGAAAACACAAGTCCGTCCGCGAGTCAATAACGTTTTATTGTGAGCTCTTCTCTAAAAGTGCTTAGTGTTCAACTCCCAGTTCCAAACACGTAGTACCTCATCAACAATCCACATACCTCTAGTGCAGTGGTCTTCCGGATGATCTTACTCTTGTCCGTGTAAGACAACTGACGAGTGCACGCCTGACCTTAGACTAACATTTAGTCTCTGGAATCTTATATTACACAATATCCTTCTTGACTCTAAAAAAAATAAAAAATCCCTATGCTGATGTGGAATAGAGCTAGCTTGAGCTGGCTAGACTTGCTTTTGTATGCATTTCTAGATTATCTTTTTTTCATAAAATAAATATATTCCACGGTCATGGTGCAGGACTAGCCTGACCTGTGACCTCGTTACAACCCCCATGAGGTGTTTGCCGAAGGGAGAGGGGTAGTAAATGTGTGCTCCAACCCAGCGCAGAGCTCGCGACACACTGTATACTGCATGTTGTATGCGTGTGTGTATGTACATGTGTGTATGCGTTCGGCGGAATGCATGTCTGTGCGAGAATCTATGTTGTTGATAGACCTGTATGATTGTTCTCAAGCAGGTTTGGGTATAATTCATGTTTTAATTATATATTGAATGTGGGGACTGTTTGTCATTTGTTCTTTCTTAACTTATTGTTGTTCTGTGATATTTTAGATTATAGTGTCTCATAGGCCATATGGCCGGGTGCTTTTTATCATTCTATGAATGTACATTTTGTATTTTATCATATAATGTGCACGTGACACTTAAATAAACACATTCTCTCTCTGTATACAATATATTGCAGTTGATATACTGTATACTGCATGTGATACTTATTTGCGGAAATGTCACAACTTTCAAGATTCAAGATTTAATTTGCATTTATTTCTTATACAACAGACCGCCGTCATATATCACTGGAGTACTCCTGAGAGCAGCGTTAAAGCAATTTGTTTTCATAATGGGGCGCTGCAGCCATTTAAGATAGAACCGTATACATATGTAGTACCAATTCACTCACTCTGTTTCGAATATTCACCAGAAAATATATTATTAACCAGGTCTTTGGGAAGAGATATCAGATTTTTATAAGCAGTCACATAGGGATGATAAAGGACCCCTCGCTGATTAAGTTCTTGTTTACTTAAGAGCAGAGTTGGCCAAGTTAGATGATATAACCAAAATCCAGGAGCTCCGGCGGGGGGCAAACTGGTCTTGATAGTGTATGGTATGAGCTGTGACGTTGACCCAAGAGAATAATGTAAAATATGAGACCAACTCAAGTCTATAATGATTGGGAAAGTCTAGATTTCCACCGCTCTAGCCTGAAATTAAGAATTGTTCTGTGCTCCATTCTAATTGTATTATGTTCATTTTGTAGACATGGATGGACCAACCAGGAAAGAAATAGATGGAATATTAATATCACATGTTACCACTTATCCAGTTAAATTCATCACACAATAATATATTAGTATTTGATATTACGAAGGGCATTGTCATGTACACTGTAGTAATGTACATACTAGTCAACTTGATTATAATTTTTATTATAGTGTAGCGCGGCATCAACGATTACTATATCCTCACTTGTCATCGATGTTTGGACATCGAACAATGGACGACCATTCGAAATTCTTATAAATAGCTTCAATAGGGACAACGCCGGTGTCAGTAAAATTTTCGTAGTTTAAACTATGTATCTACAAAATATAATCTGAAGCAGCCAAGAACAATATTTTTTAATTAATGCATACTTTCATGGATAGAATTGAGGCAATCTAGGCTTGGACGACCATTCGAAATTCTTATAAATAGCTTCAATAGGGACAACGCCGGTGTCAGTAAAATTTTCGTAGTTTAAACTATGTATCTACAAAATATAATCTGAAGCAGCCAAGAACAATATTTTTTAATTAATGCATACTTTCATGGATAGAATTGAGGCAATCTAGGCTTGCCAAATCGTTCTAGACTTGAGCTGGATTCATTTTAAATTTATTCTCTATGGTCTGGGAGACGTACAAGGGCGCCAGTATCGCATGGAGAACTGGGACAGCCTGGGTTAGCGTAATCGGATATGTTGTGGAGTTTCGGTTTGGGGCTGTTTGCTGAATAGACCAAGGGCTCGCGAACAAGGGCACAATGTAGAGATTAAATCATTGTCACCTCTCTTTATATCAGATATGTTATTGTGATTTGAAATCTCTTTTGGAGAATTGCGAGTTATTGTATACTCTGTATTCTTTCGCATTGGGAGAATATATAATTATTTTCTATGTTGCTTTTTGAATTATCCACAAATAATGAGAACTACAATGTAAACCTCTCTCAGGAGATATACAATAATACTATGTGAAGGGCATATCTGAAAAATGGGACTTATCGACTAATCTTTCTTTCTTAAATACTACCCGTTACAAGCATTCTGATCATTATATTACACTTTGTACAGTTCAAAAGTCAAATAATGGCAAATTGTGTATCTTTCTACATTTTGAATTAATTATAATTTCTGCAATAAAACCTTAGCATCAGATAGTGATATAAACGAATATGATCTATACTGTGATCAATGAATTATCAATTTCGTATCATGAATTAAATAAACAGAAATATGATAGTAAAACAAACTATTTTAATCTGTTCGTGTGAGTAGGTAACGAGAGATCTAGGCAACTCACTAACGTAACCATTTGTGAAAAATGAAATATTCAAAGTTTAGGGGTTTGAACATGTACATTGAATGACAGGAAAGAAAGCAACGCAATAATTAAATTATGAATCAAATTATGTTATAAATATAACAAAATATATAGAAAATATAAGTTTACTTTCTCATTGTTGGAAGGTGTTTAATAATAGTTTTTGTTTGATTGTTTGTTGTTAAACGCCGCTCTCAGCAATATACCAGCTATATGACTGTGGTTCGTAAATAATCCAGTCTGGACCACACAATCTAGTTATTATCATCAAGAGCACCGATCCACGCCATTGGGATACGATGACGTGCATCAACAAAGTCAGCGAGCCTGACCACCCGATCATGTTATAGTCGCCTTCGTACAAGCATGGGTTGTTGAAGGCCTATTCTAACCCGGATCTTCACGGGTATTTTTTTTAATAATAAGGTACAATGAAATTCTGTATATGTCCATAATAGATGTGTATCAGAAGATGGATAATATGTCCATACACGCCAAGTAAATTGGTTAGACTGCATATGGTTCAATGATGAGTTCTTTCACAAGTCCATATTTCAAGACATGTATTTGATATTCATAATAACTCCACAAAAATTACACAATGGCGACAAAGCGGTACCAGCATCACAGATACCAATAATACATGAGATACATATAGTTACTTTAAAGTTAAAACATGTGTCTAGATAGAAGATTAGAAGGATTAAAATATACACTTCCGACATTTTTTGTATTTTGTTCTCGTTTGGAGAGAGAAGTTGTGACTGGTATCTGATGGGTGCAAACAGGTATTCCCTTCCGCCCAGGCCTTACGGCAATGCTATAGCCCAAAATGAAACAAACCTAGATGTTCAACAGATTCAGGCTGACATTTCGATCCCACTTGGGCTCCTTTTGAATTTAAATATAGTTTCTCGTTTTAATGAAATTGATATGTTTTCAAAGACTAAGCGTTAGTCTAGCCGTGAAGTACAACTATCCAAAATATCCCATGCATGTCTATATATCTTCAGACGGACTCTCCATGTTCCTGTCGATATGTGTCAAAAGACAAATGAATTAAATATTACAGCACTGGTGAATAGGTTATATGCGCATGTCAGCGTCGATCCTACAATATCCTTTTGTGCAAAATACATATATACTGATGAATTAACGTAGTAATACTACGCAAATATATGTCCAGATGTAAACATCAGTATCATCTCGTGATCTTTATTCCTGCTTTTAAGCTCTTTTTCTACAGGAGATTATGGGGTGTTATCTCACACCAGAAAACCTGGTCCAAATTCAAATCATAATTTCATGGTCCGTCTTGTATGTTTGAAACCAATATCGCAATATGGCTGAATATTGCTAAACGTGGTATTAACCCGATAACTCACATTAATATTCCATTTTCTTCATGCATGTTCTACAATCATCTACGAACACTATCTATAAGGAGGTATATCTATATCATCCAAATGTCCATACATATATGTGTATATATATATATATACATACATATATGTATATATATATATATATATATATATATATATATACATATATATATATATATATATATATATATATATATATATATATATATATATATATATATATGTATGTATAAAGCAAGTCGTCCTACACTCTTCCTTAAAAGATTAATGCTAACTCACTAAGCATTTCCTCTGTATGTATTTATATAATTACGTAAATATCGTTTTAATGTCAATGCTGATGCAGTGAACGTTACACAGACCTGATGCTAGAATAACATCTAATTTCTAAAATGAACATATTTTACAGAAAAAACGTAGTTGTTAAACAATAGTTATAAAATATAATTGAAAAATATTAAAGATGAGTGGTAACTATTTATGTCATTATTTCAAATTAGAATGATAGCACATCAGGAAAGCATGGTATTTTAATATATGTATCATGTTATCCCAATAGTCTTTTTTAAGTAAGAGCAGCATGTATATCGAGAGTATAGGTTTGGTGTGTGACTTATCACACAGTACTTTCAGAAAGTGTGCATATTCTGTTTATCGGCAATAAATAACATAAGACGAATAATACGGGTAAATACGATTTACTTCAGAACTAGTATAGATAACTTAAGGTTAGGGGAAAATGTATCAATGTAATTAACAGAACCTTTGACGGGTTTAAAGGATTTGGGTCCTGTCTTGGGCTTTGTGTTGGACGTGTAGACGGCATTTCCAGGTTTGACGTATCAATGACCAAAATGATGTCTGATGCATTTCTCTGCCTTTTCGGGTGAACAATTGGTTTGCCTTTGCATGTGTTTGTGGCGGGTGCCACTAGTGGATCGGAATGAGCTCGCGTTTTTGCGAGCATCCAGTGTCATCATTTATTATGGTGAATCATGAAGCTCCTGATGTTGTCGTAATCGTGCAGTTGGCGCTACTTTTGGCAAGGGTTTCTTATGGTAATGGAAATGCTTATGTCGCGTTTGTTGACTGATAAACATAAAAAGATATAATGTTAGTGTATATGGTCATGCAATTAAGAAACAAACGACGAGTGGGAGTTGTTTATTGTACGATAAACAACGACCACGACTCGTTTATTTCTATATGAGATATCAACATTACGCACAGCCTCTTTGAGGGTGTTAAATTAGGAAAAATTACACGCTTTAAAATATTTACCCGTACTTAAATAATGATGACTCCTTGAATAAAATCCGATAGCGGCCATGCAAGATAAATTCATTTTAGGGTTTGCGTTTGGTCTTTCTCGCATATTCTCCCAATTTTCTCGTCGAAAATCTGTTCTTTTTCTCCCAATACCCATTGTCATATCGCTCTCACTTTCGGATTCGATTGTTCGGGCACTGCGTTTATCTACCTTCTCCAGCAACATTTATTGGGAACAACTCACTCGACACATACCTCTCCAAAATAAGGTCAAATTTGCGACGTTTTCAAGTTGCGAGTGCATGTTCGAATCTCCATAAATGACGTCATGATAGAACAATGTTTTATCGTGAAACATCGACGTAGAATAGTGTCATGAAATATGATTATCCTTTGGTGTGCAATATTTCTGGTTGATAAATCTAACATATTCTTACTGTTAAGAATAGCGACATTATTATATCACTTATCAGGTCTCTGTAACATTTGCAAAATAATACAAATTTCAAAATACAATAGAACCTAAATGTAATGTTGTAATATCCTTAAGTTGCTGAGTGCGGCATTAAACAACAAACAAACAAAACATAATATCTTTAAGAATAATGTTAACAATTCCGATGCTAAAATCTCCATACCACTTTCTCTATGTTTGATATGAAAACATAATAACTTTTTTTTAATAATCTGAAGGAATAATAATGGCAATACTATCATAATTATCATCATTATTTATGTTACTTATCCTCAAGTGAAGTAGTCCTCCACACTATACATTCAGTGAAGAAGCCCATGAACATATTAACTATGTAACATACATTAATGGAAAATAGATGAACAGTTGAAGTTGCGTCTATCAGCCATCTATTCTATTCATGAAGAACATTTCACGTAGGACCAACAGAGAGAATTATGACTATCGACTTGCTTATTTTTTTTTTTTATTCATGCTAGCTTAAACGATCTATTGGTTTGATTTATTGTTATGGTATCCACAAAATAAGTAGGATCCGATGTTTTCCGTTTTTGATGAACCGAATTATATTTGCTGTTTACATATCAAAGTTTGCCAAATTATTACAAAATGACTGCCCACAGCAAGGCTACGTATTCCCAACATATTGTGCTAGGCACAGTATGACTGAGGGAGGGCGGTATTCCTCCTTGCGGGTCACCTGCTTGGCAATATGGGACAGGAAAACTGCAATTAGGTTGATGGTGCAGACAAATAAGAGAGATCGTTTTACAAATATGAAATCTCATTCAACAAAGGAAGAGGCGAAAGCTGAAACTTGGTGAGATTTACAGAACAAAGGCAGTTATATCTAGTTTCTTACTGATTCTCGAGGATACATTTAATAAAACAATGTGTGTGTGTGTGTG
Source organism: Haliotis cracherodii (assembly GCF_022045235.1). NCBI lineage: Eukaryota > Metazoa > Mollusca > Gastropoda > Lepetellida > Haliotidae > Haliotis > Haliotis cracherodii. The sequence continues at coordinate 70,930,077 of NW_027266297.1, forward strand.
TGTGTGGGGTGGAAATTACATAAAACATTCATCTTGGGCGGGATGGTAGTTCGAGTTGGATAAGCATGTTAACTATGATCTTCTTAAGGTAGAGAAAGCCGCGTATGAATGTATTAATGAGATTTCTAGGAAAATGGGGCCTTTTCGTCCCCAGGAATACCCACAGTGGAGACTTCAATGGGGATAGGGTTTACACAATGTGCTGCCCGGTAGGTTGTTATTGTTATTGATTAACACGTAACATATTTTTAAAGACATAAAACAGTGACATAATAACTACATCTTTATGTGAGCATGAGCAGCTCTATGGGAATGAGATGAATAAGAGAGAGAGAGAGAGAGAGAGAGAGAGAGAGAGAGAGAGAGAGAGAGAGAGAGAGAGAGAGAGAGAGAGAGAGATTCTTTATTTCCTCCAGAAGTTAATCCGAAGATTATACATAATTAATCAAACGTATTCACACAAACTCATATTACCTGTACATATATACAATAAAAGACAGTAGCACCAGTGTCATGCCATTCACACAGTACAAAAGGTTAGATCAGATGACATAATCAAGGTAAGGCTTTAGTGTAAGTACATAAGCAGAAAATATCAATATAACAGATTCCCATGTAACTATATCAATACATTGTGAGAAGTGAGTATCAGCACCAAAGAAAAATGACAACATATCTTCTTCATCTTGTAATTCCAACTGGACATAGGTTTCAACATCAAGCAGATCAATAAAGGTTGAAAACAGTTCATTTCTTTCCTGGAGTAGAGCTTCACAATGTAATATGATGTGATTATCATAATCAAAGGCATGCTTGTTACACAATAAACAGTCCCTGGAAGTTTTGTTACGTGATGAAACTCTAACACAAAATGTTAAACTTGACCTCTGTTCTGGGTACTGATATGCTAGTTGCCATAATATATGGTGAGTAAGCTTTGTGTGTATTAGCATGAAGCGTGAAAGACCTGTATTGACAGAAACTTTTCTGCGCCACATATTTTCTTCATATTCACGAATGGTTTTATTAACCAGTTGCTTCCAGTTTCTCTTTGTAGGAAATACACCACAGCTTATATATGTACAAAGGTTGTTTCGTAGGTTATACTTGTTAAGAACTGATAATAAATCTCCACATATAGATTTAGGATTAGTTGGATTTGCAATGTATGCGCAAAAAAGATGTTTAACAAGACTGTTACAGGTTAAGTTACATAAGCGGCCAAGCAGCTGAAGTTTACAGTTATCGATATAGCCGATCATTGTCCACAGCCCAAGATTAGCAATAATGGATTCTGATGGAGATCTTTTATCAAGTCCTTGTATAGTTCGCGCGAAATAGCGTTGAGTATTTTCAATGACATTAATGTTTTGACCCTTAATATCAAAGAGCAGTTCGCAGCCGTAAAAACTTGTTTTTAATATCATTCTTAACCAGATTTTTACACTGGTAGCTGGATGTAGCTCAGAACTGTTGAGTCCCACAGATTTTAACGAATTAATACTTTGTCTTGCTTTTTGGCAACATTTTTCAATACTTGATTTACATGACAGGTTATGCGTTAGTAGTATGCCACCATACATGACAGAGTCAGATGTTGTTATTTTTATATCACCAAGTTTGCAATTAATATCTAACCCCTTTTGTTTTGTCTTAGAGAAGACAACAACATTACTTTTTGAAGGGTTATACGTTAGTCGCCACTTTGAGGCATATGAATGTACTGTATCAAGTGCGTTTTGAAGCCCTCGTGGTGATGTGCTCACAAGAGTTGTGTCGTCTGCAAGCAAAACAGTTGGAATATCTAGACCAAATACACAAATACCACTATTTGCTTGTCTAAGGGCTGTTATAAGGTCATTAATGAAGACTAAGAAGAACCAAGCAGAGAGAACTCTTCCTTGTCCGACACCTTGTCTTACATGGTATATATCTGACTGTTCACCCTGATAAGTAACAACAGCATGGCTATTTGTATAGCTATGGTGTAATAACTTCCATGTATTTCCTCTGATACCCATTTGGTGTAATTTATAAAAAAGGCCGTCCTGCCATATTCTGTCGAAAGCCTTTTCATTGTCTAAGAAAGCAGCATATACTGTAGAATCTCGCTGTAAGTAAAATTGAATACTTTCAATAAGGGTGAAAACGGACATTATTGCCCCATGTTCTTTCCTAAAGCCGAACTGGAGCATGTCGGGGAAATCAGGATTTGACTTTATCATTTTTAGTTCAATGCGCTTAACAATAAGTTTTTCAAACAGCTTTCCAATGCATGAAGTTAAGGTTATACCTCTATAGTTTCGGGGATCCGATTTGTCATTCTTACCCTTGTATATAGGAATGACCATTCCTAGTCTATAATTAAAAGCATTAAACAGGGCACACAGATATCTTATCAAAGATTCACCCCCGTGAATTATATGCTCGTTTGTAACTTTATCAGGCCCAGGGGACTTGTTTCTACTCAGTGTTTTAACAGTTTCATTTACTTCTACAGTGGAAAATTGTCTTTCTAGTTCCTCATCATGTGCCCCTATCTCTTCGTGAATATTTAGGTTATTTAGGTCCGTTGTTTGTTTGTTTGTTTGTTTGTTTGTGTGTGTGTGTGTGTGTGTGTGTGTGTGTGTGTGTGTGTGTGTGCGTGCGTGTGTGTGTGTGTGTGTGTGTGTGCGTGAGTGCGTGTGTGTGTGCGACCGTGCGTGCGTGCGTGCGTGTGGGGTGTGGGGTGAGAGTGGGGGGATAGATGATACATTTAGCAACAAGTTTGGTCATCTTGAGCGGGACGGTATTCGCAGATGGATTAGCATATGAACTATTATTCTCTTTAGGTAGAAAATGAGGACCCACGATGTTCGACCTGGTAGAAGTGTGTAATCAAAGTGTGTAATTTGACTGACTGTGGCGTCAAAACAAACTCATTCATTTACTTGAAGTGAATGTTTATCTTAATTGTTATGGATACAAAGTTATTAAAGGGAAGAGCAAAACTGATGAAAGTTACCAGTAAACGTGTTTAAGTGTTATATGGTCATTGCAATAATAATGAGTTTTTGTCTTTAGTATTAACATTCAAATACGTTATATCTGTATTATCGATATTGTCTACGTTCCACCGGTGAGTAAGCGTTTGCCGTTCTATCTCGTAGTATAATTGTATTCCTGAAGACATCACGATACAGTTTTTACGATGCATCACGTCTGCACTAGCGCTTGATAACAGCCTTGTGTTTGGGTGTTTCAGTGGTTTAAATCGCTGCTCTTGATATTGTTGATTAAACTTTGATACTATGAACAATATAATGTTATGTGGGAGGATGACTTTAGAACGGTAACATACTAATAGTATATAGGATGACATAAATAGAACAATGAGTAGTTCGTCCAGATTAGTGTATAGCCAACATTTAATAATTAAAATAATTATTCCACTCCACTTTTAAGTCTTGTTTCCTGACTTAAAAGTAAATGCAAGAACACAATCGACCGGAATACAATGTATAATTCTGGTCAACTTCAATATGACTATATGGCATACAAAAAGCTTTCGGGTCCCGTTTAGATCGGGTGGGGTGACAGCCTAGATAGCCATAGAATAGTTTCATCTCGGAATCTCCCATATCACTGGGGCTCCTCTTTAATTTAAATGGAGTTACTTGTTACAATTCCGAACTTTCACGAGACTGTCTTTATGAATCATTGTCAAATAGTGGTGACATTAAATCTAGGAAACAATACGCGAAATCGCGCATGCACAGAACGGAAGGTTTGGACAGGGCATTAAGCAATCCGCATGCTCAGAACGATTGATTTCAGTACTTCCGTAAACGCTTCGAGTGCAGCGTCAAACGCGGGCCTGTAATCTAACACAAGAGAACTGACCAATGAAATCTGAGAAGTATAAATACCGGTAGACGCTGTTGCTTGATTGACAATGTCAATCAAGAAAGGGAGGAGCTTGACGGTATCGTTCTCTCCAAGCAAATTCCGATGTCAAATAACGACGTTATTTGGACGGAAAACGATGGTTTGAAAACGTCCAATGACCATAAACGGAAAAAAGACGTTTTTGAGTTTGCAGTGTCTGTTTGTGGTCATAGTGTGCTGTGTGTTTCCCCACTTCTGTTTGTGGTTATAGTGTGCTGTGTGTTTCCCCACTTCTGTTTGTGGTTATAGTGTGCTGTGTGTTTCTCCACTGCTGTGTGTGGTTATAGTGTGCTGTGTGTTTCTCCACTGCTGTTTGTGGTTATAGTGTGCTGTGTGTTTCTCCACTTCTGTTTGTGGTTATAGTGTGCTGTGTTTCCCACTGCTGTTTGTGGTTATAGTGTGCTGTGTGTTTCCCACTGCTGTTTGTGGTTATATTGTGCTGTGGGTTTCTCCACTGCTGTATGTGGTTATAGTGTGCTGTGTGTTTCTCCACTGCTGTATGTGGTTATAGTGTGCTGTGTGTTTCCCACTTCTGTATGTGGTTATAGTGTGCTGTGGGTTTCTCCACTGCTGTATGTGGTTATAGTGTGCTGTGTGTTTCCCACTTCTGTATGTGGTTATACTGTGCTGTGTGTTTCCCACTGCTGTACGTGGTTATAGTGTGCTGTGTGTTTCCCCACTCCTGTATGTGATTATAGTGTGCTGTGGGTTTCCCCACTCCTGTATGTGATTATAGTGTGCTGTGGGTTTCTCCACTGCTGTATGTGATTATAGTGTGCTGTGTGTTTCCCACTGCTGTTTGTGGTTATAGTGTGCTGTGTGTTTCTCCACTGCTGTATGGGGTTATAGTGTGCTATGTGTTTCCCCACTCCTGTTTGTGATTATAGTGCGCTGTGTCCTCTACTGCTGTTTGTGACTATAGTGTGCTGTGTTTCCCCACTGCTGTTTGTGATTACAGTGTGCTGTGTGTTTCACCACTGCTGTTTGTGATTATAGTGTGCTGTGTTTCCCCACTGTTGTTTGTGACTATAGTGTGCTGTATGTTTCCCACTGCTGTTTGTGATTATAGTGTGCTGTATGTTTCCCACTGCTGTTTGTGATTATAGTGTGCTGTGTGTTTCCCCACTGCTGTTTGTGATTATAGTGTGCTGTGTTTCCCACTGCTGTTTGTGATTATAGTGTCCTGTGTTTCCCCACTGCTGTTTGTGAATATAGTGTGCTGTATGTTTCCAGGGTGGCGGGAGTACTGTTCAGGGTGGATGCAGCTACTGTGCGACTACTACTTAAACTACGCCGCTCCCGTGTGTGGCGGCCAGACCAACGTCATCCATGTTCAACTCACCACACACAATCAAGGCCCAAGATTACTCAGCTTACTGAAAAGTAAAAAGAACCAGAAGTCTATTTTCTTTGTGGGCATTGGTATCCACGGGACCTATAATGAACAGCTGGTCTGGAAGAACTTTCTTTCTGCATCAATCAACCTTCTACACGAATACGCAAAAAATAAGACAGTATGGCCGAAACTGGTGTGGGTGTCCCCCCACGCTCCCGGAATACTGAAAACCCCACGGGTTCCAGGCCAGAGTTACAGCAGCGTTGTCAGATATAACACCTTCATCAACAGCCATGTCAGAGCAGCTGGGATACCAATACTGGACACCTTCAACATGACAGACGGCATCATGAGCTACGATGGGGCACACTACGGGTTCGGAATTAACATGATCAAATCTCAGATTGTGTTTAACTACCTTACACATCTGCGGGCACATGGCATATGGTGACTCAGCATAAGAAAGTGTGAGTGTGTGCCGCATGTGGCATGTGATGCAAATTTAAGCAATAGTTGTACATTGAGGGATTGGGTGGGTGAGTTAGAATGTCCTATTTTATTTTTTTATTTTATATACTTATATCTTTTCATTTGTTTGTACCAACTATAATAATAGACCTTTTATAATTTTAATGTAATTGGGCATCTAAAATTAAGCTGTATTTGTATAGGTTTGGTTTTGTGTATATTTGGAGGAGTCAGGGTGCCGATTTGTCTAAACTGTTTATATCTGAATATGTAACACGTTTGGAATCGGCTTATGAACAGGACTAGCACGCTCAGCCAATGTTGGAAGCTCAAAGATTCAACATTATGCTCTTTTTAAATGTACCTCCACTGTGATATTATCTATCAGTTGCCAATTTTGATAAAATTGGATCGACAATGGCTAGATTCCGCTGTAACTCACATGCTTTACCCGAGTGAGTAAGTTAATATCTAACGTCAAATCGGCAGTATTTCAGCCATGTAGTGGCGAGCGTGCTTTACCGGTATATACAATAATACTCCCAGAGAGATGTTTTGTAAGATATGTTACATGGCCTATGTGGGGGACGAATATCATTTCTTGTTAATTTGTGACGCATATGGTAACCTTCGCCAGCAGTAGATTCCAGAAGAGTTTCTTGTCCATCCCATATTATCCAAAATTTAAATTCTAGTGTAAAAAGAATCCTTAATTAGAAATACATCATGTTTGTACATCGCGCAATGAATCGCTGTTTGGTCATAATGTTATTAGGTTAAAATGCGTCTAAAAAACATTAGAAAATGGTAACAAACCGTTGATAGCTGCAATGAGGTAATTACATTACATACACAACGTTCGTGGGAGAGAACTATTAGTTACAAAGGAATTAAATTAAAGAGAAAGGACATTTCACATTTGTCACATGAGTATTCTAGACATTTCACATATTGATCATTGGATTGGTTCCATGTTATCGTTATCACTGAAACCATGCATCACCCTCACTGAAACCATGCATCACCCTCACTGAGACCATGCATTTACCCTCAATGAAACCACGCATCACTATCACAGAAACCATGCACCACTTCACCGAAAACACGCAGTACTTAACCGAAACCATGCTGTACTTCACCGAAACCATGTAGTACTTCACCGAAACCATGTAGTACTTCATTAAAACCATGCATCCCCCTCACAGAAACCATGCATCCCCTTCACAGAAACCATGCATCACCCTTACAGAAACCATGCATCACCCTCACAAAAACCATGCAGCACTTCACTAAAACCACGTAGCACCCTCACAGAAACGACGCATCACACTCACAGAAACCATACATCCCCCTCACAGAAACCACGCATCACCCTGACAGAAACCATGCAGCACTTCACTAAAACCACGCATCACCCTCACTAAAACCACGCATCACCCTCACTAAAACCACGCATCACCCTCACTAAAACCACGCATCACCCTCACAGAAACCACGCATCCCCCTCACAGAAACCACGCAGCACTTCACAGAAACCATGCAGCACTTCACTGAAATCGTACAGCACTTCACAGAAACCATGCATCACCTCACTGAAACCACGCAGCACTTCACTGAAACCACGCATCACCCTCACAGAAACCACGCATCATCCTCACTAAAACCACGCATCACCCTCACAGAAACCACGCATCACCCTCACAGAAACCACGCATCACCCTCACAAAAACCATGCAGCACTTCACTAAAACCACGCAGCACTCTCACTGAAACCACGCATCACCCTCACAGAAACGACGCATCACTCTCACAGAAACCATACATCACCCTCACAGAAACAACGCATCACCCTTACAGAAACCATGCAGCACTTCACTAAAACCACGCATCAACCTCACTGAAACCACGCACCCCCCTCACAGAAACCACTCAGCACTTCACAGAAAACATGCAGCACTTCACTGAAATCGTACAGCACTTCAAAGAAACCATGCATCACTTCACTGAAACCATGCAGTACTTTACTGAAACCATACATCACCCTCACAGAAACCATGCATCACCCTCACTGAAACCACGTATCACCCTCACAGAAACCACGCATCACCCTCAAGGAAACCACGCATCACCCTCACAGAAACCATACATCACCCTCACAGAAACCACGCATCACCCTCAAGGAAACCATGCAGCACTTCACTAAAACCACACATCACCCTCACAGAAACCACGCATCACCCTCACAGAAACCACGCAGCACTTCACAGAAACCATGCAGTACTTCACTGAAATCGTACAGCACTTCACAGAAACCATGCATCACTTCACTGAAACCATGCAGTACTTCACGGAAACCATGCATCACCCTCACAGAAACCATGCATCACCCTCACTGAAACCATGCTTCACCCGCACAGAAACAACGCATCACCCTCACTGAAACCACGCTTCACCCTCACAGAAACAACGCAGCACTTTACTGAAATCGTGCAGCACTTCACCGAAACAAAGCAGTACTTCACCGAAACCATGCATCACTTCACTAAAACCGTGCAGCACCTCAGTGAAACCATGCAGTACTTCACTGAAACCATGCATCACTCACACTGAAACCATGCATCAACTCCCTGAAACCACGCATCACCCTCACAGAAACTTCTGTTTGTGGTTATAGTGTGCTGTGTGTTTCCCCACTTCTGTTTGTGGTTATAGTGTGCTGTGTGTTTCCCCACTTCTGTTTGTGGTTATAGTGTGCTGTGTGTTTCCCCACTTCTGTTTGTGGTTATAGTGTGCTGTGGGTTTCTCCACTGCTGTATGTGGTTATAGTGTGCTGTGTGTTTCTCCACTGCTGTTTGTGGTTATAGTGTGCTGTGTTTCCCACTTCTGTTTGTGGTTATAGTGTGCTGTGTGTTTCTCCACTGCTGTTTGTGGTTATATTGTGCTGTGTGTTTCTCCACTGCTGTTTGTGGTTATAGTGTGCTGTGTGTTTCTCCACTGCTGTATGTGGTTATAGTGTGCTGTGTGTTTCCCACTTCTGTATGTGGTTATAGTGTGCTGTGTGTTTCCCACTTCTGTATGTGGTTATAGTGTGCTGTGTGTTTCCCACTTCTGTATGTGGTTATAGTGTGCTGTGTGTTTCCCACTTCTGTTTGTGGTTATAGTGTGCTGTGTGTTTCCCACTGCTGTATGTGGTTATATTGTGCTGTGGGTTTCTCCACTGCTGTATGTGGTTATAGTGTGCTGTGTGTTTCCCACTTCTGTATGTGGTTATAGTGTGCTGTGTGTTTCCCACTTCTGTATGTGGTTATAGTGTGCTGTGTGTTTCCCACTGCTGTATGTGGTTATAGTGTGCTGTGTGTTTCCCCACTCCTGTATGTGGTTATAGTGTGCTGTGTGTTTCCCACTGCTGTTTGTGGTTATAGTGTGAAACCATGCATTTACCCTCAATGACACCACGCATCACTATCACAGAAACCATGCACCACTTCACCGAAAACATGCAGTACTTAACCGAAACCATGCTGTACTTCACCGAAACCATGTAGTACTTCACCGAAACCATGTAGTACTTCATTAAAACCATGCATCCCCCTCACAGAAACCATGCATCCCCCTCACAGAAACCATGCATCACCCTTACAGAAACCATGCATCACCCTCACAAAAAACATGCAGCACTTCACTAAAACCACGTAGCACTCTCACTGAAACCACGCATCACCCTCACAGAAACGACGCATCACACTCACAGAAACCATACATCCCCCTCACAGAAACCACGCATCACCCTGACAGAAACCATGCAGCACTTCACTAAAACCACGCATCACCCTCACTAAAACCACGCATCACCCTCACTAAAACCACGCATCACCCTCACTAAAACCACGCATCACCCTCACAGAAACCACGCATCCCCCTCACAGAAACCACGCAGCACTTCACAGAAACCATGCAGCACTTCACTGAAATCGTACAGCACTTCACAGAAACCATGCATCACCTCACTGAAACCATGCAGTACTTCACCGAAACCACGCATCACCCTCACAGAAACCACACATCACCCTCACTAAAACCACGCATCACCCTCACAGAAACCACGCATCACCCTCACAGAAACCACGCATCACCCTCACAAAAACCATGCAGCACTTCACTAAAACCATGCAGCACTCTCACTGAAACCACGCATCACCCTCACAGAAACGACGCATCACTCTCACAGAAACCATACATCACCCTGATAGAAACAACGCATCACCCTTACAGAAACCATGCAGCACTTCACTAAAACCACGCATCAACCTCACTGAAACCACGCACCCCCCTCACAGAAACCACGCAGCACTTCACAGAAACCATGCAGCACTTCACTGAAATCGTACAGCACTTCAAAGAAACCATGCATCACTTCACTGAAACCATGCAGTACTTTACTGAAACCATACATCACCCTCACAGAAACCATGCATCACCCTCACTGAAACCACGTATCACCCTCACAGAAACCACGCATCACCCTCAAGGAAACCACGCATCACCCTCACAGAAACCATACATCACCCTCACAGAAACCACGCATCACCCTCAAGGAAACCATGCAGCACTTCACTGAAATCGTACACCACTTCACAGAAACCATGCATCACTTCACTGAAACCAGGCAGTACTTCACGGAAACCATGCATCACCCTCACAGAAACCATGCATCACCCTCACTGAAACCACGCTTCACCCGCACAGAAACAACGCATCACCCTCACTGAAACCACGCTTCACCCTCACAGAAACAACGCAGCACTTTACTGAAATCGTGCAGCACTTCACCGAAACAAAGCAGTACTTCACCGAAACCATGCATCACTTCACTGAAACCGTGCAGCACCTCAGTGAAACCATGCAGTACTTCACTGAAACCATGCATCACTCACACTGAAACCATGCACCAACTCCCTGAAACCACGCATCACCCTCACAGAAACTTCTGTTTGTGGTTATAGTGTGCTGTGTGTTTCCCCACTTCTGTTTGTGGTTATAGTGTGCTGTGTGTTTCCCCACTTCTGTTTGTGGTTATAGTGTGCTGTGTGTTTCTCCACTGCTGTGTGTGGTTATAGTGTGCTGTGTGTTTCTCCACTGCTGTGTGTGGTTATATTGTGCTGTGTTTCCCACTTCTGTTTGTGGTTATAGTGTGCTGTGTGTTTCTCCACTGCTGTGTGTGGTTATAGTGTGCTGTGTGTTTCTCCACTGCTGTGTGTGGTTATATTGTGCTGTGTTTCCCACTGCTGTTTGTGGTTATAGTGTGCTGTGTTTCCCACTGCTGTTTGTGGTTATAGTGTGCTGTGTGTTTCCCACTGCTGTTTGTGGTTATATTGTGCTGTGGGTTTCTCCACTGCTGTATGTGGTTATAGTGTGCTGTGTGTTTCTCCACTGCTGTTTGTGGTTATATTGTGCTGTGGGTTTCTCCACTGCTGTATGTGGTTATAGTGTGCTGTGTGTTTCCCACTTCTGTATGTGGTTATAGTGTGCTGTGGGTTTCTCCACTGCTGTATGTGGTTATAGTGTGCTGTGTGTTTCCCACTTCTGTATGTGGTTATAGTGTGCTGTGTGTTTCCCACTGCTGTATGTGGTTATAGTGTGCTGTGTGTTTCCCACTTCTGTATGTGGTTATAGTGTGCTGTGTGTTTCTCCACTGCTGTATGTGGTTATAGTGTGCTGTGTGTTTCCCACTTCTGTATGTGGTTATAGTGTGCTGTGTGTTTCCCACTGCTGTATGTGGTTATAGTGTGCTGTGTGTTTCTCCACTTCTGTATGTGATTATAGTGTGCTGTGTGTTTCCCACTTCTGTATGTGGTTATAGTGTGCTGTGTGTTTCTCCACTTCTGTATGTGGTTATAGTGTGCTGTGTGTTTCCCACTTCTGTATGTGGTTATAGTGTGCTGTGTGTTTCTCCACTTCTGTATGTGGTTATAGTGTGCTGTGTGTTTCCCACTGCTGTATGTGGTTATAGTGTGCTGTGTGTTTCCCCACTCCTGTATGTGGTTATAGTGTGCTGTGTGTTTCCCACTGCTGTTTGTGGTTATAGTGTGAAACCATGCATTTACCCTCAATGACACCATGCATCACTATCACAGAAACCATGCACCACTTCACCGAAAACATGCAGTACTTAACCGAAACCATGCTGTACTTCACCGAAACCATGTAGTACTTCACCGAAACCATGTAGTACTTCATTAAAACCATGCATCCCCCTCACAGAAACCATGCATCCCCCTCACAGAAACCATGCATCACCCTTACAGAAACCATGCATCACCCTCACAAAAACCATGCAGCACTTCACTAAAACCACGTAGCACTCTCACTGAAACCACGCATCACCCTCACAGAAACGACGCATCACACTCACAGAAACCATACATCCCCCTCACAGAAACCACGCATCACCCTGACAGAAACCATGCAGCACTTCACTAAAACCACGCATCACCCTCACTAAAACCACGCATCACTCTCACTAAAACCACGCATCACCCTCACAGAAACCACGCATCCCCCTCACAGAAACCACGCAGCACTTCACAGAAACCATGCAGCACTTCACTGAAATCGTACAGCACTTCACAGAAACCATGCATCACCTCACTGAAACCATGCAGTACTTCACTGAAACCATGCATCACCCTCACAGAAACCACGCATCACCCTCACTAAAACCACGCATCACCCTCACAGAAACCACGCATCACCCTCACAGAAACCACGCATCACCCTCACAAAAACCATGCAGCACTTCACTAAAACCACGCAGCACTCTCACTGAAACCACGCATCACCCTCACAGAAACGACGCATCACTCTCACAGAAACCATACTTCACCCTCACAGAAACAACGCATCACCCTTACAGAAACCATGCAGCACTTCACTAAAACCACGCATCAACCTCACTGAAACCACGCACCCCCCTCACAGAAACCACGCAGCACTTCACAGAAACCATGCAGCACTTCACTGAAATCGTACAGCACTTCAAAGAAACCATGCATCACTTCACTGAAACCATACATCACCCTCACAGAAACCATGCATCACCCTCACTGAAACCACGTATCACCCTCACAGAAACCACGCATCACCCTCAAGGAAACCACGCATCACCCTCACAGAAACCATACATCACCCTCACAGAAACCACGCATCACCCTCAAGGAAACCATGCAGCACTTCACTAAAACCACACATCACCCTCACTGAAACCACGCATCACCCTCACAGAAACCACGCAGCACTTCACAGAAACCATGCAGTACTTCACTGAAATCGTACAGCACTTCACAGAAACCATGCATCACTTCACTGAAACCAGGCAGTACTTCACGGAAACCATGCATCACCCTCACAGAAACCATGCATCACCCTCACTGAAACCATGCTTCACCCGCACAGAAACAACGCATCACCCTCACTGAAACCACGCTTCACCCTCACAGAAACAACGCAGCACTTTACTGAAATCGTGCAGCACTTCACCGAAACAAAGCAGTACTTCACCGAAACCATGCATCACTTCACTGAAACCGTGCAGCACCTCAGTGAAACCATGCAGTACTTCACTGAAACCATGCATCACCCACACTGAAACCATGCATCAACTCCCTGAAACCACGCATAACCCTCACAGAAACCTTGCAGTACTTCATTGAAACCATGCAGTACTTCACTGAAACCATGCAGCACTTCACCGAAACCATGCAGCACTTCACTGAAAACATGCAGCACTTCACCGAAACCATGCAGTACTTCACTGAAACAACGCAGCACGTCAATGAAACCATGCACCCCCATTGATGGAGATTTGATCCGGGTTCGATGTTGTAGTGAATGAACTTACACCGATTCACTTAGCGGTTTCAGCTTGACCCACTGTGATGAATGTTGACATGGAGTGATGTTTCGAGTCATTATTAACTCGTAAGCTACGCTCTGATTGGTCGGATAAAGGTCGTTCTGATATAACATTTACTTAGATCTTTGAGTGGCAGTAGCGAGCTCTAGGATCTGGTTTTAAAGAGATTGTAAAACGACCAGTATCAACTTTGATTTCAAAATTACTGTTTATTATAAACTTCAGTGTGAAAGACTATATTTAACGCAGTACAACATTATATATGTACAACTAAAACATTTGTGTAAAGAACTGTTCATTCAACAATGCATCTCTCCCCTTCAAACTCAAAGGTAAAATAATGACAGATGATCATTTATTGAGTTAATATCACTTCTTGACGTTTGTTATTCTCTCGAACATATTTCCTTATAAATTGTTAATTTCTCATTTAACTCGTCAGTTGAAACTTTCGTTTCGCAAAGCGACATTATTGTAACTTTACCAGCGTGTATTCTTTCCCTTCCAACAGCGGTCTCCTAGTTTTCAAGAATATTTTTTGTTGAAGTTGATTTTGTATATAATCATATATGAATGTATGATAAAGAATTTTCGTGACCCTAAATAGTTTTTGTTACTTTTATTCATATTTTTGCAAACCCGAAACTACTTTTTAAGTCCCAAATACAAGGGGTAGTGAACCGTCCATGTGTGTTAGGTAGGAAGAATTTACGTTTCATGGTTTTACATTTGTAATGAAATAATTCAATTTTCTGGTTGACAACTACACAAAAGGTATATAATAAATAGCATATCTCCTTTTCCCCGTCATTCGATGAGAAAAACATGACATATCACACGACACATGAAATATCCTCTATATCTAAGTAGAGTGGGAACAACGTTCTAGTGTCTGGGATGTCTGAACATATCAATTATCCCCCGTGAAGTAATGTTGGGAGTCACTCTCCAGGACCCGGAACCTATTACATTGCTTCTCTCGGGACAGATAATTCTTTATTCCTCGTAGCTCACATGTTGCTGTGCTTGTAGTCGCAATGGAAGGGCACCAGGTGTCCGAGACACCCCCACAACATACACACACAGCCATACATGTAGATCTTGGAAAGAGAGAATAAAAGATGACGAAGACAATATGCTTCTCAAAGTTTGCTGAGTGTTGGTACTTTAAAAGGCAATACGTCATATTGTGTTCATCTGCTGAAATAGCTAAAGTAATGTTATATGAAAAAAGTCCTTTATAATGTGCAATAAATGCGAACTAAAAACAACATGTCAGCCCAATAATTATTAAGATCACCCGTCAAAATGAGAGTTCCTCACCAAAACTGAAACGTCAAAACATCACGAAAATAAATTCATTGTCCAAAAAGAAAAATTCACAGTAGCGCGTATATGATCCATATAGATGGTGCGCATGCGCGGGTGTAAGACGCAAGTAACATTGTTTCTCGGAAGATATCCACTTTAAGAGAGTGTTACTGCGGAAACTGTTCCATTTATGATATAAACAACTTGACAAGCCAAAATGGGGATCTCAGTGGAAGCACTAGAACTTTTATCCCCCCAAAAGGATTAAAGCAGTTTTCTCGAGTCGACAAGTATTAACAACGCTCAGCGTTGTCACCCTGCAGACAATGCTAGCTCCCATAAAATGGCGAAGAACTTATGCCGCTCAAACGAACTAATCTTCGGAATCGTTTCACGCGCGTATGAATATTATGACAATCGACTTCACCGTTCTTATAAGACTAAACTGTTCTTGTATTTTCAGCTTCTTATTTAAAACTTGACAATGGATCACAAAAACAATAATTTACGGATTATCTGTCCCCCATGAAATTAATGCTGAAGGTTCGTCACCAACAACATTAATTCACTTGGGACACAGAATCCGTCATTACTTTACACTGGTAAATCATTGTCTATAATATTGAAGCACTATGTACAGAGACAAGAAACTACTCATGTACTCTTGAAATAAAGGAAAGGAGTTTAATAAGGCTGTTCTAATTGCTAAGCGTGCATATGTGAGTGAATCTAGCAAACGTCCGGAAAAGCTGTGTGAAAGTCATGACCGGGAGTTTTGGAAGAAGATAGGTAAAATCGGTGTGGGTGGAGAGAGACAGAAGCAGATTCCATTGAAAGTGTTAGAGGATTTGCATAGTGAAGTTCTAAGCATGAGACGACCCGGGTTTTTATCACTCATGTTGTGGCAAGAGTTTAATTTTATGACATGCAGTAGACCTTAATTAGTCAGTACATGGGTCTGTAACAACTTATATAATATCCAACTAACATAATTTTACGTAATTCGTATTTATTCGAAAAGTGACTGAACTTTTTTTAAATATAATTGCGCTTTTGAGGATAAAAGTGAAACTTTTGTTTTTGAAATTACCAAAATATACACTTACAAATATATGATTAAAAAATGTCATGATCAAATGTTTCTTGCGATAATGCCAGACTACACACAAGCTGAAAAACATATATGTATCTATAAAGCTATATTTATATGCACAGTACAACGATTCACATCAAATCTTTACGTTGATTATGTTAGTTAATTAGTACATTTCGTTGTTATCGTTATCCTGAGGATGTTGTATGTAATATATTTCAGAGGTATTTATATAAGCGTTTACGCTTGATGACCAACTCAAATTCTTTCTCTGAATGAAACTAGGTTTAGATCATGTACATGAACAGGAAATAAGGGAAATATAATACAGCATATATCCTCAGCAAATTGGAGTGAACGTTTTCGCATAATTGAAAACTAGATTCCGAGTGACGAAACGGTTTTTTAAAATAATGTTAACCATCCAAATGGTATTATAGCATATAATATAACATCGTTCTTATCATAGTCCATATCATTTTTGAACCACAAAACAATAAGGATGCAGATTGAGTATATCTATTTATAGAACTTGGTCCTTGTTGATCACGGAGGGTCTGTGAAGAAGAAACTACTTTCAATAAAAAAAATCATCCCAACTTTTTTTAATTTAATCATGAGGACAACATTTAGAATATTCATTCACGCGAAAGGTAATAGGTCATGGAACGATATTTCACTCCAGCCACACTGGGTCGGGCTTGCCTCAATCTGTCCGCGTTATCAAGAAGCAAAACTGATGGGATGGTATATGTTTGACAGAGATCCCAATTCAGTCCCTAAGTTGATCACTTCCTGTTGTTTGGGTTTTTTTTATTGCCGAAATGCGGTCATTGGCTGAAACGCACAGTGACAATGGCACCTGTTCTGGAAGGGGTTTCCCCCTGGACGACCTTAGATACAGCTGTGCTGACCCATCGCCTTCTACAGGCGCCTCTTCGCTGGTCATTGATGACCTACCGAGATCTTAGACCAGTAATACCACCTGGTGACAAGCACAGCGCGACTGGGCTATATCTTACTGACCAAATGGCGGTCACTGAACTACTGTTCAAAGTGGAACTGACTCGGCTCTTTCTTTTCCGTCAATTTTATTGTTCACGGACATTCTTCTTTACAGTAGATCAAGAGAAAATAAAAATTCTGAACAACTTGTAACCAGCATATCATGTTTGGCGCCTCCACCGTGTCCCTTATACCAATAAAAACAAATATCGCTTACAGCACTGTCAGTAATTTAACAGTCTGAGTTGCCTCCCCTAAACTGTTAAATACATACACACAAAAACAGATGCCAGGTCTTTGTCGTTAAAGTTAAGGTATATTTCTAAGAAATTCAACAATGCTGTTGTTTTGATTATATCACAGTCAAATAACATTTTTGACAAGTATTCTTCATTTGGATAGGACTGCCTCCGTGGTCTAATGGTAGAGCGTCCGCCCGGAGAGCAGAAGGTCCGTGGTTCGATCCCCAACCGCGTCATACGAAAAGACGTTAAAAGATGGTACTTGTTGTTACCCTGTCTGGCGCTCGGCATTGAGGGGCTAAAACAAGGACTTGTCGGCTCGGAGTCAGTATACTGTGTCTGAGTTATTTATGTTAAACTGCGGCATCGTATCTCAGTGTGCTAGCACTATAAATCGGCATCAGTCCGGACTAGTACAAACAGCCACAAACAAACACGTGTGTAGCAACCGGAAGTGGGATGCGACCAGCACTGGGATAAACAGTCCACAATTTCGTAAAACCCCATTTACTGCGGTAATGCTTTCGGTTAGTTCTAAAACGTATGGCGATATATATGCGGAATGGTTATGTTATTTTGGGGGACCATACTGAATATGATCTTTTGTATATTTTCATGTTCCGTTCTCAATAAATAACCCACATTAAATTCTTCACTATAAATTGGAAACATCTTGAGTGTTTTGTTATTTTGTACTTGTCAAATATTCACACGCCTTTATGTGCGGCAATTCACATTCATGCACAAATGTCACTGTATATGTACTATATTTCTTTTCACAAGTTATGTTACTTGTTTCAGGTGGCTTAGTTCAGTAGTTAGATGTTGCTTCGTGGAACAGATGTTGTGAGCTCGTCTTGCTAGGGTTGAAACAAGGGGAGCTGTCCATTGGTTTCTTCCTCCATGTTGAACTGCATTCGTGGGTTTGGGGAATTCAGATGGTCCAAAAGAGTTCTGGGGTCATTTTTGGGATGTAGGATGACAAAGGTGTCATTAACTTTGCGGAACCAGCAGAGGGGAATTATTGGGATGTTTCCAGGGCTTTTTCTTCAAGGTGGGTCATAAATATCTCGATGCTCAAGGGTGATAGTCGGGATCCCATTGGGAGGCCGTGGGTTTGTTGATAGAAGTTATCTGTCCCGTTAAGGTATGTTGAGCTGATACAGGAGTGTATGAGTCGGATGATGCTGTCAGTTGTTAGGCGGGTGTCTAGGGATGGGAGGATTTCTAACTACTGAACTGAGCCACCTCAAACAAGTATTTACACAGTATAACCTCTATCATGAGCAAATAGTACAACAGACGATAAAGAACACCACCAAGAAATCTCAGAAATCCCCACGTCAACGGTCTGCCCACTTTGTGATCAGCCTCCCCTACTTTGGAACAGTTAGCCATAAAATCCAGAGACTCTTAAAGAAACAGGCCAACATTGATGTTTGTTGTAAGACCCAGAGATATGTTAAACCGTTTCTACCCAATGCGATAAGCTTATGGAACGCTATGCACGGGAAGTGTATTGACGATTGGTCACGAAGAAAATTTACAATCATTTCCCCTAGCATAAACAACACACTTGTACTTCGGTACTAGTCTTGTTACCTTATTCATTGTTGCCACAGGCTCTGTTGTAGTGAGTGAAACGCTGATAAATCTAACTGACATGTATGGGGGACTGATTATTTTGTTATCATTTTAAAGGTGCTATATATTTTCTATTTACATGCAAATACCAAGCAAATATCAGAAATAATATGCATTTTTATACCCATGGTTATAATCTGAAAATAATTTTCAATAGTGACTCAACTCATATTGAAATATTTAAATCAGTGCAGCACTTTAAATAATGAATAACTCTCTTTTATAATAAATGTTGATGTTTTGCCACTGCAACATTCTTAAACAGATTCCATTAAGTAAACTAACGGTATTCGATCTAACCATATGCATTTAGTTATGTTTAGAATTAACATAAATTTAAATTGATAGCCATGACCAAGCCCTGATACTATTTCAAAATATATTTGTCCTTTGTTAGACTTGATCGCAGTATAAAAGGGACCCAAAGCCTTGCTTATATTCAAATATCAGAAAAAAACGCTTGCTGAAAACATTGTAAAGCTTCACATATATACTTGATCAAAATATTGAAGAGTAATGAAGTAACAAAACTATTTCGTAGCAAACGTATGTTGTGTAAAACAGATAGTTGTCAACGGTATGTTTGCAAATTCATCTTCGCATATTCCAGGAATTGGCGTTGTTTTAGTTTTGACGTATAATCTCGCTCTGAAGGCATCGACGTGCAGATTGAATGGAATCTCTGTGAGGTTGTGAGTATTATCATCTGTTAGGGTGTACATTTAGCATTTCGAATCACTAAACTTCCAGAATGGAAACTTCATGTATGTTTTGATACTTATCTTTTAGGGGAAAGGGGTTGTGTCTGAAAATTATTTAACAAGGACATTTCTTTGGAATATGGAATGAGTTTTGTCGCTTGAATTTACAAGTTGAAACACACAGATGTAACAAAATAAAAGATGGTGAAAGGATGTGTAATTTATGCAAGCAAAATGACTTTGATGATGAGTATCAGTATTTAAAACAAAGTGATTTCTTGGAAGGGAAAAGAATGTCGTTAACCATGGAAACATTTAATGTAGCCAGGAATAGAACAAGAGCTTTAAAAGTAGATTGTGTTAAGACATCTTAAGACCAGAAAAGCACACATCTATTGTTTACAGGATGCACACTTTACAGGTGATATGGAGACACATATATATTAATGACACTAAAATGAGTGCAGAATTAGTTTATATTCAAAGTATATTTTGACTTTGATCTTGTCAGAGACAAAAGTACGTTGGTAAGGAAAATTATCACGCACGCCAGACTTAAATTTCTTACAAAACACCTACGCTAACACACCACCTAACACATATAGTACGGTCCAAACCATGAATCTGCCTATTTCCTGTTTTCTATTTTCTATTCGAGGACGTCAGAATATTGTCTTGTCGAAATTCCAACCCAAGCTATAGATTAGATCATTCACGATATCGAATTACACTACAGTTGACTGATACTGAATACACCAAACTGCTGAAAAAGTAAGGAAGCTGAATTGCAATATACCATGGGCATGAGGTATTTAACTTAAATGGAAAACTGTCTTGGGAAACACTTTAACCGATGTTAAAAGTGAAAGTATTAAATCGTAATATCACAAAATGATAAGGAAAGAAATCAACAAATTATAGCACAAATTTTGCTAAATGAACCTGAACAACATGCTAATTGCTAATTTAGACGCCAAAAATACCAAACATAGATATAACGAAAACTAAATATGATGAAGTCACTGATACAAATATCGAAGGTCTTATCATTAGATCAAAAGGCAATGGATTGAAAATGAGAGAAACCAACTAAACATATTTTTGCCATTGAGGGAAAGGCGTTTTTAAGCAAAGCACTTATGAAACTTGAAACCAAAAACGGAAAAACTGTATCAAAAACAAAATAATTCATTAACCAAGTACAAATGTATTAAGATATTACCAATATCTAGAGGATTTCGAACATTTGGTACACCTAAGCCTAATACAGATTAACATAATAGCATAGAGGGAGAATTAAACCATAATGAAGTACCAAACGCCCTCAAACATAAAGGAAATGAAAATGTCCCGGAAATGTCGGGTTATACTGTCGAATTTTATATATTCTCTTGGAAAGACGTTAAAATTTACTTTAGCATAACAAAAACAGGGATATATTTCATCTTTGCCTCAAAGCGTTGAACCAAAACACTTTCCCCAAAATTGGTAATCATTCACAATTCAGGGATGTAGTCAACAAACAAACTCTCACTATTTCATGCAAATTGAGTGAGTGTTGGGTGCTACCGGGAGGACAGTACATGTTCATCCTTTTTCGCTAACTCTTATTGCCATTCATATATTTTTCATACATAATTCACCGCTTTATTGCTTTTTACGCCAAATATTTTGTTTGTTTGTTGTTTAACGCCGCGCTCAGCAATATCCCAGCTATATGACGGTCTGTAAATAATCAAGTCTGGACCAGACAATCCAGTGATTGATATCAAACGCATCGATCCCAGCAATTGGGATACGAGGACATGCATGAACTAAGTCAGCGAGCCTTACAACCTGATCCCGTTGGTCGCATCTTACGACAAGCATAGTCGCCTTTTACGACAAACATTGCTTGCTGAAGACCTATTCTAGCCCTTTACGACAATGGAATCTGTTTCTGCGGATAAGCGAGACTGGTTATTCTCCGGCGTTGACGGACTACTATTATGATTTTTAACCATTTTGCATTTACAAGTGGGCAGAGACGAAAAGGCTGTGTGTGGTTTGGAAATGGCAATTCATTTAACACGAGAAACCACTTTTTCTTAAAAAGACATTATTCTCTGGACAAAGTGACGTCTTTATATTAGTCATGGGCTTGTGACAGTCCCAATAGAAAATCAAATTCTTTTGTATCTAAAGCTTTGACACCAGATCATGTGACCGGATCCTTCGGTGAATGTGCCTTTGATATCATATGACTTTAAAGTGCCATTTGGTACATTACGATACATTCCACGCCGACAGCAACCGATCCACGGCAACAGCTCACAGTGATATTAGATTTTTGTGATGAGCCTTTATATGTTGAATGAGGTTTTTGATTTGCTACGTGTCCTTACAGTCTTAGTCTCCTCTCATATTAAATCTCAGTAGGTATTTCGCGATATTTCATGGACACGGGAACTTTGTCACTTGTTGTTCCAACACATGATAAGTATGTAATGGAGCATAGGAAGAATGGTCTTATACTTTGATAAGTTAAGCAACAACTTTAGACATGGCAATTAAAACATAATCTATGTGTCATAATCTCTAGGCTCCAACTAAAACAAAACACATAGCTTATAGGAGCTGAATCCATTTTGTTCCATTCAACTACTGCAGTGTCTGTCTTGATACAGAGCTCAGTGTCTTAGTGAATCATGATAGACTCACAATGGGAATTTTGAGTTGTGAAAACCACCCTGACTAGATCTGTTCATTGTAGCGTACGTGACATTCTACTGGGGAATAACGTGGATATAATGCATTCATTAAGACGTCTTCTTAATGACGAATACATACGCATCCACTCGATAATTCGTGTCAATGTATGTGACATAATTATATTAGAAATATAGGTTGTGAAATTTAAAGTTTAAATTTGTCATTCAAAGTCGGCATGGAACGTTATTTGTGCAGGTGCGTTGGCTATTTAAACTCAGTATGGAGCATTAGTAATTACCAACATAACATAAGGTGTGTTATATTCATTCTAAAAACCTATTGGGTGTAATTTTCAAAGTTTCTGCACATGAATTATATTTAACATATCCTATACTTGTTATGCTGCATCATAAGAACATGCGGTCCTGAGTGTCTGCCGCCTAATACATTAATATATGCAACACACGTTAAAACCTTACAGTGATTAATTATTGATCATAGCCATAGTGATACATAAGGAGAAAACATTTCCGCGCGTCGGTCGCGATATTTGTCCCACACAGGAGACACCGTCCCTAAACATGTAGAGGACGTAACGTGTACGCGAGACGGCTCTCCCGTCTCTCGTACAAGTGACCACCTGAGAGGGGTCACTCGTATGCGTGACGGTCTGTCGGTGAACCATGGATTTCTGCATGTTGCACATAAATGTCTCTACAAGTGTTATTTGTGTAAATAATAAAACAAAATTACGTAGAGTCATTGATAATCATACGCAAAAATTGAGCAAAATGTTCTGTTTTTGACAGCGATTTTCTCCTATGTACATATTTTTCAGAAACAAACATGTAGTATTTTCTAAAAGCTTATCGTAGAGTTACCAAATATATGAATTATTTCACGCACATCAACGCACACCCATTTGCCATCGCGTTGAAACATGTTTACTTTCTTCGAAACTGCGCGAACCGTCTCGCGTACAAGTGACTGGTCGACAAGCCGATAAAGGGAGGTAACCGATGCCTGACTAAAATGTTCAATCGGATCATCCGTCTTGTTACACTAAATGTGTCTGAATCAGAATGGTGCGCGTATAATATCCACGATATTTATTCAGCGCGTAGTTTCGTGGTTAGAACAAGGAGGAAATGTATTTTGATCACGTATAAGGAAAACAATTTTGAAATGGGTAATATATTATATATAATATATATGGTGGAAGATATGAAATGTAGAAAAATAAATTAAACGAGTCAAATTTTGAGAGAAATGTACGAAATTGGAGCCACATTTGCCGATTTTGGATAGCGATTTTCTCCTATGTGCATATTTTTCAGAAACATAATTTCAGTATTTTCTTAAAGCTTATTTGTCGTAGTGTAACAACATATCTATACTTTTTCGGGCACACCTTTGTGCCAGCGCGTTGAAACATGTCTACTTTCCTCAAACTGCTCGCAACTGCTAAACAAGTCGTCCCACAGCCCCGTTACGCGTACGAGAGACGGCTCTCCGAACAAGCGAGTGAAAGGCTAATAGGCTAACTGATCATCATGGATGGACTGACTGCATAATGTATGACATTGTGCTAGATCTGTACCTGCCTTGATAGAAACCACAGAATAAAAGTAAAAAGTAAGGGTATAATCACTTACCTTGACGTTCTCGCTATAAAAGCTTCAGCCACTTGGCCTTCAACTACAAGGATCAGACGGTCATTATGATCAAGTTGTGAAGGGAGGATAACTCTTACTGTTGCTTTGTCTTGCAAATTTTAATGTCAGTTTCAGTTTCAGTTTCAGTTTATTTCTCCTAGAAACCACCACCGGTGTACATGTGACAGAGCATGGCCAATGATGACAGAGCATGAGATAACAAGTTCAATTCTCTATTAGTAATGGGTTTATGAAATATATGCTATTTGTCTTAAGTTGGTAATTTTGAAGCTTTTCTAATTATTTCAATCATATTAAATGATATTATTTAGATTCCATATGTATCAGAGACCATAAAATATTGAATGGTCTTTCCATATATATGAGGACATTTTGCTGGCAAAATGGTTATGAAAGCTGCAATGTATATATGTCAAAAAGCTACCAGGAATGGTTCAATGACTTTCCCAGTTAACTCCCTCACATTCCGCATCTGCTATGCCTTGAAGCAGTTACATGCACCTCCAACATTAATTCAAAAAATAGTTGCTTTTATCATCATGTACATAATAATCAAATGGAGTGATTTTGAATAATTGTTACCACACCATTCTTGCATTATTGTGATAATAATATTTACAAAAAATGACTTTGGGACTTGAGAATACAAACAAAAATACACGCATCAGTTGCCAGAGGGCTGTGAGGTATTGGGGCTTAGACATCTCTTTAATAATACAAATGTAAATGTACCCCTTTTAATTTGTGTATCATATTCTCTGTTTGATGTTTAATGACACACTCAGTAATATTCAAAATAATAGTAAAATTATATTACTGTACATACCCTCCTACATATATGTGTGAACATCATCGCCTTTTGTACAATGTCATGAGTGTATACTCATATGTATTTTCCTCCTGTGTTTCTGTGTATGAGAAGAATAATTAAAATAATCTTGAAAAATAGCATAACACATTTGGCTTTTGCTATTTCATAGGAAAACACTATGTTCAGAAGTGGCCAAGATAGCTATTTAACAAAAACTTTACTCTATTATTAAACATGTCACCACCTCACGAATGTTATGATATGATAGACAATCAAATAATACATTTGGAAGTGATATCATGGTTAGAAATTAAACATGGCGATGGGTAGTAATTACAGATAATAAGCAACACGACCATTTTTATAGGAATTGCATTTTTTCATTAGCGATCTGTATAAAAAGAAGAAATTGTATTCCGCTTTAGTTCCGCATTACCACTTTTATGCGCTGCAATATTTAGCTACAAATGACGGATATCGAGTCAGTAGCACTGCCATTTGCGCACTTTGCAGAACGGAGTAAAAATAAAAAACACAAGAAGTGCAGATGATTTTGCTCTCATTGTCAATCAAACACATAGTTGCATGTGACAGATATAATTCTTCTGGTCGCTACACACGTGCAAGCTATATAAGTGCAATAATTTTGGACACGACGTTAAACCCCATTTCACCCCACCTCATTTGGATAGATTCTGTGATGTACGCTGCGCAGATTTAACTATTTCTTTCACTCTTGTTATTTTGATCGTTGAAAGAAAGGATACTGAAAGTCAGCAACCCAGTTAAACTGATTACGCATCCATAATTCATAATTCGTTCAATCGCTTAAAAAGTAAATGATGTAATTCGTTCTATGCATTTTTAAGGATATACCCCTTTCTCACGGTATGGACGCGCCATAGGCATGTGTTTTGTACCAGGTAATGCCAAGATTTCTTGCTTGATCTTGTGAGCTATTAAGGTGTGCTGCTGCTACAGGTATTACTTGGGTACCTTTCGGGAAAGTGTGGTCTATTCCGCAAGGTGTGCTTTATACAATGTACTACTTAGCACATTGCTGGAATGTGTGAGCTATGCTATGTGTGATGTTGTACCATGCACTACCTTGCTGGAATGTGTGAACTGTTCTGTACGTTGTGTTTTTGTGCAATGTATTACCAGCGTACCTTGATGTACGGTGTGAACCATTCTGTAAGGTATGTCTTTTGTACTATGTATTACTTTGTTACCTTGCTGGATGGAGTGAACTATTCTGAAAGGTATGTTTTTGTACTATGTATTACTTTGTTACCTTGCTGGATGGAGTGAACTATTCTGTAAGGTATGTCTTTTGTACTATGTATTACTTTGTTACCTTGCTGGATGGAGTGAACTATTCTGAAAGGTATGTTTTTGTACCACGTATTACTAGAGTACCTAGCTGGAATGTATGAATTATTACATAAGGTTAAAGTGTGTTTTGTACCATGTGGTACCAGGGTACCTTGCAGGATGGTGTGAACTATTCTGTAGGGCGCGTTTTCTATCATGTATCACTTGGGTAGCTTGCTGAATAGTGTGGGTTATTCCATAAGGTGGGAAAGTTCTTGTAGAATGTATTACTTCAGCTAATTGCTGCATGGTGTGAACTATTCTGCAAATAATGTTGTTGTTTTTTCACAGGGCGATTTTTGACGTTGTTAAACATGTATAGCTCGGCTCTATGTAGCAGGGAGATTGTGGATGTGGTTAAACTTGTATAGCTCGAGCTCTGTCTGTGTAGCAGGGCGATTGTGGATGTGGTTAAACTTGTATACCTCGGGCTCTGTCTGTGCAGCAAGGCGATTGTGGATGTGGTTAAACTTGTATAGCTCGGGCTCTCTCTGTGTAGCAGGGAGATTGTGGATGTGGTTAAACTTGTATAGCTCGAGCTCCCCGTGTAGCAGGGCGACTGTGGATGTGGTTAAACTTGTATAGATCGGGCTCTCTCTGTGTAGCAAGGTGATTGTGGATGTGGTTAAACTTGTATAGCTCGAGCTCTGTCTGTAGCAGGGCCTATTGTGGATGTGGTTAAACTTGTATAGCTCGAGTTCTGTCTGTAGCAGCAGGGCGATTGTGGATGTGGTTAAACATGTATAGCTCGAGCTCTGTCTGTGTAGCAGGGCGATTGTGGATGTGGTTAAACATGTATAGTTCGAGCTCCGTCTGTGTAGCAGGGTGATTGTGGATGTGGTTAAACTTGTATAGCTCGAGCTCTGTCTGTGTAGCAGGGCGATTGTAGATGTGGTTAAACTTGTATAGCTCGGGCTCTCTCTGTGTAGCAGGGAGATTGTGGATGTGGTTAAACTTGTATAGCTCGAGCTCCCCGTGTAGCAGGGCGACTGTGGATGTGGTTAAACTTGTATAGATCGGGCTCTCTCTGTGTAGCAAGGTGATTGTGGATGTGGTTAAACTTGTATAGCTCGAGCTCTGTCTGTAGCAGGGCCTATTGTGGATGTGGTTAAACTTGTATAGCTCGGGCTCTGTCTGTGTAGCAGGGTGATCGTGGATGTGGTTAAACTTGTATAGCTCGAGCTCTGTCTGTGCAGCAGGGCGATTGTGGATGTGGTTAAACTTATTCCTCGGGCTCTCACTGGGTAGCAGGGTGATTGTGGATGTGGTTAAACATGTATAGCTCGAGCTCTGTCTGTGTAGCAGGGCGATTGTGGATGTGGTTAAACTTGTATAGCTCGGGCTCTCTCTGTGTAGCAGGGTGATTGTGGATGTGGTTAAACTTGTATAGCTCGGGCTCCGTCTGTGTAGCAGGGTGATTGTTGATGTGGTTAAACTTGTATAGCTCGGACTCTCTCTGTGTAGCAGGGCGATTGTGGATGTGGTTAAACTTGTGTAGCTCGAGTTCTGTCTGTGCAGCAGGGCGATTGTGGATGTTGTTAAACTTGTATAGCTCGGGCTCTCTGTGCAGCAAGGCGATTGTGGATGTGGTTAAACATGTATAGCTCGAGCTCTGTCTGTGTAGCAGGGCGATTGTGGATGTGGTTAAACATGTATAGTTCGAGCTCCGTCTGTGTAGCAGGGTGATTGTGGATGTGGTTAAACTTGTATAGCTCGAGCTCTGTCTGTGCAGCAGGGCGATTGTGGATGTGGTTAAACTTGTACAGCTCGGGCTCTCTCTGTGTAGCAGGGCGATTGTGGATGTGGTTAAACTTATATACCTCGAGCTCTCTCTGTGTAGCAAGGCGATTGTGGATGTGGTTAAACTTGTACACCTCGGGCTCTCTCTGTGTAGCAGGGCGATTGTGGATGTGGTTAAACATGTATAGCTCGAGCTCTGTCTGTGTAGCAGGGCGATTGTGGATGTGGTTAAACATGTAAAGCTCGAGCTCTGTCTGTGCAGCAGGGCGATTGTGGATGTGGTTAAACTTACATATCTCGGGCTCTGTCTGTGTAGCAGGGCGATTGTGGATGTGGTTAAACTTGTATAGCTCGAGCTCTGTCTGTGTAGCAGGGTGATTGTGGATGTGGTTAAACATGTATAGCTCGAGCTCTGTCTGTGTAGCAGGGCGATTGTGGTTGTGGTTAAACATGTATAGCTCGGTCTGTCTGCAGCAAGGTGATTGTGGATGTGGTTAAACTTGTATAGATCTGGCTCTCTCTGTGTAGCAGGGCGATTGTGGATGTGGTTAAACTTGTATACCTCGAGTTCTGTCTGTGTAGTAGGGCGATTGTAGATGTGGTTAAACTTGTATAGCTCCGGTTCTGTCTGTGCAGCAGAGCGACTGTGGATGTGGTTAAACTTGTATATCTCGGGCTCTGTCTGTGTAGCAGGGCGATTGTGGATATGGTGAAACATGCGTCACTTGAGATGTGACCTGCCTCCTCAAATAGTTGACAAATATACTTCTGGTCTTAATTTGTTTTCATTATTTTGGTCATAAATGATTTTTTTTTTTAAATTTTAAAATCACCCTTTGGGCTAATATTAATATATGCACGCCAAAGCGTGATAATTGGGCATCCCAGATTGGCGACATGCTACTTACTTCACTTGTTTTTAATGATGCCATACCTTTATATATTCTCTGAATCCTAACGCCTAATATTGGCTGAGGATATTTCTTGTTTGAATGGAGATAAAAACATTGGCACTTGACATTCTGAACAATATGTCATTGCATTTCCTACCAGAATAAACATGTCAATTCACTTTATGCAGCCTGCTGTTTAGGTTTTGATGACATCTGCAAGTCCAAATAACTATAATTTTTTTGCCTCAGTACTACTCGCATTGTAAATTATTTGCGTCCATTCACAATGCTTGTGCATATGGGATGTAATCTTTTACGTCCAGCAAAACCTTCTTCGTAAAATGTTCATGTAAGGGATAAAGATGACGACACTAAGAATCAAGAGCTACGCCCAGTTTAATTGTGGAACGCACCGAGACATACATTGTGTGTATCACTAGCTATTAAGTGAAGTAAGTATGGTTTATGCATTTTATGTACACTCACAAAGATATTAGGAATAAAACCAGTTTATGGTTTTACATCATCAAACCAACAGAGTTGTGTTTACATTAAGGCCCAGCTGAATTAGACGGGATACGGTGTGTGTTACCACCAACACATGCCGTTACTGCTGTTAAATACTCCACATAAAACGCATGTTGATATGAGTAGTTCAAAGCGGGTTCAGTTCTATCGCATGTCAAGCTCAGCAGTACCCAAGATCACAAGTTATTTGCCAACGTGCCCGAAAGATAAGTGACTCATCAAATGCGTTAATGAATGTTGGAAACTAAATAATGAAGGTGTTACTTGAATATGTGTATTGAACGATGTCTTAAATATGAACAGATTATGGAGTTTAATGAATGACCATATGAATGAGTTTAGTAAAATAAGTGTTATATAGGATAGTTTATGGTTGCGTCATATTTGATAACCGCCTTTTCTGTCAATTAACATGTCTATTATATGTTTATGTCACTCAGTTAAGACTGAA
Source organism: Haliotis cracherodii (assembly GCF_022045235.1). Classification (NCBI taxonomy): domain Eukaryota; kingdom Metazoa; phylum Mollusca; class Gastropoda; order Lepetellida; family Haliotidae; genus Haliotis; species Haliotis cracherodii. Next base: position 70,959,880 of record NW_027266297.1, read on the forward strand.
AATGTCCACTTAACGTCAACATTTTCAGGTCATAACACAAATTAAGCAGCTTCTTCCAGAGGTATCATCTACACGACATGTACCCTGATAGGGCGTGGCGTCGTCATCTAATGTGACTTCAACAATGGCCTTAGCATTACGCTAACAATGGTGTTAGCATTACGTCAACAATGACGTCAGCATTGCGTCAACAATGGTGTTATCATTACGCCAACACTGATGTTATCATTACAACAATGGTGTTATCATAACGTCAACAATGGTGTTAACAATACGTCAACAATGATGTCAGCATTACGTCAACAATGGTTTTATCATTACGTCAACAATGGTGTTATCATAACGTCAATAATGATGTTATCATTACGACAACAATGGTGTTAACATTACGTCACCAATTATGTCAGCATTACGTCAACAATGGTGTTATCATTACGTCAACAATGATGTTAACATTACGTCGACAATTATGTCAGCATTACGTCAACAATGGTGTTATCATTACGACAACAATGGTGTTATCATAACGTCAACAATGGTGTTAACAATACGTCAACAATGATGTCAGCATTACGTCAACAATGGTGTTATCATTACGTCAACAATGGTGTTATCATAACGTCAACAATGGTGTTATCATTACGACAACAATGGTGTTAACATTACGTCACCAATTATGTCAGCATTACGTCAACAATGGTGTTATCATTACGTCGACAATGGTGTTAACATTACGCCAACAATGGTGTTATCATTACGACAACAATGGTGTTAACATTACGCCAAAACTAGCTGTTAGCATTATTTCAACAACGGACTAAGTATTACATCAACAATGGTTCAGCATTACATCAACGATGATGTTATCATTACGTCAAACACGTGGTCTTTGCATTATGTCAACATTCCGCGTGTATTTTAATATAAATCGCTTATTGGGGTGTATTTGTTGTTAATAAATCAAATACTCAATAGCTCAAACAACTTTAAGGTAGGTAAACAAATAGAGTTCATTTGGATCCCCGCCCACGTAGGAATCTTTGGAAATGAAAAGGCAGATAAAGCAGCAAAATTATCCCTTAAACTCCTAGAAATAAGCTTAAACTTACCCAGCTCAAAATCAGAAATCAAAAATGTCACTAAACAAAAAATTAACAAAAAATGGCAAAATATATACCAAAACTCAAATAGCAAAATCAGGAAAGTACTCAAAAAAAACCTAAATAAACCCAAAATACTACACCCATCCAAAAAAATCGACAGAATAATTACCAAACTACAAACAGGCCACACCAAACTAAATAATCACCGTAAAATAGCTAAACTACACACAACACGAAACTGCCCACATTGCAAACAACAAGAAACACCAGAACACGTACTCATTCACTGCACACACTACCAAACACACCGAACAACACTACAGACCACCCTAAATCTTAAAACCGGACTTACACTAGAATCAATCCTAAATCCACAAAATAAATTAGAAAAATTCAAAGCCTTAGGCATATACCTAATAAAAACAGAACTAATTAGTCGCATTTAAACCCCAAATAAAATATTAAAACCAAAATTACCTTATTTGATAACCACCCAACACACACAGCTCCCTTAGTTCGTCCCCCACCCACTCTTGGCATTCTTTCCAAATCTCAAAATTTCAAAATTACTATATAAGTAACCCCTAAAGCCCCCTCCTGGGTTGCACAAACTCATTTTCCCCCTTTTTGGAAACACATTAAATGGCCTGGCCGGGCCCGTGTGCGACATACGCTTGCAGTCGGAAAGCGCACGTTAAATCTCCAACATAAGTAAGTAAGTATTTGTTGTGCTTGCTTGTGGGAGAGTGTTGTTGCCATATGGGCACCCTACAGCCCATATGGCAACAACTCTCTCCCACAAGCAAGCACAACAACAGAACACAAACACTAAGAAATCATCAGCTACACCCATCCCGCAAACACTTTCACAATCCTCCACATCACATGCCTCCCCCATGGAAACTCAATCAGCTAAACCTAATCTAACCGATGACGAAGATTTCTCCACTACTGAGGAAACAATAGACACTACTCCAACTAAAACAAACCAAACTCCCCAACCAGCCAACAGCCAAAACCTAAATAACCTCACCTTACTCCTAGCATACATGCATAGTCAAAACTCACCAAAAGCTAGCATGGAATCCTTCCACAAAGTAGCTTTCAATCTAAAATTAACCGATCTTCCCTTCTTCATCTTTAACCTCCATCTAAAAGAACTCACCGAATAAAATAAAAACGAAAAAACTAAATCACCAATCACCCGAACCCAATAATGGAAGGACTAAATATTTTTCAGTGGAATGCCAACGGACTCACCTCCCACGGCCATGAACTAAAACCTAAATTTAAACTAAATAAAGGCCCTCACATTGCTTGAATACAGGAAACCAAATTCTCAAAAAAATCCAAATTCACACTACCTAACTACAACTCACTTAGAACTGACAGAGCTAACCGAAAACAAGAAGAGCCGCAGGAGGACTAATCATATTTATCAGGGAAGATATAAATTACGAAGAAATAAAAATAGACACGCCAAACCTAGAAGCCAACGACATTAAAATCACATTAAATAACCGAAACATAAACATCATAAATATTTACCACTGGGCGGAACAAAAAGTCCAACCTGAGGATCTACTCCAAATAAGGGATAAATCTACTATATTCCTAGGAGACTTTAACGCTCACCATCCTACATGGAGCATAGATGATAAAATAGAAAATCATGGCAAATTAATCTCCGAATGGATAGAAACAAACGACCTAGTACTCCTTAATAGCAACCAACCCACGAGGTACTATAAGATAAACCAAAAAATGTCGGCTATCGACCTAACCATATACACCGCAGATCTAGCCCAAAGTACTCAAAGTCCCGCTAGGTAGTGACCACTTCCCCATAAACATAACCATAGCAAATACAAACGTACCAATCCAAACAGAAAACCAAGAACCAAAATTCCATTACAATAAAGCAAACTGGGACCAATTCCAAGATATCTGCAACGAAGCTAACTTAAACGAAATAGAAAATAATGATTCAGAAACCTATTGTAAAAACCTAACAGACTATATAATAAACGCAGCCAAAACCTCCATGTCCTCCAAAACATCTAAGACAGGCAAACCGACGGTACCATGGTGGAATGAGGAAATAGAACAGACTAGACGAAAACGTAAATCAGCCTTCAGTAAAGCAAAACGCGACTACAAATATTTAAACATAGCCCACGAACTAAACCACCAGGTTCAAAAACTAGTCCAAATAGCCAAAAGTAGGGACTGGAAAAAATTCTGCGAAGGTATGAATAACCGTACAGATGCCAGAATGGTCTGGCGCAAAATCCACGCCATTAGAGGCTTAAAACGACATAAAAAAACAACTAACATTGACAACTCAACCAACCCCGCCCAAAAAGCAAATAATCTCGCCAACCACTTTTCGGCCGTTAGCAGTAACACCAACTTCAGTCAAAAATTCCAAGATAAACTTAAAACAGAAAACAAACCCACAAAAGAACCAAACAATAACAATCTAGAAATAAATCAACCCTACACAATGGAGGAGCTCCTCTACGTAATCCAAAACAGGAAAAAGGGCACAGCCCCAGGATTAGACCTAACTTCTTACCAAATAATTAAAAAACGCCCCCTAAAACTACTCCAGGCACTACTCAAACTATACAATCTCACCTACCTAAACGGACAGGTTCCTACTCCCTGGAAACAGGCCCTAGTCATACCAATCCCCAAACCTAATAAACCAGCTAATCAAGCTAACTCATATAGACCAACTTCAAACTTATGTAAAGTAATGGAATCAATGGCTAAAAATAGATTACAACATTACTTAACCCAAAATAACATCATAAACCCAGATCAAAGCGGTTTCACTCCTGGCCGCTCAACCCTAGATAACCTCGCCCGACTAGAACAAGATATTAAGACAGGACAACTAAATAAACAATATACCACAGGCATCTTCTTAGACTTGGTATGGCACGATGGGCTAATACAAAAACTTCAAAAATAGGACTCAAAGGTCAGATAATAAACTACATCCAGGACTTCCTAAACAATCGTAAATTAACCGTGGGTATAGACCAAACCCTATCGGACCAATGTCCCCTAGAAATTGGCACTCCACAGGGCAGTATCCTCAGCCCCACCCTCTTCAATATAATGATAAACGATCTTTTCGAGGGCCTATCCCCTAAAGTAAACACATCAAAATTCGCGGATGATGGAGCCATCTGGATCCGCACTAAAAGCATGAAAATGGCCCAAAATTTACTCCAAAAATCTCTTAATAAAATACAACAATGGGCTGACAAATGGGGCTTCTCCCTTAACTCAGAAAAAAACAACAGGAACAGTATTCAAACATAAAAACATGAAACCCGCCTCCCCAATCCTCCAGCTAAACAATCAAACAATCAAATTTCAAAAACAAACCAAATTCTTAGGACTTATTTTCGATGAACACCTCACCTGGGATGCTCACATCCAAAACCTAACAACTAAATGCAGTAAAGACCTAAACACCCTAAGATGCCTAACTGGCTCTAACTGGGGAGCCTCCAAAGATACCCTCCTCTCTCTCTACATATCACTTATTAGATCAAAACTAGACTACGGCTGCGCCATATACAAAACCTTAAACAACTCTCTAACTAAAAAATTTGACTCAATACAATATCAGGCTCTCAAACTAATTACACGCACCCAACATGGCACCTCCTACACCTCACTTCAGACCTTAACAGGAGAATTGCCAATAAGTCTACGCAGGGAACAGCTAAGCTTAAATTTCTGGGCCGCGTCCCAATCAAACCCTCTCATCCAAAACTTAATAAACCAAAACATCAGCCCAAAAACCAAGCTCTAGCTCGTAAACACCCCTTACTTAACCCAATATCCCAAAGAATAACAAACTACCTAAATTAAATCCAAATTAAAAATCTTAAACAAAACTGCAAACAATCAAATATCTTCACCCCTAAACTTAAAATACCCAAAATAGACACAACACTAGCTAGCACAATAAATAAACAAACCGACCCACACTACCACACTAGCATACATACACAAAAACTGGCCAAATTGGTGTCACATTTACACGGACGGATCCTCAGATCCGACCTCCAAACACACAGGTTTCGGAGTCCATACCACACAACCAACTAAAACCACAAAATCCTTCCGACTCCCAAACAACCAATCAATATTCACGGCAGAACTAATGGGCATGGCCTCAGCCCTCCATAATCAAGAACTAAAAAAAACACAAAAAAATCCTAATACTTACCGACTCCCTAAGTGGACTGCAAGCCCTCCCAAACAAAAATACCAAAAACCGACCTAATTTAATAAATCAAATACTTAAAAGCTCCAACGACCTAACTAAGGCAGGCAAACAAATAACCTTCTTGTGGATACCCGCCCACGTAGGAATATACGGTAATGAAAACGCCGATAAAGCAGCTAAACTATCCCTCAAAATCCCAGAAATAAGCTTAAACTTACCCAGCTCAAAATCAGAAATTAAAAGCGTAAACAAGCAAAAGATCACAAAAAATGGCGTAACCTATATCTAAACTCAAATAGCCAAATCAAAAAAGTGCTCAGCAAACCACTAACCAAACCAAAAATTCTCCATCCATCATCAGCGTATTCTTAATAAAAACGGAACTAATAAAACGCATATAAAAACACAATAACCTACCAAATCAAAATCACATAAACAAACAAACATCCACCATACCCAGCTCCCTTAGTTCTCCTCCCCAACCCCATCGGCATCTATTCCAAATCTCAAAATTCCCAAATTCTATATAAGCAACCCCTAAACCCCCCTCTTGGGTTGCACAGACCACTTTCGCCCCTTTCGGAAACACATTAAACGGCCTGGCCGTGCCCGTGTGCGAAATACGCATCAGTCTGAAAGCGCACGTTAAATCTCCAAAGTAAGTAAGTAAGTAAGTATTTATGCTGTAAACCCTCCGGTATTATCGCTGTTGCATTCGTTGAGGGAACACGGTTGCAGAGCTTTTCTTACAAAAAGTTTTTACCTCTGATATTACGTGTCGGGCAACAGTGAAGGGTATGTGTGTATTTGTGATCGGTGATGACAGTTGTATGGAAGCGGGGACTTGCCATGTATTATGTTGTAATAAATTCGGCCATTTATCGCACAGCGTGTTGCACCGTTATATGTGGTATATGTTGTGATTCCGTGTAACGGGTGCGTTTAGGAGAAATAAGTGGTGATGAATCGCCAGGACGTGTCAGTTCCAGGAGACGCGTGCATTTGAGCGTGACCCACGGTAACAGGTATAGCGAGACAGCAGTAGCGCTATCACACAGTTATTGACCGCGCTTTCGGAATACTGCGTTATTGACCAGGTAAGTACTTCCCTGATATCAATTTTATCTAATATATTACGTAATAACCAATCAAGTAACGACACTCAATCTTCAAATACAATGTACATGTGTACATGTACTTGCCTGGAACCACTAGAAGCCTCACCCTGCGACATATCCTAAAGATTTGGGTTGTTATCAATGGGTATAGTTCAGACTTCCCACCAGTTACGGCTGGAGTTCCACAAGGGTCAGTTTTAGGACCTCTACTGTTTCTAAGTTTCATAAACGACATTATAGACGATATTGATAGTAATATAAGATTGTTTGCCGATGACACATCCCTATATGTCGTGGTAAATGACCCGAATACAGCAGCACATTGTCTGAATAACGATCTAAGTAGAATATCCTCTTTGGCAGAAAACTGGCAGGTCGATTTCAATCCTAATAACACAGTATCTATCCAATTTTCCCGGAAGATTCTTCCAAATGTAAAACCAGTTTTGAAAATGAGTAGCACTACTGTTCAGGAAGTTCATTCTCATAAACACCTTGGACTTACTCTCCAAGAAGATTGTATGTGGAACGATCATATTAATAGCCTAGTCAAGAAAGTCAGTCCAATGATTAACTGTCTCAGGAGTTTCAAGTATCGTTTAAATAGAAAAACACTGGAATCTATGTATAAATCTTTCATATTACCGATATTTGATTATTGTTGCCACATATGGGACAACTGCACAAAGGAACAGGCGATACTACTTGAAAAACTAAATCTAAATGCACTCAGAACTATTTGTGGGGCTGTTCGTGGCACCAGTCACGGTAAACTTTATAAAGAAAAAAATCTTACATCATTAGAAGAAAGGAGGCATTTTCAAAAGTTAAATTTTTTTTTATAAAATGGTTAACGATCTAGTACCGGACTATCTCTCATCCTTAGTTCCAAATAGAGTGTCGGATGCAAGTGATTATAATTTGAGAAACTGCTCACAGCTGCAAACCACAAAGTGTAAATCCAATAATTATGCCAAATCATTTATTCAAGATACAGTTAATATTTGGAACTTACTACCTATTGAATACACCAATGCCAGTAGCTTAGGAAGTTTTAAAAGTTTTATAAAAAGCAATGATAGGAATGGTATATACTTTGATGTAAATTATGGATCAAGATTTTGTCAGGTTATACACTCCCGTCTCAGGCTTGGCTGCAGTGATCTTAATGCTGACAAATTTGCCAGATTTATATCCGACAGCCCGAGATGTTGTGGCTATCATATGGAAGATGCACTTCATTTCTTTCTTACGTGTCCCTTAAACAGTACAGTAAGGCAAAACATGTATTATTTCGTAAAGGCTACGAATTAAATTCAGTTCTAAATGGTAATTCAAATGTAACTACAGTAACAAATCTTGAAAATTTGAAATCGGTGCACAGTTTTATTCTATCTTCTTGCCGATTTAGAGATTTTGTCTGAGATGATGGCTTTGTTGTGCTGAATGTAAATAATAATGTAACTGTAGTTATGGAAGATAATCCAGTAATTAAACACTTACAGAACAATACTTACCTTTAATGCCAATTATACAATGTATGCTATTTCTTATGTCAGTATCAATACAGTGCTATTTGTAAAAAATTGTAAGTTTGCCAATCCCTCCACTTTATGGATAAAATATGTTTACATCACATACCCCCCCCCCCCCCCCCTTCGAGAAGAACCAGACGAAATTATATTCACAGAGGTGTGTTCAAGATGGCCGGCGATCGTGCGACCGCCGCATTCAGCAATATTCTAGCTATATGACGGCCGTCTGTAAACAATCGAGTATGGACAAGACAATCCAGTGAACGATTTATAGGATATGATAGCATCAACCAAGTCATCGAGCCTGACCACCCGATCCCGTTTAGTAGCCTCTTACGACAAGCACAAGCGGATTTCCAGGGGTCAAAATATATTAAAACGGCAATGAAGCTTTTGAAAGGTAGATCTAGTCAAACATTGTACAATGTGCGAGGCCATCTTGGATTTCAAGGCGAACGACCTCCGGGGCTTTATCGCGAGTAAACCATGCGATCGTTCATTCAGTCATGTTCAAAAGGACTTGGCAAAAGAATAATGAACGGGATCCTTTTGGGAACACTCTGCGCAATAGTACCTGTTGTCCTGTCAGCTTTTACCGGTTTCCTACTAAAACAAGACATTGTCTTAGGTATGCGGTTCTCATTGAGGTATATGTGCGCACTCACCCGTGACGATAATGGTCAGAATAAAGGTCTTCAACCACCCATGCTTGGTGTAAAAGGCGACTATGCTTGTCGAAAGAGGCGATTAAAGGGATCGGGTGGTCAGGCTCGCAGACTTGGTTGATGCATGTCATCATATCCCAAGTGCGTAGATTGCAGCGTTAAACAACAAACAAACAATATATGTGTGCAACGGAGTTTCGGCATATGCTGTCCGTCGAAACTGCTGCATCTCGCTACACATGTTTGACCAGATATAACAATTCTTTGAGAATGGCGTTGAGCAAACAGATGGGTTCATGAATACAGTCCGACATCATTTAGTTTTTTTCTACTGCCGCTATCCAATTAAACGATTTTGCATTTACATCATAATCTTGTATGAAATTATTATATAAAATATGAGATACCTTTGTGGGGCGTTTACATACTATAATTTTGAGGGGTTCCCTGCCAAGTTCCCCAGAAACCGTAAAACTGGGTGTTGAGTTCCTCAGATCAGTTACTATTTTTGTAAAATTTGACTTTGTTTTTGTATCATTTCTAAATTTTCAACTCCCCATATTTCGGAACAATAGAGAAGGATTGGCACTACCATCACGTCAAACGCCCTCATTAGACAATCTAATGGTAGGTTAACATTTCGTGCTCTTTGTATTATGCAGTACATTGCTTTTATCGCGTTTGCTGTAAGTGATGTCATAAAAAACACAATTTTTTTATTTCTGTGAAGATTTATACCTAAATATGTATAATTATCAACATTTGCCAGTAAATAGAGGAATATAATTTTTTTATAACCCTAAATATGACTGTAGCGTCTGCATAGAGTAATACTAAAATGTGTAACCATACTGTGATGTCATTTCCATTTATACGATCAAATAAAATCCCTTCGCATCCTTGTTTTGTTAAATTCGGTTCAAAATCATTTTAAAATATTGAAAACAGTAGCAGTGATAAATTTTTGCCCTGTCTGACATCTGATTGACAAGGGAAATACTCCGATTCTGCATTATTTGATTGTACCATTGATTTAATATCACTGTACATATTTGCAACTAAAGTTAGAAAACGGCCCTCAATTCCAGCATTTTCGACAACAGTCCTACTCTCGTGACAGTATCAAATGCCTTTGTAAAATATATACACGCACAATAAAGTTTTGGGGGGGATAGTTTCAAAATATGCATTAATGGGTGGATAATGACTATATCATTCGCAGCTTGAAATTGTTTCCTAAATCCCGACTGCGCTGAAGTTGGGATATGATTAGCATCTAGAAATTTCGTCACTCGTTCATTTAGGATACTGATTAAATGTTCTCCGAAACAGCTTAATATCGTAATAGGTCTATACGAGTTTGGATCAAATGGATCGCCTTTATATTTGAAGATAGATTTTGTAATACCCGTCAGGCACGTATTTTAGGGAGTACACCACATATTATTGATTGCTCAATTTCACGAAACGTATGATATGTAATATAGTTTGATCTTTCGGGTGGGATATAAACAGTTCCTAAGTAAAGATCCTTTTCAAAATTAGATAGTGTTTTACATACTTTAGTCCAAAATATGTAATCGCATTTTTCTTGAGTTACGGATATTTAATCTATGTATATAGTTTTATATGCCAAACCAAAACCCCATGAATGCCTCACAGTGGCCACCCTATTTTGAAGAAAGGGAGTGTATCCAGGTATATGTAACTCATCCAAACTGTTTGTTTTTGTTTCTTGAAATCCATTTATGTCTCTTTTAGCTATTAGATAAAGAAATTCCTTGTATTCTAGGCGCTTTCTGGGGCCACATACATACCTATCAGTACAGTCATCATTATCATCAACATCACCACCATCATCAGTATATTCATCATCGCCATCTTCATCAACAACAACGTCATGCGCAACAACATTGGTATCAATATCAATATCACAATTACTAGCCAACTCAGAACAATGATTACAGCCTTCACATTATTAAGTACGAGTGAGTGAGTGAGTATGGTTTTACGCCGCTTTTAGCAATATTCCAGCAATATCACGGCGGGGGACACCAGAAATGGGCTTCACACATTGTACCCATGTCGGGAATCGAACCCGGGTCTTCGGTGTGACGAGCGAACGCTTTAACTACAAGGCTACCCGACCGCCCCTATTAAGTACGAGTTTGTTGGCCATTTGGTTTACATGAAATATGTGCTTCCTGGACTCCGCTAAAAGTACCTTGGGTACAGGTGTGATAATTCAGGATATCTCTGTGCGTCTGTGTTAGTGTGTGTTGAGAGACAATATTTACATCAGCAGAATTGTTTTCCTTATCTGAGGAAACATGGTTATTCCAAATATTTACAGTGTCCATTGTATCATACACATTGTGAACACAATCTGTGGTTTCATTTGCCTTGCTAAGTACATTTATCTCAGAGTCTTTCTCAGGATTATTTGTGGACAAAGTGTGAACTGTGGTATTCGTACTATCAGATACATTGTGAGTATGATTTGTGTTTTCATTTAAATAAACCAATACATTTACGTCAGAACATTTGTCAAGATTATATGCAGTAAGGGCACAGTTAATCAGTAAATCTGAAAAGTTCAAGTCATCAAGTACCTGGTTGACAACGTAACTGTTTACAGTTGTTTGACTTGAGAAATTTGGCCCAGAATGTGTACAGTTATTTGGGATAGGGTCAAGGTTATTACACATATTTTCAGTATCAGTAATACTTGTGTTTACATCAGGTTTATTTGGAATATATCTTTCAGAATGTTTGTTCAGCTTATGGTAGAAACCCCCATTTTCCTCAATAAACAATGTTGGTGCTTCTGTTCTACCTACATCTAATGTAGAACCCTCCTCCGGGAACTGCTCCGGAATACTAAAGGGTTTAACTCTCAATTTCCTCCCTGCTCTTTTAACTGCATCTCTCTCAGATGTATACGTGTATTTGGCTATCAATTGCGCGTAGTAAGGGTCGCCTGGGTCAGCTGGTGTGCATAGTCGGCCAATTGTGTAATTGCTGTGCTCTCCATATGTAATTCTGGCGATATAACGTTCCTGTGGAGCTTTTCACATTCTTCAAAGTTTGATTGGGTTTCTGAGTCTGAAATGTTGTTGAAGATCATTTCAAGTCGATGAGAGCTTCCTTGAGGTGTGTGTTCTCTTGCTGCAGATTCTCTATACATATAAGTGAGGTGTGAGCCAAAACTGAATCTTGTAATGATTTGATGTCTTTTTCCATGTGAACTTTACATTCTCTCCTTTCATCAAAACTTGAGCTCATATAGTTGTAGCCTTCTTCTTAGCTGGTTATATTTTCTTTCAGTTGATCAATTTCTTGTACTTTCAGTTCCAGATAGGAGTTTTGTGATCATGTTTGCATTTGAAACTTCAGTGGAGTTTTGAGAGCTTGCGGTTCATTGTGTTTAGCGTTGCCAGGATCTGAGAATCTAAGTCAATTCGGGGTATTAGATTATCATTAGTTTGTGCTAGTTGGGGTAGACTATATTCAAGTGAAGTGTCTGTCAGTGTGTCTTGTGACTGCTTTACAATGCTACTTGTTGTACCAGCGCTCATTGGGACTTGTGGGACTGTGAGCTCTGGGGTGTCACGTGTATTCGTGTCAGCTGTACTCACCGACGAGGAAGACTGGTTCTTACGTGTTCTGTTCTTGGTCATGTTCCTCCCAGGTCAGTAGTATGTTGAGTGCAATGGGATACACGAAAACCATGATCCAGGTGTCCAGGCAATGTAACTTAATGAGGCTCAACGAAACGGCAGCAACATGTTTGTCTGTTCGGGTTACACACCAGCCTAGTGCTGCACCATGACTGTGAAATTTATATTTTTTCGGTATTTTGTTTTACTAAAAGTTTAGGTAGGTCTAGGTCAAACTAACCAAGTCTAGTTTAAAAGCAGCAGAAGAGGAAAGGTTCTTTCAAAGAAAAAAATATATTTAAAGACATGTTTCCATTGACTAAGTGTTAGTCTAACACCATCCTTTCACTGCCAAATACAAGTTAGTAAAAAATTCTTTGACATTCATGTGTAAATGTTGAACAAATGGGAAGCCTGTATGTCAATTATAACAGATCCAGTCAGAGCCAAAATATGCTGCGCCATATATATACAGGCATCCGTGGAGAATTTTGCTGAGGGCACCGGTTCATTTTCAATCAATTTTAGCGTAACGTTAAAACATTCACAATACTCATGCCGCCACATGATATCGGCCTTTGTGCATCTGTTAAGCCTGGTATGGGTTTATTACAAGTGTTTTAATTGGTTTCGGTGAAAATTCCCACTTTTCATCTTACTGTTTCCACTGTGACCACTCATCGTTAATTGGGATCTTTAACTGAACAACAAAACAAAGTATTCATATTATACATTTTTTACCGTTTGCTTTGATAAAGTTTTGTCTGTTTATTATTGTTCATTGTCACCATTCACTTGTGTAACTGCTCACTTATCAGTTTAATTGTCAAATGCCTTCAATTTCAAAATGGATAATTTACTACAAACAGCAATACTTCAAAATGCTTCAAAACATATCTGATGATGACAGAATTTTCTTCATCAGTACAGAATTAGTTGCTTATCCCTCCTTACTCAATTACTTAATTAACTGCGATCAGTTGTCTGAACTGAACTTTATTTACACTCAGGCCGCTATCAGCGGCATCGGAGGTACAAAATTATTTCAACAACATAATACATATACATATAAATATAGAATATATACAAAAACATCTTGCCGATCATGCATGCATATTTATACAGATTTACTAGGGTAGCAATATATGTGCAATTCAAAAAGAGGGAGAGTTACTTGATGGGTTTAAACAATGACATGATGATTTTACAGAATTTGGTCAGTTTTCGCAATGTTCCTGGTCGTGAATTATTGAAAAGTAAATTCATTTTATGCATATTGGGTTTGATGTAGTAGAATCTGTGTAAAAAATGTTTTCTTTCGTTTTCTAAACAAATAAACAAATAATGAAATTCATCACCTATGTCAAATAATTTGCAAAGTTGGCATTTCCTTTCGGTTTAAGGTATTTTTCTTCATCTCCCAGTTTCAATAGGTAGATTATTATTACAAATTCTAAACTTATGTAAGACTCGCCAAGCGTTTTCCTGCAATACGTTTAAATAAGATTCGAAATTTAGGCAATCACTTTTTATGAAAGTCCTGATCGCCAAACTGTGTCAAATGTTTTTTGAAGATCTGCAAAGGCACAAAATAATTTCTTTTTCCTAGCTTTTAATAATTCCATGAAGTTATATACAGCACACATGTGATCACTGGTAGAATAACCCATTCTGAAACCTGTCTGAGGTTCCGAGGTATTGAGGTCTTTTCTATGAATGTTTGCAAATGGTTATTTAAAACTGCTGTAAAAAGTACTAAAACATCTTTCGGGGTTTTGTGGGTAACCTTTACCCTTAAAAATGGGTTTGATAACACCTACTAACCATTTTTCTGGGAATGTACCAGTATCAAGAACCATGTTAAAAAGTTTGATACAAATATCTATAAAGACATCAGTGGTGTTTGAAATATATTCATTAACTATTTTATCAAGACCAGTAGCTTTATTATTTTTTAAATTCTGCACACAGATTATAATTTCACCTCTTGTTATAACATTGTGCTTTCTTCCATGATTACTTTACGTACATTATCAACATCAAAGTCGTCATCTGCCGAAACTTCATTTAAAGATTTAAAAAAGCTGAATAAGGCTTAACTATCTGGTAGGTTTTCATCGCCAGACTGCCTTTGCTTGTGTCGTTCTCTGATCTTAACGCTTGGGGTGAAGCAGACTTATCGTTGTTTTTTGTTACGAGGTGTTACAGTGATAGGTGCATGGATATCTGAGAACAATGGTTCAAAATCAAGGACCTCGAAATCTTTTATAGTTTGGAAAACATTAGCGCTTGCTACAGCATAATAAACCAAGCATACTCCTTTACATGTAACTTTGCCAACTCCTTTGCCATGTCCAACTCGGACATTGACAATGTATATATTATCGTTTATACATAAATCAACTAGCTTATAACCATGTGAGGTTGGATTCCCCACATCCTGACTTGACCTTTCTGACAATACATCAGCACATTTTAGTCATTCATATAGTCAACAAAATTCGTTAGGGTATATATCTTCGTTGATAGAGCTTGAGTTTGTTGTAATAAAATATGACAAAGTATGTGTCCTTGCATTGAAATCACACATGATAAAAACACTATTGTTACAATCTGCTGATACCTTACACGAGATTTCATTATGTAGTTTTGGAAATGTTTCGTATGAGTAATATGGCGAACAATCTGGTGGGATATATGAGATACAAATATATATATTACAAGATACATTTAATATTTCATGGGAAGCGAGAAACCACATGGCATATTCCGAGGATTCGGTTATTCTGTGGAAATGCTGTACGTATTCATGTTTTATAGCAACGACTATACCGCCCGATTTTCTACCAGTACTTGTAATTCTAGGTTTATAAAACATTGCATATCCAGGAATGTCAATACAACCAAATTCATGTAGTTTTGTTTCCGAAAGCATAAAATTTCATAGTTTGTAACAAAATTCGTAAATTCAGGAATAAACAATCTAGATTTCAAACCACACACATTTAAGTAAATCAGTTTAAAACGAGAACCATTACTGTAACGTGATATGAAAGCGTCTGTTGGCGAAGGCTTTGATAAGGTATGGCATAGAGGAATTATTAATAAACTGAAAACTCATGGTATCCAAGGCGAACTATTAAAATGGTTTGAAAGTTATTTAGAAAATAGAGTACAACGGGTAGCAATTAACGGGTACAAATCTGACAAGAAAGCTGTACTAGCTGGAGTACCTCAGGGCTCAGTCCTTGGACCACTTCTTTTTCTGATATACATTAACGATATTGTATGTGCTATTGACAGTAACGTTCGTCTCTTTGCAGATGACATTATATGTTATCATAGAAGATCCGTCAGTGGCTGCTACCTGTCTTAACAATGATCTAGATACAATTTCACAATGGACCCGTAAGTGGCAGGTTACATTTAACCCAAATAAGACCGAAACCATCCAATTCTCACGTAAAGCTAAACCGTCTCTAAAGCCGAACCTACTTATGGACGGAACAATCATAAAAGAAGTCAAAAGTCATAAACATTTAGGAGTGACAATCCAAAGCGACTGTACATGGACTGATCACATTAATGATATTGTACAAAAAGTTCGCCCTATGATCAGTTGTCTGAGGAGTTTTAAATACCGATTATCACGTAAAACCTTGGATACTATGTATAAGTCCTATATCTTGCCAACATTTGACTGTTCGCATATTTGGGATAACTGTACGTCTGAGCAATCGCGTTTATTAGAAAGCTTACATCTTGATGCCCTGAGAACTATATGTGGTGCCGTTCGTGGTACAAGTCATAAGAAACTTTATAATGAAACTAAATCTCCATCCTTAGAAGATAGAATACTGCCAAAAATTAACTTTTTTCTTTAAAATGTATAACAACCAATTCCCAAACTATCTTTGTGATTTGATCCCAAACTTTGTCTCCGAAACTGCAAACTATAATTTAAGAAACAGTTCTGAAATACAAGGAATTTATAGCCGTACTTCCTCTTACGCCAAATCCTTTTTACCAAACACAATACACTTATGGAATGCTCTACCAAAGTCCAAAGAGTCAAGTAGTCTGTCAGAATTTAAAAACCTATTTACGACAACCGTAAATAAGACTTATTTTGACCTTAGCTATGGCACTCGATTCTGTCAAATCGTTCACTGCCGCCTCAGACTCGGTTGTAGCGACCTAAACGCCGATAAGTATGATAACAGACATTTAATTGACAGTCCGTGTTGCTCCTGTGGATATCAGAGTGAAAACGCCCTACATTATGTTTTTACTTGCTGTAACTTTACTCAGATAAGACTTAATATGCACTTTTACACTACCGGTTATAACTTGGATACTATTATGAACGGAAACAATGAACTTGCTCACTCTGAAAACCAGAAATTAGTTGAATCCGTCCACGATTTCATCATCAAGACAAAACGTTTCAGCTCTTCACAAATTAATAATTAAATTAACCGGACAATAACCTCATGATTGACTATTACTTTTGTTACAAACGACTTGTTAGACACACACAAGCTGTAACTTTCTATTTATGTTCATTTTGTATTTGTATCTGATGTAATATGTACAAACATATTATTTAAATAATGTCTATATCGATGACGTCACATCCTTCATTTCAATATGTAATATATATTGTTCACCAATCCCAACTCATTTCAATGAATAAAAATATGTTTACACCAAGGCTCATACACAGGTTGCTCTGTTCGTATATGATACTAACATATTTATTTCCATAAAGTGGAGGGCTTGGCAAACAAGCAAATTTTGCTTTTCTGAATGCCTCCCCTAAAAATGATGCATATACAAATTACAATGTATTGAAAGTGACATGAGAAATAGCATACATTGTATAATTGACATAAAAGATAAGTTTTGTTCTGTAAAGGTTTACTTACTGGATTATCTTTTCGTATACTACAGTTACGTTATTATTTACATCCAGCACAACAACATCGCAGTATCATAGAGCAAAGCCAACATCTCAGACAAAATCTCTAAATCTAATATCAGAATATATACGCGGAACAACAAAGGTTCCCGTGACATTGAATAAGATTTAATGCAAAGTTATGTTTTTACCAAATCTGAAACAATTTCAGTTTGCAACAGATAAAAGACTCCTGTAAGTGTTCAAATGTTTTAATTTGCCATACAGACTTCAGAAAATGCGTGAAGAAAACATGAACATGACAAAATGTCAATTCACAAATCAATGGCGTGTGTGTCCACCTCTGGTTGCGATGCAAGCAACACATCTTCGTCTCATGAAATGGACCAGGCGTCGCACAAAGTCCTGTGAGATATCTGTCCATATCTGCTGGAGCATGTTTAGAAGTAGACGCTGTCTGCACCACTGTAGAGGTGCTTGGCGGTGGTTTCCTGTCAAAATTGGACGTCTGGCAACAATCCCTGCACATCTGAGGCGACGACGTACGATTTGTGAAGATATTCGTCGAAGGCCAGGGATGCTTCTTGCAGTCACTGTTGCTGGCTGGAATCGATTTCGTAGGCGGGTTGTTCGAATCCAGTTGTCTTGTCGATTATTGGTTTTGCGTGGCCTGCCACTCCGGGGATGGTCTCTGACTATATTCGTCTGTTGCCAACGTTGCCATAAACACCAAATGGTGTTCCTGTGGACGTTAAATTGTCTTGCAACATCACGTTGACTCGATCCTGCTTCAAGAATACCAATGGCTCGCAGACGCTCATTTTCGGACAGGCGTGGCATTTCGTAATGTTGAATAATTGCGTAATGTTGTTGTTTTTCTGAGTGGTTGTTGTCAGCGCGATGCTAAACAATGCATATGGAACCCCGCTAACGCACGTTTTTTTCTACCCATTCTTGGGTAGTGAAATGCATGGGGCTTGCTTAAAAGTCAACTTTTGCATTGAATGCATGTTTTTTCTGTAGCTGCTGCGTTTTTGGGACTTGAATCCAAACATGTACTACAATATTGAAAACCAAACTTTACTTGTTTGAAAAATACACTAAAATATTGGTGTCACGGGAACTTTTGTTGTTGAGTATGATTATGTTCATATACACATACACACGACAATGGTCTTCACGCACAACATTTACCGAGATATTTACATTGTCATTTGCATTGACATTGTATGCCTACAGATGTGTTATGTCACGATCCTATTCGATTCGTTACGTCTTGCATAGTTGTCTATCTTGGGAATGTTCAAGAACATTGGCATACGAAGGTCTGAGTGCCAACATCGATTGTCACGAATCTTCAAACGGATTCTCACCAGGGAAACACCTTCTATTGTTAATATAAAGTCAACAGTTTGACTTGCTTTAAGTCCTCTGCGTTTAGCTTCTTTCAGCAGAGGGAGTGGATACTGTGACTTCATCCAATTCCTAGTGTGGACACTGTGCTCAGTGAGGCGTAGGCAGGTCGGTGGCCACAATGGGAGGTTACCATGTAACCCTGGTATGATCATTCATTTTGTTTTTTAAGGGTACCACACAAGTAAATTAGTGTGCGCACAGATATGCGGCCTCTATGAACTTCTAATGCAGCCCAATTCAATTTACATTGATTTAAGTTGACGCTTTGTTGCGTTTCTTTTCGTAACCCCTTCCAATCACTGCAAACACGAAAACGTCGTTTATTTCCGTATATGGTCATTGGACGGAAAAACGACTAAAAATTCATTAAAATTGATTAATTGGTTAGCGTCTAGAAAGTGTCCGGAAAAGCGTCGAGTTTTTCAAGCGTAAAATGGACGGAAAAACGATGCTTTTTGCTCCTCCGTGTACAACTGTTAACAGCCAATCAGATGGCGCTGGTCCCCCGACGGACGTGATGCCCAAGGGTTCCTTTCGGGAGCATTAGGTTTCGTATTTCTGGTATGCCTTGCTCTAGTATCTGTCGCGCGCAGTGCAGCGAGATTTGCTGATTAGTTAGTTTTAGGATATGTAACATGTTAATGGAATTCGGACACGTGCCAAGAAGTCAAACGAAACCATGTTACCAAGTTTATTGAGATAACATATCTCTCCGCTATGCACATTTACCTCTATCGGATAATGGGTTTTGTTTCATTTGGTTATAACAGTAACAAATTTTGCAATGTAAAGTTTACACGATATACGGCTTTTCCATAGGACGAGATGTGGGTCACAGGACGTGTTTCACGTGACTGTATTCTTGAAATGGCGTAAACACTGAGTACTTCCACATTCCTGGGGAAAGCCCTGGGAATTCCATAGTACGAATTCATACAGAAGCGTTGTTTCTCATCATTTAGAGCCTTTAATTTTGGACGTAGCGTCTTAGCATACTCTGGGAGTCATAGAGTTTGGTTGCATGCCCGTTCAAGGATACCCTCGCTACAACCCATCCTAGAGAAAAGAAACCCCCAAAAATTCAAACTATCGTAGTGACAATCTACAGCAATCTATGAATTTACCTTAGTATCTATTTGACACTTTACTATCACCTGTCAATGATCGGCCAATTGATCTGTGATGAAAAAGGCTTGAAATCGCCACAGGTTAATTTACAATTTCGGAAATATCTCCCGTCATGTTTATCGTGTCGGACATTTTGACGTCTTGTACTTAATGTAAATGTATAACGACGCTCTGTCATTGTGAATGACTTACTGAGGTAGTTCTTAACAGACTTTCTCATCTTAGGAGGTTTTTTGGGGAAAACATTTCTTGTAAACAAACTAAAACAGATGTTCCTCGCTTTTGGAGGAACTATTTTATTCCGAAATGGCCTAATAAAGCTAATAATAAGTCAAGGCACCATGCGTTTATATGATCTGTTATTATATGTGTTTAACAAATACGGTTTTGGGCGTTAATAAAATACACTGACGCAAATATATTCTAATCAAATCAGGTGATAATTGAATATGCTATATTTTACATTTTACATAACATCACTACACAAAATTTGGACAGTTGCAGTAACACACCACGGTGATCGCATTAAACACCACTTTGAACAGTTGTATCACGGTGTATCAGACTGATGTGGGATAAAAATCCGAAGTGGTTCAGGCCATCCAACGGGTTGTCGGGAAAAGGTGAGCGTATCCTGCCACACAGGTGGCACCCGTCACAAACACATGCAAGGACAAGTCAACTGTTCACCTGAACAAAGCACGGAAACACACAATGATCCCCGTCCTCACTATTACCGAGCATGTAAATCATATTGTCCGTCAAAAACATGGACGAGTATAAACAATATGTTCCTACAGGGAATACATGTCATACATTTGACAAAATGTATTGACTCAGAGCATCATTGTTAATCACAGCGTATAGACTCGGTATGCAGATGATCACCCATCCCATTATTGACATCCTTCTTGAAGAGCTATGAAATCAGAAGCTGCAGTAGCGCATTTTAACACTTTATCTTTTAATTGCCATGTTAGACTTCTATTTCATAATTCAGTTTTATTTGCACGGATCACTATGGAATCTTGGAAGGGACATTGTCGCGTTGACGTATTGTCGCATTGACGCCCTTACAAAATCAAGCAAAACGTGTCAAAGCGTGTCAAAGCGCGACAATTCGACAACGCGACATTTTGGCCATTTGTCGCATTGCCGCGTTGTCGCTCTTTGACTAATCTTTTTCTATATTTTACAAAAGGCCGACAATGCCGTAACGCGACATTTTCAATGTCAAAGTATGTCTCTTTGTCGCATTATCGCCCCACAAATGTGTATAAAAGGCGTAAAGTTCAGTTAATGTTACAGTTGGGGAGCGGTAACCAAGTTATACCTGTCGTAGAAGTTCAACTTGATACATGTACGTCTTGAATTGAAAACACAAGTCCGTTCGCGAGTCCATAACGTTTTATTGTGAGCTCTTCTCTAAAAGGGCTTAGTGGTCAACTCCCAGTTCCAAACACGCTGTAGACATCAACAATCCACATTCCTCCTGTGCAGTGATCGTCCGGAAGATCTTACTCTTGACCGTATCAGACAACTGACGAGTGCACCCCTGACCTCCAGCCTACAGTATATTGCAGTTGATATACTGCATGTCATACTGATTTGAGGAAAAGTTACAATATTCAAGATTCAAGATTCAATTTGCATTTATTTCATATACAACAGACTGACGTCATTTATCACTGGAATACTGCTGAGAGCGGCGTTAAAACAATTTGTTTTCATAATGGAGCGCTGCAGTCATTTAAAATAGAACCGTATACATGTGTAGTACCAACCCAATCACTCTGTTTCGAATATTCAGCAGCACAAATATATATTAACCAGCTGTGAGGAGAGATAAAAGATTTTTATAAGCAGTCAAATAGGGATGATAAAGGACACCTCATTGAATATGTTTACTTAAGAGCAGAGTTGGCCATGTTAGATGATATAACCAAAATCCAGGAGCTCCGGCGGGGGGCAAACTGGTCTTGTTATTGTGTGGTAAGAGCTGTGACGTAGGCCCAAGAGAATAAAGTGAAAAAGGAGACCAACGCAAGGCTACAATGATTGGGAAAGTCTAGATTTCGAAATAGCGAACGGTAATTAAGCCCTTCCTTATCATATCAGAGAATCTTGTTCAGATGACAGCCTAGCACTGGAAGTGCTCCCATCTAGGTTTACTGTAACAAAATACATCTGGGGCAGTGGGGAGAGGCGTAAATGTGTGTGTGTGTGTGTGTGTGTGTGGGAGGCGGGGGGGGGGGGGGGGGGGGATTACTGAGGGGATTACCAGGGTGACCTGGGATGGCTGATCTCTACACATGTGGTCATCATGAATCTGACACACTGCCGAACTGAACAAAGGACTGATGTTGTGTTTTAAGTGTGTGCTGCTTTCTGTAAGCGTTTGCTGCATACCCTCTATTTAACTATAAGTAGAACTGTTGGTATGGAAGGTAATGCTATTGACGTAGCTGTATCGTTTGGAAAGCAACAGTTACATATTGATCACTTCAGGAAAGATCAAAGACAGGTGATTGTAAGTTACCTCAGAGGAAAGGATTGTCCTTTTTTGTTCTCCAACAGGAACAGGAAAATCACTTACTTTTGAAATAGCACCATTCGTGTTTAAAAAACTTAATAACTCCAAACATGCTACTGTGATTGTTATTTCACCCTTGGTGGCACTAATGACAAAACAAACAGGGAAGTGTTCATCTATTGGATTGAAATGTGTTTATTTGAAGGGTTAACATGACCCTACTCCTGATGATGATGATGATGATCTTGTTCATGTAATGGACCAAATATCAATTCAGGATATTCAATCTGTTGACACTGACATAATATTTGTCCAGAGACAGTTCTTGGAACACAGCGTAATGTCATTCAAGACCTGACTAAAGAGAAGATTTTGAAGGCAATTTTCATTGATGAAGCACACTGCATTGCAAAATTGTAAGTATAAATATTAGATTTTGCATTTCGTTTTGTCTGTCAAGGCATGCCATGTTGAATGAGAGAGCATGGTTTTACGCATCTTTTGGCAATATCCCATCAATATCACGACGGGTACACCAGAAATGGGCTTCACACATAGTACCCATGTCGGACATCGAACCCGGGTCTTAGGCATAGCGAGCGAATGTTTTAATGACTAGGATGGTGTGCATATCAATTACTGTTTTACAGGCTGCCTTTATATAGCTGCAATATTGCTGATTACAGTATGAGACGACATTCACTCATTCACATGTTTTATGATAAAACAAGTATAAATTCACAAAATATTCTTACTACCCACTATAAAACTGCACAATCTAAAGGTATAAAAATATGTGCACTGATCACAAATAGCTATAAAATGTATGCAATATGTGTCAAGATCACTAAATATCTAATTCGAAACTCATCAAATCAAAGTTAAAGCACAAGTATTAATATTTCAAAAATGTACATTTGTCACATACAATCACTTCTACAATCATCATGAACTTGACACATTGTTGCTCCGAAACAAGGGTTAAATTTGTAAGTTTGGCCGCAGTCCCAGGTAGAGGCATTTTATAATGTATGTTAATGCCATTATGAAAAAGGAATGCATACATCCACTGCTAACATTAGCTAAGTTAAAACACTAAAGTTGATCTTGAATAAATCAGTTTAAAAAAATAATCATCTAACAACAATTGTTTTTGCAATAGATATGTTGATATTTTTCTTATAAGGAGTTGAATTTCATAAAAGAAATCGGCCAATTTTCAAGCTGCTGATTATTGAATTGAAGTTCAACATCAATCATGCATAACAACATACAGAATATGTATGAATAAGAAATGACAAACAAACCCTAACAGCTTAAGATATTCATAATGCTCGTCTTGACTAGAGTTTCACTTTAATTGTGTATTTTTCAGCGGCAAGTGTAACAAGGGTGAAAAGAATATTAGAAATATTAGAAAAGGCCTTTCGACCAGCGTATGGAACACTTGGCGAACTCAGGGCACTAGCTCCAGGCATACCAGTGATTGCACAAACAGCAACTGCAACTAAGTCAACCCGAGATGTGATAATTAATGAAATGTGTATGTCCGGCTGTGAAAATATACTCCTCAGTCCCAACAAAGAAAACATCAAGTACTGGCAGATATCAACCAGTGGCAACATTCGCCAGGATTTTTCATGGTTTTGGTTAGTTACCCTGTTGCGGTAACGGAATCGACAAACACCAAGGATGCAAATATTTTTCCTCAAAATCAAGCAAATGGGTGATCTCTTTGACTTTCTCAAATCTGAGCTAAAACATGATGCGTTCATAAACAATAGTGAAGACGGAGTTAACAGTCATACAAATCGTCTTTTTGACATGTTCCACAGCAAGACAAACAGGGAAGTGAAGAAATATGTGTCCCAGTCCTTCATAGATCCAAATGGTTTCAAGAGGATAGTCCTTTGCTCAACATCATTCAGCATGGGACTTGACTTACAAAGTCTGGAAACCGTCATCCACTATGGTCCAGCCAATAATGTTGAGGATTATATTCAAGAGACAGGACGAGCAGGCAGGGATCCAGAAAAGCAGGCACATGCTCTTCTTATGCAGTTTAGACAATGTCTCAGTGACAGGCGGAATATTTCGGATGAAATGAAACAGTATGTCAGAACCAACGTATGTCGACGAGTTGAGCTACTGAAGTCATTTGACCAGAACCCTCAACAAATTCAACCTTTGCATAAGTGCTGTGACAACTGTGCCATATCTTGCAAGTGCCTCTGTGACTGCATCGGCTCATGTACATGCAATACTCCATGCAGTGAATGTAGATGTGATATTCTTGTGTTGTACAAGACGTCCCTTGACTCGAGTGATAGCTCATCATCTCACTCCGACTCAGAACATGAAGATCATGAAACATCCAGTGATAGC
Organism: Haliotis cracherodii; assembly: GCF_022045235.1. Classification (NCBI taxonomy): domain Eukaryota; kingdom Metazoa; phylum Mollusca; class Gastropoda; order Lepetellida; family Haliotidae; genus Haliotis; species Haliotis cracherodii. The sequence continues at coordinate 70,984,598 of NW_027266297.1, forward strand.
GACATTGCAACAGGGTCTCGTTTTAGTCATGTGACACTGAATTACACATCGGAAGAAGACTGAAAGGTTCAGATGTCATAGTATGTGCGGCTACTGAAGACTTTCAGACTTTCTGAAATCCAATTTTGGATGTCACTCATATTGAGTGAGGACAGTGGATCCTGCATGTTCTTGAATTCTCTGTGGCAGTGGCTTGTTGCCGCATTGAATAGAGCTTCAACGGCGTGGAATTGTTCTACAAGTTTCAGAATATCACCAGAGGGATCAACAACTCCATGCCTTCCCGAACTTTGCTTGCAGAATGCCAACTTGTCGTATTTTTTGCATAATTCTGCCATTGACAGCACACTTCTGCTGACTCTGAGAATTGTCTTATCTGTGTACCTCCTCCTGTAAGTATGTACACCATCTTTGAAAGCCCTGTTGCAATGCTCCAAGTCGAGGTCGTTGGGATGATTGGTGTCGACTCTGCCTTGATGGTTGACTGTGCGGTTCCATATCAATCTATAAGCCTGCCGTTCAAATAGGAGAGCATATGCCTTTGCCTGTGTTTCAAGGAGACCATATGCATACTTTGGACATTTGCTTGCCTTGTAGTATAAACAGAACCACTTTACTAGTCTCATCATTCTGCCACTATCTCCCATCTGAATGGAATCGTTGTGATTCATTCGAAGAAGCCCAAGCATGAGAGACAGACGGGTGTACTGATACACAGATGATCTTGATTCTGCTGAAGATGTGGAATCCTGATTGTTTTCAGCATTATATTCCGGATCAGAATGTCCATGCAAACGTGCCTCGTGTTTGCGGAGAGCTTTTGGTCTCTGGTAGAGTTTTCCACAGTAACTGCAGGCTAGTGTGTTTGATGGGAGACCATGAGCTGGCAGTTGAGGAACCTCCGGTAAGACGTGCTTGTCTACAAACTGTTTTGCATGACCTAGAAAATAGTCAATAATTTCATATGGATTGCCAACAGCACCCATGTAACTTGGCGTTGGGACGGAAGTGAGGTGTTCCATTTGGAAGTGATGTAGTCCCCCAGTTACGATGTAGGCGGTGGTGACCTTTTCCATGAATTCAGAGCACGGGTAAAAGTTGTCATGAGGATCCTGAGTAACTTTCACCGCATTAATTGTGCTCCTTGCAGCATGCAGAGTGCCAACAGACTTGTTCGAGGAGGACGAGTACAAGTGTTTCCATATAACCTGAAAAAACAAATGTGTTCATTAGTATCAGGTAGTCAGGTATTACACAAAGACCAGTCCGTTACAAAACAATAAACCAATTTATAAACCACACATTAACTGTCCTTCTGTTGTTAAATCGCAATTACAGAAAAATAAGTTATTATACATACCTTAATTAGAAATTCAGCTTGGTTATGGAACTCTTCCATCTTTGGGACAAGTCCTTGTAATCTGGAATTTGGTGTAGGGCCATCTCCTAGTGCATGATGGGCTTGTTTCTGCCTCTCAAAGGTGAGGTAGTCCCCTCCGCTGAGCACCTTCTGTGGTGGAGAACAGTCACTGAGTTCAGCATAGGGAATTTTTTTTTTTTAGAGTCAAGAAGGATATTGTGTAATATAAGATTTCAGAGACTAAATGTTAGTCTAGTACAAGGGTATCAGTATCGCATGGAGAACTGACGTTTGGGAGAATTCAGCTGGGGCCAGTGTGGGTCAGTGTAATCGGATATATTGTGGAGTTTTGGGTTTGGGCTGTTTGCTGAATAGAACAAGGACTCACAAACAAGGGCACAATGCAGAGATTAAAGCATCACCACCTCTGTTTATATCAGATATGTTATTGTGATTTTTGAACAATTGCGAGTTATTGTATACTCTGTATTCTTTCGTCATGGTAGAATATGTATTTTCTGTGTTGCTTTTTGAATTATCCACAACTTATGAGAACTACAATGTAAACATCTATCTGGAGATATACAATAATACTACTGAAGGGCATATCTGAAAAATGGGACTAATCGACTAATATTTCTTTCTAAAAACTGTCCGTTACAGGCATTCTAATCATTATATTATACTTTGTATAGTTTAAAAGTTAAGAAATGTTGCATTTCAAATAATGGCAAATTGTGTATCTTTCTACATATTGAATTCATTATAATTTCTGCAATAAAACCTTAACATCAGATAGTGATATACACGAATATGATCAATACTGTGATAAATGAATTATTAATTTCGTATTATGAATTAAATAAATTAAAATATGATAGTACAAACAAGTTATTTTAATCTGTTCGTGTGAGTAGGTAACGAAAGATTGAGGCAACTCACTAACGTAACCATTTGTGAAAAATCAAATATTAAAAGTTTAGGGGTTTGAACATGTGCATTGAAAAACAGATAACATAAGTTTTAATAAATAAAACTAAATATATAGAAAATAAAAGTTTAATTTCTTATTGTTGGAAGGTGTTTAATAATAGTTTTTGTTTGATTGTTGTTAAACGCCGCACTCAACAATATACCAGCTATATGCCGGTTGTTTGTAAATAATCCAGTCTTGGCCAGACAATCCAGTTATTGACATCAAGAGCAGCGATCTACGCAATTGGGATACGATGACATGCATCAACCACGTCAGCGAGTCTGACCACCCGATCATGTTAGCCGCCTTTGTACAAGCATGGGTTGTTGAAGGCCTATTCTAACCCGGATCTTCACGGGTATTATGTTTAATAATAAGGTACAATGAAATTCTGTATATGTTCATAATAAGTGTGTATAAGTAAATGGATAATATATCCATACAAGCCATTTAAATGGGTTAGACTGCATACTGTTCAATGATGAACTCTTTTACAAGTCCAGATTTCAATACATGTATTTGATATTCATAATAACTCCACAAAAACTTCACAATGGCGACAAAACGGTACCAGCATCACAGATACCTATAATACATTTTTGAACATGAGATACATATAATTACTTTAACGTTAAATCATGTATCTAAAAAGTAAATTAGAAGAATTAAATATATACACTTCCGACATTTATCGTATTTCTGTTCGTTTGGAGAGAGAAGTAGTGACAGTAGTGACTGGTATCTGATGGGTGTAAACAGGTGCAAACAGATCACGACGGCGATACAGACCGTGAAGTAGTTTGTCTCACAGTCCCTGAACCATATTGGACATATTTGTTTCGGGGTCTGTATGACAGACAAACCTAATGCTTTTAAGTATAAAGATAAGTAAGTATAGCTGTTGTATATATTCAAATATGTTTGTGATTAACCCGACCTTGAAAAACAATGAAGGATGAGTGGTAACTATTTATGTCATTATTTCAAATTAGAATGATAGCACATCAAGAAAGCATGGTACTTTAATATACGTATCGTGTTAGCCCCTATAGTGTTTTAAGTAAGAGCAACATGTATATCGAGAGTAAAGGTTTGGTGCGTGACTTATCACACATTACTGTCAGAAAGTGTGCATATTTTGTTTATCGGCAATAAATGACATAAGGCGATTCATGCGGGTAAACACGATTTACTTCAGATAATGTCAGTGTATATGGTCACAAACCGTGAGTGTGGGTTGTTTTTTGTACGTTTATTTCTTATATGAGATATCAACATTGCGAACAGCCTATTTAACGGTGTTAAATTAGGAAAAAGTACACGCTTTAAAAATATTTACCCGTACTTAAATAATAATGACTCCCTAATTAGAATCCAACCGCGGCAATGCCAGATAAATCCATTTTATGAACAGGAGGGTTTGAATTTGGTCTTTCCCGCATATTCTCACAATTTTCTCGTCGATTAGCTGTACCTTTTCTCCCGATACCGATTGTCATTTCGCTCTCACTTTCGGATGCGATTGTTCGGGCATTGCATTTATCTACCTTCTCCAGCTACATCTATTGGGAACAACCCACTAGACACTTCCTTCTCACAAACAACGTCAAATTAACGACGTCCTCAAGTTGCGAGTGCATGTTCGAATCTCCATAAATGACGTTATGATCGAACAAGGGCAGTAAAGTTGATGGTACAGACAGATAACAGAGATCATTTTACAAATGTGAAACCTCATTCCGCAAAGGAAGAGGCGAAAGCTGAAACTTTACAGAACAAAGGCAGTTATTTCTAGTCTCTTACTGCCTCTCGGGGATACATTTAATATAACAAATATTGTGTGTGTGTGTGTGTGTGTGTGTGTGTGTGTGTGTGTGTGTGTGTGTGTGTGTGTGTGTGTGTGTGAGAGAGAGAGAGAGTGTGTGTGTGTGTGTGTGTGTGTGTGTGTGTGTGTGTGTGTGTGTGTGTGTGTGTGTGTGTGTGAAGAATGATAATTGTAGTTCGAGTAGATATGTAGAATGCCCGGCCAGTATTACCTTTGAGACACCACATTTTCAGTCATTAAAATGCGTAAAACATTTATTGAGTAAACGAAAACACTATAGGTGAGTGCAACAAAAGACAGGCACCAAGTCTGCATGTATCAATACTCATACCTGCCACATCCTCAACCACTTAACTTACTTACACAATCATCTCACTACATGTTCGCCAACCCTCGTATCACAACGCACGCGCGCACGCACGCACGCACGCGCACACACATCGCGTTCATCTTTCCCCTTTATCCCTACAACCATCTCATTATGTCTACGACATCATGGATACATGCGCATGCTTACATACATAATCCATCCACGTTTAAAATATATATAAAAAATATATCAGCAAACAGAGAGTATTATAACTCAATAGATTTCATCCGTCATCACAGAAAGAAGGGCAGCCTGGAATTTCAAAATGGCATCAGAATACACTAAGACGTTTAGCTGGTCAGGAGGTGAGAGCGGAAAATTACGATCAACTTCAATTACAGATCACCATAACGAATATCTAAAAGTGTGAATAAAGATCACAGCTTGCTATAAAGTGTACTTCATCCCTGCATATTTAGCAATATCCTTAGCTATAACATTTATATCTAAATGCTCATGCAGACAAAGACCCAAATGTTTATAGGCATGACCATATTATGTTCCACGCAAATATCTCCAAATTTAAAAACAAAGCTAGATTGAGGCTTTGAAGGCAGTAAGAAGTGATACACACAAGGAAGAAAATGTATGGATGTCAACGTCTTTATTATGAGGAACACAACGTTTCGGCGTATATACTTACTCCTTCATCAGGCGCATTAACGCTATGAGGCAGAGAACATATATATACACCTGTAAGAACATCTGAGAGAGTGTAAATGTAGGTCTGTGGGATATTACATAAAACATTCATCTTGAGCGGGATGTTAGTTCTAGTTGTGTGTGTGTGTGTTGGCGAAGGATGAAAACCAACACGGCCACCAGTCACTAAATTTACGTCACAATCATTCTGTCTTCTTTCACCTATCTCCCTCAAGGAGACGTCTGATTAAACTCTTCGTCAATGCTTCGTCTTGCCCAAACTGGTAACTGGTACCAGTAGCAACGATACAATGGCGTACAAAGACTTACAATGAGTCAAGCATGCGTCACTCGATTTCCATTTTCTTGCATTTAGAAAGCACGATTGATTGTTTGATTGATAGATTGTTTGTGTTAATTGATTGGTTGATTGATTGAGTTGTTTGATTGAGTTGTTTTATTAAATTGTTTGATTGAGTTGTTTTATTAAATTGTTTGATTGAGTTGTTTTATTGATTGATTAACTTGTTATACTGATTTATATGTATTGTTTTATGAAGTTGATTGATTATTTTATTGATTGTTATTATTGGTGAGTGAGTGAGTGAGTGAGTGAGTGAGTGAGTGAGTGAGTGACACTGGTATTTCCGGATCTGGCAACGGGTCACTGGCTCAGCGTCACAGATCTAGATATATCTATGCAGGAATAGGTCATCCATGCGGATAGCGTAATCTCGATTAATGTATTCAGGAACCTTCTGAGGTGGAATGATTATAATATTTCACATAACCGTTAACGTACTTCTTGAATGTTGTCACGCCATTCATTCAGACAGATCTCGAAGATATGTAATTATTTATGCGAGGACAACGGATTGGACATCGCGAGGCCGGTTCACAATCCGTATGAATAGCCCATTGCATCTCCTGTACAAAAACTTTCAGAGCCACAAACTCAATGGATCAGATAAAAGCAGGACTGCTTGATTCGGTTGAGGTCAACTTCCCATGACATAAACCCCTACTTGACAACCGCTTTAAGAAAGTGCCGCCATTCATGTACATAGCCCTGTGGATGAATGAACGACCTAGCGAGGCCAGTAGCGCCACCTAGTGAGATAGTGAGAAGACAAACCGAGAGTTGAATCTTCCCACATTGTGCCTATAATATGCAAAGAATCGAACCTGGACTTTCGGCACGAGGAGCGAACGCTTTTACCACTAGGCAACGCCAGCGGCCTTGATCATATGATCAACTGTATGTGTTTTCATTTTTCAAATGTTAAAGTTTGCAATCACAGATAATGTTTATCACTGTAAAATGCAAGGATATCAGCCTGTCATCACCATCATCATCGTCGTCGTCGTCACCATCATTATCATCACCACCACCATCAGCATCGCCACCGGTATCGTTATCACAGGTATATACGGTACTCCACACAGAGATTAACGAAGGGCATCTATTTGATCAGGGGTTATTTAAATATCCACAATAGCTGTGTGTCTGTGTGTATCCAGTTTCTGTCAGTGCAGAAAAATACCAAATCGGTCAGCTGTGAACACGGTTCTTCAGCATCGGGCATCAGCTGATTTTCTTACGTCCTTGACACACAAAGACTTCTTGACATGATGTAACTTACAAGGAGAGGGGATAGTCGGATTGCAGACACGAGGTGGGTGTCGTCCAAAGAGTGCTACGAACTACCAGAATCCGTTTAATAGATCATGCTTTCTGTCTAGGAAACTATTCATTACTGCTGTACAGTATCAAATATATTAAAACAGTGAAAGAAAATAACGACACCAATTCTCAAACTGTTTAAAATCATATTCCCAGGATATATATACACAACCGGGCAAAAGAAAATGCCTGCCCTTCTAATGTCACTCCTCTGTACTGTGAAATTGCAACCCCCGTGTTCCTTAAGACGTAATGTGCACGTCACCTGTTGTGAGACACTCATTGATATGATGCATGTAGTATCGCCTAAGATACCCGAAGCAAATATATCTCCATCGAATAACAATGGTGAGAGTGGGGGGATAGGTGATGGATTTAACAACCAGTAAGCTCATCTTGAGCGTCGGTTTTCGTAGATGGATTAGCATATGAACTATGATTCTCTTTAATTAGAAAATAAAGATCCACGATGTTCGGCCTGGTAGAAGTGTGTAATCAAACCGCACAGCATTGGTCTTTGATTGACTGTGGCGCCAAACAAACTCATAGATGTACTTGATCTGAATGTTCATCTAAATTGTTATGGATAGTCACGGAGCCGTGATCCAGAGAACAGGGTGTCATTAGATAAAAATGAAGTAATAATAGGATTACCAGAAAAACGGGGTATAACATCCAAGCCAATAGGCTTGGCTCAGGTAAGTAAGTACACGATTGAAACTGACCCATAAGTAGGTATGACAGGCTAGTCGGGTATTGCTAACTGTATATGTGAAAACAAAGTTATTAAAATGAATAGCAAAACTGATGAAAGTCACCAATAAACGTGTATAAGTGTTATATCGTCACTGCAAAAATAATAAGTGTTTGTATTTTGTATTAACTTTCAAATACGTGATATCTGTATTAGCGATATTGTCTACATTCCACCGGTGAGTAAGCGTTAGGCTTACTATCTTGTAGTATAAATGATGCAAGAACTTGTATTTCTGAAGACATCACGATACTGTTTTTACGATGCATCACGTCTGCACTAGCGCTTGATAAGAACCTTGTGTTTGGGTATTTCTGTAGTTTAAATTGCTGCTCTTGATATTGTTGATTAAACTTTGATACTATGAACAATATAAGGTTATATGAGAGTATGACTTTAGAACGGTAACATGCGTTAATGTATATCTGGAATATATATAGGATGACATAAATAGAACAATGTGTAGTACGTCCAGATTAGTGTATAGGCAACATTTGATAATTCAATTCAACACCTCTCCTTTTCAGAATACAATGTATGATTCTGGTGCACTTCCATTTGACTATATAGCATACAATAAGCTTTCGGGTCCCGTTTGGATCGGTTTGGGTGGCAGCTTAGATATCCATAGAATAGGTTCATCTCGGAATCTCCCATATAACTGGGTCTCCTCTTCAATTTAAATGGAGTTACTTGTTTCTTTCAAAACTATACAGTTTTAGAGACTAAGCATTAGTCTGAATGGACATCACCAGTTTGGAATTTGAAACTAATCTGTTAACAGTAACAGGACACTGCTTAAGTGCCATGTACAAATGAGAAAGTGGAATCTCGTCAATTAGGCGGACGAACCTTAAAACTATTAATAAACATTAAAATAAGCTATATCGGAAAAAATATATATGCATATAATATCTGGCAATATACACCAAGATCACCTTCTACAAAAATAAGTTTTAAAAGCCGGTTGATATTCGTTTGCGTATTTGACGATTATATAACTTTCGAAAGTATAAATCCCTTTCCTATACTCAGACGTTCCTGAGCCTTGCGCTTTCCTAATTATTTTGACTAAAATTATTACCGTTATCATTGTATTAGTTAATGGGAAATGCGTGCCGATCAAGTACTTGCAATAAATTAAAGCGACATTATACGATTCCGAACTTATCACTAGACTGTGTTTATGAATCATTGTCAAATAGTGGTGACATAGTGGAAACAATACGCGAAGTCGCGCATCCACAGAACGGACAATTTGGACAAGGCATTATGCAATCCGCATGCGCAGAACGATTGTTTTCGGTACATCCGCTAAGCGCTTAGAGTACAGCGTCAAACTCGGGCCTGTAATCTTACACGCAAGAACTGAATGTTACAAATACAATTTTATAAAAATATGTTTAGTTCCATTCAGTCAACATAAATGTAACTTTGGTACATGAGGTATATACGTGTAGCAATTCATAAAATGTTAAAACATGATCAGATATGGGTGTGTACACATATTGATAGACTAAGAAATAAGGCTGGTACTTCCTTCCATTTTCTGTCGAATCTCTTAATACTACTATTTTTCATTGCGATGAATTTTTCTATTTTACATACATTTTTCAATATTTGTATGAAAAAAGGAAAGCATAATGGAGTTTTCTTAATGCTTGACTGGTGAATGTATTTTTTGCAAGAAGAATTATGTGGTTGAAGAGGGAGTTGTCTCTCAAAATGTTATTTATGTATAAGTTAGCTGTGATAGAAAATCTGCCATTTATTGCTTTTTCCATGATTTAGGGATATTTAGCATTACTCTGTTGTAGTCAAGTATAGTACCTTTAATTTGAAATTGGTTTTCTAATTCTTCAAATGTTAGAAATCTGTTGTTGCTACATAAATCTTTTAAACTATGAATACCCTTATTAAACCAATGTTTTAGAATGAAATTATTTTTAAATTGGTGATTGAACCATAATGGCTCTGATAAAATTCGTCAATATTTTGTTTATCAACTTTATGTTTTCTGTAGTAATCACCCCAAATATTCAATATATCCCTCCAAAAGGGATTTTTCAGAGTAATAAACTTATCAATATTTGCTCACACAAGGTTATCTGTTTTGATTGGAAGTTCTTTAATGTTGACAAAGTCGGTTTTTGTAAACTTGTCCTTAAAAATTATAATTTCCAAGAATCAATAAATTCTCTATCATTCTCAGACCACCTTATTCATATTTCCTTATGAAGGTAGTTCTTTTTTTTAGTCTGGTTTGTAATTCCAAATGAATGTATACAATAGTTTATTCAATTTGCCAATAAAATCATCAGGTGGGTTTGGAAGTGCTGAAAATATATGAACTAATGTTGAAAGAGTCAGAGTCTTAATAAATGTGATATTACCTATTAATGTTAGATGTCTTTTTTTCCAGCTTCCCAGTAATCTATTAATGTGTTCGAGTCTCTCTTTTTTTGTATTTATTACCCATAGATCATGTGATGTGGGATTAAATATTATTCTCAAGACTTCAAAGTTTCCCTCATGCGAGTTTAGTATTATGCCTTCAAAGAGTTTGATGCTGCTTCCTGCCATTGAACCTATCCATATAGCTTTAGTTTTGTCAATATTTACCTTAAAACCGGATATTCTACAAAATTTATTCAAAGTATCAATTGCAGTTCTAAGGCACTTTTCAGATCCATCTAAAAATAACTGTATGATCTACATATTGACCTAATTCATACTCCATATCATTTATTGCTATTCCTGTTGTGCCTTTATCATTCCTAATCATTATTCCTAGTATCGCAGCTACAAGCGAACATAGGTAGGACGAAAGTGGGTCACCTTGCCGGCATACTCTTTGGTTCTGACAAAAGTGGAGAGATGTCCATTTTGTATTACACAAGATGAAGCATTCCTAGTTAAGATATTATCCCATTTTATTATGTTTGGCCCAAAACCAAATTGTTTCATAACCAATTCAATAAATGTTTTGGAAACTGGGTCAAAAGCCTTTTCCAAAATCAATAAGTAATAAAAGTCCTGCCCTATTTTGCTCTTTCAGCTCATACATGATATCATACATGGTTCTCAAATTTCCACTATGTATTAGCGTATCTAATGTTTTCTTAATTCTGTTTGCTACACTTAAACTAGAAACCCAACCAGGCCAGGGCTTTTGTTATTCTTCAATGATTTAAACACTTTTGCAAGTTCAAACATTTCAATAGGTTTTTCAAGGCTATCCGCAAGTTAGTCTAAAACTTGTCTGATTTCAAAGTATGTTCCCTTTCAGAACTTCTAGATGAGGATAGGTATTTATAAAATTCTTTTTGTTCAGACAGTATTTCGTCACCTTCAGTGATGACTTCACCATTAGCATTTATAAAATTATTAATAGTTTTTTTTGGTAAGTTCTGTTTTCCATGTGACAACAATACTTAGACGGTGTTCCCCTTCGTCATACCATTGAATCCTACTTCTTAAATGCCTTCCCATCTCTTCATCTTCCTTTAATTATTCTAATTCTTCCTTATACTTTGATAAATCCGAGAAGCTTCGCTCACTTACTGACTGAAAGTCATTTCTTATCGTTTCTTCTAATTCTAAAAACAAAATCCATTTTGTTTAGTGCTTTCGCTTTTTTAATTTTTTTTCTCAGAAAAGATGAGAATGAAATGGATTTTCCCCTTATTTTCATAAGGAGGGTTTCCAAAAATAGAGAATCACTGATGGACAGTTTTAATTCAGAGTCATTACTATTTCTGAGACTATTTTCATCAAGTGCCAAATCTGCATGTTCCTTTTTGTTTCAACAAATGTTTTTTTTCTTAAGATCCACATAATCTTTGTTATACAATAAAGAGGTATTGAATTTCCAATAACCGCCACCCCTTTCTTTGGATGAAGAATCTGACAATGTCATAGTAATAGCAGAGTGATCAGATTTATAGCCAGGTAAGATTGAGGTATTGAATGTCAAATTACCAATATCACCTGAAACAAGAAAGAAATCAAGCCTTGCCTGTTGCTTTGGATTCTTTTTCCACCAAGTAAATTTCCTTACATCTTCATTTCGTTCTCTCCAGATATCAACAAAATGAAGATTTTCTAGAGTTTCTAAAACTATAATTCTTGCGCTTGGATTGTTAATACTTTTATAATTTACAAGATCCATAGTTGGATTCAAAACCAAGTTCCAATCTCCACATATAGCAGTAGAATGATTTTCAAATTCCTCAATATTAGTAAACAATGTTTTATAAAAATTTGGATCATCCTGGTTTGGTCCATAAACCGTAGCTAGAGTCATCCTTATGCCTTCAATGGTGATATTTGCTATAATAAAGTTTCCATTAATATGATCAATTTTACATTTATGTATAGTTGTTTCTATGTTATTTATTTATGAAAATACCTCCCCCCTGGCATTTGACACAAAGGGTGATATGATACACTGTAACCCCAATTCATTTTTCATTGAATTTTCATCTTCTTTACTTATGTAATCTTGTAAACAAATTACCTTACTTCCTTTTGCTTATTCTTTTGTGCTGGCCCACGGCAATTAGACGAAACTATATGCATCTTATTAGCCATTGAGATAACACATAGATACATTTAATTTATTTCTCTGTTTGTTGCCTACTGCATTTAATATTTTATTTCAATTATATAAAACAAATCGTAAATACAAATACAAATTATTAACAAGGGGAATATAAATACTAATATCTTTACATAGACACTTTTCACATCAAGAAGTTGACTCATTGATCTATGAAAATTTAATTGATATTTCTTACTTATGTAAATGCAAAATATTGTTTAATATTTCCTCATCTACGTACCAAACAATTTCAGGAGGCACAAAGTTTGCTTAACGTTAAAACAAACTTCACGATACTCTGGTTATTGCGCTAAGAAGAATTCAGTACCAATCAAAGTGAACAGTATATACTGAAAATCATTAAAACTGAGCCGATGTTATGAAAAGCAATCATTAAAACTGAGCCGATGTTATGAAAAAGCAATCATATGATAGTCTAAAGTGACAATTATTAACAATCAGGCAGTTTGTCAACATAAGGACAATATGAATTTGCACCTCGTGTTATTTGTAGAACAAAGGTGATATGGTCCTACTTCAAAGGAACTGTTATTTGCTCAGTAACGCTCATTACGCGTATATATAGAATACTATACAACCTCCTGTGTAGTACGGTTTTTAGGAAACGAGTAACAGTTTTGTATAAGATCAACTATTTGCGAGGTTCATAAAAAAATGGTATTACGCGGTAGCTCGTTGCGTATTTAATAATTTCGTATTACAAAGTAAATTAGTGAAAACGATCAAAGAATTCCATCCTTGTTTGTCTGCGTGAGGGAAGATATATTTATTTCATATTTACTAAATTAGATATTAATTTATCGTCCGGCCAGAATTCACAAATTTCATGTTAGCAGTTTGGGAATTTATTTCCCACAAATTAAACCACCAGAGGTGGTACAGGAGCATATATTATAGAAACATATATATTTTCATAAAGTGGAGGGATTGGCAAACAAGCAAATTTTTGCTTATCTGAATGCCTCTCCCAAACATGATGCACATAAAAATTACAATGTATTGAAAGTGACATAAGAAATAGCATACATTATATAATTGACATTAAAGATAAGTATTGTTCTGTAAGTGTTCAATTTCTGGATTATCTTTCGTAACTACGGCTACGTTGTTATTTACATCCAGCACAACATCATCGCAGTATCATAGAGCAAAGCCAACATCTCAGACAAAATCTCTAAATCGGCAAGAAGATATATAAAATAAGACTATGCACTGATTTCGTAGCCTTTTACGAAATAATACATATTTTGCATTAATGTACTGTTTAAGGGACACGTAAGAAAGAAATAAAGTGCATCTTGCGTGTGATAGCCGCAACAACATGTCGGGCTGACGGATATAAATCTGTCAAGGTTAAGATCACTGCAGCCAAGCCTGAGACGGGATTGTATAACCGGACAGAATCTTGATCCATAATTTACATCAAAGTATATACCATTCTTATCATTGCTTCTTATAAAACTTTTAAAATTTACTAAGCTACTGGCTTTGGTGTATTCAATACGCATGGAGTTCCAAATATTAACTGTATTTGGAATAAATGATTTGGCATAATTATGTGTTTTACACATTATGTTTTGCAGCTGTGAGCAGTTTCTTAAAACCTCAAATTATAATCACTTGCATCCGACACTCTATTTGGAACTAAGGATGAGAGATAATCCGGTACTAGATTAATTTGTTAACCATTTTAAAAAAGATATTTAACTTTTGCAAATGTCTTCTTTCTTCTAATGACGTAAGATTTGTTTCCTTATAAAGTTTGCCTTGACTAGTTCCACGAACAGCCTAACAAATAGTTCTGAGTGCATCTAGATTCAGTTTTTCAAGTAGTTACGCCTGTTCTTTTGTGCAGTTGTCCCATGTGGCAACAATAGTCAAATATCGGTAACATGAAAGATTTATACATAATTTCCAGTGTTTTTCTTTTTAAACGATACTTGAAACTTCTAAGAAAGTGAATCAGTAGACTGACTTTCTTAACTGGCTATCAATCTGATCGTTCCACATACAATCTTCTTGGAGAGTAAGTCCTAGTTGTTTATGAGAATGAACTTTCTGAACAGTAGTGTTACTCATTTTCAAAACAGGAGCATATATCCAGTGTTATACAATACTGAATAATACACCAAGATGTCCATGTAAAGATTAAGCATTTCTAAGCAACTTAAAGAGACGTACAATAAATCTTGTACAATAAATCAATAAATAACCTTTTTAACAGTTTACTAACATTTTGGAAATGGCAGAACGTAACCCGAGTCAACTTTAAAAACCTTCTTCTTTATCTTCTTCTTCTTCTTCTTCTTCTTCTTCTTCTTCTTCTTCTTCTTTTTCTTGCAGTTATGCTAGACTACACACAAACTGAAAAACATACCTATATTTAGCCAGCTATATTTATTTGCATAATACACAGATTCACATCAAATCATTACGTTGATCATGATTATTAATTTGTATATTTCGTTGTTATCGTTATCCTGAGGATGTTGTATATAATGTATTTGAGAGGTAATGTATAAGCGTTTACGCTTGATTACCAACTCAAATTCTTTCTCTGAATGAAACTAAGTTTAAACCATATACATGAACAGAATATAAGGGAAATATAATATTGCATATAATATGTCAATTAACATGTTTATTGCATGTTTATGTCACTCAGTTACGATTGAAAATGTCCAAAAAACGTCCACATTTTCAAGGCACAGTACAAAATAAGCAGCGTCTTCTACAGGCATCATCTACGTGTCATCTGCCCTGCTAGGGCGTGGCGTCGTCACCTACTGTGACTTCAAAAATGGACTTACGTCAGCAATGGTCTTAACATTACGTCAACCATGGTGTCAGCATAACGCCAAAATTGACCTCAGCATTACGTCAACACATGGTCTCAGCATTATGTCAACAATCCGCATATATTTGTATATAAATCGCTTATGGGGGATAATATTGTAAAATGTATCATTATAAATTCTCTCTTCCAGTGACTCACAAAAGGACTAACTGTGGACATTTACGAGGGACATAGCCAGGTTATGTGCGCCTAATATCAACACATTTTCTGATGATTGTCATACTGAACTGTTATCAAGGTTGCACCACTAAGCCACCCATCTTATATAAAGGCACATACACGGTTGGCATCACTGGTGTTGAAGTCATGCTGAGAAGGGATCATGTGTTATTCCTCACCGCTGTGTTTGTGGTGACTGGACTCCTTGTCTTCACTACCTGGGAACCTGAGCAGTTCATGGCCATCCTGGACACAGGCTATTCGAACTTCACTTATCACTCTTTTCTCCATCCAAATGGTTCAAATGCCGAGTACAAAAACGTTTTGGACGAAATGGTGCGAGGAACGTGGACACCGAGGAGCGTGACGTTTGAAGAAAGAGAGAAAGTTGAAAGATTCTTGATAGCTTCCAGAGGAAAGTATTTCGTACCAACAACCTTAGCACGCCCCGATGGTGTTTGTGGAAATGCAACTTTTGACTTTCTGAAAGGCCTACAACACCAGGCTCTGTGGTTCCGACCCCTGTGTGATCCGTTTGGTCCAACGCCATGTTGCTATAACAACAAGTGCGTGTACAAGACAGTGAAGGAATGTATGTGTGAGAACTGTTTTGACATGCGCAGACCTATTAATGCTGAACTTGCTGTTTGGAAACCATCCAACCCCAATTGTCACATCTCAATGTTGAACAAAGACGATGCGTGTGAACTAATTAAAGGGGCTACTATCTACTACATCGGGGACTCGTTCTTGAGGCAGATGTACACAGTTACCGTCCAAATACTCACTGACAACTATAAGGACTCCATTTTAAAGTCTACAACACCAAAAGGTTTGTTTGTTTAGTTAGTTGGTAACGCTGTACTCCAGCTTTATGACGGCGGGCCGTAAAAAATCGAGTCTGGACCAGACAATCGAGAAATTTACACCATGAACATCAATCTACTCAACTACGATGACATGCATCAACAAAGGCAGCGAGCCTGACCACTCGATCCCGTTAGTCGCCTACCCCTAACGTTATGTAAAGCAACTATGCAACAACTATTCTATTGGTGTATAACAACCATGCCAAACAATTCATTTCAGTTGACCGTACACTTTAACTACATTGAATGTATCTGATTTCCCTTCTATCCAATTAGTAATATAAATGTCCCCAGTGCTGTCACGCCTTGTCAATAAAACAAATTCCATTGTTAATTTGGACACCGTTTGAATTCATGTTTCGGTTGCCATAACTTTGGCCTATGATACAATTACTTGAACTGGGCCTATGTTACTGCTGGTGGCTCCCCGAGATGTATCATAAGCCCAGTAGCATTTATTAATTATGCTGTCACCCTCTCTCTCTCTCACACACACACACACACACACACACACACACACACACACACACACAGAGGGGCGGTCGGTTAGCCAAGTGGTTAAAGCGTTCGCTCGTCATCTCTACACTTCTACACAGCAGACGAAGTTCAAGTTCAGATATCGTCTTTGGTTTCAACAAAGTTAATATATGCGCAATATCTGTCCCACATGTCGCTACATGACAGGGCACTGCTGTAAGATGTTAGGCTGTGGGTCTTCGGCGTGACGAGTGAATGCTTTAACCACTAGGCTACCCGACCCCCACCACACCCCTGACTGATAAGAAGCAAATCGATTTCTTTTGTTAGATTTTGTGTATTTTTGTGTAACACATTCAAAGACATTTTTATATAGGCATATCAATTCCTTGAGCGCAGATTCGAAATGTATGTATTGTATTTAATTACCCCCAGTGGAAATGTTTTGTCTATTAACAGGGTGTAGAACTGATAACACAGACCAAACATTTATTATCTTCATTCTTCATGTTAAGAATGGCTTTCTTATGGGTAAGATTGTCTTGAAGGGGAGCATAACTTCTTGCAGAAAGAGGGACATGCTCTGCTGTATTAACTTGAATGTGAATAATTTTGTCTACAAACCACCCACTACCCTCTGCTTGGAAATCCCCAGAGGCCGAGTATAATTTTATAAATGTTAGTGCGCTTTGTTTCCCAACTGCTGTTTGTGATTATAATGTGTTGCATGTTTCCCCACTGCTGTTTGTCATTATAGTGTGCTGTGTGTTTCCCCACAGCTGTTGGTCTTTAGAGTATGTTGTGTTTCCCCACTGCTGTTTGTGATTATAGTGTGCAGTGTGTTTCCCCACTGCTGTTTGTGATTATAGTGTGCTGTGTGTTTCCCCACTGCTGTTGGTCTTTAGAGTATGCTGTGTTTCCCCACTGCTGTTTGTCATTATAGTGTGCTGTGTGTTTCCCCACTGCTGTTTGTCACTATAGCTCGCTGTGTTTCCCCACTGCTGTTTGTCACGACAGTGCGCAGTGTCTTTCCCCACTGCTGTTTGTGGTTATAGTGTGCTGTGTTTCCCCACTGCTGTATGTGATTATAGTGTGCTGTGTGTTTCCCCACTGCTGTTTGGTATTATAATATGCTGTGTTTCCCCACTGCTGTTTGTCATTATAGTGTGCTGTGTGTTCCCCACTGCTGTATGTGATTATAGTGTGATGTGTGTTTCCCCACTGCTGTATGTGATTATAGTGTGCTGTGTGTTTCCCCACTGCAGTTTGGTATTATAATATGCTGTGTTTCCCCACTGCTGTTTGTCATTATAGTGTGCTGTGTGTTTCCCCACTGCTGTTTGGTATTATAATATGCTGTGTTTCCCCACTGCTGTTTGTCATTATAGTGTGCTGTGTGTTCCCCACTGCTGTATGTGATTATAGTGTGATGTGTGTTTCCCCACTGCTGTATGTGATTATAGTGTGCTGTGTGTTTCCCCACTACTGTTGGTCTTTAGAGTATGCTGTATGTTTCCCCACTACTGTTTCTCATTATAGTGTGTTGTATGTTTCCCTAACTAATGATGGTGATTTTAGTGCGCTGTGTTCCCCAACTGCTGTATGTGATTATAGTTTGCTGTGTTTCCCCACTGCTGTTTATCATTAGAGTATGCTGTTTGTTTCCCCGCTGCTGTTTCTCATTATTGTGTGCTGTATGTTTCCCCACTGCTGTGTGTCATTTTGTGTGCTGTTTCCCCACTTCTGTTTGTGATGATATTGTGCTGTTTCCACACCGCTGTTAGTCACTATAGTGCGCCGTGTTTCCCCACTTTTGTTTGTGATTATAGTGTGCTGTGTGTTTCCCCACTGCTGTTTGTGATTATAGTGTGCTGTGTGTTTCCCCACTGCTGTATGTGGTTATAGTGTGCTGTGTGTTTCCCCACTGCTGTATGTGGTTATAGTGTGCTGTGTGTTTCCCCACTGCTGTATGTGATTATAGTGTGCTGTGTGTTTCCCCACTGCTGTATGTGATTATAGTGTGCTGTGTGTTTCCCCACTGCTGTATGTGGTTATAGTGTGCTGTGTGTTTCCCCACTGCTGTATGTGATTATAGTGTGCTGTGTGTTTCCCCACTGCTGTATGTGATTATAGTGTGCTGTGTGTTTCCCCACTGCTGTATGTGATTATAGTGTGCTGTGTGTTTCCCCACTGCTGTATGTGATTATAGTGTGCTGTGTGTTTCCCCACTGCTGTATGTGATTATAGTGTGCTGTGTGTTTCCCCACTGCTGTATGTGATTATAGTGTGCTGTGTGTTTCCCCACTGCTGTATGTGGTTATAGTGTGTTGTGTTTCCCCACTGCTGTATGTGGTTATAGTGTGCTGTGTGTTTCCCCACTGCTGTATGTGATTATAGTGTGCTGTGTGTATCCCCACTGCTGTATGTGATTATAGTGTGTATCCCCACTGCTGTTTGTCACTACAGTGTGCTGTGTTTCCCACTGCTGTTTGTGATTATAGTGTGCTGTGTCCCCCACTCCTGTTTGTGATATTAGAGCGCTGTGTCCCCCACTGCTTTTTGTAATTATAGTGTGCTGTGTGTTTCCCAACTGCTGGTTTTGATTATAATGCGCTGTATATTTCAGGGTGGCGGGAGTACTGTTCAGGGTGGATGCAGCTACTGTGCGACTACTACTTAAACTACGCCGCTCCCGTGTGTGGCGGCCAAACCAACGTCATCCATGTTCAACTCATCACACACGATCACGGCCCAAGGTTACTCAGCTTACTGAAAAGTAAAAAGAACCAGAAGTCTATTTTCTTTGTGGGCATTGGTATCCACGGGACCTATAATGAACAGCTGGTCTGGAAGAACTTTCTTTCTCCATCAATCAACTTTCTACACGAAAGCGCAAGAAATAAGATAGCATGGCCAAAACTGGTGTGGGTGTCCCCCCACGCTCCCGGAATACTGAAAACCCCACGGGTTCCAGGCCAGAGTTACAGCAGCGTTGTCAGATATAACGCCTTCATCAACAGCCATGTCAGAGCAGCTGGGATACCAATACTGGACACCTTCAACATGACAGACGGCATCATGAGCTACGATGGGGCACACTACGGGTTCGGAATTAACATGATCAAATCTCAGATTGTGTTTAACTACCTTACACATCTGCGGGCACATGGCATATGGTGACTCAGAAAGTGTGAGTGTGTACCGGCATGTGATGCATATTTAAGCAATAGTTGTACATTGAGGGATGGGGTGGGTGAGTTAGAAAGTCCTATTTTGCTTTTTTTATGTTTTATATACTTATATCATTTCATTTGTTTGTACCAACTATGATAATAGACCTTTTATAATTTTAATGTAATTGGGCATCTAAAATTAAGCTGTATTTGTATAGGTTTGGTTTTGTGTATATTTGGAGGAGTCAGGGTGCCGATTTGTCTAAACTGTTTATATCTGAATATGTAACACGTTTGGAATCGGCTTATGAACAGGACTAGCACACTCAGCCAATGTTGGAAGCTCAAAGATGCAACATTATGCTCTTTTTAAATCTACCTTCACTGTGGAATATTATCTATCACTTGCCAATTTTGATAAATTTGGATCGACAATGGCTCGATTCCGCTGTAGCTCCCATGCTTTACCTGTGGAAACAGGTAGATACAATAATACTCCCAGAGACCAGAGGTTTTTGAAAGACATGTTCCATGGCCTATGTGGGGGACGAATATCACTTCTTGTTAATTTGTCCAGAAGAGTTTCTTGTTCATCCCACGTTATCTAAATTTTAATATTCTAATGTCAAACAGAGAAAAATTAGAAATACAGCCATGTTTGTACATCACGCATTGTCTTACTGTTTTGTCGTACTGTCTTCTGTCTTTATTATGTTTATTCAGCAAGGTTCCGTATGCCATCGGCCCATGTCACAGCAGTTGCACATCAGCCATTATTGTAATTGAAATTTACATCAGCACTTTTGTCCTTTTGTTGCATAGACTTATGAATATACATAGCCAAATTTCTTATGAAATTACATTTATCATTTGAAATCAAGACATTGAATTTATGTAATGGGGACATACATTGTAGTTTCTTGGAATGTACTGTTCACGCAATTCGGCATACACCGTGCATACAAACAAGAAAGATGCTCATCCTCAACGAAACCGTTTTTACAAACGTTGCAAAACCTTTCATTTCTTGGAACATTTGCATATCTGCAAGTCTCAATTTTTAGTTAGTGAGAGCTACATCTGAACGTTGCTAAAGCTACGCGAAACTTATGGATAGACACATACTTAATATAATACTCTTGACACACTATAGGTTTATACATAGAACACTTGAATGTTTTTGCACCAGGTGACAAGGTTACATGCCAGTCTTGCTGATAAATACATTTTGCTCTTATCATAAATTCTGATAAAAATGATTGAATACTACCAATGCTTTGATTATCCGAAACATAGCCAAATCCCATTTTGAATAATACATTTCTTAACTTTGAAGCCCAATTGCTTTTATCATGACTCATATCTAACAATATCATATTAGAGCATTTCTTTAGTAGTCGCGAGTCTGGCATGGATATTAATTTATACCAATATTTTATACACCGCTTGTAGGCATAGACATATACAGGGTATCTCCGATACTCACCACGTACAACATGATTTGGAGTTGACGACTTCACAACCAGAAAATTTCTGCATGCCTGGACATGAACGCCTTCAATAACTCTGCTAACCTTACAATCTGAGTCAAATTCTAGTCCCCATATTTCAGCACCATACAATAACATTGACATAATTTTACTATCTAAAACTTTGCAGAAAACATCATACGGCAAAGGTCTAAGTTTCGAAAGGTATTTTAAGATACCAAATAATGCCTTTCTAGATTGCAACGAAGAATTCATGAAGTGTATATTCCAGGTTAACTTACAAGAAAATATTATACCCAAATACTTGTAAGATGAAAGACATTCAGTGCACATGCCTTCAAAATACCATTTCTCTGCCTAGAAAGAAAACCACCGTTCTTAAAAACAACAAGTTTAGTTTTATCTAGATTTGTGTTTAGGTCATATTGATGACAATACCGTTGTAACGCGTTAATTCGTTTTTGTAAACCTCCAATAGTATCTGATAAAAGAACAACGTCATCCGCAAACAAAAGTAAGAATAAATGAGTCAAGGCTGGATGCAACTGGATTGGATGCCAGGATAGCATGACCTTTTTCTACTTCATCAATAAGATCATTAATAAGCAATGAAAATAACAAGGGGCTTAAGACACATCCCTAACGAACGCCCACGTTACACTCAAACAAATCTGAAACTAAAGTATTAAATTTAACGTACGATTTCACACTTTCATGAATAGACTTGATACAACCAAACATTTTTTGACGAAACTCCCTTGTGTTGTAGGACTGACCATAATTTAGAACGATTAACTAAATCGAAAGCCTTAGCAAAATCCACAAATAAAACATACAATTTGCCTTTCTGTTTCCCCAAGAGACGACCAGCAACAGACTGTAATATGAAAACATTATTCATAACCAAATAACCCTGCCGGAAACCGGCTTGCTTGCGATTCCGAATTTTTTTCATATGCATCTCGACCCTCAATTGTACCATGGACCGTAGGCCTACAAAAGTAATGAATAAATGAATAAAGAATTAGAACTGTGTCATAAATATGCGATTAAACCATTTTATCTTTACATTATCTGTCCTGTTTGCGTTTTCGTGACTGAGTATGGTCTGAACAGTATTTCATGGTGTGTCACCTTGATGAGAGAGGAAACTTCACTGAAACCAGGCAGTAATTCACCGAAACGGTGCAGCACGTCACTGAAACCATCCACCCCCTCGCTGAAAATTGTATCCGGGTTCGATGTTGTAGTGAATGAACTTAAACCGACTCACTTGGCTGTTTCCGCTTGACCCACTGTGATCATTGATCACAAGAAGTGATGTTTCGACACACACATGTGTAGTATATATCATTTACTCAGATCTTTGGGTGGCAGATTTCAAAAATACTGTATCTGAAGCGAGAGGGAACAACGTTCTAGTGTCTGGGTTATCAGAACATGTCAATTATCCCCCGTGAAGTAATGTTGGAAGTTACTTTCCAAGACCCGGAACTTATTAATTAATTAATTCTCACGGGACAGATAATTCGTTATTCCTCCTAGCTCACAAGTTGCCGTGCGTGTGGTCCCAATTGCGCGGATCGATGCTCATGATGTCAATCACTAGATTGCCTGGTCCAGATTCGATTATTTACAGACCGCTGTCATACAGCTGGAATATTGCTGAGTGCGGCGTTAAACAACAAAGAAAGAAAGAAATCGATGCATTAGGGTCGTATTCTAGGAAGGACATTTTGTTACAGTTTTGGGAGTGTTGACGGAGGAGGTAAATGAATCTTCGCAGATATGCCGACAGAAGATCATGGAATGACTAAGTCAGACAAAATAAGGAATGGAACGAACGTGATATATTACGTGCGCATCGCGTGGGCAGAATCTTTGAAGATTCATGACAAAAACCAGTAACAATGAAATTCCTCCATACCCAAGATAGGGAATGTGTGCTGCGGACCAGACAATGTTTAAAAGACATTGGTGTCAAAGTCGCAACAGATCTGACAAAGAGGCATTAACAAAGCACGAGAGGAAGGGAAGTTTCTTACTATAAGAGAACGGAATAAGTCTGCAGCTGACTTGGGGATGACCAAGACCCATCATTTTGTTCGTGTGAAAGAACAATAAGCATAGGTGTGTGAAATTTCGCAGGAATAAAATCAAAACTAGGGTCACATGAGGTCATGGATTATTTCTAAAAAAAAATCTATTATATTTTTGATAGAAACTTGGATTCGGGATAAAGACTTTCAGCTAAAGCTTAATGACTATATATGCAGCAGTACACCTGACTTAGATGATAGAAGAACCTTTTGGAAATTATTCGTCGGACCAAATCAAACATAAGGAAAAAACAATATATCTATCGAACAGTGCTTGTTTCAGTATTCGAACAAACATTCCAGTGGCATTTCTCACACTCCAGACATCCTCGGTGTTTATTTTGAGGATGATATATCATATCATATCCTCAACACTGAATAGAGGAGAAATAATAGATGCACGATAGTCTCTGAAGAGAAACAAAGCTTCAGGAGCAGATGAACTTCGGCAGAATTCTGACAAGAAAGTAACGATAGTGTATTAGTACTTTTTACTTAGTTTTGAATCGGCGGAAATTTTCCAGAGGAATGGTCAAAGTCTATTATAATCCCTATTTATTGAAGTGGTATGAGAAATGACCTAAATGCTTATCGTCGGCATTTGGTGGATCACCAAAACTTGATCCTTAGCAAACTACGAGTACTATATGTTCAATTGTATAAATTTCTTGCCCTCGTCGAAGGGGCCATAGGGTAGCCTAGTGGTGACAGGGTTTGCTTGCCACACGGAAGATTTGGTTGGACTCCCTACTTGAGTGCAGCGTGTATACATCCTGGTCACAGCTGCACCATTCGCACAGGCAAAAGTGTTCAGACTTCTCAACAACAGTTGATGCTACAGTGTGTCATACTGTTGTCCGTAAATATTCTTTTTGACATTCGATGTATGATCAATTTGAATTGTGTCTCTTGTCTTAGGCAAATCTACAAGTATATGTACTTGCATATAGTAATTTGATAAACAACGTTGTGAGTGAGTGAGACTGGTTTTACGTCGCTTTAAATAATAATCCAGCAATATCACGGCGGGGAACACTAGAAATAGGCTTCACACATTGTACCCATGTGGGTGTGGGTGTGTCTGAATCATTGTCGACGTACATAGGTGGTGGATAACTACATAGCTCACATCAGAACCCACAATTGTTAACCGTACAGTTAACAGAAAAAGAAGAAAATATTTTATCATGTGTCATTAGACATAAAAAACATACAACATCAGGCCATAAAAGGCCGATGAGACACAATGGACAATGAAAAACATTATTTATATAAAAGAATTATAACTTATAGGATTGGAAAACCCGATAAAAATGGATTACAATTTTAAGTGAGGAAATGTTGCCTTTTCAAATAAGTGCGGCAAGAGGTTTTATATACGTGTTACGGTTCATTAAGAACACTGTCTGTTCCACAGGATAGAATGAAATAAATGTAGGATCAGACTTTATAATTCTCAACCATAAATCATATCTTAAGTCAGAATAAAATGGACAGTTAATGAGAACATGTATCTCATCTACTACAGCTTTATCATTACATAATTTACAAATTCTATGTGATAGGTTTAGCAAATCTACCAATTTCAACTTGTAAGGGTAATGTGCCGCAGCGTAACTTGCTACGGATATTACGATGAGACCTGTTCATAATATATGTAACATAGGGTTCAGCAGACAGCGAGTGTTTGAACAATCGATAAGTACGAAGCGTATTTCCATTTTGTAAACCTCCATCATTCCACAATTCTGAATATCAATTATGCTCATCTAACGCTAATAGCTTATATTTTTTTAGGGGTAAAATCGAATTGGGTTAAATGCAGACCGTCAGAGACAGTTAGTTCTAAACTATTAAGAACATCCAAAACATTGTTTACCCAGGATTTACGGAATTGTGGGAACCATTTACTAATCTATTCTGTTGTTGTCTGTGAATCTTGCATATTTACTTCACTACAAGAAAATAAACACATGTGGATGCAAACTAAACGAGATAACATTATGTACATGTATGTATATGTAACAGGAATATAGGAATGGATCACTGAATATCAGCTAAACCGTTTTAATGCACGACATTATGGGAAATATCGCTCTCTCGCTTTCTCGCTTTCTCGCTCTCTCGCTTTCTCGCTTTCTCGCCTTCTCGCTTTCTCGCTCTATCGCTTTCTCTATACGACTGATCACGGTCATATGAAAGAATCGGGTGTTCTTTAACTTCTTTTGAATAGTATGTACTGTAAATCTTGAAATTAACGTTAGAGTTAATTATAAATGCAAAAAAATGAGATTAATTAAAATTTGCATTTATGTCTCAGAAATGACTGTTAGTAAGACGGCCTCACTGCACATTTTGAATAGCGGAAATACCAACTTGAATATAAAACCAATCAACTATCTATTTCCACATTACGGTTTACTGTGAACAATATGTCATTCAAACACTAGAAATTACATAATGCACATCCGGTAGTATTACCATTGCTAGGGTGAGGACTTTCAGTTTGAGGACATGTACTCCGCAAACAGAATAAACATTGATATAACCTGAGTGTTGTTTTTAGGAAAACACTATTGTCGTTTATGAAGCACACAACTCAGTGCAAAAAGGCGGTGTTATTTGCTGTTTGTTTTGATAACTAGGCCTGGGGGCGGGGAATTCAATAAAAATCCTATATAGGGATAAATAAATCAAATACTTTTTACGCAGAAATCCGAGGGTTGTTACAAAAGCACCTACGTCTGTACTGTTAAATTATGTTTAAGTAGATAATAAGAATTTCAACATTCCCTCCAAATGTATAATTTAAAATGTGACTGGAAAAAATCTCAGCTCTCTTTTATGATTAAAACCCACCTCAGCCTCCGCCCATTGAGGTCAGATTTAACAGTTCATTAATGTTGTTTTACGTATATACTTTTCATGGTATAGAAGCACACAACACATGCAACCCATATATTGGTCAAAGGGGAATATTGCTATATCGCGAGAAAGCGAGAGAGCGATAAAGCGATAAAGCGATGTCCTGTCAGCGAGAGTGTTCAGTCGCCACAACAACAGGCTTACATTGTGGTCACAGCTACACCCCCAACAGCGCCGACGAGAGTGTTCGGTCTCCCCAAAGACAGGCTTACACCCTGGTCACAGCTACAACCCCAACAGCGCCGACGAAAGTGTTCGGTCTCCCAAAAGACACGCTTAGGTTTACACCCTGGTCACAGCTACAACCGCCAACAGCACCGACGAGAGTGTTCGGTCTCCCAAAAGACAGGCTTACACCCTGGTCACAGCTACAACCCCAACAGTACCGACGAGAGTGTTCGGTCTCCCCAAAGACAGGCTTACACCCTGGTCACAGCTACACCCCCAACAGCACCGACTAGAGTGTTCGGTCTCCCAAAAGACACGCTTACACCCTGGTCACAGCTACACCCCCAACAGCACCGACGAGAGTGTTCGGTCTCCACAAAGACACGCTTAGGTTTACACCCTGGTCACAGCTACAACCCCAACAGCACCGACGAGAGTGTTCAGTCTCCACAAAGACACGCTTAGGTTTACACCCTGGTCACAGCTACAACACCAACAGCACCGACGAGAGTGTTCGGTCTCCCAAAAGACACGCTTAGGTTTACACCCTGGTCACAGCTACAACCCCAACAGCACCGACGAGAGTGTTCGGTCTCCCCAAAGACAGGCTTACACCCTGGTCACAGCTACAACCCCAACAGCACCGACGAGAGTGTTCGGTCTCCCCAAAGACAGGTTTACACCCTGGTCACAGCTACACCCCTAACAGGTTTCACGCCGCAGTTAGTAATAAATCCCTTTTATCCTTCCCTCACGTCAGAATGATGAGATCTGATTGGTCCACGTGATCTCTATAAAATAATGTGTAACCCGCCTTGGAGGGTAATAAATGTCTCAGCGGGGAATAAATCTCTGATATCCCGCCACGAGCATTACAGGCTGCACGGGTCTTCTGGCGACAATCCCTGCACATCTGAGGCGACGACGTACGGTTTGTGAAGATATTTGTTGAAGGCCAGGGATGCTTCTTGCAGTCACTGTTGCTGGCTGGAATCGATTTCGTAGGTGTGTTGTTCGAATCCAGTTGTCTTGTCGATTATTGGTTACGCGTGGCCTGCCACTCCGGGGATGGTCTCTGACTACATTCGTCTGTTGCCAACGTTGCTATAAACACCAAATGATGCTCCTGTGGACGTTAAATTGTCTTGCAACATCACGTTGACTCGATCCTGCTTCAAGCATACCAATGGCTAGCAGACGCTCATTTTCAGACAGGCATGGCATTTCGTAATGTCGAATAATTGCGTATTTGTTGTTTTTCTGAGTGGTTGTTGTCAGCACGATGCTAAACAATGTATATGGAATCCCGTTAACGCACGTGTTTTTCTATCCATTCTTGGGTAGTGAAATGCATGGGGCTTGCATAAAAGTGAACTTTTGCATGGAATGCATGGTTTTATGTAGCAGTTGCGTTTTGGTGACTTGATTTCATACATGTACGACAATATTGAAAAACAAACTTTACTTGTTTGAAAAATATACTAAATTATTGGTGTCAGAGGAACTTTTGTTGTTGAGTATATTTACAGAAAACCTGACCTGGCAATAAACTCAAATGTGAAAAAGATAATAATAATAATTTATTATGAGAATCTGTAAAAGGAGGCTAACGGGATCGGGTGGTCAGGCTCGCTGACTTGCTTGATACATGTCATCGATCCCAATTGAGTAGATAGATGCTCATGATGTCAATCACTGGATTGTCTGGTCCACACCCGATTATTTTACAGACCGCCGTCATATAGCTGAATTATTGCTGACTGCGGCGTTAAACAATAAAAGTATAATGAGAGGCTCGCCATTTTCCGCATCAGTTTGATAATTCGTTGTACTTCATGTATCTGAATGATCGACAAGAACTTTATCACAACATGTGAAACACGAGACTAATAATTTATTTAACACATCCATAAGATAACATCTCGTAACATACAATATGTAGTTTGTAACAAGTATTCAACCGAATGTTACATTTACGTCTAGTTTCTTGAGCGTTCCATAGGTTTCGCCTTCGAAGCATTTAGAAGCACTTCCTGTGCACAATGGATGGGCCAGACTCATCGTACTCCTGCTTGCTGATCCACATCTGCTGGAAGGTGGACAGAGAGGCAAGGATGGAGCCACCGATCCAGACGGAGTATTTCCTCTCTGGGGGAGCGATGATCTTGATCTTCATTGTGCTTGGGGCAAGGGATGTGATCTCCTTCTGCATTCTGTCGGCGATACCAGGGAACATGGTGGTACCTCCTGAGAGAACAGTGTTGGCGTACAAGTCCTTACGGATATCAACATCGCACCTCATAATAGAGTTGAATGTGGTTTCGTGAATACCAACCGTTTCCATACCCAAGAATGAAGGCTGGAAGAGGGCCTCTGGACAACGGAACCTCTCGTTACCAATGGTGATGACTTGACCATCGGGCAACTCGTAGCTCTTCTCCAGGGAGGAAGATGATGAGGCAGTTGCCATTTCCTGCTCGAAGTCAAGGGCGATGTAGCACAGTTTCTCCTTGATGTCTCTGACGATTTCTCGCTCAGCAGTGGTGGTGAAGGAGTAGCCACGTTCAGTAAGGATCTTCATGAGGTAATCAGTCAGGTCACGGCCAGCAAGATCCAATCTCATGATGGCGTGGGGAAGAGCATAACCTTCATAGATGGGGACAGTGTGGGTGACACCATCACCAGAGTCCAAAACAATACCTGTGGTACGACCGGAAGCGTACAGAGACAGAACAGCCTGGATGGCCACATACATAGCTGGAGAGTTGAAGGTCTCGAACATGATCTGGGTCATCTTTTCACGGTTGGCCTTGGGGTTGAGGGGAGCCTCTGTCAGGAGGACAGGGTGCTCCTCCGGAGCCACACGCAGCTCGTTGTAGAAGGTGTGATGCCAGATCTTCTCCATGTCGTCCCAGTTGGTGACGATACCATGCTCGATGGGATACTTGAGAGTGAGGATGCCTCTCTTGGACTGAGCCTCGTCACCGACATAGCTGTCTTTCTGACCCATACCGACCATCACGCCCTACAACATAGATTCATTACGTTATGTGTTACGAATTTTTACGTGTATGATTCAAATAAGGTATTTATGGCAGTAGAGATTGCTGGAGCTATACTTGTGGTGATTGTCAGCGGCGGTAAATGACTGAGAAGCTCGTAAAATATCGAGCGCTGAAGTGACCAGATTGTTGCAGAAACTTTTATTATATCCAGAACCGTCACCCGAAGAAACGTCACCCCAAGTAACATTGCATGAAAAGTTGTCATTTAAATATCTGGGTAATTTTTGTCAAAGTTTCTAAAATTTAACATTACTTTGTCCGAAAAAATGAATTTGATGATAAAAAAACAAAGCAGATGACAATAAAACATATCGCCCGAACGCATCACGGCAACGGCCATGGTAACCCGATGCCCGTGAGTTCCGTGCAAATTGAAATGCACATGCGTTCCCCCATTTCTTGCCCTATAAAACTCCACCCAGATCGGATAATATTAATTCGTTATTGAATTGCTACAACATGCCAAGATTGACAAGAAATCAGCGACAGTTGGACGATTGCAAGCTGGACAAACCGCCCGGCAAGTAGCCAATGCATCCACACAAGGACCACATACAGGCTCAAGCAACGGTACCAGACCACCAACACTACAGATGACCGAACACGTAGTGGAAGACCAAGGGTCACCAACCGACGTCAGGATCGTCAGATTGTGCCACAGCATCTTCAAGATCGCTTTGTTACTGCTGCGGAAACTGCTCGATTAAGAGAAATAAGGTTGCTCATATCTCTTTCCATGGTTTCTTTTGCGGTTCAGTATAGTTACTTCCCTTTGATTCTTTTTCACAACTCATAACAGAAATCAGGGACAGAAATCAGGGACAGAAATCAGGGACAGTTTCTGGCTGGTTGTACCAATATAAGAGCAATACATAGGAGGTTCGAATGTTTTTACGACCCGATATCCGTCTACTTGCCTAATGCGCACGAGATACCTGTGTGAAAATATCGAATTCCTGTGGGTGTCTGTTTCAAGACATTCGATGTTGTTATATTCTGGACGTTCGTGAGTGCACTGACATGTAATAGAGGCTGTTACTTTCTGCTGTTACCCTATATTTGACCCATTGTGTTGTTTTTTTGTGATTGTATTGACATTTAGTGATTACACAATTTAGTTCTCAACAAACACATTTCTGGTTAATCTTTGCCGTTCAATTTGCCAAATCAACTTGTAACAATATATTATCTATATTTATATTGTCTATAACTAACCGAGTCCGGGGATATCCAGAGATTGGCATGATGAGCATCTATCGACGTAATTGGGATACGATCATATGCATCAACCAATTCAGCGAGCCTGACAACGCGATCTCGTTAGTCGCCTCTTGCGGCAAGTATGAGTTACTGAAGACCAGTTCTAACCCTATATAGAGAGAGAGGAGCAACAGAGAATCTGTACTTGTTTATACAATTGAAGGCTGAAAGAACCTTTGTTAAATGTGATAATGTTTATTTAACCATCACTCAGTCCTGTAACAGTTTGTAAAACGTAACCTGGAGTCTAAAACAAGGACTGGTCGGCTCGGACTCAGTATACTGTGTATGAGTGTGGTATTCATGTTAAACTGCGGCATGGTATCCCAGTGACCTGGCACTATAAATCAGCATCATTCCGGACTAGTAAAAGCAGCCACACACACAGCCCACGTGCATGTACGTCGCTGTATAAGTGCAATAATCTTGGACGCGACGTTAAACCCAAATTCATGACTTCCAGCATGTTTGAAATGTCTTAAATTTCCGCCGAAAAAAAGCAAATTTATTGTTTTTCCAAGATAAGATGTCTTGAGACAGCAGTTGTGTATTATGCAAATTGTTTTCTTCTAATTTTGAAAAGTTTAAAGCAATAAAACCATGTGGAAGTATTTTTTGAGTGCACAAGTACAGTTCGATTGTTTTATATAATATAACTAACTAATCGAAAATCAAACATATGACAACATTAGCCGAGAGTTATAATTTCTTGTGCTCCTCATCTTGTAACACACGGTACAAGATTGGCGTTTCAATATATAGCAATAATATCAACAAAATGTCTTACCTGATGTCTGGGACGACCGACGATGGAGGGGAAGACAGCTCTGGGAGCGTCGTCACCGGCGAAACCGGCCTTGCACATCCCGGAGCCGTTGTCACAGACCAATGCAGCAACATCATCATCCATGGCTGTAGGTAGTTGTGTGAGAAACGGGATGAAAAACAGGAAACAAGATGTGTCAATTGAAGACAGAAAGCGACTACTGAACACGTCCAGGTCCCTGTTGTATTTATATGTCTTCCGTTACCTTAGCACCAATCATATTTCTCTGAGGAATAAGCACGCCAAGCATAATACACTGTAATAACCATTGCTAGAAACCTTGTCATACGTTCGCATATGCTATTACATAACCATATTTCATCTTCCCGGCCTGAACCATCATCTCACAGAGGAGTCTGCAGTAACCCCATCTGTCAGTGGATTTCGGCAGTCAACATGGGGTAGCCCTTGTAGTCATACCACCTACTTAGAGAGTATATGCTAATTAGATCAGCGGCATGATGTCCGTCCATTCATTGCTGGGGTGGTGGGGTAGCGTCCAGAGTGAGATTAACGTTAACAGTCCCTTGACGAGGAACATATTAGGGCTGGGACGAGTCCAAATTTGCTACCCGGGTACCCACCCCCACCTCTTATACACAACACACCTCTTAAACACAACACACCTCTTATACACAACACACCTTTTTAAACACAACACACCTCTTATACACAACACACCTCTTAAACACAACACACCTCTTATACACAACACACCTCTTATGCACGACACACCTCTTAAACACAACACACATCTTATACACAACACACTTTTTAAACACAACACACCTCTTATACACAACACACCTCTTAAACACAACACACATCTTATGCACGACACACCTCTTAAACACAACACAGCTCTTGAACAAAACACACCTCTTACTCACAACACACCTCTTAAACACAACACACCTCTTATACACAACACACCTCTTATGCACAACACACCCAACTTCCGTTATGTATGGAGCGGATGAGCAAATAGTCATCCAAACTATATACTTGTAATTAAACAAACAACAGAACTGGGATTGCTATGGTGGCCGAGAGGGGACATCGCTTTCTCGCTTTTTCGCTCTATCGTTTTCTCGCTTTATTGCTTTGTCGCTTTCTCGCTCTATCGCTGTCTCGCGATATAGCAATATTTCCTCTTGGCCACTATAGCAGTCGCATGTGTTATGTGTTTCTATACGATAAAAAGTATATACGTAAAACAATATTAATGAATTGTTAAACCTGACCTCAGTGGGCTGAGGCTGAGGTGGGTTTTAATCATAAAAGAGAGCTGAGATTTTTCGAGCCACATTTCAAATTATACATTTAGAGGGAATGTTGAAATTTTCTCACTATCTACTTAAACATAATTTTAACAGTACAGACGTAGGTGCTTTTATAACCATCATCGGATTTCTGCGTAAAAAAGTATTTGATTGATTTATGGCCCTATTTAGGAGTTTTATTGGATCCCCTATCTCCAGGCCTAGTTATCAAAACAAACAGCAAATAACACCGCTTATTAGCGCTGAGTTGTGTACTTCCTAACAACAATAGTGTTTTCCTAAAAACAACACTTAGTTTATATCAATATTTATTCTGCTTGCGGAGTAGTATCATCAAACTGGAAGTCCTCACCCTAGCAGTGGTGATACTACCGGATGTCCATTATGTAATTTCTAGTGTTTGAATGACATATTGTTCACAGTAAACCGTAATGTGGAAATAGATAGTTGATTGGTTTTATATTCAAGTTGGTATTTCCGCTATTCAAAATGTGCAGTGAGGCCGTCTTATCAACAGTCATTTCTGAGACATAAATGCAAAGTTTAATTAATGAAGTCTACTCTCATTTTTTGCATTTATAATTAACTCAAGATTTATTTCAAGATTTACAGTACATACTATTCAAAAGAAGTTAAAGAAACCCGATTCTTTCATATGACGATGATTTGTCATTTGAAAAAGCGATAGAGCGAGAAAGCGAGAGAGCGAGAGAGCGATATTTCCCATAAAGCCGTACATTAAAACGGTTTTTGCTGATATTCAGTGATCCATTCCTATAGTAACCACCGCTATTTTGCCTCTAATAATTAGATGTTTTCAACATCTTGTAGTAGATAAATATGTTACATATACATACATGTACATAATGTTATCTCGTTTAATTTGTATACACACGTGTTTATTTTCTTGTAGTGTAGTAAATAAACAAGATTGACAGACTACAATGAAATAGTCGCTGTTCATATTTTCATTTAGTTCATAATACACACGCACGCACGCACGCACGCACGCACGCACGCACGCACGCACGCACATACACACACAAACACATTCTTCCTTCAATCTTGGAACTAAAACTTTATAGGTTCAATTGAACTGGAACAAATAATGATTTGTAGTATATATTAACAAATAATTGTCAGTATTATGAGCCTATGTTTCTGTTGTTTGCAACGTCCAAAGCATTATTATTATGTAAGAGCAGTCGTGGTGAAAGAAGATTCTGGTCCTGTATTGTCAAGGAGTGCACTGCAAGGATCACAACTCAGGGTGAGTTGCTTCACGCCACCTCGTGACAAGGTGGATGATGTGTGGCTTGATGCCATTGCTGACTCTCCTGCTGGCCCTAAAGTGACTGCCTTCATGGACTATGTGACAACCAGTTGGGTTCAAGGACAGGCCTTCATCCCAGAGATTTGGAATCACTTCGACAACCAAGGCCGCCGTACCAACAATCACATAGAAGGGTGGCACAACAAGATAAAGAGACGTGTCAAGAAGTGCCACCCGAAGTGCCGATCTACGAGGTAGTGAAGCTCTTTCAGCGCGAGCAGTCTCTCACAGAGGTTGCAGTCCTGAGACCCTCTCAGAACCTTCACGAAGAAGGAAGTACAATTCATTACACAATCGTGACCTGTAATGTGACAATGTAATATGACCTGTCATGATATCCATCAATGTAATGTTGAATAAATTATCTCTGTTATGATCTGAATAAAAAATGAGAAAACAAAACTTGTTTTGTTAAATACGGGAACCTGTTAGAATAACAAAGCATGTTTTGACAGCATAGCCACGAGAGCCACATTCCACAATCACGCAACCGTAACGATTGCCACGAGAGCCACATCAATTTTGGCTATCTATTTTCGAAATGTGGCTTAGGCGGCCTGTAACCATTTTGTCGGTCATCAGATCTGGAGTTGAAGCCGAATGTGTGCTCGTCCGATTTCGGGATGACGATATATCGATAAAGATGCATGTACATTATGCAGACGTTATACATGTACACAGTTATGTTACAGATCGATTAGATACTAGTATATGTCTCTACCTTAAGTCACTTATACGACTTGTGTGAGCGTCATTAACCCGTAACCTCATTCCTTGGACAATATAAATGAGATATGTTGTACATATTACTTAAAAACAACTCGTTTCTTATAATTCCTTTCGATCAAACTGTCTTCAGGAATTAATTTTAATGCTAAAATGCTTGTAAAATAACGTTTAACTTTCCCGCCAGGGGAGACTAGATATCCGATTATAGTATAGGCTCAAGCAGGAATATACATATTTATGTAACAATTCTCTATCTATTAACTGTACGGTTAACAATTGTGCGTTCTGATGTGGGTTATGTAGTTATCTACCACATATATATACAGACAATGAGTCAGACACACACACAAACAAACACAAACACACACATACATACATAATTGTGACAAAACTGTACTTAAGATGTACATAACATATTACAATGACAGCTGCTTTAACATATGTTATAGATAATCATAATAATGCGCTCCAGATTATTTTCAACGTTAACTATGTGGCCACACTAATTTGTATGTCTCTCCATACATGTATGTGTAGTTTACACAAGTACACATATCAACTGTGATAACGCCACAGCGATGGGGGCAGTCGGGTAGCCTGGTGGTTAAAGCGTTCGCTCGTCAAGCCGAAGACCCAGTTTGATTCCCGACATGGGTACAATGTGTGAAGCCCATATCTGGTGTTCCCCGCCGTGATATTGCTGGATTATCGTTAAAAGCGACGTAAAACCATTTTTACGCACTCACAGCGCTGTGTATCAAATTACTATATGCGAGTACATTTACTTGTAGCTTTGCAAACGACAAGAGACAAAATTCAAGTTGATCATACATCAAATGTCAAAAAGAATACTTACGAACAACAGTATGACACACTGTAACATCATATACTACCGAAAACACCCACAATTATAAGATTGTATTTTGCAATACAATCAGCCATAACTAATTGACCATAGTCTTCGTAACTTCTTTCGAAAAGTATATATTTAGATTTTAACCTGATTTATTTAGAGCATATTGCCATGATCTGCCACGCGCTTTCGGCGTGATGGTCACATAAAACTAAATAGGGCCAGAAATCAATCAATTACATTTTACGCAAAAATCTGTTGATTGTTTCAAAATCACCTACGTCTGTACAGTTAAATTATGTTTCAAGTAAATAGTAAAAAATAATGTTCAACATTTCCTCTCAACTGAAGCAGTTAGCACATGCAGTCCCTATAGTGGTCAAGAAGGGATATTGGTTTTCCGCGAGACAGCGAGAAAGCGATGTCCCCTCTCGGCCACCATAGTTTGCTGCTGTTTGGACACACAAAAACATATGAGAATGATACTGTTATTGTGCCAGTGAAAATGTATCGCAAAATCACCGATCTCTAAAAGAACCAAACGCTGATGGACCGGGATTTTAAACAGGTTGTTAGGGCGAATGTCGTGTTACATCTGTAAAATTTGCAAGATATAAATTCTGTGTTTACAATAACAAAGAACGGCGAATGATTAACAATCATGTTAGTGTTTCTCAAAACGAGTTTTTGACTAATTTCCCAAGACGTATGTTTGGAGAGTCTTACAGCTGATCAATGGCACATATTTATAGTAATAAATAAAAGCGACAAATAATATTTCCATAACTATGAGAAATATGTGCTAACAGCAGAGTTCAGTGTACGATTCCGACTTTAATAATAACATAAGCATGTATGTAAAACGGTCTACTATTTTCTAACGTGTTCAAAAAAAATCGTAAATGTGACGCGGATTTTAGTAGCCTTGAAATCTAGTGTGATCGGGTGTATATTTATCCTGTGTTTCATATTCACCTGCATAAGGTAAACGGAAGATTGCCCTATTAGCATGTTTATTCAATGATAGAATAACTGGGTGACCAGCGTGGAGTCGCTACGGTGCATCAACCACGGCAGTGTTGTAATGCGGTGTAGACATTGGTGGTAGTCTCCTCAGTCTTTTGATGTAAGCTGATGACATAGCATTAATTGCGCCAAATGAACATTCATTACAATCAATGCTTCACTGTGTTGCTGATTGGTGTAAGATATGGCGAATTCAAGTTAATACCAGCAAAACTAAAGTAGTCCATTATCGGCCACCATCTGTGAAACGAACATCATTTGAGTTTCAGTGTGGCAGTGACAACATTGACATATGCTCATCATACAAATATTTTGGTTTATGGCTAGAAGAACACTTAAATTTGAATTCTACAGCCAAAGAAATTGCCAAATCCGCGAGTATAGCTCTTGGTGTAATTATAAGTAAATTTAAACTATTTGGAGGAATGCCATATGACGTATATAATACGCTATTTAATAATCTTGTTCAACCAATTTTATCATATGGCTCAGTTATTTTTGGCAATCGAGAATTCAGTTGTATAAACGCAGTTCAAAATAAGCTTGCCGTTTCTTTCTCGGGGTGGGTAAATGTACTCCAACTTTAGCTAATAGAAGTTTTCCGATTTTGGAGAAAGATAAACATCTAGACTTGTTTCACAGATTCGAAATTGGCCTCTTACCTTCCGCAAATCATGGGATAAGACAGTTAATGCAATGTTTATATCACTTCAACTTCCATCTATGGATTTGTTTAATTTCTCTATTAGTGAATTCCATCTAATCACACGAACTTTGAGATGTAATGACGCCGATTGTTGGTCAGGTGATTTTTGGAATGACACTGGTCATGAACATGGGAATAAGTTGAGGACTTTTAGACTCTTTAAGAATACTCTAAATACGTCGACCTATGTCCGCGCCGTTTTAGACAGACAGCAACGTAGTACCTTGGCAAAACTACGCTGCAGTTCTCTCCCTTTGGAGGTTGAAGTTGGTCGGTAATCCCGTCCAAAGACACCACTACACCTCTGTTTATGTAGGTTATGCGACCGCCAGTGTGTCGAACACGAAGTACATTTCCTCACAGAATGTGAATACTACTCTGATCTACGATATGACTATCCTCATTTGTTTCCTCCAATACATACTTGTCTAAGAAGTTTAACCCCAGAAGACCAATTTATATATGTTACCTTCTCCTCTGCATGCATGTATAGTATAGTCCTATTACACCTGTTCGCAGCCTTCTCCTCAGCATGCATGTATAGTATAGTCCTATCACACCTGTTCGCAACCTTCTCCTCAGCATGCATGTATAGTATAGTCCTATCACACCTGTTCATGGCCTCGATTTAGCATGCACGTCTGATATATGCCTTGCGCATCATCGAATAGTTAACACTGGTTTTACCTCTGGTAAAGAAATAACCTGAATTTAAACTGACTGTTTATGTTTGAATTACCTTCTCTTTACGGAAAGTATGGAAACGTGGAATTGTGGGACTGATGTTGACATTAACAATGTGTCAATCATAATATTAACCTTTTGCCGAATGGTTAGTTCACCTAACAGTAATTAATTTCTGCTTAAGTTCACCTGATATTAAAACAATCGACCCTTAACGCTCTGGTGGTTTTAAAGACTTCTGTTCAGTCAACCGTTAAATGTGTTCTTGATGAAGTCGTATCCTTCATGAACGCAAATGTTACATCTTCTAGAGAAAGTCAAAACAACACCCACACAGTCAAGTAAAAAATAAACAAAGCAGTAATCAATTCAAATTGGTTTATTACCCTCATGTGTCCGCAGAATCCCTTCTATGTTAACATAAGCAACTTATCGAGTTGAAATCAATAATGAATAGATTTACAAATGTTATAGAAACAAATATTTAGCGCACCATTACGCGATCGAAGGTCACATAGTCTTCAATATTCTTGAATAATCCCTAGGTTTTGCCTCTAAAACACTTAGAAGCACTTCCTGTGCACAATGGATGGGCCGGACTCATCGTACTCCTGCTTGCTGATCCACATCTGCTGGAAGGTGGACAGAGAGGCAAGGATGGAGCCACCGATCCAGACGGAGTATTTCCTCTCTGGGGGAGCGATGATCTTGATCTTCATTGTGCTTGGGGCAAGGGATGTGATCTCCTTCTGCATTCTGTCGGCGATACCAGGGAACATGGTGGTACCTCCTGAGAGAACAGTGTTGGCGTACAAGTCCTTACGAATATCAACATCGCACCTCATAATAGAGTTGAATGTGGTTTCGTGAATACCAACTGTTTCCATACCCAAGAAGGAAGGCTGGAAGAGGGCCTCTGGACAACGGAATCTCTCGTTACCAATTGTGATGACTTGACCGTCAGGCAACTCGTAGCTCTTTTCCAGGGAGGAAGATGATGAGGCAGTTGCCATTTCCTGCTCGAAGTCAAGGGCGATGTAGCAGAGCTTCTCCTTGATGTCTCTGACGATTTCTCGCTCAGCAGTGGTGGTGAAGGAGTAGCCACGTTCAGTAAGGATCTTCATGAGGTAATCAGTCAGGTCACGGCCAGCAAGATCCAATCTCATGATGGCGTGGGGAAGGGCATAACCTTCATAGATGGGGACAGTGTGGGTGACACCATCACCAGAGTCCAAAACAATACCCGTGGTACGACCAGAAGCATACAGAGACAGAATAGCCTGGATGGCCACATACATAGCTGGAGAGTTGAAGGTCTCGAACATGATCTGGGTCATCTTTTCACGGTTGGCCTTTGGGTTGAGGGGAGCCTCTGTCAGGAGGACAGGGTGCTCCTCTGGAGCCACACGCAGCTCGTTGTAGAAGGTGTGATGCCAGATCTTCTCCATGTCGTCCCAGTTGGTGACGATACCATGCTCGATGGGATACTTGAGGGTGAGGATACCTCTCTTGGACTGAGCCTCGTCACCGACATAGCTGTCTTTCTGTCCCATACCGACCATCACACCCTGAAACAAGAAATCATTTGTCATTATGTACGTGTATTCTACAGAGACAAAATGTAAGCGACTCGACTGCGATCTGTCGATAGTTTTTCTATGTTACAATGTTACAATACTAAAGAGGATTATAAGGGGATCTTATCAAACACGCGGGAGAACTAAATATTTCAGGTCTGGAACCTCTATGTTACCATAGTGACAATAAACGGTGTTACCTGATGTCTAGGACGGCCGACGATGGAGGGGAAAACAGCTCTGGGAGCGTCGTCACCGGCGAAACCGGCCTTGCACATACCGGAGCCGTTGTCACAGACCAATGCAGCAACATCATCATCCATGGCTGTAGGTAGTTGTGTGAGAAACGGGATGAAGGTGTGTCAGCTGAGGACTGAAAGCAGATGCAATATCGCTGTTCTCATCCAGGCGTCTTTTATACACACCCCATCAGTAGGCGACCAATCAGACTGTGTTTCAAAATAATAGA
This sequence comes from Haliotis cracherodii, assembly GCF_022045235.1. Classification (NCBI taxonomy): domain Eukaryota; kingdom Metazoa; phylum Mollusca; class Gastropoda; order Lepetellida; family Haliotidae; genus Haliotis; species Haliotis cracherodii. The sequence goes on from NW_027266297.1 coordinate 71,024,861, forward strand.
AACGTAACCAATGTTATTGTAATGCATATCCCCTTCTAATGTATTATATTGCATAACAGCCTTTCATGTGTACATGTGGAAGTATGTGTCACAGTCGGGGTCATCTGCACTGATCTCTCTTTCCCCTAGAAGTAAGTACCCCCTACCCCCGTTCCCGAAGCAAGCACAACGCCACGTGGTATGGTGCCGTGGAATGAGGAAGCGCTTCTCGAGCTGACGAGCATGAATGCAAGAATATGATGCTGGTAATAAATTAAGTTAGATGTATATATCAGCATTATTGGGAAATGCATAGATTCTAAAATCCATACAACGCTTACTCCTCATCAGTTATAAAACATTGTAATGTTATGTCCAAACTTCCAAGAAGAAATGCAGTGTGTAATAAGGATTGGATCCAGAAGTAAAATATCTAACGAATGTACAGAATGTAACAAACACCCTCATATTGCTTGTTCTCGTCGTGCAAAGTTGTTGTGTTGGCTTTACTTGCCCTTTACACCATGAATATTTATTTTTCAGAAAGAGTTGTTATCTTTTCGACTCTCATTGATAATCTGGATGATAAAACGTATGTCAACATAGAGATGATGGAGGGATCATTCCTTGGTGCAGATAACGATTTTATTGATGAAGTAAAGTGGCATTTTGCATGAGAAAAAAATATATTTTTCTAAGTATTTATTTATCAGTAATAATATGATTAACAACCAGTGACAATAATAATGCTAATGTTTCTAACCATCAAGTTTGTATATATGTTTGTCACTGTTCCCACCTTTGTGATGTGTATGTGTATATATGTTTTGTCACTGTTCCCACCTTTGTGATGTGTATGTGTATATATGTTTGTCACTGTCCCCTCCTTTGTGATGTGTATGTGACTGTATAGATGTTTGACACTGTTCCCACCTTTGTGATGTGTATGTGTATATATGTTTGACACTGTTCCCACCTTTGTGATGTGTATGTGTATATATGTTTGACACTGTTCCACCTTTGTGATGTGTATGTGACTGTATATATGTTTGTCACTGTTCCCACCTTTGTGATGTGTATGTGTATATATGTTTGACACTGTTCCCACCTTTGTGATGTGTATGTGTATATATGTTTGACACTGTTCCCACCTTTGTGATGTGACTATATATATATGTTTGACACTGTTCCCACCTTTGTGATGTGTTTGTGATTGTATATATGTTTGACACTGTTCACACCTTTGTGATGTGTATGTGTCTGTATATATGTTTGTCACTGTTCCTACCTTTGTGATGTGTATGTGTATATATGTTTGACACTGTTCACACCTTTGTGATGTGTATGTGACTGTATATATTTTTGTCACTGTTCCCACCTTTGTGATGTGTATGTGACTGTATATATGTTTGACACTGTTCCCACCTTCGTGATACGTGACTGTATATATATGTTTGACACTGTTCCCACCTTTGTGATGTATATGTGTATATATGTTTGACACTGCTCCCACCTTTGTGATGTGTATGTGACTGTATATATTTTTGTCACTGTTCCCACCTTTGTGATGTGTATGTGTATATATGTTTGTCACTGTTCCCACCTTTGTGATGTGTATGTGACTGTATAGATGTTTGACACTGTTCCCACCTTCATGATATGTGACTGTATATATATGTTTGTCACTGTTCCCACCTTTGTAATGTGTATGTGTCTGTATATATGTTTGACACTGTTCCCACCTTTGTGATGTGTATGTGACTGTATATATGTTTGTCACTGTTCCCACCTTTGTGATGTGTATGTGTATATATGTTTGTCACTGTTCCCACCTTTGTGATGTGTATGTGACTGTATATGTGTTTGTCACTGTTCTCACCTTTGAGATGTGAATGTATATATATGTTTGACACTGTTCCCACCTTTCTGATGTGTTTGTGACTGTATATATGTGTGACACTGTTCCCACCTTTGTGATGTGTATGTGTCTGTATATATGTTTGTCACTGTTCCCACCTTTGTGATGTGTATGTGTATATATGTTTGACACTGCTTCCACCTTTGTGATGTGTATGTGACTGTATATATGCTTGTCACTGTTCCCACCTTTGTGATGTGTTTGTGTATATATGTTTGTCACTGTTCCCACCTTTGTGATGTGTATGTGACTGTATATATGTTTGACACTGTTCCCACCTTCGTGATATGTGACTGTATATATATATGTTTGTCACTGTTCCCACCTTTGTAATGTGTATGTGTCTGTATATATGTTTGACACTGTTCCCACCTTCGTGATATGTGACTGTATATATATGTTTGACACTGTTCACACCTTTGTGATGTGTTTGTGACTGTATATATGTTTGTCACTGTTCCCACCTTTGTGATGTGTATGTGTATATATGTTTGTCACTGTTCCCACCTTTGCGATGTGTATGTGTATAGATGTTGGATACTGTTCCCACCTTTGTGGTGTGGTTCTGTAAATATGTGGGACACTGTTATCACCTTTGTGATGTGGTTCTGTAAATATGTGGGACACTGTTACCATCTTTGTGATGTGGTTCTGTAAATATGTAGGACACTGTTACCATCTTTGTGATGTGGTTCTGTAAATATGTAGGACACTGTTACCACCTTTGTGATGTGGTTCTGTAAATATGTGGGACACTGTTACCATCTTTGTGATGTGGTTCTGTAAATATGTAGGACACTGTTCACACCTTTGTGATGTGGTTCTGGAAATATGTGGGACACTGTTACCATCTTTGTGATGTGGTTCTGTAAATATGTGGGACACTGTTACCATCTTTGTGATGTGGTTCTCTAAATATGTAGGACACTGTTACCACCTTTGTGATGTGTTTTGTGCATATATGTGGCACGCTGTTACCACCTTTGTGATGTGTATGTGTACAAATGTTTGACACTGTTCACACCTTTGTGATATGTTTGTGTATGTATGTTTGACACTGTTCCAACCTTTGTTGTGTGCAATGTGCATATATGTGGGACACTGTTCCAACTTTTGTGATGTGTATATATAGACTTGTAGGACATGTTCCACACTTGTGATATGTTTATGTGTATACATGTGGAACCGTGTTCCCACCTTTGCGATGTGTATGTGTATCTATGTGGGACACTGTTCCAACTTTTGTGATGTGCACGTGTAAATATGTGGGTACTGCGACCTTTTTTGTGATAAGTATTGGAATGTATATATGTGGGACTGTTCACACCTGTGTAATACGTTCGTTCGTTGGTTCGTTCGTTGGTTCGTTCGTTGGTTCGTTGGTTCGTTCGTTCGTTCCATTTTTTCCAGCATGCATCCCTGGCGTTGGCCTGTTTACGACCATCAATCAATCAATCAATACATCCATCCATCAGTCCACCCCTCCATCCGTCCATCCATCCATCCATCCATCCATCGATCAATTAATCAATCAATCAATCGAAAGGCCTCAGGCCCATGTACAAAGGTGTTGTCACTAACAGTCACGATTCAACGCAAGTTAATGCATCCTTGATGTTGTTACTGTAATTAACAGGACTTGCTTGAATTAGCAGATTTCATTTTTTTTTATAGTTCCTGTTAACATGGAGGGGTATATCATTAAGATATTTATTATGTAGATCTGCATACACAGGATACATATATACAAAAATAGTTTCCTTAGCATATTTTTGCCGCAGATGTAACATATACATAGATGACGGGGTACACCTTCTCTTCCACTAGTATTGTCATAGGTTGGAGGTACTGCAATTTCCAACAAAGGAATTCTACGTCTTGGTTTGTTTTTTTAAATCTAATATTAACTAGTCCAATTAAATAAGATTTTTGGAAAATAATTGTATACATGCCCAAACATGAACCGTTGTTGATATCAGTGAAACCACGGACTTGTATATGGTTATATAGGTCCGTGGTGAAACTGACTGAAAATAATCATTTATAGTCAAGCTGTTAAATAAATGGACAATCAGTTTGTATAATGACGGACATATTTAGACATATTATAAAGCACGTAAATGCCTAAGCGACTGTTACATATACACGCCTACAAACTAAAAAGCTTGTGAAAACAAGCACTTAGAGTTGTCTTCTCGCGTCGAAGATTATCCCAACGAAAACGTAGAAGAACATGAATGATTCTGTTCAATGCCACAGATAATGAATGAAAACAAAATTCAAATTATCGTTATTACAACCGACAAAGTTATTTGTAAAATATTAGATAGTTACCTTGTTCGAGGGATGTATCCGTCAACATCTACATAAAGGAACAATATCCAATACACCTGCAGTCGTATAAAGAAACTTGTTAGGTGAAGAGTGTCTTAGTAACAATCTAATGTGTAGCATGAAAGATGGATGACAGCAACGGAGTAGTAATCGTTGTAGTATATGTAATTAAGCTGCCTCAAAAATAAGTTTTCTGTTTATTAACTGAACTTCATTGTTGCAAAAGTAATATGTACACGTATTTTCTGCATACTGAAGGACATAATTGTACATACACATTTACTTTAATTATTTGTTTTCATTATGCCCCGCCCAAATGAAGGTTCACGGGGGATGTGGAAAAGTGGTCCGTCCGTCACGTTTCGTTTCTGGTGTTAAACTCATACACCATTCAATATTTCTTCATGTAATGTTTGTGTGAAGATCAGGCATTGCACTGAAGTGGTTAAATAACGGCATCTGATACGCTTCCGCCGTTCTTTTTGTCTGTTTGTTTAAATTAATTAACATGCGCCCTTTGTAATATCGAAACCTTCATAGATCACGTGTAACCAATAAGTGTTCTGAAATGCATATAGATGGTGCCTCAATGCTAATTTCTGCTGTCCTTATGTACGGTAGCCCTGTCTCTTGTCAAGCTTGGTTGCGTTGTGGAGCAAATCGACACACGCCAGCTAGTGAGCCCTTGCGGGATAGGTTCACTGTCCGGTAGAACCAGAGCCTAGTGCCCCTGTTAAACAACAGGCCCTTATTCCTCTGGTTGCTTTAATGACTTCAGTTCAATCAACCGTTCAATGGATTGTTGATGAGATCGTGTCCTTATGAACGAAAATGTTAGTGCTACGACAGAACGTCAATCACATAGTCATATAGTAAATACACGAAGAAGTATTCAATTCCAATTGCTTTATTGCCCTCATGTGTCCACAGAATCCTTACTATATCATCATAAATAATTTATCGGGTTCTTCTAAAAAACAAATAATTTTGAATAAGTTATAGTATCAATATGTGGAGTGCCATAATGTGACCGAAGGTCACAAAGTCATCAAGTTCTTTAAACATTATTCTCTGAAACATTTAGAAGCACTTCCTGTGCACAATGGATGGGCCGGACTCATCGTACTCCTGCTTGCTGATCCACATTTGCTGGAAGGTGGACAGAGAGGCAAGGATGGAGCCACCGATCCAGACGGAGTATTTCCTCTCTGGGGGAGCGATGATCTTGATCTTCATTGTGCTTGGGGCAAGGGATGTGATCTCCTTCTGCATTCTGTCGGCGATACCAGGGAACATGGTGGTACCTCCTGAGAGAACAGTGTTGGCGTACAAGTCCTTACGGATATCAACATCGCACCTCATAATAGAGTTGAATGTGGTTTCGTGAATACCAACCGTTTCCATACCCAAGAAGGAAGGCTGGAAGAGGGCCTCTGGACAACGGAACCTCTCGTTACCAATGGTGATGACTTGGCCATCAGGCAACTCGTAGCTCTTCTCCAGGGAGGAAGATGATGAGGCAGTTGCCATTTCCTGCTCAAAGTCAAGGGCGATGTAGCACAGTTTCTCCTTGATGTCTCTGACGATTTCTCTCTCAGCAGTGGTGGTGAAGGAGTAGCCACGTTCAGTAAGGATCTTCATGAGGTAATCAGTCAGGTCACGGCCAGCAAGATCCAACCTCATGATGGCGTGGGGAAGAGCATAACCTTCATAGATGGGGACAGTGTGGGTGACACCATCACCAGAGTCCAAAACAATACCCGTGGTACGACCAGAAGCATACAGAGACAGAATAGCCTGGATGGCTACATACATAGCTGGAGAGTTGAAGGTCTCGAACATAATCTGGGTCATCTTTTCACGGTTGGCCTTGGGGTTGAGGGGAGCCTCTGTCAGGAGGACAGGGTGCTCCTCTGGAGCCACTCGGAGCTCGTTGTAGAAGGTGTGATGCCAGATCTTCTCCATGTCGTCCCAGTTGGTGACGATACCATGCTCGATGGGATACTTGAGGGTAAGGATACCTCTCTTAGACTGAGCCTCGTCACCGACATAGCTGTCTTTCTGCCCCATACCGACCATCACGCCCTGAAACAAGAAATTATTTGTCATTATGTACGTGTATTCTACAGAGACAAAATGTAGGCGACTAGACTGCGATCTTTCGATAGTTTTTCTAATAATTCTAATATCACGTCACAATGTTACAGTACTAAAGAGGATTATAAGGGGATCTTATCAAACACGCGGGAGAACTAAACATTTCAGGTCTTGAACCTCTATGCTACCATAGTGACAATAAACGGTGTTACCTGATGTCTAGGACGGCCGACGATGGAGGGGAAGACAGCTCTGGGAGCGTCGTCACCGGCGAAACCGGCCTTGCACATACCGGAGCCGTTGTCACAGACCAATGCAGCAACATCATCATCCATGGCTGTAGGTTGTTGTGTGAGAAACGGGAAAGACGATGTGTCAGCTGAAGACTGATGCAATATCGATGTTCTCATCCAGGCTTCTTTTATACATACCCCGTCAGTAGGCGACCAATCAGATTGTGTTTGAGAATAATAGAAACGTAACCATTGTAATTGTAATAAATATACCCTTCTAATGTATTATATTGCATAACAGCCTTTCATGTGTACATGTGGAAGTATGTGTCACAGTCGGGGTCATCTGCACTGATCTCTCTTTCCCCTAGAAGTAAGTACCCCCTACCCCCGTTCCCGAAGCAAGGACAACGCCACGTGGTATGGTGCCGGAGAATGGGGAAGCGCTTCTCGAGCTGACGAGCATGAATGCAAGAATATGATGCTGGTAATAAATTAAGTTAAATGCATATATCAGCAATATTGGGAAATGCATAGATTCTAAAATCCATACAACGCTTACTCCTCATCAGTTATAAAGCATTGTAAAGTTATGTCCACACTTCCTGGAAGAAATGTAGTGTGTAATAAGGATTGGATCCAGAAGTAAAATATCTAACGAATATACAGATTGTAACACCCTGATATTGCTTGTTCCCGCCGTGCAAAGTTGTTGTGTTGGCTTTACTTGCCCTTTAAACTGTGAATATTCATATTTCAGAGGGAGTTGTAATCTTTTCGACTTTCATTGATAATCTGGATGATAAAACGTATGTCAACATAGAGATGATGGAAGATCATTCTTTGGTGCAGATAACGATTTTATTTATGAAGTTAAGTGGCATTTTGCATGAGAAAAATAGAATTTCCTAAGTATCTATATATCAGTAATAATATGCTCAACAACAAGTGACAGTAATACTGCTAATATTTCTCATCATCAAGCTTGTATATATGTTTGTCACTGTTCCCACCTTTGTGATGTCTATTTGTATATATGTTTGACACTGTTCCCACTTTTGTGATGTGTATGTGTATATATGTTTGACACTGTTCCACCTTTGTGATGTGTATGTGTATATATGTTTGACACTGTTCCCACCTTTGTGATGTGTATGTGTATATATGTTTGACACTGTTCCCACCTTTGTGATGTGTATGTGTATATATGTTTGACACTGTTCCCACCTTTGTGATGTGTATGTGACTGTATATATTTTTGACACTGTTCCCACCTTTGTGATGTGTATGTGTATATATGTTTGACACTGTTCCCACCTTTATGATGTGCATGTGTATATATGTTTGACACTGTTCCCACTTTTGTGATGTGTATGTGATTGTATATATGTTTGACACTGTTCCAAACTTTGTAATATGTATGTGTATATATGTGGGATACTGTTCCCACCCTTGTGATGTGCTTTGTGCATATTATGTAGGACACTGTTCCCACCCACATTTGTTCTGTACATGTGTATACATGTTTGTCACTGTTCCCACCTTTGCGATGTATATGTGTATATAAGTGGGACACTGTTCCCACCCTTGTGGTGTGGTTCTGTAAATATGTGGGACACTGTTCCCACCTTTGTGATGTGGTTCTGTAGATATGTGGGACACTGTTATCACCTTTATGATGTGGTTCTGTAAATATGTGGGACACTGTTACCACCTTTGTGATGTGTATGTGTATATATGTTTGACACTGCTCCCACTTTTGTGATGTGTATGTGACTGTATATATGTTTGACACTGTTACCACCTTTGTGATGTGGTACTGTAAATATGTGGGACATTGTTACCACCTCTGTGGTGTTTTTTGTGCATATGTGTGGGACACTGTTCCCACTCACCTTTCTGGTACACATGTGTATATATGTGGGGCACTGCTCCCACCTTTGTGATGTGTATGTGTACAAATGTCTGACACTGTTCACACCTTTGTGATATGTATGTGTATGTATGTTTGACACTGTTCCCACCTTTGTTGTGTGCAATGTGCATATATGTGGGACACTGTTCCAGCTTTTGTGATGTGTATGTGTATATATGTGGGAATCTGTTCCAACCTTTGTGATGTGCATGTGTATATATGTTGGTACTGTGACCTTTTTTGTGATAAGAATTGGAATGTATATATGTGGGACTGTTCAAACCTGTGTTTGTTCGTTCGTTCGTTCGTTCGTTCGTTCGTTCGTTCGTTCGTTCGTTCGTTCGTTCGTTCGTTCGTTCGTTCGTTCGTTCGTTCGTTCGTTCGTTCGTTCGTTCGTTCGTTCGTTCGTTCGTTCGTTCGTTCGTTCGTTCGTTCGTTCGTTCGTTCGTCCGTCCGTTCAATCAATCAATCAATTAATCAATCAATCAATTAATCAATTAATCAATTAATCAATTAATCAATTAATCAATTAATCAATTAATCAATTAATCAATTAATCAATTAATCAATTAATCAATCGAAAGGCCTTAGGCCCATGTACAAAGGTGTTGTCACTAATGCGTTAATGCATCCTTGATGTTGTTACTTTAATTAACAGGACCTCTTGAATTAGCATACTTCATTTTTTTTATATTTAATAGTCCCTGTTGACATGGAGGGGTATATCATTAAGATATTTATTATGTAAATCTGCATACACAGGATACATATATACAAAAATAGTTTCCTCAGCATATTTTTGCCGCAGATGTAACATATACGTAGATGACGGGGTACACCTTCCCTTCCACCAGTATTGTCATAGGTTGGAAGTACTGCAATTCTCAACAAAGTAATTCTACGTCTTGTTTTTTTTCAAATCTAATATTAACTAGGAAAAGTCCAATTAAATAAGATTTTTTGAAAAATAATGGTATTCATGCCTAAAAGATGAACCGCTGTTGATATCAGTGAAACTGACTGAAAATAATCATTTTTGGCCAAGCTGTTAAATAAATGGACGATCAGTTTGTATAATGATGGACATATTTAGACATATTATAAAGCACGTAAATGCCTAAGTGACTGTAACATATACACGCCTACAAACTAAAAAGCTTGTGAAAACAAGGACTTAGAGTTGTACTTGTCTTCTCGCGTCGAAGAATATCCCAACTAAAACGTAGAAGAACATGAATGATTCTGTTCAATGCCACAGATAATAAATAAAAACAAAATGCAAATATCGTTATTACAACCGACAAAGTTATTTGTATAATATTAGATAGTTCCCTTGTTCGAGGAATGTACCCGTCAACATCTACATAAAGGAACAATATCCAATACATCTGCAGTCGTATAAAGAAACTTGTCATGTGAAACGTGTCTTAGTAACAATCTAGTGTGTAGGGTTACACCATGAAACATGGATGACAGCAACGGAGTAGTAATCGTTGTAGTATAAGTAATTTAGCTGCCTCAAAAATAAGTTTTCAGTTTATTGAAACTTCATTGATGCAAAAGTAATATGTACACGTATTTTCTGCATACTGAAGGACATAATTGTACATACACATTTACTTTAATTATTTGTTTTCATTATGCCCTGCCCAAATGAAGGTTTACAGGGGATGTGGAAAAGTGGTCCGTCCGTCACGTTTCGTTTCTGTTGTTAAACTCAAAAACTATTCAATATTTCTTAATGTAATGTTTGTGTGAAGATCAGGCATTGCACTGAAGTGGTTAAATAGCGGCATCTGATACGCTTCCGCCGTTCTTTTTGTCTGTTTTTTTTAAATTAATTAACATGCGCCCTTTGTAATATCGCCCTTTCATAGATCACGTGTAACCCATTAGTGTTCTGAAATGCATATAGATGGTGCCTCAATGCTAATTTCTGCTGTCCTTTCGTACAGTAGCCCTGTCTCTTGTCAAGTTTGGTTCCGTTGTGGAGCAAATCGACACACGCCAGCTAGTGAGCCCTTGCGGGATAGGTTCACTGTCCGGTAGAACCAGAGTCTAGTGCCCCTGTAAAACAACAGGCCCTTAATCCTCTGGTTGCTTTAATGACTTCAGTTCAATCAACCGTTCAATGGATTGTTGATGAGATCGTGTCCTTATGAACGAAAATGTTAGTTCTACGACAGAACGTCAATCACACCTCATATAGTCATATAGTAAATACACGAAGAAGTATTCAATTCCAATTGCTTTATTGCCCTCGTGTGTCCACAGAATCCTTACTACATCATCATAAACAATTTATCGGTTTCTTCTAAAAAACAAATAATGTTAAATAAGTTATGGTATCATATATGTGGAGTGCCATAATGTGGCCAAAGGTCACAAAGTCATCAAGTTCTTTAAACATTATTCTCTGAAACATTTAGAAGCACTTCCTGTGCACAATGGATGGGCCGGACTCGTCGTACTCCTGCTTGCTGATCCACATTTGCTGGAAGGTGGACAGAGAGGCAAGGATGGAGCCACCGATCCAGACGGAGTATTTCCTCTCTGGGGGTGCGATGATCTTGATCTTCATTGTGCTTGGGGCAAGGGATGTGATCTCCTTCTGCATTCTGTCGGCGATACCAGGGAACATGGTGGTACCTCCTGAGAGAACAGTGTTGGCGTACAAGTCCTTACGGATATCAACATCGCACCTCATAATGGAGTTGAATGTGGTTTCGTGAATACCAACCGTTTCCATACCCAAGAAGGAAGGCTGGAAGAGGGCCTCTGGACAACGGAACCTCTCGTTACCAATGGTGATTACTTGACCATCAGGCAACTCGTAGCTCTTCTCCAGGGAGGAAGATGATGAGGCAGTTGCCATTTCCTGCTCGAAGTCAAGGGCGATGTAGCACAGTTTCTCCTTGATGTCTCTGACAATTTCTCTCTCAGCAGTCGTGGTGAAGGAGTAGCCACGTTCAGTAAGGATCTTCATGAGGTAATCAGTCAGGTCACGGCCAGCAAGATCCAACCTCATGATGGCGTGGGGAAGAGCATAACCTTCATAGATGGGGACAGTGTGGGTGACACCATCACCTGAGTCCAAAACAATACCCGTGGTACGACCGGAAGCGTACAGAGACAGAACAGCCTGGATGGCCACATACATAGCTGGAGAGTTGAAGGTCTCGAACATAATCTGGGTCATCTTTTCACGGTTGGCCTTGGGGTTGAGGGGAGCCTCTGTCAGAAGGACGGGGTGCTCCTCTGGAGCCACTCGGAGTTCGTTGTAGAAGGTGTGATGCCAGATCTTCTCCATGTCGTCCCAGTTGGTGACGATACCGTGCTCGATGGGGTACTTGAGGGTGAGGATGCCTCTCTTGGACTGAGCCTCGTCACCGACATAGCTGTCTTTCTGTCCCATACCGACCATCACGCCCTAAAACACGAAATCATTTGTCATTATTTACGTGTAATCTACAGAGACAAAGATGGGCGACTCGATTGTGATCTGTTGAAATCTTCTCTAATAATTCTAAATTCTAAAAGTAAACTAAATATTTCTTGTCTTGAACCTATTTAATCTCATATTAACAGTAAACGGTGTTACCTGATGTCTTGGGCGTCCGACGATGGAGGGGAAGACAGCTCTGGGAGCGTCGTCACCGGCGAAACCAGCCTTGCACATACCGGAGCCGTTGTCACAGACCAATGCAGCAACATCATCATCCATGGCTGTAGGTAGTTGTGTGAGAAACAGGAAAGACGATGCGAGTCAACTGAAGACTGAAAGAGAATGCACTATCTATGTTAACATCCAGGCGTCTTTTATACATCCCCCATTAGTAGGCGACCAATCAGATTGTGTTTGAGAATAATAGAAACGTAACCAATGTAAATGTAATAAATATGCCCTTCTTATGTATGATATTGCATAACAGCCTTTCGTTGGTACATGTGGAAGAATGTGTCACAGTCGGGGGTCATCTGCACTCGGCTACCGAAGGCGAGCTGATCACTCTTTTCCCCTAGAAGGAAGTAGCCCCTTCCCCTATCCCCGAAGCAGGTAGAGCGCCACGTGGTATGATGCCGGAAAATGGGAAGCGCTCCTTGAGTTGACGAGAATGTATGTAAGCATACGATGCTGGTTTGATAAATATGTTAAGTTAAATGCATATATCAGCATTATTGGGAAATGCATAGCTTCTAAAATCTTTTCAACGCTTCGTTAGTTATAGAACATTGTAGTGCTAAATCCAGAATTCAGAGACGAAATGCAATATTCAGTTAGGATTGGGTCCAGAAGTAAAGTATCGAAAGAATGCACAGACTGTCATTCTCTGCTATGCTTGTTCTCACAGTGCAAAGTCTCTATGTTGACTATATTTTTTCTTTAAACTGTGAACGTTTACTTTCAGAGAGAGGTGTAATCTTTTCGACTTTCATTGATAATCTTCATGTTGAAAACGTATGTCAAAATGGAGATGATGGAAGATCGTGAAATGTTAGCATTTTTTCTTTGTGCAAGTAACGATGATATTGATGAATTATGTGGGACACTCTTCCCACATAGGCCTTTGTGATGTGTTTGTGTATATAGCGTTGGCCACTGTTGCCACCTCTGTGGTGTGTTTGTGTATATATGGAGGACACTGTCCTCGCCTTTATGATGTGTATGTATATATACCGTGGAAAGTCACATTCATTGATTCCTTCCTTCCTTCGCCGAGCGCACTGTTTACGACCCTCTTGAATATCAATCAATCAACTTCAACAGTATGTGGCCTGAGGCTCACGTACAAACGCGTTGTTTACAAATATATGAATATGAGAGTAACATGTCTAAAGATGAGCTATTGTTGGTGTCAGTGTTAATTGACTGTACATTAAGATCTCTTATTATCAACTGAGAAAAGCTGTTATTGTCCACGTTTGGGGCTTACCTTACAAAAAGAAAAAAAACATGAATACAATTTTCTTAACATGTGAAGTGTTAGTTGATCGCCTTGCTTGGTCTATAAATTATGCATTTCATAGCATTGCTTGTGGTCCATTCATATAGGTTTCAGAATTATTTCGCAAATGGAATCTGTTTCGGCGGATAATCAAGTATGTTTATGACGTTGTATGAAAGAATATCTTTTAATTGATATTCTAATAACAAGCTGGTGAGTAACAACCTTGGTATAATGTATCAACGTATATCTATTTTAGACCTAGCGCACCTCTTCATGACTTCTATTTAGCACGCTTAGCTTGTATAAGCCTAGCGCACCTCTTCATGACCTCTATTTAGCACGCTTAGCTTGTATAAGCCTAGCGCACCTCTTCATGACTTCTATTTAGCACGCTTAGCTTGTATAAGTCTAGCGTACCTCTTCATGGCCTCTATTTAGCACGCTTAGCTTGTATAAGCCTAGCGCACCTCTTCATGACCTCTATTTAGCACGCTTAGCTAGTATAAGCCTAGTGCACCTCTTCGTTATCTCTTTTTAGCACGCTTAGCTAGTATATGCCTAGCGTACCTCTTCATTATCTCTTTTTAGCACGCTTAGCTTGTATAAGCTTAGCGCACCTCTTCATGACCTCTATTTAGCACGTTTAGCTAGTATAGGCCTAGCTCACCTCTTCGTGGCCTCTATTTAGAAGGCATATCTGGTATAGGCCTTACCCGCATGTCAACGACCTTCTACCCAGCATGCTTGTCTAGTATAGGTCGAGCGCACCAGTTCATGACCTCTTTCTAGCAGACATGACTAGTACAGGCGTACCGCATCATCGGATAGTTAAGTTAACACTGACTTAATGTCTGGTTAAGAGATAACCGGGATTTGATCAGGCGGGCTTTGTCGTTTAAAGTTAACCCACCTGCCGACGGTAACGTTGGCTTGTGCAATCGTACAATCGTACAATCGTACAATCGACTCTGGTTTCAGCAGAAATTTCTTGTGGCCACAGAAATGGTTATGTCACTTTTATTTATCACGTGAACAAAATGTCCTTCCTGTGTCGACGTAATGCCTCTAATGTTGTGTGTGGTCTAGATATTATTATGTACTGTTATTGTGCATCTCATAAATAGATGAAGATTACTGCATCAAGTGCATGATGAGTAACGTCTTCGCGGGAGTAAAATTACTTCCCTTTAATTAAATGTTATTTTTATCTTAAAATAAACCCCCAGATCATTCGGTAAAGGGCTCAACTGATTTTCAGCAATACAAATGTTTGTTTGTGTTCAGAGGACTTTACCTTCTCTTCGCGACAAGTACGGAAACATGGAATTGTGGGACGCATCTCAACATTAATAACCATATTGCTAACCTTTCACCGCATGGTTAGCTAACCTAATGGTAATTAATTTCTGCTTAAGAATGTAACGGTTGGTTAGTTATTCATATGATGCTAAACATGGCCACTGATCTCTGACAATTTTCCGGGACGGGATGTTGATTTTTGTATTGTTTTTCCCGTCATTACCCGGGGGATATCCCAGAAATCTCGACTAGATCGCGACCTTTGCTGCGTCAACCGTAAGCGCATTTGTCGCTTTTATTGATAGTATAAGGACTGATCAAACTGATCTACAAAAATGAAATACAGTTTTGTCTTGGAATTAATAAGGAAAAGTAGGCATCTTTGGGGTAATGGGGGCGAACTTTTGAAAGGTCTCCCGGTTGGTATTTGTATTTTGATTAATAATACAAACTAATGGTTTCACCTCAGCATTGCGTATCCTTTCGTGTGTATATGTCACGGTCAGTGTGTAAAATGACTGGTTTTTTTCAATCAGGCAATTTAAAGCGCCTAAATATTTCAGTTCTTTACAAATGACTGAACAATAATCATTTTGAATCAGTCATAATGTAAAATCACTAAAATATTTGACCATTTTATAAATTGCCTATCTGACTGAGTGAATCACATTTTACGCTTTGTGTACCATATACACGCCTTCAAACGAAAAGGCTGGTGAAAACAGCGACTTAGTGTTGTCTGGCTCGCATCGAAGCACCTCCCAGCGGTAACATGAAGGAACTAGAATGATTCTGTTTAATACTACAGCAAATGAATGAAAACAAAATGCAAATATCGTTGTTACAACAGACAAAGTTATATTTATAATGTTAGGCAGTTACATTGTTCCAGGAATGTCTCCGTGAATATCCCCACCAAGGAGGCCAGTCCCAATCATCTGCAGGTGTACCAACAAACGTGTTCCATGTCACGAGTGTTTGTAATAATCTAATGAGGGAGAGGGTTGGTGTTTCCGTATTTCGCCATTTAGGCCAAGTTTGTTTCGGGTATTTCACAAAGTTGTCAAGTCCTATTGGTCAGCTGTGACAGCAGCCGTGATTACAGGCTAATCCTTTGAACAAAATATGTTGTTTTTACATGGGCACTTCACGTCCAGATATGAATGTATTCTGTCTGCTTTAGTAAACCTACATACATGTACATAAGCACTAGCTTTTGAATAATCAACTGTGCAAGATAACAGGGATTAATCAATCAACGTATTATCGGTTGATCCTTTGATCAATGTATTTTGCAACTCTACTGATTATTCCTCTCTTGCTGCGCTGCCACGTGCTTATTACATAACGTGTAATACAATCATCGCATCAGACCTAGATTTATAACCCAATCGTATACCCCGTTCACATGCGCCTCTATACATATGTGTGTAGAAATACATACGTGAGTATACTTGTCATGTTAACGCGTTTACTCTTGTGTGTATATTTACACCAGGAGCAAATTTGCAGCATGTCTGGAGCAGGTGCAAATGTAAATGTAAATTGTGTATATGTTGCAACGTGAACGTTTATGTCAACGTAAGAGGATGATCTAAATAATATCTGTTCTTTTGCCAACACCAAACAAGTTGTCAACAATTGCCAACTTTTATGCGTATTTTCAGAGTTGAGCGGACGGTGTTTTCTTTTGGTTTTAGGGAGTCAAAACTTTGTGTACAAATTAAATCAATCACATGTTGCTTCATGCGAAAACTTTCGGCGAAGTAACTCTCTTCTCATTCAACTTTGATTCGAAAACAACCTGTGTTTAAAGTCGTGAACAGACTGACGATTATGTGTGCCTTACACAATTTACATACTATATTTACACACGTAAGATGTATTTCATGTGAACACATAGTACATTTACATATACGCACGTATGTATAGTTACACATGTGTAAAATTACTTACGTTAGTAAATGTTTTGCATGTGAACGGGGTACTAGATTGAACAATTACCCCCAGACACCAGCAATGCCAAATGGGAACGGTTCATTCGCAGGACGACGACCCCCTGTGTCGTATGAAAACTAGCAAAAAGTGAGGTCGTCGTGCTGCGAATATTTTAATCCGCCAATCTAGTTAAACAATGGGTATCGAGTGTTGTTTTAACAACTCGAGCGTGTAAAAAAGTGGAACTGGATTTGAAACGAACGAAAGAAAGACAATAAGGGTGGAATATTGATTTATTTACAAATAATTTGAATGTATATGTACAAGATGACGTACATATAAGATTCACAAAAGTCATGGGCAATTAGGACAGTTTGAGAAGATGAGACACTGAGTCAGCAAAGAAAATTACGCTGACTTCATTCTGGATCAGTCTGGTCTTCAGTTGATCGATTCTGCGTTGTATATCACAGAACTTCTTCTTTTTTTGGTGGGAGACGCTGGCCGGCCTGGTACTGTAGCAGATTACACTCTGTCTTCTGCTGTTCAGCTCCTAGAAATCTTATCAGCTCAAAGATGTTGGGATGGGCATTTTAGTTTTCGTGTACACATTTCAGTTTTTGATACTAACCAAGGAGTTAATCCCCTTCTAAAACAACATCACACATCAAAGGCGTACCGGTGGTCGTCGTCCTGCGAATGGAAAAATTCGAGGGGTCGTCGTCCTGCGAATACCCCATCGGAACCATGTCAGGTAACTTGAGTGAGTGGTGGTAACACTAATTATACCTTTTATTATACCTGTAAAAAAATCATTAACCGAGCGTCAAGTAAATGACGACAAATACACAGGTGTAGGGTATACCATGATACGTGGATGACAAGGGAGTAGAAATTGTTGTATTGAATGCAATTTAGTTGCCACAAAAAAGGTGGTCGCTGCTTAAAGTGTATTAACTAAACTTCATTGTTGCAAAAGTAACACGAACACGTATTTTCTGCATACTCAAGTACATAATTGTACACACACATTTAATAAAATGGTTTGTTTTTATTATGCCCCGCCCAAATGAAGTCTTACAGATGTAGAAACGTGGTCCGTCCGTCACGTTTCGTTTCCGGTGGAAAACTCATAAACTCATAAACCCATTAACTCATGAACGGGGTCCTTGACGGGGTCCTTGAGATGGTGCCTACTGCTTGTTTTTACTAGTGAGTTTAATAGGCTTCATTAGACCGATTTCTAACTTTAGTTAAAAATATGTACAGTAATATTAAATCAATGGTACAATCAAATAATGCCGAATCGGAGTACTTCCCTTGTCAATCAGGGGTTAGACAGGGCGAAAATCTATCACCACTACTGTTTTCAATATTTTTAAATGATCTTGAATCGTATCTTACAAAACAAGGATGCCAAGGGATCTCATTTGATTGTATATCAGGAAATGACATTACAGTATGGTTAAATATTTCAGTATTACTCTACGCAGACGCTACAGTCCTATTCAGCGATACCTAATCTGGATTGCAAAAATCGTTAGACTCCTTTATTCAATATTGCTTACAATGGAAGCTAAACGTAAATATCTCAAAAACAAAAATAATAATCTTTGGAGGGGGTCCAGCCAAATCAACCAAATCAATATTTCATTTTGGGGGAAAGATACTAGAGATTGTTGATAATTATACATATTAAGGTATAAATCTTCACAGAAATAGACAACTTGTGTTTTGTATGAAATCACTAAGAGCAAACACGACAAAAACAATGTACTGCCTTAGAAAAATAGCACGAAATGTTAACCTACCATTAGATTGTTTATTGAAGGCGTTAGACGTGATGATAGTGCCAATCCTTCTCTACTGCTCCGAAATATGGGGTTTTGAAAATTTAGAAATGATAGAGAAAATGCAATTGAATTTTTTTAAATAGTATCTGGTCTGAGGAATTCAACACCCGATTTTATGGTTTATGGGGAACTTGGCAGGGAACCCCTCAAAATTAAAGTATTTAAACGGATGATTTCCTTCTGGTGAGTGAGTGAGTGAGTATAGTTTTACGTCGCTTTTAGCAATATACCAGCAATATCAAGGTGGGGGACACCAGAAATGGTTTTCACTCATTGTACCCATGTCGGGAATCGAACCCGGGTCTTCGGCGTAACGAGCGAACGCTTTAACCACTTGGCTACCCGACCGCCCCGATTTCCTTCTGGCATAAACTAACGAATTATAACGGACCCACAAAGTTATATAATATTTTATATAATTATTTGATAAGAGACTATGATGCAAAATCGTTAATGTATCTTATCAAGTTCAAAAGGTTTATGCTACCAACATTCAAAAGAATTACAAAAATTCGAAATATTTCTGTCACTTCCCAAAACTATCTACTTGCCAATTTTACTATTTCACACATCCAATTATATATGGCTGAAATATTGCCGATGTGACTTTAAATATTAACTCACTAACTTAATTTGCCCATTGAAACCGGCCGATGGAGAGGGCTACTGAGAGAAGCCCGTGTCTGCACACTATGCAATTCATCTGCTGTTAGAGACGAATTTCACTATCTTTTTAGGTGTGAAGCACTTCTCCAACAACACCTTCTTTACATCCCAAAAATTGTTATATCTGGCCAAATATGTGTAAATTGCGTAAAACGTTATCACCTAAAAATATATCCACTTTGAAACATCTGTTCAGATTCATCGTACATTTGAACACATTATTACGTAAAGGTGTCTAATTTTATTTTATTTTATTATTATCATTATTTTTATTTCTTTTATTTAGGCTTGTTACCATCCTGATCTGCATTGTATATTATATGTCGTAAATATGAGTATATATATTATATACATATATACATATATATTATTATATATATATACTCTTGTACCACCGTTGGTGGTTTTTCAGAGAAATAAAACTGAACTGACTGTTAACATAACCAGTTTGTTTTCGCATGTGCCAATTAAAAGAAAACTGTAATCCCTTTGAAGAGTGAAAGTAAATTGTAAGCCCTTTGAAATGTGTGTAATATACACGTCATTTCCTGCCCAGGACATCACACCCCTACACGCTAAGGTCGGTGAGAAACATTCTCATCAAAGAAAACACACAGTCAAGACACTGACTTTTCTACGAGGACTCACGGAATATTTTCTCCCCCGAACTATTTATATAGACTTGTCATGCAGTTCAACAATTGTTATTGTCTAAAAATGCTTTTGCTATGTTGTGTCTTTGTGGTATATTTTATATGCTGGTACAGTTTATCGAGTCTTCGTGCTTTAGCATTACACATTGGCTTTTCATGTTCCTCAAGGTTTTAATGTATATTTGTTTATGTATTTTTATATATTTTTTTCTCTCCTTTATTTCTGGGTTATATATTTATCTCAATATACATTTAGTTACTTCTATGTGTGGGGGTGTTTAACAAAAACCTGGTTGTACCATGCTATTTTTAGCCACTGATATTACACTGACACCATTTTCAAATCGTAGCCTGTATTAAGGAATATATTTTAGATCTTAAATCAGAGTATAACGGACAGCCTGAGCTGGAGGCGCCCGTGGATATGTTGACAGTTTTTACGTAGTTAGTGTTAAAACCGAATGTTTGCGAGGAATAATACGATTTCTGATTTCAGTTACAACAGTAACCGTACATATATTTCTTACATTAAGTCATTTCATTCAAATTTGTTTGGTATGATATATGTCTTATAATTATTTTAGGATGGAAGGTACAGTTACCAAATAAAATATGCTGAAATATCAATTCATTATGACCATATTTCATAATCTATTCTTTAAAGTAACCCTCCTTACATTAAAGATAACTATTAACTATTTAAAGATTATAGTACTTAAAGACATTGCAACAAACCGAATAATCAGGGGGAGAGTTTATACGGGGGGGAGGGGAGTGGTAGATAGTTACGTAGAAGCCAGAGTCTAGTGCCCCTTTAAAACAACAGGCCCTTATTGCTCTGGTTGCTTTACATACCTAAGTTCAATCAACCGTTGAATGGATTGTTGATGAGGCCGTGTCCTTAAGAACGGAAATGTTACTTCTACGACAGAAAGTCAAGTCACAACTCACACAGTCATACAGCAAATACACGAAGAAGTATTCAATTTCAATTGCTTTATTGCCCTCGTGTGTCCACAGAATACTTTCTACGTCAACATAAACAATTCATTGGGCTGATCGGGTTGTTGTCAAAAACAAATAGATTTATATAAGTTATAGTAACAAATATGTGGGCAAAGGTTACATAGTCATCAAGCTCGTTAAATATTATTCTCTGAAACATTTAGAAGCACTTCCTGTGCACAACGGATGGACCGGACTCGTCGTACTCCTGCTTGCTGATCCACATCTGCTGGAAGGTGGACAGAGAGGCAAGGATGGAGCCACCGATCCACACGGAGTATTTCCTCTCTGGGGGTGCGATGATCTTGATCTTCATTGTGCTTGGGGCAAGGGATGTGATCTCCTTCTGCATTCTGTCGGCGATACCAGGGAACATGGTGGTACCCCCTGAGAGAACAGTGTTGGCGTACAAGTCCTTACGGATATCAACATCGCACCTCATAATGGAGTTGAATGTGGTTTCGTGGATACCAACTGTTTCCATTCCCAAGAAGGAAGGCTGGAAGAGGGCCTCTGGACAACGGAACCTCTCGTTTCCGATGGTGATGACTTGACCATCGGGCAACTCGTAGCTCTTCTCCAGGGAGGAAGATGATGAGGCAGTTGCCATTTCCTGCTCGAAGTCAAGGGCGATGTAGCACAGTTTCTCCTTGATGTCTCTGACGATTTCTCTCTCTGCAGTGGTTGTGAAGGAGTAGCCACGTTCAGTGAGGATCTTCATGAGGTAATCAGTCAGGTCACGGCCAGCAAGATCCAATCTCATGATGGCGTGGGGAAGGGCATAACCTTCATAGATGGGGACAGTGTGGGTGACACCATCACCAGAGTCCAAAACAATACCCGTGGTACGACCAGAAGCGTACAAAGACAGAACAGCCTGGATGGCCACATACATAGCTGGAGAGTTGAAGGTCTCGAACATGATCTGGGTCATCTTTTCTCGGTTGGCCTTTGGGTTGAGAGGAGCCTCTGTCAGGAGGACAGGATGCTCCTCTGGAGCTACTCGGAGCTCGTTGTAGAAGGTGTGATGCCAGATCTTCTCCATGTCGTCCCAGTTGGTGACGATACCGTGCTCGATGGGGTATTTGAGAGTGAGGATACCTCTCTTGGACTGAGCCTCGTCACCGACATAGCTGTCTTTCTGTCCCATACCGACCATCACACCCTGAAACGTGAAATCATTTGTCATTTACATAATTATTTACGTGTGTTATTTCACCGAGACATAATGCAAGCAACACGAGTGCGATCTTCTGGCAGCTTTTCTCATATTTTAAGTATCAGGTTACCATGTTACAAAACTTACAGTTTTAATTCTTGAACCTCTTTGTTTCCATATTAACAATTTACGGTATTACCTGATGTCTCGGGCGTCCGACGATGGAGGGAAAGACAGCTCTGGGAGCGTCATCACCAGCGAAACCGGCCTTGCACATGCCGGAGCCATTGTCACAGACCAATGCAGCAACATCATCATCCATGGCTGTAGATAGTTGTGTGAGAAATGGGAAACAACTTGTGAGTCAACTGAAGACTGAAAGAGAATGCACTCTCTATGTTAACATCCAGGCGTCTTTTATACATCCCCCATCAGTAGGCGACCAATCAGATTGTGTTTGAGAATAATAGAAACGTAACGACTGTAATTGTAGTTAATGATAAATATACCCTTCTTATGTATTATATTGCATAACAGCCTTTCATGTGTACATGTGG
Organism: Haliotis cracherodii; assembly: GCF_022045235.1. Classification (NCBI taxonomy): domain Eukaryota; kingdom Metazoa; phylum Mollusca; class Gastropoda; order Lepetellida; family Haliotidae; genus Haliotis; species Haliotis cracherodii. The sequence continues at coordinate 71,047,416 of NW_027266297.1, forward strand.
AAGAATGTGTCACAGTCGGGGGTCATCTGCACCCGGCTCAATGACTCTTTTCACTCTAGAAGGATATACCCCCGCTCTCCCAAGCAGGTAACGCCACGCAGTATAATGATGGAGAAAAGAAAACGCCCCTTGATTTATAACTAGTGAGTATGTAAGCATGTGATGCTGGTTTGATTCAGAAAGTAAGTTAAATGCAATTTCCTGCCTTATTTGCATACATTTAACAAAGTCTAAATTTAAAAGGAAACACCTTTTTCGAAAAGGTGTGACGTAATCAGTAAGACGACTTCATATGAAAGTCTGTGTTGCACAGATGTATTAGCCAAGTTGTATCAGTTTGTGAAATATTTGAGGTATTTATGTCAAAGTCAAAGTCAAAAGAAGTTTTTTGTACGAAAGGCCTCCAGACCAGATGCAAGAGAGAGTTATGCATATAAATCACCACGAGAAGGGACGGTGTTTCTCAAATTTATGCATGTTAAGAAATGAACGTGTCATCCGAAGTCCATATAACTAGCGTTTGAAATGTAATTATGATTTGGCCCCTAACTTTGCATTCATTACGCAGGTCATGGAAAACAGAGCATTCAAGTGACTATTAACACATATGACAGAGGTGTGTAACTATTGCCGTTATTTACATCTGTATTTTCTAACCTGTGAAATTATCGTTAATGCTGTTCAATGATGACACATATTTCATTCTCTTTGAACTCCTGCATGACAAGGTTTAGATTTATCCTGTGAATCATACGCTCCTAAATGTTCGGTCATAGGTAGATGGAAGAATACCATATTGACAAAAAGTAGCAGTTTCATAACATGACTGCGTTATATTGCCAGCTGTGGCTCGTTAGTGTAGAGCAACCATGACAGTGGCGTTATGAGGTAATTCGTAATATATGGCGAGGAGATCTACTCTATCAGAGACCTTTGAAGTCTCCCAGTATTTGTTAACCCAGACTTCACCCACGCACTGCATTGAATTGATATCAGGTTTTAATTTAACAATAACTATAGGGAATATCATGTAAAGGTTATGAATATTACGTGAAACATTAAACATGCCACACGTGTGGGTAAACTCTCCCTCACGTTTATGTGCATGGGGATTATGTTGTGAACCTTGATATATAATCTAGTGACTTTTCTGTTGCGCCATGAACACATATGTTTGTTTAAGGAAATTATTCATATACGTATGTTTCCATAAACATACAAATATTCCTCGCTCAGATATTCGCTTCCCTCAGAATATTAATCAGTTAAGTTCAGGGTTATGAATTATAAATTGTAGGTGCACAAATATTTTGTTTGAGACCTAGTTTGTGTTTATCAATTGAAATTCATAGTCTTGCACAGTCTGCTGGATTTTGTTCCAGCCATTCCTCTAGATCACAATTAATAGCGTGCAATTGTCTTACATAGGTTCACCTTCAAACTCGACTCTTTAAAAATAAAGAATACTATTCAACAGGATGTAGGCGAATGTATATAGTTCCGTTGACTATGGCATATAGGTGTTTTCTTCATAATGTTTCCTTTATTATTCAAGTTCATGTACCTAGTAGTTTGGCGTTCTTGTTGATTCATTCATGCTTCACTCGTCTTAGACAACGTTTTACTTTTATCCTCCATTGCTTGGATCTTGCTTGCCTGCTTTCATGATTGACAATCGACTTTCCAGACTGAAGGATCAGCTGTCCCAGGGTGTCAAGACACCACTCCAGTTCTTGGATGCTGTTGGTAAACTTCTGAAGATGGATTAAGGTTGTGTCAGTGTGACAACCTCGATGTGAACTGTGATATGAACTGTGATATTAACTTTAACTGAACTCAAAGTTGCGAATATGTTTAAACAATGGATTTAAGGGATGAATGAATTAAAATGTTGAATGAAATAAAATAAACGAGGGTATCAAGCATCTTGAGTCATTTCTTTTGTCTATAATAAGACAAGTCCATTTTCATGATAGAGGTTAATTACCTGATTAACATATGCAACATATGACATTGTTGTTTTAAGGTGTCTCACAACTGGGCTGTCTTACGAATGGGAGGAGACCGCTCTGATCATTGTTGAGGCTAATTATCTAGCTGGCGTCCATTTGCCCCTTGCTATTTCTATTCTTTTACCTCCCAGTGTAATTTATCCCCGGCCTCCCGTTTGCCCACTGTCCATTTCCAATCAGTGATAATTCAGTCCTGGCTTCCAGTTGTCCGTAACTATCAGCGCTAATCATTGTAAAGTGTTGGCTTCCATTGTCTATTGCTAATCACCTATCAGCGCCAATTATCAGTTGGCTTCCCTTGTTAAGTGATCACCTTTTGTTATCTTATTACTTTTGTTGTTCTTACCTGTACACATATATATGTGCTCTCTGCCTCATAGCATTCACCTGATGTAGGAGTAAGCATATACCCCGAAACGTTGTGTTCCTCATAATAAAGACGTTGACATCCTTAAATTCTCTTCCTTATGCGTATCACTTCTATATGCCCTTCAAAAACGTGTATTATAATTTGTTGGAATAACGATGATTATTTTAAAGTCCAATGAATATACTGGGATACTGAAATAGAATATATTGAGTACCTATAGGGAATTTCAAGATGACATTTCATGAATTTCAAAAACTAATATTCCGAAACGTCTCAACCTAACTGCAGACCTTATGTCAGTCGCCACAAATGAGTACTTGCACACTGAAGCAATTGAAGCTAGGGTCCCAAGCAATGTATCGTCTAGTTTTTCAAGACAGTATTTTCAAAGTGTTCATGACCTGAGCCTTATCATCACCCCAGCTCATAATGAGTAACCTGCCGGGTAATACGATCTCTGTCTTTGTATTAGTAGTGGGCACGTCCTCTCACCAGAAGCTGTCTATTTGGTTACAACGTTGTGAAAACTGTTTAATCCTTGTCCGATAACTTAAACGCTTTTGGATTCCTAAATGTGTTTTGCAACTGTTTAAAATGAAACTTTTTTAGATTTATTTATCAAAGCAAAGTGATATAATATTCAGATAATCAAGTACGTTTAATGTCTGAATGTGTTTGGGTTGGACGATATTATATGTTCAACTTCTTTGATAGGCATTTAGAAGTTGGAGTACTAAGTAAGGATAAGAATTTATGGATGAACAACTTCTTTATTACAATTAAGAGCGACGTTTCGGTGTAGGTTCTAACACCGTTATCAAGCAAGTCCTATTTTAACTAAGTTTACTAGATGGTGTCTTCCAAGTTCATCATTTACCATGGAATTTGGAGTACTCTTTCTTCATGATAAAATATTTTTAGAAAACGTAAATGGACACCTTTTTGGAAAGGTAACGCCAAGATATTTATGAAAATAGACTTTCTCCATAACATCATAACCAATTTTGAAATTATATTTGTAATCATTTGTTTACCCACCAAGTATGAATATAATCTTTTGGGGAATATTAACCTAGAGCCTCCAATATATACAGTAGCTGAGTCTAGCGTCTCTCGTAGATCATAATAATCTGTGGCTAATAACACTGCTTCAAATGCATACAATAATACAAATTTTAGGATAATATTTTTATTTGATCATAGTATTTGCCAATGTCCTGATCGCCAGATTGTATCAAATGCTTTCTGAAAATCCACAAACGCACAAAATAATTTCTTTTCCCAGCTTTTAATAAATCCTGTATAGTTTTAAAGATTGGTTTACACCTGATATCGATATTTGGAATCAAGTATCAAGAACCATGTTAAAAAGTGTGACATAAATATCTATAAAGACATCAATGGTGGTTGAAATATATTAATTTATTATATAGTTAAGACCAGCGGCTATGTTATTTTGCAAATTCTGGACACAGTTTATGATTTGACCTCTTGTGATGGCTGCATGAATTATTGTGGTTTCTTCAATGTTTTTTTAGACGTAGACGAAACTCACCTTCTGCCGAAACTTCACGTAACGTTTTATAGAATCCGAATAAAGCTTCACTGCATGATAGTAAGGAATAAGCTGTGAAGGAATAAGCCGAAGTTAACAAATCTTTTTGTCTGTTGGGTGTTGTCAAAACATTTTATGCTAAAGATATGACAGTAACCAATAATGGTTAAAATGTGCTATTTATTTTGTCATTAATGTATGGGGATTGGATGTGCACTCAACTGTGAACTTTGTTGAGTAAGGATAAGATACATTCAGAACAACTTCTTTATTACAATTAGGAGCGACGTTTCGGTGTTAGCACTGTTATCAAGCAAGTGATGTACAGAGTATGGTTGACAAGCACATACAGGTATAAGGTAGTGTTTATACAGTTGAGTAGATTGGGATGTTGTTAAATACTCTGTCATCTTATGTCGATATGAGATAGCAGTTAGTCAAAGTAGTCTTGACAGCAACAAGGAAAGCGAGGAAGATCTACCCGCGAGGGAACACAATCTGGTGTTAAATGTTATCCTGAGCTTTCCACATAAATGGATGTTTATAAATAAAAAAAATGTTAGACAGTTATTCCTGTGTAAAATGTACCAAGTGTAGATTGACGCTTAGCATTGTCAAACATTATTAATTGTGTTGTCTTTATGCCAAATACTCAGCATTGGCCTATTTAAGCTAAATTTGTTTTCTATACAAACATATGTTATGTGTTAAAATTCTATAGTGATGATGATCTTTCATGACCAAGACTTCTTCATTTATATCATCTATCCTGTTTTTAAATAAAAAAGGGCGTACATAACGTACGTGGTGGTGAGTTTTAACGTGTTTGATAAAATGAGGACTCCATTTCAGGGCTGACATTTACTGTGCATACTGTCATTGTACTTGAAATCGCACCCTATCACACTCCATTATTTAGAGATTTGTGTTGCGTAGTATTCTGGTTTCAGGGGTGAGCAAATGAAACTCGATGGAATTCGGGATTCAGGGAAGGAGGTGGTTGGCACCCTTAAACATGTAAAACAAAGTTCACCCTGCATGCTTTGTGAATAAAATGAGAGAGATATTTCTTGCAGAATCAGAAAAGGATTTCAGAAACGCAAGGCCATGAGCTGAAATTGTGAATTCATGTACAACAAATATATACCCACAGCATGTAATCTGATCAATGTGCATGGTCCTTTGTAGTGGTTGTACGAGGGTAGTCTGTCATTGATTATATGTAAAAATGAATGCTTCATTATTTTTCGTAACCAAGTTCGTTTAGTTTGTGTGGGGTCTCATGGAAAAATGCCTCAAAATTCAAGAAACAAAACGGCAGGCCCAGTCGGTTTCCAAGTATCTCCTCTGACATCGCTTTATCCAAACTTTCCTCCTCGCTAAATCGACTTTTTCGCTTGAACATTTCAAGAAATGACACTTGGTACTTTTGTTTGAGGAACCAGTACACCCCCACGCCCACATAACAACCAATTGTTCGTCTTCAATACGCGGCGAACAACGGAAAGTCACTTCATTGTCACGTAGATCAATGCATGTAAAGGAAACAAAATAGCGGACGTCTATCCATGTTGACACCTAGCTCGACCTCTATCTGAGATCTCAATATGCATAACGCACTGGTGTTGGATCAGGACAGTTGTTTGTTGCTTTTATAGATAATAATGAAACCACATATGCCTGTTTGGGGTGTCAATATGTACTTTCTAAGATTATTTCACATGCTTTAACAAGTGTTTTTCAATAGATCTCCTTTGACACTGACTTCACGTCTAGTTTAGTGATAACCGGGGTTTGAACAGCCGGGATCTGTCGTTCAACGTTAACCCATTGGTCGAAGGTAACTTTGGCTTGTACAATCATGTGTATAAAATGGCCTCCCTGGGTTGATTTATGCCTCTAATGTGTGTGGTCAGATATTCAGTATGTACTGTTGTTGTGCATAGCATAAAATAACACATCAATCAATAAAGTCTTCGCGGAAGTAAAGTTACTTCCCGTTCATGAAGTGTTACATTATATCTTAATATACACCTCCAGATCATTCGGTAAAGGATTCAAAAACAACGTTTGTTGGAAACCTATGTTTTCTTCAATGAGGTCTGGTAATGTTAGGCATTGTATTCCTATGTACGTCAGTAAGGAATTGAAACGCAATGCCAACTTTTACCTTATTTTTCAGAAATGTATATGGTTGTCTGTGTTCATTGGAATTTCCATTCTGTTTACGGCAAGTACGGAAACGTGGAATTGTGGGACTGATGTTGTCATTAACAATGTTTCAACCATAACGTTAACCGTTTATCGTATGGTTAGCTGACCTAGAAGTAATTTATTTCTGCTTCAGGATTTAACGGTTGGTGAGAACTTCACCTGATGTCAGAACAATCGGCCCTGATCGCTATTGTGGCTTAAACGATTTCAGTTCAATCAACTGTTAAATGTGTTGTTAATAATGTGTCCTTATGAACGAAAATGTTACTTCTTCTAGAGAAAGTCAAAACCAACAAGACCATGAAACAAACACAAAAGAAGAATTCAATTCAAATTGGTTTATTGCCCTCGTGTGTGCGCAGAATCCTTTGACATAAGCATTTTATAGGGTTGTAGTCAATAATAAATAGATTCAAATAAGTTGTAGTAAAATATATTAGGCCAGAACATTACGGAAGGTCACACTGTCACCAAATCATTTAGAAGCATTTCCTATGCACAATGGATGGACCGGACTCGTCGTACTCCTGCTTGCTGATCCACATCTGCTGGAAGGTGGACAGAGAGGCAAGGATGGAGCCACCGATCCAGACGGAGTATTTCCTCTCTGGGGGAGCGATGATCTTGATCTTCATTGTACTGGGGGCAAGGGATGTGATCTCCTTCTGCATTCTGTCGGCGATACCAGGGAACATGGTGGTACCTCCTGAGAGAACAGTGTTGGCGTACAAGTCCTTACGGATATCAACATCGCACCTCATAATGGAGTTGAATGTGGTTTCGTGAATACCAACTGTTTCCATACCCAAGAAGGAAGGCTGGAAGAGGGCCTCTGGACAACGGAATCTCTCGTTACCAATGGTGATGACTTGACCATCAGGCAACTCGTAGCTCTTCTCCAGGGAGGAAGATGATGAGGCAGTTGCCATTTCCTGCTCGAAGTCAAGGGCGATGTAGCACAGTTTCTCCTTGATGTCTCTGACGATTTCCCTCTCAGCAGTGGTTGTGAAGGAGTAGCCACGTTCAGTGAGGATCTTCATGAGGTAATCAGTCAGGTCACGGCCAGCAAGATCCAATCTCATGATGGCGTGGGGAAGGGCATAACCTTCATAGATGGGAACAGTGTGGGTGACACCATCACCAGAGTCCAAAACAATACCCGTGGTACGACCAGAAGCGTACAAAGACAGGACAGCCTGGATGGCCACATACATAGCTGGAGAGTTGAAGGTCTCGAACATGATCTGGGTCATCTTTTCTCGGTTGGCCTTGGGGTTGAGGGGAGCCTCTGTCAGGAGGACGGGGTGCTCCTCCGGAGCTACACGGAGCTCGTTGTAGAAGGTGTGATGCCAGATCTTCTCCATGTCGTCCCAGTTGGTGACGATACCATGCTCGATGGGATACTTGAGAGTGAGGATACCTCTCTTGGACTGAGCCTCGTCACCGACATAACTGTCTTTCTGTCCCATACCGACCATCACACCCTGAAACACGAAATCATTTGTCATTTTCATAATTATTTACGTGTATTATTCTACACAGAAAAGCGACTCGACTGTTATCTGCCGAGAGCTTTTAAACAAATGAAGTTATCAGGTAACCATGTTACAATATTTGAGCGGATTATAATGTGTTCTAGAACACCGGGGAAACTTACTATTTCAAATCTTGAACCTCTTTCTTTCAGAGTAACAATAAACGGTATTACCTGATGTCTTGGGCGTCCGACGATGGAGGGAAAGACAGCTCTGGGAGCGTCGTCACCGGCGAAACCGGCCTTGCACATGCCGGAGCCGTTGTCACAGACCAATGCAGCAACATCATCATCCATGGCTGTAGGTAGTTGTGTGAGAAACAGAAAAGACGATGCGAGTCAAACGAAGACTGAAAGCGAATGCACTATCAATGTTCACATCCAGGCGTCTTTTATACATCCGCCATCAGTAGGCGACCAATCATGGAAATGTACAATACGTAATTGGAGTTGATGATATGTGCCGTGTTGATGCATGTAATTGCATAACAGCCTTTCGTGCGTACATGTGGAAGAATGTGTCACAGTCGGGGGTCATTAACACTCAGCTACTGAACGCTCACTGATCTCCCCTATCCCTTTTCATGGATCCCTCCCCCTCCCCAACCCCCTTCCCCCAAGGAGTGAACATCACGTGATAAGATGCCGCAAAAAGGGAAACGCTCCTTGAGTTCTCAGGCGTAATATGTAACCAAATGATGCATTATTTGAAGAAATTAAGCAATTCTCGAAAAGTTGAGACGTAAATTGTACGAAGAATTGTTGTGAAAATCGAAGATCTGTGTTAAAATGAATTTTTCGCCAGGTTAATGTATGTAAAGAAGAATGTAAAATGAAGGAACTTATTTTGCGTTTTTGACACCTTATTTTTATTGATGTTTCAATGATGAAATAAACAACGTAACAATCTGACTACAGACAAAAATTATTTGCTTATCCCGTGAGTATTCAGATATTGTATACACTATATGTATCAATTAAAAACAAAACAGCAATGAAGCAGCATATCTGTAAATGAGCACTCAGCGTTTGAGTTTACACTGTAGTCGACGCCACCTCAGGAGTATGGCGACAAGGTGCGCACAACTCTATATTAGACATGAATGCTTAAGAGAGGTCATAAAATGGTGCGCTAGACCTATCCTAAACATGCATGTAAAATAATGTGTCGTCAACAGGTGGGATAGACGTATACCAGACATGCATTCTGGAGAGAGGGTTGAGAACAGGTGCGCTAGGCCTATTCTAGACGTACATGCTAAAGTGAGGTCGTGAGAAGGTGGGCTATCCCTATAATAGACACGCGTTCTGGAGGGAGGGCCGTGAACAGATGTGATAGGCCTAAACTAGACATGAATGTTACAGACAGCTTCGTGAACAGATGCACTGGTCTTATACTCGATATGCATGCTACAGAAAGGTCATCATCAGGTGCGCTGGGCCTATACTAGACATGTATGTTACAGAGAGTCGTGAACATGTGGGCTAGGCCTATACTAGACATGCATGTTAGAGAGAGTCGTGAACATGTGGGCTAGGCCTATACTAGACATGCATGTTAGAGAGAGTCGTGAACATGTGGGCTAGGCCTATACTAGACATGCATGTTAGAGAGAGTCGTGAACACGTGGGCTAGGCCTATACTAGACATGCATGTTAGAGAGAGTCGTGAACAAATGGGCTAGGCCTATACTAGACATGCATGTTAGAGAGAGTCGTGAACAAGTGGGCTAGGCCTATACTAGACATGCATGTTAGAGAGAGGTCATGAAAAGGTGCGCTAGGGCTAAACTAGTCATACATACTAAAGAGAGGGCGTGAGCAGGTTGGCTAGGTCTTAGGAAACATTCTTGCTGGAGAGAGGATTGTGAAGAGATGCACTAGGCCTATACTGAATATGCATGAAAAGAGAGGTCGTGAATAGGTGGGCTAAGCTTATAATAGACATGCATTTTAGAGAGTGAGAGAGTCGAGAACAGGTGCGCTCGGCCTATACTAGACATACATGCTATGAGGTCGTGAACAGATGCGCTAGGCCTATACTAGACATACATGCTAAGAAGGGGTCGTGAACAGATGAGCTAGGCCTATACTAGGCATGAATGCTAGAGGCAGCTTCGTGAATAGATGCTCTGGCCAAAACTAGAGAGATTATCAAAACAGTTAACGGTTGTACAGTGTTCTGTAAAACTAAGTTAATAAGAAATAAGGTATGATTATATTTCTGTATGTTTATATGTCCCCCAGAGCATCTGTATATTATGAACGCTTGAAACTGTCCACTACACAGGCGCTTACCCGCACAGACCTTCAATAATCTGATACAAGTGGCGAATAAATCTGTCAAACATCGACCTTCATATTAATTCATCTCACGAATTACGTCACTTCTTTACGAAGAACCATTTTAACGTTACATTTGGTTATGTTAAATGTTTCCAAATAATGCTGACATATGCATTTAACTTTCAAGTGAGTGAGTGAGTTGGATTTTACGCCGCTTTTAGCAATATTCCAGCAATATCACGGACACTAGAAATGTGCTTCACACATTGTACCCATGTCAGGAATCGAACCCGGGTCTTCGGCGTGACGAGCGAACGCTTTAACCACGAGACCGCACTTAACTTTCAAAATCAAACAAGCATCATGTTCCTATCTACATGCTTATTAAATCGTTTCACATGGTCCGGCATCATACCACGTGGCGTTCCCTGCTAGGGGGAAGAGGGATGGGGGCGGGGGTACTTCCTTCGACGGGGGAAAGAGAGATCAATGAGCCTTCGGTAGCCGAGTGCAGATGACCCCCGACTGTGACACATTCTTCCACATGTACCCATGGAAGGCTGTTATGCAATATAATACATTAGAAGGGTATATTTATCATTAACTACAATTACAGTCGTTACGTTTCTATTATTCTCAAACACAATCTGATTGGTCTGCTACTGATGTGGGATGTATAAAAGACGCAAGGGTGTGTGAATCGATAGTGCATTCGCTTTCAGTCTTCTGTTGACTCGCATCGTCTTTCCTGTTTCTCACACAACTACCTACAGCCATGGATGATGATGTTGCTGCATTGGTCTGTGATAACGGCTCCGGTATGTGCAAGGCTGGTTTCGCTGGCGACGACGCTCCCAGAGCTGTCTTCCCCTCCATCGTCGGACGCCCAAGACATCAGGTAATACCGTTTATTGTTACTCTTGAAATGAAGAGGTGCAAGATTTGAAATAGTAAGCTTCCCCGGGTATTCGAGAAGACATTTAAATCCCCTTAAGTATTGTTATATGGTGACCTGATAATTGCTAGTTTTTATCTTTCAGCAGATAACAGTCGCTTTTCTGTGTAGAATAATACACGTAAATAATTATGAAAATGACAAATGATTTCGTGTTTCAGGGTGTGATGGTCGGTATGGGACAGAAAGACAGCTATGTCGGTGACGAGGCTCAGTCCAAGAGAGGTATCCTCACTCTCAAGTATCCCATCGAGCACGGTATCGTCACCAACTGGGACGACATGGAGAAGATCTGGCATCACACCTTCTACAACGAGCTCCGTGTAGCTCCGGAGGAGCACCCCGTCCTCCTGACAGAGGCTCCTCTCAACCCAAAGGCCAACCGAGAAAAGATGACCCAGATCATGTTCGAGACCTTCAACTCTCCAGCTATGTATGTAGCCATCCAGGCTGTTCTGTCTCTGTACGCGTCTGGTCGTACCACGGGTATTGTTTTGGACTCTGGTGATGGTGTCACCCACACTGTCCCCATCTATGAAGGTTATGCCCTTCCCCACGCCATCATGAGATTGGATCTTGCTGGCCGTGACCTGACTGATTACCTCATGAAGATCCTCACTGAACGTGGATACTCTTTCACAACCACTGCTGAGAGAGAAATCGTCAGAGACATCAAGGAGAAACTGTGCTACATCGCCCTTGACTTCGAACAAGAAATGGCAACTGCCTCATCATCTTCCTCCCTGGAGAAGAGCTACGAGTTGCCCGATGGTCAAGTCATCACCATTGGTAACGAGAGATTCCGTTGTCCAGAGGCCCTCTTCCAGCCTTCATTCTTGGGTATGGAAACAGTTGGTATTCACGAAACCACATTCAACTCTATTATGAGGTGCGATGTTGATATCCGTAAGGACTTGTACGCCAACACTGTTCTCTCAGGAGGTACCACCATGTTCCCTGGTATCGCCGACAGAATGCAGAAGGAGATCACATCTCTTGCCCCAAGCACAATGAAGATCAAGATCATCGCTCCCCCAGAGAGGAAATACTCCGTCTGGATCGGTGGCTCCATCCTTGCCTCTCTGTCCACCTTCCAGCAGATGTGGATCAGCAAGCAGGAGTACGATGAGTCCGGCCCATCCATTGTGCACAGGAAGTGCTTCTAAATGATCTAGAGACAAAACCTTGGGAATATTCACCAAAATTGAAGACAGGGTGACCTTCGTCCGAATTATGACGCACTAAATATTTGTGACTTACTTAACTTATTTAAATGTTTCAATATTGACTACAACCCTATAAAATATTCATGTTGACAAAGAAGGGAATCTGCGAACACACGAAGACAATAAACCAATTTTAAACTTAGTGCTTCTTTGTGTATTTGTTATATGACTTTGTGAGTGTTGTTTTGACATGCTCTGTTAGAAGTAACATTTTCGTTCATGAAGGATACGACAGGTCCTGCCATAACATACTTCTTCTTGTGATTACAGACTGTGTATCACCACATATCCTGTCATATCATACAACTTCATGTGAAAACAGACTGTGTACTACCATATATCCTGACATTTCATGCTACTCCCTGTGAATACAGACTGTACTGCCATATATCCTACCATTTCATACTACTCCCTGTGAATACAAACTGTGTACTACCATATATCCTGCAATTTCATACTGTGAATACAGACTGTGTACTACCATATATCCTGACATATCATACTACTCCCTGTTAATACAGACTGTGTACTACCATATATCCTGCCATTTCATACTACTCCCTGTGAATACAGACTGTACTGCCATATATCCTACCATTTCATACTACTCCCTGTGAATACAGACTGTGTACTACCATATATCCTGCAATTTCATACTACTCCCTGTGAATACAAACTGTGTACTACCATATATCCTACCATTTCATACTACTCCCTGTGAATACAGACTGTGTACTACCATATATCTTGACATTTCATGCTACACCCTGTGAATATAGACTGTGTACTACCACATATCCTGTCATATCGTACAACCTCCTGTGAATACAGACTGTGTTCTACCACATATCCTGCCATTTCATACTACTCCCTGTTACTATAGACTGTGTATTACCATGTATCCTGCCATATCACACTATCTCCTTGATGGGACACGGGTGGCCCAGTCGTCTAAGGCGCCGCGATTCGCTGTGCAGAGTTGCGTCCCTTGGGCACGCCAGAAACCTATGATTGTGGGTTCGAATCCCGAAGTGGTAAACGTCTGAGACCTGCATCACTTTGGGCTTTCCTCCCACATTAAGCTGACACGTCGCGATATAACTGGAATACTGTTAAAAGCGGCGTTAAACCTAACTCACTCACTCACTCACTATCTCCTTGAGAATACAGACTGTGTACTACCATATATCCTGCCATTTCATACTCCTCCCTGTGAATACAGACTGTGTACTACCATATATCCTGCAATATCACACTACTCCTTGTGAATACAGACTGTGTACTACCACATATCCTGCCATTTCATACTACTCCCTGTTACTATAGACTGTGTATTACCACATATCCTGCCATTTCACACTATCTCCCTGTGAATACAGACTGTGTACTACCACATATCCTGCCATTTCATACTACTCCCTGTTACTATAGACTGTGTATTACCACATATCCTGCCATATCACACTACTCCTTGTGAATACAGACTGTGTATTACCACATATCCTGCCATTTCATACTACTCCCTGTGAATACAGACTGTGTACTACCACATATCCTGCCATTTCATACTACTCCCTGTTACTATAGACTGTGTATTACCACATATCCTGCCATATCACACTACTCCTTGTGAATACAGACTGTGTATTACCACATATCCTGCCATTTCATACTACTCCCTGTTACTATAGACTGTGTATAACCACATATCCTGCCATTTCATACTACTCCCTGTGAATACAGACTGTGTATTACAACATATCCTGCCATTTCATACTACTCCCTGTTACTATAGACTGTGTATTACCACATATCCTGCCATATCACACTATCTCCCTGTGAATACAGACTGTGTACTACCACATATCCTGCCATATCACACTACTCCTTGTGAATACAGACTGTGTATTACCACATATCCTGCCATTTCATACTACTCCCTGTGAATACAGACTGTGTATTACCACATATCCTGCCATATCACACTACTCCTTGTGAATACAGACTGTGTATTACCACATATCCTGCCATTTCATACTACTCCTTGTGAATACAGACTGTGTATTACCACATATCCTGCCATTTCATACTACTCCCTGTTACTATAGACTGTGTATTACCACATATCCTGCCATATCACACTATCTCCCTGTGAATACAGACTGTGTACTACTACATATCCTGCCATATCACACTACTCCTTGTGAATACAGACTGTGTATTACCACATATCCTGCCATTTCATACTACTCCCTGTGAATACAGACTGTGTATTACCACATATCCTGCCATATCACACTACTCCTTGTGAATACAGACTGTGTATTACCACATATCCTGCCATTTCATACTACTCCTTGTGAATACAGACTGTGTATTACCACATATCCTGCCATATCACACTATCTCCCTGTGAATACAGACTGTGTACTACCACATATCCTGCCATTTCATACTACTCCTTGTGAATACAGACTGTGTATTACCACATATCCTGCCATTTCATACTACTCCCTGTGAATACAGACTGTGTATTACCACATATCCTGCCATATCACACTACTCCTTGTGAATACAGACTGTGTATTACCACATATCCTGCCATTTCATACTACTCCTTGTGAATACAGACTGTGTATTACCACATATCCTGCCATTTCATACTACTCCCTGTGAATACAGACTGTGTACTACCACATATCCTGCCATATCACACTACTCCTTGTGAATACAGACTGTGTATTACCACATATCCTGCCATTTCATACTACTCCCTGTGAATACAGACTGTGTACTACCACATATCCTGCCATATCACACTACTCCTTGTGAATAGGCTTGTGGCTTGCGTGGTTGATGGCGTTTTATTGTACCCTGGAGGCTCGGTCTTTGTCAAGGCTTAATTCATTCACAGGTTAGCGGAATTTGTGTCGTTCAATACAAACAGACAAATACCCCCCCGACTGTGTACTACCATATATCCTGCCATTTCATACTCCTCCCTGTGAATACAAGATAGACACAATTTTTTTTATGGATAACAACTTCTTTAATACTGTATTAAAGAAGTTGTTATCCATAAGTTGTTATCCATAAAAAAATTGTGTCTATCTTGTCATCCGTCAACTTCTAAGTAATGCCTATCAAACAATTTACCTGTGAATACAGACTGTGTACTACCATATATCCTGCCATATCACACTACTCCTTGTGAATACAGACTGTGTACTACCATATATCCTGCCATTTCATACTACTCCCTGTGAATACAGACTGTGTATTACCACATATCCTGCCATTTCATACTACTCCCTGTG
Source organism: Haliotis cracherodii (assembly GCF_022045235.1). Taxonomy (NCBI): domain Eukaryota; kingdom Metazoa; phylum Mollusca; class Gastropoda; order Lepetellida; family Haliotidae; genus Haliotis; species Haliotis cracherodii. The sequence goes on from NW_027266297.1 coordinate 71,062,885, forward strand.
AATACAGACTGTGTACTACCACATATCCTGCCATATCACACTACTCCTTGTGAATAGGCTTGTGGCTTGCGTGGTTGATGGCGTTTTATTGTACCCTGGAGGCTCGGTCTTTGTCAAGGCTTAATTCATTCACAGGTTAGTGGAATTTGTGTCGTTCAATACAAACAGACAAATACCCCCCGACACCACAATCGTCTATCTCCCAGACCCAAGAATAAAAGTTAAATAAGGAGTCCAACTCAAGCCTAGAATGATTTGGCAAGTCTAGATTGCCTCAGCCCCTGAATTTAGGGATTGTTCTCGGCTCCATTTGGATTTGATGGGGGGGGGGGGGGGGGGGGTCGAATCCCGGTTCGCCCCGATTATGTTTCTAGGTGTGTCAGCACCATACCCGTGCCCGTGGGTTTCACCGAAGTGGTAAACGTCTGAGACCTGCATCACTTTGGGCTTTCCTCGCACATTAAGCTGACATGCCGTGATATAACTGGAATACTGTTTAAAGAGGCGTTAAACCCAACTCACTCATTCACTTGCTGTATAGTTTCAAACCTCGTGAAGTAGACGATGATTTGACAGACTAACACGGTACAGTTCAAGCTCGGCACATGTTATTCACGTCACATCGGCAGTTTTATTGGTCGGGTCTCAGAACTCAAAGAAACTGCTGTCCCCAAATTCAGTTTTAAAACTTGTGGTGATTAATCGTTTAGATCTGTTGCCTTAAAGTAATCAAATAAACTTCCAAACTGTTTGGAATGCTGAAAAACTCATTACTCAAAACACAGCTCAAGACATTTGGTCATAAATTTGTTGGGAAACACACATGAATCTTCAACGTGCCACTGAATAACGACTCCACAACTTTAATGTCCTAGTCACATTCACATCTTAGAAACAACGAGAGATGTATTCAGCTCACACTGATTTATTGATTCCTGGGATTTACATTCTGACATTGTCTTGTCAAAAATCATGGGATAAAATAAAAAATAAACATAAATAATTATTTAGAATTTCAAATCAGGTGAACACAGAAAAGTTATTTTAGAAGCACTTCCTGTGCACAATGGATGGGCCGGACTCATCGTACTCCTGCTTGCTGATCCACATCTGCTGGAAGGTGGACAGAGAGGCAAGGATGGAGCCACCGATCCAGACGGAGTATTTCCTCTCTGGAGGAGCGATGATCTTGATCTTCATTGTACTGGGGGCAAGAGATGTGATCTCCTTCTGCATTCTGTCGGCGATACCAGGGAACATGGTGGTACCTCCTGAGAGAACAGTGTTGGCGTACAAGTCCTTACGGATATCAACATCGCACCTCATAATAGAGTTGAATGTGGTTTCGTGAATACCAACTGTTTCCATACCCAAGAATGAAGGCTGGAAGAGGGCCTCTGGACAACGGAACCTCTCGTTTCCGATGGTGATGACTTGACCATCGGGCAACTCGTAGCTCTTCTCCAGGGAGGAAGATGATGAGGCAGTTGCCATTTCCTGCTCGAAGTCAAGGGCGATGTAGCACAGTTTCTCCTTGATGTCTCTGACGATTTCTCTCTCAGCTGTGGTGGTGAAGGAGTAGCCGCGCTCAGTGAGGATCTTCATGAGGTAATCAGTCAGGTCACGGCCAGCAAGATCCAACCTCATGATGGCGTGGGGAAGGGCATAACCTTCATAGATGGGGACAGTGTGGGTGACACCATCACCAGAGTCCAAAACAATACCCGTGGTACGACCAGAAGCGTACAGAGACAGAACAGCCTGGATGGCCACATACATAGCTGGAGAGTTGAAGGTCTCGAACATGATCTGGGTCATCTTTTCTCGGTTGGCCTTTGGGTTGAGAGGAGCCTCTGTCAGGAGGACGGGATGCTCCTCTGGTGCAACGCGGAGCTCGTTGTAGAAGGTGTGATGCCAGATCTTCTCCATGTCGTCCCAGTTGGTGACGATACCGTGCTCGATGGGGTACTTGAGGGTGAGGATACCTCTCTTGGACTGAGCCTCGTCACCGACATAACTGTCTTTCTGTCCCATACCGACCATCACACCCTGAAAGGAGCAACATAATCTTAGAAAACTATTTTGGTAAAAGATTGAAGTTCTTGTATAAAATGTATCTATTGTTTCACAAGAGAGGCCCTTTTATTATCAGTTGTTAAAGCAATCGACGCCATTCTCCAACCAATTACACCACTAATATTGGGGTGATAGAACGTAGAATGTCCCTATTCCCACTCAGCAATTCAGCAATTGATTGTGTTTAAAAGCATATTTACCTGGTGTCTAGGGCGTCCGACGATAGAAGGAAAGACAGCTCTGGGAGCGTCGTCACCGGCGAAACCGGCCTTGCACATGCCGGAGCCGTTGTCACAGACCAATGCAGCAACATCATCATCCATGGCTTTAGGTAGTTGTGTGAGAACAGGAACAAACTATGCGTCGAATGGAGGCTGAAAGCGAATGCAGTATCGAGGTTAACATCCAGGCGTCTTTTATACTTCCCCCATCAGTAGGAGACCAATCAGATTGTATTCAAGAATATGGAAAACGATATCACGTTAATCGAGTTAATAATGCTTGAACCACGTTAATGCACTCCGTTGTATAACGACCCTTCATGTGCACATGTGGAGGAATGTTTCACAGCCGGGGGTCTCTTCGATGTGCTCTACCCCCAACAGGGACCGCAACGTGCTGGAAGCTGGGGACGGTCGGGTATGTTCCTTGGTGCAGTGATAATATGTATTTAACCAGATACACGTTATTGAAAACAGGAAAAAGATAATTAGTGCATATTTTGGAGCAGTACAAATCGAGATGTTTTAATTAGGTCATAGAAAGAATTGTTGAGAGTTGTAACTCCGTATGTATGTAGTTATATTATTTCTTTGCAAAATGTATATTTATTTTATTTCAGGCCATATACTCTTTTTCATTTCATAAATTTGAACATACGTGCGCACACGCGTACGTATATACGTACATACGTAGATACATTTCATTCGTCCACACCATGACGTAACATACCACATATGAGTACATATAAATTTATGTTTCATTCTTAATGGCAAGTGTAAAATCTTTAATGAAGCACATCGCAGGTATTAAAATAATTGAAACAGTTCCTGCATAACACACAGTTTTCAGATGATTGGCAGATGACTGTATAGAGTAAGTGAGTTGCGTTGTACGCCGCTTTTAGCAATATTCCGGCAATATCACGGCGGGGGACACCAGAAATGGGCTTCAAACATTGTACCCATGTCGGGAATTAAATCCGGGTCTTCGGCGTGACGAGCGAACGCTTTAACCACTAGTCTACCCAACCGCCCCTGTTTTTTTAGACGGACATGGTGAGGCTGAATTTCTAGAGCGAACTGTATGGTGAAATATGTAAGGTGTGACTGTATATAACAGGTTGACCCTGTTCTGTTGCCATGTGGGTTGACCTATAAGCCGTGGGATAAAAGTGACATTTCACAGCAGTGACGTACATGTGGACAGCTTATTCGTTGATATTCATATATTTCCCATTATATCGACACTTCTGCCCTGTTCTAATTTGTCTGCCCCATCAAACAATTTATGTTTGATCTGTTGACAGATATGTGTTTTAGTAATAGTTTCTATCAAAGAATGGTAGGAGTTAGATCACGAAATATGAAGTCTCAAGCGAAGCGGTTATCCGTTTCAACAGTTCTGACACATTGTTTCGAGGGCTGTGCCATTACTTGGGAATTGCAAATGTTATGTTGATATTGGTGTATCATTTAGTATGGGATGACGAATGTGACCCATAATATAACGATATCGGTGTCGGCAAGTTAATCTGACCGCAGTTCGCTAGTAATAGATAATATTGCTCAAGTTTCAAAAATGCCAATGCAATATTCAATTCAAATCAATTCTTCTCTCCAGGAAATTAATGAATGAATTAAATTATTTTATATATGCATTGTCAATGTTCATCCATCTTCAGTTAGATTTCCACGTTTGTTTCTTTGTTTGTTGTTAAAAGAACTCCCACACATGTGCACGTGAGTTACTTCTTGTCAAGTTGAATCTTTAGAAATGTTGTGGGTTTTTTTGTTAACGCCACACTCGGCAATATTCCAGCTATATGACGGTGGTCTGTAAATAATCGAGTCTGGATCAGACAATTCATAATTGACATCATGAGCATCAATCTACGCATATTGGGATACGATGACATGCGTCAACCAAGTCAGCGAGCCTGACCACCAGATCCAGTTAGTCGCTTGTTGCCATAAGTATAGTCGCCTATTATGACAAGCATGGGTTGCTGAAGACCTATCGTGACCCGGATGTTCACGGGTTGAAAGAAAGGGGTTAGTATTGATCAGTATAGGCAGGCAATTGTTTGTGACATCCAAGGGCAGAAAAGAAATACATTTTAAGAAAATTGTACAGTTTCTATTGCACAGTATGTGCCTTTATGGATCTAACAACTTTCAAATCAAGCAATTATTATTATATTTTTCATTCTCTACTGTGGAGACCATTGTATATACGAGAAGATCGGGATATAGTTCACAATAGACTTATATAATTGTAACAGAATGCTCTAATTACGAGGCAGTCGGGTAGCCTTGTGGTTAAAGTGTTCGTGATTTTGCCGGAATATTGCTAAAAGCGGCGTAAAATCAAATTCATTCACAACTGCATCATTGATACAACCGATGAAGCGCTACGTATTCACCGGTTTTAGCCAATTTAGAAACGACAGATTAAGAAGAGGAGGTCAGCTTGTTATTTTTGTAAAAGGGAATTCATTTGGATGAATAGATTTGACTTCAACAAGGTTAGAACAAGCTTTGGTCCAGGTTACATGCAAAAAACAAACAAGTCTTGGTAACAGTAGTCATTTCTAGGATTTCACCGAACATCAAGAACCACCATCTTTTAACGTCTTTTTGTCACAAATGGCCATGCGTTTACATCATGGTGACAAATATACCAATTAAAACCCGTCTAACTGCCGTGTAGCGGTGACTGCATTTAGTAGTAGTAGTAGTAGTAGTAGTAATAGTAGTAGTAGTAGTAGTAGTAGTAGTAGTAGTAGTAGTAGTAGTTGTAGTAGTAGTATAGAGACGTCATAGAAGTACATTTAGTACAATAATGGCGTCATAGTTCGTCGATGACGTTGCAATAGAACGTCGTTGGACAATTGACTAGATTTATGTAGTTTAATACTTTTGTCTTTTGTACTAAAGACATAGGTTTCCCCGGATTTGGGGAACTTTCTGTGTGCGCCTAAATTTACTTATTGAATCAGTGATAGTTCGGGTATAAACGTTCATCACAAAGATGTTCAGCGATCTTTGCTTCCTAATTGTGTAACCTACATTATAATCTACGACATCGCTGCGTTTTAGCAGAGTGTGCTTTAGTTCTGTTGAGCCTTCCTATCACCCTTGTGATTGTAAAACTAAAAATGTGTGTTTTTATATAAATTATTGATTATTCATTGATGTTGTGTGGTTATGTATTGATATCGCTATTTAGTTCCGTACGTGTGTATTTCTGGGTTAACCTTGTGTTTCAGTCAGGAAATCATCTCTCAACACTGGGGACCACCATAGAGTTGGGCCTAACGATCACCGTTGACCTGGGTTTAGAGGTTCCCCTTTAACTGAGCCAGGCCTACACATCACCTACCGATCACTCTCAAGTTGAACTGAGCCTAGATATCACCTTGATCTGGTCCTAAAGATCACCCTCAGTTGAGCTGAGCCAACAGACCACCGTTGAGGTGAGTTTGGTCCACTCTATCCTTGAGCTGAACCTACAGATCACCTTAAAGTTGAACCTAGAGACCACCCTTAAGTTGAACCTAGATATCACTCTTGAATTAATTGATCTGAGGGCACACTCTTGTTTTGACTTGACACGTTAGATCACCCTTGCGTTGAGTTGAACCTAGAGATCACCATTAAATTGAACATACAGACCCGCCTCAAATCGAGCCTAGAGTTCACCCTTGCTTTTCGCCTTAAGATCACCATCAAGCTTATCCAAGAGACCACTGTTGTGTTGACCCTAGGGGTCACCCCTGTGTTGAGTTAACCCTACATAACACTGTTGTGTTGACCCAAGGGATCACCCATGTGTTGAGTTAACCCTACATATCACTGTTGTGTTGACCCAAGGGATCACCCATGTGTTGAGTTAACCCTACATATCACTGTTGCGTTGACCCTAGGGGTCACCCATGTGTTGAGTTAACCCTACATAACACTGTTGTGTTGACCCAAGGGATCACCCATGTGTTGAGTTAACCCTACATATCACTGTTGCGTTGACCCAAGGGATCACCCCTGTGTTGAGTTAACCCTACATATCACTGTTGAGTTGCCCCAAGGGATCACCCCTGTGTTGAGTTAACCCTACATATTACTGTTGCGTTGACCCCATGGATCACCTTTGTGTTGAGTTAAGACTACATATCACTGTTGCGTTGACCCTAGGGATCACCCCTGTGTTGAGTTAAGACTACATATCACTGTTGTGTTGACCCTAGGGATCACCCCTGAGTTGAGTTAACCCTACATATCACTGTTGCGTTGCCCAAAGGGATCACCCCTGTATTGAGTTAACCCTACATATCACTGTTGTGTTGCCCCAAGGGATCACCCCTGTGTTGAGTTAACCCTACATATCACTGTTGTGTTGCCCCAAGGGATCACCCCAGTGTTGAGTTAACACTACATATCACTGTTGTGTTGAGGTGAAACTTGATATCACCCTTCAACTGAGCCTAACGATCCGCATTGAGTTGAGCCCACAGACCCGCCTTGAGTTGAGCCAATAGTTCACCCTTGCATAGGGTCTTAAGATCACCATCAGAGTAAATCCTTAAGGCCACCCTGATGTTGAGTTGAAAGGTCACATTACCCATGAGCTCAGCCTACATATCACCCTCGAGTTCAGCTGAGTCTACACATCGTCCTAAAGTAGCGCCCACAGAGGAACCTTGAGTTTAATGGAGCCGTCTGACTTGATTTGAGCCCTGAGCCTAGACATTGTCCATGGACTAAGTTTTGAGATCACCCTTTGTTGGTCCAAAAGATCACCATTGAGCTTAGCCTTGAGATCACCCTTGAGTTGAGCTGAATCTACAGATCACAGTATAATAGGTCTTCAGCAACCCATGCTTGCCATAAAAGGCTACAAACTGGATCGGGTGGTCAGGCTCGCCGACTTGGTCGATGTATGTCATCATATCCGGTTGCGAGAATCGATGCTCATGATGTCAATCACTGGATTGTGTTATGTGGCAGTGTATTTTATTTTTAACAGGGATTGTGACTGTGTTGCATCGTTTCTCTTGGAATTCGGTAGACGCTCATTGCATTTTGTTTGGACAGTGATTTGCGTCAGGAAGTTACTATACAGGAAGTGTGCAAGCTCCTTCCCAGCGCGTGATAACTTCGTTACACTCTCGGTAACATCGCTGCCTCCAGTGTGGGTCCGGTCATTACAAGAATCTTGAAATTTGCCCTCTATTCCCTAATGTAGTAACGTTTATACTTATCTTTATGCCTTTGGGAATGTCATCACAGCTATTTTTGAAAAGGTTTGCGATCTTTATATTTGTTTGATCGGATTGGTTCGAGATTGCAGACGAACGGAAAATCAACCAACTTCTCACTTATATTCTTACGATACTAATTACATGATACAGTAAACTATGGTTATAACGAAATCAAAGGAACCACTAATTTTACTCCGTTATAACCGTAGTTTGTTATAAGCATGTATGCAGCATATAAACAGCGAATGCCCGGTACCAAAACACCGGTTCGTTATATCCGTCAATTCGTTATAAGCATATTCGTTATAAACGTACTTTACTGAAGTTGTAATGAAACAAAAATCCAAATTGACAAGCAAAGAAAACAATTAAACTGGGATAAAAGTATTCGGCAGTCGATCATCACATGTTTGTAAACCTAACGGTTCAACCCCAAGCATGGTTGTTGCCACCTATCACCGCTGTCGCTGCTGGATGAATATAAATATATTGTTATCACTGACGTTTGCTACTACCACTGTATGTTGTATTTGATACTAAGCACTGCCATCACAGTATGTATTGCCATTGGATCTTGTACCACCACTCTGTTGTTTACTGCCATTGTAATTGTTGTGCAGTAATTTGTATTGATTTGTTAACTTAGTGAATTTTGCAATTGATTTGTTCATTGTATACCACTTGTTGGTTGTATTTTTGGTTTCACACTAAGTTCTTTTACATACAGATTTCTGGGTTAACATATTGTTTTTTTATCATATAATGGGTAGGTTTCTCTGCAGGATAAAGGCAACAGATAAAAACGATATACGTTGGGGTCATAAGCGGATAGATATGCAAAGATCAAAGGTCAAGTAGGGACTACTTTCAGTGTTTATAAACGAACATGGCATCGCCCTTGTCATTCGGCAATCGAGTCAGAATTAACCATCAGGAATCTGGAAAAACTACAGGGATAATTGCTATCATTATCAAAAGAACAGTCTAATATACTGAAATTCAGTGTCTAACTGTGACATAGCTAAGGCATTTTATAAGTTTTGGCAACTTTGGAGATATAAATTTCGAAACAATTTTGCGAGGGCCCTAGGCTTAGCCAAGCGGGATCAGTAGCCATATTTGTTCTTGTAGACCTCTGCGGCTTGAAACCTTTTCCACTAATTAAAAAAAGTTGGATCTGGCCGAAATATGTTTGAATTGTTACTTTGTTTCGTTTTGTCGCTGTGTATACATCTGACTACACTTCTTAACGTTATGACAGGACACGCCGACTGTCAACGACGTATGAACGTGGCCGTGACGTCTCATGGACTAGGGTTAGAGTAGCTAAATACAATGTTTATTCCTAATGCAGGAAGTTTACCATCCCCAAACACACTCGCGTGATAACCTCAATTGAACTATGGCCATATATATATATATATATATATATATATATATATATATATATATATATATATATATATATATATATATATATATATATGGCCATAGTTCAATTGCACAAAAACATCTGAAATATTAGTTTTTTAAGCTATTAATTTATTCAACACATGAATATGATTACAGCATATTACTTACAATTTTAAACATATATTATATCTCATAATTTTCCGGTCCGTTGAATGTTGGGTTTTGTCTCTAAATCTTTTAGAAGCACTTCCTGTGCACAATGGATGGGCCGGACTCGTCGTACTCCTGCTTGCTGATCCACATCTGCTGGAAGGTGGACAGAGAGGCAAGGATGGAGCCACCGATCCAGACGGAGTATTTCCTCTCTGGGGGAGCGATGATCTTGATCTTCATTGTGCTTGGGGCAAGGGATGTGATCTCCTTCTGCATTCTGTCGGCGATACCAGGGAACATGGTGGTACCTCCTGAGAGAACAGTGTTGGCGTACAAGTCCTTACGGATATCAACATCGCACCTCATAATAGAGTTGAATGTGGTTTCGTGGATACCAACTGTTTCCAAACCCAAGAATGAAGGCTGGAAGAGGGCCTCTGGACAACGGAACCTCTCGTTTCCGATGGTGATGACTTGGCCATCGGGCAACTCGTAGCTCTTCTCTAGGGAAGAAGATGATGAGGCAGTTGCCATTTCCTGCTCGAAGTCAAGGGCGATGTAGCACAGTTTCTCCTTGATGTCTCTGACGATTTCTCTCTCAGCAGTGGTGGTGAAGGAGTAGCCGCGCTCAGTGAGGATCTTCATGAGGTAATCAGTCAGGTCACGACCGGCAAGATCCAACCTCATGATGGCGTGGGGAAGGGCATAACCTTCATAGATGGGGACAGTGTGGGTGACACCATCACCAGAGTCCAAAACAATACCCGTGGTGCGACCAGAAGCGTACAGAGACAGAACAGCCTGGATGGCCACAAACATAGCTGGAGAGTTGAAGGTCTCGAACATGATCTGGGTCATCTTTTCACGGTTGGCCTTTGGGTTGAGAGGAGCCTCTGTCAGGAGGACAGGGTGCTCCTCCGGAGCCACACGCAGCTCGTTGTAGAAGGTGTGATGCCAGATCTTCTCCATGTCATCCCAGTTGGTGACGATACCATGCTCGATGGGGTACTTGAGGGTGAGGATACCTCTCTTGGACTGAGCCTCGTCACCGACATAACTGTCTTTCTGTCCCATACCGACCATCACACCCTATAAAGAATCAAAACATGATAATATTAGTAAAATGCATCAGTGAAAGATTAAATAAACAATTTCTTTAAAGTGAATTAGCTTGATAAGGGTATTTGAATCGACACCCAAACGTCGACTCAATTGTAAGAAAGAAATTGTTGATCTATACAAATCTCTCCTCTTTCATAAATCCAACTTCTAACTGCCACTCAAAAAATATTACGTCGAGGTATGATATAACACTCTGTTAATGTTGATGTTTAAATGTAAGTGTTACCTGATGTCATATCCCCATTTCTTTCCCAAGTTCATTTCTTACCTGATGTCTGGGACGTCCGACAATGGAGGGGAAGACAGCTCTGGGAGCGTCGTCACCGGCGAAACCGGCCTTGCACATACCGGAGCCGTTGTCACAGACCAATGCAGCAACATCATCATCCATGGCTGTAGGTAGTTGTGTGAGAAACAGGAAAGACGATGCGAGTCAACTGAAGACTGAAAGCGAATGCACTATCGATGTTCACATCCTGGCGTCTTTTATATTTCCTCCATCAGTAGGCGACCAATCAGATTGTGTTTAAGAATAATGGAAATTAACAATACGTAATTGGAGTTGATGATATGTACCGTGTTGATGCATGTAATTGCATAACAGCCTTTCGTGTGTACATGTGAGAACTGTCCGCCACAGTCAGGGGTTCATCATATCATATCACCTCCCAGCAGGACGCATGGGAATAAGAGATGGGCCCTAGACGTAGCGCCTGTGTATGTAACCAAATACATTTTGTCTGATACGTTAAGTAAAGAGTTCAATCAGTGTCTACATGCAATGATTCCAATTGCCAAACATAAGAATCAATTAGTTCATCTTGTTGGAATAAATTCTAAATTCAATTATAGGTCATTTGGTTAAAGTGCTATATGTTATTCATCAAGCTGCATTCTATTTTATGTACGTTTGGAAATGCATGCTAGCTAGCTGTGACGTTGAAAAGAAACACTTAAATGATATGAACGAAAGTCTCTTTTCTTCATTCCGTTCTACATTTACAGAAATACGTATACACATAATTGGTTCACTGAAGAATGTATGCACGTAGTGTGTACAAGGTTACAGGCCGGCAAAGCCACATTTCGAAAATAGATAGCCCAAATTGATGTGGCTCTCGCGGCAATGGTTATGGTTGCGTGATTGTATAATGTGGCTCTCGCGGCCATGCTGTCAAAACATGCTTTGTGATTCTAACAGGTTACCGTATATAACAAAACAAGTCTTGTTTTCTCATTTTCTATTCAACAAGGATAACATATTCATCAAAACTTTACATTGATGAATATGAATAGCATATGAATATCATAATGCAGATGAAGGAGGTCGCCCACGTGGTCAGCATATTCCATCTCACTCAGGTGTGGGTTCAGGAGCTGGATCTTGAGGGACGCAATACGTGCATCGATTGCCTTGTACTTCTTTCTTCGTGAAGGTTCTGATCACTGGTGTGAGAGTCTAAGGACTGCAACCTCTTTGAGTGACTGCTCTCGCTGAAATAGCTTCACTACCTCGTAAATGTTCGGGTGGCACTTCTTGGCAAGTTTGTTTATCTTGTTGTGCAACCCTTCCAGGTGATTGTTGGTACGGTGGCCTCCTTGAACCCAACAGGTTGTCACGTAGTCCATGAAGGCAGTCACTTTAGGGCCAGCAGGAGAGTCAGCAATGGCATCAAGCCACACATCATCCACTTTGTCACGAGGTACTAGAGGGAGGGCAGCAGCTCTTGTCACCAGCTTCTTCACCTCCTCATCTTCCTTATAGTCCAACACCAGACCTTCTTTCTGCACCCTCCTCCAGATACATTGGGTGAAGTGAAAGAAACACCCTCTAACTAATGTCCCAGGAAATACCCCAGTCACGGCATTGTGAGCTGCACGTTCAAAGTCCAACTGAATTGTAAGTGGGGCAAACTCTAGACCTCCTCTACTAGCAAAATCGCATAGGTACTGAAACATGTTGACATAACTTTTGTTCGATTGGACAACAAACAGTAAACTAATGGAAACATATGGCCAAACACCTCAGCATGTAAACAATAAATCTGATCAAACATCTTGGGACAGGCATAAAATGTACCATCACAAAATACAATGTCTGCAGTACACAAATGTTCAATGTTCTTGTCTGTAGTGAAGATGATGACGTCGTCACTAACACGGTGTAGGAACTGGTCGCCTCCCTCAGTCTGGGAGTACCGCGCTTAGTAATTTAAATGTGGGACACTCATATAAAGGTATCGGTAATCGGATTAATTAATTACCCGCTAGAATAGGCGAAATGCACTCAGCTGAAAATGTGGCTTTACCGGCAATAGCCATTTCTGAAATGTGGCTCTCCCGGCTAGACACCGTGTACAACATAGGTTTGGAAGAACCGCCGTGATTGAATCATGTATGTTTGCCTAAAATACATGTGATTTCAGTAAAGCAAGGGTGAAGATCTGAATCAGTTTATAAAGAACTGTTCTCTGAGCACATTACACAATTTTTTATAGACGTTATTAATTTTAAAATTATATTTTGACTTTGACTAATAGTAGTTGATCTATATTCACTATCACTTTTATAAAAAGCCAAATGACGTCACATTTTGTCAGTTGTTCCGACGCTGTTGGCCTAATGTTATAAAACAATTTGGTCTTTTGGCTATACGTCTGTGGCAATTATGTTTTGTATATTTCTTGTATTATTTTAGATGGCAAGTATTGCTGGAAAATTGCTGAGTGCGGCGTTAAACAGCAAAGAAAATAACAAACATGTTAGGTATAATTCATGGACATAATTAGATGCTTTTTATTCACAATTTTAGTCATCTTAATTTATTGCTCAGTCTGCCTTAAACAATACACTATTAGTCACAGCCCTTTTCACTACGCATGCATGCATTGTTAGTCTGCCAACTTCCCACCCTGTGCACTAACACAATAGCCTGAGCCCTTTCCCTACTGAAGCCTTCTTGTCCACATGGCCAACTTGGGTCCTCAGTTAAACTGTACACTTGACACCTAAGAAGGTGTGTGGTCACTCCACATATATTCTTCAAAGGATTAACATATATTTCTATTCCAACCCGTGATATTCTCTTTGGATCCACCTTTGGAAACTTTGATCATATTCCAAGCTTGGTGTTTTGTTACTGGATATAAGAGGGAAGGCTAAGTGGGCATGCATGTGATGAATGGATGACCATCTTATAGCATTACCCTGTCATGCTCAGCAACGTGTAGACGTATGTATATGACAGTAGGTATTAGTGTTGAGATCTGTATGTGTTCTTATTGCATGTATGCACTTACTGCGTGCACATATTGTTATTTTCTCTGCAGACGAGTTAGTACTACTGGGTAGAAACTTGGCGCGGCATCGTCCCCAGGTGTGGTATTAACCCACCTGGTAGGTTTACATGTCGTGTACATGCATGGTTTATATTCAATTTATTAACTGTGTATATTATCTATCTGGTATATGCATTTGGTTATATATCGAGACAGAAATACGTTGATACATATATGAATGTGTATTTCCTTGCTCATAAGAAATATGTGTTTACTTGAAAGTATATAAACACTGACAACCACAGCCAGTGCTACCTGCTGTAACAGTATGTTTATGTATATCGGTGTTTGTAATATATTGTTTTAGATCGATTGTTTTTTTGTAGTTATTGTTTCAGGGTTTACTTTAATACCATCAACATATTGGCCATTGGCGAACACAGTAGCGCCTGTTGTCTGTGCGCGACTGACGTGTCCTCTTTGAGGTGAGGTGAAATGAGGTTTAACGTCGTGTCCAAGATTATTGCACTTACATAGCGTGTGTGTGGCTGATTGTACTAGTCCGGACTGATGCCGATTCATAGAGCTTGCCCACTGAGATACCATGCCGTAGTTTAACATGACAACCCCACTCATGGACACAGTACACTGACTCCGAGCCGATGGAGGCGGTCTCCTCTGTGAAAATCATTACGAGTCATACATGTGCTATATCTTGCTTGTAATGCCCCCTCGTCGATCTCTGTAATGTTACGTATAATGATCATATGTACCCTTGTTGAACAGCTTGAAATCATTAACGATCTGTTTGGCCTGATTTGTTGTGTCATCACAATTAAATGTTTTACATTTACACTCAACTCTAAATATCTTTACAGCGAGTTCAGCGATGTTCAATTACACCGCATCCATTCGTCACGCCGGACAGGTCAAAACCCTCTCGTTCGCACTATCGTTGTTAAATTCGAAAAACATTTTTAGTTAGTTGGTTTGTTGTTTAACGCCGCACTCAGCAATATTCCAGCTATATGACGTCCGTCTGTAAATAATCGAGTCTGGACCAGACAATCCAGTGATTGACATCATTGATCCACGCAATTGGGATCGATGTCATGCATCAACCGTTAGTCGCCTCTTACGATAAGCATAGTCGCCTTTTACGGCAAGCATGGGTTGCTGAAGAGCTATACTACCCCAGCTCTTCATGGATCGAAAAACATTTTTAAGCTTTCCAATATCATCCTACAATAAAGTGCACTTTTTAGTTACGTCATAATGAGCTGACGTCAAGAGGCTGTTCAAATCCCCCCCTCCTTGATCTAATGTATCCTTTCGTTACTGTCAAACATGATGACGTATCCACATTGGTCTATGAAACAGTTCATTTTAGCGAATAATTGAGTGTTACTACCTGGGATTAAATATGGAAACATGATGTGGGGGTTTTCCCCAACATAATCTAATCAAACCACTGTGCTCTTTGCCATAGCAGCCACAAAGTTGCCCGAGGCGGGCGTTAGTGCCCCAGGAATTATGCCTGTTTCTGTCACCTAAGAGTTTTATTTAGTCATGGTAGAAATGAGATAAACATACTGAACGGTGTGCAAAATTTAATTTTCCACGGTAAATCTACAGATAACCTAGCTCCACATTGAAAACACACTATGGGCATATCTTGTTTATTGTAGACAGGTTTCCACTCACTTCACTTAATTGTTTGGGTAGATAGGTAAGTAATTAGGTGATTGGGGTTCACTTTGCTTGACTAGATGTACGTAATTAGGCGATGTAAGTATGGAAGATCCCACATTGGAATTCTTAAGGTGTCACCAAAAACTGAACAAATAACTACAGGATGGTCAAAGTGGTTTTTATTTTACATGTTTGCACGAACAATTTGTCTTTTTATAAATTGTTACAAATAAATATCGCACTATCAGTCATGCACTGATCATACATCTATACCCGTGAAGATCCGGGGTAGAATTGGCCTTCAGCAACCCATGCTTGTCGTAAAAGGCGACTATGCTTGTCGTAAGAGGTAAGAGGCGACTAACGGGATCGGTCGGGGGAGAGATGAATGTGGCAGGCTCGCTGACTTGGTTGATGCATGTGGATCGATGTTCATAATGTCAATCACTGGATTTTCCATTATTTACAGACCGCTGTTATGTAGGTGGAATATTGCTGAGTGCGCCGTTAAGCAACAAACAAACAACCAAAGACATAGTCTAGATACCCTCTAGATGCCGGTGTTGGTATAGTCCAAGGCAGCCCCTGGTCGACTGCAACATAGCGACGTTTCCTCGGTGGTTGTCCTGGGTGACCACACTGCTGGGCAGGTTCACCTCAGTTCTGGACTGCTCGCTCTTCAAAATCAAAGATGTTGGGGTGGCAAGAAGTCAATCAACGAACGATGTTATTAATATAGATTTAGTTCATATCATTTTGAGGCTAATAAACAGCATGTTACCAGTCAGTGCACCATACAATTCTAATAGGCAATGCATGTCGCTATATCTGTGCAATAATCTTGAACGCGATGTTAAACCCCATTTCACCTCACCACCCCAATGGAGAATGATAACGTAAAAAGTGGAGTCATAAAGTCAAGATTATACCAGTATCTACAGGAAAGCAAAGCGTAAATCAACTGTGCATGGGGCAGTCACAGGGCTCTACCAACGTATCAATGCCAGCTTTAGGTGATTTGGGCTTTGATACACTCAAGCGATAATGGGCGTTCTGTGCAATCAAGCGTTTAAGTGTGGAGGATATCGAGTTTCTCTACATAAAGGCTCCGCCACAGCTGTATTTACGCTTCAGCCTTTGCAATGATAGATAGGACGCAAGTGCAAATAAAACCCGTGAAGATCCGGTGAAGAATAGGCCTTCAACAACCCATGCTTGTCGTAAAAGGCGACTAACGGGATGCGGGTGATCAGGCACGCTGACTTTGTTGATGCATGTCATTGTATCTCAATTTCGTGGATCGATGTTGATGATGTGAATGGGAACACCTCACTGTGCCCTCACCTATTGTTAAAGGGTACAGGTGTAGTCAGCCGTGGTTAAGTGGGTAACGATAGGGGGATAACCTATAGTCTGTTGCATGTCTTATATAGAGAAAATTACTATCTGTCGGATTCATAAAATTTCATATACATTTCAACAGTACATTCACTTTACAGAAGCATATATTTCATAAAATTTCATATTGATAGATTACGTATTGCATAAATAAATATACATTTCAAAGTCACTTTACAGCAGAAATATTCAGTTCACAATCCAACATATTCAGCCACAGCGTTAACATATTCAATTGGTGTCAGTCTGTCAGTCAACAAGTTGTCCTTCTCTATCAGGATGTTGTCGTCAATTTGGAGATATATCCTTCTCTTTGGTGGCAGTCGTCTTCCGGCGTGAATTTGCATCAATAATGTCTCTGAACGTGATTGTTCATTCTTGATAATGTCAAAAAATTTAAAGATGTTTGAATGACTTGGGCCCGATTTCTTCAGCTTGGAGTGTCAGCCTTCTAAGTGATTGGTTGTCCTGGAACCCAGGGTCTCAAAATGGTTCCACACGTCTCTCCTGTCGCCGGACATTCCTTCCTGCAGCAACGCCAATGTATGGTGGTGTTTCTTCTGTTCTTAATTCGGAATCTGTGTCCGTTGAAAACTAAGTTCTGTCCACCTTGGGAGTTAGCAACAAATCGAACATGAACTTGATCATTAGCCAATTTTTTATGGCAGTATGCTTACTTACTTATATTGGAGATTTTACGTGCGCTTTCCGAATGCAGTGTATTTCGCACACGGGCCCTGCCAGGCCATTTAATGTGTTTCCGAAAAGGGGAAAAGGTTGTTTGGCCATCCAGTAGGGGTGTTTTAGTGGTTGCTTATATAGAATTTTGGAAATTTTGAGATTTGGAAAAAATGCCAAGAGGGTTTGGGGGGCGAACTAAGGGAGCTGGGTATGGAAGTTTGTTAGTTTGATTATGTGGTTTGGTTTTGGTAGTTTATTGGGATTATAGATGCGATTTATTAGTCCTGTTTTGATTAAGTATACGCCTAAGGCTTTGAATTTTTCGATTTTATTTTGTGGGTTTAGGATTGCTTCTAGAGTAAGAGCCTTATTAAGATTTGGGGTGGTTTGTAGTGTAGTTCGGTGTGTTAGGTAGTGGGTGCAGTGTATGAGTGCGTGTTCTGGGGTTTCTTGTTGTTTGCACTGTGGGCAGGTTCCTGTTGCGTGGTTTTTGTGTGTTGTTTTTAGGTGGTTATTTAGGTTGGTATGTCCTGTTTAAGTTAAGTGATTACTCTGTCGATTTTTTTGGACGGATGTAGAATTTTTGGTTTGGTTAGGTTTTTTTGAGAACCTTTTTGATTTGGCTATTTGAGTTTAGATATAAGTTATGCCATTTTTTGGTGATTTTTTGTTTGTTGACACTTTTGATTTCTGATTTGGAGATGGGTAGGTTTAAGCTTATTTCTGGGATTTCTGGGATTTTAAGGGATAGTTTTATCGGCGTTTTCATTGCCGTATATTCCTACGTTGGCTGGGATACAAATGAATACTATTTGTTTGCATGCCTTAGTTAAATCGTTTGAGCTTTTTAGTATTTGATTTATTAGTTCAGGGCGGTTTTTGGTGTTTATATTTTGGAGGGCTTGTAGTCCAATGAGCGAGTCGGTAAGTATTAGGATTTTTTGTTGTTTTTTAGATTGTTGATTATGAAGGGTTGAGACCATGCGCATTAGTTCGGCCGTGAATATTGATTGATCATTTGGGATTCGGAAGGATTGTGTGGCTTTAGTTGGTTGTGTGATGTGGACTCCGAAACCTGTGTGTTTGGAGATCGGATCTGAGGATCCGTCTGTGTAAATATGACACCAATTTGGCCAATTTTCATGTATGTATGCTAGTGTGGTGGTTTTTGTTATTTTTGGGTCGGTTTGTTTATTTATTGCGCTAGCTAGTGTTATGTCTATTTTGGGTGTATTAAGTTTTGGGGTGAAGACATTTGATTTTTTACAGTTTTGTTTAAGAAAGCAGTATGACTTGCAAATGCCATTTTGACACTTCCAGGATTGACATCAATCACTAATTTATAATTTTAATTAGCCCTATGCATTTAATCGTGACATGAGAAAACTGTTCACCTATTATCATCAAATAATGTACACGAGAAAACAGCTCACCTATTATCTTCAAATAACAGTTAGACACTAATTGAACAGAGTTCACCCTCAGAAGAGGGTTCACTTTAATGACACAGACTATACCAAGCGATTAAGTGATCTGTGTCTCTTAATCCCCTATAGTCCACTGTAACAACTTTTGGGGTGAGGGCACAGTGAGGTTAAACCGATGTGAATCAGTTGATTGTCTGGTCCAGACTCGATTATTTACAGACTGCCCATATATATAACAAACAAGGCCCAAATAAAAAATAGTTCTACTCTCCAACCCCATCGGCATCTATTCCAAATCTCAAATTCCCAAATTCTATATAAGCAACCCCTAAAGCCCCCTCTTGGGTTACACACACCACTATCGCCCCTTTCGGAAACACATTAAATGGGCTGGCCGGGCCCGTGAGCGAAATACGCATCAGTCGGAAAGCGCACGTTAAATCTCCAAAGTAAGTAAGTAAGTAATAATAATTTATTTACGCGCCATTCCCGGTGTTTTGTATACGATATATGCATTGACGATCGATCCGATTCTGCAAAGTTGAATATACCCATGAGACTTGCATTTTACGTACTCCAATAGTGTTGTATCTACAGCTGGTCAACTCATCTTGTTTTGTCGCCAGTCCCTTCACATTAGATGCTTGTCACTACTTTAAATGTAGTCAGTTCGTGAAATGGCAACTCCAGGTGTAATGGCAACTCCAGGTGTAATGGCAACTCCAGGTGTAATGGCAACTCCAGGTGTAGTGGCAACTCCAGGTGTAGTGGCAACTCCAGGTGTAATGGTAATTCCAGGTGTAATGGCAATTCCAGGTGCAATAAAACCCTTTCCATATTCATTAGAAGCCTCTGCCAAATGCAGAAACAATTCCGAATATATCATTAGCATGTGTTTAGAAATAATTATCAAATAGTGATGATACCAGGTGTTCGCGAAAAAAGGTGAATGTGTCCTGCCCAATCGGTGGCAACCGTCACAAACACATGTAAAGGCAAGTCAATTGTCCGCCTGAAAATAAAAAAAAGGGGAACATATGGTCAACAAGTCACACTAGGATCATTTTAAAAAAATATCCACCACATGTCTATCATAAAACGTTATGAAAGTTTTACTGACGCCTTATGAAGAGTTTATTCATAAGTTCTAAGGCCACAGGCCCACAGACATACAAAGACATGATGTTTAGCATATCAATGAATCTATACATATAACTTAACAAACATTACATGTGGAGCGACATTTTAAGTTTTATAGCCTGATATATATATTTAACTGATTAATCGTACGTTTACACGTAGAAGACATAATATTTACAAAAGTACTTAAAGAACGATGAGTGAAATGATGCGCATCAAGATGGCGAGTTTGTTATTTTGAATATTGTTGGCATACTAACAAGAAATGGTATAATTTCATTTTCGACCTGAAATCCAAAATTAACACAATATTTACAAAGAAGTACTTCTGGGTCTTCACCTTCATGTCTCCCTGTCTCCAGTCTGAGCTAATGATTACCACAGCGGATCTTCACCTTTATGTCTCCCTGTCTCCAGTCTGAGCTAATGATTACCACAGCGGATCTTCACCTTTATGTCTCTCTGTCTCCAGTCTGAGCTAATGATTACCACAGCGGATCTTCACCTTTATGTCTCCCTGTCTCCAGTCTGAGCTAATGATTACCACAGCGGGTCTTCACCTTTATGTCTCCCTGTCTCCACTCTGAGCTAATGATTACCACAGCGGATCTTCACCTTTATGTCTCCCTGTCTCCAGTCTGAGCTAATGATTACCACAGCGGATCTTCACCTTTATGTCTCCCTGTCTCCAGTCTGAGCTTATGATTACCACAGCGGATCTTCACCTTTATGTCTCCCTGTCTCCAGTCTGAGCTAATGATTACCACAGCGGATCTTCACCTTTATGTCTCCCTGTCTCCAGTCTGAGCTAATGATTACCACAGCGGATCTTCACCTTTATGTCTCCCTGTCTCCAGTCTGAGCTAATGATTACCACAGCGGATCTTCACCTTTATGTCTCCCTGCCTCCAGTCTGAGCTAATGATTACCACAGCGGGTCTTCACCTTTATGTCTCCCTGTCTCCAGTCTGAGCTAATGATTACCACAGCGGATCTTCACCTTTATGTCTCCCTGTCTCCAGTCTGAGCTAATGATTACCACAGCGGATCTTCACCTTTATGTCTCCCTGTCTCCAGTCTGAGCTAATGATTACCACAGCGGATCTTCACCTTTATGTCTCCCTGTCTCCAGTCTGAGCTTATGATTACCACAGCGGATCTTCACCTTTATGTCTCCCTGTCTCCAGTCTGAGCTAATGATTACCACAGCGGATCTTCACCTTTATGTCTCCCTGTCTCCAGTCTGAGCTAATGATTACCACAGCGGATCTTCACCTTTATGTCTCCCTGTCTCCAGTCTGAGCTTATGATTACCACAGCGGATCTTCACCTTTATGTCTCCCTGTCTCCAGTCTGAGCTAATGATTACCACAGCGGATCTTCACCTTTATGTCTCCCTGTCTCCAGTCTGAGCTAATGATTACCACAGCGGATCTTCACCTTTATGTCTCCCTGTCTCCAGTCTGAGCTTATGATTACCACAGCGGATCTTCACCTTTATGTCTCCCTGCCTCCAGTCTGAGCTAATGATTACCACAGCGGATCTTCACCTTTATGTCTCCCTGTCTCCAGTCTGAGCTAATGATTACCACAGCGGATCTTCACCTTTATGTCTCCCTGTCTCCAGTCTGAGCTAATGATTACCACAGCGGATCTTCACCTTTATGTCTCCCTGTCTCCAGTCTGAGCTAATGATTACCACAGCGGATCTTCACCTTTATGTCTCCCTGTCTCCAGTCTGAGCTTATGATTACCACAGCGGATCTTCACCTTTATGTCTCCCTGCCTCCAGTCTGAGCTAATGATTACCACAGCGGATCTTCACCTTTATGTCTCCCTGCCTCCACTCTGAGCTAATGATTACCACAGCGGATCTTCACCTTTATGTCTCCCTGTCTCCAGTCTGAGCTAATGATTACCACAGCGGATCTTCACCTTTATGTCTCCCTGTCTCCAGTCTGAGCTAATGATTACCACAGCGGAAACGAGTTAGAGGTATCCTGTCAAGTTTACAGTCAATGTACTTTAAGTAGAGTTCCGGTTCAAGAGTCGATTTAAAAGTTGAATAGGCTTGGAGTTCAGATTTAAAAAAATATGTTGCTATGCGATTCTTGAAAGTCACACACTAGAACCCTTTGTTTAAGTTGAGACAGAAACATTGCTGAGTTCCCAACATCTTGTGAGATCCACACATATCCAAATACGTATTTGAAATACGTTCGTTTAGGTAATGGATTAGTGTTCATAGCAAGTAGTTTAATCCAGTATTACATGCACTCGGTGATATAATGTACATACAGTTATCTCTTCCACATTCACCAAGAACAGCATCGTTTCTTTAGTTGTTTGGCAGCTGTAGTATACGTTTGAAGTATTTAGTCTGTATCCTTTCTATGTATTCACAATACAGAAATCCTCATAATTATGAACCGTAGGTAACACCATTCCATCAAACAATTCCGCGGCTGTATGCACTGGTGAACCTCCAGACGCATGGTGGAGTTTATATATCAGAAGACATGCTTTTTCTGCTTGCTGAGTTGGTCAGTTGTTGCTCTTGTCCAGATGAGTTTGGGCGTGAAGAATAAAACTAGGTACTTGTAAGAAGAGACTCTTTCTAATTGATTTCCGCTGTAATGCAATTTGTCATAGTGCCGTAGTGATCCTCCATTTCTATTGTCTTTTTATTTTTCCACATTTAAAGCCAAACACATATCTCATAAAAAAAAATCATAAAAAAAGTCAGCTAAATTTCCGACGTCATTGGCATATAGCAACGAACAAACATTTGACTTGAATGTTATAAAGATGATCAAGCAATCTTTTAGCAAGAGTCGTATGACGCTCCTTGAAGTCTTGGTTTGACAGAGCATGCTCGATTGTACCTCAGAGGTTGTGATGTGTAGACACCAAAGGCTGGAGATGATGGAATATTGCCGGGCATTTAGGGAAGTTGACGACTGGAAAGATCAGATATCAGATCATCGATATGTCTGAAGCTTAAGTTAAACTTGTGAGCCAAATTATCTTGTCTTATGAAATTACTTTGTCAATCCGAGCAGAAATTCCGATTCATATGCGCACAGTCGGTGCCCACGGAGATGCCTACCTGGCAACCCTCTTTTCCTTCAGTCTTGTGAAGATGTTTGTTACACTGAATCTTTATGCACAGATCTAAATATGAAACAGACGAGGTGGTCTCACTGGTCTCCTCTATTTCTAGTTCAGGTGGTAAATCAGTGGAAGGGCTATTTGATGGTTATTGGACGGTATCAGATCATCGAAATACCTGAAGCTTAAGCTAAACTTCTTAGTCAAATTACCTTGTTTTGACTTGGCCCATCAGAACAGAAATTCCGATTCATATGCATAAAGAAACAGATCGGCAAGGAGGGGAGCACAGTTGGTGCTCATGTGGATGTCTACCTGTCAACCCTCCTCCCAGTCCTGTGGAGATTGTTTGGTCACTCTGTATATTTATGGATAGATCTAAATATGAAACAGATACTGCCGTCTCACTGGTCTCGCCTAAACGTCTCGGCTGATAAACGTCGTAACACGGCGGATTGTCAATAACCATGTTGTGGTCGGACTCACCTCTGTCTAACATATTTCTCACATGCTACTGAGATTTACGCTTTTCTTTCGCGTATATTGTATAATGTTATTTCTTAGACTTTGTTTCATATGACACTGTGACAGTGCGTATCTTGTCACTTAAGTGACTTGTATCTTGTCACTCATGCCAGCAGATAATGAATACAGGATGAAAGGGTTTCATTCAAGGAACCATTATTTCTTACCTAACCTCGCCTGATGTAAATGTAGATCGATAGCCTACAACTCTCATTATAAAACGGCTTATATGACTTGTATGTTAATACGCATGAAGCATACGTAAAATATCCATTAAGTGGCTCGTCTTGTCGTGGGTTGGTTCTCTTCCGGTTCGTTATAGCACGTATAACTTCGGCATCTGTAAATCCACCAAGATGATTGTATCAGATGACACCATCCGAATACCGTGACATGGCAGTAAACAAACAATTTAAATCAAGTCTGTGAGGGGCACTTAGAGGTTTCAGCGCTACCTGTTGCCCCTTTATTCACCCGAAACATCGTTAAAACAATAAAGACATTGTCAACCACAAAAGTTTCAATAAATGTAAATTATAAGCAATACAATATAAATCAAGTGTTATTAGAATTAAAAATGCAAATAGTTTTATTTTAATCTTTTTAATTTATGTTTTATTGCTTGTCATTTATATTAATTGTCTCTGTGACATGTCATGGTAAGCTCGAGTGAACGTCCCACCAAAATGCTTGATACTATATAAGGCTCTGACGTAGTGTACTGAAGCCGCGGTCAAGAACACCTTCCTTCGTAAAGTGTAGCTAACGTATCTGCATGTTAAACACTGGATATCTACCACTTGCACATTTTGACACGTGTCACTGCTGGGATTTTAATGAGTATTTCAGAGTTAATATTAGCCTGTCTCACAGTCCCTAAACCATATTATTTCCCCTTTCACCCAGCCCTTTCTGTAAACCAAAGCTCTAAATGAAGCAAGTCTAGAATTCCCCCGCGTTCTGAATCTCCCGTCTCACTTGGGCTCCTTTTCATTTGAAATGGAGTTATTTGTTTCTGTCAAAATTATATATTTTCAGAGATTAAGCGTTTGTCTAAGTTAACTTATATGTAGTTTTATTGCTTAGAAGCACACGGAACAGGGATTTTAAAATATATTTTGAAGTTTTATCCGTCCAGAAAAAAGAAAATCGGTGGTTGTCTGTGAACATACTCATTTCTAACATCTGCTCTATCGGTGCGCATTATCGAGTGCAGCAAAAGTGTTGGGACATTTCAAGTGTTCATGAACCACTTGTTAAGCTACGTTGTTACTGTACATCGAAAATCGATAATGTTAGAGGTGTCCGTTATACATACTGTAATAATCTTAGAGATGTCCGTTATACACAAAGTAGGTATTCGGAGGTGTCCGTTATCCATCACGTAGCAATCTTAGAGGTGTCAGTTATACATGAAGTAGATATGTTAGAGGTGTCCGTTATACGTAATGTAGCTATGTTAGAGGTGTCCGTTTTACATTATGTACCTATGTTAGAGGGGTCCGTTATACATAATGTAGCTATGTGAGGGGTGTCCGTTATACATAATGTACCTATGTTAGAGGGGTCCATTATACAAAATGTAGCTATATGAGAGGTGTCCGTTATACATAATGTATCTATGTGAGGGATGTCCGTTATACATAATGTACCTATGTTAGAGGTGTCCGTTATACATAATGTAGCTATATGCGAGGTGTCCGTTATATATAATGTATCTATGTTAGAGGGGTCCGTTATACATAATGTAGCTATGTGAGGGGTGTCCGTTATACATAATGTACCTACGTAAGAGGGGTCCGTTATACAAAATGTAACTGTATGAGAGGTGTCCGTTATACATAATGTATCTATGTGAGGGGTGTCCGTTATACATAATGTACCTATGTTAGAGGTGTCTGTTATACATAATGTAGCTATATGAGAGGTGTCCGTTATACATAATGTATCTATGTTAGAGGGGTCCGTTATACATAATGTAGCTATGTTAGAGGTGTCCGTTATACAAAATGTAGCTATATTAGAGGTGTCCGTTATACATAATGTATCTATGTGAGGGGTGTCCGTTATACATAATGTATCTATGTGAGGGGTGTCCGTTATACATAATGTAGCAATGTTAGAGGTGTCCGTTATACATAATGTAGCTATATGAGAGGTGTCCGTTATACATAATGTATCTATGTTAGAGGGGTCCGTTATACATAATGTAGCTATGTGAGGGGTGTCCGTTATACATAATGTTCCTATGTTAGAGGTGTCCGTTATACATAATGTAGCTACATTAGAGGTGTCTGTTATACATAATGTATCTATGTTAGAGGTGTCCGTTTTACATAATGTAGCTATATGAGAGGTGTCTGTTTTACTAACGTTTCTATGTTAGAGGGGTCCGTTATACATAATGTAGCTATGTTAGAGGTGTCCGTTATACATTATGTACCTATGTTAGAGGGGTCCGTTATACATAATGTATCTATGTTAGAGGTGTCCGTTATACATAAAGAAGGTATATCGCAGGTGTCCGTTATATATAATGTAGCTATTTCAGATGTGTCCGTTATACATAATCTAGCGATCTTAGAGGTGTCCGTTATACATAATGTACCTATCCTATAATGCAGCTATGTGAGAAGTGTCCGTTAAATATAATGTATCTATGTTAGAGGTGTCCGGTATACATAATGTAGCTATGTTAGAGGTGTCCATTATACATAATGTATCTATGTTAGAGGTGTCCGTTATACATAAAGTAGGTATATCGCAGGTGTCCGTTATATATAATGTGGCTATGTCAGATGTGTCCGTTATACATAATGTAGCGATCTTAGAGGTGTCCGTTACACATAATGTACCTATGCTAGAGGTGCCCGTAATGCATATTGTAGCTATGTTAGAGGTGTCCGTTATATATAAATGTATCTATGTTAGAGGTGTCCGGTTTACATAATGTATCTTTGTGAGAGGTGTCCGTGATACATAAAGTAGGTATATCGAAGGTGTCCGTTATATATAATGTAGGTTTATCGGAGGTGTCCATAATACATAAAGTAGGTATATCGGAGGTGTCCGTTATACGTAAAGTAGGTTTATCGGAGGTGTCCGTTATACTACTCAATTCTTTATCCTAGTACATGTGTAGGCCAGCGGCCCATGGTACAATATTTGGTCCATCATTAACATTTATAGGCTTAGTGTTTGGAGTCTAACATTCATAGCATGGTATATAAAAGTTGCAACATTTCTAATAACAGTTTCATTGTTTACCGCCATAAGCATATTGAATTTAGCAAGAGTAGGATGTACAAAATACTTCTGTGGTAAATACTGAAGACGAAGTTCATCATAAGCGTTACAAATTAATAAAAAATGATATTCATTCTCGACATATCTTTGGTTGCAACTATTGCACAATCTCTGCTCTCGTGGAGTATTAACGTGTCTACCAGTCTCAATGTGGAGAGTGTGGGAGCTACAGCGAAACTGGGCTAGTGCAACACGAAATTTGTTGATAGTGATAGCAGACAAATACAACTCTAGACTAAATTAATTTTTGAAAAGTAGATAATGGAAAATTTTAGAACTATTTGCTAAAGACCAATGCCAATCCTGTTCGTAAGCAAATTTTAACCGATCTTCACATTTGGAAATAAATGATTCGGGGCAAATAACATATTGGTTCTCCCTTATATATCCAAATCCAAGGCTGTATAAAAGAGTTTTGACTTTTGTAGCCCAATTACTTTTACCATGTGTGGCTAGCTGAAATATCATAACTTTTCTTAGGATATCGTGAATTTGGGAGGGACATAAGTTTACACCAATATTTTATACAGCGTTTATACGCAGAAATGTACAGTGGGTATCTGTCCGTTATACATAAAATAGGTATATCGGAGGTGTCCGTTATACATAAAGTAGGTATATCGGAGGTGTCCGTTATACATAAAGTAGGTATATCGGAGGTGTCCGTTATACATAAAATAGGTATATCGGAGGTGTCCGTTATACATAAAGTAGGTATATCGGAGGTGTCCGTTATACATAAAATAGGTATATCGGAGGTGTCCGTTATACATAAAGTAGGTATATCGGAGGTGTCCGTTATACATAAAGTAGGTATATCGGAGGTGTCCGTTATACACATAATGAAGTAGATGCTAAGGGCATTGAGCGAATCATTATTCGTTCAATCGCTTAAAAAGTAAATGATGTAATTCGTTCGATACATTTTTAAGGGTTTATCTTTTTCTGTCCCTAGCTTGTTCCCGAGAACGGACTGAGTTTTCATACTTCAACATATTTTCCAGTTTTGAATGATGAATGATCTTATTTAGATTATATATGTTATTATTAGCAAAGCCATTCTCAGTTTCTGTTGTAAAGAGGATGATGTTGACTTTCAGTGTTTGTATTGCACAAATGTACTGGTAACCTGACCTTTATATCATACATAATTGATCGATGTCGTTATAGTATGCAATAAAGGATTATTTTGGGTTATGTATAATAAATAATAAACATTACATACTTGTGGGCCTATTATGCTCATTTAACCCGCATGTATGTCATACAAACTGCCGCCATTTTTATGTTATCCAATCAAAATCGAGAGTGTAATTCAAATACTGTCCCAAATGTGCTGGAAAAACCTAGTTATTCTTCATACTGTTGGCAAAGAAAAAACAAAAATTACATTGTTTCAAGGTGTTTTATCAAAGATATATTTAATAGGATCATCGTCGTGATTTAAAAAATAAATATCTGGTCCCCCCGAATTTCGGAAGTTCCCGACTCCTAATACACTTCTAGATCACGAAGCCATGTCACGTGCCCACGAACTATTTGATTTCACGCGCAGGATCAGGTATGGAATGTTCGCGAATACCTGGTGTCATGACTTCCAATGTGCTTCATAAACATACTATTGATACATAGTGAAGCCGGGGTCTATATAAGGCAAATATTTCGTATGCTTAAAAAAAGGGTTTGTCGCGTTTTTTACATTTTATTACAAAACATTTTATTGAGGAATTAGGCACCTGTGATGCAAGCGTTGCGACACATGGAGGCACCTTCACAGATGCAGGCTTAAGTTCAAGGTCGTTACTACTGTTAATATTTCTATGATGACATACTTAATATTGGTAATGCAATTTATTTCAAGGTCTAATACCACCCGGGACCAATAATTTGTCAAAGGTGTGTTATGACACCAGTGAAATATTACTGTACAAGTATATATCAACCGAACAATCTTTTGTAGGTTCGTGTTTGCATGGTGGGAGACGTGTGATATGGATCTTTACTGACTGGTCTTATGCCTCTACGCGGACAATGGGAAATGGTTAATACAAGTGAGAGTGTAGCTGGTCCAGATTTGTGTAGGTCACTCGGTGTGCAATGGACGATGCCGCCTTGTAATTCTAAGGGTTGTAAGTCTGCAACTGTAAGCAGTACAATTATCACCTCCATGAAACAACTTTGAGATAAGATCTAGCTATCAGTGGGGAAGGCTATTAGAAAGTGTTTGTCGACAAGTTTTCACATGAAATGAATCACACTTGTCATAAATAGCATAATTGTTGTGTAGAACGTCCCACTTTCCCAGGAATGTGCGTTATTCACAGATGTGGCTTGTTGGTAAAGAGATACACAACACGACCTTCCAGGCTGAATATAAATATGCAAATCTGCCAGCTAAAGCCTTGAGCATTATTCACAGTGACACCGGTATAACACTGTCTTCTTTTGAGTGTAGAGATTTGTGTGTCGCCGTGCTAACTAACCCCCACATCCACACCCCCTCCCCCATTATCTGGGCACACCGCTTTCTTAAACCTTGGAACAATTTTTAATTGGATGGCGGATTGTAGTTGTGGTGTTCGAAAAACAGAATAAAATGGAATTTTGAAAGTATCATCTACCAAGTGAATTTTAAAACTGCAGAAACTGTCTAAAAAAAAGAAAAATGTTTTAGGTGTGGAGAAGTTACTTCCCTTCCCATATTGGCATTTTGAAATTGTTTTCATTAATCTCCTGAAAATCTTAAATCCGCATTTATAAAATTCAGAATTTGGCCCTCCAAGGGCCCACTTATTTAAATAACGTCTCCCTGGCGATAATTTAAATCACTTACTCCGTTCCAGTGCTTACATGCATTGAACTTATATTCAAGTGCATTGTTAATAGAGGGGCGGCTATATTTCTCAGGTCAGTATATAACTATGTTCCGGTAATGCCGTTTCTGTCTAGGCTCAACAGGAGATGTCACATCAATGAAGCATGAAACGTGAGAGGGGTGTTTTTCAAGCTATTAATTTATTCAACACATGAATATGATTACAGCGTGTTACTTACAATTTGTAACATTTATTCACTTCAGCCGAATGTCTCATAATTTTCCGGTCCGTTGAATGTTCTCTAGGTTTTATTTATAAAGCATTTAGAAGCACTTCCTGTGCACAATGGATGGGCCGGACTCATCGTACTCCTGCTTGCTGATCCACATCTGCTGGAAGGTGGACAGAGAGGCAAGGATGGAGCCACCGATCCAGACGGAGTATTTCCTCTCTGGGGGTGCGATAATCTTGATCTTCATTGTGCTTGGGGCAAGGGATGTGATCTCCTTCTGCATTCTGTCGGCGATACCAGGGAACATGGTGGTACCTCCTGAGAGAACAGTGTTGGCGTACAAGTCCTTACGGATATCAACATCGCACTTCATGATGGAGTTGAATGTGGTTTCATGGATACCAGCAGATTCCATACCCAAGAAGGATGGCTGGAAGAGAGACTCTGGGCAACGGAACCTCTCGTTTCCGATGGTGATGACTTGACCGTCGGGCAACTCGTAGCTCTTCTCCAGGGATGAAGAAGATGAGGCAGTTGCCATTTCCTGCTCGAAATCAAGGGCGATGTAGCAGAGCTTCTCCTTGATGTCTCTGACGATTTCTCTCTCAGCGGTGGTGGTGAAGGAGTAGCCGCGCTCAGTGAGGATCTTCATGAGGTAATCAGTCAGGTCACGACCGGCAAGATCCAACCTCATGATGGCGTGGGGAAGGGCATAACCTTCATAGATGGGGACAGTGTGGGTGACACCATCACCAGAGTCCAAAACAATACCCGTGGTACGACCAGAAGCGTACAGAGACAGGACAGCCTGGATGGCCACATACATAGCTGGAGAGTTGAAGGTCTCGAACATGATCTGGGTCATCTTTTCACGGTTGGCCTTTGGGTTGAGGGGAGCCTCTGTCAGGAGGACGGGGTGCTCCTCTGGTGCAACGCGGAGCTCGTTGTAGAAGGTGTGATGCCAGATCTTCTCCATGTCGTCCCAGTTGGTGACGATACCGTGCTCGATGGGGTACTTGAGGGTGAGGATACCTCTCTTGGACTGAGCCTCATCTCCCACGTAGCTGTCTTTCTGACCCATACCGACCATCACGCCCTGGAAATCGACACGACAGTTGTAAGTATTCACAGAGAGGTTATGTACTAGTATACTACTTCGACAAGTGAGACGATAATGGATTTATAGTAAAATAGATGAAGCGTCCCACAAATCCCACTACCGTCACAGACATGGTGTGTGTTTGGGTGAAGCTACATGTGTCGATATGAGAGCTACATTTTTCGAGAGAGAGAGAGAGAGAGAGAGAGAGAGAGAGAGAGAGAGAGAGAGAGAGAGAGAGAGAGAGAGAGAGAGAGCGACGGGTGGGCCTGCATACCAAGTACCTTTATCTGGGCGAATCAGAGAAACACATATCAATCTCTAGCAAGAAATCAATCACTGGATTGTCTGGTCCAGACTGGATAATTTACAGACTGCCGCCATTTAGCTGGAATATTGCTGAGTGCGGCGTTAAACAACAAACCAACCAACCGTAGCATTAAACGGGCGATATTTATTTTGGCGGGGTGAAGAACGCGACAACTTTTGGAATATTGCAATTATCAACTTTTTCAATAAAAACGTCTTGTCACAATTGTCACATAAATAACATGTGTTTGTCAAATTAACCATTGCTGAACTATTTCGTCTTTGTTTGGTCTGACATAAAATTCATGATGTCTGCGGGTAAGTCTTCTAATGTCCTATCACACAAGGAACTCCGGGTACCAGACATGCCACTCATCATAACGCTCCGAGACAGACAACCCTGGCACCAAGTCACAGAGTAAAGGCCCATTCAGTTGAAATGAATGCAAGGAATGTTAACCATGCCCATATGGCTGACTCATCAATAATAACAAAAATAAAGACATCGTACCATCTTGGGATTACTGTATTTGGGGATGCTTAAGAGGAAATGTGTTCACAACCAATCATGCGTTTCCAAATCTAACCATTTTAGGGGGTGCTACTCTGAGAGGGTCTTTCATAAGAGGTCATAGTGTTATAGTTAGAAAATTGTGTCTCTCATGGATAAACGCATCATGGATAGGGATTAATGTCTCATTAATGCATCATGGATAGGGATAACTGCCCCTTTAATGTTCTCAAAGACGCAGCAATCGGAGACATTTGATTCATGTTTGTGAAACTTGAACCGAATCCGGTTGGTATGTGTAGAAGTAAATGTTTGTTGGTTTGAACGTCTAAGTACTTTCACACTATTGATTAGACATAATCTTATCTTCTGTTTCGAGTTGATCCAGATTGAGTGGTTTAATGGTGAATTGTCTCTAACTGCCCACTGTTCAACCATGTCTTACGTCCCAGCAAGAGACAATGTCTAGGATTAGGAGAACTAAGTTATCATTCAGATAAAAAATAAATAAAAATGCATCATAAATATTAAAATGAAATCCAATCCTAACGATAGAAACCCCCACTGCCATGCTGCCACTGTGTCTGTGTGTCGGGGTGAACTGGAAGTTGAATGAAGCTCCCTACAAATCCTATTACCATAAATGTACATGAATGTGAGAGAAGATATTTATAGAATGACCGCGAAAAGGAGGGAGTGAGGGGGAGGAGAAAGAGCACGGGGAGGGAGTTGAGAAAGCAAGAGAGGGACATAGACAGCAAATAGAGAGATGGACAGACACACACAGACGATATGTAGGTGGATTCGTGGTTTGTTCTTATAGAATTAGAATATCCATGGATGGATGGATACCTGTATGTGCTTGGATAAAAAGCTAACTCTGCAAAAATAATTATATGCAGTATACATCACATTTACCCGTACACATTATGTGTTGCAATGATATATGACTAACCATCTTCACATATTCATTTGATACATACATGTTCGTTTTGTGAAGGTCAAGGTCACAATGGAGCCGGTTTCATCAAACATTCTATGCCCATCCTTGGTAAAAGTGCTAACCTTCATAGAATTTGAGAATTTCATTCCTTCGCTCAATAATCCTTATACATTCCACATCAGAGACATTATAGTAGAACAGAGAGCATGAAAAAGAATGATTTCTTTTATCTTATCACATTTTCCGTCTAACTTCTTTAAATTCTCATATCAGCATTTCTTAAGTCTATTTCTTACCTGATGTCTGGGACGTCCGACGATGGAGGGGAAGACAGCTCTGGGAGCATCGTCACCGGCGAAACCGGCTTTGCACATGCCGGAGCCGTTGTCACAGACCAATGCAGCAACATCATCATCCATGGCTGTAGGTAGTTTGTGAGAGCAACGGAACACAAGAGTCAAGCGGCTAGATCCTAGAGAGTGAACGCTCCGTCTGGGCGCAGTTCTCTTTTATAGAACGCCCGGCTGCCGGCTAAGGGAGACCGCACTGCCATGTTTGGTATGCCTCGATGGGGGGGCATGCACGTGATGCGGGATTCCAGATGGGCAGCGCCCCCTTGCTCTGTGCAGCCAAGTCACTATCGCCACGGGATCCTCAATGACATAACTTTCCTAGTTAACTGGGATACTACTACATAATCATATTATGCGAAATCAGCAGGTTTTTATTTCAAACTGGGTTCGAATTACTTTGCTCTAACCATTCTTAACCTTTGATATTTCGAGGCATGTTCAAAACGAGGCTCCCAGTAGAAATCACACACACATAATATTGGAGCGTTTCTTTACTAGCGTACGGTTTTCTGTTGTTGGATATGTTGTGTTGTGCCAGAGTATCTGAAAGAAACTATGGGTTAATCTATATCTATATATATATATGCAAAGAAAGGGAAAGTACACATTAAAGTACATTCATGTACAGGAACGTGGTATCGATTATCTAGTATGTCAAAATCTTAATACCCGCCAATAACATTGTGTGTGTGTATGTACTTGTATGTGTATATGTGTATATGTTTTTTTATACGGTATATCTATATGTATAGTTTAAAGTATGTATAGGTGTAAGTATGTAGGTATATTCATGGTCAAGTGCGCGCTCGATGCCTCGTGTCTAATAGCGGCCAGTATTTATTCATCTATAACAACATATCATGTTTTATAGCTCTACGCTGTCAAGGCGTATACATACTGAAAACACTATAGAAGTTCAATCACAGTAATAAATCATTCGAAAGAAGTAATCTTGCTGTGACGCTCCTACTTATTCAACAGACCCAACTTACTGTCTTCAGGCAGTCTACAGGGCCCTCGGGTTCGTGGTGGTCACGTGACACTGTGGTTACCCTGGCGATGACAGTCAACTGACTTCTGGTACACGTGATGATTATACTTTATCGAAATAATACAGTTTCAAAAGTAGTCCTGCTCAAGCTATATATAAAGTTTCTCTATTTTGCTACACCATATGTACTTGAAAATTGAAACTTGCGTTTTAAAGGTGTCAGTTTATTTAAAAAGTTATATTTAATTTTCGAATTATGTTTATATTACACTACCGGGGAAAAGAAAGTATACACCGATGTTTGAAGATCTTTAGAAATGAAACAAACAAGAAATGGTTATTCCATTGTTCTGCATTTGATATGGGCATCTTAAGTTTGCAGTGTAACTTGCCTGGTAACTTTTGTAAGTTTTGGGTCCAATCCCTTTTTCAAGTGTATACTTTCTTTTCCCCGTTAGTTTATATTCAAGTCATATTTGGCTTCTTGTTGTATTTTGTCGGGGCTATTCTGTAGCGATTCCGTGTTAACGTTGGGTTTTATAATATATACTGAGGCGCAAAAGAAAACTATACCTCTCAGTTGATTTTATCATACATATATGTTTGATTTTCATTTGAACATATCTAAGTTAGTGATATTATATCCAAAACATGAACTGTACTGCCTCTTAGTCAGCACTCAACGAATACTTCTACATGTTTTTTTCTTTTTTTAAAATATGATTAGATGTAAAACCTTTAAAAATTAAGAAAACACTTTTGCTTAATACACAACTGCTGATGGGTATCTAGACATCCTACCTTTCCATATCAATAGATTTGCTTTTTTCGGCACAACTTTTCAAACATAATAGGGGTCATGTGGCTGCAATTCATTTTCTACCCCAGTCTTCATTTAACCAATTATTTTTACACACATTTACCACAGATTACTTTTTACAAACTGTTGCAGGAATGAATGATGGCCAAATAGACATAACGCAATCTAACAACTTTTCTTTCAATTTTCAATTACACACAAAACAAACACTGTATACTTTCTTTTGCCCTTCAGTTTACAAAGTGGACGATGGTATCCCCTCAAAGTTTGACACCCACAACTGCAAACATTACCAGTCACGTTTGTCCTAACACCAGAACAATTACCAGTCACGTTTGTCCTAACACCAGAACAATTACCAGTCACGTTTGTCTTAAAACCAGAACAATTACCAGTCACGTTTGTCCTAACACCAGAACAATTACCAGTCACGTTTGTCCTAACATCAGAACAATTACCAGTCACGTTTGTCCTAACACCAGAACAATTATCAGTCACGTTTGTCCTAACACCAGAACAATTACATCTGAAACAATCCGAGCATCCTATTTCACAAAATCAAATTAACTTCGATAAAATGACCTCGAACTAAATGGTATTAAAACAAATAATTTAAAAAATAAATAATCATCTTTCAATCATTTTTAACCATGCACTCAGTTTCACTCTTTTGTGACAAGACACAACACAGAGTGGACTAAGTCGCCATCAGCAAGGATGTGTGTGTAGTTGTGTGTGTAGATGTGTGTGTAGTTGTGTGTGTAGTTGTGTGTGTAGATGTGTGTGTAGTTGTGTGTGTAGATGTTTGTGTAGTTGTGTGTGTAGATGTGTGTGTAGTTGTGTGTGTAGATGTGTGTGTAGTTGTGTGTGTAGATGTGTGTGTAGTTGTGTGTGTAGTTGTGTGTGTACTTGTGTGTGTAGATGTGTGTGTAGTTGTGTGTGTAGATGTGTGTATAGATGTGTGTGTACTTGTGTGTGTAGATGTGTGTGTAGTTGTGTGTGTAGATGTGTGTGTAGTTGTGTGTGTAGATGTGTGTGTACTTGTGTGTGTAGATGTGTGTGTAGTTGTGTGTGTAGATGTGTGTGTAGATGTGTGTGTAGTTGTGTGTGTAGATGTTTGTGTAGTTGTGTGTGTAGTTGTGTGTGTAGTTGTGTATGTAGTTGTGTGTTCACTGCGCAACTCCAGCTGACGTGCATCAGGAGACCTGTAACGATATAGTTAAAGTCAGTCTCTCGCCAGTATGAAGCGATGAATACGAGAATCACTGACTAAAAGTCAAATCGTCGAACATATGTTTATATTACATGCAAAAAGTCAATTAGGTCCCATTATAGGACAGTTCGCGAATCGTTTCCGACAAAGGAATGTGATTTCATCTCCGCAATGGTATCTCGCTGTACATTATAACTTGAGGGAAATACAAATGCGCTTGTTTTGTTTGATATGCTCAAAGATGTGCACACCAACATAGATACGTTATGAGTGAGTGAGTATGGTTTTACGCCGCTTATAGCAATATTCCAGCAATATCACGGCGGGTGACACTAGAAACGGGCGTGACATGTCGTACCCATGTGGGGTATCGAACCCGGGTCATTGACGTGACGAGCGAACGCTTTAACCACTAGGCTATCCCATCGCCCCAGATTCGTTTTGAGGTTTTCTTGTAGATGAAAGCTTCAGCTCCATACGTTGTTAAAATATTTTCAAAGTTAAAAATCATTCAATGAAATGTTGATGCATGGCTGAGTATGTGCCCTATGCTCCTTCTCTACAGTGAAGTGTGAAGTTGGCGCGGCAGTTATAAGTACGCCTAGCGCAGTCAAACACTTACCCGTTACCTGTAACACTGTTGCTGTCTGGATATCAACGCCTCGAAACAAAGTCACGTATGCATGTTTAATTTCTACATATACAAGCTTGTGCATGCTATGATATTACACTCACTGTGTTATTCCTGTAAGACACCCATGTGTTCGTGAATATAATGTGCCATTGTGTATGTGAATATAATGTGCCATTGTGTATGTGAATATGATGTGCCATTGTGTATGTGAATATAATATGTCCTACTGGATGTTAATGTAATGTGTACTTGTGTCTGTGAACATAATGAACCAACGTGTATATGAATGTGAGTGAGTGAGTGTGGTTTTACGCCGCTTTTAGCAATATTCCGGCAATATCACGGCTGGGGACACCAGAAATGGGCTTCACACATTGTACCCATGTCGGGAATCACCCGACGTGACGAGGGAACGCTTTAACCACTAGGCTACCCGACCGCCCCGTATATGAATGTAATGTGCCATTGTGTATGTGAATATGATGTGCCATTGAGTATGTGAATATAATGTGCCATTGTGTATTTGAATGTAATGTGCCATTGTGTATGTGAATATAATGTGCCACTGTGTATGTGAATGTAATGTGCCATTGAGTATGTGAATGTAATGTGCCATTGTGTATGTGAATGTAATGTGCCATTGAGTATGTGAATGTAATGTGTCATTGAGTATGTGAATGTAATGTGCCATTGAGTATGTGAATGTAATGTGTCATTGAGTATGTGAATGTAATGTGCCATTGAGTATGTGAATGTAATGTGCCATTGAGTATGTGAATGTAATGTGCCATTGTGTATGTGAATGTAATGTGCCATTGAGTATGTGAATGTAATGTGCCATTGAGTATGTGAATATAATGTGCCATTGAGTATGTGAATGTAATGTGCCATTGAGTAAGTGAATATAATGTGCCATTGTGTATGTGAATGTAATGTGCCATTGAGTATGTGAGTATAATATGTCCTACTGGATGTTAATGTAATGTGTGCTTGTGTCTGTGAATGTAATGTGCCATTGTGTATGTGAATGTGTGTACTTGTTACGTGAAAGCTCTATGTTGAGGTATATAATAGTTGACTTCGTGTACTCTATGTAGAGGCATATAATAGTTAACTTCGTGTACTCTATGTAGAGGCATTCAATAGTTGACTTTGTGTACTCTATGTAGAGGCATATAATAATTGACTTCGTGTACTCTATGTAGAGGCACATAATAGTTGACTTCGTGTACTCTATGGAGAGGCATATAATAGTTGACTTTGTGTACTCTATGTACAGGCACATAATAGTTGACTTCGTGTACTCTATGTAAAGACATATGCTAGTTGACTTTGTGTACTCTATGTAGAGGCATATCATAGTTGACTTCGTGTACTCTATATAGAGGCATATAATAGTTGACTTCGTGTACTCTATGGAGAGGCATATAATAGTTGACTTTGTGTACTCTATGTAAAAACATATACTAGTTGACTTTGTGTACTCTATGTTGAGGCATATCATAGTTGACTTCGTGTACTCTATGTTGAGGCATATAATAGTTGATTGTGTGTACTCTATGGAGAGGCATATACTAGTTGACTTTGTGTACTCTATGTAAAAACATATACTAGTTGACTTTGTGTACTCTATGGAGAGGCATATAATAGTTGACTTTGTGTACTCTATGTAGAGGCATATAATAATTGACTTTGTGTACTCTATGTAGAGGCATATAATAGTTGACTTTGTGTACTCTATAAAGAGGCATATAATAGTTGACTTTGTGTACTCTATGTAGAGGCATATAATAGTTGACTTTGTGTACTCTATGGAGAGGCATATAATAGTTGACTTTGTGTACTCTATGTAGAGGCATATAATAATTGACTTTGTGTACTCTATGTAGAGGCATATAATAGTTGACTTCGTGTACTCTATGGAGAGGCATATAATAGTTGACTTTGTGTACTCTATGTAGAGGCATATAATAGTTGACTTTGTGTACTCTATGAAGAGGCATATAATAGTTGACTTTGTGTACTCTATGTAGAGGCATATAATAGTTGACTTTGTGTACTCTATGTAGAGGCATATAATAGTTGACTTTGTGTACTCTATGGAGAGGCATATAATAGTTGACTTTGTGTACTCTATGGAGAGGCATATAATAGTTGACTTTGTGTACTCTATGTACAGGCATATGTTAGTTGACCTCATTGAATTTTCTCTATGTCTTTCACAATTTACCTTCGCAATGTTTTTCTCTGGCAAACTCAAAAGAATCCAGATCACCTTCAAGAAGTTGAACAAGAATTATGCTGTGGGCGTGGTTATTTAAGGGGATGTGTAAAGACGGCTTCATTACCCAATTGGTTAGAAATAACCGAGTCCATACAAATCGTATGTGCACTGGTGCAGATATCACGTTTCTCGCTCCAGTGTATTGTTTACGTAATCCGAACGTCATTGTTGACGTCATTCGAATCATATTTTGACTTAAAGTAAGAATTATGTCATACTAGAAACGACGTCATAGCTGAAAATTGTTGACGTCATTCGACAACTGTGGTTTTCTAAGACGGCGATCTTGATCCATGCATCTTCCTGAAGCAGAGCTCAAGAGGATTAAAAATTATTTGGTAAAGAAGAAATTATTACGCTCGCATCTGTGTCATACTGACTTTACGAAACAGTTATGGAATACACTACTTTTGACACTCTTTTAAATCAGTATGGCACACATGCACGTATAATAATATCAATATCTGTTTTCTCCTGAGTCTGTAATTAATGCAGCTGTAGTGTCTGAACTACTGATGACACGTCTTTTGTCTATCTCAATGTGAAATAAAGCTCACTGCATATAGCGTCAAGTACATTTCGAAAAATGAAAATATGTTAAGTGAGCATAGTTGAAATGAATATACCCTCCAAGAAACGTGATTTAATAATTTTCTTGTGTAAATGTAGCAAACATTCAAATAACCAAATCAGTGGCACATCCACCTATTGTAACCTTCTGTCGTCTATACACGTCTAATGTAGGCTCAGTGTGTGCAGTGCTACCTCAACTATAGCCTTGCACCAAGGCTGTACAGAAGGATACGTCCATAGATGTGTAGTAATTCTATCCTCCTAAGAGACAAGACTAGATATGTGGACACATCCAGTCTCTAATAACGACAACTTGTTCGTATTATTTACATAATCTAGAAATAATGATTCAAACTAATAATCATTGCCTTAGAGGCCTGTGCAAGTCTACCTCAACTACTACTACATGATATGCAATAACATATGGCGGAGGTAACGTTGCGGAGCTCTGTATGGTGCTATGGGGCGGTGGGGCTACATCATGTCTCCTGCACGCATTCCCTCAGCAGCTATTGAACTGTTTACAAGAAACACTAGCCTTGCTCCGAGTCTCAACTGAATGATTAATTCATGTATGTATATAGGCCTGCACAATGACTGTGGAATATATGTATTTTAAGAATATGATTATGATTATATTATGATTTTATGTGGTAGTGATCTTATACTAGTAATTATGTATAGTGATCTTATCATTATGTGCAGTGATCTTATCATTATGTGAGCGTCCGCCCTGAGAGCGGTAGGTCAGGGGTTCGATCCCCGGCCGCGTCATATCAAAAGACGTTAAAAGATGGTACTTGTTGTTACCCTGTCTGGCGCTCGGCATTAATGGTCTAAAACAAGGACTGGTCGGCTCGGAGTCAGTATGCTGTGTCTGAGTGGGGTATTCATGTTAAACTGCGGCATGGTATCTCAGTGAGCTAGCACTATAAATCGGCATCAGTCCGGACTATATGAGTGCAATATTCTTGGACACGAAGTTAAACCCGATTTCACCTCACCTGTCATGATGTGTAGTGATCTTATCATTATGCGCAGTTATATTTTGATTATGCGTTTGTTACCTTTGATGATGTATAGTGATCTTAACGTTATGTGTAGTGACCTTATGATTATGTGTATCCTATCATTATGTGGTAGTGATCTTATTATGTGTAGTGATCTTATGATTATGTGGTTGATATCTTATAATTATGTTCAAATGCCCATATTTGGAAACAAATTGCCTTAAATGTCTCTCAATGCATATTCTGAAAAAGCGAATACAAAAGACACACTCTATTATTTATAAAAGTCACTTCAATAAACTGTCACCGTCCACTAAATCAAGAGTCTCTGCTTCTATTTCCTCTCGTATGTTGCCCTTAGAAAAAAGTGATAACGCTATTTTTCTAATTTTTGACGTGCAACGTCAGGGCTTGCGTTCTCATGGCGTAGTATCACTGCGGATGCACTACCTCCCCACAGACGGACATTTCGGTGACTGTTTGACATGTCTCCGATCCTGTTTATTTATAATTATTGCTTTTACTTCTCAACGCTACTTGTAAGGTATCACTTCTGTTGGACTCAGGGTTAAAACAGGTCCCCAGCAACACATACAGGTCGTAGGAAGGAGGTCAGGTTTGGTGATGGGGTTTATTGCGTGTCATCGTACTCCGACAACGTGGATCATTGCTCACAATATCAAGCACTGGATTGTCTGGTCCAGATTCGATTATTTACAGCCGCCGTTACATAGCTAGAATGTTGGTCAATGGAATCAATTCAATTCTGTATAGTCACATCACCACTGACAATGGCACAAGGGCATATATTCATAACACTAACAAAGCAATAACTAACAGGATCACAATGGTTACTTTTTACATATGTTCTAATGGCATGGTGTACAATTGCAATACATGGAAACATTTCTAGTACACAAGAGTTTCTGGCATTGTTACAGTTTTGGCCACTCATAATACGTAGAAGGAATTATATTTAGATCTAGACTTTACAAAGGCGTTATATATAAAAAGATGACAGAAGAGAGAAGGACGGTCTCCACAGGAAGATAGAGATAAGGTGTTCGAAGTGCTAACAACGGATATGATACGGAACTTGAAAGCAAAACACAATTCTCAAAAGATAGCATGCTTTATTGACTTTATAGAATATCCCTTTAAAATATTTTATATATCGCTGTGTCAGGATTGAATAAATTGATCTTATTTATGGTATTTGTTACTATAGATATAAGTCTTTCGTTTTCCACAGTTGTCAAGAATTATTTTGTTATGAATATCAACCAAATATTATGAATAGAATTAAAATCAACCCCCAAAAATATCAT
Source organism: Haliotis cracherodii (assembly GCF_022045235.1). NCBI lineage: Eukaryota > Metazoa > Mollusca > Gastropoda > Lepetellida > Haliotidae > Haliotis > Haliotis cracherodii. The sequence goes on from NW_027266297.1 coordinate 71,104,802, forward strand.
CCTTTGATTTTTAGATATTTACGTTTATACAGATGATGCAGAAGGAGTTTTGTTGTTATTGCGATAGATAGAAAATAAGAGTAGATCATTCACTCCTTTTTATACTCACTCCAGAATTACTAGCCTTACTCCAAGGCTGTACTGAAAGAAAAGTCTTTAATGCTTACAACACCCCCAAAAATATCATCCTTTGTTTTTTAGATATTTACGTTTATACAGATCATGCAGAAGGAGTTTTGTAGGTTTTCTACGATGTCTGACGGGAGGTCCGAACATTCACATAGCGCTATATATTTATATGCCCACAGTTCAATACCCTCACAACCTTTGTTGTCATTGCGATAGATAGAAAATAAGAGTAGATCTTTCACTTCTTTTTATACTCACTCCAAAATTACTATCCTTACTCCAAGGCTCTACTGAAAGAAAACTCTATGTATGGGGAGTATTTGTATTCTACCCTCCTAATAGGCAAGTCTCGATATGTGGAAAGGACTCCAGTCTCTTATAGGGACAACTTGTTTACATAATCTAGAAATTATGAGTTAAACTAATAATTACTGCCTTATAGACTTGTGCAAGGGTACTGAAGTGTGACAATATATTATTTGACGTTACATCATTATACATGTTTTACTACTCTGAAGACGTTACCGTCTTTAGTGTACATAGCTAACATATGCCAAAGATCTATTCTCTACACAGTATCAAAAGCTTTGGAAAAATGCGGTGAATGCGGTGCTATAAATACAACCAAACAATTAAGGTATCACACTTCTAAACAGCAAGATGTCCTGATTCATGTTATATGTCATGTTTTCAGCGTGTATATATATATACACATCGTATACAAGCAGTTATCATTAGGTACCAAGTGCTGATACGTATTCCGAACACAGACCATCACTGCTCCGCGAATATCAGTCAATAGCCTTCCTCCAAGGCTGTACTGAAAGAAAAGCCCATAGATGTGTAGTAATGCTACCCTCCTTGTAGGCAAGTCTAAATATATGGACAGTACACATGACTCCAGTCTTTTATAGGGACACCTTGTTCTTATTATTTACATAATCAAGACATTATGATTCAAACTAATAATTATTGCCTTAGAGACTTGTGCAAGTCTAATCAGTCAAAGAAACCGCTGGATTGCGAGTGAATCCATTCACTGCGAGCCGGCCGCCTGTGTGCGCTTTCAGCTACTGCTGATGTAGCTTGGCCGGTTTCGATTAGAGATCAAGTTATAGGTTGGGTAGGGTCACTGACAGATCTGCCGTGGCTGAGTATTTGGTGCATACATGATACTCCGCATGAGAACCTTATATGGCAACGGAAGCCTGTGGGACGAAGGGCAACTGTTGTTTCAGATACGGGGAGAACCCTAAATGTATGAGATTAGAAAGAGAATTTGTTGTATCCTAAAAGTCTACGATACTCTTACCAACCCATCGATGTTAAAGCTTGATATTAGTTGTATACCTTACTTTGATAACAACACTATCATTTATCAGCTCTCTCATTAACTGTGAGCACTTTCGTCTGAAAAGGGTTATCTGTCATTTTCGCTTACCATTTCAATAACAATTTGTCACAAAAAACTAACCATCCAACTTTACGAGCGTGAAAGTGCCTGTACATGCATCTGTGTGTACATCGACTACCGTGTCTAATGTCGCACATGTATGTGTTTCAGCGCTGAACCTATATAGTATACTCTCCCTTGTCTCAATAAAATTGTCCTAGAAAACATATGTTAGTGATCCAAATCATACCATGTACATGTGATAATGTTTTTATTACCTTGCATGTAAACGTTCTAAGTGAATATAAGATATATTCTGTATTGACAACCCCTGTCGTGCCCTTCATATCCGACATACCATTAGAGATAGACAGTGAGATTACCTTGTTTGGCGTGAAGCGCGGAACTCACCATTAGCAGGGGTATTTTATTTGTTGCATTTACTGATAAATCTTGATTAGTAATTGAAGTCATACTGATATTGTAATACATGGATGTTTTTTTAAATACTTCTAACCACGCCTTTGACCTGCAGAAGGTCAACATGACCCAATCTACCAATCCTGTGAGTGCCACACGCTGCTAATCACGTAACTGTAATTTCATCTTTCAGTGATTGATAGTGACGACCACCGCCACCCCACCCATTCCCCACCCCGCGTGTTGACATACAGAGCATCAGTCCATTCTAGGTAGTATCTACTACCGTTAATAATTGATGATCTATCTGGTTTCAGTGTAATTATGTTTACTGTTTGTTTGTTCTTTGTTTAACGCCACACTCAGCAATATTCCAGTTGTATGACGGCGGTCTGTAAATAATCGAATCTGGGCCTGACAATCCAGTGATTAATACCATGAGCATCGATTCTAGCAATTCGGATACGATGACATATATCAACCATGTCAGCGACCCTGACCAACCGATCCCGTTATTTATATAATGTATACTGAATTCCGCGTTTGGAAACTTCTATTTTACTACTAAGCACTGATTTCGTAATCCGATATCTGTTTATCCGGATTTTTCAATGATACGATTTTTCAATGATCCGGTATTATCTTCCAAACTACTAATCTAGCCTTTTCTATCTGACATTTAAAGCTAATCGTAAAGTGTAATATGTTTTTCATTTACATTTACAATTACATGTATATAAAAATTTAACTAAAATGTATTAATCTACTTCAGTGTGTATTTGGATGTGCATAGCACAATGCATGCAGTTGTTACACATATGCAGGTGGATACATAAATGTTCATAGAGACAATGTTTTCAATGAAATATGTATGTCACGCGTTTATATGAATATACAAATGTAAACATTCGTCTTAATGCGAAAGATATTTCAGTTGATGAATCATAAGGTTGTCTGGAAAAACGATCTAAATATTCGGTTGTTGAGATAGTGTATGTGAAGAGTTTAAAGGTGCTAAACTACATATTTGACTTGTTTTGCATGCTTTGTACAAAAATGATTATGCCTGCTAAAACAATTATGAAAGGTTTTACTTATTCGTTTTAAAGATAGGGATAAGTTCAACACGTCAACTATAGTAATTGCTTATCTGCTGAACCAGATTCCATAGGTTGTAAAAGGCAAAATGGTGATGAAGTTATATGAATGGATCACTGAAAATCTTTTGTTAAATTCAAATTCCTGCAAGACAGAACGGGAATATAATTACTCAACTGATTGTTGGAAAAGCCCAACTATTGCAAGTAATGTTATTCAATACTTTGTAATAAATTAAATAATATTACAATAGTGCATTTCATCCTACGAAAATAAACAACCTTGAATTCATTTTTGCTACCGGCATTCAAGTCTATATTTACTGGCTTACATTATTTATTCATTGCTCTTTAAATACATGTTAATATTTATTTTACGAATACGAGGACTAACTTTTATTGATGACTCTTCTGTAATTTAGTTTTTAACACAATAAATAGATCATTCATCTTTATATCGATATTCATTTTACGAATACGTTAACTAATCTTTACTAATAACTTTTTTTGTAATTTAGTTTTTAACACAATAAATAGATCATTCATCTTAATGTTAATATTTATTTTACGAATACGATAACTAAGTTTTATTGATGACTCTTCTGTAATTTAGTTTTTAACACAATAAATAGATCATTCATCTTAATGAGAAAACTCAATCAGAATTTCAACATTTCCAAATATACTATTCAGATCTCTCCAATTGTACTGGTAACTGGAATTTGGGTTTATAGAACACGCCTGTGCAGTACGCTTCTATAAATAGAGTGGAAGTGTCGGCCCTGTTTGTCCCAGCATGTTTGTAAAATGTAATTATCTACCACTGAGTCATCACTGACGCATACCCTCGTGTTTATCAGTTGATGTTTGGTGTAGTTTAGTGTAGTTTAGATAAAAGCTGTCTTTCAGTAATACTGAGTAAGCATCCCTAAACATGCTGGGAGAAACCCTAGCCCCAAATAGTTTCCATTGATGCCACCTGCGTGTACGTCTGTCGGCTTATACGACGACAACAGTATTGACTGCGTCAACCAACGCTGATTATAAGTGACATAGTGATCTCAATTATACTGATATAACTTCAAAACTAATTGCACGGTGCACACACATAAGAAACATAACGTTTATGAGATTTGAGACCAAACTCTGCATGATATACACATGGATGTGACGGGCATACTATTCAAAAGAAGTTAAAGAACACCCGATATTTTCATATACTAGTAACTATAATTAATCGGCATGGCTGGTGTTCTTTAACTTCTTTTGAGTAGTATATATAGGAACTAGATCGCCCTGCCTGGGACAACCACGTTAATGTCGGTGTATCCTATGAACCACAAAACAAACTGAGATAAACAAATGAATGATTAGCTCTTTTATTGCCCGCTCCGTAAAGTGCATACACTTTGTCAGTGAGTGAAACAAGTGGCGCGTTGACGTGTCCGTACAAGACACGGTGCGACTTTCATATCGGCGAAGTGAACGTCACAATTCGGTGATTAAAGCCCGTGCTGCGACAAGTAGGAATCGTTGTCCTTACCAGCAAATATCACCAACCAAATTCATTAACAAAATGTACAAGTGGTTGACTATCTATATAGTAACCAAGCAATAAGTGTGTGGCTTTTTTTATAAGCCAGTAAAGAAAACGATTCAAGTGTTATATCCTTACTTTATCAGACGAAATAATACAACAGTTTAAAAAACGAGTTGATTGTGATTTATTGCGCTTGTGTAAGGAATAAATTACAATATACAGTTTGTTTTGAGGAATGGAAAGTCACTTTTGGTAGTGCCCATATTGGAACCGGTGTATGTACAATATTGAGCGACGGCAATTTCCAACAGCCGGAGAATAGTCCTAATCAGGATAGTATGAGGATTATCGAAATTATAGTCCAGAAGACACATTTAGAAGCACTTCCTGTGCACAATGGATGGGCCGGACTCGTCGTACTCCTGCTTGCTGATCCACATCTGCTGGAAGGTGGACAGAGAGGCAAGGATGGAGCCACCGATCCAGACGGAGTATTTCCTCTCTGGGGGTGCGATAATCTTGATCTTCATTGTGCTTGGGGCAAGGGATGTGATCTCTTTCTGCATTCTGTCGGCGATACCAGGGAACATGGTGGTACCTCCTGAGAGAACAGTGTTGGCGTACAAGTCCTTACGGATATCAACATCGCACTTCATGATGGAGTTGAATGTGGTTTCGTGGATACCAGCAGATTCCATTCCCAAGAAGGAAGGCTGGAAGAGGGACTCTGGACAACGGAACCTCTCGTTACCAATGGTGATGACTTGGCCGTCGGGCAACTCGTAGCTCTTCTCCAGGGAGGAGGAAGAGGCAGCAGTAGCCATTTCCTGTTCGAAGTCAAGGGCGATGTAGCAGAGCTTCTCCTTGATGTCTCTGACGATTTCTCTCTCAGCGGTGGTGGTGAAGGAGTAGCCACGCTCAGTGAGGATCTTCATGAGGTAATCAGTCAGGTCACGACCGGCAAGATCCAACCTCATGATAGCGTGGGGAAGGGCATAACCTTCATAGATGGGGACAGTGTGGGTGACACCATCACCAGAGTCCAAAACAATACCCGTGGTACGACCAGATGCGTACAGAGACAGGACAGCCTGGATGGCCACATACATAGCTGGAGAGTTGAAGGTCTCGAACATGATCTGGGTCATCTTTTCACGGTTGGCCTTGGGGTTGAGGGGAGCCTCTGTCAGGAGGACGGGGTGCTCCTCTGGTGCAACGCGGAGCTCGTTGTAGAAGGTGTGATGCCAGATCTTCTCCATGTCGTCCCAGTTGGTGACGATACCGTGCTCGATGGGGTACTTGAGGGTGAGGATACCTCTCTTGGACTGAGCTTCATCTCCAACATAGCTGTCTTTCTGACCCATACCGACCATCACGCCCTGGAAGATAAATTGAAACATGTATCCAGATTCATCAAAGACAATACAAGGGAGAAATAATCTTTATGAAGATATGTATGGAGTTATCCGTTATCCGTGTGTGTGTGTGTGTGTGTGTGTGTGTGTGTGTGTGTGTGTGTGTGTGTGTGTGTGTGTGTGTGTGTGTGTGTGTGTGTGTGTGTGTGTGTGTGTGTGTGTGTGTGTGTGTGTAAGTGTGTGTAAGTGTGTGCGTGCGTGTGTGTGTGGTTGAGGGGGGCGATGGTGGGGTGGGGGTGTCTGTGTGTGTGGGGGGGGGGGGGAGATACAGGCAAGTTTTAGAGTCAATAAGAAAGATAATTCGTAGTGGACGATGTATCGTGTTAAAGAAGTTCGACTTATGTGAATCACTGTGTACAGTGCACAAACTTAATGATGTTGTTAATGTTCAACTTAGGAAGAACAACATGTCCACATGGTAACAGCTGAATCTAAAGTGGATTATTATGTCATTATTGTGCACAAACTACAAAACAATGATCATTAGAATAGAGCTTTGTGTGTTTATACTTTGTGAACGAAAATTCATTCCTATATACCTGATATGAAATTTGGATGCATGTTTGTAAAAACACGATTGGCGATCATAAATAAACATCATAAAACGAGTAAATTTACTTAAATATTGATAAATAATCAAACATTAATTTCCGAAATTGTTAATATTAGTTATCAAATTATTCAAAATATTTGGTAAGTGTATCAGTTATCTCCATCAGATAGTGGCACATCATCAGACGAAACAAAGGTTGGCCGACAACAGCAAGCTTCCGCGCCACTCCGCTAACGCTTAACGTTTCCTTGTACATTTAAGGCATTATCTTGTGTTCCTGGTCCTCATTTGACGGTCGCTAATTCAGCCAAGAGAGACGCCACACGTGCGTAATCCGACACCCCTCCCCCTCCCTCACTCCCCCACCCCGCTCCCCCTCGAGTACATATGGTAGCGCCATCACAGCAGCGCGGAATGCTGCCGTCACCTTACTAGGCTGGTAGTATCAAGAGTGCACACTCAGGATTCCCATCCGTGCCAGTCAGCAATAATTAACTTGGGGCAACTGCCAGATAAACCTCACACACTCTCCACACAAATCAGTAAACTCTGTCTCAGAATACCCCGTAGCATATCTTCAGAGAGATGGCTAAGAGCAAATCTAAAAATAGCAGCATCCACTTTCAGAAGCGGTTGAGAAGTCGACATTCATGAAATGTGTCCTATTGTTGGTTGAGTAACATGTAAAGCCTAATGGTATAGTAACACATAAAGCGGTTTATCATATAGCATTTGAGTAGTATTCCCCATCTGTCACACCAAAAGCATTACATCTACCCCCACCCTACCATATAAGCCTATGCTTGAATCACAGCACCCTGCGTAGAAAGGTGCCCGGATTAATGACGTTTGAACTTTACACTTCGACAATTTCAAGCAATCATGAAAGAATTATTTTTTTCATGTTGTGTGTATCTTATATTGTTACTACGCAACCACATATCCCGTTTGTGGTCACTATGCGCTGTGCATGTGCATATCCTTTGGATGGAAAGCCAATTTGCGGAATAGCATCGTGTCCACATGACTTGTTTTCCACGTGGTAACTTTGACCCAATAACTTGACAAAGTGAAACTAGCTCCTTATCTTGACATGACACGTGTAATACAACAAAGAAAACTTCTTTACCTGATGTCTTGGGCGTCCGACGATTGAAGGGAAGACAGCTCTGGGAGCATCGTCTCCGGCAAAGCCGGCTTTGCACATGCCGGAGCCGTTGTCACAGACCAATGCAGCAACATCATCATCCATGGTTGTTGTTAATTGTGTGAGCTAACGAAACTATAGAGAGGAGAGAGATCTGTATGTGCTGCTTGCCGAGCGCTGACGGTGTGGCAGAAACAGCCCCCTGTCTCTTATAATATGCTCCTCGTCAGCGCTTATCGCGCGCACCCATTAGCAGGAGGCCAAATAAGGCATTGCCATATGTCCTAGTACGTCTGGGAATCCCGTCGGTGGTTTCCTAGAATCAAAGAGGGGTCTGTGGCCAAACTGAGAGTGTTGACCGTACGGGGAAGTTCCTCGCAGGGAGGGGGTGTTTCGGTGGCGCTGCTTTACAGCTCTACGGTAGAGGAAGTTCAAACCACATGGCAGCGCCATTACGTAACAAAGAGGATCTCCGGCGAAGTTTTATTTGCGATAGACATGTGGTGTTGGAAAGTGTGTCAGATGAACATGTTTTCAAATACTCCATCATGTTAGTATGGGAGGCGGTGTCAAGTCTGTGTTTTGCAACTGGATGAGATATTCAGCATGGGATCCTTGATTACTTTATGGATTTGGAATGTTTACAAACAATTGAAATATAACAGCTTGATGTTTTGAAACTGAAAATAATTCTTATCAACATAACTTTCTGTATCATATTGTTGACTAATGGTGTATTTAAATACATGTGTGTGTGTGCTTCTACGTCATTACTTGTTCTCAATCATCATCTGTCAACAGGTGGTGTTCTAAAGTATACAAAATACACATTGGATCACGAAAAACTTTGCAAATATAGATTAAATAATTAGATGAACAAACGCTGAAAATCGTCAGAACATTTGGGTCACCTTCACGATTATAAACAGATGTACGTTATTGAAACGACTTCAACAGAAAAATTGTGGCATCATTGATCAGTTAAACAAATTAAGTTCATTAGTCAATTTATCTAACAATTAAAACTACTAATTAATATTTATTTATTTATTATTTATGTTTTTATTTATCTGTTTACATGTAATCTCTGTGTTATCTAGGGGACGACTATGTGGTAACGTGTGACTGGGGAAAGTACATGAAATGCTTCGTTAGATTTAACTTGGTTTACTATCGCCTGTAGTGTTGATGTCATACTCCATGGACAAATATAACATCGATTCAATTATGTATTAAACGCAATACAAGAATATAAACTATTTATCTGTGTTATAGACGACAATCAATACTGAACGGAAAGAATGAAAGCTGTTTATTTGATGCTTGTGTATTGATCTTGCCTGTAAGTTATAATTATGTACTAAATGATGTAATACTGAGTTACATTTGATGACATCTGATACTGGGAATGGATCAAGCGAACGTTTTATTTCCATCACATTCATTTTCAGGTCAATCGGCATATCTAATTTCAAAATAATACATGCCACTATCCCCCATCCCCACAACCCCACCTACAGAACACCCCCACCACCCCAATCCTGTAATACCCCAATAACACAATCACCCTGTGATCTGCCACAGTGTAGCCTTGCTCCAAGGCTTTACTGAATTATAAGTTCATGGGTGTATGGTAACTCTATCCCAATAAAAGGCAAATCTAGATATATGACTCTTATAGGGACAACTTGATCTAATTATTTATATATCAAGAAATTATTATTTGATCTAATAATTATTTCCTTAGATACCTCTGCACATGTACAGTTATAGAGCTACCCATGTTATGCTAACATGGCAAGAGCTGGTGTACTCTGAGCACCAGACCGAGGGGCCCATGTCTCCTCTACGTCCCAACAGTTCCCTCACATCTACTGTATGCCTGTAATGGCATGTATGCACACCAACCCAGCTGATGCTGCAATTGAAGCTACATCAAATCCTCTCACCACCGCCCCCATCACTTCCTATCTAAACACACACAGCAATGTACATGCTTTTACAAGGGTAAATGCAGGTAACCGCATTTCGTTTCTATTGACAAAGGTAATAGATAGCAACTACCACACATGTATATTCTACAGACTCATGTTCAATACAGAATCACGTAAAACGTCCTGAGTTGCCTGTACATCTAAACGACTTAATAGTTTTTCCGTGACATCGTCCACCGATGTGTTTCGTAGAGAAAGTGTGCATATTTCCGTGATAAATATAGCGCGTGATACTAACAAGGCTTTTTTATTGTTCATTGTCTTCGCTTCTGTTGTCAGATGGTTTTGGATGCGTGAATGAAGGTATCTCCATCAGAACGTACTTCTCTGCATCTCTGCGCTGTATTAATGCAATCTTGATCAGGTCTCAATACAATTGCAATTAGATGATCTGTCATACAGACCCTGAAACAAATATAGCCAACACAGCCCATGCAAGTCTATCATATTTGGTAATTAAAAAATGAAGAGAGTATGTGGGTTCCTTTTTTATTACATTTCATAACTATAATTAAACAACTGTTTTTATCTATAAAATATGATGAGATGTTAGTCTACGACATGTATAACATACAATAACACATAGTACACCTTATCTACATGTATAACATACAATAATACATAGCACACCTTATCTACATGTATAACATACAATAACACATAGCACATCTTTATCTACATGCATAACATCTAACACATAGCACACCTTATCTATATGTATAACATACAATAATACATAGCACACCTTATCTACCTGTATAACATACAATAACACATAGCACACCTTTATCTACATGCATAACATCTAACACATAGCACACCTTATCTACATGTATAACATACAATAATACATAGCACACCTTATCTACCTGTATAACATACAATAACACATAGCACACCTTTATCTACATGCATAACATCTAACACATAGCACACCTTATCTATATGTATAACATACAATAACACATAGCACACCTTATCTACATGTATAACATACAATAACACATAGCACACCTTATCTACATGTATAACATACAATAACACATATCACACCTTATCTACATGTATAACATACAATAACACATAGCACACCTTATCTACATGTATAACATACAATAACACATAGCACATCTTATCTACATGTATAACATACAATAACACATAGCACACCTTATCTACATGTATAACATACAATAACACATAGCACATCTTATCTACATGTATAACATACAATAACACATAGCACACCTTATCTACATGTATAACATACAATAACACATAGCACACCTTATCTACATGTATAACATACAATAACACATAGCACACCTTATCTACCTGTATAACATACAATAACACATAGTACACCTTATCTATATGTATAACATACAACAACACATAGTACACCTTATCTATATGTATAACATACAATAACACACAGCACACCTTATCTACCTGTATAACATACAATAACACATAGCACACCTTATCTACATGTATAACATACAATAATACATAGCACACCTTATCTACATGTATAACATACAATAACACATAGCACACCTTATCTACATGTATAACATACAATAATACATAGCACACCTTATCTATATGTATAACATACAATAACACATAGCACACCTTTATCTACATGCATAACATCTAACACATAGCACACCTTATCTATATGTATAACATACAATAACACATAGCACACCTTATCTACATGTATAACATACAATAACACATAGCACACCTTATCTACCTTTATAACATACAATAACACATAGCACACCTTATCTACATGTATAACATACAATAACACATAGCACACCTTATCTACATGTATAACATACAATAACACATAGCACACCTTATCTACATGTATAACATACAATAACACATAGCACACCTTATCTACCTGTATAACATACAATAACACACAGCACACCTTATCTACCTGTATAACATACAATAACACATAGCACACCTTTATATACATGCATAACATCTAACACATAGCACACCTTATCTATGTGTATAACATACAATAACACATAGCACACCTTATCTATATGTATAACATACAATAACACATAGCACACCTTATCTAAATGTATAACATACAATAACACATAGCACATCTTATCGACATGTATAACATACAATAACACATAGCACATCTTATCGACATGTATAACATACAATAACACATAGCACATCTTATCTACATAGCACACCTTATCTACATGTATAACATACAATAACACATAGCACATCTTATCTACATGTATAACATACAATAACACATAGCACACCTTATCTATATGTATAACATACAATAACACATAGCACACCTTATCTACATGTATAACATACAATAACACATAGCACACCTTATCTATATGTATAACATACAATAACACATAGCACACCTTATCTACATGTATAACATACAATAACACACAGCACACCTTATCTATATGTATAACATACAATAACACATAGCACACCTTATCTACATGTATAACATACAATAACACATAGCACATCTTATATCTACATGTATAACATACAATAACACATAGCACACCTTATCTACATGTATAACATACAATAACACACAGCACACCTTATCTACCTGTATAACATACAATAACACATAGCACACCTTTATATACATGCATAACATCTAACACATAGCACACCTTATCTACCTGTATAACATACAATAACACATAGCACACCTTATCTACATGTATAACATTCAATAACACATAGCACACCTTATCTACATGTATAACATACAATAACACATAGCACATCTTATCTATATGTATAACATACAATAATACATAGCACACCTTATCTACATGTATAACATACAATAACACATAGCACACCTTATCTACATGTATAACATACAATAACACATAGCACACCTTATCTATATGTATAACATACATTATAGCTAAAATGGATAGAATTATCATTAAACCGCCCGCACGTTATCGGAAATGAGCGGGCCACTGTAATTTGATAATGCCCTCATATTTCTTGACGACCGACCATTATCAAGCCCGTTTTTAGGTGACGTCATAGGGCAGAGAAAATGACGTCACGTATTAAAGTGACGTCATCTGGTTTGTTCTATGACGTTTCCATATTTGTAAAATGTGGTCAGTGACATTCGCGTTGATTGCAGTAAATGTTTCAAAACCGATGTTGTTGTTTCTTTTTATTTGAAAAAAAGTACATCCATTTTAGCTATAATAACGGTAACGCTCTTTTTCAGGTCATTATCATTTGCAGAAGCCCTCGGCAGTTAATGGAAGACCTCGGGCTTGTGCAAATGATAATGCCCTGAAAAATAGCGTTACCCTTATAATAACATACAGCACACCTTATCTACATGCATAACATACAATAACACATAGCACACCTTATCTACATGCATAACATACAATAACACAAAGCACACTTTATCTACATGCACAACATACAATAACACATAGCACACCTTATCGACATGCATAACATACAATAACATTCAGCACACCTTATCTACATGTATAACTTCTAACACACCTTATCGACTGTAATTAACTGTATGACGAGATGAAGAGGAAGTTTAAATTTGTTTTTGCTTCTACGTTATCCTGGATGATAACCCTTTGGATCTGAGTCTTTAGTGAGGCATCGTGATGTGTGCCGTTCTTGTAAGGTCGACCACTGTAATGACATATATGTAGTTGGAATTATCTATTACCTGACGTAAGGGGGTGTTAATGTCATGTCTGCAGGGGCACGTTGCATTGCATTGCATACATGTAAAACAGGGAAGGGATGGATACATTGTTTGTTTGTTTGTTTGTTTGTTTGTTTGTTTGTATGTTTGTTTGATTGTTTGTTTGTTTGTTTGTTTGTTTTCTAACGCTGCACTCCAGCTATATGACGGCGGCCTGTAAGTAATTGAGCCTGGACCAAACAATTCAATGATTAACATCATGAGCGTAGATCCACGCAATTGGGATACGATGACATGCATCAACCAAGTCAGCCAGCCTGACCACCCGATCCCGTTAGTCGCCTCTCATGACAAACCTAGTCGCTTTTTACGGCATGCATGGGTTGCTGAACACCTATTCTACCCCGGATCTTCACGTATCGGATGGATACAGCATGTAAGAGAGATGTATATACACTGCTGAACTATTTCATTTGTGGACAGATAAATACAAGATAAGTTGTTTGACTCTGCTTTTAGAAGAGCGCTCTTATCGCTTTTATTGTATCACCACATCATACATATATAGAAGATGTGATTATATATTGTATATGATTATCTAAACGTCATTGACATGTATATAATGAAAAATATTTAGCCTAGCATACGATCTTTGAAATCTGTGACTATACAATACAGTTTCTCTGTGTTCAAAAAGCAACATTATATAATGGGTAGAAATGTAACCAAATGGACTTGCCTATATTATATGTTTCAGTTGGCTGAGTTTGTCTCAGATTGTCCCCGGGGCTGGTATATATCACGCATATATATATATATATATATATATATATATATATATATATATATATATATATATATATATATATATATATATATATATATAAAGTATATGTTTATATTTCCTACGTATATGGAACAATGTGGTAACATTTAGTACAAGTGTATCTGAACGTTCATGTACATGCCACGTTTAGATAGCAGTTACTTCATCTCTCGCCTTGCTCCAAGGTTTACAGAAAGGAAAGTCAATGGTTGTGTAGTAATTCTATCCTTCTAATAGGCAAGTATAGATAGAACTCGAAAACTTGTTCTTATTACATAGTCTAGAAAGTATGACTTAAACTAATAATTATTGCCTTAGAGACTTGTGCAAGTCTACTCCGTCCAGAACGGAGATTATGGAGGGTGGCTTCAGAGATCCCTTTATAACAAATTCCATGAATATGTGGAACGTGATGTATCTCCAGCATGGAGAGAAGTGGCGTATAGTGCTGTACTGCCGTTTCTCTCTGCCCCAAGAGCGTCTCATCGCTCAACATCTTTACGCTCTGTCTAAATTATATATATTTTTATAATAAAATAGAATATCTATGTGTGCCATCAAATGAGATTTGTGTGCAACAAGTATAGCACCATTTAGCACAGTCTCAGTTAATGGATTAATACCTTCCAATGCTATATCTACAGATATTGCCCATTTCAACTCCTACCTATAAGGTTCTTCTCTAAATAGTTTCAGCGTTGTAAACACGGGACATGTTGGGAAATGTGTTGTGTACGCAATCGTATGTATGTGATTGTTGATATATTACTCATCGATCTGCTTGCATCGACTGTCTGAGATGTAGTATTCTCCATGTGTAGACTGCAACGCTATCAAAATGACCGTTACAGTCGAAGAAGCGTGTCTTCGCATGTGAAGCGACGTTATAGTGAATGTGACACAACAATCGACGTTAGCATGCTGAGAGAACAGATATCTCCCCGGTATAGCGAGGTGTTGCTATGTCAGCCGTCCCGATATCAGACAGTCGGTGAGAAACAAGCCTCATACCCCCACAATGTGAAACCAGCATCAAACCCCGCCACACACCGCTGTAGTTTCAGTGGCCGGTGATCATTATTCATGCATTGATATCGGGTCGAGATTCCTGCGCTGGGATCTGTCATACCTCTCTCCATACAGCAGACACAGAGTGGTAGAGCAGGCAGTTCAAATATGGTAAGCCTAACCACGGCATTGGGAGCGGGGAGGGTGCCTGGCACGCTGGAACCACCACAACCCCCCCCCCCCCCCCCCCCCCCCCGCCCCACCCCCACCCCATTCCCCCGGTCACACGCCACACGCTTGAACCACCCCCCACCCCCAGCCCCCCAGCCCCAGGCCACACGCTGGACATAACGCTACTTTATCAGATTCTATTTAGATATGTTCACCAGAACACGATTACCATATCATAACATAGATAAAAACAAGGTACACAGAATCTATGTGATAATAATATTTATTATATAAATATCTGCAAATACGCCCTTTGTAGTTGAACGTGTTCTCTCTTCCTTAACACGATACAATTTTGAAAAAAATGAGACATCTGTAAAGGTTCAGATTTTATGTAATTTTATTGTATTTTCTATCAAATGTAAATTTGATCATGGCCGATTTATTCATTCAGTATGTATATTTCTAATGATCATGTGATTTGTTGTTAAGGCATATCTGCAGCTAATTGCCTGCTTGTTACTTCAATCAGTGCCAGAGAATGGCGCAATGTGGCTGGCACGAACCTCGCTTTGTAATCAGTTCCCACGGAGAACGGCGGTATAGACTTGCCAAAGTCTCTAAGGCAATAATTAAAATCAAATTATAATTTCTTGATTATGTAAATGATGATAATAAGTTGCCCCTATAAGAGACTGGCGTCCTGTTCATATATTTAGACTTGCCTAGTATAGGGATAGAATGACTTAAACATAGACTTATCATTCAGTAAAGCCTTGGAGCAAGGCTAATGGAGGTACATCGGGAGTAGGTATGGCTGCGGTCTACTCTTCTCCGACTCATAGACACATATGGTGATGTGGCAGCCTCACGCCGTAGTAGCAAACAGCCAGTACTATTAACAGTAGGGAGGAATTTTATACAGGCTATGGAAAACACCTTCAGAAACACCGAGCTATTGAACCCAGGGGAAAGTAACGCTGGTAACGCTACATCATCTTATACGACGGCGCTTCAAACTAAACTGTGCTTCTAAACAGTTGTGGTTTGTTTCTTTAAACAATTCTTCCTTATCATTAACCACTTTATTGTGACCTTTATGCATTACAGACCGGTGATTGGAATATTTGTTTATCTTTGTTTTAATTTAATTCTTATTTTTGATCTATTTATTAATATCCCTTAATCGTTTCACGGCCACATGTGTGTCTCGAATGCCGGACATGTATGGTATAGTTATAGCTTCCAGTAATACCAACATTCATACCGAGTTGCTATAATGGGTATATGTTACAACAAACGTGATGGCATAATCACTTCCAATGTTATGCAATGATCCTCGTTATAACGCCATGATAACGCGAACAACACGAGAATACGTTTAATTTAACATGTAACGATGATATTAGTTGTCCAGTGATTCTCCTCGTTTCCTTAATCTGACATAGTTATAATGTACTTCAGTGTCGAGGGACAACAGTTTAGGACCGTGCTTGTGTTAAGTTGTGTTACCGGCAGTAGGCCCGCCAGGAGCGTATCAGACACGTGCAAATATGTCACTGTGTGACGACCGATGAAGCAAACCATTCCATGTCTATTTTGTGTTACACGTTGATGTAAATAGCTTCTCTGCTCTGCCAGGAGACAAAACACGCATAGGATGGATGAACGGCGTTATCTAGTACACGATCACACACAAACGTAAGGCTCAAGCTGAAATAAACACACACACACACACACACACACACACACACACAACAAATATGTGCACGCTGCATAAATATATCTCTCTCTCTCTCTCGCTCTCTCTCTATCTATCTATCCTGCTCTCTCTCGCTCTCTCTCTTTATATATATATATTATTTTTTTTAATTATTTTTTTATTATTATTATTATTATTATTATTATTATTATTATTATTATTATTATTACGTGTCTATTCCCACATTGAACCAATAAGATAGCCCAGAAAACTGGACGTAAAAGAATTGTGTGTGACAAATGGGATGCAATAAACAATTGTAGAACACAGTTAATCAGGTTTACAAATCAATACAAATTACCACTCAGCAATTACATTGGCAGTACACATTAGAGTGGTAGTACAATATTTAATGGCAGTTTAAAATGTGAGAGCAGTGGAAATGACTTGACAATAATAATAATAACAACAGTGGTCAAGCTTCTGAAATAGGCCCTAGAACTGAACATCACGGTGAAAAGTTGATGTAATGTCAGATGAAATGTAAGATGAGACAGGCGCGCACCCGCTCCACTTATATAGTCCAACTTTTCAACACTTTCCACACAGTGCTTGTCCAGTCCAGTGTCACCAGAACATCATAGAATATTCCACACGTGTTTATAACGCTTTAACATCAATCCATGCTAATCCGGAAGTTTACAGATAATTCGATCATCTAAATATTAACTTCCTCACCCCTGCGTACATTAATGAGTACTACATTCCTGACAATAAATCTCAAAAACAATGTAATACAGTAACGATAATTCAGCTTAACAGTACATTACACTGCCATATAACAATATATACATGTATGTTGGGTAGATGGATTGAGTGACAGACACTACAGTGTCAGTTGCCTTCTCAATACCTTATATGTACACACCTTTAACAGAGGAAATCAAAATAGAAATAGTACTTTTACAAGTTTATTCCAAAAGTGTTCATATTTAGCAACATACATACATACATACATACATACATACATACATACATACATACATACACGCACATAAATACATACATACAGAGAGAACTTATACACATAAGTATAAAAAGAGAGGGTAGGGCACTAGTATTTGTTTTAATACTGTTATCATATACCAGTATATACGTATATGTCCCCTCGCTGTGTATGTGTGTGTGTTCGTGCATGCATGCATGCGTTCCAAACTGCTCATTTTGTGAATAGTAACGATCTTGACGTTTTTTTCATTTCACTGACATAAATATTTTACAACACCTCTAAAGGTGGAAGCTGCAAGTGCACATGGCTGTGACAGTATGAAGCACATCCTCAAGCGAGTATTTTCATCCTCGCTATATAACTACGTGTTCAAGGGCATTACAGCAACACATTATGATGTATTCGGTGCCAAAAGATCCCATCCCAGTGGCTACACCGTCAATACCTAAACAGACAGGCGCCTGGTGCTGGCCTGTAACTGATAGGTGAGCTATATCGGCTCTGTGATGGAGCGCGCCCAGATGGGGAGGAACAACACGCTACCTATACCTTACAACAGACCACGTTTCATCACCAGTTGAGCAATACTTTGACGGATATCTTTTCTTGATCAAATACAACTCAAATAAAATCATCACATAATATTCCCTCCTTATAAATGTGTTCAAAATGTACGCACTCAATGTAGAGCTCGTATTTATAGTTTTTACGGTATTGTTGTTGCGTATAAAGTAAACGGGGCAGAGAAGACCTGTACGAGCGGCGCTAGGCAATGTAGTGTTGGGAGTTTAGTGGGGATGTACATGTGGCAGAAACTTCTTAGGGACCAAGTATTTGATATCCTGAAGTGGAGTGTGGGTTGTGGTGGGTGTGGGGTATGTGTAGAAAG
This sequence comes from Haliotis cracherodii, assembly GCF_022045235.1. NCBI lineage: Eukaryota > Metazoa > Mollusca > Gastropoda > Lepetellida > Haliotidae > Haliotis > Haliotis cracherodii. Next base: position 71,123,840 of record NW_027266297.1, read on the forward strand.
GATGGGGGAAGGGTTTGGGGGTTGGTTGGTAGATGTGTGTGTGTGTGTGTGGGGGGGGGGGGGGGGGGGGGGGGAGTAGGGGGAGCTGGGATCGTGCATTGAGACAAAATTATTATTTACAACAGTGAATGAAGCATATAACATTTATTGGTATGCAATAAGGTGGTATGCACTGCACCTCTAAACCCTCACCGCAACATGGCCAATCACCGCTCATATAGCTGTTCTCTGTTCTAGTCTACTATTGGAAAGGCATCAGTCCGTTTTATTTTTTATTATTATTTACTTAGTACAAGCCATGATATGTAATCATCTTCTATGTGTCACATATACCCATTATCCGTTGATAATTTAATGAAGGAACTATACTACAGATTAATAAACTGACGGCAAACAGAAACTTTACCACTTTGAAAATGAAATTGCAAAAAATTATAGTTCAAATTAAATCACGACATCTTGTTTGTAGAAAATGCGAAAAAGTGAAAAACACGTGCCGCTTGACCAGCCGATACTATACGTGAAATAAGAGCATATAAATGATAGAGACAGCATGTCCGACACTCACACCAATAAACAAACACCACAGACATGCTACGACTGACACCCGAACAACACGAGCGGGCTCTGGGTGTGATAAAAATGGATCGTCGTGGTCGACATCGACCTCCAGCCAACCGACAAGACCTGAACCAGGCCCTCCACGGGCCATCAGACGGCTGACATTGTCTGTGCGCCGGAGAGTTTAGCGTGTATAACAGGGGATGGTCATACAGCTATTAATGTGACGTATCATTGAATTTGAGCGATTTTAGATCCATTACGTTGAAATCTTACATTTGCTACCCTACCTAAATTCGAACAACTGTCATGTCAATATCGGATTCTGTTTGACTGTCATTTTGATGTTGATTTTGTTGAGATTTTGATCTTTTCAATACATTTTACTTCATGCATCTATCTTTTGTGGTTTTCAAACTAGAGCGATTTAGAACTATGGTAAGTTTCTTTTGGCCGTCAGTATAACTCAAACAAAACATTTGAGCAAGGAACATTGACTGTTGTATTGTGTGCCCTGCTGGTGGGTGTTTAGCCTTGAGATACGAGATGGTGGTGTTGCAATGCTTCTTGACATGAAACATTTTTCTTATCACCGTCACTTGCTCAGCATTCAGCATAGATAAATACCGCTGCATTTCAACTGTCTCGCCACCGCTGAAAAACTATACACCAATAACTCGCGGCAAACGTTCAAGTGCCTTTAACCCCAGACAGGTAGTAGTTCAGGTAGTAGATGCGACACACCCACCAGGTACGTGTAGATGTAGGTGGAAGTCAGTGATGAGATCCGAGACAAGATATGCAAGTATTACATAGGCATGTATAAAACCTAGTGTAGGCATTTGGTAGAAATATTTTGTAAATAAGCATAGGCATGGATGTACTAGTATTGTAGACATGCACCTAGGTATGCAATGTCATAAAACAAATCGATTGTCATTGTGTATTTTGTTTTTGTGTGTTTTGTATTACAACCGTATGTTTGATTGTTTGTTTCTCGTTTAAAGCCGATTCTGAAATCATTGGCATCGATCTCCGCAATGGGGATAGGATGGCATGTATCAACCAAGTCAGAGAGTGTGACTACCTGGACCCGTTAGTCACCTCTGACGACAACCATGGGTTGAAGACCAATATTGAAGACCAATACTAACCCAGATCTTCACGGGGGAGACAAGCATGGGTTGTTGAAGACCAATTCTAACCTAGATCTTCACGGGGGAGACACGCATGGGTTGTTAAAGACCTATTCTAACCCAGATCTTCAAGAAGACATAAATGACAAGTACAAATGTTTTATGCGTGGGGGCACAGGTGGCCCAGTCGTCTAAGGCGCCGCGATTCGCTGTGCAGAGTTGCGTCCCTTGGGCACACCAGAAACCTATGATTGTGGGTTCGAATCCCGGTTCGCCCCGATTATATTTCTAGGTTTGAACCTCTGATAACTCGAATTAGTTACGAAGGTCCCGTCATCTTCTGCACAAGGACGTGTGACTTGTGAGTCTATACCATCTCATGCAATACATGTTAGTCTATACCATCTCATGCAATACATGTTAGTCTATACCATCTCATGCAATACATGTTAGTCTATACCATCTCATGCAATACATGTTGGTCTATACCATCTCATGCAAAACATGTTAGTCTATACCATCTCATGAAATACATGTGAGTCTATACCATCTCATGCAATACATGTTAGTCTATATCATCTCATGAAATACATGTTAGTCTATACCATCTCATGCAATACATGTTAGTCTATACCATCTCATGCAATACATGTTAGTCTATACCATCTCATGCAATACATGTTGGTCTATACCATCTCATGCAAAACATGTTAGTCTATACCATCTCATGAAATACATGTGAGTCTATACCATCTCATGCAATACATGTTAGTCTATATCATCTCATGCAATACATGTTAGTCTATACCATCTCATGCAATACATGTTAGTCTATACCATCTCATGCAATACATGTTAGTCTATACCATCTCATGCAATACATGTTAGTCAAAACCAGGCAATAACGAAATTACAGATTATAACGAAACTTCAAGAGAATTACAAACGGCAAGAACTGAACTGAACTCAATCAATGACCATTTTGCCTTGTCAGTGTGAAACTAACTAAAGAAGTCATCAGTTCGTGTACGAGCCAGACACTTACGATAAAGGGAGAAACTTTGCGGGGAGGTAACTCTTTTATGACAATAGTTCCGGCAGAGTGAAATATCAAGTGTTATATTCACTGCAGTGAAATATTAAGTGTTATGTTCACTGACACACCAAAGATCATATTAAGTGGTGATTCTGAGCTTCGAACTCAGGGCTGTCCTATGCTGACTACCTATCGATTGCAACAATGCCACTAATTGCCAAGTAATGGCATTGATAATATAAATGAAAACAAATATACTTATAAATATGTTTATTCGAACATAACGAATATCAGAATATCGACAAAAATCAACATTTCAAACCACAATCTGACAATCAGTTGAGTTTAATTTAATACATAGTTAATTCATGATTCACTTTACTACATACAATACTATGGTTACATCCTCAGTGCTGACACATGTGTGTCGGGTTGTCAGAGGATAGAGACGGATGTATCGGAACTGACATATTGCACTCCTTGCACACAATGACGTTTCAGTTCGTCACAGAAGATATGTACAAACCAGTTGTCCTTTGATCGGATCAAGTGAGCCGTGTCTGCCATCATCACTGTTGTAATCAACATTGTCATCACCAGTGTCATCTTCATTGTCATCACATCGTTTTCATTGCCATACAGGGCCGTCCAGGTTTTGAGATTCCTGTCTGTTATTGGGTGAGGTTGATACACATGCTTAGAAGCACTTCCTGTGCACAATGGATGGGCCGGACTCATCGTACTCCTGCTTGCTGATCCACATCTGTTGGAAGGTGGACAGAGAGGCTAGGATGGAGCCACCGATCCAGACGGAGTATTTCCTCTCTGGGGGAGCGATGATCTTGATCTTCATTGTGCTTGGGGCAAGGGATGTGATCTCCTTCTGCATTCTGTCGGCGATACCAGGGAACATTGTAGAACCCCCTGAGAGAACAGTGTTGGCGTACAAGTCCTTACGGATATCAACATCACACTTCATGATGGAGTTGTATGTTGTTTCGTGGATACCAGCAGATTCCATTCCCAAGAAGGATGGCTGGAAGAGGGCCTCTGGACAACGGAACCTCTCGTTACCAATGGTGATGACTTGACCATCGGGCAACTCGTAGCTCTTCTCCAGGGAGGAGGAAGAGGCAGCAGTAGCCATTTCCTGTTCGAAGTCAAGGGCAATGTAGGCCAACTTCTCCTTGATGTCTCTGACGATTTCTCTCTCAGCAGTGGTGGTGAAGGAGTAGCCGCGCTCAGTAAGGATCTTCATGAGGTAATCAGTCAGGTCACGACCGGCAAGATCCAACCTCATGATAGCGTGGGGAAGGGCATAACCTTCATAGATGGGGACAGTGTGGGTGACACCATCACCAGAGTCCAAAACAATACCCGTGGTACGACCAGAAGCGTACAGAGACAGAACAGCCTGGATGGCTACATACATAGCTGGAGAGTTGAAGGTCTCGAACATGATCTGGGTCATCTTTTCACGGTTGGCCTTGGGGTTGAGGGGAGCCTCTGTCAGGAGGACGGGGTGCTCCTCTGGTGCAACGCGGAGCTCGTTGTAGAAGGTGTGATGCCAGATCTTCTCCATGTCGTCCCAGTTGGTGACGATACCATGTTCGATGGGGTACTTGAGTGTGAGGATACCTCTCTTGGACTGAGCCTCGTCACCGACGTAGCTGTCCTTCTGACCCATACCGACCATCACGCCCTGAAACATGAAATCGATTATGTCATTATGAATGATATCATGTTTCGTTTGACATTTGCACAAAATGTATGTGTTGTTCTAGAACAATACAAATCAACCATATCAATAGACATCACAGAAACAGAACTAGATAACCACCATCTGTATCTGTTTTTAAATAAATCAATTGGTATGGTTTTCGTTCACTTTGATGTGGGCGAGAAAGCTTTCAGTAATATCTCAAAACAGCGGAGCCCCGTTTATGCGGACGGTAGTATACCAAAGATTCCGTCGGGATTAACAAATGTCCGTATTAATTAATTCTTTGTATTGATGTTACTTTGTATACAAGTCATGTAACCGTTCCCAACAAGATTGTCCTGAAGATGAGGATTAACAGGGTTGGGACTAACCTTATTGTTCGAGGTGTCTGCGTTTCCTACACACATATACCCGAGTAGACCTGCACAAGTCTCTAAGGCAATACAAATTATTACTTAATTTCTAGATTATAATCCTTAGAAATGTCCTCATATCTAGACCTGCCTATTAGAGGATAGAATTACTACACATCCATGTACTTTTGTTTCAGTACAACAACTACCCGAGCACCCCCAATAATACGAATATTCTGTCCTGGCCCCATAATCAAGGCGGTATTCTTTCACCCCTCCTCTCTGGCTGAAGTGCTGACTAAAATCAATTCACTGTTTCGCCGTCAACAGAGTACATGTATGTATTACCTGATGTCTTGGACGTCCGACGATGGAGGGGAAGACAGCTCTAGGAGCATCGTCACCGGCGAAACCGGCTTTGCACATACCGGAGCCGTTGTCAATAACCAAGGCAGCAACATCATCATCCATGGCTGTTGAGGTGTAGTGTACCAAGAGGTGAGATTTGAACTTTTCAGTCTAGAGAAGTAGTGCTACAGTGACAACCGTCTCAACTCGACCTGCCTATATACTCGCCCCGTTATCTCCTGTGGTATAAAACTCCGTATATGGTCGTAACACAGCTTGGTGTTAGTCGTCTGTTTGTTGGACATGCCCATATATAGGCATTACCACATCGTGCCTGGCCCTGAGCCACCGACAGGCAGCATAGCTCGGTAGTACTGGGGGGCACCCGGGCTCTGTCCTTAGTCAGCGGGGCGCAAGCCGCTACTGCGCAGGACAGACTGTCACAGTTAGGTCGGTCAGGAGCTGATATTTATATTTATTTATGGCTGTGGCGTTCTCTGTTCATGAATGATTGTATAAGTAAACATGATAACGTGGATGTAGATTTTGACACTAGGCCATATAAAGTCATGGATTGCTGTGTTGTATAAATGACATAAATGTATAAATAAGTCAGTTCAATAATCGATCTTTACACTTGTTCTTAAACGGAAGAAGGTTTTTGTGCACACTATATGCGTTAACTTATATATGCATTTTACTGTGGACAAATTAGGAATTTCGACTTATGTATTAAATGTCGATTACTTTTTTTCTTTTCTGGCTCCACCGGTATGATATCTAACACTCGTGAAACGTGTTCAAGGAGAACATTAAGATAATATGATCGTGACTAGAATACCAGAGACAACGGCGTGCATTAACACGCATTATAATTCAGCACGCGACTCTCCTCGGAGTTATCTGTGCTCATCATCTGCCTGCATTCTATCAGTTGATTCCATGATGCCAGCAGCTGAATCTTGTGAAACACGCTGTTATGAAATACCATGACTGAAAATATATTAAAACATTCAGTATTTCAATCACGTTTATTCATAATCAGATTATATATTTCGAAACGTCTGTTCCTTCGGATCAATTGCGTAACATTACATTATCTTATTGCCATATGGTCCTCTCGGCAGTGTTATCAGCTGACATCGTTTATGCAAATACTTACAGAATGTTATCACAGGCCCATGTTAATCAACTTGCTCCTACACGCACTACGACTCCACCTGGGTGTGGGTGTGGGGTGTGTAGGGGGTGTGGGGGGTTGGAGGGGGTGGGGGTGGAGGGGTACGATAAGAGGGTAGGACTTATTGTACTCTCTCCCGTGGTGTCAGGGTATAATATACCAGTTGGGAGTTGTTGGTGTGTGGAGGTGGTGTGTGTAGTGAGTGAGTGAGTGAGTGAGTGAGTGAGTGTCTCAAAGGTTTTTTTTCTAAATTAGGAATCAGACTGGATCCCTCTAACTAAAAGACGTTTATGAAATAAACTTACACTTATCTTCAACATACAACTTTGAGCGTTCCCATGAAACGTGTCTTAATTAGTTCCAAATTCCAATATCAAACCTGCATGACTTATTACAGGGTAAACATACAGGTCCCACACCCGTCGTCAGCCTTTCAAACCTACAACTTTAAACTTATGATCAAGAAAGAATAACTAAAGAAAAAGTTTTATTCCAAGAGGTGATCCCAAAGCCAGCGTTCCGAGTACTCTACTCCATGACATGGGTATAAAAATATATATCACACAAGAACAAGGCACAGATGCACAGAGTTACTGAAATGTTCCCTGATGATCGTTCTTGTTCTTGTCATTGTAACTGTTTCCGGTGACTGTTCTAATTTTGATACCATACAGTTATTGTCATTGATAAAATATAACGAAATATCAAAAACTCAGGACTGTCTTGAAGGAAAGCGAAAGTCATTAATCGTGTACATGATTTTATTTCAGCGAGTGAGTAAGTATTTAGCTTCCCATCACCAGTGTATAATCAGTGTAGAAACGAGAGCAACATATAACATGGTACAAACCTCTCAATGAAGGAAACTTGAAACGTTGAGAACATATCACAGTGTCAGTGCATACAAGAGAGAAAAAAAGTTAGACATATTAGTTAATCGACTATTTACAATTGAAAGCTGGCTATACACCATCTGCCACCTGAGCTATTAGCTTCCTGCATCGCGCCCCGGGAGGACTTACGTCATCAGCCCGGGTGTGGTTGCTGACCTAGTAAAATGATATCTAACGTTATTTATAACATTGCTGCATATACATGCATGTCACGTGCCTTGTTTGTGTATACCTTCTGGTTGTCTAGCCTCTAACCTCCAGTTTGTCTGTCTCTACAGAATAAATTAAAATTGAACCAACTTAAGATTAGAATCATTTGGCAAGTCTAGAATGCCTATCTAGAACTATTCTTCTGGGCTCCAATTTCTGTTTTAATTTTTGTTTTGTAGATACATATTTTTAAATAAGATAACTTTATTGCTCGGACTAAACTTTAGTCTATACCATCGCATGGAGAGCGGATTGGTGTGCAGTGGAGATATCACGAAAGGTTTTCACTTGTCCGAGACCTTTGCCTTTTAGAAAATAAATATTCATGGTAAAAATAAATAGTATCGTCAAATGACGACGTTAGTTTAGTGAGTGAGTGAGTGAGTGAGTGAGTGAGTGAGAGACCCATCAAACAGTGCACCTGTGTGGGGAATCAAACTCCCCTGTGTGAAGCTTAACCTGAAACGAAGCCCCAAAGAAAGTGACGTGTAACCTGAATGTTTGGTGAAATACACTCCACTAGTCAACTTGCCCTTTATTTGTGTGGAGCAATGTTCAGCATCTGCAGCCATTGTGTCTACATTTCACAACTACTGAGGTACAATCAAGCATGCTCTTTCCGTGAAGATTTTGAAGAGCGTCATACGACTCTTGCTCCAAAGCTGTTTGATCATGGGTACGACATTCAAGGCCTAAGCGAAACTTTCAAAACGTTTTTTTTTTATGGTAGACATGTTAAGGAAATTTCCAAACTTGACGCATCAGCGGCAAAAAGATGTCCGATGCAATTCCCTATTTTGACTTGTACCATATCTTCCCGTGACGTTTCGGGTGAACAATTAACTTGCTTTTGCATGTGTTTGTGACGGGTGTCACCGGTGGGACAGCATGTTAGAATACCTGGTATCATCACTGTTTGATAGTGGTTCACAAACACATGATCGTGACATAATCGGAATTCTATAATTAACCATAGATTTCTTATGAATACGTAATGACTTTTGTCGAATTATTTACAATAGTACGTATATTGTATTGACTAACCAAAGATCATATTTAGTGGCGATTCGAACTCATGGCTGTCAGCTGCAAAGCATGGCAACATCATCGCCAACACCATCATCCACAGCGGCAGCATCAACAACATCACCATTCATAGTGTACAAAGTATATACCTTTCTCAGTTTACGAATCACTTATATCAAACACGAATTACCACAATTCATGTTCACAAAGGCGTCGGCATAATGTTGTACGCTGAGCGCAAAGGTGAACAAATTCAGAATTTCATGCTTTCTACAGATGTGGCAAGTTACACCACCATATTTCTGTACTGAATGTCATTGAACTTAATCCTTCCTTCCACGCCGAACCACTGGTTGATGGTGAGTCGAAAGTATGGAGAGTGAGTGAGTGAGTATGGATCTACGCCTCTTTTAGCTATGTTCCAGCAATATCACAGCGGGGCACACCGGAAATGGGCTTCACACATTGTACCCAAAATCGAACGCTGGTCTTCGGCGTGACGAGCGAATGCTTTAACCACTAGGTTAACCCACCGCCCGTGAAAGTAGACTCCCCTCCCTTATAGATATATACCCGCAAGGCTGTTACTCTATTACACAGATGACGTACATGACGTTGGAAAAGGCTAGGATGTTTCAGTTTGAGGGTGTGCCCCTGAGAAAGACGTACATTGATAAATAAATAGTTCTGAAATTGCTTTTTATTTGCTTTTTAAGGTATATACCCAAACACGCAATTTTATAGATTCTTTGTGAACTGTATACGATAAGGGAGGAACTAGCTATCGGCTGCTTATGTCCCTCGTGTTAATGACCCCATGAAGATCGAGGTTAGAAGTGGGCTTGAACAACCCATGCCGGTCGTAAGAGACGATCAACGGGATCGACTAAAAGCATGTCACCGTATTCAACTTGTGTAGATCGATGCTCATGATGTCAATCACTGGATTGTCTAGTCCAGACGCGATTATTTAAAGACTGTCGTCAGATAACTGGAATATTGTTATCAACAACAAACAAACACAACTAGTTTTAATAAAACCTTATAATGGGCTTTTTTACATAATGTCAGAAATACATTTACGTATGTTTATTTGTACGAAAGAATATCAGAATATCGACATAAATCAACATTTCAAACCACAAACTGACAATTAGTTGAGTCTTATTTAATACACAATCAATTAATCAAACTTTACCGCATACAATATTATGGTTATATACTCAGAGTTGACACATGTGTCGGGTTGTCACATATTGCACTCCTTGCACACAATGGCGTTTCAGTTCGTCACAGAAGATATGTACAAACCAGTTGTCCTTTGATCGGATCAACTGAGCCGTGTCTGTCATCGTCATCACCAGTGTCATCTTCATTGTCATCACATCGTTTTCATTGCCATACAGGGCCGTCCAGGTTTTGAGATTCCTGTCTGTTATTGGGTGAGGTTGACACACATGCTTAGAAGCACTTCCTGTGCACAATGGATGGGCCGGACTCATCGTACTCCTGCTTGCTGATCCACATTGGCTGGAAGGTGGACAGAGAGGCAAGGATGGAGCCACCGATCCAGACGGAGTATTTCCTCTCTGGGGGAGCGATGATCTTGATCTTCATTGTGCTTGGGGCAAGGGATGTGATCTCCTTCTGCATTCTGTCGGCGATACCAGGGAACATGGTAGTACCTCCTGAGAGAACAATGTTGGGGAACAAGTTATTACGAATGTCAATGTCACACTTCATGATGCAGTTGGATGTGTTTTCGTGGATACCAGCAGATTCCATTCCCAAAAAGGATGGCTTGAAGAGGGCCTCTGGACAACGGAACCTCTCGTTACCAATGGTGATGATTTGACCGTCGAGCCTCTGTCAGGAGGACGGGGTGCTCCTCTGGTGCAACGCGGAGCTCGTTGTAGAAGGTGTGATGCCAGATCTTCTCCATGTCGTCCCAGTTGGTGATGATTCCGTGCTTAATGGGGTACTTGAGGGTGAGGATACCTCTCTTGGGCTGAGCTTCGTCACCGACGTAGCTGTCTTTCTGACCCATACCGACCATCACACCCTGAAACGTGAAATATCATTATTCCTGATATTATCTTTTGTTTGACATTTACACAACTTTGATTTTGTACAAATCAAACAGCATATTCAGAAACATGTCAGAAACAGAAGTTAACTGGCACCCCTATATGTTCGAAGGCAAAGCACTTGGTACAGATTTAGTTCAAGTGATATCCCAATACTTCACCGAACCTTATAGTTTGAGGTGTATAAGTTTCTCATATAAAGATACTCGAGGGTATGCACCACCAATAAGACGTTATCCAAGCCTGATCCTAAACTGCCGACAAAAAGAAAATATACACCAATATTTGATAGTGGCTAAAAATGGTTACTCGATGGTGATGTATTTGATACGGGTATCATTGGCGATATTACATGTATCATATTAATGAGTATCACACAACGGATGACGTGCACATGACGTCTCAAGGAACATGGGGGACGCAGTTTCACAGTACATAGTCATGAGCAGGCTGAAGGTGAGGTGAAATATGGTTTAACGTCGAGTCCAAGACGTGCATGCTCGTGCGTGTGTGGCTCTTGTACTGGTCTGGACTGATGCCGGTTTTATAATGCTAGCCCACTGAGATACCATGGTCTCAGTTTAACGTGAATACCCCACTCAGACACAGTATACTGACTCAGAGCCGACCAGTTCTTGTTTTAACCCCTTAATGTCGAACGCCAGGCGGGGTAACAACAATTACCATCTTTTAACGTCTTTTAGTATGAAGCGGCTGGGGTTCGATCCCTGACCGTCCGCCCTGAAGGCGGACGCTCTACCACTAGGCCACAGAGGCGGTCTTGAGCAGAGTGAAGCAGGTACTGTCATGGTCAGTTTGAGTTGGTTCACAAATACCAGACATTCTCACCACGAACACAATGCAGGCCTAGCCTCCCCGTCTCATCGTCAGCCGCCAGATGGCGTCATTTCGAATCCGTTGCCACTCATATCTTCCGGATGTTTGCGGTTTGGTGGTGGATAAGGACGCCTCCTCATCTGACGATCCAGATCATCCCACAAGTGTCATTCATGTAGATCTGGCCCCTGAGATGTCCCTTCGGCCACAATTCCTTCCGACACCACCCCCCTCCGCCAACATATGGACGCACTTGGATGGATCCTGGCGCCAATCGTTCCCCCTCCGACTATAAACCTCAACACGACCATCATTATGGAATAAGGAGAATCTGCTTTCGTCAATGATCTGCAAGCTTTGCTCAGTGACGTCTTTGACGTTGATGTTCATGGGTCAAAAAATGGTTTTGGCGATGTTTCACTGCTGCATGCGCATCGTCCAAACCAGCTTTTGTGTTTTGAACCTTAAGTTAACAGTGTTTCGGGGACTGTTTTCAGCCTAGTAACGCTTTGACAATGTTTATATTATTTTTAATAAATTCCAATGTGTACTTTCATTTGCCCGGCAGTTTAGTAATCATAATGTTGTACGGTGGGATTCTATCTCCCCTACTTCCCTGAACTGTTGACTAAAGTCAATACACGTTTTATCCGTCAACAGAATACATGTATGTGTTACCTGATGTCTTGGACGTCTGACGATGGAGGGGAAGACCGACCTCGGAGCGTCGTCACCAGCGAAAGCGGCCTTGCACATACCGGACCCGTTGTCAACAACCAAGGCAGCAACATCATCATCCATGGCTGTTGAGGTGTAGTGTTCAGAGAGGTGAGATTTGAACTGTTTAATCTTGGGAAGCAGTGCAACTCAATACTCTGACAACGCATCTGGTCGACCTGCCTATATACTCCTGTGAAATAAAAGTCCACATATGGTCGTGGCAGGAATTTGACTTAGTTTGTGGAATATGCCCTTATATAGACAATCTCAGAGCCACAGACATGGGACATATTTTTGTCATCTAGCTAGTCAAAGTGGGGCACTCGGGCACGACACCCAATGAGTTGGGCGGCGGCTGCTGCCGTTCAGGACAAGCTATGCAGTTAGGTCCCTCATGTGCTGATTTAGTTTTACTTTATGGTTGTGGCGTTTTCCCTGTTCTTGAAAAATGGTGCTGGTAACCATGACACACATGGATGTAAATTTTGACACTAGGCCATATAAGAAAGAATTAAAAAGATTAATGTGTTGTAGAAAAGACTTTGTACTTGAATCAGTTCAATAGTTGAAATGTACTTGTCCTCAAAAGTGAATGAGTGAGTATGGTTTTACGCCACGTTTACCAATATTCCTGCAATATCATGGCGGGGGGCACCAGAAATGAGCTTCACACATTGCACCTATGTGGGGAATCGAACCTGGGTCTTGATGGAATATTGCTTTAACCACTAGGCTACCCTATCGCCCCTGTCCTCATCAGGGAGGAGGGTGAGGTGAAATTGGGTTTAACGCCACGTTCAAGACTGAACCTCGACCATCAGCAGACGTTCTACCGACTAGCTACGTGGCGATCCTATAAGAAAGAAGGTTTTTATGAGTACGTTAAATATGTGAAGAGTATGTATTTTATTATTTTTTAAGACTTATGAGTTGATATTTTGAATTATGTATTGGATTATTAATTAATTAATGACGATGATATGGTCGTGACTGGAATACCAGACAAAACGGCATTCATTAACATGCATTGTGATTCATCCCGCCTTGGTGTTGTTGTTGCTTATACACCTTCTCTCCGCCACCCTGTCTGCCTTCTCTCCGCCCTTCCACCCTGTCTGCCTTCTCTCCGCCCTTCCATCCTGTCTGCCTTCTCTCCGCCCTTCCATCCTGTCTGCCTTCTCTCCGCCCTTCCACCCTGTCTGCCTTCTCTCCGCCACCCTGTCTGCCTTCTCTCCGCCCTTCCACCCTGTCTGCCTTCTCTCCGCCACCCTGTCTGCCTTCTCTCCGCCACCCTGTCTGCCTTCTCTCCGCCCTTCCTGTCTGCCTTCTCTCCGCCAACCTGTCTGCCTTCTCTCAGTCAACCTGCCTGCCTTCTCTCAGCCAACCTGCCTGCCTCTAAAAGAGTACCCATGCATGCCGTAATAGTCGACTATGCTTGTCGTAAGAGGCGACTAACGGGATCGGGTGGTCAGGCTCGCTGACTTGGTTGATGCATGTCATCGTATCCCAACTGCGTGGATCGATGCTCGTGATGTCAATCACTGGATTTTATGGCCAAGACTCGATTATTTACAGACCGCCGTCATATAGCTGGAATATTGCTGAGTGCGGCGTTAATCAAGAAACAACAAACAAATCTAAAAGAGCATTCCACGACGCCAGCAGATGAGTCGTATCTTATGTAAAGACGGCTATAGGAAACACCGCGATGGAATATTTAGGAGATAACCCTACTGTGTGATATTCGAAGTCGCCTTTTCTCTTACCGTAATGTGGAACCGAGCATTTTGAATCTTCAGGACGCTTTAATAACGGTAGTCTTTCAGAACGTATAAAATACATTAAATACACAGCTTTACAAAATGAATTGGTGAAATAACCCTCGATAGATATACGTATAATTTCATCGCAACCTGTTGCATATTTGCACGGCTTTGACCAACATGGCGTGACAGAATGTAGAAATAGTGAAATAAAAGCAACTTATATTAATTATTACTAGTTGAAATAAATAGAATGGAAAATGTCATCCCCGAATGCACAATTCCCTGACACCAGGCAGCAGAAAATGTCCTACATTGCCCGTGACACGCCAGTACATATACGATACAGTGATCCCCCACCACACACACACACACACACACACACACACACACACACACACCTTAATGCGAATGCTGTCACCGAAAAAATCGTCCAGAGAGCATTATTTCGCAAATTCAGGGAACCATAAATGCCTCTTAAATTACATCAAATGTGAAGCACTAGTGAAAAATGAAAATGAAATTCATTTCATTCTTGTTTGCCCTATTTATGAAGATATTCGCTCGAAATATTTCCCATATTTAGACTTCATTACTGGTAATAATCGTAAAGACACACTAGTTAGAATGTTAAACTCTTCTGATGTAAACAATCTTGAGAACTTAGCCAGTTATGTTGAATATGCTATCTGTCTTTGTTCTTCTTACCTGTAAATAATATTTCATGCATCACATGATAACTAAATTGTATATATCTGTATGTGGGCCTGAGGCCTTATTACCGAATAAACTGATTGACTGATACTCGGAGATTTCTTATGATTATAAACAGGGCTTTTATTTGCCCTCATTAGTTGTCGGACAGCCAGGGTGATCTCGGAATAGCGAACCATCATTCACATCGTCCCAACGATTTTATAAATGAAACTTAAATAAAACGTATCATTTAAAGAATGTAATGTATATATTCAATTATAAAAGCTGTTTGAAGCAGTCAAACAAATGACAACATCCATGTGGTTCCTTGAGGTGAATGTGCTCAGCTCTAGAACACAAACACCGGGATCTCCCAAGCCTCGTTCTAGCATGACACGGGGGATTTCCCAAGCCTCGTTTTGGCATGACTCAGGGATTTCGCTCCTTTCACTTTAAAATAGCTGACTCATGTTTGTTTTCCTCCGTCAAGTCGGTATTTGTGGACACTATCAGCACTGACATTCTCACTAGACCTCACCTGTAGTGTCTTCAGGAATACACACTGAATGAAGGTTAGATTTATGCATTTTTCAGAGCACATAACTTGTAACGGGATGAAAAACGTGTCAGTAGAGGGACGAGCAACGCCCCCTTTTCCGACCTATTGTACTGCCCGGATGAGGGTATGCGGGTGTGAACACCGCGAGGGTGTCGCCTCAACGCAGTACTACGGGATTAAGTATACTGCAGCGTTTGGGTGGGATAGGTATCGAGTTGAAAAAGTAGAGCGGGCCAGACCGGGTCAGAGTTCGATGAGCATGAGTAATATACACTTATAGCTTGCCACACATGCAGCACCGGCGCCGATCTCGATATCGAACCAAGCATAGAGGTTGAGGCATATGTTTATCTCCATATAAGGCAGTGCGTGTCCATTTATAGCGATCTGGAAGCACGTGTTTATATTGTTTCCAGATATGGTCACATAAACACACATACTTTATTTCCATTTTCAGGCAGAGTATATATAGTCAACATCGTCCGGAGTTTCTGTACAGGTGAATTGTTCGTGACAGTCCACAGCTAAAAAATATATCAACATGTCGAAGGCGTCGGGAGCTCATGTGATCATTGACATCGGCACCTACCAGACCCGAGCCGGCCTAGCTAACGACTCAGCACCCCGTGTCGTTCAGCCGACCCTTGTGGGACGAGGGGTGGGAGAGGTAATACTGACACTTTTCTTTGTCTATCAGATAGCTTAGTAGGCAGTATGTTTAACGTGTGGACCTCCAGATACCGCGGATCTATGATAAATCTGACGTATATCTCCGGGGAATAAGGGAAACGGTGGAAGGATACAGCTCGCACGTGATGAAGCAACGCGCATTCTATCGCGTGTAGCTCCTAAGGTATCGACAGACCATCTCTCCACCTCGTCGAGAGGCCCCGATCCAGTGAATGGCTGGTCTTGTGCCTCCCGCTACCCCGCACTGTCGAGAGCGCTCGAGATCTCCTCACTTCCTGGTTTGGTCGGATAGAAGAAGGGAGGAGGGGTCGGTGATGCTAAATATAACCCGGCAGCGTGAGAAGGCTGTATCCAACGTGCACGCGCGCGTCCAATGTGCAGCAACCCATCCCTTCTCCCCCCCGGCTCCGTGTCGGCTAGCGTTACAGGCGTCGCCCACATGACCCCCCCTTCCCTCCCCCAAGTTAGGCCAGCGCAGCTGAGAGGTAGACTAGGCTCTGTGTGCACGTGTCTATACTGTTTAGTTACCAAAGCGGATGCGCAATCCTATATTAGGACTAGTCGTTGGTCGGTTTAAATGATTACAACCGTTGATGGATAACGATCTTTGAAATCGAAATCTGACCCAGTTGAAAGAATGCGCGTCTGACATGGCAGCATGTCGTAGGCTTATCATTCAAACAGGAAAAAACATGTTATTTGAGTAAATACCGTATGTTCTTTATATTAAAATGAAAATATAGACTAAATACATTCAGGGTAAATTGTTTTAGTGAGGAAATATGTTGTCTATGACCTTTTCCACACCAATGAATTGTTACATCTGGAAGTTATGCTCTAGCTGGATAATTGTTATCTTTGGTAACATGCTTAGGAGATTAACTCCTGGAGACAAGGAATTATCTTTGACACACGCATGCAGTCCTTGTTGCTACATTGTGTATTCGTGTGTAGAGGGTGACGTCTGTACGTTTCGGGGGGAGGGTGGGGCTGCTACTCATACCCATCAAACACCCCCACCCGGTCACTATGTCACGTGTGTAGAGATAGTTTCACCGGCCATTCCGTGCATGTACAATGGATATATTCCGGTAATACACACGTGCATCATGCACACGACAGGCGCTCTGTGAAACCTACTGGTGTCATTCCTCGCGTTTATTGGGGTAGGAGCTCAGTGAGGCTTGGGGTGAACTTCAGTGAGACGGGGGTGGAGCGCAATGAGATTGGGAGGGAGTAGGGAGAGAAGCGTCGGTCTTTGTTCCCCTCGGGGAATACCACGAACAGCTGGGAATCAGTTCTGCCGTGACAGACATTCCGATGAGGACTTAGCGTTTTGCCACCCCCACCACACCCCCTCCCCCCCCTCCCCCTCTCCCTCCCCCTCTCCCTGCCGCGCTGCGCCATATAGGACAAAGGGCGACAGATCGACATCCCCTACGCTCATGGTTTAGTTTAATTGTTCATGTAATATTTTGTCCATTATGAGTCATAGTCCACTTCCCGTGTCCGACAGGGTGGTCAGTCGACTTCGGCTACAACTACATCACGTAACGCCAGCTTTTGTAAGAGTGGCAGAAAAGATAATTTTTTAATAATAAATGTCAACAGTCTTTGTTGAGCTTAAGCACTACTAACGGTATGAAATAATGACTTTTTCCTTTTATTGGGAAGTTATTTATGAATTAAGGCGACACTCTTTGGTGTCTCCCCTGTACATATGTTTTTCACGTGACTGCTATATATCACATGTGTTACATGTCATGAAGTCCAACATTGACAAAACAATTTATATAACACTTCCTTGTTCACTCTGCAGAGAGGGCATAACCAGGGATTTTACGCCGCTTCATAAACTACTTCACTGACGTGAAGGCATTGCAGCTGTCTATTTCAGTCCTGGAATCTATGTTGTGCATCGAATCCAGGTCAGCTGTGTGATGTTGACAGCCTTGTCTCAGGGCTACACTACACAGCATGTAGAGTATGCGAATGGGACATCGCCTGCAACATGGCGGACATTGGTTATTTGACTGACACATAATTATGAAATACATAATTTGGACAAAGTTGGGGGTTTTTTTTAGTTAAACTCCATCATTCGATCCTTGGTTGATAGGCTAGAAGTACACGCACAATGTAATTGTCTTAAATGACAACCAACAAGATAAACAACGCCAGTATCATATGGGTTGGATAAAGAAAACAAACGATTCCTCTTGGGGACAAAGGTCGTTTAATAATGACAATTTTTTAATCGAAAACATAAAACTTCAGATCAAACAGACTGAGAAAAAATCACCAAATTTCTGAACAACGTGTAGTTTGCATGTTACGTTTGGCGCCTGTGATGTTCCCCTTGCAGCAATAAAAAAACAAATACCGCTTACAGCATTATCAGCAATATGACATTTGGGGTTGTCTCCCCATAACTGTTAAAATATATGGACACTAAAACAAATGTCATGGCATTGCCGTTTAAATTAAAATAAACTAGGCTTTATTTCTTACAAATTAAACTCCGGAACTACCAGGACTGGACAGAGTAGATCTGTGTTTGTTTTTATGTTGATATACATATATATACACGCATGTATGCACGTGTGTTTTTATCTCAACCGAATATTCTGTGTTACAAATGGTTACCACGGACTGTTTTGGTATTAAAAGTATTGCTATTGTCATTACAGAACAAGAACGCGACCTATGTGGGTTCAGCAGCCAGGGCCAGCCGTGAGGGCATAGTGCTGAGTCAACCCGTCCGCGAGGGAGAGATCCGAGACTGGGACGATGTGGAGGCCATCTTGAGGGATGTCTTGGTGGACAAGCTGGGCGTCGAGACACATGACCGCAACGTGCTGCTCATTGCCTCGCCGTCCCTGGACCCCCAGGCCAAAGAGAAGATGGCGCAGATCATGTTTGAGAAGTTCCAGGTCGCTGGTCTGTTTGTTGCCAACAGTGGTGTTCTCAGTCTGTATGCCGCGGGGAGGCTGGCGGGTGTGGTGTTGGAGGCAGGAGACGGCGTTATCCATGCCGTCCCTGTGCATGAGGGCTTCGCGCTGCCCAAGGCTGTCACACGGTGGGCGTTTGGTGGCAGTGGACAGAGCGAGTTCCTCTGCAAACAGCTCTCTGAAAAGGGCTACAATTTGTCCGATAATCCAGAAGCAGTACGGGAGATCAAAGAGAGCTTGTGCTATGTGGCTAAAAGCTATGATCTGGAGATGGCCAAAGCATCAGATACATCCTTCCAGAAGACATTCAAGCTCCAAGACGGGAAGGTCGTCACCCTTGGTAGCGAGATGGTCAAGACGTCAGAGATCCTCTTTACTCCTTCAGTTGGAGGTCTGTCAACTTCTGGGGTCGTCGCCCTCTTGAATGAGGCCATTGATAAGTGCACTGCTGAACAACAGAAGGTCATGTATGGCAACATCGTCCTTGCGGGAGGCCCTACTCTCGCCACTGGGTTCGTGGAACGGATGAAGAAGGAGGTGAAGACTAGGGCTGCCTATGCCAACGTTGTTGCTTCGGAACACCGAGAACACGCAGCCTTTATTGGAGGCAGCACCCTTGCCGCTCTGGACGACTTCCAGTCCATGTGGGTCACGGCGGCCGAGTACAAACAGAAGGGAGCCGGAGTCATCCACGACAAATGCAAGTAAACAGAACTGTTCGGGAGGTGATTGACCAGTACATCTTGAGATGATTGACCAGTACATCTTAGAGTGATTGGTCAGTACATCTTGAGATGATTGACCAGTCCATCTTGAGATGATTGACCGGTACATCTTGAGATGATTGACCAGTACGTCGTGATTCGTGTGCTTTACACACAGCAGAATCAGTGCAACAGACTGAAATAGGTTTCCTCTGTTATGTCTAATGGGACATCCCAGGCTGACTGAACACAAACTTGATCCAAAGTGACAATGAAAGGTTTCTTTCTAAAATTGAAGTGCAGTGCAAGTTGTGTTATGTTTCAAGAGATTTTGTCAAGGGCTATTTTCATACAAATATTTTGTACATATTAATATCAAAAGTGAAAGGGATATGTTGAAGAATGTGAATATATTTAAGAAGTTCATGAAAGTGAACCACAATGAACGCTGTTTGTCTCGTTGTTTTGTCTCGCTGTGTTAATGTTTATGTGTATAGTTTGGGTTAATAAATGGCTCAGTGTTCAAGATATGCACCTCATGTTGGTTATTGTTTGCAGTCACGTCATGGGACATATAAATTATTTATACCCAATGAATTGACCCAATGTGTGTCTGTCTATACAGACATATTCTATGATATGTACCCGCGTCAGCATCTTAACGTATATTAAAATAAAAACACCCGTTCCTTCTGGACTATATATTAACAACTACTTTTGAGGGATTATATCTCTCGAAAGATTGTTTGAGGGACTATGTTTGATTAACTATGTACGGTTTGAGGTAATATATCTCACTAAGTATTGTTTGAGGTACTGTACCTTACTATGTATTGTTTGAATGGATGAGGGGAGAAGGGGGGGGGGGAGTAGCCTGGTGGTTAAAGCATTCGCTCGTCACGCTGATGACCCGGGTTCGACTCCCTACATGAGTACTATTTGTGAAATCCATTTCTGGTGTCCCCCGCCCTGATATTGCTGAAATATTGCTAAAGGTGGCGTAAAACCATACTCACTCACTCACTCACTAAAGGCATTATGTTATATAAAGGATGACTTGATCCTTCGTGAAAGCTTGAAAAAATAATAATTATGATTCAGATCGTTGAAAACAAATTGTCAGCCACAAAAGTTTAAAAACATCTCCAAATAAAATACACCCACTCATCCCACATGGTGGTATTTGTATCAAGATTATTCCAGCAACAGCCACAAAACCAGATATCTTTTATTCAACAGTCTAAGGCCCCATTGAGGGATATCTTACTTGATATTGTTTGAACACATGGGAAAATGTAGGACTAAACACATGGCAAATCTAGGCTTAAAGAAACCGCACGTGTAGGTCATGATGCTCATCACATGTATCCTTGAGCTCTTGGCGGTCGTGTGGAAACACGTTGAAATACCATTGGCAAGAACTACTACTTAACACGGGTTTAGTTGATAACTTGCACTACATCGTTTCTGGAAGAGTTGTGAGGAAAGTAGTTGTGACGTGATATTTGTTCACCATTGTGTGGTGTGGCTGGTACACGAGGAATCCCGCTTCAGTACATTCATCCGGGGATGTCGCATTCCAACGTGGATGATGGCGTTAGTGAAGCGCCGACAGTTTATTATTACACGATAAACAATACATTGTGCAGACAGTACGAAAAAACACCTGTGTGTGACAGCCACAAATAATGTCCTGATTTAGGACAGGAACAACAGATCTCCCTATCCGAGCAGCTTGTGTACCAACCTCTAGCAGCACTCTAGCAGCGTTCGAGCAATATTCCCTCAGCAGTATTCAAACAATATTCCAGCAGCAATATTCCAGCTGCCATATTCCAGCAGCAGAGTTGCAGCAGTATTCCATGAGCAGTATTCCAGCAGCAATATTCCATAAGCAGTATTCCAGCAGCAATATTCCAGCAACAGTAGTCCAGCAGTATGCCAGGAGCAGCGTTTCAGCAACTGTATTTCAGCACTAGTAGTCCAACAGCAATATTCCATAAGCAGTATTCCAGCAGAAATATTCCAGCAATAGTAGTCCAGCAGCAATATTCCAGCAACAGTAGTCCTGCAGCAATATTCCATAAGCAGTATTCCAGCAGTAATATTCCATGAGCAGTATTCCAGCAGCAATATTCCAGCAACAGTATTCCAGCAGCAATATTCCATGAGCAGTATTCCAGCAGCAATATTCCAGCAACAGTAGTCCAGCAGTATGCCAGGAGCAGCATTTCAGCAGCAGCATTCCAGCTTCAATGTTCCATCAGCAGTATTCCAGCATCACTATTCAAAGAATAATCCAGCAGCAGTATTCCAGCAATAATCCAGCTTATCAAACATATTTGCTTTTATAAAAGTTTGTAGCCGAAAATGCAGAAAAAGAAAATGTAGAAATTGCACTGCGCTGAGACTTTTGGTCGTCTTTGACGTTAAGTGTTCGTTACATTGACATTGATCTACGTGTAGGTTGGGACACAGGTGTCCAGGGCGTTAGAGGCTACGTGATTCGCTGACCAGAGTTGCGCCCCTTAGTCGTACCAGGATCATATGGTCAGAGATCCGAATGCAAGGTTCGTACTCGTCACGAACCTTACTCGTGCTTATGGTATTCACAAAAGTAATACACATCCCTTTGGGCTAACGGGAGGGCAGGACATGCTTATCCTTTTAGCGAACACCCGGTGTCATCGAGGATAATGTTAAAACTCCTCTGGTTTTTAAACTTTTATATTTGATATCAACAGTCACTCGAGTGAGATTCTCCATATGTGCTGAATATAGTCGATAAGATTGTGATAAAAAAAATCCTGAAGCCAAGGCGTCGTTTTCAAAACAGTAAGCGTTTTTTTAACGTTTTCATCATTCTTAGAATCCTAGCTGTAGCGAGTGAGTGAGTGAGTTGGGTTTAACGCCGCTTTTAGCATTATTCCAGTTTTATCACGGTGTGTCAGCTTAATGTGGGAGGAAAGCCTGACGTGATGCAGGTCTCAGACGTTTACCACTTCGGTGAAACCCACGAGCACGGGTATGGTGCTGACAAACCTAGAAACATAATCGGGGCGTCCTAGCTGTAACATACAACACATGTCATACTCTGATCCACTGTACCTTGTGAATCTAGGGCACCAGGTGAGGAAGTAAGTTTTTGTAATATATTTATAAGCTGCCAGTTTGTTTTGGTTTTTTTTTGTTCGCAGATCATTTAATCAAGTTAAATCGGTCTTACTTCCTCGACCATAACCTCAGAGTCGTACTATCCTTCACCTGAATCCCTGTAAGTGCCTGAATCGTGCGTCGTCTATTCCTCATAGGATTATAGCGTTACACAATGTCATGTTGTTTCGGTCGAATCATCGACTAGTGTAGATCGATAACCACGCCCCCTAATCGACTGCATACTATATACCATAAAAGGTAGCATGAGCCAAATACAAGCATGTATGACAGGTTATAAATACTCCACTGTAGATATGCCCTAACTTGGCGTCAGGTCAGAGTACAAACCGCACTGGTCTGCACAGTGACGGTATGTATGAATGTGTGCAGGTATATATGTATGCACGCTGGCTTGTGGATCTATTTATAGAGTACAACTCGAGGGTACGTGTACAACAGTGTGACAAGCATGTCCCATGACTTTGCACAATTCAATGTCGTGTGTGCGTGTGTCTGTGTGTGTGCGCGCGCGCGCGTGTGTGTGTATGGCTGCTTGTACTAGGTCGGGACCATTGCGATTTTATAGTGCTTGCCTACTGGGATACCATGCCGCAATTTAGTACCTCACTCAGACACAGTAATCCCCAAGACGCTACTCGATGTGAAGTCAGACACTGCTCGATGTGAAGTCAGACACTGCTCGATGTAAAGTCAGACAATGCCTATACTGCCCAATGTTAAATCAGATCCTGTATTTAATATTCCACAAACCAAGTACGCGACTTGGTATAACATCTATTCAAAGCATGCACAGTGTGTAATGGGCGTAAGGATATGTAGGTTTGTTAATGACCTATATTTCTTTCATATTTGACGTAAGGCGAGGATAAAAGGGGTTTAACGTTGCTTTCAAGTTTTATCCCCGACCGCCAGGCATGGTGACAACAAGTGTCTTTTAACATCTTTTAGTATGAAGTGACCAGGGGATCGAACCATCGATCCTTTGCCCTCCGGGCAGACCTCTACCCACTAGACAATGGGTATCACATAATGACAGCTGTCTGTATCAGATATGATTGCAACATATCAACAGAAAAATGCATAAGATCCTGTTTATCTGTTGAATGTGAGGTTGGGTGAAATTGGGTTTAACGCCGCGTCCAAGATTATTCCACTTATATATCGACGTGACGTGCATGCACTTGTGTGTGTGTGGCTGCTTGTACTAGTCCTGGATGATGCCGATTTATAGTACCGATGCCGATTTATATCTCACTGAGATTCCATGCCGCATGAATATCCCACTCTGACACAGTATACCGACTCCGAGCCAACCAGTCCTTGTTTTAGCCCCTTAATGCCGAGCGCCAGCCTGGGTAACAACAAGTACCATCTTTAAACGTCTTTTGGTATGACACGGCCGGGGATCGAACTCTGGATCTTCCGATCTCCAGGCGGACGCCCTGCCACTAGACCACGGAGGCGGTCTTTATCGGTTGTAATTACCTTCTGTATACTTAATATATACTCCTGGATATCATATAAGCACCCTTTAAATAAACGTTGTGATTGAGTATGGTTTTACAACACTATATTCTATATTGACGAGATTATACACCCGGACAACCGTACCTCCCAATTATGATATGACCTCTTTAAGCAGAAAACAGGCAATGCCACAAAACAAAACCTAGTAACAAATTGAGAATCTCACCAGAGTGTCTTTACATATCAAATATTTCAACAAAAGTTTTGAACTTACATCAACGAGTGTTGATATATTTGATATCAAAAGATACGAGGATGAGATTTTATTTATCATCCATTCTTCCAACTTTTGTAGTCTGTAAACAGTAATAACCAGTGTTAACCAGTAACCAGTAAATGAAAAATGTACAGCTTACCAGCTTCAGTGGCAGAGATATAGAGGATATTTCATGTGTCGAGTGAAATATCATGTTTCTCTCATCGAGTGACGGGGGGAAAGGAGATATTTTCACGAGAGGCGGAAAATTACAAATGTCAAACCTTGAAACGTAAATTCTCCCTACCAAACACATAGGGACGGTTCACCAGCCCTTGTATTTGCGACTTAAAAAGAAGTGTTTGAACAATCTTAAAAAATATGAACATAAGTAATATTTAAGGTCACGATAATTCTTTATCATACATTTCGATATCATTATATACAAAATCAACTTCAACCAAAAATATTCCTGACAACTAGGAGACCGCTGAGAGAAGCGAAAGAATACACGCCGGTCAAATAACCAAAAATGGCGCTTTGTGAAACGAACAGTCTCGATTGACGAGTTAAATGAGAGATATAAAGTTAATAACAAAACATTTTCGAGAGAAGAATGAATGGCAAGAAGCAATATTAACTCCATAAATGACCATCCGTCATTATTTTGCCTTATCAATGTATAACTAACGTAAAAAGGACGTCAACATTTTGTGTACAGGCTAGACACATACGATAAAGGGAGACAATTAAAGGGGAAGTAACTCTTGTATGACAATAGTTCCGTTAAAGTGTTATGTTCACTGCAATGAAAATATCACTTTTCTCAACTTCAGTCTTTCACACTGAAGTATGTAGTAAATGTGATGTGTTTTGATTATGTCTGATGACGTCACAATGACGTGCAAAGCACTGTGATGCAATTTCCATGTAGCGATATCCCATGTGATATTGTTGGAACTCACCCAGGCGATATTTCCTGAGGAAACCAGTTTCGTTATGATATTAATATTCTCTTGCAATCTTGTCATGACAATAACTGATAGTTTGTCAAATGTAACAACCATTACTAAATCATAACATCAAATTCTTTGGAATTGTTATGCCAATGTCGAAGACGAAAGTGTGATCTTTCCATGCATGTTTAATACCATGCATCAGCATGTTAATGTTCAGTATTTCTAGGTTGATATTCAATTTGCTCGTGTTTAAAAAAATCAAAAGCCACTTTTGGTGTGGGGACCTAAGGGTAATAAAGAATGTTGTGATGGGTACTCAAGGGCATAATTAAGAGAGTTTTTTAACGTCGATCTCAAAGACATTTCAAGTTGGGAAGATAGCCCAAAGTTACGCGGGCAGTAGATGTTTTCTACTTTGGTGACTGATCTGGTGTTGACTGGCCAAGGGTATGGAACTAACAGAACCTTTAACGTAACCAGAGGGTCACTTGTAGCCCCGGTTATTACCATATATAAGATAGCTAAGCGATGAATAGCATAAAGCAATGATGACTAAAGCGTGGTTTATTTCACGATAAAACACCGTTTATCATGACGTCATTTCTGGAGATTTGAATATGAGCTCGCAATTTCATGACATCATATATTGGACGACGACATTTTGTTGTGACAACATTCATGTCCTTGTCATGAGCAGCCAACTTTTGCCCTGGAATAGCAAACTGAGACAGTCTGGTTACAATACGTCACATAAATAGTCCATTGATTCAAATAGTCAAAGTTTAGAAGCACTTCCTGTGCACAATGGATGGGCCGGACTCGTCGTACTCCTGTTTGCTGATCCACATCTGCTGGAAGGTGGACAGAGAGGCTAGGATGGAGCCACCGATCCAGACGGAGTATTTCCTCTCGGGGGGAGCTATGATCTTGATCTTCATTGTGCTTGGGGCAAGAGCTGTGATCTCTTTTTGCATTCTGTCCGAGATACCAGGGAACATTGTAGAACCCCCTGAGAGAACAGTGTTGGCGTACAAGTCCTTACGGATATCAACATCGCACTTCATGATGGAGTTGTATGTTGTCTCATGGATGCCGGTAGACTCCATTCCGAGGAACGCTGGTTGAAACAAGGCCTCTGGACAGCGGAACCTCTCGTTACCAATGGTGATGACTTGGCCATCAGGCAGCTCATAGCTCTTCTCCAGGGAGGACGAAGAGGCAGCAGTCGTCATCTCTTGCTCGAAGTCAAGGGCGATGTAGGACAATTTCTCCTTCACGTCTCGGACAATTTCTCTCTCGGCAGTGGTGGTGAAGGTGTAACCACGCTCAGTGAGGATCTTCATCATGTAGTCTGTGAGATCACGACCAGCCAGGTCCAATCTCATGATGGCGTGGGGAAGGGCGTAACCTTCATAGATGGGAACGGTGTGCGAGACACCATCACCAGAGTCCATAACAATTCCCGTGGTACGACCAGAAGCATATAACGAGAGAACAGCTTGTATAGACACATACATGGCTGGAGAGTTGAAGGTCTCGAACATAATCTGGGTCATCTTTTCACGGTTGGCCTTGGGGTTGAGGGGAGCCTCTGTCAGGAGGACGGGGTGCTCCTCTGGAGCCACTCGGAGCTCGTTGTAGAAGGTGTGATGCCAGATCTTCTCCATGTCGTCCCAATTATTTACAATGCCGTGCTCAATGGGGTACTTGAGGGTGAGTATGCCTCTCTTAGACTGAGCCTCGTCACCGACGTAGCTGTCTTTCTGACCCATACCGACCATCACACCCTGACAAACAAAAGATATCAATCAAATATTGCAGAAAAAAAAATGTCAATTAATGCATATTTGTATATGGATATCGTTAATTAAACCCCAAATTCCCAAGCCTCAAAACGTAGGAAACTCCTGTAGAAGCTGGGTTGAAGGGTCTCACGCGATCAAACGTCTACCGTAACATATTTCAGTTGCTGCTCTCCATCACCTTGACTCGTCTCTACTGTCCTTAGTTGCTAGCAAACGACAACGGTATGAGACTGGGCACATCCTCTGGACCAATTACGAAACAAACATGTGCGTCATTGCCGGTGATGCCATATGCGTATTACCAGGTACTTTTTGAGCTTTAACATTAGATTTAGGTTAGATGAGATTGCATGTCCTATCGCGAAGAGGCATTTATTACTTGTTATATGGTTCAAGGAAGAAAATACACGCCAATTTATACATAGTATTGCTAAATAAAAACTTATGTGCCAACAAAAGTCAGCGAAACTATCCTAAATCATGTTGCTGAAATATAACATTAATGTTATCATCCATTGTCATCACTCATCACGACGATGCAATTTTACCTGATGTCGAGGACGGCCGACGATTGAGGGGAAGACAGCTCTGGGAGCATCGTCACCGGCGAAACCGGCTTTGCACATGCCGGAACCGTTGTCAATAACCATTGCAGCAACATCATCATCCATGGTTAGTGTTAAATAATGATATGAAAATCAAATAAAAAAGGGTGGTGATATGTTACTCCCCTGTCGTACGCCACTGCACTGAAACCAGTAGTCACCGTTGGTCTTAAATAGGAGTCACAGGGTGTCTTAAATAGGCCACCAAGCACCTTGTCTTCACTCTCAATGTCCATATATGGTAACAATATGAGTCTATATTCCCTATAAGTCCTTGAATCAACATTGGTATATCCATGTATAGCTGTTGGCGTGGAGGGAGAGACTGCGAGGGACCAGATAAGTGCGTTGTGCCGGTGCTGTATATCACCCGACCTACAAACCGCCTGTATCACCCAGTTAGGGTCAAAAGGAAATCAATCAGGGCTGAGAAACTATACATAGGAGCCCTGAACCAGCATAACTGTCCTGTGTCATGAGAATTTCATACAGCGCAAACCTTTCGGAGAATGGAGGTTTAGTGGAAGGGTTTGCTTGAAGCACAATAGACTAAAGTTTCATTTCTGAGTGAATATTCAAGGTCGTTAACTGGACTACAAAGCTACGAATGTCACGTATGTGCTTTTAACGTCACGCAACATCACTCCCAGGCGATACTAGGATGTGGTGGTAATAAATAGCGCACGTTAACTTTCTTATATGTAAAGTGGTAATATAAAATTATTATATATTTATATCTTACTAATATATATTGAAATTTAAATGCAACAGAGAAAAGATTAACCGAAAACTGTCTTGACTCCTTGTGGTGATGCGTTGCTTCACACCAGTGTGACAGAAAGTGTTATGAGTGTATACAATCGCACGTCCACCGGGGCTGCATTCCCTAATACGGACTGACACTGTTTATGTAGATGTGACTATTGGTCAGAGTTATTATTAGATTATGCTCGTCATCTGTATTATTAAAAAAGCAACCACTTCAACATACGCTGAAAGGTAATAGACACATGACGATATATTTAGGAGATCCCGTCACGTTATTTTTGTTGTGTGATTTGATTCCATTATCGTGCCAGAACCATATTGGCTTCAGTGTCACTCTCACAACTTATTTTACCTTGTGTGCAGTGGAGCTGTGTATGACAAGGTGGATAGAGTTGCCCCCCTTTAGCCACTGGTTGGCCACACTCTTCGTGATACCAGCTGTTGTCCTACTCCCACTTGTATTGTGTCTCCCTCTCTTGTACAAATCTACAAGTACGTGTATATATGTAAACACCGCTGTGAGTGAGTGAGTGAGTGTGGATTTACGCCGCTTATTGCAATATTCAAGCAAAATCACATATGTATGTATGTATGTATGTATGTCTCTCTCTCTCTCTCTCTCTCTCTCTCTCTCTCTCTCTCTCTCTCTCTCTCTCTCTCTCTCTCTCTATGTCTGTGTGTGTTGTTACACAACTAGGACTATTCGTGCTTGAACAGGTGTTAGGCATAAACGCTTTATCGATTTCTCGTATCTTCCTACCGCTCTCTCGCCTCGTTCTATCGCGTTCTCGCTTTCTCATATCGCTCTATCGCTTTCTCGTCTCGTGCTATCGCAGGCATATATGGTGACCGAGAAGGGACATCGCTTTCTCGCCTTCAATTACGGCCGCGAGGAAGCGATGTCCCTTCTCGGCCACCATATATTCCTGGAAGTAAACACCCTCCCTCACTGAGTATAGTTGGGCCTGTTTCAGTCGAGCCGTACAGGTCTCTGTGTATGTAGGGTTTAGTGTTTTCCTTTACAATGAATCGTTATTTTTTCCCTCTCTGTGCACGTCCGACAAAACATTTCTATACCACACAACTTGGGATATTGTAGGAGACTCGCTATTTTATTCAGCTGCATCTACAAAACCAGATATTGATTAATTTAAACTATGCGCCGAATTTTTTTAACGTAATTTTTGTGACAGACAATTTCTACTTCTTTTTCAAAGGCCTGAAGCTTAATAAAAAAAATTCAAGCATTTTCTAGGATAGTTTATTTGTTTCGATAACAGGTTTATAGCCACCAAATCCACTATGAAGTTATGGTCACCATCTTTTGGGACAGCGATGTCATAATGCACGTCGGTTATTTACAACGTGGAATAATGGGGCATATTATGACAACTAATTGAGGAGATTGCGTCGCGACATCGAGGTGTTGTAGCCCACCACAAGCACCATGCACAACAAGGTAGGCACAATTTTATGGATAACAACTCCTTTAATACTTTAAAAAGCGACGTTTCGGTATAGATCTTTATACCGTTGTCAAGCAATCCTTATACCGTGTCTGCTTGACAACGGTATAAGGATCTATACCGAAACGTCGCTTTTTACAGTATTAAAGAAGTTGTTATCCATAAAATTGTGTCTACCTTGTCATCCGTCAACTTCTAAGTAATGCCTATCAAACAATTCACCCTGCTCAAGTTACAGCACAGGAATGTAGGTACGGCCTTCTACCCCACCCATCCCCTCCACCAGATCTGCCCCATTTGACTACCTGTTTTCAAATTTGATAAAAGAACCACTTCATAGTCACAGATTTAACGAGGACCAAGCATTTGGAGGGGAGTGGCCTTCTACAAAACAGAATCACTCACAAGATATGACACAAGCGGATGGACCTGCAAGGGGCGGCGTTGATAAATATTACGACATGACACAATCTCATTAAAATCAGACCTGAGTTCTCGCTGTCGCTAAACAAAGATCTGAGGACATCCCATTACGAACTTGACCGACCATTGATATGACTTACAAGACGTCGACATCAGCCAATTAGAAAAGCAGCTTTCTCGAGCTTTACGGCACTCGTTTCAACCTGGCGACTTCCATTTCAGACTACGGTTGACAAATAAGTTGACACAGTTCTCGATCAAAATTTTGAATACTGAACAAACGAACATTCCGGAATGTCTAATATATGTTGAGATTGTATAGCAGTGTTCCCCACGTACTGTGCAACGCCTCCTTCGTTCAAATGTTTATCCCACGGAAGCGAGAGATAGGCGATAATTTTGACGGAACCAGTCGTACGGAATATCCCGTGTTAACGTTTTGGAGGTTGCATGATTAGAAAACACATTCCGACTGTCACTTTCATGATCTGGTAAGCGACGCTTTTAATGGTCGGATGAAATATCGTTCTGACGTGACCCGTAATGGGATGTCCTCAGATTTTTGTTTAGCGGCATCGAGAACTCAGGTCTGATATTAATTATATTGGACACGACAGTATTTCAGTTCAACGTATGCTAGGCTCATACCGCCTCGTCCTACTTGCATACTTAGTTAACATGTGTTTTACTCATGTTATCACGTGTCTGTGTTTTTTCAGGTGAACACTTGACCTACTTTTGCATATGCAAACAAACACTCACTTTTTAATACAAAGTGTGGAGGTGGCTGGCGGGTGCTGCCGGTGGAGCAGGGCACGTTCACCTTTTCGCGAACGCCGGGTATCATCACTGTTTGATAGTGAAATTAATAGACACATGCTCATCATACAAACTGCTGGGCAATAGAAAGTATACACTCATGTTTAAAGGTGGCTAAAAAAAACAAACAAGACATGGTCTTTCGATAGTGATGTATTTAATACGGTATCATTGGCGATATTACATGCATCATATGAATCAGTATCTCACAACAGGTGACGTGCACACGACGTCTCACGGAACATGTGGGTCGCAGTTTCGGGGTAACCGTGAAGATCCGGTTAAGAATTGGTCTTCAGCAACCCATGCTTGTCTTAAGAGGCGATGGGCCTGTCGTGAGAGGCGACTAACGGGATTGGGTGATCAGGCTCGCTGACTTGGTTGATGCATGTCATCGTATCCCAATTGCGTAGATCGATATTCATGATGTCAATAACTGGATTGTCTGGTCCAGACTCGATTATGTACAGACCGCCGTCATATAGCTGGAATATTGCTGAGTGTGGCATTAAACAACAAACAAACACACATGTATTTTCAGGATCAGTCTAGTTGGTTCACAGATACCAGTCCAACACGAGGACCAATGCACGGTGACGTCATGGGTATCATACATCATATCTCAGTGCAGCTTCCAGCTGTTGAAGGTAGGTTACATTCAAAAGTCAATACATAGTACCACAGTCCCATTTAAAAGACTTGTGACTATTTTTCGCATTGGGATTCACGTCTCTTTTCATAAGCATGGTAAATATAAAGGCACAACATTTTCAAATTATAGGCATCATTTGTAAGAAGTTTCTTAGAATTAAAAATATTGTCATGTATATTTTGTGGAAGACATTTCATTTAAATTTCACCATAAGCTGGACACATAAACATGATATGAAATTCATCTTCTATACCGATTTTACATGATGGACATATTCTCCGTGATATATCGATGCTTTGCCATCTACCTTCGTTTACTTTGGGCTTGCTACGGGAATACTGCTGATGGAATATTACTGCGTGAATACTACTACTAGAAAACAACTGCTGGAATACACTTGGAAAAACTACTGCGGGAATACTGCTGCTGGAATACTGCTACGGGAATACTGCTGCTGGAAAACTACTGGAATAGTGCTGCTTGTACGATTTTGCTGGAATACTGCTGTTGGAAAGACTTTGCTTGAATACTGCTGCTGGAATACTTCTCGAATACTGCTACGGGAATACTGCTGCTGGAATATTTCTACTGGAATATTGCTGCTGGAATACTTCTATGGGAATACTGCTACGGGAGTACTGCTGCTGGAATACTGCTACGGGAATACTGCTGCTGGAATACTGCTACGGGAATACAGCTAGTTAATCAAATATAATCCCTCAAACAATATTAAGCAAGATATAATACCTCAAAAGTAGTTGTTAATACACAGTCCAGAAAAAACAGGGCTTTTTGTGTTAATATACATAAAGATGCACACGCGGGTACATATAATGGAATATGTCTGCGTATGCATATGTTGATGACACATACATTGGCTCATCTCACTTTAAATTATACATAAAAGGTGAATAAATAATTTAAACTTCCCGTGACGACAAACACTGACAAACATATCCTGAACATTAAGCCATTTATTAACCAAAAATATACACATAAACATTAATACACGATCGTCATATACGAGACATAATCTTACAACACTGTGGCTCACCGTTCATATTTAAGGTGCGAATTTCACATCCATTAACATATCCCTACACTTTTAATATTAATATGTACCTAACTATATGTATAAAAAGTCTCTCGCATATAACATAAATCAGGCAGTCCTTCAATTCCATTTTACAAAGAATCCTTTCAAGGGCACATCGGGACACATAGTCATGAGTAAATCTAAAGTTTGTGTTGAATCAATTATCAGTGCGGGGTGTCCCATTAGACATAACAGGGGCAAACTATTATAGTCTGTTGTACTGCTTCTGTTGTATCTAAAGCATACGAATCAAGATGTACTGGTCAATCACCTCAAGATGTACTGGTCAATTATCTCACGATGTACTGGTCAATCATCTGAAGATGTACTGGTCATTCACCTCAAGATGTACTGGTCAATCATCTCAAGATGTACCGGTCAATCATCTCAAGATGTACTGACCAATCACTCTAAGATGTACTGGTCAATCATCTCAAGATGTACTGGTCAATCACCTCAAGATGTACTGGTCAATCATCTCAAGATGTACTGGACAATCACCTCCCGAACAGTTCTGTTTACTTGCATTTGTCGTGGATGACTCCGGCTCCCTTCTGTTTGTACTCGGCCGCCGTAACCCACATGGACTGGAAGTCGTCCAGAGCGGCCAGGGTGCTGCCTCCAATAAAGGCTGCGTGTTCTCGGTGTTCCGAAGCAACAACGTTAGCATAGGCAGCCCTAGTCTTCACCTCCTTCTTCACACGTTCCACGAACCCAGTGGCGAGAGTAGGGCCTCCCGCAAGGACGATGTTGCCATGCATGACCTTCTGTTGTTCAGCAGTGCACTTCTCAATGGCCTTATTCAAGAGGGCGACGACCCCAGAAGTTGACAGACCTCCAACTGAAGGAGTAAAGAGGATCTCTGACGTCTTGACCATCTCGCTACCAAGGGTGACGACCTTCCCGTCTTGGAGCTTGAATGTCTTTTGGAAGGATGTATCTGATGCTTTGGCAATCCCCAGATCATTGCTTTTAGCCACATAGCACAAGCTCTCTTTGATCTCCCGTACTGCTTCTGTGTTATCGGACAAATTGTAGCCCTTCTCAGATAGCTGTTTGCAGAGGAACTCGCCATCTCCCATTCGATGCACAACATAGATTCCAGGGCTGAAATAGACAGCTGCAATGCCTTCACGTCAGTGAATTAGTTAATGAAGCGGCGTAAAATCCATGGTTATGGCCTCCCTGCATGAGTACGAGAATCTGCACTTTACTAAGAAAATGTTTTCCCAAATATATCATTTGTTACATTTGACAACTTTCTAAATGACATTGTGTATCCATAGTTTTCGGCCGGTATCTAGAGGTCTACACGTTAAATATATTACCTACTACGTTACCTGATATACAAAGAAAAGTGTCAGTATTACGTTTATGGACTGTCACGAACAATTCACTTTGCAGACACTCCGGACGATGTTGACGACATTTCCTCTGCCCGAAAATGGAAATAAAGCTTTGTGTTTTGGGGACCATATCTAGAATCAATGTAAACACGTGCTTCCAGATCAGCAGGGCCTTATATGGAGATAACATGCCACAACCTCAATGCTTGGTTCAATGTCGAGATCAGCGCTGGTGCTGCAAATGTGGAAAGTTAAAAGTGTGTCATGCCAAAACGAGGCTTGGGAAACCCCAATGTCATGCTGGAACGTGGT
The DNA here is from genome assembly GCF_022045235.1 of Haliotis cracherodii. Classification (NCBI taxonomy): domain Eukaryota; kingdom Metazoa; phylum Mollusca; class Gastropoda; order Lepetellida; family Haliotidae; genus Haliotis; species Haliotis cracherodii. Next base: position 71,158,464 of record NW_027266297.1, read on the forward strand.
TGGTGAGATTTCGGTCATGCCAGAACGAGGCTTGGGGGATTCCTGTGTTTGTGTTCACTGGAGCTGAGCACATTCACCTCAAGGTGAGGTGAGGTGAGGTGAGGTGAGGTGAAATTGTGTTTAACGTCGCGTCCAAGATTATTGCACTTATATAGCGACGTGCATGCACGTGTGTGTGTGGCTGCTTGTACTAGTCCGGACTGATGCCGATTTATAGTAATAGCTCACTGAGATACCGTGCCGCAGTTTAACATGAATACCCCACTCAGACACAGTATACTGACTCCGAGCCGACCAGTCCTTGTTTTAGCCCCTTAATGCCGAGCGCCAGACAGGGTAACAACAAGTACCATCTTTTAACGTCTTTTGGTATGATCGGGATCGAACCCCGGACCTTCCGCTCTCCTGGCGGACGCTTTACCACTAAACCATGGAGGCGGTCTTCACCTGAAGGAACCACATGGATGTTGCCATTTCTTTGACTGCCTCAAACAGTTAAAAAACAATACAATGTTTGATAAACAAGATCCGAACACCCTGCACAACGGGAGGAGAGGATATATTCTACTGTCTGTGTTATCAGGATATTGTCCATCCGGGGATTGCAGGACGAATCAACTTACTGGTGTGTCACGGTATTGTCCATTCGTGGAGGACAGGACAAATTCTACTGTCTGGTGTGTGACGGTATTGTCCATCCGGGGGAGGACAGGACAAATTCTACTGTCTGGTGTGTCACGATATTGTCCATCCGGGGGAGGACAGGACAAATTCTACTGTCTGGTGTGTCACGGTATTGTCCATCCGGGGGAGGACAGGACAAATTCTACTGTCTGGTGTGTCACGGTATTGTTCATCCGGGGGAGGACAGGACAAATTCTACGGTCTAGTGTGTCACGGTATTGTCCATCCGGGGGAGGACAGGACAAATTCTACTGTCTGTGATGTCACGGTATTGTCCATCCGGGGAGGACATGATAAATTCTACTGTCTGTGATGTCTGGGTATTGTCCATCCGTGGAGGACAGGACATATTCTACTGTCTGTGATGTCACGGTAATGTCCATCCGTGGAGGACAGGACATATTCTACTGTCTGTGATGTCTGGGTATTGTCCATCCGTGGAGGACAGGACATATTCTACTGTCTGTGATGTCACAGTATTGTCCATCCGTGGAGGACAGGACATTTTCTACTGTCTGTGATGTCACGGTATTGTCCATCAGGTGAGGACAGGACAAATTCTACTGTCTGTGATGTCATGGTATTGTCCATCCGGGGAGGACAGGACAAATTCTACTGTCTGGTGTGTCAGGGTATTGTGCACGGGTGAAATCATATTTTCTACTCTCCAGCGAGAAAATGGCAGTTATTATCTACCAACTTCCGGTTTGGCATGGACAGCGCTTACCCACTGTGTGTTGTTCTCGTGAGAACGCACTCACGTGTCTAATTCGTCATAAAATTTAGGCGAGTATGAGTAGTACTATATATCCGTGTGTTCGCCAAACGGTAGTTGTCTATTTCCGTTTTCGTTCGTTATGTATTTTCCAGCAAACAGTCCAGATGTGTTGAGAATATTATAGCTACCCATCTTGAATTACATGAACTAAAGTAACAGTGTGTTACTCCGCTCTTCTCGATTTTATTTTGTTCCATTACCTGTGTAAACTGTATAGCTCGTAGACAATACATATTGGCTCGTATTTCCTTTTAAAAGGTGGACATTTGTAATAATATTTTTCCCTCTGCAATTCACGGACAAGGCATATTCAACAAAGACAGAAATAACCAGAAGATTAGATACTGATAAAATTACATCTGATATACGCGACCAACAAATGAGGACAACCTCTGAGACTGTGGGACCAATATCGGAGACGAAGACAACGCGGCCAACATCTGCGACGACGGTGTCAAACTCTGAGACGACGGGGTCAACATCTGAGAGATGACGAGACCAGCATCTGAGACGGCGAGGTCAACATCTCAGACGACGTAGATAATTCATAGATATCAAGGTATTGTTACAACTTAACCTAGAATCTTTCGATTTCAACTCGATTCGAAACAAGAATTGTCAATACAGGCATAACCAAAGTAAAGTGGACCTGAAATGTTTGATAAAAATTACGTGACAGACACTAACCTCGAATATCGACTAATCACTTGATCACTATTGACCTGTCACGTGATCGATATTGACCTCGTCTGCTAGAAAACAACGTAGCATCTCCGCGTGGTATTACACGGGTCGCCGATATTCCTGGGGGAAACCTCTCCTGAATTGTAATTGCAAGAAACAAGAAGACTGCAAATAAAATAAAACTGAAAATAACCACTTATACATGAGTTTCGGTATAACAAAACAATTGATTACTCTTCACGGGGTGTTTATGCGAAAACAAGGACCCGAGGTCCAGTAGGACCACCTCAACAATGATCACGTCAAGGTTAATTATTCGTAAAATCAGACTCAGACGTCTTTTTTCAACAACAAACCATGAGGTCATTAAAAAATGGTGTCACAAAATGTTAGGCGAAATGAAAATCAACAGCGAAAACCCACTGCATCCAGTGTCGGCTGATACTAGGAAAAGGTGAGCTCCTGTCTAGTGCGTCTGTGCAGAGTTTCACTCCTTAATAGTCCCAGGATCCGCTGATCATGGGTTGAGTCTTGGTTTCTCTGCACCATACCTGCGCTCGTGGGTGTCATGGGCAACGTGCAATTCGTACCTGCATCCACACCTGCAAAGAAGAAAAGACCGCAACAGACCGCGATGACCGCCAGGTGCGCCTCCAAACGTAAAGTGACAGATTCAGATCACCATCAAGCTTAATCGCTGCGTTTTGGGCCATCCTTACATCCTTAATGTTCGAAATTTAATTTAGCGTCGTTAATATCTGCAGGTTACCTTACTCTTTATTGAAAACACAATACTTACATAAATATGTTTTATACATTTTGGTTTCTTTCACACAACCACATCACTGAAATGCAGTTGGTTATGTTTTCACGAATGGAATGTGCCATCTTCTCGGGTGATTTGGGACAACAGCAGGTATATATAACTTGCCAATGTAAGAGAACAACCAGGTACATTGTCTGGTTGTCAGGAGTAATATGAAAGAATCGGGTCTTCTTTAACTTCTTTTGTGCTGTATACAACCGGGACTCCTTCAACAAGTTACCTTTACCACAACGAGTGTACATGGAATAGAATCACTTGGTTTAACAAATAAACTATTATCAAAGTACTTTTCTTCACTCAAACGGAACTAATGGACTCAGCTTTTAAAAAATAAAACTTTAGTTCCGGATCAATAAACTAATATATGAGATTAAAACACCTTCCATCGAACTCATCACCCGGATGCATTAATCTATGCCTGCAAATAGTACTCACCCACATTAATCAAGAGAAGTCTCTCTAAACTCCCTACACGTGTTTAACCTTGTGACGCCTGTCTATATAAGTCTATTTATAATCCCTTCGTGTGTTTAATTTGGGTCGCCTGCCTATATGTCTATTTAGACTCCATACAAAGAGGATATCTTTCTGTTTGACTGGACACAACTGGTCGATGGTCTCTGACCCTGTACCACGTATTTGGCTTACTAAAGTTAGAACTCCACCCACCGACTGCCAGGTTTAACAGATAGATGGTATAACAATGGTTTATCATCCCAAACTGGCTCCCACAGGAGATATCGCTGGGATGAAATCAAGCGATATCTACACTGTAGATATCGCTGCAATGAAATTACATCACAATGCTTTGCAGACCATTGTGACGTCACTGGTTACCATGACGTCACAATCAAATGACATCACTAATGGCTCTGCTACTGAAGCTGTTTGCAGTACTTTTTACACTGAAGACACTCCTAATTACTGTCTACAAATTGGAAAAGTTGAAAGAATGATGTTGGATGATAAATAAAATCTCATCCTCGTGTCTTTTGATATCAAATATTTCAACACTCGTTGATAAAAGTGGCAAAAATCCTCGGCAAGCCTGGGAATTTTTCCACTTTTATCAACTCGTGTTGATATATATATCAAAAGACACTCGGGTGAGATTCTCTATTTATCAATAAGGAAGATACTTTGGTTTTGCTCAGTTTGTAAAATTTATCGTGGGTGAATATAATTTTATTTTAGAATGTCGTGAATTGGATCATTTACGAAATACATATCATCCATCCAATTGTGGTAAATATATTTCCCTTGTGAAGCTCTTAAGAGCAGCTCAGTATATTAAATATGGACAGGGTATGCACCACTAATTGTTAACCATGATTGTGTATATTTGTTGTGCTTGTCAACTTCTCCATGTCACCACCGTGATTCATGAGAATATACATCTTCTACTCGGGCGGTGGGTTAGCCTAGTGGTTAAAGCAATCAGTCATCACGCCGAAGGCCTGGGTTCGATTCCTCACATGGGTACAATGTGTGAAGCTCATTTCTTGTGTCCCCTGCCGTGATATTGCGGGAAGATTGCTTATATAAAGCGGCGTATAACCATACTCACTCACTCACTTTTCTGTACGGGTTATTCATGGGAGCGGGACCGCCTCCGTGGTCCAGTGCTAGAGGTCCGGGGTTCGATCACAGGCCGCGTCACACCAAAAGACGTGAAAAGATGGTACTTGTTGTTACCCTGTCTGGCGCTAGGCATTAAGGGGGCTAAAACAAGGACTGGTCGGCTCGGAGTCAGTATACTGTGTCCGAGTGGGGTATTCATGTTAAACTGCGGCATAATATTTCAGTGAGCTATTACTATAAATCGGCATCAGTCCGGACTAGAACAAGCAGCCACACTCGCACACGCACACGCACACGAACACGCACACATACACACACGTGCATGCCTGTCGCTATTTAAGTGCAATAATTTAGACGCGACGTTAAATCCCATTTCACCCACCTCACCTGTCCTAATACATGACGTTTACATCAGTCCCTATCCGGATAGAATACTGATCTGGTCGGACATGGGAAGAGGCCTCAAGGGAGATAACTGTGTCAGCGTGCCATGCCCAGCTGTCGTGTCAGGCGCAAATTGGCCTCTTGTATACCAGTTCTCCCACAAAGCACATTTGTCATTCGGTCTCCTCAGTTCTATTCATGTGATAAGTACAGAACATTCATGCACGCATTTAGTTAAAAATGATACACAAGATAACGAATCTTGAAACGTAATATTCGAAACTATAATGGTGAATACAGTCAACTGAGGTTATAACGAACACAAGGGACCACTGATTTGAGTTCAGTATAACCGTAGTTCGTTATTCGCATACATACAGCAAACGTCCAGGACCAAATATATGTTCGTTATATCCGTCAGTTCGTTCAAAGCGTGTTCGTTATAAACGTATTTTACTGTACATGTAAATATATATACACAATCCAGTGAGCGAATGATGCGTGCACTGTTGTATCGTGTGTGTGTGTGTGTGTGCGCGCACGCACGTATGTGAATGTGTGCGTATAGAGATTCATTAACATGAATTAAACTCGGGTCTTTGGGTCTGTAAGTAATCGAGTCTGGACCAGACAATTCAATGATTGATATCATGAGCATCAATCTACGCAACTGGGATACGTCTACATGCATCAACCAAGTCAGCGAGCCTGACCACTTTTACGGCAAGCATAGTCGCCCGTTACGGCAAGCATCATATTTGAAGTGGGTGGTTCTTCCAGACCCACGATATATGGATTTCAGCACGATCATGAGCCTCTCTGTGCAATTCGGGTAACAAGGGAGGAGGGTGAGAACCCGTGGGTCAATGTACTACAAGTGGGAATTCTTGCAGCATGGATATGCGCGAGCATGTTGCATAACGCCGCAGAGAGCAGTAGTCTCGCTATATCACAGTGTTAGTAAACTGGGTAATGTCAGAGAAACCAGTCACTGAGAGCATGAGCGACAGTCGACGTTGTTGGGGTACGATGTTACGCATGAAGTCGCCGTGTCGGGCGATCTGATTGTTGTTTGTTTATTGCTTAACGCCGCACTCAGCAATATCCCAGCTATATCACGGCGATCTGTCAATTATCGAATCTGACTAGACAATCCAGTGATTGATATCATGAGCATCGATCCACGAAATTGGGAAACTGACATACATCAACCCAGCCAGACTGACCACCCGATGCCGTTAGTCGTCGCTTTCGACATTGAAAAGATACCCAAGTTTCACCCTGTGCTCGTTTCGCTAGCATCATCCCCGATATGAAACAATTTGCCGTTTAATTTCGCGAGTGTGTGCGCGGGCGCGAGTAATGGGTATAGTATTCCTTTGTGCAGAGTTGCGTCCCTTGGGTACGTCAGAAGCCTCTGATTGTGTTCGAATCCCCGTTCACCCCAATTATGTTTCTAGGTTTGTCAGCACCATACCCGTGCTCGTGGGTTTCATCGAAGTGGTAAACGTCGGAGACCTGCATCACTTCGGGCTTACCCAACACATTAAGCTGACACGACGCGATATGCCTGGATAATTGCTAAAAGCGGCGTAAAACCCCACTCACTCACTCAAAGTTAACGTCAAGCTAGAATATTGCGGAGTACGGCGTTAACAAAACTTCTACACATAGAGGTCTCACTTGTTGTGAACACATTGGTGTTCTTGAGAACAATAACCTTTGATGATTGATAACAGTAACATAATTGAAAGGTATTTTTTTTTATTTGTTTTTTTTTTCTTTTAAAAAATGTAACAAAAGTTGCTGAAACAATAAAATAAATTGCCGTTCATTATGTCCAACAGACGTGGGGAACTCAGCCGGGCGTCCCTCGGAAGTGGTCCAACCCCACAGAGCTCCCCCCGCCCGTAATACAGAAGGAGCAGATCACGTCTTATATCAATGCAGCCAAAAGTTTAGAAACACTTCCTGTGCACAATGGATGGGCCGGACTCATCGTACTCCTGTTTGCTGATCCACATCTGCTGGAAGGTGGACAGAGAGGCAAGGATGGAGCCACCGATCCAGACGGAGTATTTCCTCTCTGGAGGAGCGATAATCTTGATCTTCATTGTGCTTGGGGCAAGAGCTGTGATCTCTTTCTGCATTCTGTCGGCGATACCAGGGAACATGGTGGTACCTCCTGAGAGAACAGTGTTGGCGTACAAGTCTTTACGAATATCAACATCACATTTCATGATGGAGTTGTATGTTGTTTCGTGGATACCAGCAGATTCCATACCCAAGAAGGATGGCTGGAAGAGGGCCTCTGGACAACGGAACCTCTCGTTACCAATGGTGATGACTTGGCCGTCGGGCAACTCGTAGCTCTTCTCCAGGGAGGAGGAAGAAGCAGCGGTCTGCATTTCCTGTTCAAAGTCAAGGGCAACGTAACTGAGTTTCTCCTTAATGTCTCTAACGATTTCTCTCTCGGCAGTGGTGGTGAAAGAGTAACCACGCTCAGTGAGGATCTTCATCATGTAGTCTGTGAGATCACGACCAGCCAGGTCCAACCTGAGAATAGCGTGGGGAAGGGCGTAACCTTCATAGATGGGAACAGTGTGGGTGACACCATCACCAGAGTCCAAAACAATACCCGTGGTACGACCAGAAGCGTACAGGGACAGAACAGCCTGGATGGCCACATACATAGCTGGAGAGTTGAAGGTCTCGAACATGATCTGGGTCATCTTTTCACGGTTGGCCTTGGGGTTGAGGGGAGCCTCTGTCAGGAGGACGGGGTGCTCCTCTGGTGCAACGCGGAGCTCGTTGTAGAAGGTGTGATGCCAGATCTTCTCCATGTCGTCCCAGTTGGTGACAATACCGTGTTCAATGGGGTACTTGAGGGTGAGGATACCTCTCTTGGACTGAGCCTCGTCACCGACATAGCTGTCTTTCTGACCCATACCGACCATCACGCCCTAGAAATAAAAAAAACAATATAAGTATCGCTGAATGCTTTTAAGAAAAGTTAAGGTTGGTTGGTTGGTTTGTTGTTTTACGCCGCACTCAGCAATATTCCAGCTATATGACGGCGGTCTGTAAAAAATCGAGTCTCGACCAGACAATCCACTGATTGATATTATGAGCATCGATCCATGCAATTGGGATCGATGACATGCTTCAATCAAGTCAGCGAGCCTGACCAACCGATCCCGTAAGACGCCTTATACAACAAGCATAATCGTAAAAGGCCACTAACACTAAACTCATTGTACGACCATCAGTGGACAGGCATAGTAGAAACCAATACAAACCTTTATTCGATCACTATGAATCTTAAGAAAGAATTACTAACTAGTTCCTTCATTTTGATTTACAATCGTGTTTTAAGTGGGTAACAAGTCTCCAGGGGCTAAAAGTACATAATGTACGCAATACCGGTTCGGGGCATGGCGCCCACTACCCAGATCACGCCACACCTGACCCAAGACGGCCACGTGACCTAAACCGGCGTCGTTAAGTGTGTCAAGTCGCCGGTAGGACGCGGCTTGTGTGACAACGTGTCTCCCGTGCAGTGTAGCCTCGCGACATTAAATTTGGAAACTCGAGTTATGCAGACACATGAAATTTACAAACGAAGGGCAGGAAATCATTAGAAGTGGTGCTGCATTTTACCTGTCTTTTTAAATAACTTTTACGATTTTCCAGTGACAATTTCAACAAAGACACATGCATGTTTCACACAACCTATTTAAAACTTTCATGTACGAAAACCTGCAATCGGAATTAAAAAGAATATGGGCCAGTAATTGACCACGACGTATAATCGTATCGGTATGTTAATATATCTCTGTGCAAGAAAACATAGTGCACCTACATTAATAAAGTAAAGTGGCGTATGATGATTTCTAATAATACAAAAATATCAATTCATGAAAGTTACCTGATGTCTTGGACGACCGACGATGGAGGGGAAAACTGCCCTTGGAGCGTCGTCACCGGCGAAACCGGCTTTGCACATGCCAGAGCCGTTGTCAATAACCAATGCAGCAACATCGTCATCCATGGTTAGTGTTTAAGTTTTAAGGTTGACAAGAAGTGATATGCTCCTGACTGAAAGCCGGTCTTGAGTGAACACCTTCGCTTGGTAGCCTGTCTATTTATACCGCCCGACCATGGGTTCTCGGAAAGAGCGGTTGAGATTGCCATATAAGGAAGTTTCATGTCACCATATATGGCAATCTACGCTACAATGACGCTCGCCCATTGTGATTGAGTGGCCCATGCTGTAAGCGACGAAGGGCAGGCCGACTACAGCAAGCATTAATACGTGTTCCTTGGAGCGTGGAATCCACGTTTTAACCTCCACCAAATATGGGAACTGGCGCAGTGAATGCATTCTTCTTACAATGTTTATCATTAGCAGAAAATATGTGTGTTGAGAGCCGAGACAAGAGTTGTAATATCGATCTCCGAATTACTGCGTCGGCAATCGATTTCATGAGTCACACAACATTAACACAGGGCGCGACAGGCGATGAGGTCGAAAGTGCGCACTTTGCAAATATATCTAAGGATTGGACCCTCGTTAGTTTGAAAACTAATATTTAGATAATGTATGTGAAGGACATTTTAACTTCAACAGTTTAAGACTGACACGGTAATAAAGTTTGTTTTGAATTACTACTTTCATAAATATATCTCCTTACGACAGTGTTTCTTGACAGAAGATGTTGACTTGATACTATTAAGCCCAAATTATTTTAGACGCGGTTTTAATACCTGTGATTATCGATTGCACGTTTCCATGGCAACATGTGCCATCTGTCACCGAGGACCGGGAAAGACAATAGAGTCACACAAGGCTGGGTTGGTTCATAGATGTGGCATAAAAACTGCATTATACACCGAATTGTATTTCAAGAAGCATGTGATCACTTATTCTATGTTCACATGTATTTAAACTGATGTTGCAGTGGACTGAACGTTTCGCTTAATATGGGCGATATTTTTCTACAAAATATGGCCTTCGTTTGGAAACAATACCTATTGTCCTTTCCAACCAACCAACCAACTTGTATATTCTGTCGAATTTGAATGCTTAGATTTCAATACATTCGTCAAAATAATCATGTAGCCTATATTTAATTGTATGTGCCATTTCCAAACAGTTATTGATATTTAAAAAGGTTTGGTTGGAATGGAATTAAAGATCACCATTATTGTTATTTGATGTTTACTTTCACTCGAGGCAACATTAAGGCCATTACTGACCAGACTTGCAAAACTGACCGAGTTCGTGATTACACGTCAGCACGTATACAGTATACAGCTACCAGAGCGCCACGCTGAGTCGGAGGTATTGAGTGCTATAATTGATATACACCAGTTACATTAATTCATCTACATTATCGCTATGGTGCACATGGTGCTTCGACTGTTTGTACGTGATATATATATGTATGTATGTATGTATGTATGTATGTGACCCCCTGTAGTTTACACCAACACGGCCCAGTGTAGGCCGGGGTCACGTGACCCACAACTGCCGTCAGTTCATCTAAAATATATGTTTTTTGATCAGGCCAGTTAAAGTGTTCCTGGTGCATATTCATCTACGAATCTCGAATTCATTTTGTTTTTAATGAACATGTGTCATGTCATTTAGAAATGTAATGTTATGGTGCGATTTAACATGACGTTATCGTGTTCACATTGATAATTCTAAAGTGATTGTTCTGGAGAGGTTTACTGTAAAAGCTGAATTTTCGGGCAATTGAAAAATGTTTTAATGCAACCAACATTAAATCGTCACAATAACATACATGTTTCCATACTCCGACACCTGCATGGTATAGTATACACAAGGACGGCACGTCAGTATATCCAGGCTGCATGTGTATATGGCAGATTGCATACACCCTGTGTTATTCTATAAACGTGTTGAGTAAGAATAATGAATAAGTTCTTTTTATTTTTATTGGTGAATAAAAACCGTCGCAAATGATGTACAATGAATGTGACTAACAGACGATATCCCCGGTGAGAGAGTGGGATAATATATTATAACCACCACTAGGAAGTAGCATACCTTGTCGATGACGTCACACTGACCTGGGGTGGGATCAAGGAAGACAGTTGTGTTTCAAGGTTACAGTGATGTCAGTTATCAACATACACGTTGTTATGTCACGACTACCCCCGGGGTGGGGGTGGGGGGTTGGATCAGGTGTCCAGTGAAGATGACCGTTTGTATAATCACCCGTCGTCCCGCATTGCGTCAGTGATTGATCTGGGTTGTATATTTCCATGTCAGATCTCCAGGGGTATTCCCATCTCCATATATACAGGGGGAAATGTTAACCTATGTTAATAAGTACAGTTTGTGCGAACGGTATGTAATATCTATCGAATGCCCCTCTGTCACGATGTATATATTTTATGGTACAGTCATGCCCCGCTTATACGGACTTCAGATATCCGGAAACCTCGGTTCCCGGACGATTTTCATTCAAAACCTCTATGTTTTGTGAATGAAAATGACCGTCCGGTTCCGGAAACTGAATTTCCGGATATACGGGTAAATTTATATAGTAATTATTTCGGTTTGAATGAAAATCGTCCGGGAACCGAGGTTTCCGGATATCTGAAGTCCGTATAAGCGGGGCACGACTGTATTAGCTTGGAGTCGGTGTTTGTAGGGTAGTGCTACTTGGACCACGTTCATGTCTGTTGTAACAAGCATCCCCTCAAACATGTCTCTGCATCACTGTTGTGGAATTAGATACATTCAGCCGATTAAGGTTTTTCACAAAAAAGTTACATTATATATATGGCAAATGGCCGGGGCGGCCCAAAAAACAGTTCGTAATAAGCTGTAGTTGTGATTCCAGACAATTTGTCAGTATGCATAATAATAAGACCGTTACTGGCATATTTCGTCAGCTCAATGGACAAAATCCCGATAATTCAGCTCTTCTTTCATGGGTAAATATTCTATTGTCCCTCAATGGGTGCTGTTATGACTTCCGGGCTGGTGCTGATAGTATCACTATTAGATGAACACACAAGGCAATGGATGGATGAAGCGGTGGAAAGAATACAGATGGTCGTTAAGGTGAAAGCGAGGGGGAACTGGTGAAGGTCCTCTCCCATCAGCAGCAATATCTGTGTTTCTTGACTAGTTCAATGGTATCTATCAGAATGAGTGAGTGTTGTTTTATACCACAGTCCAACTCTCCAGCTTATACCACTGCAGCCGAGTCAGAACCAGAAAACCTGGAAATATGAGCAACGGTCTGTTGGGGCACTAATTCACGCTGTCATGACACTGAATCACGCCGTCGGGGCAACGGACCTTACCACCCGATCCTCCTCAGCTGGTTCTTACGACACGCATTAGTAATGAAGTAGTGACTAGAGGTACCCTCCGTACGACTGTCGCAGTATGAGCCTAATTATGAGAGTGACGACGACGACGTTAGAGTGTGCGTACGACTGTCTCAGTATGTGCTGAAGTACAAGAGTGACGACGACGACGTAAGAGTATGCCTACGACTGTCTCAGTATGTGCTGAAGTACAAGAGTGACGACGACGACGACGTTAGAGTGTGCGTACGACTGTCTCAGTATGTGCTGAAGTACAAGAGTGACGACGACGACGTTAGAGTGTGCGTACGACTGTCTCAGTATGTGCTGAAGTACAAGAGTGACGACGACGACGTAAGAGTATGCCTACGACTGTCAGTATGTGCTGAAGTACAAGAGTGACGACGACGACGTTAGAGTATGCGTACGACTGTCTCAGTATGTGCTGAAGTACAAGAGTGACGACGACGACATAAGAGTATGCCTACGACTGTCTCAGTATGTGCTGAAGTACAAGAGTGACGACGACGACGTTAGAGTATGCGTACGACTGTCTCAGTATGTGCTGAAGTACAAGAGTGACGACGACGACGTTAGAGTGTGCGTACGACTGTCTCAGTATGTGCTGAAGTACAAGAGTGACGACGACGACGTAAGAGTATGCCTACGACTGTCTCAGTATGTGCTGAAGTACAAGAGTGACGACGACGACGTTAGAGTATGCGTACGACTGTCTCAGTATGTGCTGAAGTACAAGAGTGACGACGACGACATAAGAGTATGCCTACGACTGTCTCAGTATGTGCTGAAGTACAAGAGTGACGACGACGACGTTAGAGTATGCGTACGACTGTCTCAGTATGTGCTGAAGTACAAGAGTGACGACGACGACGTTAGAGTATGCCTACGACTGTCTCAGTATGTGCTGAAGTACAAGAGTGACGACGACGACGTTAGAGTATGCGTACGACTGTCTCAGTATGTGCTGAAGTACAAGAGTGACGACGACGACGTTAGAGTATACGTACGACTGTCTCAGTATGTGCTGAAGTACAAGAGTGACGACGACGACGTAAGAGTATGCGTACGACTGTCTCAGTATGTGCTGAAGTGTGAGAGTTACGACGTCGACGTTAAAGTATACGTACGACTGGCTCAGTATGTGCTGAAATGTGAGAATTACGACGTCGACGTTAGAGTAAACGTACGACCGTCTCAGTATGTGCTGAAGTTTGAAAGTTAGGACGACGACGTTAAAGTATGCGTACGACTGTCTCAGTATGTGCTGAAGTGTGAGTTACGACGTCGACGTTAAAGTATACGTAGGACTGTCTCAGTATGTGCTGAAATATGAGAGTTTCGACGACTTTGAAATATACGTACAACTTACTGTATCACGAACAATCAAACCTTCAGGCATCAAAGTATATGTGTTGTTTGACATATCATTTAGTCTGCACATTCTTTACGGAGGACAAGTAACTTCCTGGTTGTTGCCTGATCGCAATGTATTCATGTATAACATGCCTTACTTCCCTGATCGCGCCACACTTTGTTGTGACCATATATAGAAGTGATGGCAGACCAGAAATTAAGTGTGAACCCTCCACTCTCGCACCCATACCCCCACCCACTCCTCGTGTCGTGATTTGCTGTGACTGAGGCGATCCGGCTATTGACTATTTGGTTGGTTGTTTGTTGTGTAACGCCGCTTTCAGCAATATTCTAGGTATATGACGGCGGTCTGTAAATAATCGAGTCTGGACCAGACAATCCAGTGATTGACATCATGAGCATCGATCCACGAAATTGGGATGCGATGACCTGCACCAACCAAGTCAGCGATCCTGACCACCCGATCCCGTTAGTCGCCTCTCACGAATTGCCTTTTACGGGAAACATGGGTTGATGAAGACCTATCCTGACCCGGATCTTGGGTATTGACTGACACCAGGATGTAGGCGTCAAATGTACCTCCTACGTAAAATTCAGCAGTATCCCCAATGTCATGGTCCACTGTGTCCCCAATGTCATGGGCTACTGTGTCCCCTATACCGTGGTCCACTGTGTCCCCTATACCATGGTCCACTGTATCCCCAGTGTCATGGTCCACTGTGTCCCCTATACTATGGTCCATTGTGTCCCCTATACCCTAGTCCACTGTGTCCCCTATACCATGCATGGTCCACTGTGTCCCCTATACCATGGTCCACTGTGTCCCCTATACCATGGTCCACTGTGTCCCCTATACCATGGTCCACTGTGTCCCTTATACCATGGTCCACTGTGTCCCTTATACTATGGTCCAGTGTATCCCCAGTGTCATAGTCCACTGGGTCCCCTATACCATGGTCTACTGTGTCCCTTATACCATGGTCCATTGTGTCCCCTATACCATGCTCCACTGGGTCCCCTATACCATGGTCTACTGTGTCCCTTATACCATGGTCCACTGTGTCCCCTATACCCTGGTCCACTGTGTCCCTTATACCATGGTCCACTGTGTCCCTTATACCATGGTCCACTGTGTCCCTTATACCATGGTCCACTGTGTCCACTATACCATGGTCCACTGTGTCCACTATACCATGGTCCACTGTGTCCCCAGTGTCATGGTCCACTGTGTCCACTATACCATGGTCCACTGTGTCCCTCATACCATGGTCCAATGTGTCCCCTATACCTTGGTCCACTGTGTCCCTCATACCATGGTCCACTGTGTCCCCTATACCATGGTCCACTGTGTCCCTCATACCATGGTCCACTGTGTCCCCTATACCATGGTCCACTGTGTCCCTTATACCATGGTCCACTGTGTCCCTCATACCATGGTCCACTGTGTCCCCTATACCATGGTCCACTGTGTCCCTTATACCATGGTCCACTGTGTCCCCTATACCTTGGTCCACTGTGTCCCCTATACCTTGGTCCACTGTGTCCCCTATACCATGGTCCACTGTGTCCCCTATACCATGGTCCACTGTGTCCCCTATACCCTGGTCCACTGTGTCCCCTATACCATGGTCCACTGTGTCCCCTATACCATGCATGGTCCACTGTCACCCCTATACCGTGGTCCACTGTGTCCCCTATACCTTGGTCCACTGTGTCCCCTATACCTTGGTCCACTGTGTCCCCTATATCATGGTCCACTGTGTCCCCTATACCCTGGTCCACTGTGTCCCCTATACCATGGTCCACTGTGTCCCCTATACCATGGTCCACTGTGTCCCCTATACCATTCATGGTCCACTGTGTCCCCTATACCATGGTCCACTGTGTCCCCTATACCATAGTCCACTGTGTCCCTTATACCATGGTCCACTGTGTCCCCTATACCATGGTCCACTGTGTCCCCTATACCATGGTCCACTGTGTCCCTTATACCATGGTCCACTGTGTCCCTTATACCATGGTCCAATGTGTCTCCTATACTGTGTCAATCACTGGACCGTCTGATTCAGACTCGATTGTTTACAGACCGCCCTCATATAGCTGGAATAGTGCGGTGTTAAACAAAAAACAAACAAACAAATCCTATACAATGGTCAACTGTGTCCCCTATACAATGGTCAACTGTGTCCCCTATACAATGGTCAACTGTGTCCCCTAAACAATGGTCAACAGTGTCCCCTATACCATGGTCAACTGTGTCCCCTATACAATGGTCAACTGTGTCCCTTATACCGTGGTCCACTGTGTCCCCTATACCATGGTCCACTGTGTCCCTCATACCATGGTCCACTGTGTACCCTATACCATGGTCCACTGTGTCCCCTATACCATGGTCCACTGTGTCCCTTATAACATGGTCCACTGTGTCCCCTATACCATGGTCCACTGTGTCCCCTATACCGTAGTCCACTGTGTCCCTTATACCATGGTCCACTGTGTCCCCTATGCTATGGTCCACTGTGCCCCTATACCATGCTCCACTGTGTCCCCTATGCCATGGTCCACTGTGCCCCTATACCATGCTCCACTGTGTCCCCTATACCATGCTCCACTGTGTCCCCTATACCATGGTCCACTGTGTCCCTTATATCATGGTCCACTGTGTCCCTTATACCATGGTCCACTGTGTCCCCTATACCGTAGTCCAATGTGCCCCTTATAACATGGTCCACTGTGTCCCTTATACCATGCTCCACTGTGTCCCCTATGCCATGGTCCACTGTGCCCCCTATACCATGGTCCACCGTGTCCCCTATACCCTGGTCCACTGTGTCCCCTATACCATGGTCCACTGTGTCCCCTATACCCTGGTCCACTGTGTCCCCTATACCATGGTCCACTGTGTCCCCTTTACCATGGTCCACTGTGTCCCTAATACCATGGTCCACTGTGTCCCCTATACCATGCATGGTCCACTGTGTCTTTTATACCATGGTCCACTGTGTCCCCTATACCATGGTCCACTGTGTCCCTTATACCATGCATGGTCCACTGTGTCCCCTATACCATGGTCCACTGTGTCCCCTAAACCATGGTCCACTGTGTCCCCTATACCATGCATGGTCCACTGTGTCCCTTATACCATGGTCCACTGTGTCCCTTATACCATGGTCCACTGTGTCCCCTATACCTTAGTCCACTGTGTCCCCTATACCTTGGTCCACTGTGTCCCCTATATCATGGTCCACTGTGTCCCCTATACCCTGGTCCACTGTGTCCCCTATACCATGGTCCACTGTGTCCCCTGTACCATGGTCCACTGTGTCCCCTATACCATTCATGGTCCACTGTGTCCCCTATACCATGGTCCACTGTGTCCCCTATACCATAGTCCACTGTGTCCCTTATACCATGGTCCACTGTGTCCCCTATACCATGGTCCACTGTGTCCCCTATACCATGGTCCACTGTGTCCCTTATACCATGGTCCACTGTGTCCCTTATACCATGGTCCACTGTGTCCCTTATACCATGGTCCAATGTGTCTCCTATACTGTGTCAATCACTGGACCGTCTGATTCAGACTCGATTGTTTACAGACCGCCCTCATATAGCTGGAATAGTGCGGTGTTAAACAAAAAACAAACAAACAAATCCTATACAATGGTCAACTGTGTCCCCTATACAATGGTCAACTGTGTCCCCTATACAATGGTCAACTGTGTCCCCTAAACAATGGTCAACAGTGTCCCCTATACCATGGTCAACTGTGTCCCCTATACAATGGTCAACTGTGTCCCTTATACCGTGGTCCACTGTGTCCCCTATACCATGCTCCACTGTGTCCCCTATACCATGGTCAACTGTGTCCCCTATACAATGGTCAACTGTGTCCCCTATACAATGGTCAACTGTGTCCCCTTTACCATGGTCAACTGTGTCCCCTATACAATGGTCAACTGTGTCCCCTATGCAATGGTCAACTGTGTCCCCTATACAATGGTCAACTGTGTCCCCTATACAATGGTCTACTGTGTCCCGTATACAATGGTCAACTGTGTCCCCTTTACCATGGTCAACTGTGTCCCCTATACAATGGTCAACTGTGTCCCCTATGCAATGGTCAACTGTGTCCCCTATACAATGGTCCACTGTGTCCCCTATACAATGGTCAACTGTGTCCCCTATACAATGGTCCACTGTGTCCCCTATACAATGGTCAACTGTGTCCCCTATACGCCCTGAACTCACCGACTGTACACGTGTGAATGTACTGACACAGATTCAGCCATCATTTCGGGCAGATCATTTTGAAACATTGACACCGGCATCTTATTCTCTTCTCTGCAAGTATTCCCGGAAGACCATATTTGGACATGTTCATGCTTACAGTTTACCGGCATATCTGCGAGACTGGATTCCTCCCCAGTCAGCACTGGGTCCAGATCGATTCACCTGATCGATACACCTGATGTCTGGTAGATGTGCCATACCTACTGGACAGCAGGCTTGCTTAAAGACCCCTTGTCACAGCGTTTCTTACGATACAATTAGGGCCAGACTAGAGTGCGTTGTCATGGCTACTGAAATGTCCGGTTACTATTCCACACAAAAGCTCAAAGGTGCATACCAATATATGCGTGTGCTTGTCTTATGCATGACCGTATATCAGTATAGTGGTGTTGTGTTTAGTCTCTGCCTCGCACCTTGGTCACATAAACATTGGGGTGGGTTGTAAGTAAGTGAGTAAGAAAGCCAAAACTAAACCAGAGCTCAACCAGACCCAGCAAAGCCTCACGGAGACTATTGTATTACCTGTCGTGCTTAACGCTGAAAGGGAAGAAAGCAATATAATTCTGCAATTGTTAGATACGTAATAAATAAAGATTCGGTCGCAGGCAGGGCCACCAGTGACCTTAGAGATGGCGATGTATGGCCAATTCATTTGAATACTATCCACTTAAACTTCCAAAGAAGACAACCTCTCTTGAGGCCCCGTGCCCCGAGGTAAAGGGTATTTATGTTCCCTATTTTTGTCCGAATTTCTTTTCCTGTTTTTGTGACTCCGGTGTATAGCCTCGGCTGTTGAAAAAAGAGGTCATTCCAAGGTCATCATGCAGGTGTGTGTTGCCACCCATAGCATTTATTGTCTGACTTAGTTCACAATTGGTGTTCGACACTGCCACGTGTACTCCGAGTGCCTCTCAGTGTATAACGTGACCTTGCCCTTGTCAACAGGTCGTTCGGTCGTTCATTGTTCTAATGTTGCTTTTTACGGAATCTTAGACAGGATGGGTCCGCTCAGTGATGGAAGAAATGTCGAATGGCGTATGTCGTTTGTGAAACTCATAAGCACGAATATGGCGCTAACGTATGAGAGCAATCAGAGTCAGAGCAAATTTCAGATTGGAACCCATGACTACCATCTTCCCGAGGCAAGGGAGTTAACTGACTTTAAAAGTCCGGTGTCCACCCTTGCCGAGCTAGGCTGGAATTCCTGGGCTCGATCGTAGCGCCACCTGTGGCTATTACGAGTTATGTCCCTTCTATGCCTCTCCTATGGACCAATCAGATTCCACCTCTCGTATCACTTGCGTTTGCTTCAAACAAAACGGCGGCGCCCAGTCTAGACGATCTGATCCATAACCAAGATCTCTATATTGTGACAAAACGAGACCTACATCGCGAAGTGCATCAAATCACGTGAGCACCTTGATTAAAAACATGAAAAGATTTAGAAAATATATGTTGACAACTAGTTAGCGGTGCACATGTTTTGTAAATCCTCCAATCGACCGAAATCTGCATGACAGTTTACGAGCGGGATTTCGATTTCGGAGCGCGATTTTGATTGGACTATGCATAGATTCGTTAGTCCAGCCAAAATGTAACTCCATAATACCAGCCTAGTTTGGCAATGGTGGAAACTGGACTTTTATAGTCAGTTAACTCACTTGCCTCGGGAACATGATGACCAGCGAATACGTGTCTTAGAAACGTAATATGTATGCAGTCACCATTATGTAAGGCACCAAAATCCCTGGATTGTCTGGTCCAGACCCAAGTATTTACTGGTCGTGTGCGTGCTCGCGTGCGTGCGTGCGTGTGTGGCTGCTTGTACTAATCCGTACAAATGCCGATTTTATAGTGCATGCCCACTGAGATACCATGCCGCAGTTTTACGTGGATAGCCCACTCAGACACATTAACCCGACTCCGTGCTGCCATCCTATAGCTGGAATACTGCTGAGCATGGTGTTAAGCAACGTCACAGGGAGGTCGGGTAGCCTAGTGGTTAAAGCGTTCGCTCGTCACGCCGAAGACCCGGGTTCGATTTCCGACATGGATACAATGTGTGAAGCCCATTTCTGGTGTCCCCCGCCGTGATATTGCTGGAATATTGCCAAAAGCGGCGTAAAACCATACTCACTCACTAACTCACTCATGACGTCACATTGGTATGGGCCGCTTCGCTATGAAAACAATTGTAATACTTAGTGACACATAGTGAAACTATTTCGCCTGTATCCGTGCCTTTTGGGGTCATATATAATATATATAAGGGTAATACCTCCTGGGTTTTATATTGAGAGTATCAACTACTCTGGTAAGTTGCTACATTAAGCCTACTAATGGCGCACACTTAATTACTTGGTTATCAGGTCTTGGCCATGCTTAAGCCAGGGTGGTCGTCACTGACAGGAGTATTTCAGAAACTGGACGTGTCATCACGTTCTACAGAAGGAAATAATTGAAATTATGAATGGGTCTCGTCTCCGGTGTTTTCAGTTTCATCTGGTTTCTGTGTCCTCGTGCCCAGAATATGACGATCAGACTGATGTACGTGCTGCGGGTCGTGTCGGACATCGTCTCTAAACACTTTTACCACGGACGTGTATAGTAGCTGTAGTTTTTATGCGCCATAATGACTGACACTCCCACAATCACACGACATAAAGCGGTTATCTCTTTACAGCGTGACAGCGCATCCCTCCCTCCGCGAGAACCATTGACCCGAGGCAAATATCAAGATTATGCCATTGCCCCGGCGATGCAAGGAGCTTAACATATACCGACGTTGGCACTGTTTAACGGTTTGGAGTTACACGTCAAACCGATTTGATAAAAAAAATGGAACAAATGGTTATCATTGCTTATGTTTTTTTAGATTTATTTAGTTAAACGGTGCAATGACAGATTACATCACGTTCGTGGCTGCATCGAAGACAAACAGCGCCACGGGCACTGCTGTATTGTAGGCGGGCTCTAAACAAGCGGTGGTATTACGAAAGGTTACACACTAAGTGACAGGGACGCGCCATGTCTGTCAGATGCTGGGGACAAAATACGCCGCCTTGTTTTAAGACCAGTCAGAATCAACCACACCCTGCACTAACTACGTGACCTTGAATTCCATAACCTTCAAGGTAGCGAAATATGAACGATAACATTGGCTTTTGTACATCTTTAATCTGATTGTATTTGCACCTGCTGTAGTTGTACCTGTTGTATTTGCACCTGCTGCAGTTGTTCCTGTTGTATTTGCAGCTGCCATGGTTGTACATGTTGTAGATGCACCTGCTGTACTTAGTGGTGGATCATTTGTGCCTAGTCCTATTTATACATGATGCCTAAATAGACGCCGGTCCTAACAACGAAGAGTACAGGAAACGCATAACTTAACAAAATTGTTTCTGAAATTGCAATTCATGATTGACTTATTAAATGAATTGTGTCAACTTCTACGTGCATATAATGCTATGTCTATTCATCTAAATTATCTAGTTGGTACATGACACTGTATAATAACCACTTATCAGTAACACAGGAAGGGCTGCATACACCTTGTAATACAAACCAACCGTGACCCACTATACACCCTGGCGTTAGTTGTTGGTCTGCAAACACTGAGAGGCATAGCCCCCTGCCTGACTGGATTCAGCCGCTCTATATACAGGTACAGTACTCCCAATACCCAAATGTGGAGCGGCGACAGCCACGCTTACGTTGATGTCAAGGACATACTTGACATAGCTGCGAACTGCGATAATCACCGATCAGCCTTCAGGCCGGCCACAATAATGTACAGAGATCGTTTATGTCATCAGCTATGATTGGTTAGTTGACAAATTAATTTCTACCTGCGGTATACAGGTGAGAGGAATGTCAAATCGGGTCAAGAGGTATAGGTCCTCTGTCATAGAAATACCTACAACCCCCCCCCCCCCCCCCGCGCGTTCATTACTGAGGAAATGCCTCTCTTACTGCGCCTCTCTTACCGCGATATCAACAGACTAGGAGTGGTGTGGTTGATAGCTAGTTACTATTTACTATTATCATTCCACCGACATTGGAGAGAACCTATGTAGGCTTGGGTCACACCAGCCAACCCTTGTGTGGATGCAGCCTTCCACATAGAATAACACTTAGTCACCACGGTACTGATGAGTCACTACACTCCTGTGTTTTCTAAACATACATAAAAGGAAATATCACCGAAAATCAATACCGAAACTCAACTATGAAACATTAATTTTGCTATATTCCTTATATGACACTGCACCAATACGGCATCTGTGTGTAGGCAAATATGGCCACCCATGTTTCGAATATGTTTCATAATCGTCTAGATTCTAAGCAGTGTTCAATGTAGCCATCTATTCGCATATATACATTCCTCCAAGCACTGAGATGGTTAAGTCTGGGAGACATGTTGCTAAACTGAAGCGAGGGAGCATCCTCGATTAATGTCATCTTATTGTAAACCCCCTGAAACTACCCGTTGCCATAGCTTGAATTCAAATGACACGATGCCGAATGACCAATCACATCGCACTGATGTGCGAGAGAAATATCTCAGCGTTATTACAGACGGAGAAATAGAGATAGTGACGTCACTTCGGTTGGGCGTGGGTCCAGGGTATTTATCGGGATGTAATGCAGATATAATATACTGCATTATCGAGGATGGCGTAGAAGTGACGTAACACGTTTAGCCACATCGGTAAATACATTTCGTGAAAGGTCAAATACAACTTCCCTTTCAAAGAATTAGAACAGGCGACACTGGTTGACGCGCCAGCCTCCACTATATCGGGGGCTTGTCGCCTGAGATAACGACCTATATCACAAGCCGCCAGTGTGGAGGTTTGCTGCGTCAGCTTATCTGGTGTCCCGGGTCAACTAGATAGATGGGCTCACCTGTCAGGTATGAGGGTGACAGAACACCCCCTCCCCCTCCCCCCGGCACACATCACGTACATCACGTGGTCGCCGAACAAACAGCCGACAGACGTTGGTTTCATTTTAAGGCTTTTGTCTGAGCACTGGATCGGCAGTCGAGCTGGGCGGTTTGCATAACGTTAGAAGACACTGGATCGGAGAGTACTGGATGAGTAGGAGCGTTATTGGAGATTTTTTACGGGGGTAATTGTGTTGTCTGTTGTGATCGGATGGGTTAGAAGCTGAAATGTAAAAAGGGCTAAGGTTTAAACTCTTCACACTTCTTTGAATTTGAATTAAATGTTAACGGAATGCAATTTTCAAAAATACCCTGTAATGGCATAGCATAGTTCTTCTGCAGAGACACATTCGGTGTTGAGTCATTGGGGCGTCATCTTTTGTATACTTGAATTCACGATTGATGGGGGAGGGGGGACCTTCCCACATGACTTTCCAGCCATGCGTAACAAGTCCACTCGAAAAAGAGCTGTGAGTAAGTCTAGTTCTACGCCTACAGTTTGTAATTTGTAGCATGGCAAACCAAAGTGAAATGGCCTTTTTTGGAAAGAGTTCTTTTGTTCCCCCCACCTGTTTTTTTATTATAAACCTGTTGACTGCATAGGTGATATATTAGGGGGAAACGGAACACAAGGGACGCTGGAGGTTACTTCAACGAAACAATCTTAGCATCTGCAAAAGTTCTGCCAGGACTGAAGATGCCGGCAAACATTTGAATCACATTCATATATTCAATATAACGAGAGGTAAAGTCAACATGAACTACTCCAGCGAAAGGCGGCCACACCCGCCCAATCCCCCAAGCAGGGTAATAACCACTATCCTGCTATTGGCAACCTTTGTCAACAACATACAAACGTTGCTGTGTTAAAGACAGGCCCGGCGATTGTGACTCACTTCCGCGGGTGGCGCTCAATACAGTGAGTGAGTGAGTATGTTTTACGAAGCTTTTAGCAATATTCCATCAATATCACGGCTGGGGACATCAGCAATGGGCTTCAAACATTGTACCCATGTCGGGAATCGAACCCGGGTCTTCGGCGTGACGAGGGAACACTTTAACCACTATAGGCTACCCGACCGCCCTTTGGCGCTAACTACAAGCACTTTCATAATCAGAATATTTTTTTTATAGTGTCCATACACATATCAGGACATATCTTGTCTCTCCTGTGGGCAACTGCTTAGTTCATAGGCAGAACTGTAATCAGTAGTATTGTTTAAAGTCAAATGTAAGGATTCACACCAGACGATGCCATATATACTACTAAAAAGAAGTTAACGGAAATTGTTCGTATTACAATAGTTAATCTGTCATGCCAAGACTTCTTTTGGCTAGGTACCTCACAGAGCTAGCCAGCAACATATGGCGGTGAGGAATAATAGTACTCGTTACCACATTATGAGGATAAATCTAATTAAAGAAACACATATACATGCGACATCAGCAACCACTGGCCGATGCCATCAGATCAGATCTTCACACTTCAGCTGCATCCCAGCGTTAGAACCTCGCACTAGTCCTGAAAGCCTTGCCAAACTGCAAAATAATTAGGGTATCACAAGAACTGGTAGAAATGTTCCATTTTTAAGGGTTTGGCTATATGTCATCCTTATCAGGACTAATGGGCTAAAAATGTTAGTTTCTACCGCTGCATCCTGATTTACAATTCAAATTATCATATATTATTTAATTCATCCCAGTCTAATGTCATCAGTCATAGCCGGATCTCCGGTTACACTGTTACGGCGACCGAGGTATAGTATGTCTCACAGTCCCTGAACAATATTATTGTCCCTTCCGCCCAGCCCTTTCTGTAATGCAAAAGCCCTAAATAAAACAAATCTAGATTTTCCTCAGGTTCTGAATCTCCCATCTTACTATTTAAATAAAAAATGTCAATCAAAATTACACATTTTCAGAAACTAAGCGCTAGTCTACTACCGAGGATTTATCGCCTTTTCCTAATAGGGTGAATTAACCAGCTTCTGTTGTCTGTCGAGACCGATTGAATGTTGTTTCAGTGAACACGACCCACGTCGTGTGGTTACAATGACTGTACACGATCCGCCAGGTACTACATTGCTACAACCACTCCACATTGTAGACCGTTATGACAAGTAAAGGGAAGGAATCCTGGATTGTCTTTGTCAACTCCGGGGTAGGATAGGTCTTCAGCAACCCATGCTTGCCGTAAAAGGCAAATGTGCTTGTCGTAACAGACGACTAACGGGATCGGGTGGTCAGGCTCGCTGACTTGGTTGATGCATGTCATCGTATCCCAATTAAGTAGATCGATGCTCATGATATCAATCACTGGACATCATTTACAGACCGCCGTCATATAGCTGGAATATTGCTGAGTGCGGCGTTAAACTACAAACAAACAAACTTCGTGAAGACAATCTTGATATGCCCGGCATACTGCCCCTGAAACCCCCGTGCTGAGGTGAACATGTACCATGTATACCGACACACACGATGTGCCACGATTCCTGCTATTCCAGCGAACGAGAACTGACTTCTCCAATGCCTAAAACGCAAAACACTCCTTCAAACAACCCGATCGATATATTATCAATTACTCTTTCAATGTAGGCGAAATATCGATCAAGTGAGTTATAAAGTCATTGTATGATATCTATTTTTACTGATCTATTTTGCCCCCTTACAGAGACACGTGTTGGTTTGATAACGGAGCGCTGCATCCTCGGCACGGCTTGTCCCAGAGACACCTGGTGTCAACACCGCTGTCAGGTGTCTCTCACAGGTGGATACAGTCGCCTACAGCACCACACTTCACGCTCACGCCCACCATTGTTTGGTGTAGCCAGAAACAAGCAGACACATTTATTTGGCAACAGTGTTACACATATAGTCGAAGACGTGACTCTGTCATGTTTTGTCCCCCATGAGACGTGTAAGAAAATAGCTATGTGTAAGATTGAGAAATGTATAGAATGGAATATAAAAAGATACGATTTTGTTTCCTTGGAAACAGCACACTCAGCACAATCTGTATGTTTGTTTTCATGTCAGAAATATGCGAAAGTACTGCCCCCGAATCCTTCCAATGATTGAATGATTATCTTCCACATGTATAAATGTTTTGCTCCCAGCAGGTCTAGTGCGAAGAATTCCACCTTGTGGGGGGCGGTCGGGTAGCCTAGTGGTTAAAGCGTTCGCTCGTCACGCTGAAGACTCGGGTTCGATTCCCGACATGGGTACAATGTGTGAAGCCAATTTCTGGTGTCCCCCGCCGTGATGTTGCTGGAATATTGCTAAAAGCGGCGTAAAACCATACTCACTCACTCCTCCTTGTGGTGGTGGTGGGTGGGAGGTTGAGGGTGAAGAGACTACCATGCTGTTGTTCGAATATTGATGTATTGCTACAGGTGTGTGGTGTTGTCAAAAATAGGCATTAAGTAATACTAATTATTTCAGTGCCAGCTGAAGATAAAACTGGAATGTTAATTACTTCTATAAGTCGTCTCAGTAAGTTTATGTTTCAGCATATCTAAATATATAAATTTAGTTTCGAGAATGCAACGCTTAAAGTTTCACTAAGTGTTGTAAGACATGGGGACATTGTTGTTGTTTGTTGTTGTTTGTTGTTGTTTGTTATTGTTTAACGCGACACTGCAGCTATGTGACGGCGGTCTGTAAATATTCGAGTCTGTACCAGACAATCCAGTGATTGACATCATGAGCATCGATCTACGCAATTGGGATACGATGACACGCACCAACTAAGTCAGCGAACCTGACCACCTGATCCCGTTCGTCGCCTCTTACGACAAGCATAGTAGCATTTTACGGCAAGAATGGGTTGCTGAAGGCCTATTCTATCCCGGATCTTCACGGGCCCAACGAGAGTTGACATGGATTGCAACTTCTATACTGCTGCTTGATGAAGGCCCCACCGTCTGCACAGACACGTCGCATTGAACCAATAAAGAATGTGTTTGTCTTCGATAATACTACAGCCTCTAAAAACTGGAAGGTTTTAGTTCCAGCACTTCTGTGGTCACAGATCTATAGAACATCACTTGGTATTTGACCCGTTAAGATCCGGGTACAGAATACGTCTTCAGCAACCCATGCTTGTCGTAAGAGGTGACTATCGGATCGAGTGGTCAGGCTCACTGACTTGGTTGATGCATGTCATTGTCTCCCAATTGCGTAGATCGATGCTCATACGTCAATCTCTGGACTGTCTGGTCCAGACTCGATTATTTACAGACTGCCGTCATATAGAATTTTGCTGAGTGCGGCGTTAAACAACAAACAAAAAAAACAAATAAACAAACACTGGGTACTAGTAGAGTGTACAAGTCATACTTCAACTTCACATGATACTACTTTTTTACTACAAATCACTGAACTGCATCATACAAACACCAATACTCAATATTGAAGTAACTGATGACGAATGACCTGTATACTATTAAGTGTGCCTCTTGAAGTGACTGCCAATGACAAAAGAGGTTTAAAGTACAGTTAAAGGAAACAAGTACAGTTAAAGGAAACAAGTACAGTTAAAGGAAACAAGTACAGTTAAAGGAAACAGGCTGTTCACAAATACACAACATAATCTTTGGTGTATCAGATAGCACTGATATAGGGCATATTTAAAACATCTAGCTCTAGCTTACCGCGACTTTGATAATTGAGGAAACGAGGAAACAAGTATATGAAGCATTGACGATTTTCTTTAGATGTTACAACTTGAAACATATTCAGAATATCGGGATATGATGAGTCGACTTCATAACTCAGGTATTGCTTTCAGTAAAACTCTCCGGGGGTCTTTACGCCGTCATCCTTTACAACAAACTCGTTAACGTCACGTGCGGGAATAATTAATTCCAAAAAGAACGCGTAATGAGGCGTTCTTTAAATACATACATGGCTATTTCCATAGGCCCACGTGTTTCCCTTGCAATGGTCTTGTCTATTTCTGGTGTCGGGATCAGGTCAATCTGGGCTTCAGCTTTGCAGTTTGTTTGACTGCGTCGTTAAAGAACAATAGATAGAAGCCACACAGAGATCAAGCCGACTGACATATCCACGGGAATGTCGGAGTTACCTCGACAAACTCGGACAAGAAACGTCTCCGACTACAAAAGCTGTTTTGTTGGTGGTATCGATTTTCTTGCAGTGAGAAGCCACAGCAAACATCCGAATGTGCTAACGGCTTACAGAGTCGGGGGGTCGGGAAGTGGGAAGATGGGAGACCCACGGGTCAGACTGACCCAGATCTTCAGTCGGTGACCGCAGGTGGAAGCACAAGCCACGCTTCATCATTGTAGGTTATCCCTCATCAGGGCCCATGTTACTCCCAACGTGGCCCAGAATAGGTATAAAAAAGCCTCATTTATCAGAAAAGTAGCACTATGCCCTTGTGATATAGAAATGTAGTTAAAAGTGTGAAACACGTCATAAATCGTTAAGTTAATTAAAACTTAATGTCATTGTATCGGCACGTGCGTGATGACATGTCATAGATTAGTGTTGCCTGCGTATAATTAATAACTTATAATTTCATACATCCTTTCAATGTATTTGTAAAAGTTTGAAAGTGTTCTTGTTGAAAATGTTTGAGTACCAGTTGTTTACTGAACAAGATAAAAAATATGTGTACAAAATATTTTGGTAAAAGAATAATTGCATCAACACCGGACATTAACACACACCTAATGTCATACACCGCATGAGTTCTGATTCATTCTGAGATGGTTGGTTGATTAGTTTGTTGTTTAACACCGCACACAACAATATTCCAGCTATATAACGGCGGTCTGTAAATAATCGAGTCTAGACCAGACAATCCAGTGATTAATATCATGAGCATCGATCCACACAATTGGGATCGATGACATGCATCAACCAAGTCAACGAGCCTGACCACCCGATCCCATTAGTCGCCGCTTATGACAAGCATACTCGTCTTTTACGACACGCGTCTCATTCTGGGTACAGACCAATAAAACCTCTCTGTCACAGGGAACATCAAACGGGATATTTTGTTAAACATTCTCCTATTTGTAACGTACGAAGCAGTTCACTCTTTCCGCTAAATGAGAAATCGTCATGAACAAGACAGCAAAAGAGCAGTTGACTAACACTTACAAATACACGCGGAGCCCTGAACATTGTTTTATTCTGCAGTGAATGAATGAGTGAGTGAGTTTGATTTCATCTAAGTGCAATAACCTTGAATACGAGGTTAAACTCCGTGTCATCTCACCTCTGCATTACATTGGATACATTTCTGCTAAAGTCGCGTTGATAAACCTACTCGAAGTACTTATGACAAGGTGTAAACAACCACTTCTTTTTATTTTGTATACACAGCGTGCAGGGCAACCTCTTGCGCCTCCATTAGAAGAATGACAGGGTGGAGATCTTGACATGCCGTATATATACATACAAATGAAACCATACAGTATATATACATACAAATGAAACCATACCGTTATTATACATACAAATGAAACAATACCGTATATATACATACAAATGAAACAATACCGTATATATACATACAAATGAAACCATACCGTATATATACATACAAATGAAACCATACCGTATATATACATACAAATGAAACAATACCGTATATATACATACAAATGAAACCATACCGTATATATACATACAAATGAAACCATACCGTATATATACATACAAATGAAACAATACCGTATATATACATACACATGAAACAATACCGTATATATACATACAAATGAAACCATACAGTATATATACATACAAATGAAACCATACCGTTATTATACATACAAATGAAACAATACCGTTATTATACATTCAAATGAAACAATACCGTATGTATACATACAAATGAAACCATACCGTATATATACATACAAATGAAGCCATACAGTATATATATACATACAAATGAAACCATACCGTATATATACATACAAATGAAACAATACCGTATATATACATACAAATGAAGCCATACAGTATATATATACATACAAATGAAACCATACCGTATATATACATACAAATGAAACAATACCGTATATGTACATACAAATGAAACCATACCGTATATATACATACAAATGAAACAATACCGTATATATACATACAAATGAAACCATACAGTATATATACATACAAATGAAACAATACCGTATATATACATACAAATGAAACCATACAGTATATATACATACAAATGAAACAATACCGTATATATACATACAAATGAAACCATACCGTATATATACATACAAATGAAACAATACCGTATATATACATACAAATGAAACCATACAGTATATATACATACAAATGAAACAATACCGTATATATACATACAAATGAAACCAGTTATTATGAGATGCGGGGCGGTCGGGTGGCCTAGTGGTTAAAGCGTTCGCTCGTCACGCGGAAGACCCGGGTTCGATTCCCGACATGGGTACAATGTGTGAAGCCCATTTCTGGTGTCCCCCGCCGTGATATTGCTGGAATATTGCTAAAAGCGGCGTAAAACCATACTTACTCACTCACTATTATGAGATGCATGCAAGTGAAGCCAGTTGTGATAGATTGTACCCAGTCAACATTACCAAAAATGATTTGGTTTGAAAAGCGCGGACTGCACGTGCACTGCGCTTTTATACTGCTTACGGGAAACAGCAGGATGGAGAAATCCGAAACACGAAGATTACCGGAACGACACGAACGACTGAAAGGCACGGTCGTCGGTAATTGGGAATAATGCCATAAAGTATAATTTAACTATTGCACGAAGCAGCTGTAAAATCAGTAACACGCTTCCTCGGATGAACTAAGGGAGGTAACTTTGTTTTATCGCGCTTTTGTTATGCTTAAATTCAAATCATTCACAAATGCATACTCAACGATCAATGAGACAGTCGAGAAAGGCCGATTAAGTCGAATACACTTTGAGAGAATCGAGGTAATGCCTCCCCATCAATTGTTGTCGCGTTTCGTACATTGAGTAAGTAACGTGGGTTGGTCATAACAAATACATAAACACCATGTCTGTATTTCAAGATTTTCTCAGATATTCTTAAAATCATCAACATATTTAGCCAAAGGCAAAGAATCAGACGTACATATTTCACAAAGATTATTTTTTTATATCAGCTTTCTCAGATATATTATATATCAGACTGGTGAGAGATGTGGTTAAACTGACAGTACTGCACCCTCGATTATCCAGTGTATCATATCGCCCTGCTATGGGGATAAATACCAAATATTTACATTGAAAATAAGAATGCATAATCGAGGATGACTAGACGTACGTAGGCACCTGTGTCGACAACACGGCGCCCGTGCCCGTGTGTCCGATGTTGCCCGGATCCACTCGGCTTGTTCCGTGACCAATAGATTTAAGATATTACCTCACACAGCAATGGCCGCGTGGTTCGGATACCGACCGACCCCTCCATATATCCTCCGTAGTAGATGGCACATGATGGCAGTTTTGGGGACATATTCATTTTTTTAAAGTATACAATGTGATACCGAGTAACGTTTAGATAATTACCACGACTATACCAACAAATAATGTCGTGTACTGTGATAGTCACGGGAAATAGTGAAACTAGTGAAAACAGTTCCCATATGGATTCCTCCCAATGCTGGTGGATATGACTTAGGCACTGACCCTGTTCTCCACTACCCTGTGTTAGCAGCGAGAAGATGTTATCCAGTGTTAGCAGCGAGAAGATGTTATCCAGTGTTAGCAGCGAGAAGATGTTATTCAGTGTTAGCAGCGAGAAGATGTTATCCAGTGTTAGTAGCGAGAAGATGTGATCCAGTGTTAGCAGCGAGAAGATGTTATACAGTGTTAGTAGGAAGAGAAATGCGGACCGGGTGTCGGTATAGAGAGATAATCATCTCATTGCATTGGTTTTGATTAAAATATGGTGATACAGTTGTTAATCAGGGAATTAATCAAACACGATGGGCACGCAGCTGTGACGCAAGACGCCGTGGTCAGTACGACGTGGTCAGTACGGGGTTGATACTTACTGGACGTTGACCGCGTGGACACACGGTGAGTACATACAGAAGATATGCAGAACCATTCTATCAAACGTAAATATCTTTACTTTTCTCTATGTGTAGGACAAAGCACGTCCGAGAGTTTTAATGATATTTAAAACCGCATCTGTGGGATAAAGGTTTTAAATATCTAGCAAACCGGGGGAAGAGTTTTGTCTAAATCATAAACAGAAAAAAAACCTTAAAACAACGTTTATCAACATGTTTATGTTTCAAAATACTTTCCACGAACGTAAACAGCAAATATCTGTTGCTGGCGTACTGGGCTACAGATACGAAACTTTCATGTTCGATCCTCGGGAATATAAAGAAAACATTTGTCATTAGATTTTATGTTTTATTACATTGTGTTAAAATGCAAAAGTGTAGGACAAAGCACGTCCGAGGGTTTTAATGATATTTAAAACCCGCATCTGTGGGATAAAGGTTTTAAATATCATACCAACCCGGGGGAAGTGTTTTGTCTAACTTATAAATAGAAAAAAAACCTTAAAACAACGTTTATTAACATTTTTATGTTTCAAAATACTTTCCACGAACGTAAAATATCCGTTGCTGGCGTACTGGGCTACAGATACGAAACTTTCGTGTTCGATCCTCGGTAGTATAAAGAAAATATTTGTTATTAGATTTTACGTTTATTACATTGTGTTAAAATGCAAAATAAATTTCTATATAACAATGTCAATGGAAGTTGTACTAATAAAGTGCCGGAATATCATATTAAATCCCAGGGGTATTAATTAGAAGATAAATACTATGTGTGTGTCTATTTCCGGGATTTTATCGAGTATTTGCATCTTGGAAATTCATCTCGAGACCCGAAAGCGTTAGCTTGAGGGGCTCGAATGAAAATTTCAAAAAGATGTATAAGAACCAGATTTCAGTTGGAACTATATTGGCTACTGTCCGACTGACACATCACTTACCCTGTGACGTAATAAATATTAATGCGCGCATTCCAGGAAAACTCGCAATGTGTCGGTAATGTTTGTAAGAAAGGGAAAGCGATTTTAAAGCACAGAATTAAAGAATGACATTATATGATAAAGAGGTTATCACGAATGTGTGTTTGGGGATGGTAAATATCCTGTATTAGGAATAAACACTATGTATTTAGCTCGCCAAGGCTTGCTAAATACAATGTTTATTCCTAATGCTCGCCAAGGCTCGCTAAATACAATGTTTATTCCTAATGCAGGATATTTACCATCCCAAAACACACTCGCGTGATAACCTCTATATACCTATTTATGAGATTTAACCACACTGGTGAACAATACGATGACGTCACTGGAGGTTAACAAGTTTTCACATTGGTCATACTCAGAAGCTTTAATCTCCCCCGTGCGTCTTTGCTAAATTGATTTCCTTACTTTGATAATAACTAATGTCATCTTTCTCACGAGCATCTGGGCCATTCTAACTGACATATGGCCCCTACATAAAGTACGCGCGTATGTATATCAGCAACAATCAATCAGAACGTTTTGTGACGGACATTGTTTTTCATCCATTGTTCATTGGATCCATTGGGGCGGTCGGGTAGCCTAGTGGTTAAAGCGTTTGCTCGTCACGCCGAAGACCCTGGTTCGATTCCAGACATGGGTACAAAGTGTGAAGCCCCCGCCGTGATATTGCTGGAATTTTGCTAAAAGCGGCGTAAAGCCATACTGACTCACTCATCCATTGTTAATGTGCGTGAATGTCACAGTTAGAAATATAACTTGTATGAATAATAATGATATGGACATATGTATAACTAGCAGGTATGTACTAACCACATTTGCCAGTAACTCGGGCTTGAGGCCCCTTGTACTGAAGGCCATATATATGTATATTGCCATCAGGAATCTGAATCCGAAATCAATATCTACAATATCTATATTACCTCCAAGTACGATGAAATATTTCACAGTATTTAACATTAAAATTATTAATCATTTAAATATTTAAACTTTCAGTCCCTCAAAAAGATGCTACTGAGAAAAAGATTTTACTTCAAGCTGGGATTTGCCATTTGTGTTCTAACGATCCTGAAACTACTCGCGGACATTGTGTCGCCACATGTGAGCAGACAGACGCTCACAGACAGGCAGGCAGAACCGAACCGCACGCTTACAGTTGAACTACCCGTGGACTGTCTTGAGTCCAACATCTGTCCTATGTCCATTCGAGACGGTCACGTGATTTATACATACACGCGGCTCTATGACTTCTACGACCAGTTAAACCAGCGTGTCAACTACAAGGTCAACGTCACCAACGACCACGACGTTGTTCCCAGAATTGTTCATCTAGTGTGGATTAATGAAAAAGGCGTAGAATTTCAATTTTTCCAGCTGCTATCTATGATGGCTATTCAACGTCACATCCGGCCACTGCGGATATACTTCTGGCACAATAACCTCCCCACTGGTCATTACTGGCGTCAAGCTGTGACGAGCGTTAACAACTTGTTTTTTGTTTACAGGAAGCGAATCGCTCATTTATATGGCCATATAATTCTGCGAGGAATTCATGTTTCAGATGTCATTCGTATGGAAGCTTTGATGGAATATGGCGGCATGTATTTTGACTTTGACTCAATCGTGGTAAACCCTGTCGACCCTCTGTTGAAGTATGACGTCGTTATGGGACACGAGGAGTGGTACGTTTTGGCTAACGGCATGATGTTCTGTAAACCATGGTCGGATTTCTTCCGTATCTGGTACCCTCGATACGCCACCTTCACAAACGACTTCCAGACTCACTCCAACATCATCCCCAACATCATCTCCCTCCGCAGACCTAACCTCATCCACATCGAGGAGACGTCCTTGTGTAAGCCCAACTACAAGATGCGCGAGTACCTGTTTGAAGAAGGCAAACTGTGGAACTGGAGGAGGGACAACTACGTCATACACCTCTACGTCCTCGCATACGGCCACGCCGGCTACGACGACATGACCCCAGAGAACATCAAGTACATGAACACTACCATTGGGGAAGTAACGCGCTACATCTACTACGGGGACAGTAAACTGTGGGGGATCAGGCCTCTACCCATGAAGAAAAACTCACCCTAGTTACAGTCTCTTCTCCTTTCCCAAATGCCAAGCGTATAACTCATTGCTTATGTTCCAGTGTATTGTTCACATTTACCCTAGCACCTGGTGTCATCACTAGTTAGTGATTCATAAACACATGTTCGAGAGAACCCGGTGTCATCACTAGTTAGTGATTCATAAACACATGTTCGAAAACACCCGGTGTCATCACTATCTAGTAGTGATTCATAAACACATGTTCGAGAGAACCCGGTGTCATCACTATCTAGTAGTGATTCATAAACACATGTTCGAGAACACCCGGTGTCATCACTATCTAGTAGTGATTCATAAACACATGTTCGAGAACACCGGGTGTCATCACTATCTAGTAGTGATTCATAAACACATGTTCGAGAACGCCCGGTGTCATCACTATCTAGTAGTGATTCATAAACACATGTTCGAGAACACCCGGTGTCATCACTATCCAGTAGTGATTCATAAACACATGTTCGAGAACACCCGGAATCATCAATAGTAAGTGATTCATAATAAAGACATACTTATGATGTATTTGGAATCGTGCAATGGATTTTGCAGTACTGTCAGTTTAACTACGACCCCCGCCCCCCCCCCCCT
Source organism: Haliotis cracherodii (assembly GCF_022045235.1). Taxonomy (NCBI): domain Eukaryota; kingdom Metazoa; phylum Mollusca; class Gastropoda; order Lepetellida; family Haliotidae; genus Haliotis; species Haliotis cracherodii. The sequence continues at coordinate 71,194,148 of NW_027266297.1, forward strand.
CCCCATGACCGTGTATTCTTTATACATTCAATGTTTAAACGGTTACTAGATGCATTTAATCAATTTAATCATGTACTGTGATCATATATACCAGATATTCGACACTGATATAAAATTGTTAGCATAAGAAATCAAATCGTTGTGTTTTGTTTGTTTGTTGTTTAACGCCACACTCAGCAACATTCCAGCAATTTGACGGAGGTCTGTATATAATCGAGTCTGGACGAGATAACCCAGGGATTGACATCATGAGCATCGATCCTAACAATTAGGATACGATGCTTCAGCCAAGTCAGGAGCCTGACGACCTGATCCCGTTAGTCTCCCACACGACAAGCATAGTCGCCTTTTACGGCAAGAATGGGTCGCTGAAGACCTATCCACCCCGGATCTTCACGGGTCTAAATCATTGTGAGACCATTTTAAACAGTTCAAAAGTGAGGCACTTTTTGTGTGGTGCACTGTGAGTGAAACACACTGTACATTCATGCAACCCGATAATAAGGAAAACGCCAACATCGAGTAACAAAACTACATTTATTTGTAAATGTGTTGACACCATGTACATACATACATACATACATACATACATACATACATACGTACATGGTCACAGAAAAATTAAACAACCACCTGAACAGCTAAAATACAGCCAACAGGTACATGCCCAAACTTTTCAAACTGCATGTGTCCCTGGTTCAAATGCCTCTGGTTTATGTGCCCCTGGTTCATGTGTCCCTTGTTCATGTGTCCCTGGTTCATGTGCTCCTTGTTCATGTGTCCCTTGTTCATGTGCCCCTTGTTCATGTGCCCCTTGTTCATGTGCCCCTTGTTCATGTGCTCCTTGTTCATGTGTCCCTTGTTCATGTGTCCCTTGTTCATGTGCTCCTTGTTCATGTGCCCCTTGTTCATGTGTCCCTTGTTCATGTGTCCCTTGTTCATGTGTCCCTTGTTCATGTGTCCCTTGTTCATGTGCCCCTTGTTCATGTGTCCCTTGTTCATGTGCTCCTTGTTCATGTGCCCCTTGTTCATGTGTCCCTTGTTCATGTGCCCCTTGTTCATGTGTCCCTTGTTCATGTGCTCCTTGTTCATGTGCCTCTGGTTCATGTGCTCCTGGTTCATGTGCTCCTGGTTCATGTGTCCCTGGTTCATGTGCCCCTTGTTCATGTGTCCCTGGTTCATGTGTCCCTTGTTCATGTGCTCCTGGTTCATGTGCTCCTGGTTCATGTGCCCCTTGTTCATGTGCCCCTGGTTCATGTGCCCCTTGTTCATGTGTCCCTTGTTCATGTGCCCCTGGTTTATGTGCCCCTTGTTCATGTGTCCCTTGTTCATGTGTCCCTTGTTCATGTGTCCCTGGTTCATGTGCTCCTTGTTCATGTGTCCCTTGTTCATGTGCCCCTGGTTTATGTGCCCCTTGTTCATGTGTCCCTTGTTCATGTGTCCCTTGTTCATGTGCCCCTTGTTCATGTGTCCCTTGTTCATGTGCTCCTTGTTCATGTGCCCCTTGTTCATGTGTCCCTTGTTCATGTGCTCCTTGTTCATGTGCTCCTTGTTCATGTGTCCCTTGTTCATGTGTCCCTGGTTCATGTGTCCCTTGTTCATGTGTCCCTTGTTCATGTGTCCCTTGTTCATGTGTCCCTTGTTCATGTGCTCCTTGTTCATGTGTCCCTTGTTCATGTGTCCCTTGTTCATGTGCTCCTTGTTCATGTGTCCCTTGTTCATGTGTCCCTTGTTCATGTGTCCCTGGTTCATGTGCTCCTTGTTCATGTGCCCCTTGTTCATGTGTCCCTTGTTCATGTGCTCCTTGTTCATGTGCCCCTGGTTCATGTGCTCCTGGTTCATGTGCTCCTGGTTCATGTGTCCCTGGTTCATGTGCCCCTTGTTCATGTGTCCCTGGTTCATGTGTCCCTTGTTCATGTGCTCCTGGTTGATGTGCTCCTGGTTCATGTGCCCCTTGTTCATGTGCCCCTGGTTCATGTGTCCCTGGTTCATTTGCCCCTTGTTCATGTGCCCCTTGTTCATGTGCCCCTGGTTTATGTGCCCCGTGGTATTGCATCAAGATGAAGACGCTGACAATATGGCCAGCATGAGTCACAGTTCGTCTGACAGATGGGGTGACCCGGGCCAGCCTCTCTCCAACAGGATCTCAGACTTGCGCACAACCATGTCGACATCGCGCTTGGACGACGGTGCCACGTTCTTGAAGGGGTTGGCAGGATCAAGTAGAAACGGCGTCTTACTGTTATAAACAACGCACATTATTAAATCACAAACATAAAATCATACCGATGAAAATGCGATGATAGTGAGGGTGTATCATCATGGGTAAGCGGTGCAGCTATTGCTTGTCACATCTGCATAATTATATGGGAGTTTAGTCAGGCAGCTGTAACAGGATCCGCTGAACGTGTGTTCACCAAACCCGTGCTAACTGGCTTCACCTAAGTGGTAAACGTCTAGGAACAACATCACAGGCGACCCGTGAAGATCCTTGGTAGAATAGATCTTTAGCAACCCATGCTTGCCGTAAAAGATGACTATTCTTGTCGTAAGAGGCGACTAACGGGATCGGGTGGTCAGGCTCGCTGACTTGGTTGATGCATGGCATCGTATCCCAATTGTGTAGATCTATGATCATGATATCAATTACTGGGTTGTCTGGTCCAGACTTGTATTATGTACAGACCGCAATCATATAGCTGGAATATGACTGAGTGTGGCGTTAAACAACAAACCAACACACAAATACATCACAGTCTAATTGTGCGTGCGTGCGTGCGTGCGTGCGTGCGTGCATGCGCGTGTGTGTGTGTGTGTGTGTGTGTGGATGACAACACTATCGTAGGATGTGTACATGTGAAGCGGTATCTTTTTGTAGAATTTGTAGGATTATTTTCACCTGAAACTGAGTTATGTCACTTACATATTTGGGACGTAGACCATGTAGTTGTAGTTGTCGCTGAAGGCGATCGCCATCTTTCCCAGCTGTGCGAGTTGTTTGAGGGTCTGGTACAGATAGGCCTCCGTGTCGATGTCCTCCTGCTTGCCATCCTCCCTCCACTGTCGGACCAGCAGCAGCTCCAGGAAGTAGGACCTCAGTGGAACGTCCTCAACCTTACACAGACATAGCAATACTCTATCAGTGGACGTCTTCAACAATACATAGACACAGCAAGACTCTATCTGTGGACGTCGTCAACCTTACACAGACATAGGAAGACTCTATCAGTGGACGTCGTCAACCTTACACAGACATAGGAAGACTCTATCAGTGGACGTCTTCAACCTTACACAGGCATAGGAAGACTCTATCAGTGGAACGTCCTCAACCTTACACAGACATAGCAATACTCTATCAGTGGACGTCTTCAACCTTACACAGACACAGGAAGACTCTATCAGTGGACGTCGTCAACCTTACACAGACATAGCAATACTCTATCAGTGGACGTCTTCAACCTTACACAGACACAGGAAGACTCTATCAGTGGACGTCGTCAACCTTACACAGACATAGCAAGACTCTATCAGTGGACGTCGTCAACCTTACACAGACATAGGAAGACTCTATCAGTGGACGTCTTCAACCTTACACAGGCATAGGAAGACTCTATCAGTGGAACGTCCTCAACCTTACACAGACATAGCAATACCCTATCAGTGGACGTCTTCAACCTTACACAGACATAGGAAGACTCTATCAGTGGACGTCCTCAACCTTACACAGACATAGGAAGACTCTATCAGTGGACGTCGTCAACCTTACACAGACATAGGAAGACTCTATCAGTGGACGTCTTCAACCTTACACAGGCATAGGAAGACTCTATCAGTGGAACGTCCTCAACCTTACACAGACATAGCAATACTCTATCAGTGGACGTCTTCAACCTTACACAGACACAGGAAGACTCTATCAGTGGACGTCGTCAACCTTACACAGACATAGCAATACTCTATCAGTGGACGTCTTCAACCTTACACAGGCATAGGAAGACTCTATCAGTGGAACGTCCTCAACCTTACACAGACATAGCAATACTCTATCAGTGGACGTCTTCAACCTTACACAGACACAGGAAGACTCTATCAGTGGACGTCGTCAACCTTACACAGACATAGCAATACTCTATCAGTGGACGTCTTCAACCTTACACAGACACAGGAAGACTCTATCAGTGGACGTCGTCAACCTTACACAGACATAGCAAGACTCTATCAGTGGACGTCGTCAACCTTACACAGACATAGGAAGACTCTATCAGTGGACGTCTTCAACCTTACACAGGCATAGGAAGACTCTATCAGTGGAACGTCCTCAACCTTACACAGACATAGCAATACCCTATCAGTGGACGTCTTCAACCTTACACAGACATAGGAAGACTCTATCAGTGGACGTCCTCAACCTTACACAGACATAGGAAGACTCTATCAGTGGACGTCGTCAACCTTACACAGACATAGGAAGACTCTATCAGTGGACGTCTTCAACCTTACACAGGCATAGGAAGACTCTATCAGTGGAACGTCCTCAACCTTACACAGACATAGCAATACTCTATCAGTGGACGTCTTCAACCTTACACAGACACAGGAAGACTCTATCAGTGGACGTCGTCAACCTTACACAGACATAGCAATACTCTATCAGTGGACGTCTTCAACCTTACACAGACACAGGAAGACTCTATCAGTGGACGTCGTCAACCTTACACAGACATAGCAAGACTCTATCAGTGGACGTCGTCAACCTTACACAGACATAGGAAGACTCTATCAGTGGACGTCTTCAACCTTACACAGGCATAGGAAGACTCTATCAGTGGAACGTCCTCAACCTTACACAGACATAGCAATACCCTATCAGTGGACGTCTTCAACCTTACACAGACATAGGAAGACTCTATCAGTGGACGTCCCCAACCTTACACAGACATAGGAAGACTCTATCAGTGGACGTCGTCAACCTTACACAGACATAGGAAGACTCTATCAGTGGACGTCTTCAACCTTACACAGGCATAGGAAGACTCTATCAGTGGAACGTCCTCAACCTTACACAGACATAGCAATACACTATCAGTGGACGTCTTCAACCTTACACAGACATAGGAAGACTCTATCAGTGGAACGTCTCCAACCTTACACAGACATAGGAAGACTCTATCAGTGGAACGTCCTCAACCTTACACAGACATAGCAATACTCTATCAGTGGACGTCTTCAACCTTACACAGACATAGGAAGACTCTATCAGTGGACGTCTTCAACCTTACACAGGCACAGGAAGACACTATCAGTGGAACGTCCTCAACCTTACACAGACATAGCAATACTCTATCAGTGGACGTCTTCAACCTTACACAGGAATAGGAAGACTCTATCAGTGGACGTCTTCAACCTTACACAGACATAGGAAGACTCTATCAGTGGACGTCCTCAACCCTCCACAAACATAGGAAGACTCTATCAGTGGACGTCTTCAACCTTACACAGACATAGCAAGACTATATCAGTGGACGTCGTCAACCTTACACAAACATAGGAAGACTCTATCAGTGGACGTCTTCAACCTTACACAGACATAGCAAGACTATATCAGTGGACGTCGTTAATCTTACACAAACATAGGAAGACTCTATCAGTGGACGTCGTCAACCTTACACAAACATAGGAAGACTCTATCAGTGGACGTTGTCAACCTTACACAAACATAGGAAGACTCTATCAGTGGACGTCTTCAACCTTACACAGACATAGCAAGACTCTATCAGTGGACGTTTTCAACCTTACACAGACATAGCATGACTCTATCAGTGGACGTCTTCAACTTTACACAGACATAGCAAGACTCTATTAGTGGACGTTTTCAACCTTACACAGACATGGCAAGACTCTATCAGTGGACGTTTTCATCCTTACACAGATATAGGAAGACTCTATCAGTGTGTTGTCCTCAACCTTACACAAACATAGGAAGACTCTATCAGTGGACGCCGTCAACCCTACACAGACATAGCAAGACTCTATCAGTGGACGTCGTCAACCCTACACAGATATAGCAAGACTCTATCAGTGGACGTCCTTAACCTTTCGTCCTTGTCTTCAACAATACACAGACATAGAACGACTCTATCAGTGTGTTGTCCTCAACCTTACACAAACATAGGAAGACTCTATCAGTGGACGTCCTCAACCTTACACAGACATAGCATGACTCCATCAGTGGACGTTTTCAACTTTACACAGACATAGCAAGACTCTATCAGTGGACGTTTTCAACCTTACACAGACATGGCAAGACTCTATCAGTGGACGTTTTCAACCTTACACAGACATAGGAAGACTCTATCAGTGGACGTCGTCAGCCTTACACAGACATAGGAAGACTATCAGTGGACGTCGTCAACCTTACACAGACATAGGAAGACTATATCAGTGGACGTCGTCAACCTTACACAAACATAGGAAGACTCTATCAGTGGACGTCTTCAACCTTACACAGACATAGCAAGACTATATCAGTGGACGTCTTCAATCTTACACAAACATAGGAAGACTCTATCAGTGGACGTCGTCAACCTTACACAAACATAGGAAGACTTTATCAGTGGACGTTGTCAACCTTACACAAACATAGGAAGACTCTATCAGTGGACGTTTTCAACCTTACACAGACATAGCAAGACTCTATCAGTGGACGTTTTCAACCTTACACAGACATAGCATGACTCTATCAGTGGACGTCCTCAACTTTACACAGACATAGCAAGACTCTATCAGTGGACGTTTTCAACCTTACACAGACATGGCAAGACTCTATCAGTGGACGTTTTCAACCTTACACAGACATAGGAAGACTCTATCAGTGGACGTCGTCAACTTTACACAGACATAGGAAGACTCTATCAGTGGACGTCGTCAACCTTACACAGACATAAAAAGACTCTATCAGTGGAACGTCCTCAACCTTACACAGACATAGCAATACACTATCAGTGGACGTCTTCAACCTTACACAGACATAGGAAGACTCTATCAGTGGAACGTCCTCAACCTTACACAGACATAGCAATACTCTATCAGTGGACGTCTTCAACCTTACACAGACATAGCAATACTCTATCAGTGGACGTCTTCAACCTTACACAGACATAGGAAGACTCTATCAGTGGAACGTCCTCAACCTTACACAGACATAGCAATACTCTATCAGTGGACGTCTTCAACCTTACACAGACATAGGAAGACTCTATCAGTGGACGTCTTCAACCTTACACAGGAATAGGAAGACTCTATCAGTGGACGTCTTCAACCTTACACAGACATAGGAAAACTCTATCAGTGGAACGTCCTCAACCTTACACAGAGACAGCAAGACTCTATCAGTGGACGTCGTCAACAATACATAGACACAGCAAGACTCTATCTGTGGACGTCGTCAACCTTACACAGACATAGGAAGACTCTATCAGTGGACGTCTTCAACCTTACACAGGCATAGGAAAATTCTATCAGTGGACGTCCACAACCTCACACAAACATAGCAAGACTCTATCAGTGGACGTCCTCAACAATAAACAAACATAGCAAGACTCTAGCAGTGGACGTCCTTAACCTTACGTCCTTGTCTTCAACAATACACAGACATAGAAAGACTCTATCAGTGGACGTCCTTAGCCTGACATAAAAGCAATACTCAATCAGTGGACGTCCTCAACAAACACAGACATAGCAAGACTCTATCAGTGGACGTTCTCAACCTCACACAGACATAGCAAGACTCTATCAGTGGACGTCCTCAACCCTACACAAACATAGGAAGACTCTATCAGTGGACGTCTTCAACCTTACACAGACATAGCAAGACTATATCAGTGGACGTCTTCAACCTTACACAAACATAGGAAGACTCTATCAGTGGACGTTGTCAACCTTACACAGACATAGCAAGACTCTATCAGTGGACGTTTTCAACCTTACACAGACATAGCAAGACTCTATCAGTGGACGTCCTCAACTTTACACAGACATAGGAAGACTCTATCAGTGGACGTTTTCAACCTTACACAGACATGGCAAGACTCTATCAGTGGACGTTTTCAACCTTACACAGACATAGGAAGACTCTATCAGTGTGTTGTCCTCAACCTTACACAAACATAGGAAGACTCTATCAGTGGACGTCGTCAACCCTTCACAGACATAGCAAGACTCTATCAGTGGACGTCCTTAACCTTTCGTCCTTGTCTTCAACAATACACAGACATAGCAATACCCTATCAGTGGACGTCTTCAACCTTACACAGACATAGGAAGACTCTATCAGTGGACGTCCCCAACCTTACACAGACATAGGAAGACTCTATCAGTGGACGTCGTCAACCTTACACAGACATAGGAAGACTCTATCAGTGGACGTCTTCAACCTTACACAGGCATAGGAAGACTCTATCAGTGGAACGTCCTCAACCTTACACAGACATAGCAATACACTATCAGTGGACGTCTTCAACCTTACACAGACATAGGAAGACTCTATCAGTGGAACGTCTCCAACCTTACACAGACATAGGAAGACTCTATCAGTGGAACGTCCTCAACCTTACACAGACATAGCAATACTCTATCAGTGGACGTCTTCAACCTTACACAGACATAGGAAGACTCTATCAGTGGACGTCTTCAACCTTACACAGGCACAGGAAGACACTATCAGTGGAACGTCCTCAACCTTACACAGACATAGCAATACTCTATCAGTGGACGTCTTCAACCTTACACAGGAATAGGAAGACTCTATCAGTGGACGTCTTCAACCTTACACAGACATAGGAAGACTCTATCAGTGGACGTCCTCAACCCTCCACAAACATAGGAAGACTCTATCAGTGGACGTCTTCAACCTTACACAGACATAGCAAGACTATATCAGTGGACGTCGTCAACCTTACACAAACATAGGAAGACTCTATCAGTGGACGTCTTCAACCTTACACAGACATAGCAAGACTATATCAGTGGACGTCGTTAATCTTACACAAACATAGGAAGACTCTATCAGTGGACGTCGTCAACCTTACACAAACATAGGAAGACTCTATCAGTGGACGTTGTCAACCTTACACAAACATAGTAAGACTCTATCAGTGGACGTTTTCAACCTTACACAGACATAGCAAGACTCTATCAGTGGACGTTTTCAACCTTACACAGACATAGCATGACTCTATCAGTGGACGTCTTCAACTTTACACAGACATAGCAAGACTCTATTAGTGGACGTTTTCAACCTTACACAGACATGGCAAGACTCTATCAGTGGACGTTTTCATCCTTACACAGATATAGGAAGACTCTATCAGTGTGTTGTCCTCAACCTTACACAAACATAGGAAGACTCTATCAGTGGACGCCGTCAACCCTACACAGACATAGCAAGACTCTATCAGTGGACGTCGTCAACCCTACACAGATATAGCAAGACTCTATCAGTGGACGTCCTTAACCTTTCGTCCTTGTCTTCAACAATACACAGACATAGAACGACTCTATCAGTGTGTTGTCCTCAACCTTACACAAACATAGGAAGACTCTATCAGTGGACGTCCTCAACCTTACACAGACATAGCATGACTCCATCAGTGGACGTTTTCAACTTTACACAGACATAGCAAGACTCTATCAGTGGACGTTTTCAACCTTACACAGACATGGCAAGACTCTATCAGTGGACGTTTTCAACCTTACACAGACATAGGAAGACTCTATCAGTGGACGTCGTCAGCCTTACACAGACATAGGAAGACTATCAGTGGACGTCGTCAACCTTACACAGACATAGCATGACTCCATCAGTGGACGTCCTCAACTTTACACAGACATAGGAAGACTCTATCAGTGGACGTTTTCAACCTTACACAGACATGGCAAGACTCTATCAGTGGACGTTTTCAACCTTACACAGACATAGGAAGACTCTATCAGTGTGTTGTCCTCAACCTTACACAAACATAGGAAGACTCTATCAGTGGACGTCGTCAACCCTTCACAGACATAGCAAGACTCTATCAGTGGACGTCCTTAACCTTTCGTCCTTGTCTTCAACAATACACAGACATAGCAAGACTCTATCAGTGTGTTGTCCTCAACCTTACACAAACATAGGAATACTCTATCAGTGGACGTCCTCAAGCTTACACAGACATAGCATGACTCTATCAGTGGACGTTTTCAACTTTACACAGACATAGCAAGACTCTATCAGTGGACGTTTTCAACCTTACACAGACATGGCAAGACTCTATCAGTGGACGTTTTCAACCTTACACAGACATAGGAAGACTCTATCAGTGTGTTGTCCTCAACCTTACACAAACATAGGAAGACTCTATCAGTGGACGTCGTCAACCTTACACAGACATAGCAAGACTCTATCAGTGGACGTCGTCAACCCTATACAGACATAGCAAGACTCTATCAGTGGACGTCCTTAACCTTTCGTCCTTGTCTTCAACAATACAAAGACATAGCAAGACTCCATCAGTGGACGTTTTCAACCTTACACTGACATAGCAAGACTCTATCAGTGGATGTCTTCAACTTTACACAGACAACCTGGTCACCTGATGTGGAGATGTTTCCCACAGAACACTCTCAGAGTGAGAATATATGCAAACATTTCCAACTTTCCAAAGTCTATGCTGTATTGCGTATTGCTTGTGGTTCCATGACACCAGCGTTGAATCCTTCATGTGGCAGGTTCCGCTAGTCGTTGGTTCCAATGACAAATTCTTCCGCAATCTAATTTATGAGTTGTCAGACACTTTTTTTCTTCTTTTTTCCTTCTTGTTGTGTGGAGAGGGGTCGTACACTGACTCAGGCACTCAACAACACACCCAACCACTCAGACACCCACCCACCAACCCACCCTCCCTCCCTCACTTTAAACATTACATCTAAGACTGCATGAACGAATGGAATTAAACCTTCAACATACTTGTGCGTAGAGGTTCTTACCTTGGCCCAGTATTTGAGAAGTCGCATGACATCCTTGACCTTTCCCGGAGTTGCCATCCCGTCTGTGTGGGTGACGAACTTGAGTTGTAGGGGACTTAGACAGCTGGAGTAGTGGTCCCGGACCTTGGGCGCCTGATCCAGCATCTCCTGATAAATCTCCGACAGCTTACCTGCAAACACAGGAGGAATTACGAAGCCGCTAATACCAACTGTCCGTCACAATGTTCAGATGAACATATACTAGTAATCATGTGCTGAAGAAAATGCCTGACAGAAACAAGACGCAGAGCCTAAGTTCAAAGATTGTTCAAGAAACAGCCTTTCGTATGTCAGATTTCAAACAACACTGTCCCTTTAGGTTCGAATACTAAGATAAACTATGATGTCAACTCTGTACGTATATTATACGCATGTCATACACTACGTCCACTATGTATGTATATTATACGTATGCCATACGCTACGTCCACTATGTACGTATATTATACGTATGCTATACGCTACGTCCACTTTGTACGTATATTATACGTATGCCATACGCTACGTCCACTATGTACGTATATTATACGTATGCTATACGCTACGTCCACTTTGTACGTATATTATACGCAAGTCATACACTACGTCCACTATGTACGTATATTATACGTATGCCATACGCTACGTCCACTATGTACGTATATTATAGGTATGCCATATGCTACGTCCACTATGTACGTATGTTATACGTATGCTTTACGCTACGTCCACTATGTACGTATATTATACTTATGCCATATATTATACGTATGCTATACGCTACGTCCACTATGTACGTATATTATACGTATGCCATACGCTACGTTTCATTATGTACGTATATCATACGTATGATATACGCTATGTCCACTATGTACTTATATGATACATATGCTATACGCTACGTCCACTATGTACGTATATTATACGTATGCCATACTCTACGTCCACTATGTACGTATATCATACGTATGCTATACGCTACGTCCACTTTGTACGTATATTATACGCATGTCATACACTACGTCCACTATGTACGTATATTATACGTATGCCATACGCTACGTCCACAATGCACGTATGTTATACGTATGCTATACCCTACGTCCACTATGTACTTATATTATACGTATGCCATATATTATACATATGCTATACGCTACATTCAATATGTAGGTATATTATACGTATGCTATACGCTACGTCCACTATGTACGTATGTTATATGTATACTATACGCTACATCCACTATGTACGTATATTACACTTATGCCATATTATACAAGTATGCTATACGCTACGTCCACTATGAACGTATATTATACGTATGCCATACACTACGTTTCACTATGTACGTATATTATATGTATGCTATACGCTATGTCCACTATGTACGTATATTATACGTATGCCATTCACTACGTTTACTATGTACGTATATTATACGTATGCTATACGCTACGTCCAATATGTACGTATATTTTACGCATGCTATACGCTTCGTCCAATATGTACCCATGTTATACGTATTCTATACGCTATGTCCACTATGTACGCATATTTTACGCATGCTATACGCTACGTCCAATATGTACGCATATTTTACGTATGTCATACACTACGTCCACTATGTATGTATATTATACATATGCTATACGCTACGTCCACAATGTACGTATATTATAGGTATGCTATACGCTACGTTTCACTATGTACGTATATTATACGTATGCTATACGCTATGTCCACTATGTACGTATATTAAACGTATGCCATACACTACGTCCACTATGTACGCATATTTTACGTATGCTATACACCAAGTCCAATATGTACGCATGTTATACGTATGCTATACGCTACGTCCAATATGTACGCATGTTATACGTATGCAATACACTACGTCCACTATGTACGTATATTATACGTATGCCATACGCTACGTCCACTATGTACGTGTATTATACGTATGCTATACGCTACGTCCACTTTGTACGTATATTATACGCATGTCATACACTACGTCCACTATGTATGTATATTATAAGTATGCTATACGCTATGTCCACAATGTACGTATATTATACGTATGCTTTACGCTACGTTTCACTATATGCGTATATTATACGTATACTATACGCTACGTCCAATATGTACATATATTATACGTATGCTATACGCTACGTCCACTATGTACGTATATTATACGTATGCCATACACTACGTCCACTATGTACGTATATTATACTTATACCATACACTACGTCCACTATGTACGCATATTTTACGTATGCTATACGCTACGTCCAATATGTACGCATGTTATACGGATGCTATTTGCTACGTCAACTATGTACGTATATTATACGTATACACTAGGGTACGTTCACGTTGTACATATTTTATACGTATGTCATACGCTACGTCCACTGTGTACGTCTATTATACGCTACGTACGCCCTTTCTTGGTGATGTCTAGCGCCGGTAGCAGGTCCACTTCGTGCTCGGCATCCTCCTCGTCGATCTTTAAGTAGAACTGGACAGACAAGGGCGTTGTTTGTTTGTATATGAAGTGCTCCGGCCACTCGTCTTCCACAAAGGTCTTGAGCTTCTGCAGCAGTTTATCCTTGTACTTCATTAGACCCTTGACGGTATTGTAGTCGTTGAAGAAGATAACGAGGTCGATGTCCGACCTGTCCGTCACGGATGTGCCCTTGCCCAGCGACCCACCCTGAATACAAACAGCCGGGTGTTAGACAAATGCAATACGACCCATGAAGATCCGAGTTAGAACAAGTCTTCAGCAACCCATGCTTGTCGTAAGAGGCGACTAACGGGATCTGGTGGTCGATCAGGCTCGCTGAACTGGTTGATGCATGTCATTGTTTCCCAATTGCGCGGCATGGTATCTCAGTTGGCTAGCACTATAAAATTTGCATTAGTCCGGACTAGCACAAGCAGCCACACGCGCGCACACAGACACGCGCACGCACGCACGCACGCACGCACGCAAACACAAGTGCAATTATCTTGAACGCGAACCCCATTTCACCTCACTTACTGTGGGCTGTGGGATTCGACCGTGAAGTGGACTTTGACAGAATGACTGTTGTCATTGGGTTTCGTATAAAAGCGTTTCAGCTCTGCAGAGATGGATATGCTTGACTGACTAATATTACCAACGTATGAACTTGCGTGTACCTTTACAATTCCCTTGATGTTGAAGGGGCTTGACTTTGCCTCTAGCGTGCGGACAAGTTCGTCGATTATCTTGGCACATCGCTTGTTAAACTTTGTGGTTGGGCGTATTTTCCTGTCTATAAACTTGGTGAGCGTCTCCCCGTGGGTCATGCCCGGCAGAAGAGGGTTGTCGGTGTCGAGTCTGCTGGGTGGACCCTGCAACAGACACAGCTGGCATCAGCTTCACATTAACCGTGGACATGATTGCAGGGGCGGTACGATACGTGTCGTACATGATAGGGAACTGGCTGCCATGATATTGAGCGGGTGGCGGTAATTCTAGCAGGGTGGTCGTTATTCTAGCAGAGTGGCCATTATTCTGGCAGGATGGGCGTGATTCTGGTAGGGTGGGCGTGACTCTTACAGGATGGGCGTGATTCTTGCAGGGTGGGCGTGAATCTGGCAGGGTGGGCGTGACTTTTGCAGGGCGGTCGTTATTCTACCATGGTGGACGTGACAGATACAGTGTTATCTTTCAAAACTTCTTACCTTATTGAAGTGCGTCAATGAGTCAGCCTTGAGGACGTGTGAAGAGTTTCTCAACTTACCTTGCTCTCACTCCTGATGCTGTTGGACCTCTTCTTAGCATCTAGAAAACAAAGTAATAAACAGTACGGTAAAGGTAACTAACAAACGCTGGATTTCCGACGTAAGGGGCTAAGAAAAGCTGGGCTTTCGACGTAAAGGTAACCAAGTAATGCTGGACATCCGACGTAAAGGTAACTAAGAAACGCTGAACATCCGACGTAAAGGTAACCAAGTAATGATGGACATTCGACGTAAAGGTAACAAAGAAACGCTGGACATCCGACGTAAAGGTAACAAAGAAACGCTGGACATCCGACGTAAAGGTAACTAAGTAATGATGACCATCCGACGTAAAGGTAACAAAGAAACGCTGGACATCCGACGTAAAGGTAACTAAGTAATGATGGACACCCGACGTAAAGGTAACTAAGTAATGATGGCCATCCGACGTAAAGGTAACAAAGAAACGCTGGAGTTCCATCCTAAAGGTAACTGACACACGCTGGACATCAGATGTAAAGGTAACTGAGAGACACTGGACTTCAGGCGTTACGGTATTACGAAATACCGGTATAACCTAATGAAAGAGTCTGCATTATCAAAATATATCGAAATTGACGATTTTCCCATAACACGTTCATCGGAAAATTGTCTGCTTTAAATGAATGTCACTTTTTACTTCACGCCGCAGTTCTCCTGTGTGGAGGAAATACGGTAAAGTGTTGCTGCAGGACATCAACGTACCTGCCAGTGTCGAGAGAAAGACCAGGTGAGTTGTCAACAGCAGCAGGGCATGCGTGTGTATCTTCATTTTCTGTGGAGTATCGTGTTCACTCTCTGCAGTCAATAGTTAGACGTGGAGATCAAGACAGGCTAGCGGAATGAACACGTTGCGTCGACAAAGCCTATTTATCTCAAATAAAACGAAAGTAAAAGTGAACAGAATTTCCACATTAGCACTGCTGACAGTGTAGTGGCGGTTACTCGCTGCCTCGACCACGCCTGTTTATCACAACTAAACCGAAAGTAAAAGTAGAAGTTGAAATCAATACTTCGCTGAACGAGGCCCACAGCTGTTTTGTAGTCGTTTGAATTGAGGTGATTCAGAATCGATTTGAATGGCGTTTACAAAGACGAACTTATAAATTACAAATTATTCGATTTCAGGTCATACTATGCACATCTAAATATATAAACACGTTGTGTGATCGGACGATAGGATTCCCTCGTCTATAATCCCCGAACCCAAAGTCAGTTCCAGGTGTAGCTCAACTAAACCGTCGTCGTAACGAAAGGTGTATTGAGGACAGTTGTGATACCATTTTTAAAAAAAACAAAAAACATGCTGACAACTGAAAGATAACGAGTGAATGAGATAGGCCTACGCCGCTTTTAGTTAAATAGTCCGTATCACGGCAGTGAACACTCTGTACCAAGTGTTGAATCACAAGACGAGGGTCTTTCTCGTGGGTGTGTCATTGCTTTCCGCCAGACCCGTGCAGGTCCGGGGTAGAATAGGTCTTCAGTAACTCCTAACCAACCATTAAATATTTAACCACACGTTAGTTAACCAGCCGTTAAAATACTGTTGCGGGATCAATAGATAACCATAAGGTTAGCTAACCACTCGGTTAAATTTTAACATCTTGGTTAAAGCACCGATTAGGTTAAATATTATCCCAGAATTCCAAGCATTAGTACTTCCGTCACTGTGTCGTATCGAATAATAACCGAAACAGCGTCGATGACTGAGGAAACTCCAAGGAAAATAAGAAAGAAAAGAAACAGGAACTTTTCTGTGGATGCAGCCAACATTGTATGAACTTTTACTATTCACGTGAGATTCACGAGTATTATTATAATATCAACCCAGTCTACGTTGCTGTAAACCGTAGAAACGAATATAAGATTGTTGAACACAATTTCGTGAGCCTCCATCAGGCGACGGAATGTGACGCAATTTCTCTTCTGTGGTGTCAACATCAAAGCCTTTTGTTTTAGCAAGAGCGGGATATCTGCTGTAACAGTGGATACGTAAAGTAATGCTATTCCAAAACCTTATGACAAACCTGACTTGGTCACGTTTATATTTCACAAATTCCTCTGTGAGCAAAGATTATTTATGAGCACGCTTCCGCTCCTCCATATGTAGAGGTCAAGGTCAGTAAGGTAAATTATTGTGAAGCGGTAGTAAAATGAATTTAATGAAAATATAATAAAATGAATAATTCAGTTATACACATTAAGACGAAACGAATAGTCAGAGCCATAAAGACACAGTCAACATAATTTCGGTCTCCTGAATTTGCAATGAAGTGAATATTCTGTTGATGTTAGTCAATACATTAATAGCCAATAACATCCATAGTATATTGTCTTTCTCTGAATTATAAATGATTAAAACAAGAGTAGTTCCGTATATAAGTTTTCTTAAGCCGTAATCCCTAATAGAAGCACAGACAAAACCATAAATATTTATGATAATTGTTTATTCCTCCAGGTTCTGCTGAACGTTAATCAGTGGCTGAACCTGGGTTGCCAACTGGTGCCACAGATCCTACTCCAGCAGCTACTACCTCAACCCCAACATCACAAAGTCCTGAAGTCAGAGAATCTCCAGAAACAGAGCACAGTGAAGCAGCACCAAGACTTGATGACGGACGTCCAGCCAGGCAACTCAAGTTCAGAAAAGAAATTACAAAACTCAGTTCTTCAGAAAGAGTCTATCAATTACAGGAAAGAGTTCTATCAGGAGAGCTAGAAAAACAGGAAATGGAAAAAAAGAAACTTAAGCTACAAATTCAACTCCTTGAGCAAATACTGCAACGTGATGATATTGACAATTTCAGTCCATCTCAACTGTTACTTTCTATGATGTAATAAACCTGCAGTTTAATTATCACTATATGTAATTCTTGTGTCCTCTGTTTGTAGTTTATTAGCTGGAGAAGAAGGTATTGGCAATATGATCTCTAATGCCTCGTCCATCATGCCTTCCGCCATATGTGTCCACTGTTGGCTGTTCATCTGGGTTGTCGTTGTCATCTTGTAATGGCTCATTCAGTAATATGGATATATTGTGGAGGACAGCACAGGCAAGGACAATCTGATACTCACGGCGTGGACTCATCCTTATCTGTTGAATAAACAAGAAATGTTTGTGTCAAATACATAAATACAGAATGTCACATTAAAATCTACATTTTAGAAGCAACTTGTTTGCTTCTTTGAATTAGTAATATAATTACTAGTAATTGGATATGTTAGTTAGGATTCTTGGAAAATTATTTGTTTCTGCTATGTGGTCGATGTAAAACGTGAAGCATTGGAACACACAAAACCATGACTCCAAACCTTAAAGTGATGAAATAAATCAAGAATAGATGTAGAAAAGTAAAACATTGGTCAAATTAAGTACACAAATATACTATGCATATTTACCTCAGAATGAAGTACATGAAACCGTCTTTTCCATCGACCAAATGTTCTTTCTATTGTAACTCTTGTAGCACACAAGCTGTCATTGTATCTCTGCTGAGCATTGCCTTGTGGAGTCATGTATGGGGTTTCGAGAAAAGGTCTGCAAGGATATCCACTGTCTCCCAATAGAAAGCCATCTGATATTGAAGTGGGCGACCTCTCTAAGTATTCACACAAAGTAGAGGTACTAAATATGTGGCTATCATGAGTTGATCCCGGCCATTTAACACACACATTCGTAAATTTACCTACAAATTAGACAATAATTAAAATAAATAAGCAATGTTCGTGATGGATTAATGTATTTTCTATTATAGGCATATATATTATATATTACAAACTTCTTACAGCTATATTTTCTTAAAATTACAGTCTCTTGACACAGCTTTGAGCTGAAAAGAACTTTAAAAACATCCCTTGTTCGCTGACTAGAATATCCCATTTGTATTTATTAAGAGTAATGAGAGCATTTACGCAAACCTTTCATTATTTGTCTAATTCCGAATCTTTTTAATGCGGAATTTTATAGACCTTGGAAGGGAAGCTACTCTAATTGCAAAAAGGGACAGTACTCTAATCTCACAAGACGTACCTTCGTGGTCGCACACTGCCTGTACGTTGATACTGTGGTATCCTTTCCGATTAACGAAAGCTGGTTCATCTCTGGTCGGTGCCTGAATACGTATGTGTGTACCATCAATGCAACCTAGGACACTCGGAAAACCACCAAGGGCGAAAAATCCATCTTGAACCTGACGTATGTAGCATTCTTGTGTTGGCCATTTTATGAATTCGTTCTTTCTTTTAACCAAGGCATCAGTCACATCGACTATGACACGTGAAACTGTACTTTTGTCCACCCCCATCGTAAAACCAATCCCTTGAAGGAAACTACCACTTACGTAAAAACAGAAAGCTATCATCAGTTGTTGATCGACGTTTAGAGCATGGCTACGTTGTGTAGGGCGCTCCAAATCTTCCCTCAGTATATTGGCGATGTAGTTGATAGATTCCCGCCCAAATATGTACCTATCACGAAGTTCACTGTCTGTGTAGTTCATTAATGCAAAATTAACAGCTCGGAATCGCTTCTGTTGTCTCGCATTAACCTCTGGAACCATAAAAGCGGCGCTAGGCCTAACCATGAACGCCATTTTGTTTCAAAGATAACCAAGCTGTTACGTATTTAACGGAGGTCGGGAGGTGTGTTAACTTTAACGGGTGTTTAACCAGTCGTTAAAGATAACCATGCTTTGGGAAACAACATAACCATTTGGTTAAATTTAACGGAGAGTTAACACTGACTTAACGGCTGGTTAAGAGTTAACCGGGTTCTGAACAACCGGGCCCTGGGTATTAAATTAATGTAACTTCCGTCCAGATTGTAACATGGAATGAAATGTAAAATCAAACGACAAATGTTTTCTTTATATTCCCGAGGATCGAACTCGCAACCTTCATATCTGTAGCCCAGTGAGTGTACAGAGGTGTTGATAAGCCACACTGGTTTTTAGAATGTCCTTTTCAAGATCCGTACGCGAGCAACAGATATTTTACGCGCGTTTCCTAAGGTTCATGGAAAGTATGTTCGAAACATAAAAAATGTTGATGAATGTTGTTTTAAGTTTCTTTTTTTTCGGTTTCTAAGTATGGAAATACACTTTCCCTCGGTTTTTGGTAGACAGAGCATGCCCTGGGGAGAGGGAAAAACCGCTTCGCCCCCTTGGTTTTTCCCTCTCCCCAGGGCATGCTCTGTCTACCAAAACCTCGTAAACGTGTTTTCTCCAATACTTAAACGAGGGCAGAGTTGCCCTTGATAACCAATCTTCTTCATCCATTCAGCAGCATCTAATACTAAAGATACAACCTAATTCAAAATAGTGTCACTATTATTAACCATTTTCAAACACAATGTCTCTGAGAGAGAACAAAACTTTCACAACACTTGTGATCAGAGCGCAGATCACCATCAGGTTTTCAGGGGAACAAACAAGACAATTGCAGGGGCTGGTGGTCAGATTCAACACTATCAGACACCTTCACATGTACAATAGAACTGAAGTCAGAACATATAATGAAATATTCATTTACACTTTTACCATACTCCATTGGCAGTCCTGGAATTGAGTGAGTTGGGTTCAACGCCGCTTTTAACAGTATTAGTTATATTGCGGCGTGTCAGCTTAATGCGGGGGGAAAGTGATGCAGGTCTCAGACATTTACCATTTCGGTGAAACCCACTGTCACGGGTAATTTCCACATTAGCACTGCTGACAGTGTAGTGGCGGTTACTCGCTGCCTCGACCACGCATGTTTATCACAACTAAACCGAAAGTGGAAGTTGACATCAATACTTAGCTGAACGAGGCCAACAGCTGTTTTTGGTTGACAATAGTGTCTTTGTAGTCTTTGCATCGATTTCAGGTCATACTATGCACATCTAAATATATAAACACGTTGTGTGATCGGACGATAGGATTCCCTCGTCTATAATCCCCGAACCCAAAGTCAGTCCCAGGTGTAGCTCAACTAAACTGTCGTCGTAACGAAAGGTGTATTGAGGACAGTTGTGATACCATTTTTAAAAAAAACAAAAAACATGCTGACAACTGAAAGATAACGAGTGAATGAGATAGGCCTACGCCGCTTTTAGTTAAATAGTCCGTATCACGGCAATGAACACTCTGTACCAAGTGTTGAATCACAAGACGAGGGTCTTTCTCGTGGGTGTGTTATTGCTTTCCGCCAGACCCGTGCAGGTCCGGGGTAGAATAGGTCTTCAGTAACCCATATGCTTGCCGTAAAAGACGACTCTTCTTGTCGTAATAGGCGACAAACGGGATCGGGTGCATGTCATGGTATCTCAATTGCGGGGATCGATGCTCATGATATCAGTCAGATATCTGTATATGAGGGGGAATAGCGTGTCTACGTAACTCTCACATATTTCATCACATCGGAACCAGCTTTCACTCATCATGCCGGATTCCCTGGCTAGCCCATTTCGAAAGATTGACCACTTGGTGAATATATACTAGTATTATTATCAATGCCTTTTGCTATCACCACTGTATTTTTGGTATTTGATACTGACCAATACCATCATATTATATATTGCCATTGAATATTGTGCTACCACTCACTCTGTTGTGTACTGCCATTGTAATTGCTGTGCAGTAATTTGTTTTGATTTGTAAACTTAGTTAATTTTGTAATATATTCTTTAAAAAAAAAGAAACGCTCCACAACACTTATTGATTGTAGTCATCTCAGTTATCGGTACATAGAAACGTCCAAGGTGAAGGTCAGCAGCTACCATCAATGACGCTTATGTCCCCGGATGGAATTGATATCGGCCTGACATCTCCTGTCCATGGAAGAGACGAGTATGCGAATCACATCCTTGGGAATGGTAGCCCACTCGGCCTGCAACGCAAAAGTCAACTGCTGCAACGTCAGGGGTTGTGCATGGTTGACGTCGACGTAGCCGTCTATCCAATTCATCCCACAGGTGCTCTATCGGGTTCAAATCCGGGGATCTGGAGGGCCAGGGGAGAATACCAATGTTGTTGTTGTGTAGGCAGGCTCTTGTGATCCATGCTGTATGCTGTCGAGTGTTGTCCTGCTGGAATACACCGTTGCTGTTGGCTGCAATTGGAAGGACGTGTGGTATGAGAATTAAGTTGATGTATCTTTGAGCCGTAAGATTACCCTGGATATGGACCAAACCTGTCCTGCCATGATGAGAGATAGCCGCCTTCATCATAACGCTACCCTCACCAAACCTGTCCACTTCCTGTACGCAGTTTCTGGCATAACGTTCTCCCCGACGTCTGTAGACCCGTACTCTTCCATCCCCTCCACGGACGAGAAATCTTGATTCGTCTATCTCTCTATCGTAGTTGAGATCATACCCTGTGATGACGATGTTGTCGACTCAATATACCGCGTCGGACATGACGTCTTGCTCGCAGACCTGCTGCTCTTAAACGGTTTCAAACGGTCTGGTCGGAGATTCTGCGCAGTCCGGGTATTTTGGATACGGTTGAGGTAGCTGTGGTCGTCCTTTCACGTAGGTGGCGCAGTCGGATGTAGCGATCTTAGGCAGGAGTGGTTACTCTTGGTCGTCCCGACCTTTACCGATCATGTGTTGACCAATGCTGTTGAAACCGATCCCAAAGCCTTGTTTTGGGGTGGGAGCTACATTGAAAACCCTGGCGAGAGCTGATCTGGATATCTCTGCCTGCAAGCCGCCTATGACGTTGTTTCTTTGCACTTCTGTTAATCTTGGCATGTTGTTGAACTGTTCGATTGACGCAGATGCCAGGCAATTAAAATCTCTGCACTTTAACACTGTTCATAGTGATGCTGCACGTGCAGTACATGCAGCTCCATGGCCCTTTTGTTAATGCACTGTGTTCGGTTTTTTTCTGAATCGTACGTGTTTTCCCGACTAATGGTTTGCATGTCCTTGTTGTGATCATTTTGATCCTGGAAATTTGTCACTGACACTATAACACATTAAACTTCTTCATTTTCCACCTATTTGTCTGCTAATTTTGCTTTTATGGCCAAAAATATCCGTATGGCGTTTCTTTTTTTTAAGAGTACACATTAGTTGATTTTAATAACACTTGTTGGTTGTTACTTGGTTTCGCGCTTAGTTCTTTTATGTACAGATTTCTGGGTTAACATGTTTTAATTTGGGAATCGAAACGTGACACAAAGCAGATGTTTTCAACCTATTATGATAGTATAATTACACCAAATATATTGACTTGCCAGCACAATATAACTGTTTGTCATGTCATAACATTTATTCAAATATAGGGCCCATACTTTTAGTACATTACTCCAAAATATGCTTGAAGTATTAGGAATGATATGTTTGGTGATGTAAATGATTTTGCCAAATGTTAATACTGTGTTTCAATAAAGCTGCCCAAGTGGACACATTATCTTGTCATATAAAGTCTTCAAATCCATGGAACCTTTTGAGCCACAGTAACATCTTTAATCGCTGCTACATTAATACTTCTATATTCAGGGGATAATGACTGGGAATTTCTTTTAAATTTATCTTTTTGCCCTTTCCATACAGAGTGGAAACATATTTTCTGAAAAGTTTGTATCATATGATCTGTATGGACGAGGACAGGAGATTTAAATTTGGTATCAGTAGAGATTTCAATACTGCATTTATTCCAACTGGTGTCAAAGTTTGAATGGACCATAAATTCATTTCATTTCCTATCTTTTAAGTTTAACTGTAAAATTCAAATTAATGATTTCTTGGCGTACAACATCAAAATCTGTACCTAATAATTCAAAGTTTGTCTGTGATCAATCCACTTTCCATTCATTACATAGATTATAATGGGATCTCTTTTGGGATCCAATCCAGATAACTTTAATTCTGTCTGTATTGACCTGAAGTCCAGAAAATCTTGATCCACTTGGTCGCCTCTGAGAACAAGCAAAGGTTGCTGGGGACCTATTTTAACCAGCAATCCCCAGGCTTAGCTGCAGATTGACAGTCAGTCAGTCACACTAAACCTTCCCTCAACAACTAAACACTGTTTATCTTGCATCATTTTTATTTTCATTTTTAGTTCTCATAAATAGGCTTGATTGCTTTGATGTTCTGTGGATGTAATGGTGTGGCTTCTATACATTACAATCTCCAGTAATCAAATATCAGCAATCAGGTGTGATGGTTGTTGCAAGTAAGATGCACTGTTCATCAGCCTCACGCCTCCTCCCATCTCTTCAGCAGAGTTGCTGCTTTTCGCGCCGTCATCTCAACCTCCCGTTTGCTAACTGGTCCCACATTCCGGAATGGGTTAGCTGGGTCCAGCAGGAAAGGGGGCTCCCTAAAAGAGAAAAATGAATAGTCAGCAGTTTAAGAATTATACACCAGTTACAGTTTGCTCAAATCAAGAAGGAAAAGCAAGAGGGTAAGCCATCAAGAGTGAGTGAGTGAGTTATATGCTGCTTGTAGCAATATTCCAGCAATATCACAGCAGGGGACATTAGAAACTGGCTTCTCACATAGTAGCCAGGAAGGGAATTGAACCCATCCTTTGTCCTGACAAGCAAACACTTAAACTACTACACCACAGCCAGAAGCCTCAAGAAGAATGAGAGTTGTTTTAAGCACAGTCAGCAATGCAAAAGTTGAGTACAAAAGCCAGGCCAGACAACCCCGTGGTTGATAATGTGATCACCATCAGGGCTTCATGATGGCGTAACCACAGACGACTGTGGCATCAAAGACAGCAAAACAACAGCCACTATTGAAACTGAATGTGGTGGCCAATATAAAAGTGGTAGACATTCAACACAGTTTATGCACAATGATGTCACATACGGAAATGCCCACAGGGTGGAAAATCATCAATTCTATTTCTAACATGTATAGAATCTCTGTGAAATTTATGCACATCATTGTTATAACTTACAGTTTTTTCCTGTAGTCCTTGTAATTATAGTGGTCACTGAAAGCAATGGCCATGGTTTTACAGTCTATCAGCTGTTTAATGACGTCCCTCAAACAGCCTTCGAGGTCGTTGTCCTGGGGGGTGCCCGCCTCCCTCCACTGCCGGACCACCAGCAGCTCCAGGAAGTAGGACCGCAGTGGGACGTCCTCAACCTGGAAATGGAGACGTTACTCACGGAACATTTCTACCAGTGGACGTCCTCAAACTTACACGAACATAGAAAGACTCTATCAGTGGATGTTCTCAACCTTACACAGAAGCAAGACCCTATCAGTGGACGTCCTCAACCTTACACAGACATAGCAAGATCCCATCAGCGGGACATCCTCAGCCTTACACAAACATAGCAAGACCCCATCAGTGGATGTCCTCAACCTTACACAAACATAGCAAGACTCTATCAGAGTGCTGTCCTCAACCTTACACAAACATAGCAGGACCCCATCAGTGGACGTCCTCAAACTTACACAAACATAGCAAGACCCCATAGGTGGACGTCCTCAACCTTACACAAACATAGCAAGACTCTATCATTGTGTGCTGTCCTCAACCTTACACAAACATAGGAAGACTCTATCAGTGTGCTTGACATCCTCAACCTTACACAAACATAGGAAGACTCTATCAGATAATATGTTTATCCTCCAGTCAGTTGTTCATCAGTACTTGGGTAAGAAAAGGAGTAAGATCTATGTTTTATTTGTAGACTTCGCCAAAGCATTTGATAGTATCAACAGATCTAAACTATGGAATGTTCTAAATGAAAATTGAGTTTCACCTAAAATGTTTAACAGTATTCAGTCCATCTATAAATGTGTTTTTTCTTGTGTTAAATATGATAACCATTTATCAGAATGTTTTGAATGTAAGCGTGGTGTCCGACAGGGATGCGTCCTCAGTCCCTTTCTATCTAATTTATTCATAAAGGACTTAGCAAAAGAAATTGAGTCAGGTTGTTCACCAGGAGTTCAGTTCCATCCAGGGTTGTTTCAGTTGTTGCTCTTGTTGTTTGCTGATGACATCACTCTTATTGCTGATACTGTCTACGGTTTACAGAAACATATTAATTTTCTCAAAGATTATTGTAAAAGATATTCATTAACTGTAAATCTTGATAAAACAAAAATTGTGTGTTTAAAAAGGGTGGAGTTTTGTCTAAACATTAACAATGGTATTATGGAGATGGTCCTATAGAATGTCTATCTTCTTATAAATATTTAGGTGTTACGTTTACTAAGAACTTAAATTGGACTAAACATGTATCTAATGCATCATTACAGGCTAAAAAAGTTTTGTTTTGTGCGTTAAAATCACTAAGGAATGTGAAAACCTTATGATTATAATGTATTTTTAAGGATATTTGATGCTAAAGCAGCCCCGATTCTATTATATGGATCGGAAACTTGGGGAGTAGATAATTACAAGGAAATTGAATCTGTCCATTTGTTAGCCTGTAAGCAGTTTTTAGGTGTTAAAGCCTCCACATCAGACCATACTGTCCGTGGTGAAGTGGACGATATCCTTTATGTATCTCAATTTATCAACGCTGCATTTCATAATTGGTGTAAGATGTTAAATATATGCCCGATTCCCGTTACCCTAAAAAGAGCTACAATATGTTGTTTCTTGAAGCCTTTAATGGTAAATGTAATTGGGTGTCTAAAATCAAGTTGCTCTTGTATAAATTTGGGTTTGGCTATTTTTTGGAAAATCAGGATGTTGATTCCCCAAACTTGTTTATTACTGAATTTGTATCACGTCTAATATGTATTTATGAACAGGATTGGCATTCAGCAATTTTCGGAAGCTCTAAAATGTATCATTATTCATTATTTAAAATGTCATTTTGTGTTGAACCATATATATCTGCTGTAACTATTGGTAAATTTAGATCGGCTATAGCTCGTTTTTGTTGCAGTTCGCATTCCTTATATATTGAAACGGGGAGATATAACAATGTACCTAGAAACTTGAGGATTTGTAAATTATGCAATATTTGTTATGTGGAAAATGAATACCACTTTTTGTTAATTTGTAAAGCCTATGATAATTTAAGACAACAATATATCCATGAAAAGTTTAATGTCCATCCTACCCTGGATAAATTTAATATGTTAATGTCTGACTGTAACCAAACTACAATTCGAAATACCGCAATGAATTTGTATTATGCCTTTATCTACCGTGAGTCAATAATTAATAATGTGGACCAATATATGTACCATGGGCCGTTGGCCTAAACATGTACGAAATAAAGAAACTGAATACAGTGGACGTCCTCAACCTTGCACAAACATAGGAAGACTCTATCAGTGGACGTCCTCAACCTTACATAGAAGCAAGACCCTATCAGTGGACGTCCTCAGCCTTACACAAACAAAGGAAGACCCTATCAGTGGATGTCCTCAACCTTACACAAACACAGGAAGACTATATCAGTTTGGTAGTGTCAATCATATTACTTTTTGTGTTTGCAATTCTATTTAGTGCTGTGAACGCGACATAACAATAATATCATTAACTCTGCGGCACATTTCAGGCTGAGATACCTTGATCCAATACTTGAGGAGTCTGATCAAGTCCTTGACCTTGCCGGGGGTGGACACTCGGTTAGTGGCCGTGACAAACTCCAACTGTAGGGGTGACACACAACATGAGTACGGGTCTCGCTCTGGTCCCGACAGACCTTTCATCTCACTGTAGATCTCAGACAGTTGACCTGCAACATTGCTGGTTGTTAATTTGTAAATCACCAGTAATGCTTTATACAAATAATTACTCTTGACGAGGTAAAGATGCAAAAACAAGGTGTTTTGTAAGGACCGTATACTCATTCGTTTTGTTTGACTGAAATTGACTTTAAAGCTTATGGAATCTTAAAACTGTCCTCTGTTTCATTACAGTAACTTAGCTGCGAATCATAAAATGTTTGTACCAGACAACATCTTGTTTTCTAGCAGACAAGTCAATATTCATCACATGAAAGGTCAATACTGATCATGTGATGAGTCAACATTCGAGGTTAGTGTCATTAAAAAGTATTGTTTCATCATGTGGAACGGGTTAACCAATAGAATTGCAAGATTCTTAACAAAGGTATAACAAACACATGCATCCCCATACAGAAACAACCCAGAGGTAGTAACGACATTCAGACAGTAAAGACTGGTTTGTCATCACTCTTCTCAATCAAATGATCTTAAAATGAACCTTACAACTGAAAGGCATCATCCAAAATATTGTATGTACAAAGTTTACCTACACTAAACACTTATAGTGAATTTCCATGTAATGAAAAACATTTCTAACCCTGAGATTGAATATCTTCCTGAGGCAAGAGAGTTAACTGACTGTAAAAGTCCAGTTTCCACCCTTGCCCAACTAGGCTGGAATTCCTGGGCCACAGATGGTAATTATGAGTTATGTCCCTTTTTAGCCTCTCCTATGCCAATCAGATTCCATCTCTCGTATCACTTGCATTATTTTCAAACAAAATGGCGGCGCCCAGTCAACAACAATCCAGTCGATAATCAAGATCCATATTGTGATAAAACAGGTCTTAAAACGGGTGCATCAAATCATGTGAGCGGCTTGATTAAAAACATGAAAAGATCTGTTGACAACACGTTGGCAGTTCACTGCAATCGACCAAAATCTGCACAACAGTTTACGAGCCGGATTTCGATTTCGTTGCGCATTTTGATTGGACTATGCATAGACTTAATCCAGCCAAAATGTAACTCCAGAATACCAGCCTAGTTCCACAAGGGTGTAAACTGGACTTTTATAGTCAGTAATTCTCTTGCCTCGGGAAGATGGAGATTGAATTTCACCATCAACTTATATAAACGGAATGTCAAACAGATTCTTAAAGGCCATAAAGAAACAAATGACAGTTTGGAACAAAAACGTTGTATTCTGAGAGACTTACATGGTCTTACAGGTCTGTCACACTACATCTAGGGCTAGACTATGGCTTCAGTGTGGTGGCTTAAGCCGATGACTCAACAGAACTACAGTATATGGCACATTGCTCATGGGAAGTAGCTCACTGTGACCTACTAGTTTTAGGACAACTTTATCACCTCTTATTACATGAAAAAATCAAATATGTCAAATAACCACAGCATGCAAATCTGAAGATAAAAGGAATAGTAGATAGTGCATTGGTTTGCCCATAAAGTTTATGAACCTTCACGGTGACCTTGGACTCTGCCAAAAAAAAAAGAATGCAAAAGTGATTTTAGTATCTTACATATCACATAAATAATCAACAAATGGTAATCGCTTGTTAAAAAGTAGCACACATCATCGTCATTGACCCAGGTTCCATATGGCACACATGGAACAGAAGATTTTCAAGGTGAAGGTCATCTGTTCTCAATATCTTGTCTGGCCACCATTAGAGTCAAAAACTGACATCATCGTCCAATGGAAGCAATCATATCCCAAATTGTGGCCAGGGGAATGTTCACCCACTCTGCCTGCAGTGCTTGTGCCAACTGTAGGGGGTTTTGTGGTTGTTGCTGACCTGCTCGCAGTTGGTGATCCGGTGCATCCCATAATGTGCAATTGGGTTTGAAGCTGGAACCTGGAGGGCCTGGCAGGACCTGGATGTCGTGATTCCTTGAAAAGACTGTTGTCACTCTTGACATGTGAGGTCTGGCGTTGTCTTGTTGGAAAATGATGTTTGCTTGTTGCATAATGGGAAGGATGTGTGGCCAAAGAATCTCATCCATGTAATGTTGTGCCATTAAATTCCCCAGAATGTGCACCAAGTCTTTCTACCAGTGTAGGATGATTGCCGCCCCTCATCATCACACTACGACCACCAATCTGTCCACCTCCTGTATGCAGTTTAGAACATAATGTCCCCTGCGACGCCTGTAAATACGTCTACCATCCGCACGGCCAAGCATAAAATGTGACTCGTCACAACCCAACTTGTCTCCATCGCAGTTGTGGCCATACTGTGACGTCTACACCATTGATGTTGCAGCAGACGATGCAGGTCCATCAAAATGACATCTAAACAAGTCGCCTAGCACAAATACATTCAGCTCGTAAATGGTTCCTTACGGTCAGGGCTGATATCCTGCGCAACCTGGTAGAACTGTAGTTGTAGAGGTGGCCATGGTGGTTCTTTCATGTAAGTGACATAGCCATATGAATCTGTCCTGTGCTCTAGTAGTGATAAGTGGTCGACCGGATAGGGGAAGGTCACGTCTTGTAATGATACTTGGTGCTACGTGTTGCTATGATGGTGTGTTGGGCATCCGACAGTGGTGGCATGTTTTCACTGTTCACTTGCTGTAAGATTGTGATGGCATGCAAATAAAAACCCAACGTTTGTATAGCCCAACAAGTGATGTTGCACGTGCATGTCATGTTGGTGTGTTTAGGCGCGAGACTTTCAAGGGGTTGTTTTTTGGCGTTTTTTCCCTCTTTTCACCAAATTTCTGCAGAACCTCATTCTTTCCACACAAATAATTCCCAATTCATGCACATATGAGTGAGTGAGTGAGTGAGTTGGGTTTAACGCCGCTTTTAACAATATTCCAGTTATATCCAAGGTGTGTCAGCTTGACGTGGGAGGAAAGCCCGAAGTGATGCCGGTCTCAGACATTTACCACTTCGGTGAAACCCACGAGCACGGGTATGGTGCTGACAAACCTAGAAACATAATTGGGGCGAACCGGAATTCGAACCCACAATCATAGGTTTCTGGCGTGCCCAAGGGACAAGCGAATCGCAGCGCCTTAGACAACTGGGCCACCCGTGCCCCCCATGCACATATGACCAATTCATTTTGGGTATTAATTCTGTATGGATGTCGGCAAATCTCAACCATAAATACAAGGTCTTGTTTTGCTGAGTACATATGGATTTCACTCAAATGTCCATCAGTCTGTTGGCCTGCCCAAAGGAGGAGAAATACCAAGTTTCAGTGGCCTACAGAAAAAGCTTCTTTAGTTCTTGGGCATGGCCTTGAGAATGACCTTGAGCTATGACATGTGAACAAAAGACTTCTATGAAGCTATAAATGAGATATAAGTAATATGATATCCTGGAATTGTGTCAACACTTCATGATCTCAAAAAACGTGTTGTGTCCAGAACAATCGAGCAAAACTAAACAGCATTCTCTTCAGTGCATCCTCCGAACTCATAAACCTCTGGCCATATGCTACTGTTTAACAGGGGCCTGCATTTTGGAGAATAACCTCTCACCATAGACTTTCTCCAGAATATCCCACTTTCCCAGGGATATTCTGTAGAAACTCCCTCTGTCCAAGGAATATTCTACGGAGACACTGATAATTCAAAGAGCTTTTAAGAACCTCTTTTTCAAGTAACTGTATGGCCGGCAAGAGACATTTTACATCACTTCCTACTCTTGGAAAGAATGTTTGAAACAAAAAATTGGTGAAAATGTTGTTTTAGATTTTTCTTAGAGTTTCCAAGTTAGAATAAAACCTCTTAAACAAAGTGGGGGTTTATCCCATTAAAGAAGTGCTGCATAAAGCCACAGGGAATGATTGTAAACTGCTCCAACACATACGTCCACTCTGGGTGATGTCCAGCGCAGGCAGAAGGTCCACCTCATGCTCCTTGTCATCATCATCGATCTTCAGATAGAACTGAAGGGAAAAGGGTGTCTTCTCTTTGAAAAGGAGATGTTCAGACCAGTCTTTCTTGACATACTCCTCCAGCTGCTGCAGCAACCTCGCCTTGTAAAGCTGAAGCTCCTGGACAGTACTGTAGCCATTGAAGAAGATGATCAGGTCAATGTCAGACTTATCTTTCACAGAAGTCCCCTTGCCCAAGGAGCCACCCTGCAATCAAAACGCATGTGGTTTCACACAACTGACTTGTTTGGATAAGGCAAGGAAATTGTTGAAGTCAGCCAATTTTCTCTTACAGTGGAATAAAGTGACCTATCCAGGGTTCAGAATTTTGTAAAGCATTCATGAAGTGTGATTCAGCTGATCTTATGACATTTATTATTTCTTAACCTAATGCAAAGCAAAAATATTCTCAAAGTTTTCTCAACTATTTACATAATTACAGAGATCTTTTAAATTATCTCATGAGGTTGTTTACAGTGCCAAGAAATGCATTTTATTGAAGAGCAAGGTCAAAGTGCAAAAGTCAAATTTGGGTCATTTAAATTTCACCGTCTTGGTCAAGCGGTTTCTGAGAAGCAGGGCACAACGCACGACAGTACCTTCACTATTCGCTTTATGTTGAAGGGGCTTGTTCTTGCCTGCAGAGAGCGAACAAGTTTGTCTATGATTTTCAGGCACTGAGAATTGAATTTTTGGTTTGGTCGGATATCCCGATCAATGAACTTGTAGAGTGTGTCTCCAGCTTGCATGCCAGGCATCAGGAGGGCCTTGGTCCGAGGGCGTGACGGAGGCTGCAACACGTAACTCATGTATGTGTAACAGGTAAGCACTACTTCTAACACGTAACCTATATTTGGTAACATTTACACAAAATGTCTGTAACAACTGTATTTGCAGTAATAAGCCTCCCCCACCCCATCCCTTTGAGAAGCTGACTATTGCCTCATATTGAAGCAATGTGTTGCACAAGAAATACTGCCATTAGTGCAATTTAAAATAAAAAATAAGTACCACTTTCTGTAATAATCCTGTTAAGACCACCCAGTCAAACTCCGACACATATCTCCTGAGATGATGGGGTAGCCTAGTAGTTAAAGCATTCGTTCATCACAACGAAGGCACATGTTCAAATCCCCACATCGGCACAATGTGTTGAACCCCATTTCTGGTGTCCCCCGTTGTGATATTGCTTGAATATTGCTAAAAGCGGATTTCTGTCAGAACTAGACCAAAGAAATGGTCCCACATTTACTCTGCTTATTTGTCCACATGGAAACCTGAGTAATCTGGACTTCCTCCCTTCCGACCGCGTCTGTGGTCTAGCGTAGTGGCTAGAGTGTCTGCCAGGGGGACTGGAAGGTCGGGGGTTTGATCCCATCCATGTCAGAGTAGGTGTTAAAACAATGTCAGCCCTATGAAGGACAATACTCTACACCCAGGTGCCTTCAGTCAAATCGTCCCCCACAGAACATGTACTGTCAGCCCTATGAAAGACAATTCTCTACACCCAAGTGCCTTCAGTCAGATCTTCCCCCACAGAATATGTAATGCCAGCCCTATGAAAGACAATTCTCTACACCAGGTGCCTTGAGTCAGATCTTTCCCCACAGAACATGTACCCGTCAGCCCTATGAAGGACAATACTCTACACCCAGGTGCCTTCAGTCAGATCTTCCCCCACAGAACATGTACTGTCTGCCCTGTGAAGGACAATACTCAACACCCAGGTGCCTTCAGTCAGATCTTTCCCCACAGAACATGTACCCGTCAGCCCTATGAAGGACAATACTCTACACCCAAGTGCCCTGGTCTCTGAACATGAGCTGTACATACCACGCTCACGGCAGCGCCAACACCAATTGCACCCACAGCACCACGAGACGTGCTGCCGCCTCTGCTACTGCTGACTTCTTCAAACTTCTTCTTCATCAATGCCAGCTCATCTGGATGAACACAGGCAGTCTAAGAAAATCTCGACATTATATGTGCACATTCTGTCATTTCATACATAATTGACATTAACTGTGAAGTAAAGATAAGTGTCACAATAGTCTTCTGGTTGGGTCTACACCTTTAATGTGCTTCATTGTCATTGACCAAGAAAAAATATGAATAACCTATTGTAAAGCAAAATGGGTTCCTGGGCCCACACTCTCCTTGATACCTGGTTCGTGTACCTCTTATACCTGGCTCCACAACCTCTGATACCTGGCTCCACAACATCTGATACCTGGCTCCGCAACCTCTGATACCTGGCTCCACAACATCTGATACCTGGCTCCACAACTTCTGATACCTGGCTCCTCAACCTCTGATACCTTGCTTCACAACCTTTGATACCTGGCTTCACAACCTTTGATACCTGCCTTCACAACCTCTGATACCTGGCTCCACAACCTCTGATACCTTGCTTCACAACCTCTGATACCTGGCTCCTCTCCCTCTGATACCTGGCTCCACAACCTCTGATACCTTGCTTCACAACCTTTGATACCTGGCTTCACAACCTTTGATACCTGCCTTCACAACCTCTGATACCTGGCTCCACAACCTCTGATACCTGGCTTCACAACCTCTGATACCTTGCTTCACAACCTCTGATACCTGGCTCCTCTCCCTCTGATACCTAGCTCCACAACCTCTAATACCTGGCTCCACAACCTCTGATACCTGGCTCCACAACCTCTGATACCTGGCTCCACAACCTCTGATACCTGGCTCCACAACCTCTGATACCTGGCTCCACAACCTCTGATACCTGGCTCCACAACTTCTGATACCTGGCTCCTCAACCTCTGATACCTTGCTTCACAACCTTTGATACCTGGCTTCACAACCTTTGATACCTGCCTTCACAACCTCTGATACCTGGCTCCACAACCTCTGATACCTTGCTTCACAACCTCTGATACCTGGCTCCTCTCCCTCTGATACCTGGCTCCATAACCTCTGATACCTTGCTTCACAACCTTTGATACCTGGCTTCACAACCTTTGATACCTGCCTTCACAACCTCTGATACCTGGCTCCACAACCTCTGATACATGGCTTCACAACCTCTGATACCTTGCTTCACAACCTCTGATACCTGGCTCCACAACCTCTAATACCTGGCTCCACAACCTCTGATACGTGGCTCCACAACCTCTGATACCTGGCTCCACAACCTCTGATACCTGGCTCCTCTACCTCTGATACCTGGCTCCACAACCTCTGATACCTGGCTTTACAACCTTTGATATTGCCAAATTGAAGGAGAGGAACAGTTATTGTTTTCAGGCATTCTCCTTCATTGCTCCAACATGTTTCATGTTTAGAGAAAGCCATAGAAAGGGAGCCCTACCTCTCAGTTGCTGGATCTCTTCGTCCTTCTGCTCGATCTCTTTGTTCTTCTCCTGCAACACTCTATCAGCCATTACACTCTCCTGCCTCACCTTAGTCACCATGTCATGGAGTTGTCTCCCTTGGTCTGTGACTGAAACATGTCCACCCATGGCTACAAAGGTCTAGCTACGGTATTCTTCACAAACATACATACCATGCACTGTGATGCTTTATTTATTTAGCCGCACAGTGAACCGCTGTTAGTTCAGACCCCATTAGACTGGAAACACAAGATGATTACCGTTAATGTCACTGATATCACAAAAGTCTTTCATCTTTACAACTTATTTGTACATCTGGAAATTTGGTTCTCCCCAAGGTTTTCAATGAAAATGGTGCTGTTGGGAAAAAAACTGTTTTCACACTCCAGACGCATGTGTGAGCCTTACAATTGTACTAGCTGGGTACTCCCTATTATACCCAGGGTTCTCCCTATTATACCCAGGGTACTCCCTATTATACCCAGGGTTCTCCCTATTATACCCAGGGTACTCCCTATTATACCCAGGGTACTCCCTGTTATACCCAGGGTACTCCCTATTATACCCAGGGTACTCCCTATTATACCCAGGGTACTCCATATTATACCCAGGGTACTCCCTATGATACCCAGGGTACTCCCTATTATACCCAGGGTACTCCCTATTATACCCAGGGTACTCCCTATGATACCCAGGATACTCCCTATTATACCCAGGGTACTCCCTATTATACCCAGGGTACTCCCTATCATACCCAGGGTACTCCTTATTATACCCAGGGTACTCCCTATTATACCCAGGGTACTCTCTATTATACCCAGAATACTCTCTATTATACCCAGGTTACTCCCTATTATACCCAGGGTACTCCTTCTTATACACACAGTACTCCCTATTATACCCAGGGTACTGCCTATTATACCCAGGGTTCTCCATATTATACCCAGGGTACTCCCTATTATACCCAGGGTACTCCCTATTTTACCCAGGAAACTCCCTATCATACCCAGGGTACTCCCTATTATACCCAGGGTACTCTCTATTATACCCAGGATACTCCCTATTATACCAAGGTTACTCCCTATTATACCCAGGGTACTCCCTTTTATACCCAGGATACTCCCTATTATACCCAGGATACTCCCTATTATACCCAGGGTACTCCTTCTTATACCCAGGATACTCCCTTTTATACCCAGGATACTCCCTATTATACCCAGGATACTCCCTATTATACCCAGGGTACTCCCTATTATACCCAGGGTACTCCTTATACCCAGGGTACTCCCTATTATACCCTGGGTACTCCCTATTATACCCAGGGTATTCCCTATTACCGTATTTTCTTGAGTATAGTGCCCACTTTTTTCCAAAAAACACAGCTGTGTAGAAGGGGGTGCACATTATACCGGAATTATGAGTTTGGATGTTTTTTCCCCCCATGGAAAGACATTACCCTGAGCATGTAACACCGGAAATACCATGTCAACAAATCCATACTGAAGTTCGCAAATTATTCATGTAATTAGATCTACACTTTCTGGCTATCAAAATTGTTCTTTGTATATCTGGACTTATGTTTGTAACTTATTTCATTAATTTTATTCAAAATTCCTTTTAATATCGTTTTTATTAATTTCGGCGAAATTGTGTGTGAAGCGATCGGAAGATCGCACAACTCACCGTTATTAACAGCAACCACGGTCAGATTACCGCTATTGCCGCCTTGAAACAAACTTTAGTTGACAGAGAATGGATACATATATCATAAATGCAATACTTTGATTCGTTAAAAGCAATATTTGTTTTTGTTGGACAATTCTATGTCAACACGTAATTCTCGGGATCGCGTGCACGGGAGCCTTGACGGTGACTGGTCAGACTGGTTCCATGTAAAAAATAATAGCGATCAGCTGCTTCGCTTTTTAATATTTTAAATATGTTTAGTAAAACCTGCATCTAAATTAACAAAATATTGGAATATATTATTCCTGATAAAAAAATGGTTTCAGATACAACTTTTGCTGATACTTGCATTAAAATACTGTAAAGTTATATCATTGGGTGTGTCTTGACCGAATCACCGGTAGATTCCAAGCAAACGTGTGTACAGCTGATTGCTGTGTCCGGCTTAGTTTACGAGAAAACACACAAGGTAATCTTAATCCCTGGATATAAAACAATGCCTAGCTGAACAAAAAATACAATTTAAACGGTAAATCAACATGTCTGGTGATTTTTTATCTCAAATTTCGAATTTGTACTGACGAAGTTTCTCATCACCCGTTCGTTTGCCAGACTTCGCTGAGGGGGTACGGTGTAATTTTTTTCTGCGCATAATATTCAAATTTCTTTTTTTCCAAAATATTGAATCTGCTAGAGGGGGTTGCGCATTATACATGGGTGCGCACTATACTCAAGAAAATACGGTATACCCAGGATACTCCCTATTATACCAGGGTACTACCTATAACACCAAGGGTATTCCCTACTATACCCAGGGTACTCCCTATTGTACCAGGGTACTACCTCTTATACCCAGGGTACTCCATATAATACCCAGGGTATTCCCTATTATACCCACTGTACTCCCTATGATACCAAAGGTACTCCCTATTATCATGAGGGTATTCCCTATTATACCCAGGGTAATCCCTATTATACCCAGGGTACTCCCTATTATACCCTTCGGTTTTCCCTATTATACACGGGGTACTCCCTATTACACCTATGGTATTCACTATTATACCGAGGGTATTCCCTATTACACTCATGGTACTCCCTATTATACCCAGGGTACTCTTTATTATACCCAGGGTACTCCCTATTATACCCAGGGTACTCCCTATTATACCCAGGGTACTCTCTATTATACCCAGGGTACTCCCTATTATACCCAAGGTACTCTCTATTACACCCAGGGTATTCCCTATTATACCCAGGGTATTCCCTATTATACACAGGGTACTCCCTTGTAGAAGAGTCTCTTACAAGAACCTTTCTTGCCAATAGAGTAGTTGATATTTCTACAAGTACACATCAATGACTGAGTCTAAAACTTACCCATCTTATCCAACTGAGTAATAGAGCTATTGTCTGCCATTGACTTCATGTTGTCAAAACTTGACCTTGTGTTATCACCCCTCGACCTTGAGCTGTTAACCCTTGAGTTACCACGGTTACTGAAGTCCCACTCCTTCGTCCCTCCATCACCGTAAGGATTGTCTGGAACAAAAGTCGCACAACAAAAATGAAACACATGAACCTTGTATATTTGCTGACAAAACAGAATGCAGGTTTACAGGAAGTAACAGTAGTCTCTCGTGTGCACTGAGTCACTCATGTATGTTGCTCACTTGCCAACAGTGAAGACTGTCAACACAATATAGTCATGTGTCCCTTAGACTGACAGTAGGACTTGCCATAAACATATTCAATCATCTGATGATCATGTGAACAAGTCCATTTCTGGTGTAAAAATCCAACTCACTCACTCACTCATGTGAACAAGGGAACAGAACACCCAGAGTGAGTGAGTGAGTGAGTATGGTTTTACTCCGCTTTCAGCAATATTCCAGCAACATCACAGCGGGGAACACCAGAAATGGGCTTCACACATTATGCCCATGTGGGGAA
Organism: Haliotis cracherodii; assembly: GCF_022045235.1. Classification (NCBI taxonomy): domain Eukaryota; kingdom Metazoa; phylum Mollusca; class Gastropoda; order Lepetellida; family Haliotidae; genus Haliotis; species Haliotis cracherodii. The sequence goes on from NW_027266297.1 coordinate 71,232,565, forward strand.
TCAAACCCAGTCTTCAGCATGACGAGCATTCAAGGGGGTTTCGGTTTGAGACAATAAATACAAGACAATCCTAACTAAAGACTGCAAAGTCTTCTAGGCATACAATATTATTTCATCTTTATCTGCTCAACAAGGAGACAACACAACAATATGTAGGATATGTTCTACCTTAAAACTAGTATGTACCTAGATCTACCTGTCACTTCTGTAAATCTGAGCACTGACCCGTTAATTAGTTTGCTTATTATTCACTCCGCGCTAAAGAAACTGCTTTATACAGGGATGTATCACACCCTGCATCTGCACCCTGTATCTCACCCTGCATCTGCACCCTGTATCTCACCCTGCATCTGCACCCTGTATCTCACCCTGCATCTGCACCCTGTATCTCACCCTGCATCTGCACCCTGTATCTCACCCTGCATCTGCACCCTGTATCACACCCTGCATCTCACCCTGCATCTGCACCCTGTATCTCACCCTGCATCTGCACCCTGTATCTCACCCTGCATCTGCACCCTGTATCACACCCTGCATCTGCACCGTGTATCTCACCCTGCATCTGCACCCTGTATCTCACCCTGCATCTGCACCCTGTATCTCACCCTGCATCTGCACCCTGTATCACACCCGGTATCTCACCCTGCATCTGCACCCTGTATCTCACCCTGCATCTGCACCCTGTATCTCACCCTGCATCTGCACCCTGTATCTCACCCTGCATCTGCACCCTGTATCTCACACAATCCAAAGGAAGTACTAATTTTCCAAATTCATCTTATGCAAGTTATAACTAATGATGAGTCTTTACACAGGGGACTAGTAAAGATCGAGGGAAGTACCTGGCTAATGTTTAGTTTTATAAAATAATTACATTGAGTGCGAAGCTGAAATACTTCCAAGAAATTAAGAACTTTAAACAATATTCCTATTCTGAATAAATTTGCTTGCAAGGGTTTGGATCCTACACACATTTCTGGCTTATTGCATGCGTGATGGCAGACACCATATACCAATATACATATGATCCCTGGTGATGGTAACTGAAAATGAATAAACTAAATGACATTCTACTTTACATTTGAGTGAGAGTTGATTGTAGGTAGGATCACTAAGGACCTTAACTGTGACAAAGATTTAGTTGCCGTGTGTCCAGCAACATTCCTGTTTATGATTTGACACTAAAAATTGTTTTCAGCATCTGGGGAGCAAGAAGAACACCCACTATAGTATGACTGATATAAATAGACACGACGTACCCTCCTCCTGTCTGAACGGTACCTGCTGACAGTTCTCTGTGGATATATGTAGGCTAAGTTTGGTAATGATCTGACATAACAATTAACACACACACATCCCCAGAGGCTCTGCAGTTTAATGTTTGGCCTAAACGATGAACAAAGCTTGACACAGCGTTCCACTCACCTGCCATTTTACAGCCACGCTTCGAAGTGACACTTGGAAAAACCCGTTCTGTTAATAGCCTTATCGCTTACGCATCGGTTGTTTCCGTATATTCGATCGTTCTTGTGATAATATATTTTCGCGGGTGCTGTTTCTCCGCTCTGTTTTAAACGAGTTTAATCTACCCCGACATCGTCTGTTTTAACGGTAAACGAAGTCAGAGATAATTCTTATTAATTTTTTCGCAACCTCGGCGACCAAACCATAGACTGGGCTCATGTCTACCTAAACTAGTCTTGTAGACAGGCGGCGGCCGATTTGTCGTAGGCTACGATTGGACGACACTAAACATTTCATTCATTGGACCTCGGTATAGAATGAAAATAAATAATTTCAATAGTGGATTAAGTTAAGTTTGTTTGCGAAGTAAAAGTGGTCTCGACAAAATGAACATTAGCAGAGCACTTTGTTATAATTATTTTCACTCAAAAACGTTTATTTGCATTCGTAGTTAATGGTTGCCGATGACACATCGAGGCAAAATATGCAAAAGTTGATCAAACTATTGTCGAGAAAGTTCCAAAATATATTCCAAAGAAATTAGATAATTTAATATCTAACGCCGGTACACAACATCAGTTCTACCATGGAGTAAACACTTGATTCTGATTGGTTAATTAAAGTCAGTCAGAGGTACATGATCACAATTTACAGGTCTCTGATTTTCGGTTGGGCAATTATACGTATATTACGGCAATACACGATATTCGTTTGCCCACCAACATGGCAGACATCAAACAAACTACCGATACGACGATGGATTACAGCGATTTTACTGTCGGAAATTTCACATCTGTTTGATGGATATAGTGACGATAAGCTCAACTCATTACTAGCGCAAATCACAGAATTAGGTGAATATATACATGTACACAAATTACTCCACAAGCAGAGAAACAATATTCAGTCGAACTAGGTTAAATTAAAAGATCGTCTGCTTTTCTTAAGCTTCAGCAATAAATATTTTGTTACGTTAATTCCATATCATGGCTTACTAGATGATGCTAATAATTGTAAAATTAATAACATATTTAATTGAATTTATCATCAGATTTTGTTGAGGATATGGCCACTGACCATGACGACGAGGCCAAGATCTATATCAACATCGAACGCCGAAGAAAGCCTTCAGTCCACATAAATATTGACACTTTGGGTAATAATTCAAACAAGACCATATATATATGGGGGTGGGGGGCATGCTTTGAAATCAGCAGTAGTATGAGATAATTATAACAGCTGTAAAGTTAATTTAAAACTACCGATTTAGACCGTGAATAATATTTTTCTCAAAAATATAATTTCAATTGGAAAACTTGATTCAGTCACGACCCCATTGTCAATTACATTGCTTGAACTATAGTATTCTTCTTAGTACATTAATTTGTTTGCGATTGGTAATTAGTTACAAAATATTTCCAACAGATACCATGGAGGGGATTGAAACGTCAAAATCATCAACGGCAAGCCGCTTTGCAACAAATGACGCGGGAAGCCTAGATTCAATTTTCCTGGGAGGGAGGCCAAAAAGCACACTCAGAACTCCACATTGGGGTGTTAAGATCTTGAGAAAAGTGAGAAACTATTTTACAAGTATGTGATGTATAGCTTCTTAAGTACGATCTATAGACCTACTTTTATCGATAATAAATCAATGCGTCAATAAAATAGGAAAATCTAGGCCTATTCATAGAATAGAAAAGTCAATAAAATTGAATTATTAAACCACGTAGCTCCAAATGAATGGGTCTAGACTCTGTATAATGATTTATCTGCCAAATTAACGGTTAGACCTGAATTATTATCACAACTCCTGCCTGATATGTATTATTTCCCATTCAGAATGGCTGAACGAAAATTGAAAATACTCTGACTTTGAATCACTTCCAGTTGCAGAATCTAAGGCACTTTTATCGGAAGTCCGTACTGCAGACGGCCAGTTTTATTCAGAATCAGTATATGTGGGTATGAGAGTATGGGAGCTCTGAGAGTAGCGGTACATCGTCACATTCGCTCTCCACCGTATGGGCGGAATATTAACAGTTTACCAAGCCGTCCATAGAGCCTACATTATGTTTCTCGACATATTGAGAAAATATGTAAAACAACAAGGCCTTGACAACGCATTCCATCATGAGGCCATTTCTCATGGGGATATGTCCAAAATTAGGGAATTTCACCAGTCACCAGTAAAGTGTGGTTTGATATCACTTCAGGATTTGGTTAAACTGGTTCCACTGTTGGTACGCGACGCAAGCTTAGCTTAGCCAAAGGCGGCGACCAAATTTTGTGGTACAAATTTGTACAAGATCCGGTTATGAATGCGCATGCGTAACGTTCTATCACCAAAGCCGAGTTATCTTTTTTACGCACATTTTATAGGTTGAGAAAAGTGAACTTTGCGCAAGAAATCCGATCGCGCGGTACTGGTTCTACCTCTGGCTATAACTTGTGAGTGTTGTCCGAGTGTTTTGTGCGACTAGTAAGACCAGCGAATCTCGCCTCTTTTTATCGTAGACCGCAAAAGGTACTCCGCAACAATATCTTTTTCTTTACATCTTTAGATAAACTGTGAGCGAACAAACTTCAACCTCATATATGAACGACATAATGTTATAGGGAAGGCTACCGGTAAAGGGACCGAATGGTGATCACCGTTGAGGAGGAATCAGCTAAAATAAAGAGGACGTAAAGAAATGCATGACTTTTTTGTCTGTGCTATATGAGTGAAAAACATAATTATGAAACCTGTTCATTAAAGCCTTTAAAATTGAAATAATTGTTTAGAGGTATCATAAAGATGGAACATTGTCAGACGCTCTTTTAGGCAGCATAAAGTGAGCACAGAGAACATTGTCAGACGCTCTTTTAAGCAGCATAAAGTGAGCACAGAGAACATTGTCAGACGCTCTTTTAGGCAGCATAAAGTGAACACAGAGAGCATTGTCAGACGCTCTTTTAGGCAGCATAAAGTGAGCACAGGGAACATTGTCAGACGCTCTTTTAGGCAGCATAAAGTGAGCACAGAGAGCATTGTCAGACGCTCTTTTAGGCAGCATAAAGTGAGCACAGAGAACATTGTCAGACGCTCTTTTAGGCAGCATAAAGTGAGCACAGAGAACATTGTCAGACGCTCTTTTAGGCAGCATAAAGTGAGCACAGAGAACATTGTCAGACGCTCTTTTAGGCAGCATAAAGTGAGAACAGAGAACATTGTCAGACGCTCTTTTAAGCAGCATAAAATGAGCACAGAGACGCTGCAGAACACACATGGAAAGCAATATTTTACGTTCGCTTCATCGAGCACCTTTCATAATTCCTCACAGCGAAACAGAGATCGCGATCAGTTTCTCACTGCCCCACACATGCTCTGACCAAGCTTCCGGTGGAGGTTCACGGGACTCAACATTTGAACAGGAATGATACAATATGTTGACGGCAATGCGACTAGAAAACAGTATTTTTGTGTTTGTATGTTAAGAAAGGGAAAGTATGACAACTCAATTATTGACAATTATGTTGTTTTGGGTTTTTTTTTCATAATAAACGTTCAGCTAAATATGATCACATGCGTAGTACGAACAAATGGTCCCTTAAAATTAAAAGATGCATTTTGTATCCGGCATCCTTGTCTATATATATGAAAAAATACAATTTTTAGTAGAGAAAGCTCATCTTCAATAAACATTCAAAATAACGAAATTTTAATACCAGTTACTTCCGGTTTCTGTCAGTGATGCGAAAAAGTTTTGTTTTCATAATTGTTTCAAAGTTATTTATGTATCTCTCAAACGATAAAGTCGTGTATACTTAAAACGAAACATTAAATAAGTATCTGCTTGTATGAGAAACGTTGAAGTTTAGCGATTACAATATTGATGATGAGAGTTTGGGTGGTATTCCGGACTGACGATCGAAAATGGGAGTCCAGGTTCTTGACGTCAGCTTGATAATAAAATGATAAAACATGATAAAATGTTTGTCCTTTTAATTGCATACTCCTATCAAATGTATCTACTTTACTGACAACTGAATTATGTTATTAACAAAATTCAAGTTGTACAGTCCATGGTACAACTGCGAGTATAACGGCTTATTGTTGATAGTTGATTACGTTTAATACCAACCTGTCGGCCTTGGGTATAAAGGGACCACTTCCACAATTCCGTCTTGGCTATTCCATCAAAATATAGAAAAATTAAGTTTTGCCCCACCGGCTGGCTACGGCACTGCGTTAGTACAGGACAGGTAAGGGGTATATATCAATATTAGCTGTGACATGAAATGAAGATGTCATTAAATTCTGAATTTACATCCATGGTGCTTGCACCAAATTGTGCATGTTCAAATGTGAAGAAAGAAAAACATGCCCTGCTCTTGGTCGTATGGAGGAATGAAATATTTGTATGAAATTATTGATGATGAAAAACTTTCCACTCACTTGGAGTTGGTAAGACCTCTGATGATCTATTGGACATTCATGCAGTGTTTATGTATCTGCCTATACATATACATGATCCTGGTAAACACACACGTCAAGGTGGCAACTGTCTGTGAAGCCAGATTGTAGACATCCATTGACTCCAGGTGCAAGTTGTTCCTGTATACAGATCAGTTCTAGACCACCAAATGACACCACACAACACAGAGAAACTTCTGCTGATATTTAAGTTTAAAATGACAAACGAAACTACTTTCAGTGAGGACATTTTATTCCTTAAACACAAAGCAATCTTTTTATATTTTATATAAGAAATTATCACGCAGGCTGTAAATACTCAAGTCTCGGCCAGATGAAACAATTATATGTGATGAAATATTGTGAGCAATGGTCCAAGAGATCAGGGTATAAAGACACGTAATGAATAAAGTCACTGAGTCTGACCACCGGATCAATGTAATCATCCCTCACACCATGTATTAGTTCATGGGGACCTATTTAAAAGTAGGTCACATACAACAATATTCCGTATTAGTGCCAGATTTTTGGTATACACAATCAATTTATGTCTGTAGAATAATATATAAGTCAGTAAAAGAATCTACCATTATTCCAACGTAATGCAAAATAAATAATTCTAGTCATTGGTTACTAAACATTGAATTATAATATGACAAGAATAACCTTCATAATACTAATCCAATGCAACCAATGTAAAATGAAAGACAAAATGCCACTGTGAACAATTGTAACTATCATACAATCAAGACCACATAGACCATTTGTATTACCGTATTCCACGTAATAAGAGCCCCGCTGTAATAAGCGCTGTAAAATATCCGCATATATATACCATCTTAACACCCATAAATAACTCATTGTATATCATGTGCCAAAATGGTATGACAATATAGCTGAAAAGGGAAGCAAATTACAAATATATGGACAGAAATGGTGCAAACCTAGTTCTCATTTGAGGAGGTAGTTACATCCACAACGATAGTGCAAAGATATCAATGTAAGATTATACCCCGTTCACATGCACAACATCTACTAACGTAAGTAATTTTACACATGTGTAACTATTCACACGTGTGTATATGTAAAATTTGTCTGTTCACGACTTTCAACACGAAACAGGTTGTTTTCCAATCAAAGTTGAATGAGAAGAGAGTTACTTCACCGAAAATTATCGCGTGAAGCAACATGTGTTTGATTTAATTTGTACACAAAGTTTTGACTCCTTGAAACCAAAAGAAAACACCGTCCGCTCAACTCTGAAAATAAAAGTTGGCAATTGTTGACAATTTGTTTGGTGTTGGCAAATGAACAGATATTATTAATAATTAGATCAACCTCTTACGTTAACATAAACGTTCACATTGCAACATATAAACACAGTTCAAATTTACATTTACATGTGCACCTGCTCCTGACATGATGCAAATTTGCTCCTAGTGTAAATATACACACATGAGTAAACGCGTTCACATGACAAGTATACTCACGTATGTATTGCTACACCCGTATGCACATATACACACATATGTATAGAGGCGCATGTGAACGGGGTATAAGTGATCGGTTTAAATGACATCTCCCGTATGACAGGATTTCAGCTTAAAAATAAAATGCAAAAAACAGTAAACAAATGATGAAATTTGTATTTTATATACTAAAATTGATTTGGGAGGACATGTGGAAACCGTGTGTCCTGCAGACTGTTTGGCCTCTTTGAATGTGTTTGCAAAGGCGACTCCTGAATAACTGCCTGGTTACAAGAGCTCACGAATATTACACTTTCTTCTACACGGTATACTAAGCATGACAAGTTGGTTGTCATGAAACTTCCATAACATCCCCAACAACCAGGAAATGTCTCCTCGTGACGACGAAATCCATATACCCACAAATAGTCTAGGTGGCCCACAAATGTCCTGGCGCTGTATATCACTATGAAATAAAGTTCCAAATAGATCCTTGTTATTCTTCATAATACACAGCGATGTGAACACCCCTTCCTGGAACTTGACATACGTGTTTGACTTCTTCATAGACATTGTATTCAGCATATCCATCAGAATGAATGCAATAGTTTCCTTAATCTGTGACCACTCTGCAGGTGGCTGGGTGGTTGAGTGTGTAGTTGGTTGAGTGAGTGGTTGGTCGAGTGGTTGGTTGTGTGGGTGGGTGCTTGGTTGAGTGGGCAGTTGGTTGAGTGAGTGATTGGTTGAGTGATTGAGTTGGCGGTTAAGTGAATGGGTAGTTGGTTGAGTGGAAGGTTGGTTGAGTGGGTGGTTGGTTGTTTGAGTTGTCGAGTTAGTGGTTGGTTAAGTGGTTGAGTTGGTTGTTGGTTGTGTGGGTGGGTGGTTGTGTGGGTGGTTGGTAGAGTTGTTGGTTGAGTGGGTGGTTGGTTGAGTTGGTTGTGTGGGTGGTTGGTTGAGTGGGTGGTTGGTTGAATGGGTGGTTGGTTGAGTGTGTAGTTAAGTACCGGTAGTTAGTTGTGTAGGTAGCTGTGTGGTTGAGTGGCTGGTTGGCTATGTGGGTGGTTGGTTGGTTGAGTGGTTGGTTGAGTGAGTGATTGAGTTAGTGGTTAAGTGACTGGGTGAGTGGGTGGTTGAGTGGTTGGTTGGTTGAGTGATTGGTTGGTTGGTTGAGTGATTGAGTTGGTGGTTAAGTGACTGGGGAGGTGGTTGGTTGAGTGGTTGAATTGGTGGGTGGTTGAGTGTGTGGGTGGGTGGTTAAGTGGGTAGTTGAGTGATTGAGTTTGTTGTTAAGTGAGTGAGTGAGTTATTGCTTTACGTCACATCGGCAATATTTCAGCCAAGTTTGTTGTTAAGTGAGTGGGTAGTTGGTTGAGTGGGTGGTTGGTTTGGTTGAAGGTTGGTTGAGTGGGTGGTTGGTTGTGTGAGTGGATGTGTGGGGATTGAACCTGAAACATTGGTGTGATGGGCGAATGAACTCAGCCAGGAATTGAGGAGAAGCAGAGGTGGGATCCTGATGTTTTTCTATGCAAAAACTTATAAAGGAAAGCCACTTGTCATCTGGAGACTCCTGGCGGATGGTCGATGGGCCAGTGTAATGGCCGTCGCCGCTCTGACCCAGTGACCTTTGGCAATTAGGGCTCTTTGTAAATGGACCAGACGTGTAGATGGAACTTGTCTGGTGCCGGACTTCCTTTTGGCTGACAATAGTGAATCACATTTCAAATTTGTGGTGAGAATCTGAATGCAATGGGTGAATATTCCTCATTTTATGGGTTTTTTTAAAAACTATATAATAACTCACGTCCCCTCAACCAGAAGTGGGATAACACCTTTAAAATCTACAACTAATGGAATCTAAAGGTTTCTTCTTGACTGATGATAGTAAATACCATTTCAAACTTGTGAATTGAATCTGAATGGTATGGGTCAATATCGCTCATTATAAGAGATGTTTTACTATGTCCTTATTCGTATCACCTTGACCAGAAATGGGATGACACCTTTAAAATCTACAGCTAATAGAATCTTAAGATTTCCTTTTACATCAGAAACTTGTGAGCAGAATCTGAATGCAATTGGGGAATATTGCTAATTTTGAGAAACTATTGACTATATTACTCACATCCCCTCGACTAGAATTGGCATAAATGTAATGCCTTCAGGAATGAATGGAGTATTGAAAGTTTTGTTTTGCAAATGATTGTCATTCACATTTCAAGAGAAGTGAAGGTGATTGTGCTGTTATTAACTGTTTGTCAATTACATATATAGTTGCTTGCGACACATATAATTCTCTATGGTGCTTATCCCAGTTCTGGTCGCTACACAGCGGTTTTCTTTCTGTTCGTGCCGGTAATGAACGTACGCTGCGCACTGCTGCTAAATATAGCCGCTCTCAGTCACCTGACTGCCAACCCTTACCCGGAATGTAACCACGTGATCAAAACTTAATGATCGTGTTTATCGCTTGCAAAATGGATATTTTTTTCAAAGCGCACTTTGCAAATTGTGGCATTACTAAAAGTAATATACTTAACGGCCTGCTTCCACTTTATAAGTATTAGAACAAACGCAGCTATATTCAGTAAGGATAAGATATATGGATGAACAACTTCTTTAATACAATTAGGAGCGACGTTTGGGTGTAGGTTCTAACACCGTTATCATCACTTGCTTGATAACGGTGTTAGAACCTACACCGAAACGTCGCTCTTAATTGTATTAAATACGTTGTTCATCCATAAATCTTATCCTTACTTAGTACGCCAACTTCTAAATGCCTCTCAAACAAGCAGTTATATTCGTCACCTAATAATCTCAATATTTCGTGATTCTATTTCAAGTCAGACATATGTAAGTATACCTAATAAATAAGTTCCCCTAAGTATAACAAAACAGTTAAAAAAAACATTTGATTTTATTCACACTAAAATATCTCTACCGTGTCAGACCACTAGAGTTCGCAGCTGTCAGGGGGACCGGGGACACATTTAACACGGGCAGTTTATATTCATGCAAATCAATACCAGAAACACTCTCGCCAAGTTAGTTTAACATCATCATACTGGCTTTAAAATTCAGTATCATTTGAGGTTCCATTTACCTTCGATACATAACTTTTTCGCATGAAATGCGATGCTAGCAAGTGTTGTACCCAATCATGGTTCAATTGTAACGGGGCGGTCGGGTAGCCTAGTGGTTAAAGCGTTCGCTCGTCACGCCGAAGACCCGGGTTCGATTCCCGACATAGGTACAATGTGTGAAGCCCATTTCTGGTGTCCCCCGCCGTGATATTGCTGGAATATTGCTAAAAGCGGCGTAAAACCATACTCACTCACTCAATTGTAACGGGTGGATCGATCAAATGTAACACACAAGGGTCAAATGTAACAAACCGTGTATTATTGAAAATACACTAAAATAGAACTGTGAAACTGATTAATCTTGTTTTAACTGGAAACAAATGTACAGTCATCATTTATAGTCAACTGATTAATGGTTCTCACAAGCGAAGAATCCTTGTATAATAATTGATGACACTCTTCATTAGCCCATTTGCATGAAGAACATTGTACCCATTCTTCAACTGGACGACTAGTTGAAAACTTGTCGCACCAAACCAAGCAAATGTTCATTTCAGAATCAGAATCACTGTCAGAATCGTCCTTAACGGACTTATTCCTTTGTTTAAACGCCAGACGTTTTAGTTTTGGTTATGGATTTTTCTTTTTTTTGCCTTTAGTTTCATTTCTAACAAGATCCGTTTGACAGGCATGTCAGTCAGAAAATGGGATTTCTTTCTTATTCGTCCTCCCTTTGGTTTAATAACTTCCGGTGAGAAATGAATTGGACCCAAAGTCCCAGGGACAGAATCATTACGGTGAGGTGAGGTGAAATGGGGTTTAACGTCGCGTTCAAGATTATTGCACTTGTATAGCGACGGGCATGTAACAGATCTACCACATAGGGCAGTTCAAAATATGGCGCCATGTAACAATTTTCCATTTATAGAGTTTAATGACACAACTTGCAACATACGCCCGGTGACAAAAACGTTATGGTATTTATTGATTTTTTTACTTGCCTGCATAAAATTTGGATTTTGTTCACTGCTTCTTTTCTTGTGGCGACTGCTCCACATCCAACCTGGATGTCCTTGGCGGGAAGGCTTAGGGAAGTAGCTCTACATTGCCAAACATTTGCTATAGTTTTTTTTGTTTTTTTTTCTGAGAGTAATGTCCACTGTTACAAATGCCCCGTGTTACATTTGTCCCCGGTCTTCCCTACACAGACATCTGTTTTACTGACCAACATATCCTACCGACTTTAGTGTCACGTAATCAAATAAACTCCGCCCATCGTGCACTTCCGTCCATCGGATCTACAACTAATTGATGAAGAATATGTTGATTTTGCAAAGATTGGATGAGTGGTTTTATTTTTCACTTAATATGATCCTAGACAGGTTTTCATTCGAGCTGACTAACTATATCGATCTATAATGAAGAGACTAATGTTTTATCCTTCCCTTTCAGCCTTCGTACACACTGGCTGGCAGACCTTTACAGCCAAGGCCGGTAACTCTAAACAGTGACCCTGCCAGACCCTGTGTTGTCGCGAACTCTTCGTCTGTGACGCCTCTTCTGCTGGTGGTCACATACAGCTGGTCTAGGTTCGAACCTCCCCAGCACACCGACGTCACTCTCTCGGCGTTTGGGATTTCCACCGTTTGGAGCATTGATCCTGCAATTGAGGTTATTCTCAACAGTTAAACTACACTGCCCGGCTAAAGAAAGTATATACCCTTGCTTGATGGTACTGTATTGAACACGGGTATCATAGTTGTGTTTTGGACCTTAAGTTTGCAGTGTTTCGATGACTGTTTTCACCCTAGTAACTTTTGATAACGTTTGTAATTGTTTGGGCAATTTTCAAGGGTATACTTTCCTTTGCCCGGCCGTATAGTACCTTTGCAGCTGTGACCCTCAAGGATTTCCACCCGTTGTAGCATCGATCCTGCAGTTAGGGTTCTTCTTTTTTTTTTTAAATTAACTAGTTCCTTTATGGTGTAATGTAGGGTTGTGAGAAGGTGAGGTTTGCTGTTGAATAAGTATTGTTTTACGCCGCTTTCGTCATAATTATTCCATCCATATCAGAGTGGAACACACTGGCCCTCAACATTATGTACCAATAGGGAAAATCGAACCCGGAATTTCGGCATGAACAATTAAGAGACATGTTATTTTTTAAAAACTCAAAATTCATTTTTAATGCGAATCTGTTCTTCTTGACCCTCTTAAAATTAACAACACATGTGGTTCGTTATTTGCACATGTTACCTGAACAACAAAAATGTTTCATCATTTTGCAATCAGTACTACAGGCATATACAATGTCAATATTTCTATTCCGCAAATCTGCATTCCTGTCTTATTATGAAATTTCTTTAATCTCAGTAACATTTGTTGACCATATTGGGTGTAGAACAAAAGGGAAAATCCCAAAACGGAATGTCTTCTTAGAGAAGATTCGCAACGAGCTACTCATCATTAGTGTCCCCAGTCCCGATATGTTGCTAACGCTGTCAGTACACAACGAGCTACTCATCATTGGTGTCCCCAGTCCCGACATGTTGCTTACGCTGTCAGTGCACAACGAGCTACTCATCATTGGTGTCCCCAGTCCCGATATGTTGCTAACGCTGTCAGTACACAACGAGCTACTCATCATTGGTGTCCCCAGTCCCGATATGTTGCTAACGCTGTCAGTACACAACGAGCTACTCATCATTGGTGTCCCCAGTCCCGATATGTTGCTAACGCTGTCAGTACACAACGAGCTACTCATCATTGGTGTCCCCAGTCCCGATATGTTGCTAACGCTGTCAGTACACAACGAGCTACTCATCATTGGTGTCCCCAGTCCCGATATGTTGCTTACGCTGTCAGTGCACAACGAGCTACTCATCATTAGTGTCCCCAGTCCCGTTATGTTGCTTACGCTGTCAGTACACAACGAGCTATCAATCCAAAACTTCATGTAGCCAAAATTTAGTGTAGTAAATTGTCTCTTGTTGTTTCACTAAAATTCGTGTGAAAATGGTACCTCTTTTGAAACCAGTGGCGTTCCTAGAGAAGGGACCGAAAGAAGGAAACTAACTAGATATTTGAGTTAACTGCGTGTGCACCTTAAACGATTGTACAGTGAAACCCCATTTATCCACACCGTATAGTCTCAGTGAAGTTGTCCGGGTTACCGAATAGTATATAGTAGTAATGTCCCTAAACTGTATATAGACGTTCCCTAAGTTATCACCTAACATTGGTTTGTTTGTTTGTTGTTTGTAAATAATCGAGTCTGGACCAGACAATCCAGTGATTGATATCATGAGCATCGATCTACGCAATTGGGATTCGATGAGATGTATCAACCACGTCAGCAAGCCTGACCAACCGATCGCTTTAGTCGGTCTTACGACAACAATAGTCGCCTGTTACGGCAAGCATGGGTTGCTGAAGACCTGTTCTATCACAGATCTTCATGTTAAAATATTACATGAAACAGTATACGTACGAACCTGTTTCCGGATCGAAGCGAGCCACACAGGAGCCGAAGTAGCAAGCCACCCACAGTTTCCCCTGGTTGTCCACCGTCATGCCGTCGGGGAAGGAGGGTGGGCTGCCTCGGAACACGGGGAACGTGTCAAAATCTACACACACGCGTCGATTAGCTGAAACACATAGAATCGTATGTAAACATACAAGATTAATAGAATTGTTTTCAATACTGTCGGTATGACCTGTACAGTTTCAGCCAATGAGTGTGTAATGTTTAAAGTTCAACTAAGCAATATTCCAGCTATAAGACGGAACAGACAACCCAGTGAATGTCACCATGAGCATCGATCTAGTCGATTGGGATACGATGCAACCAAGCCAGCGAGTCTGACCACCCGATCCAGTTAGTCACCTCTTACGTTAAACAAGGGTAGCTGAAGACCTGTCCTAACCCAGATCTTCACGGGAATCAGCCCATGTCATGTATCCAGGCACATCCACCTATAAAGTGACATGCTATTTGTTCAATACATGGCCTAACGTCATTAATTAGAAATTTAAAAAGCTCTCTGGACATTGAATACTCTTTAAAGAAAATGTTGGGTTTATTGCAATATTCAGTATAGGTCTTAGAAAGAAAAGCATCTCAACTGATTAGACACCATCTTTACGTCAACAAGCGATAACAAGTACTGACCAAGGTCACCTGTCTCAAGGTCGAAGTCAAACATATCCACTCTCCGTGTGGGCGAATCTATGTAGAACATTGTCTTATTATTTTCTGACCACGTCAAGCCGTTGGACAATGTCACTTCCTTGATTTTCTTGGTTATCTTTCCCCCAAGGTCAAGGCTGTATAGAGAGCCTCTCTTTGGAATATAGTTCGGGCGGGTAGATGCTGGTTCAACGGGAGGTCCCATGGTCCCTGATAAGTAAGAGGGTTATGAAAGCCACTGTCGCACTGGGTTTTGTAATGTATGACTATGGGTTAATGTCTGAGAAGAATTCTTACCATGTCTGTCCAGAAAACCTCGGACTGATCTCCAGTAACTTAATAATGTTTTTGGGTACGGGCGGCTCTGTCGTCTAGGACGCAATTCGTTGTGCAGAGTTGCGTCCCTTGGGCACGCCATAAACCTATATTCGTTGGTTTGAATCCCGGTTCGCCACGATTATTTGTGTAGGTTTGTCAGCACCATACCTGTGCTTGTGGTTTCACCGAAATAGTAAAAGTCTGAGACCTTCACTTCGGGCCTTCCTCATACATTAAGCTGACATGTCGTGATATAACTGGAATACTGTTAGAAGCGAGGTTAAATTCATCTCACTCACTCATACTGTTTCCATCATAATGTTTTCTCAAGTCATTCCTTTCTGTTTTCTGATGTGATTAGAAATGCGTAATATTGCCTACACATCCCTTTTCATATATTGTATGCAATGTTCTTGAATAAACTGACTTTGTTCTGATATCACTGGATATCGTACTACTGTTTGTAGAATTGACTATAACCGAGGAAGAGTTATTAAAGAAAGATGATAAGTTATCTTACCTTACGACCGTGTTTATTGCATATGACTCAGAATTTAAAATTGCAGACTATTATTTTGAAGGTAGGTAAGTATTTTCTACATTCTTTGTTTTCTTTTTTCATGAACATATTCCCACTGTCGACATCAATAACTGATATTGATGAAACCCTGTGAACATCGGCAAGTAATTGCATAGCATAATGTCATGGATATATTTGCAATACTTCACGATGTTCGCTTCTGCATCAGAATGTATAGGATGAAGCAGAGGGCTTGTTACTAAAAAAATAGCAGCAAGATATATGGTCACAACCTGAGCCATCATTTTATATACACTAAACTACATTTATAACGGATATAAGGAACTAATCTTAGTGGTCCCTTTGAGTTCGGTATAACCGTAGTTTACTGTAGTATTATGGCACCGGTAGTGACACTACATCTTGCTACTAAGCTGTGCGCTACAAGCCCACGTGGGATAAAGTCAGCTCTCTTCACCTGCCCACAGCCTGCCACTGGCGTCACACTTGCCATCGTTGATCCTGTTGCCAGATCCGACGTCCACCTCGCCGAGAGACGTCACAGTCTGCTTGTCCCAGTCTAGAAGGGACAGACTACGCCCTGCGGCAATCACATACCCACCTTTCTTCCGGGGAACAACGAATCCAACAGGGGCACCTGTCAACACATATATATGATTGGTCTCCAATACGTTATCTAGAGGGTGCGCCTTATGCCATTACGGGTAGCCATGCGAACAAACGTATTACTTAAAACAAAACTCTTCCGGATTTTACGTTATTTAGAGGGTGTGCAATTTGCCATTACGGGTACCCATGCGAACAAACGTATTACTTAAAACAAAACTCTTCCGGATTAAATTAAAACCGGTCGATTGTACATTGTTCCCTAAGTAGGAGAGACAATGTTTATATTGTATTTGACATGCAAACATACAAAAATGAAATACTCATATCCCCGCTAATATGACATGTCCGGTTGTGTGGAGCACTACCGCCATTTTCAGTCAAAGTCAAAGTCGTTGCCAATGGAATCTCGAAGAATCAATTTTTAAAAATTGCCAAACTTTCAAAAGGCACCACATCACCAAGAGACTTATCTATGTGTCATGTTTGCTTAAGGCATCAATTTTTTTAGTTCTGCTCCGGAAACGAAACATGGCGGACGAACAGACGGAAGGCGCCCCGAATTACGAGGGGCGTTCAATAAGTTTTGCAATTTGGTCATTTGTGTTTACACAAACAATGTCAACTTGTGACAGGCGTGACACTAGTCATAACATTTGGTTGACACAAGTCATAACAAGTTCCAGGCACAACAATGAGTTAGATGTTATGTCTTCATTCACCAAAGGGTGGTCACAATCATGGATTCTCTCAAACATGAACAACCTCGCTGTAATAAAGTTCCTTGCCATGGAGGGATACAAAGCAAAAGAAATCCATGATCGCATGTGTAAAGTGATGGGTAAGGATGCTCCTGACTATTCCACAGTTTGCCGTTGGTCTCTACAGCTTAAAAGGGATAGGGAGTCCATAGACAATGACCCAAGGTCAGGCAGGCCTTCAGATGCCACCCAACCCGAAACCATTGCTGCTATAGAAAGAATTTTGTCTGACCAACGAGTGAAAGTATCTGAACATTCTAATGAATTCCAATATCAGTTGGAACTGTCGTAACCATTATTCATGAGCATCTTGGTATGTCCAAGGTATCTGCAAGATGGGTACCTAGAAACCTCAGAGCTCAAGATCGCTATCAGAGAACTGAAGTTGTCGAGACCTCCTGGATCTCTATACTGCTGATGAAGCCGGATTTCTTTCTCGTCTAGTGACAGGTGATGAAACATGGATCCGCCACTGGGACCCAGAAACTAAATTAGAATCCATGCAATGGAAGCACCCCAATTCTCCGCCTCAGAGGAAGTTTCGCACTCAACCATCGGATATCAAGGTAATGGCCACCATATTTTGGGATGCAAAAAACATATTACTGATTGATTACATGCCACCAAAAACTACAATCAATGGACATTATTATGCTAATGTAATGAAAAAATTGCGAAAATCTATTCGCAAGAAACGCCGTGGGATGTTAACAGTTAACACGTGGTATTCTACTTTTGCATGACAACTCTCCGGTTCACAAGTCGAGAATTGCACAGGCCGCTATATGTGAATGTGGATTCGAACAGTTAAATCACCCACCCTACAGCCCAGACTTAGCCCCCAGTGACTATTTCCTGTTCCGGCAAACGAAATCTGCCCTACGTGGAAGACGCTTCCAGGATGACGAGGACATAAAGGCTGCCACAGTGGCGATTATAGACCACGTACATATGCATAAACTATTACAATAAAAATGATAGTATATGAATAAACTGGAACTAAAAAGATAAATGTTCTCAGTTTCCCAGGTTTAAGATTCAATGAGGACAGAAACAAACACATGTGGGTTTGCGGGAGAAACATGGTGTTTATCTTTACCATACGGATTTTGTATTTCCTGTTGCATGGTTTGGAAAGTAAATGCAATACTGAATCATTTTCTATTTTACCCTATTTAGTTGCAACAAAGGTGATTGGTCGGTACTTCTATATAGATTCCAACACACACTGGTGGCCCTTGGGCACTATTCAGCTAAAACCATCTGCACACATGGAAAGTGTTAAGTCTCCTTATTTATAAAGGTTAGTATGTCACTATTCGACCTGGATTCACTATAGACGCTGTTGAGCGCTGTTTACACTCCACTTGACCCACCTATTCACTGCCCGGTACCTTTGTTTTGTTTGTTGTTTAACGCCGCACTCCAGCTATTCCAGCTATATGACGGCGGTCTGTAAATAATCGAGTCTGGACCAGACAAGCCAGTGATTGATATGATGAGTATCGATCTACGCAATATTGGATACGATGACATGCATTAACCAAGTCAGCGAGCCTGACCACCCGATCCGTTAGTCGCCTCTTACAACTAGCACAGTCGTCTTTAATGACAAGCGTGGTTGCTGAAGACCCATTCTACCCCGGAGTGTCACGGGTGCCCGGTACCTACCCACGTGTACCTTCGACTGTTGCCCGGTGCCCGGATGATACTTAAGCACATTTCCCGCCATGATGTCCACAAACACCAGCGTCTGGGTGTCCCCCTCCCAATGCGGACCCTCCCCTTGCGTAGACGTCACATTCTTCAGGACGACTTCAACCTTTGGCGACATGGTCGTCGGCGATACTGACACAGAATGAATAAACACGGGTTGCAAGCAGTCTCTGTGTGGAGCAGTCGGTCGAGTGAAGGGTCCCTTAAAATTATCAACGTGCAGCTAACCTTGACATGCTGACAGATCACAAGCACTTATCTACAAACTATAATGCGCCTGTTCGCCATCTCGCCAGTACGTGAGTGAACACAGTGTTACACCAAGGCTGATACACGATCACTGTTGACACAATGTCATGTAAACACACGGAGTAGCGTCTTCGTCACATTGTCACAGGCACACGTCCGAATCCTTCTGTGCTGCCACAAGGGTTTTGTGTTGGGTATATCAGCTTTTAAGTTCAGGCAGCCAAAGGTGGTGACGGGGAGCGATTATAGAATATGTTCGCCACCCAATTGTGTCATAAATACTAGATATATCTCAAGGAATACAAAATAATCGAGTCTGGACCAGAGGGACTGACATCCACGCCATTGGGATACATGCTTCAACCAAGTTAGCGAGCCTGACCACCCGATCCCGACGTTATAGTCGTATTTTACGTCAAGCATGGGTTGCTGAACACCTATTCTAACCCGGATCTTCAGGGTCCCCAAGTGCTAGTTGTGTCGGGGTAATGGTAGTTTACCCCCAGCTCTGTCCTCATCCCTTGGACCCTTGAATGAAAATGATGGCGAACATAAACTATGGCGACTCTGCTGAGAAATACGATTGTGAGGTATTCGGTTCCGACCACGTGATATGTGTTTCTCTGTAAGGATCAGAACACTTTTTTTTACCCTCTGCACATATTTCGCAGCGCATCCGGCATGCCAGATGAACAGTGATTTTTTTCGATGAAATAACAGACAACAAATTATTATATTTCAAAAAGATCCAAAAAAGGAATTAATGTTGCAAACAATATTCTTCCGCGTTTCATAACTTCAGAAATCACAAGAAACGCGTTATATAAAATTAGGACTATATAACACCTTATACAAAATTTAAATTACCTACAAGAAATAACATTAGAAACTCCTAGTTTCGTTGAGTTTTATCATAAGAAAATGTAGATTTAGGAATATATAATAGTTATTTTTTTTAACTGGGTTTACAGACCGAGGTGGGTTTTGTTATAAGAACCACCAAACCAGTCGCGCAACGTCCGAGCTTGCCAAAATTGGAAAATTGTGTTCACAAACCAATTTCTTGACTTCCACCGCTCCCATGTCATTGTTGTGAAAGAGTGATGTAAATGTTATCTTTTAACAAAAGTCACCAAAAGCACAGCTATATTAACTGACCTGACAACACTCGATATTGGCCCAGAAACCCCACACAGTGATTTATATAATAATTGCACGAGCAGAGACTCCACGTGGTCGGGGCAAGAAACCACACAGGCATCGAAGCCATTCATCTTAACACCCCGATCCATATTTCAGGGATAGACCCTAGCAGTGCAGAGGTGTGTTCCTAATGGTATATTGTACAACCGCGACACTGTCCGTAAACGTCGAAAAATACATTTCGTCAAACTATAATTCTTTAGTTTCGACTGATAAGCGTTTAAATCAAATGTGAAATATAACAACTGGTTTGAAATTTGTGGAATGGTGCGATTATTAATTGAAATCCGCAAACACTCCAACAAGTGTACTAAATATTCGTCTCTATCTGGGAGGGGTCTAAAATATCAAAATCCTCGCTCAGATATTTTAGGGGCGGTCGGGTAGCCTAGTGGTTAAAGCGTTCGCTCGTCACGCCGAAGACCCGGGTTCGATTCCCGACATGGGTACAATGTGTGAAGCACATTTCTAGTGACCCCCGCCGTGATATTGCTGGAATATTGCTAAACGCGGCGTAGGCGTAAAAATATACTCACTCACTCAGATATTTTAACTGCCTACAAAATACTACACCGGTATTTGGTTCTCCCAAAAAATGAAAAGGGGGCTGGGGCCCGAACCCGTCTATGCCTTGTGTCCATAAATTTGAAGCAAAGGGAGACAACAAGAAATTGGGAAGACTGCCAATCAAGCATAGTTGTCGCACGTGCAGCTCACGTGTTCGCGTCCAGCTCACGTGCTCCCGTCCTCGGCGTCTGAACGTCTTGAGAACAGTGGGACTGGCGTTGTCCTCGTCATAGGTGTCAAGTTACTGTCAACAAAAAACACGGTAGCTGCACTATAAGGTGAAAGAACTGGATGGTTGGTTTCGTGTTGCAAGAAGCACACAGAACGCCTAATGTGTTTATGAATAATTTGCATCAATGGTCAACATGGACGACCCGTGCTCTGAAATTGAGCGAATCAGACTGCTGCTGACACATTTGGATTCAGAGGAAGGTCAGATTTCTTTGTAAATTATGTGCAAATGGTTTGGACATGTTCTTCAAGTTATTCGAGACACTCGGATTCACTGTAGTGATTTCAGTGATCCATTCATATTATTTCCCCCCCTTATTTGGTCTTTCACGCCCAATGTATCTGTTTCAGCGGATAATCGAGATTGATACTTCTCTGGCGTTAAAGTTTTGAATTCAGTATTTTATCTTCTAGCTGCCCGTATCCGTTGAGTTTTCACACCCGTGAAGATCCAGGTTAGAATATATAGGTCTTCAGTAACCCACGCTTGCTGTAAAAAGCAACTATGCCGAATAAGGCGACTAACGGGATCGGGTGGTCAGGCTCGCTGACTTGGTTGATGCTTGTCATCGTATCCCAAATGTGTGGATCGATGCTCATGATGTCAATCACTGGATTGTCTGGTCCAGACTCAATTATTTACAGACCGCCGTCATATAGCTGGAATAGTGCTGAGTGCGGCGTTAAACAACAAACAAACACACGAAGAGAGAAGTTCATTTATGTTAGTACTGTTACCATTCGTACTAGGGCTGGGACGGGTAACTCAGGTACTCGGGTCGGGTGGGTACTTAACAGGACCCATGTACCCACAGGACTACCCGGACCCGTGGTTAGTCATGTGATAAATTGTTAATGACAAGAAATATCTAAAACTCTATGGTAATACAAGTCACTAGTGTTCACATTTCTTTCTGACAATGCACCCATTCCTTCTGACTTTCATATGTTTGAATAAAGATAAAACTTCATGCAGTAAACTTCAGTGTATGCATTACCAGATCATTTTATTTTATAAATACATTTTGCGAGGGAAAACGTTTCCCAATCGGATAGTTTGTAGCTATCTCTTGAGACCTACAGCTGGAACCCAGGTAGGGCCGGGTAATAGTTGGGTGGGTACCCGGGTAGTAAATTTGGACTCGTCCAATCTCTTATTTGTACTGGATTTTCAATTCCTGTTAGGTACTGACCATAGTTTGCCGGTTGGACATGATAGGAAATATTTTACACACGCTTCTTACAATACTTGTTTTCAGTCCGATCATACATCATTACATGGATTTCCAGAACTAAGTAGTTTTGTGGGTGAGACAGTTGAACTTTAACCTCACATCGGTTTGCTTTCAGCCATGTTGTGATGAGAACAAATTATGGAAGTACAATGAATGCCATTAATCATATTTTAAAGCTGTGTGTTCAATTAGTTTTGTGATTTAAAATTAAAACAATTATTTTATTGTCAAAAAAACATGGTAGAAAAAATTCTAAATCACAAGGGTTAGACACCACCACCAGTGAAAATACTGCTATCAGTTGTTTTAAAAAAGAATCTTGTTATTTTTCATAAACCACTAGTCCAAAATGAGCTGCATATCAGTATGATATGACCAATGGTGTCTACTTCTGCCAATTAGATTCATGTTATGGTACTTAATTTTCTTTATTTTATTTAGTTTTATTTCAGTTTTTTCCTCATTGCGTCGCAAAGTCACTTTGGAGATAAATATTTTGATTTGTAAGATTTGCGTGATATTTTGGTGAATGGATGTGTATAAATTTAATTTGAACATACGTCGCAAGGCAATAAATTTTGTATCCTTGCTATTTCAATGTCACATTTTAGTATGGATATTGGCACACATAACAATACGCACAGTTAAATTTTCAGGTGAAGGTTCCATTTATCAAAATAAATTACCACTCATATTTACTTATTGTATTGAAAGATATTTACTGCATGGAAAGATTAGTTTGGTTAACACCAATTAACACAACCTGGGCTTTTCTTGGGTTCGAAATGCTGACTGTTTCCTTATTGCCTTTTAATGTATAAGTTAAGTCATTATTTTCTTCACTATTAAAAAAAGGAAACAATTTGAAATGATATTTTTTGGTAATTTTTATTAAACATGTTGTCATTTGTTTCATTGTGTGGCACATGTGTAACTTCTGGTTGTAGAAATAATGGAATATTGAATGAAGCAGCCCTACAATCACATCCTATGCTCTAGTACCTGCAATATATATATATGTCAGTGATAATAGCTTCATCTGAATGCTGTGGGCTAAATTAGAGGAGCATCATGGCCAAGTTGAATTTGTATATCAAAACATCTTTGTTTATGATAAATTGTAAACATGGCTCAATATTGTAAAGTTAAAATAAATAATTTATACACATCTTTATCTTGGAAATGTTTTCGGACATCAGGCGTCGCTCCTGTCAAAATGAATAGGTTCTGTCTGTCTTTACAGTTCATTTCTGGATCACAGCTTAAAGATGTTTCAAAGATAGACATGAAAATATTCACACAAATCCCCAGGGTTGATCATGAGTGGAGCCATTTGTTGTGAAGAATCCTTCAAATCAATTATTTATCTTTCTGTGATAACAAGGTCATCTGTACCAGACATGTCATTTCATCAGGCCATTTTCCAGTAGTTGGTTTTACAGATATTCTCGGTCAGTATGACATGAAAACAAGAAAAAAATTACATGAGAAAAAAACAAAACTGAATATGTATAAGGGTCATGTGGTAAACCAAAATATAATAATTTGTTTGGCCAATTCTCTTCTGTTTTCTTCCCACACACGTCTTCTGGTGCTGTATGGATTGCTTGTGTTAGTATACCCAGTAATGGCTGCATAATATCTTTATCTTTTCATCTTTATTATAGAAAATCCTGTTACAAACAACTGTTTCTACTTACCATACAGAATAGAGGCGCAGGCTCTGAAGCACACTTGTATTTTCTTGAATATTCAGATCAGATCAAAAAGGTCACACCAGGGTAACGAAGAACAAATAAATAACAGAAGATTCTACACAAACATCACAGTCTGACCATGCAATTACACATTGATACATACATGACTGGCACTGTCTGCTTCATGTTGTAATACATAGATAGATGACTGTCACCAAGGAAGGTGAAGTGAAATGGGGTTTAATGTCTTATTGTAGTTTTATGACTATTGTGCTTATATAGCGACGATCATGCACATGCCGATTTTATGCCGATAATGCTGATTTTATAGTGCTTGCCCACTGACATACCATGCCGCTGTTTAACATGAATACCCGACTCAGAAACAATATACCAACTCTAACCCAACCAGTCCTTGTTCTATTTTAGTCGCTTAATGCTGAGTGCCAGGCAGGGTAACACAAAGTACTATCTTTTAACGTCGTTTTCTAGACACTAGCACCCTCCGCTCTCCCACGATCCATGGAGGCGATCATCACCGAGGAAACAGAGTGATGTTGCATCAAGAGTATTGGACAGAAATTATAAATTGCCCAGCAAAAGAAAGTATACACCCTAGTTTGATTGTGGTTAAAAACGTTAAAAAAAAAAAGAACTGGTTCGCTGCTGATGTATTTGACACGGGTATCACAGTTGGTTTTGGACCTTAAGTTTGCAGTGTTTCGGTGATTTGTTTTCAGTTGTAACATTTTTTATAATGTTTGTAATGTTTTGGTCAAATCCAATTTTCAGGTGTATACTGTCTTTTGCCCAGCAGTTTATCTCATGTTTGGATAGTTAATGTGTGATTAGTCACATGTATACACTGAGTGTGTTTTGTGAGGTTTGCATGGGGCGGGACACCTCTTGTGGTTATCTATCACATTCATGGGACTGAGAGGTTATGCCAAAGGGAACAGTCTCAAGCACATCACATGTAGAATTATAGCACTGTATCACTCTATATTCATTCTGGGCAAATAGCCAAACAAAATTGGCAATGTTATTGTACTTAATTTCAAAAGTAAAGGTCAGATTCAAACCATGACCTTCTGGTGCAATGGTGAACACCTTGTCCACTTGACCAAACGGGTTAACCCTGTAAGCAGCTAGCCAGGATGTCATCTTGGGGCAGTTTCCATATCCTGCAACATTAACACTGTATTTTGTGAAGATCTGGGTTGAAATTGGTCTTCAGCAACCCATACTTATCTCCATTGGTGAAGACCTGAGTTAAAATTGGTCTTCAGCAACCCATGCTTGTCTCCCCCCTTGAGGATCCGGGTTAGAATTAGTCTTCAGCAACCCAAGCTTGTCGTAAGTGGCGACTAACAGGATCGGGTGGTCAGACTCGCTGACTTGGTTCATGCATGTCATCGTATCTCAATTGCATGGATCGATGCTCATGATGTCAATCACTGGATTGTCCGTTCCAGATTTGATTATTTACAGACCAACACCATGTAGCTGGAATATTGCTGAGTGACATGTTAATAAACACGCATAAATCCAAACACTTGGGGGTATAACGATTCATCAGGTATTATAATTAGTGAGGTGCTAAACATCCAACCAACCAACCAACAAACAAACAAACAAAATCATTGCCTCCAAGTAGTGACTTTAGCATTAAGTTCAACCAACTCTGTCAACATGGGTGTTTGTTCTCACTCACTGACACAAAGTCACCCCCCGTCTGTTCCATCAGTACCTTACTGTATATCGAATACAGTGGAACTGAGTATAAAATCCTTCCTTGTGAACAGTAATAGAGGTAAATATATTCAGCTACTTTACACCATAAAGGAGTCAAAGTGGGCAGGTTACAAAGGAAATTATCAATAATGATTGGAATTGGAGACTGCACAGGCAATAACACTGTAGGGGTCAATAATACCTGTTGTATACCCTCGACTTGCAAGTGGTGGACCAATGAACATGCTTTGGCTGTTTATTGACATGAAAATATTAGAATACTTCCAGATATGGAATATCCTGTTTTGATCTGCATTATAGACATTTATCATATATCCATACCCAATATATGGAGCACACATATCGGGTAACCATATCATATATATTGAGCACACATATCGGCTAACCATATCATATATATTGAGCACACATATCGACTAACCATATCATATATATTGAGCACACATACCGGCGAACCATATATATATTGAGCACACATATCGGCAAACCATATCATATGTATTGAGCACACATATTGGCTAACCATATCATATATATTGAGCACACATATAGGCTAACCATATTATATATATATATTGAGCACACATATCATCTAACCATATCTACTATATTGAGCACACATACCAGCTAACCATATCATATATATATTGAGCACATATATTAGCTAACCATATGAATATATTGAGCACACATATCGACTAACCATATCATATATATTGAGCACACATATCGGCGAATCACATCATATATATTGAGCACACATATCGGCGAACCATATCATATATATTGAGCACACATATTGGCTAACCATATCATATATATTGAGCACACATATCGGCTAACCATATTATATATATATATATTAAGCACGCATATCAGCTAACCATATCATATATATATTGAGCACATATATTAGCTAACCATATCATATATATATTGAGCACACATACCAGCTAACCATATCATATATATATTGAGCACATATATTAGCTAACCATATGAATATATTGAGCACACATTTTGGCAAACACCATGTCCAATATATTGAGCACAAATATCAGCTAACCATATCATATATATTGAGCACACATATCGGCTAACCATATCTACTATATTAAACACACATATCGGCTAACCATATCATAACGTCACCTCAAGTAACATTGCATGAAAAGTTGTCATTTAAATATCTGGGTAATTTTTATCAAAGATTCTAAAATTCAACATTACCTTGTCCGGAAAAATGAATTTTGATGTTAAAAAACCAAAGCAGATGACAATAAACCAATCGCTCAAGCGCATCAAGGCAACAGCTATGGTATCATGATGCAGATGAGTTCTGTACAAATTGAAATGCACATGCGTTCCCCCATTTTTTGCCCAGTAAAAATCCACCCAGATAACATTCATTTGTTATTACATTGCTACCACATGCCATGATTGACAAAAAATCAGCGACACCAAGCACTTGGACAATTGAAAGCTGGACAAACCACCTGGCAAGTAGCCAATGGATTCCAAGACCATGTTAGGACCACATACAGGCTCCAGCAACGGTACTAGACCACCAACATTACAGATGACCGACCACGTAGTCACCAACCGTCATCAGGATCGTCAGATTGTGAGACAGCATCTTTAAGATCGCTTTGTTACTGCTATGGAAACTGCTCGTCAGACCATGGGGACACACCAGCGACACATTAGTGCGGACACCGTGCTTCGACGATTGACAAGCAGACACCTCCACAGTCACAGGCCACACCGAGGACCCATTCTGACACCACATCATGGCCTAGACTGTCTTCAGTGGACAACACAGCACCAGCATTGGTGCCACCAGCAATGGAGAAGAGTCCTCTTCTCAGACGAGGACCGTTACTGTATCTCAACAGCAGTTAGCAGAGACAGAGTCTGGCAACGTCGTGGGGAACGTTATTCTGATGCTTGTGTTGTTGAGAGAGACTCGTGGGGTGTTGGGTGGAATTGATCTTGCACAGAGGGTCATCCATGTGGTCTTCCAGAACATCTGTCCAGGGATAGGCAAAGGTGTCACAGCAGCTCGGTACATTGATCAAGTCTTGAGACCACACACCATACCTCAGTTGGCACGTCATCGCAAGCACGAGTTTCAGCATGATAACGCCCGTGCCCACACTGCGAGAGCAACAAGACAGTTCCTCCAGCAGAATGGCATCAGAACCATACAGTGGCCTGCCCTCAGTCTCGATTTAAATCCCATTGAGCACCTGTGGGACGAGATTCAAAGACGGCTGAATGACGTCCACCCAAGGCCGACAACTGCAGCTGAACTGCGTCAGGCATTCCTCAGAGTGTGGGCTCAAGTGCCTATGGCCTTCATCAACCGCCTCATCCATTCCATTTTGCATGGCAGTTATCAATGCACATTGTGGACACACGAGATACTGATTTGTGATGCCATTTTCTCAGAGACTAGTGTTGTGTTTCACTTTAAGAACATTTGACGCTTTAATTTCAACCTTGATCAGTTTTGCCAAGTTTCATCTTTTTAATATGTCTAAAAGTATGTTCAAGTCAAGTCAAAGAAGTTTATTGTACAAAAGGCCACCGGCCCATATACAAGAAAGAGTTACGCATATAGATACAATTACATTTGTTACACATTGGGATATACACGTTGTTTGATTAATTCATTTCTTTTGGCTAATGCATGCTTAATATAAAGAGAAAGATTTAATATATTTGATTCGTTCTTTGTCGTCAGCATAACTACAAAGGCGTTTATCGGTGACATTGCTATTAAATAATCTTTTATATATTTCTTTCGGAGATCATTGTAAAATGGACAGACAAACACAAAATGAATTTCATTTTCTATCTCTAGCTTACACAATGGACAAATTCTTTTCACTTTTTCAATGGACAGTTTTCTTCCTTCATTTACAAATAGGTCTAGCAAACCAAGTCGATATTTAATTAACTGTTTTCTTAAGTTTTCCGTAGTGAGTACTGATAAATATATTTCTGGTTGAAGTAAAGTCTTGAAAGTTTTGTAATATTCATAACGCGAACTATCCTCTAAAGTGGAGTGCCATTCTTGGTAGAACATATTTATAGACCGATTCCGAAATTCATTAAGAAACATATTTACATTTCCAACTGACTGACATAGCCATATAAAACCAAAACCATGCGAAAATAAAAGATTTCTTATATGCGATGTCCAAGTATTCTTTCCCATGTTATCTAAATGTAGAAGCATGTTATAGGCTAATTTGGGGAGACGTTGTTCATGCATATGAAGAATTTTAAACCAGTATTTTAAACATCTGATCTGAGAATTAATATATAATGGGTATCTACCACATTCACCATAAACCATGCAATTTGGTGTAGAAGATCCGACACAAAGAAACTTTTTACATGCTAATAAATGAACCTTCTCTAAACAGTCATAACGTTGAAATCCCCATACTTCAGAACCATACAATAAAATTGGTTGTATCTGGGTATCGAAAAGCTTAAAGAAGATATTAGGTGACATCGATCCCACTTTATGAGAAATAGACATTACACTTATTAAAGCTTTCTTTGCACGCAAGGACAAGTCAAGGGCACATTTTTTCCAATTCATTGTGTGTGAGAACCAGATTCCTAAATAAGTGTAGTGATCTACTATATTGACTAACTGACCATCGAATGACCATCTCTCTTTCGACGCTATTGGACCACCTTTTCTGAAGATCACAATTTTAGTTTTTTCCAAGTTTACGGATAATTTCCATTCTTTGGTGTACGTACTTAAAATATTTAATTGCCTTTGAAGGCCGACAACAGTATCTGACACTAAAATGACATCATCTGCGAAAAGTAGCATTAGTATTTCTATCCAATCTGGGAACATTTGGATACCATGTTTACCACTGGCAGCTATTTCGTAATATAATTCATTAATGAAAAATGAAAATAAGATCGGACTCAAAATACAGCCTTGTCTTAGGCCCAAAGGACAATCAAAGAAATCTGTTAAACTATCCCCACAACGAACACATGATCTCACATTAGAATACATTGATTTTAGAATAGTAAACATTTTCCCACGTAAACCAGTTTTTCGTAGACATGTCCATAGCTTAAAGCGATTGACAGAATCAAAAGCCTTTTTAAAATCTACAAATGCTACATACAGTTTATGCTTACGCCGTGACAAGGTTTTTTGAATAAGTGCATATAGTGTAAATACATGATCTACGGTGGAATAACTTTTTCTGAAGCCAGCTTGAAATTCAGGAATCTTATCACGCATGGTCGCCCATTTTGAAATTCTATTGTTTAATATTGTAGTAAATACTTTTCCTAAAATGCTCATTAATGAAATGCCTCTATAGTTATCTGGGTCACTCCTGTCTCCTTTTTTATGCAGGGGGATTATTATAGAACATGACCAATTGCTTGGGAAAACACCATTTTCAAATAGCTTATTAAAACATTTGCAAAGAAAAGGCATAACTTCAAACTTAGAACACTTCAACATTTCGATAACTACATCATCAGGACCAGCTGCTTTTCCCTTCTTGAGGTGATTTATCGCATCTAATATTTCGTTTTCAACAATGGGTGAATCTAGCAGAACTTCATCAACATCCATGTAGCTTTCACTAAAATCATTTTGCATATCATCAGTTGCCATAGTGAATATTGCATCTGTTTACAGTGTTCGGACAAATAAGGTTTCTCATATATCTATCCATGGTCACGTTGCTTTTGCAGTTCAGTATATAATGAGCACTCATGTCAGCTCACACCATGTCCAATATCTTGAGCACACACAGCTTTTAAGGATTTTCGAGACTGGACTCTTACTTGTGATTAATGGATGCACTTTTGAGTTCTAATATTCTGATCTTGTTTGTCCGAATAATGTTTGTCACGCTGAATCTGTATGCATATGTAGCAGGACGTGGAGTCATCCCACAGATGACATCCTTACCTTGTCAGCTTGCTGACGGGGTTAACCTCTTTGGTCACGTGGACAAGGCGTCCGACCTCGGATCAAAAGGTCCGTGGTTTGAATCCCATCACGGGACTCGGAAATTTTATGGCCGCTACATTGGCGCCCAACGTGGGGCTGAGCACGTTCATATTAAATTTGAGCAAAATAAGCCTCAGTACCCTACTATGCGGCCCGGGACGTGCCTTCTGTTGACGGGTGAGTATGTAGCAGGACGTGGAGTCATCCCACAGATGACATCCTTACCTTGTCAGCTTGCTGACGGGGTTAACCTCTTTGGTCACGTGGACAAGGCGTCCGACCTCGGATCAGAAGGTCCGTGGTTCGAATCCCATCACGAGACTCGGAAATTTTATGGCTGCTACACATAGATCCAAATATGAAACAGATGAGGCCGTCTCACTGGTCTCCTTTATTTCTAGTTAAGGTGGGTAGATCAGTTGAAGGAAATTGGCTATTTGATGATTATTGAATGACATCAGATCATCGATATACCTGAAGCTTAAGTTAAACTTCTTTGCCAAATTACCTTGTTTTGACTTTGCCTATCCAAGTAGAAATTTCGATTCATATGCATAAAGAAACAGATCAGCAATAAGGGGAGCACAGTTGGTGCCCATGGTGGATGGCTACTTCCTGCCTATATGTCTAACACACACACACACACACACACACACACACACCAAATGTTACAGTCATTTTATCACTGAGGAAATCCTGCTTTTCACATATTGTTTTTTTCAGTAAACTTCAGATGGCATTTGTTTTCATGTTTTGCCCAGAACCTCTGAAGATAGATATGTACCTGTGCCTGTGATCACTTTGGATCAAGGAATGAAGTTAGTCGTGTGGGATAGTGATGTACAAAGTTGAGTGGTGACATTTCCAAATGTGACACATCCATGATATCTGATGCAATTTACTATTTCGACTGACACAATATGTTCCCATGTTTTTTTTAAGCTGAACAATTGAATTGCCTTTGCATGTTTTTGTTCATTAACACATGCTAATGATATAGTTAGATTTGTACAATGAACAATTAAGTAGAGATTTCTTATGATTCTGGAAACGTTTTTTGTCACTTTTATATTTATTCAGTAACTGTAATAAAAAATAAATTCTCCTTTATACCTTTTCTATGAGATCCTGGGATGTGTAAGTTTGAGAGGGGTTCTTATTATGGTAAATACAGTATGAACCCTAGCAGTCAGATATTGGGCAAATGTTGGACCAACGTTGGACCAACGTTATCACTTACGTTGGGCCCCATGTTATTTTGACCGTCTGCCCAACTTTGGGTCAACGTTTCTTTTCCAACGTTGTACCAACATTGGGCCAACGATATTTAGCCAACGTTGGCCCAACTTTCAGCCCACAGTCAAAACAATGTTGACTCAACGTTGATAGCCAACGTTGGCTTAACATTAGATTAACGTCTGTTTTATTCCTCAATGCCCTCCCAGGCAGTCTGAGATGTTTGTACCAATCCAATTAAGACATCACATAGCAAGCAATACATTCTGCAAGCTACTTTATATCAATGAAACAGCAAGTCAATGAACTCTCTCTTGCCAGGATACCTTGAGATAGGTTAAAAAAGTGAAAATGTTTTCAATTACGTGTCCAATTAGGTTATGAAATATTTCATTTCCAAAACAACTTTCAAGGCTACGTGCATGTTCACAAATGTTTCAATACAATTAAAAGGTGTTGTATTTTCACAAGAGTTTGCAAGTGAAAAATAATCAGACATTAAGCCCTGCACATTTGAATGTTTCTTGGCCTTGTCCCATACATTCAGCATTGAGGTGAGACTGAGACCAGCAAGATGCAAGCCTATGCATCTGATGACCTATGATCCATTTCCTTGATCGGATCCGTTAAAAAATATGATTATGTCATCAACATAATGAGAATAGATCATTCTTTTTGAGCTGACCTTTATTTATTTGTTAAATGTCAAGTCAGACCTTGGGCTGAGTGGCTGAGGAGCCCTTTTAGTCCTCAAAGGAAGAGTGAGAAGTACCAATCAGAGTGATCTTCATGGTCTTTCCTTTTGACTTGGCCCCTGAATAAAACAGTGACACAAATGTGACATGATGACATGGCAAGGGATATACTTTCAATGTAAAAAAATAAAAATGGTTGCCTTCCCATTTGAGAAAATAATAATTCTTAGCATCGCTCTCCTCTCACCCTGCATACCCTACTTTGCATTATAGATAAAATGGATAGAATTATCATAAAAACGCCCGCATGTTATCAGAAATGAGCGGGCCACTGTAACTTGATAATGCCCTCATATTACTTGACGGGCCATTATCACGCCCGTTAGGTGACGGCATAGGATAGGGATAGGTGACGTAACGTTCAATAGTGACGTCATCTGGTTTGTTCTGTGACGTTTCCATATTTGTAAAAGTGGGTCAGTGACATTCGTGTTGATTGCAGTAAATGTTTCAAAATCGACATTGTTGTTTCTTTTTATTTGATAACAAATTCTATCCATTTTAGCTATAATAACGGTAACGCTATATATTTTTCAGGGCATTATCATTTGCAGAAGCCCTCGGTCTTTTCAACTGCCCTCCTTCGTCGGGCAGTTAATGGAAGACCTCGGGCTTCTGCAAATGATAATGCCCTGAAAAATAGCGTTACCACGACCAACAATATGATACTGACAAATTTGAATTCCTTTCGATGCTAGTATGCTATATTTTGCAAGCCATCAGAGTGACATAATGTTCAGCTTCGGTCATAGCTGGAATATTGCTGAGAGCGGTCTTAAACAATAAACAAACATTATGTGTGTAGCGGCCATAAAATTTCCGAGTCCCGTGATGGGATTCGAACCACGGACCTTCTGATCAGAGCTCGGACGCCTTGTCCACATGACCAAAGAGGTTAACCCCGTCAGCAAGCTGACAAGGTAAGGATGTCATCTGTGGGATGACTCCACGCCCTGCTACATACACCCCCGTCAACAGAAGGCACGTCCCGGGCCGCATAGTAGGGTACTGAGGCTTAATTTGCTCAAATTTAATATGAACGTGCTCAGCCCCACGTTGGGCACCAATAAAATATCAGCTGTCAACTCACACCCCAGTAGCCTGTTCTGTGGTTGCTGCCCTAACCGGAGCCTTGCCCGCTACTACATGTGCTTTACCTGTTCCAGCATAGACTGCTACTTGTCAGATGAGTGACCATTTGAACCTGTGATCACTGTAACCAGTTGCTCCTAAGTTTAGAGGAAGAGTCAATATTGTTCTACTTTAACTTAAATATGGAAGCCATGATTGCCTGAAGTTTAATGGCACATCTTACACCATAAGTTTGAAAGGTTAGACCGTTTTTCAGCATTTAAGCGCCAGATAGGTAATTGATTTAAAGTAACAGTGGAATGATTGCAGTGAAATGGGTGATGGTTGAAGTTTAACAATGTTAAGAGATTAGTGTAAATGTCGAGAGCTGAGAGGGGTGCTCATGGGTGATGGAGGAGCATGTGACTGATGATCGCGGAAGCGGGGAGGTTCACTGAGTCATCAGGAGCTGAACCCAACAGAGACAGCCGTCTCTAAAGTGGGGAGAGCAAAATGAAAGATGCTTTAAACGTGTGGTGAAATGAATAGACAAAGAAAGCCTCAAGTCTGGAATGAATGTGCACCTTTCATGAACTGTCCAGAAATCTGTTACATAATAATAATCACCTAATAGATAGCGTTTTTATGAAAAATTTAGATCACTTAGTGGAATCAACTTTGCTGTTCGACTACTTTGAACTCAACTAAGTTAACCCAAAGTACTTAGTGTGACAATTGATTAGACTGTGGCCCCTACCACTTGTCACTGACTACCACTTCCCACAGACCCTACCACTTCTTACAGACCCTACCACTTCCCACAGACTACCACTTCTCACAGACTACCACTTCTCACAGACCCTACCACTTCTCACAGACTACCACTTCTCACAGACTACCACTTCTCACAGATCCTACCACTTCTCACAGACCCTACCACTTCTCACTGACTACCACTTCTCACAGACTACCACTTCTCACAGACTACCACTTCTCACAGACCCTACCACTTCTCACAGACCCTACCACTTCTCACAGACCCTACTACTTCCAACAGACCCTACCACTTCTCACAGACCCTACCACTTCTCACAGACCCTACCACTTCCCACAGACTACCACTTCTCACTGACTACCACTTCCCACAGACCCTACCACTTCTTACAGACCCTACCACTTCCCACAGACTACCACTTCTCACTGACTACCACTTCTCACTGACTACCACTTCTCACTGACTACCACTTCCCACAGACCCTACCACTTCTTACAGACCCTACCACTTCCCACAGACTACCACTTCTCACTGACTACCACTTCCCACAGACCCTACCACTTCTTACAGACCCTACCACTTCCCACAGACTACCACTTCTCACTGACTACCACTTCCCACAGACCCTACCACTTCTTACAGACCCTACCACTTCCCACAGACTACCACTTCTCACAGACTACCACTTCTCACAGACCCTACCACTTCTCACTGACTACCACTTCTCACAGACCCTACCACTTCTCACAGACCCTACCACTTCTCACAGACCCTACCACTTCCCACAGACTACCACTTCTCACAGACCCTACTACTTCTCACTGACTACCACTTCTCACTGACTACCACTTCTCACAGACCCTACCACTTCCCACAGACCCTACCACTTCTCACAGACCCTACCACTTCTCACAGACCCTACCACTTCTCACAGACCCTACCACTTCCCACAGACCCTACCACTTCTCACAGACCCTACCACTTCTCACAGACCCTACTACTTCCAACAGACCCTACCACTTCTCACAGACCCTACCACTTCTCACAGACCCTACCACTTCTCACAGACCCTACCACTTCTCACAGACCCTACTACTTCTCACTGACTACCACTTCTCACTGACTACCACTTCTCACAGACCCTACCACTTCTCACAGACCCTACCACTTCTCACAGACCCTACCACTTCTCACAGACCCTACTACTTCTCACTGACTACCACTTCTCACAGACCCTACCACTTCTCACAGACCCTACCACTTCTCACTGACTACCACTTCTCACAGACCCTACCACTTCTCACAGACCCTACTACTTCTCACAGACTACCACTTCTCACTGACTACCACTTCTCACAGACCCTACCACTTCTCACAGACCCTACCACTTCTCACAGATCCTACCACTTCTCACAGACCCTACTACTTCTCACAGACTACCACTTCTCACTGACTACCACTTCTCACAGACCCTACCACTTCTCACAGACCCTACCACTTCTCACAGATCCTACAACTTCTCACTGACTACCACTTCCCACAGAGACCCTACCACTTCTCACAGACGCTACCACTTCTCACAGACCCTACAACTTCTGACAGATCCTACCACTTCCCACAGAGACCCTACCACTTCTCACAGACCCTACCACTTCTCACAGACCCTACAACTTCTCACAGATCCTACCACTTCTCACAGACCCTACCACTTCTCACAGACCCTACCACTTCTCACAGACCCTACCACTTCTCACAGAGACTCTACCACTTCTCACAGACCCTACCACTTCTCACAGACCCTACCACTTCTCACAGACCCTACCACTTCCCACACAGACCCTACCACTTCTCACAGATCCTACCACTTCTCACTGACTACCACTTCCCACAGAGACCCTACCACTTCTCACAGACGCTACCACTTCTCACAGACCCTACAACTTCTCACTGACTACCACTTCCCACAGACCCTATCACTTCTCACAGACCCTACTACTTCTCACTGACTACCACTTCTCACAGACCCTACTACTTCTCACTGACTACCACTTCTCACAGACCCTACCACTTCTCACAGACCCTACTACTTCTCACTGACTACCACTTCTCACAGATCTTACCACTTCTCACAGATCCTACCACTTCTCACAGACCCTACTACTTCTCACAGACTACCACTTCTCACTGACTACCACTTCTCACAGACCCTACCACTTCTCACAGACCCTACCACTTCTCACAGACCCTACCACTTCTCACAGATCCTACCACTTCTCACAGACCCTACTACTTCTCACAGACTACCACTTCTCACTGACTACCACTTCTCACAGATCCTACCACTTCTCACAGACCCTACCACTTCTCACAGATCCTACCACTTCTCACTGACTACCACTTCCCACAGAGACCCTACCACTTCTCTCACAGACGCTACCACTTCTCACAGACCCTACAACTTCTCACAGATCCTACCACTTCTCACAGACCCTACCACTTCTCACAGACCCTACCACTTCTCACAGAGACTCTACCACTTCTCACAGACCCTACCACTTCTCACAGACCCTACCACTTCTCACAGATCTTACCACTTCTCACAGACGCTACAACTTCTAACAGACCCTACCACTTCTCACAGACCCTACCACTTCTCACAGACCCTACCACTTCTCACAGACCCTACCACTTCTCACAGACCCTACCACTTCTCACAGATCTTACCACTTCTCACAGACCCTACAACTTCTAACAGACCCTACCACTTCTCACATGCCCTACCACTTCTCACAGTTCCTGCCACTTCTCACAGACCCTACCACTTCCAACAGACCCTACCACTTCTCACAGATCTTACCACTTCTCACAGACGCTACAACTTCTAACAGATCCTACCACTTCTCACAGACCCTACCACTTCTCACAGACCCTACCACTTCTCACAGACGCTACCACTTCTCACAGACCCTACCACTTCTCACAGAGACTCTACCACTTCTTACAGACCCTACCACTTCTCACAGACCCTACCACTTCTCACAGACCCTACCACTTCTCACAGACCCTACAACTTCTCACAGACCCTACAACTTCTCACAGATCCTACCACTTCTAACAGACCCTACCACTTCCCACAGAGACCCTACCACGTCTCACAGATCTTACCACTTCTCACAGACCCTACAACTTCTCACAGATCCTACCACTTCTAACAGACCCTTCCACTTCTATCAGATCCTTCCACTTCTAACTGACCCTTCCACTTCTAACAGACTCCCACCACTTCTCAGAGAGGACCTTACTCCAACACTTCTCAGAGAGGACCTTACTCCAACACTTCTCAGAGAGACTCCCACCACTTCTAAGAGAGGACCTAACTCCAACACTTCTCAGAGAGGACTTCCTCCACTTCTCAGAGAGACTCCCACCACTCCTCAGAGAGGACCTTACTCCAACACTTCTCAGAGAGAACCTTACTCCACCACTTCTCAGAGAGGACCTTACTCCACCACTTCTCAGAGAGAACCTTACTCCACACTTCTCAGAGAGGACCTTACTCCAACACTTCACAGAGAGGACCTTACTCCAACACTTCTCAGAGAGAACCTTACTCCAACACTTCTCAGAGAGAACCTTATAATTACTCCATCACTTCCCAGAGATAACCCCACCTCTTCTCAGATAGACTCCCACCACTTCTCAGAGACAACCTTACTCCAACTCTTCTTAGAGAGATTCCCACCGCTTCTCAGAGAGGACCTTACTCCAACACTTCTCAGAGAGGACCTTCCTCCACCACTTCTCAGGGAGGACCTTCCTCCACCACTTCTCAGGGAGGACCTTACTCCAACACTTCTCAGAGAGACTTCTACCACTTCTCAGAGAGACTTCCACCACTTCTCAAAGGGGCCTCTGACCCCAGAAGATCCAGGGTTGATTAGGTTCTTCAGCAACCCATGCTTGTCATAAAAGGCGAGTATTCTTGTTGTACGAGGTGTCTAATGGGATCCGGTGGTCAGACTCGCTGACTTGGTTGATGCACGTCATCGATCTAAATCGTGTGGATCGATGCTCATGATGTCAATAACTTGATTGTCTTGTCCCGACTCCATTATTAACAGACCGCCGTCATATAGCTGGAATATTGCTGAGTGCAATGTTAAACAGCAAACAAAAGAAAACATTCACTTTTCAGAGAGACTCCAACCCCTACCACTTCTCAGAGAGACTCCAACCCCTACCACTTCTTAGAGAGGCCTCTTCCTCAACCACTTCTTAGAGAGGCCTCTTCCTCCACCACTTCTTAGAGAGGCCTCTACCTCCACCACTTCTCAGAGAGGCCTCTACTTCCACCACTTCTTAAAGGACTCTACTTCCACCACTTCTTAGAGGACTCTACTTCCACCACTTCTTAGAGGACTCTACTTCCACCACTTCTTAGAGGACTCTACTCCCACCACTTCTTAGAGGACTCTACTCCCACCACTTCTCAGAGAGAACTCTACTCCCACCACTTCTCAGGGAGGACCTTACTCCAACACTTCTCAGAAAGGACTCTACTCCCACCACTTCTCAGAGAGGCCTCTACCTCCACCACTTCTCAGAGAGGACTCTACCTCCACCACTTCTCAGAGAGGACTCTACCCCACCACTTCTCAGAGAGGACTCTACCCCCACCACTTCTCAGAGAGGACTCTACCTCCACCACTTCTCAGAGAGGCCTCTACTTCCACCACTTGTCAGAGAGGCCTCTACTTCCACCACTTCTCAGAGAGGCCTCTGCCCCCACCACTTGTCAGAGAGGCCTCTACCTCCACCACTTCTCAGAGAGGCCTCTACTTCCACCACTTGTCAGAGAGGACTCTACCCCCACCACTTCTCAGAGAGGCCTCTACTTCCACCACTTGTCAGAGAGGCCTCTACCTCCACCACTTCTCAGAGAGGCCTCTACCTCCACCACTTCTCAGAGAGGACTCTACCCCCACCACTTCTCAGAGAGGCCTCTACTTCCACCACTTGTCAGAGAGGCCTCTGCCCCCACCACTTCTCAGAGAGGCCTCTACTTCCACCACTTCTTATAGAGGCCTCTACTTCCACCACTTGTCAGAGAGGCCTCTGCCCCCACCACTTCTCAGAGAGGCCTCTGCCCCCACCACTTCTCAGAGAGGCCTCTACTTCCACCACTTCTTATAGAGGCCTCTACCTCCACCACTTCTCAGAGAGGCCTCTACCTCCACCACTTCTCAGAGAGGCCTCTGCCCCCACCACTTCTCAGAGAGGCCTCTACTTCCACCACTTCTTATAGAGGCCTCTACTTCCACCACTTGTCAGAGAGGACTCTACCCCCACCACTTCTCAGAGAGGCCTCTACCCCCACCACTTCTCAGAGAGGCCTCTACCCCCACCACTTCTCAGAGAGGCCTCTACCCCCACCACTTCTCAGAGAGGCCTCTACCTCCACCACTTCTCAGAGAGGCCTCTACTTCCACCACTTCTTATAGAGGCCTCTACTTCCACCACTTGTCAGAGAGGCCTCTACCCACACCACTTGTCAGAGAGGCCTCTACCCCCACCACTTCTCAGAGAGGCCTCTACCCCCACCACTTCTTAGAGGCCTCTACTTCCACCACTTGTCAGAGAGGACTCTACCCCCACCACTTCTCAGAGAGGCCTCTACCCCCACCACTTGTCAGAGAGGCCTCTACCCCCACCACTTCTCAGAGAGGCCTCTACCCCCACCACTTCTTAGAGGCCTCTACTTCCACCACTTGTCAGAGAGGACTCTACCCCCACCACTTCTTAGAGGCCTCTACTTCCACCACTTGTCAGAGAGGACTCTACCCCCACCACTTCTTAGAGAGGCCTCTACCTCCACCACTTCTCAGAGAGGCCTCTACCCCCACCACTTCTTAGAGAGGCCTCTACCCACACCACTTGTCAGAGAGGCCTCTACCCCCACCACTTCTCAGAGAGGCCTCTACCCCCACCACTTCTTAGAGGCCTTTACTTCCACCACTTGTCAGAGAGGACTCTACCCCCACCACTTCTCAGAGAGGCCTCTACCCCCACCACTTCTCAGAGAGGCCTCTACCCCCACCACTTCTCAGAGAGGCCTCTACCCCACCACTTCTCAGAGAGGCCTCTACCTCCACCACTTCTCAGAGAGGCCTCTACCCCCACCACTTCTCAGAGAGGCCTCTACCCCCACCACTTCTCAGAGAGGCCTCTACCCCCACCACTTCTCAGAGAGGACTCTACCCCCACCACTTCTTAGAGGACTCTACTTCCACCACTTCTGAGAGAGGACTCTACTGCCACCACTTCTCAGAGAGGCCTCTGCCCCCACCACTTCTCAGAGAGGCCTCTACTTCCACCACTTCTTATAGAGGCCTCTACCTCCACCACTTCTTAGAGGCCTCTACTTCCGCCACTTCTTAGAGGACTCTGCCCCCACCACTTCTCAGAGAGGACTCTGCCCCCGTCACTTCTCAGAGAGGACTCTGAAATGTCCACCTCAAACAGATTAGGTATTTCTAAACATTTTATAACATATAGTGTATGTTTATTTGATTTACATTTCATTGTAGCCAATGTTAAAATCAATCATTCCCCTTGACAATACGAAATGTTTCATCATTGCTATCATACATAATTGTGCTGTTAAGGTGGGGAATCAAAGACTGCCTTGCTTGCTTCCATTATGCCTCACTGTACATCTACAGGAATAACCTAATTCAAATGGCAGTGTGCCAATTTCTTTGCCCTAAAACTATACTCTCTGATACTGGTAGATTGGTTGCAATATGGGTAATGTATTTTAAAGAACTTCAGAATTTCTTATTTTTACAGATATTTTCACCTCTGTAGCAACAGTTTTTTCAAGGATGAAGTGAATAAAGAAATGAGAAAGTGTTGATATTTAAAAACGTAAGGTTATAGGTTGTTCTCAATGAGTAAGTGAGGGAGTGATTATAGTTGAGGAAGGTGGGCTATGTTGAAAGAATGACAAAGATGCAACAGTGGATTTAATGGCCGAGGGTGTGGAGGTTCTAAAGGGCTACCCCAATTTAGAAATGGAATAAATATTATTACCAAATTTCGCTATGTGGCGACTTGAGTCGCCAAACATATTTGTTAATAGCTAATTAATGCTAAGGCCCAAATGGCGGAAACGTCACTACCCGACCACAGCTGCGGGTCTAAATGGGAGCGAACGCCGCCAGGCCAAATTTAATTTTTAATATATCCTTAATGCTACGACCCAAATGACGGAAACGACGCAACCTGACCAACGCTGCAGGTCTAAATGGGAGCGAACACCGCCAGGCCCAGCTATGTGGTAACTTGCGTTGCCAAATATAATTGTTACTAGATTCCCGAGTGAAAACCCGGGAAAGACTGGGTTCCAACTGGTAAGAAGGTAATCCAGTCTGGGTTCCCGCTGGAAAGCAGGTAACCGGAAACCCTAATTAGTATATATACTAGCCACATTAAGGAACTGTGCACGGAGAAA
The DNA here is from genome assembly GCF_022045235.1 of Haliotis cracherodii. Taxonomy (NCBI): domain Eukaryota; kingdom Metazoa; phylum Mollusca; class Gastropoda; order Lepetellida; family Haliotidae; genus Haliotis; species Haliotis cracherodii. Next base: position 71,274,472 of record NW_027266297.1, read on the forward strand.
ATATAGATATAAGGGCACATCGTCCATATATGAAATATAGGTTTGAACACAGCAATTATTGGAGACATTCAAACGCTCATGCACGTGCCATGCGATATGACGTCATTGATGGGGGCCTATGGACGTGCAATGTGTTACTGCACGTGCATCCTGTGCAGCGGTACACAGCATGTGCAACTCAAAATTCGCTGTCACTTTGGAAAGCATGATATGTGGTCATTCAAAAATTCAAAACTTCAAAACACATTTCCAATACCATCGTAACATGATATCGGCATTGGTGAGGCGTTATCAGAACACAAATGACGTTGCCGACCACCCACGTTCAGGACGTCCCCGAGTAACGACGCCAAGACAGGACAGATGGATTCGAGTTCCACATCTCCGACACAGGTTCCAAACGGCAGTAAAGACGTCCCAGACAATTCCTGGACTGCGCTGTATCCATCCCAACACTGTCAGGAATCGTTTACGTCAGTACGGGATTCGACCACGACGCCACGGTAAATCAACATGTCTGGTGATTTTTTTATCTCAAATTTCGAATTTGTACTGACGAAGTTTCTCATCACCCGTTTGTTCAACTTGGCTTAGCTTGTGCCAGTAAACACTGTATCTGGATAGGTATCGTATCGCGACCCCTGTATCGCTATACGTATCGTATCGTATCGTGACCCTCCCGTATCGTTACACCTCTAGTTATTAGTTTATTAACCAGGAAATGATTGGTACAGTCTTCCATACCTTTGAATTTATGGTTGGCGGATATACCCGCGATATATGTTTTTACTGTGTTGGGAGAATGGTTGGTGACTGACAAATGAGCAATACGACCTGATCTAGGGGGACTGGCCACGTTTCCGGAAGCTGATGCACCGATTGGAACTGCTGCAAAGCGCGTTGATGCCTGTCTTGTAGGTCGACCAGGTATTTTCAGATAGGGACTGTAGTAGAAGCCTGTCTATTTCTTGCTTCAGATGTGCCATATGTTGTCTGGGACCGGCGTTGGCGCAGACTCTGCTTCCGGTGCTACTGCCCGGAAACGATTGAACTGAAACCTCAAGAGTGCATCAGCTATAACATAGGAAATAGTTGCAATGTATTTTGACTTACACAAAATGTTTTAGTTAAGACAGAGGAGGATGAGGTGGCAGAGAAGATTCATCACCCGAGGGGCTTTGGTTGATTGCTTGTTGATGATAGCCACCACTGCCTGGTTGTCACAGTAGAACAGTATTTTCTTGTTCATCAGCTGTGTTCCCCATAGCTGAATGGCGCAGACGATGGGAAACAACTCCAGAAAGGTCATGTCAAGTTTTGTCCCATCCTTAACCCAATGGTCAGGCCATCTACCGCAGAACCATCTGCCCTGAAGGTAGGCCCCAAAACCTATGCCCCCTGCTGCATCTGTGTAAAGCTGAAGGTGAGAGTTGTCCACCCACAGCTTGTCCTGAAATACTGATACACCATTAAAGTTCGTGAGAAATGTAGGCCACATTTGAAGATCCTGTTTTACCCATTCTGTGATTCGAATATGATGGAAAGGTTGCTTACCTTGGCAGAGGAGGTCGATGAGTCTTCGGCAGAATGCTCTACCCATTGGGATGGCCCTACACACAAAATTGAGCTTACCAATGAGGGACTGTAATTCTTTCTTCGTTGCCTTTGAGTTTGACTTCGAGTATGTGCCGAATTTGAGCTGTGATTTCACTGATCTTACCTTCCGGTAGCGTGTCTATTTCAAGGCCCAGAAATGTAAGTTGAGACACTGGGCCTACTGTTTTATCCTGGGCGATGGGAATACCAAGCTGAGTTAGCATTTCTAATGCAGACTGCAAATAGGATTGGCATTGTGTTGTGCCCTGCTGTCCCCCGGTCAGAAAATCATCAAGTTAATGCATGATCGGTATTGCTGGGATACGCTGACTTATGCACCATTGTAGGAATGAGCTGAAGGTCTCAAAAATAGCACATGATATTGAGCAGCCAAATGGTAAGCATTTATCAAAGTAAAATTTACCTTCGAATGGGATACTGGTATAATTCTGAATGCTGACTTGATGTCAAACTTTGCAAGCAGTGCTCCCTTTCCAAAGTGTTGCCCAATCTGTACAGCTTCGTCAAACTTGGCATAAGAGACGGAACATGCTTGCAGATCTATGTGGTCGTTTATTGACCCTCCTTTGGGATAAGACAGATTATGAATTAGACCGAAATCATCGACTTTCTCCCCTTGGCATTGTTGTGATTCTGCCTGTTTCTTTGGGATTAGACCTACAGGGGATACTTGCAAGTTAACAAGGGGCATAGTGATAAACGGTCCTGCCATTCTGTTAAGATCCAGTTCTTTTTTAAGCTTTTGTCTAACGATGTGCCTCCTATCTTCATGGGTTGTGGATTGTAAATTGCCTGCTAGCCGACTATGGCGTGTACCTTGAAGCTCGAGTTAGAAACCAAATGTAAAACCATCGAGCAAATATTGTGCATGCTCTGCGTTTAACTGAGCATAACGACACAACCATGGTGTTAACTCAGCTAGTTTGACGGGAGTAGGAGCCAAAGACCTTACCTCTAGTTCCTCTGGTTGACTGCCTTTGGCCGTTAAAGCGTGGCCTTGAGCCATTAAAGCGCGAGCTTGAGCTATTGTTTGATAGGGGGGGTCGTGTGACCCCCTGTCCTCGAAAGCAGGTCGACGCCCCGTGAGCTGTTTCGCCGCACTTGCTGCATATGTGGGAGTACGCGCAGCTGTACTTTTTACACCCATGAGGTTTGTTGAATGCGTAGTATAGGTTAAGTGCAGGGTCTGAAACACTTGAAGCAGTCAGCTGACCGAATGAACCACCTACCTGTTGACGCCCTGACTGCGGGATCATGTATTTTAGCCGTAGCTCACCGTCAATTTTGTCCCATTGTTGTAGAGGGTCTCTAGCCATCGTATGTCGGAATTGCTGGTCGTATAGACACCAGGCATCCGGTCCAAATCTATGTGCCGCTGAACGGACTGTCTCCATGTACGATAATAGGCTTTGCACCATCCGTAGACTGAAATGTTTGGCAAGGTATATATTTATGTAAATATGGAAAGCGGGTGTCCAGCTTCCCAGTGTTATTTTTCTGGTTGGCGCTTTGATAGGTTTGAATAGTACCTTACCTGCAGTATCGGTGACCATAGTAAGAGCTTCGCTCTCCTCAGTGCCAGCGTCGTTGGGTAGAAGTGTCCCGATGTCCACGTACTCTTCTCGCCATACTTTTTCCCTGGGTTGTTGTTTGAAGTGTGCATCGGTAAACTCAGAGTTGAAGACGAGGGATTCCCCCGACGAACGATTTTCATTGGCTGACGTGTTCAGTATTGACACGTCACCGTGAGCCTCGTTCTGAAAAGGCGGGTTAACCCCACCTGGCCCACAAGCATTGAGAGAATGCGCGGGAATCTAAGCACTGTCAATGCTACGTTGTTGGCCCATGTTATTGGCCCTCGATTGCCCCAAGAGCGCCCAGATTTGTTGCAGCTGCTGCGCTACTGATGCGTTTTGATGATTATGCAAAACTTGATCAGTTTGTTTGGGCGCGGGTGCGGTGGAAGCCAAAATGCCAGATGGTATTGACACATGATTATTTGTTATGGAATATTGTAACTCACCGTCCGCTGTAGCACTTGGAACGATGGGGACCCCATTAACCTCTCTTGGGGGTGGGGTGACAACTCGTGCCTGTTTGGCCTCTTTTGACCAAGCGATGGTTTATGGCAGCTCTTCTTTTCGCGGGCATAGCTATTAGATAGATCTATCAACGGTTGTGAGAAGAGTATGACTAAACGTCAGCGAATGTAGGATTGAAGCGGAGAAAAACGGAGAGCGACAATGTGATGTACCACGGATGAACGGCTGTGCGAAAGTGAGAGTAGAGACAGTTACTTAATCGAAAAAGCAGTGATTACGTCACCACGAGATGGTTACGTAACTTCCGAGGACACGCGCGTGCAATGACGCAACAGGAAGTAAGTAAATTGTAAACATAAGATGATATACCTGCAATAAAAACATTGAGTCGCTAGTACTAAATGTAAATATGACAGTGGGGACACCAGAAATGAGCTTCATACATTGTATCCATGTGTGGAATCAAACACAGACCTCTGTGTGACAAGCAAAAACTTTAACCACAAGGCTACCCCACTGCCCCCAGTATTTCACTATTATCGACCTGTGTAGATTAGGTCTTCAGCAACCAATGCCTCCGGTAAAAGGCGGCTATGCTTGTCGTAAGAGGCGACTAACAGAATCAGGTGGTCAGGCTCGTAAAATAAAAAAACAACCAACACTATCATCAAGGGATGAATATTATGCATGATGCTTCTTGAAGATATTTAATGCATTTGATGTTAAATCCTCATGCTTATGGTGAAACAATTTTATACACTGAACAACAACACCTTAAAATGATTTTGTCAAGAAAACAATTGTAGATCCTTGGGTCATGCATTTCGTTATGGCATGACAGATCACAACTGCTCAGTAAGTGTACAGATTGTGACATCTGTTGTTTCCTACGAATGCTGTCAGTAATCTACCAAATTATTCTTTCACACTTTCGTTACAGCCATTTTCAAATCACATTATATTTTGGAAGTGGAATGGAAGTCGGTATTGTCCCAAAGGTGGCTAATTTTAAGGTCTCCTGCACCGCTGAAAAACATGTACTATTAAAGTGCATAAAATTGGAGAGCCATCCATCGGAGACTCCCCTTCCATGAACTCGAGGGAAATCACCATATGGTCGTGGCAAAATAAAAATACTTACATCACCTCCATGATCTTTTTCTTCAACAAAAACTTCCTTTCATTAAAGTCAAGAGAAAATTAGAGATTTTTTTGTACTTTGAAAGTACGGGCAAGCTTCCGCTGATGTAGGTTTAATGGTTAGTGAAAGAACAATGCTTTGTGTCATTCAAAGGCTTGAGGGATGCGGACCTTGGTTCCGGCTGTAGCCTTTAAAGCAGACTGTGATGCTGATACACCTGCCCATGTTGAGAATCTAGGTCAAAACAAATGGAAGGTTTAAATTAAAAGTCTTTAAATAGTGTAACATGTCGTTATAAGACAATGACAATCTTCTTTCGACCAACAGTCCCATCAAACAAATACATCAACTGATAAAATATAAAGTACACATATCCCATACATGTTATTGGTCTTTATTTTTAATGTACCATTCTGTACTTCAGTACCATGTCAAATCTCAATATGGCTTGTATAATGTGCACCCTTCTCTACAGAGCTGTGATTTTTGTAAAAAAGAAATGTGCACTATACTCAAGAAAATATGTTATCTTGAACATATACAAATATTTTGCAAGCGTTATTTTATAAAGAGTATAAACAGAGCATTCAATACAAATGATATCCTTCTCATGTACAGTCCTTAACCCTATCTTCAGTATCTGATTGCCGCATGCACTATGCCCACTTCAGAATTTAAGCAATGCCTTATATTTAGTTACTACTGTGTCATATATACTAAAGACAAAAAGTAACTGGGTGTTTCATAAAAAGTGGTGTTAAACTTATGTTGTTCAAAATAACAGCATGATATTTGGTCATTTGTTTGATCATCGTGTGATGACAAATTGATTGACTAAACCCATACCTGGTGACAGCAGAGAGAGAGAGATATATACTCTAAAAGAGGGGTGATGTGACAACTCAATTAACAATGTGAATATAGGGTGTGATCAGCGGCGGTGCATTGGAGACACCGGATGATTTAAAACATGTTGTTCCAAATGTCAACCAAAGATTGGTCCAACTGAGATAGGATTACCGGCTGGTTCTGGTCCTGTCATAGGCGTAGTTCCATCTCATCCCTGAGACATATTCTAGGGGGCAGAGGTCTGGAATGTTATGATGCCTCAAAAGCCCAAACACGTGCAACATGTGGGCGGGCAGTGTCCTGCTGCCAAGTTACGTTATGTCCCTGCATAATAAGGGTGTGCAGTATTACCGGTACACTGGTATATTGTGGTGCATGTCTTAGCAATACGTATTACAATACATTTGTAAATGTAGCAATATATTGGGGCAAATATAAATAAGTATATTTATGTGTTCCTAATTGATATGGAGATGGAAAATAGTATCTTTCTGATAGAACTTGCCTCTAATGACCTTTTATCAATTGGCATATACAGCGACTATCAAGCTCCTTTTGTTTTGTTTTTATTCTTTCATCTCTTTATCATACATATATTCACTGAAAAAGAAAAATAGTGAGGGACACTGACTGATGGTATTTGATATTAATACAGGGTATAACTCTGATTAACTCATGAAGCCAGAACTTATGTGAGTTTTTTCAGCGGCCACACGGTCTTAAGCTTTCAGTAGGGCCATGCCAGAGTTCCCCCTTGTCTCAGCTTGCGGCCAACCTCTATTCATGGGATTTAATATTACAAGGGGACAGTGAAAGTGAATGGATATTGAAGGGGTTATGCAAAGGTTTTGATATTGTCAACAGGGAAAAATCCCTTCTATTGTACCCACCGAAGTAGACAATCATATGTCATGTCTCACAGCAGATCCCGCCTGAAGGTGGAGAAGAGGATTCACAAGGAATTAGAATTGGGGCATTATGAGAAAGTATTATACAAGCCCCTCATTGTGAGTGCTCTCAGAGCCGTGCCAAAGGATACATCCATTTCATTCATGATTTCAGCTTACCAAAAGGAAGATCAGTGAATGATTTTGCTACCAAGGAGTCCTTCTCTTACCAGACAATTCATGATGCACTGAAAGAGCTTTTGCCAGGCGCTTATATGGCGAAAGTTGACCTATAAGCAGCTTATAGGAGTTCGGCGATACACCCTTCGAACTATGTGTGTACAGGTTTTAAGTGGACTTTTACAGGGGATACCAACATATATGATTGATAAACGCTTATTGTTTGGTGCCAGACAGAGTCCTATCATATTCAACTGCATTACTCAAGCCATCAACCGATATTTTCCAAGTTTGAACCTATGTGAAGTCGTGACATACTGAGACGACTTTTCGGTTGAAGACATTTCTTCGGAGAAGTGTGAACTTGCCCTCTTGTGCTTAATTAGACTTTTATGCCAACTGGGCTTTGAAATAAACTGGAACAAGGTCGAAGGGCCTGCCACCAAAATCACTTTCCTGGGCATTGACATTCACTTGGTAACTGGTGTTCTCGCCTTGGCGCCTAAAAGGGTTACAGCTCTGGGCCACAAAACGATCTTAGCGCTAAGATGATCATAACTCCCATTCTTTAACATAGGCTTACGACAATCATGGCACTAAGATCGCTTTGTGGAACAGGCCCCTGGTGGATTTTGTGCAGGAGTTCATGATCAAACCTGGAGCCTCAAGACGTCAATTGGAACGCCTTGCTGACATGTTGTGTTGGGCATCTCTTGTCATCCCTTGGGGGCGATACACGTCCGGCCTATATTCAACTGCCTTTCTTCCTTGCAGGAACCACATGACAAGTGCAGAATAGACCAATTACTCGTGGATCTGCAATTCAAAAACCCCTTTACAGCTAATTTTCTCTTAACTTTGATGTTTAAGGTCATCAAGAGGACCAAAGGTTCGGCCCCTAACTACAAATTTGCCTTTCACTCCAAACATGCTACTGCAAGTTCAACCAACAGTTTCCCAAACCAAGCCAGATGATGTTCGTTTTCTTGGGGCTTTGCTTGTATGCTTCTTTGGACTATTGAGAATCAGCAATGTTACTGCGGGATCTGTGTCTGCAAAGTATGCCAAGTCAGTGTGCCGATCGGATGTGAGATTCAGTAAAAAGGGGTGGTTTTGTGCGTGCGATCCTCAAAAACCATACAGTTCAACAACAGATGCCATTATGTGACGCTACCCCTGTATCTAGGGCATCCCATGTGTCCAACCACTGCTCTTGTACATTTCTTTCGGGTTGCCTGATCCTGCCCCCCATAGCTCCAATTTTCACTGTGTCAGCAGAGGGACAATTGACTAAGTTTTCAGCGAACGGTTTCCGCTCACGTCTGTGATGTGTCTTAACCACAGAAGTATTCTCTGTGTCTGTTTATAGTGCTCATAGCCTCCGCCGAGGGGGTGCAACATGGTTGCTTCAGCGTGGAGTACCAATTGAGACTATCAAGGGCCTTGGTGATTGGCGATCAGACTCTGTGTTTGCTTATCTCAAAATGCCAGCTGAGGGACAATATGATCTTTTGCAACATTTCCTAAACCATCCTTAATCTATACTGACCAACAAAAGTTCCTGTGACATTGAATAAGATTTAATGCAAAGTTATGTTTTTTACTAAATCTGAAACAATTTCGGTTTGCAACAGATAAAAGACTCCTGTAAGTGTTCAAATGGTTTAATTTGCCATACTGACTTCAGAAAATGCGTGAGTTAAAAAAACCCATGAACCTGCCTAAATGTCAATTTACAAATCAATAGCGTGTGTGTCCACCTCTGGTTGTGATGCAAGCAACACATCTTCGTCTCATGGAATGGACCAGGTGTCACACAAAGTCCTGTGGGATATCTGTCCATATCTGCTGGAGCATGTTTCGAGGTTCCTGGAGTGTCTGTGGAACACGTGGCTGACGTCGAAGACACCGATCCATCCAATCCCACATTTGCTCGATTGATGAGAGATCAGGGGGGCGAGCCAACCAGGGGATGACATTCACTTTGTTTAGTTGAAGAAAATCCTGAACAAGTCGAGCAATATGAGGCCGAGCGTTGTCATTTTGAAAGGTAATGCCTGGGCCATGACGAACCAAAAACGGTAGGACAACAGGGCTGATGATCTCGTCACGGTAGATTTCCCTCTACCACTATCAAATGGGTCCTCTGTCCTGCTGTAATCCCACCCCATACCATTACGCTGCCGCCCCCGAACTGATCTTCTTCCATGATACAATGATCAATGTAACGTTCACCTCGAAATCGGTACACTCAAACCCGTCCATCGCTGTGGCTGAGGTGAAAACAAGACTCATCAGTGAATAGAACTTGTCCCCACTGCATGGCCGTCCAGCGTAGACGCTGTCTGCACCACTGAAGACGTGCTTGACGGTGGTTTCCTGTCAAAATGGGACGTCTGGTGGGTCTTCTGGTGACAATCCCTGCACAACTGAGGTGACGACGTACAGTTTGTGAAGATATTCGTGGAAGGCCAGGGATGCTTCTTGCAGTCAGTGTTGTTAGCTGGAATCGATTTCGTAGGTGTGTTGTTTGATTCCAGTTGTCTTGTTGATTATTGGTTACGCGCGGCCTGCCACTCCGAGGATGGTCTCTGACTGCATTCGTCTGTTGCCAACCAAATTGTCTTGCAACATCATGTTGTCTCGATACTGCTTCAAGCATACCAATGGCTCGCAGACGCTCATTTTCGGACAGGCGTGGCATTTCATAATGTCGAATAATTGCGTAATTTTGTTGTTTTTCTGAGTGGTTGTTGTCAGCATGATGCTAAACAATGCATATGGAATCCCGTTAACGCACATGTTTTTATACCCATTCTTGGTTAGTGAAATGCAATGGGCTTACATAAAAGTCAACTTTTGCATTGAATACATGCTTATCTGTAGCAGTTGCATTTTTGTGACTTGATTCCATACATGTACTACAATATTGAAAACCAAACTTTACTTGTTTGGAAAATACACTAAAATATTGGTGTCACAGGAACTTTTGTTGTTGAATAAATAACATGTTAACTTGTTTTCCTTACAACTACAAAATTTTGAGTTGGGAGTTTCTCATGCTATGACATTGCATGCTGCAATGTTTGCAAACCAGAGGTTGTTAAGGTAATAGCGTAGTAACATTGGTTTCACTTCCGGTCAGGCAGGCTTTTTCAGCGGCCACGCGGCCTGAAGCTTTCCCTCAGGAATTGGGTTTCATTACCCACCCTCCCATCCCATGCCATGCTGGCTGTATGAGGAGTTATTCTATCCATGATAGGTCATTCTCTGCAAGGGTAGTGCACATTGTACATGCCTCAGATAGGGTTTTTCGCACACATTATTGTTTATGACTTTTCATGCTGCAACTTCAAAGTTTGACAAGATAAGGTATTGATGTGCATCAACATGCAACTGTTATTATACCCCCGACATTTTAGGTCGGGGGGGTATATAGTTTTACCAAGGATCTGTCCGTCCGTCCATCAGAAAACTTTTTCCGTGCGATTTCTCTTAAACTATTCAGTGGATTCATCTCAATCTATAATCTGTAAAAATATTGTTTTTATCAATTTTCCATTTTTTTTTATGAATTTTTCAAACCCTAACCCTATCCTAGCTATTTAATTTGAAACTACTGACACACTAGGCGGGTCGGGGGTATTAGTGAGCCACACTCACTTTTGCCCTTGTTAAACTAATAAATAGTTTTGCTGTATGAGGAGCTATTCCAGTGTTATCAATCCATGATGTTTATGCTCTGCAAAGGTTGACAGGGTTTTTACTGCGTTGGCAGTAGTTATAATTATTTTTCTCCGTCGCCGCCTAGGTACTCAAATGTACTTGTTTTAAGTAGGGAGTTCTCATTTGACTCTTCATGCTGCAAAGCTTACCACCCATCAACACCCATCTGTTATTAAACGAGTATGTAAAGTGGCTGTATAAGGAATTATTCAAGCAGCATCAATCCATGATATTGTATGCTCTGCAAAGTCTGGCCAGGTCTTCAACTGCTTTGCCAATATTTTTATTTTGTTTTTCATCGCTGATGTACACAATGTACATGTTTTATGTGGGAGTTTCTCATGCTTATCTATGATATTGCATACTGCAAAGTTTCCCAGGATATTGTTTGCCTTGCACCAGCAACCAACTGTTAAACTGTTACATTTTGTGTAGTTTAGTTGAATAAATGTTATTGCGCCCGAACCAGAGTTTGTTAATGAAACACTCAAATGTATAAAGACATCACGTGTAAATACCCAATTAAGCTTTTTCAGCATGTGTACAAAGGATCTAATTTCCAAAACAAAACTACAAGCTTATTTACTTCCTGAGTCAGCCTATATCTTAAGAAAAGTTACATACATTTATAACATTATTTCATTTTTTTTAAATCTTAAAATGTTCACTCATTTTGGGAAAACACCAATAGAGTGATGAAAAGATGAAAAACGTAAAAAAACAAAATATAATAGAAAGCCTAGAGTAAAAACTCAATTGCTCAAAAAGTTAACCGGAGCTCTGGACATGGAAGCAAAATTGGGTGTTTTGTAGGACATCGGGACTGGATATTGTGTTCCTTCAATTGATTGCGTACGGCTCTGCCCCTCATTGGCCTCAACCCAGGAATGATCCAAACTGTTTATGTCACAGTTTGATATTGTATTATGAAACTTTGCAGTGTTTCAAACACATGCTGAACTATTGCCTTTTGCTGTTCCCATTGCAACAAGTTGGTCTCAACCTGAATACAGTTTGCTTTCATTACCCTAGCATAACCAGATGGGTTGTAGTGTTCTTATCTGGATCATCCAGACCCTTGAAGATCCGGGGTGGAATAGGTCTTCAGCAACCCATGCTTGCCGTAAAAGGCGACTAACAGGATCGGGTGGTCAGACTCGCTGACTTGGTTGATGCATGTCATCGATCCCAATTGTGTGGATCGATGCTCATAAAATCAATCACTGGATTGTCTGGTCCAGACTCGATTATTTACAGACTGCCGTCATATAACTGGAAATTTGCTGAGTGCATTTTTAAACTACAAACCGACCAACCAAACAAATTTGGATCATCCTTAATTTTGATATATATTTTCCATGAAACTTTATACTCACATTAACACAGGACTGACATTGTCATGCCGTTTTAAATTTTCTACAAACAAGATATATACAGGGTTGTCACCATAATTACCTAATTGAGATGTATACCACTTGACAAAAGAACATGAAAAAGGTATATGGTGAATTATTATTTATAAAACCAAAACCACAAAAGTGGCACCCAGACCAGCCTACTTCCTCACAATCGGATTAATGATTGTTTTAGTGCTTGCAATTAGGCCATTTACAAAACGTTCCAGTGAACATTGTTCACATGAGCTATTGCTTACAGTCAATCGGACATATTGACCGGAGTATGTGCATTTAATGCTTGTTGAATTTCAGAAAAAAAATTAAACTTTATAAGAAGCACAGTTACATTTTTCCATTAGTACATAATATTCTTCTCCTTTCTAATAACTTTTCAAATTGGAATAGAATTCTATTGAATGTAATGCATATCTTGTTTATGACCATCATTATAGCTTATAGAGAAAGAAGTACACAAATGAAAATTGAGTGCCTGTGTCAGTCCATTCAGTCATCATAAGCTAGAACATTTAGAGCTTGTGTCGGGTCCTACATGCATTGAACAAATCTGAAAAGAGTCAGCCTGTCTCTCCTCCTGAAGGAACGCCTCCGTGGTCTAGTGGTAGAGCGTCCGCCCGGAGAGCGGAAGGTCCGGAGTTCGATCCCCGGCTGCTTCAAACCAAAAGACGTTCAAAGATGGTACTTGTTGTTACCCTGTCTGGCGCTCGGCATTAAGGAGGTAAAACAAGGACTGGTCGGCTCGGGGTCAGTATACTGTGTCTGAGTGGGGTATTAAACTGCGGCATGGTATCTCAGTGAGCTAGCACTATAAATCGGCATCAGTCCAGACTTGTACAAGCAGCCACTCACACATGTACATGCACGTCGCTATATAAGTGCAATAATCTTGGACGCGACGCGAAGTTAAACCCCATTTCACCTCACCTTTCTTCCTGAAGCACTCTCACTATGAACATTGTGAGTGTGTAGAATTTCTGGCAGCCATTACGTTGTTGAAGAAAGAGATGGAAGCCTGGAATCATAAAATTAATGATGATCTAATTCCAATTGTTTTCTATTTAGTGATGTTACTTTCAAGCCATGATCGTATTACTCTCATATTCCAATTTCTGTTTGTCGGGAATTGATAATCAGTTATTACACATTGGAATGAGCAACATGTGCATGTCCCATGATGCATCAGAGAGAGACACGAAGTGTGGCACCAGCTTGTAACTATTGTAGCAAGACATCATTCCCCATCACTTCCTTCCACTGGAGCAGCTGCCTCTTACACGACTACTTAATTACATCCTTTATTCCATTGAGAAAATGAAAGGTCCTATCATGAAAGGAGGATTGTGTTTCGAATCTTCCCCTGCTGAGTCTGAGATTCTGATTGGATGATGACAATACATGTGTCCACAGGTGTCCACCTAAAGAAATGAAAATAACAATAATCATAACCCTGTTTACGAAGTAAATCGGGAGGTATATAGTGTTCCGTTCGTCCGTCTGTCCGTCTGTCCTTCCGTCCGAGCTTTGGTATGGCCCTTAACTTTTTAACCATGCACTCTAGCTTCACCAAACTTGCTACACACATTTACCACAATGAGTACTTGTGCCTTTTGCCAGTTTGAAGATTCTGAACTTTTTAATTTTTGCCGTTTCCATGGACACATTAAGAAACCTAAACTTTAAGGGTGGGTGTTTTGTACGGCCCATATCTTTTTAACTATGCATCCTACCTTCATCAAGCTTGCTACACACATTTACCACAATGAGTACTTGTGCATTTTGCTAGTTTGAAGATACTGAATTTTTTTATTTTTGCCGTTTCCATGGAATCATGGTAAAACATAAATTTTGGGTAGAGTTTTTGTACGATCCATGTTTACAATATTATGTATCCTAGCTTCAGCAAACTTACTACATTAACCACTGTGATTGTTTTTCATCTTTTATAAGATTCTGAAAGTTTTCTCTTTTGCTGTTTTCATGGAAACATGATGGAATTAGAAATTTTGATGACTGGTTTTGTATAGCTAATATATTTTCCAAAACATTTTCCACTCATGTAGATCATCACAAGTATCTGTGCTTTGTGATAGTTTGAATTTATGAATTCTTTACCATATCTGTTAAGGCTAGATGGAAATTATAAATTTATTGATTTTCTTATATGATATTGTTCCATTTTTTATGTGTTTTTATATCAACAATTTCCTTAATCTCCTCAATTAATTTTTTATTCAAAGGTGTTCATGGTGATCTACTTCCTCGTAGTGAACAGTGGTAACATGGGAGATTTTTTTGGGGGGAGGGGGGGGAGGGGTCAATTGTCACTGGAATTCAATCTTAGTTTTTAAAACATTGAAACTCCCCAAAATTTCAGCCAGACCACAGGACTGGCTAGCTGAAAAACTTGCCAGCCCTGACCAAAACCTGCCTGCCCACTATAATCATATGTTTCTCAGGATAGTTTATTTAAGACTTTAAATCAAAATCATTGCACATGAAGTAATGCAAGAAAAGAAATAGCAAACACTTGTAAAAGGCAGATTTGTATTTAATATCCTAGAATACATCATGTAAATATCCTTATTCCTAAATAGGGCCTCATGACTTTCAATCAATGTCCATATCACTGTCAGTGTCATTGTGATTGTCACTTCCTTCAACGAGGTCACTGAAGACTGGCTCATAGTCAGAATCTTGATATCTAGAAGCAGTATCCGTGGTAACAGCTGCTCTTGCAATGGCATCATCATTATCATCATCTTTTTCGTTTTGTTTTGCACGATATTGTGTATATAGACGGTCTGCTTGTAGCATAAGCGCATCGCTAAATTTTAGGTTGTCTAAAAGCTAACGGGGTTTCTTTTTGGTTACATTTTATCATTCATCTTTACATGTGAATTATTGCTTATCATCAGGAAATATTTAGAATATTTTCACATATGAAATATAACCCGACCGTCAGGAAGGGGGATTTGAAAATCTGGCAGCCCGAGTTGAAATCAACCCGTCTCGGGCGGTCGGGCAGGCAGGTATTTCGAACGCTGCTTACACATTGTACCATTGTGGGGAATCGAACCTGGGCCTTCGGCTTGACAAGCAAATGCTTTAACCACTAGGCTTCCCCATTGTCCCTGTTTGTTGTGAACAGTGACATGGCAGATAATCCAGGCATCCAGGTTTCTGTGTAGTATTTAGGGCAATGTTAGGTTAGGACTGTTAAGCAATGTCGAGCAATAATCCAGCAGCTCCAGCCTTGGCGTCTACATTTCATAACTTTTGAAATACAATCGAGCATGTTCTTTCTTCCAAGATTTCAAAGAGCATCATACTACTCTTGCTCAAAAGTTGTTTGATCAGTGTTACAGCAGTCAAGGCCCCAGTAAAGCTTTCAAAACGTTTTATGGTGGACATGTGAAGGACATTTCCAAATTGGACGCATCAGTGACCAAATATGCCCTGATAAGAAATCTATTCTTAAAGAAGAGTCCATTATATGATTCGAACTTATCCTAAGCATGTGATTATGAATCTCTATCAAATAGTGAAGAAAATTCTGGGCATTCAATGAAGAATGAAATAAAGATACATACTACCTTGACCAAGTCTCTGACTGCAGTCAGGTTCAGGTTCAGGTTCAGACAAACATAGGTTGAAGGCAAAACTATACTATGAGGACAATTGTTTAAATTGGATGAGAGCATGTCACTGCACTTAATGTAAAGATGGTGTATAAACCCCTTTATGAATCAGTATCATTGCCTCGTTCCTAACATGGGGGAAGGCTGAACTGACTCCGTGCCTCTCCTGGATGTGTACCTGCCTCTGTGTGGTTTGGACTGATCCGCTGACACTGATGGAAGAGGAGGGGGTCGTTTGGAGGTTGGCCATAAACTGCTGGAACTGTTGGCGTATGTATCCATGGCTTAATTAAGTCAGTTTACAACCACATATATACTCAACAACAAAAGTTCCTGTGACACCAATATTTTAGTGTATTTTTCAAACAAGTAAAGTTTGGTTTTCAATATTGTAGTACATGTATGGAATCAAGTCACTAAAACGCAATTGCTACAGAAAAGCATGCATTCCATGCAAAAGTTGACTTTTATGCAATCCCCATGCATTTCACTCAGAAAAACAACAAAATTACGCAATTATTCAACAATATGAAATGCCACGCCTGTCCGAAAATAAGGGTCTGCGAGGCATTGGTATGCTTGAAGCCGGATCAAGTCAACGTGATGTTGCAAGACAATTTAACGTCCACAGAAACACCATTTGGTGTTTATGGCAATGTTGGCAACAGAAGAATATAGTCAGAGACCATCCCCGGAGTGGCAGACCACGAGAAACCAATAATCGACAAGACAACTGGATTCGAACAACCCGCCTACGAAATCGATTCCAGCCAGCAACAGTGACTGCAAGAAGCATCCCTGGTCTTCGACGAATATCTTCACAAACTGTACGTCGTCACTTCAGTTGTGCAGGGATTGTCGCCAGAAGACCCGCAAGACGTCCCATTTTGACAGGAAACCCGTCAAGCACGTCTTCAGTGGTGCAGACAGCGTCTACGTTGGACGGCCATGCAATGGGGACAAGTTCTATTCACTGACGAGTCTTGTTTTCACCTCAGCCACAGCGATGGACGGATTCGAGTGTACCGATGTCGAGGTGAACGTTACGTCATTACCATTATGGTATGGGATTTGATAGTGGTAGAGGGAAATCTCAATGGACAGCGCCACCGCGATGAGATCATCGGCCCTGTTGTTCTACCGTTTTTTCGTCGTCGTGGCCCAGGCATTACCTTTCAACATGACAAAGCCCGGCCTCATATTGCTTGACTTGTTCAGGATTCTCTTCATCAAAACAAAGTGAATGTCATCCCCTGGCCGTCTCGCTCCCCTGGACAGATATCCCACAGGACTTTGTTGGACGCCTGGTCCATTCCATGAGACGAAGATGTGTTGCTTGCATCGCAACCAGAGGAGGATACACACGCTATTGATTTGTAAATTGACATTTTGGCAGGTTCATGTTTTATATGAAATCAAGCATTTTCTGAAGTCAGTATGGCAAATTAAACCATTTGAACACTTCCAGGAGTCTTTTATTTGTTGCAAACTGAAATTGTTTCAGATTTGGTATAAAACATAACTTTGCATTAAATCTTATTCAATGTCATAGGAACTTTTGTTGGTCAGTATAGATCGCCCATGCTTACTCTTGATATCAATGTGCATATCAATAGCTTCTGAAACTCATTAATAACTTTGTTTGTGTTTTCTGAAGTTGTCTGTACATCTTTTCTTAAATGGGCCAGGCACTACCCTGGGTGTCAGGTCTTATCTGTAACAGAGATTCAGAAATATAGTATTGATTAAAAAAATTGTTTTGAAATTTTAAGCCAATATTCAAATTCCTCCAGAGCCAGGTAAGCTGGAGGCTCACAGCTCTCTTTTTACTGCTGACAAATGCAAATTGACTATATCATAAACTTGTAGGAATCAAATCTGAATAATCTGCAGATTATGTCTCACAAAAGGTAAAGAGAAATATATTTGTAAGATATAGATTTGTTCTTTGTGATTTTTGTTGGGCAAGGGAATATTACAAGAAACGATTGACTTCACGTTGCTACACTTGTACAGTTGTACACAGGTTTTCACTTTCAATCAAGCTACCCTGGTATTATCTCTGTTTCTTAATACATCAATTATTAATCATGTTTGCACATTATTCAATCTGATTCATCAGATGGAAAAACGTTTCTAATTTCTGTTTAATTATGGTGCGGGTATTTGTGTTGCTGACTTCAAGCATGGCATAAAGTTGGAGTATAATGATTCTGTGAAATGTAATATGTGTGTATCTACACCAAGATCTATAATTCTACATGCCCAAACTAGGCTAAAAATATACTTTTCCAATAATGACATCTTACTTTAATGTAAAAGCCATTAGCTTATTGACTACATGAATTCTCCCTCAAGCAGCCATCTATGTAATAGTATGTGGAAAGGATGTTTCTGGTCATAATTAACCATATTGCCAATGAATGATGCACTGCTAGCTTCATATGTGGGGCAGAAAAAACACACAAGAACAGTGCAGTGATAAGCATTGATTGTTCGGCCACAAAAGAAATGTCACTTCGTGAAAATGAAAGTTTCTCATTGAAATACCAGTGCATTGTATGGAGGTATCTCATTTTAGACATTAGTCTGTATCCAAATTTAATGTTAGTGGCCAAAAAGCGAAACAAATGTGGATGTAAATGGTCAAGAAAACGTATCTTAACAAACGACCATGGTACAAAGTCCTGAATGCTTTCCATGAAAATCAAAATTCACTTGCGTTTCCCTTGTGCCTTTTTTTGTTAAATTGTATCCCAATACAGTGATCCCTCGCTATTGTGCTCTTCGATAAAGCGCTACCTCGGTTACTACGCGCGGTAACGCATGGCTCCCAAAATTTATGTACACTTTTAATACTGAGAGTTTTACACAGACATAATTGTATTGTTGTTCGTTGTTCATTTGCACATAACGCTTCTCATTGCATAATCAACCGTTTATCGCTGAATGGAGTTCTAATAATTTGTTTGAAAATATCCGCGGCAAGTCCCGGAAATACGATTGTTCAACTAGTTAACTTTTCACACTATACATCCTTTGATCTTAGAATCGCATGCATGCAATAAAAGAGAACCACAAGCGAAATTTATATTCTTAATTAGTGGGCAATCCAATTTGAGGCGACACTGTCACACCCATGTAGTTGCTGTCACAACACGGCGGTCATTCATTTCGTAATCGCGCTTTTGTAACATCGCCTGGTTTTCTTGCCGAAATCTGCTACAAGCTTCGTGATTGGTCAATTTTGAGCATGTGACCTCAGGCAGCCAATCAAATTATAGCTGTGATACCAAGTTTGTGTTTGATAAATTTCAGAAGTTGGCGAAAGATTTTTTGTTAAATCGTGTTATTCTGAACGTTTTAAGCAGGAAATCACGATATATATTAAAAATATGGAACTTCGTGAATGTATCGTGCTAGGTTACGAGCTGTGACAAAGATTTTTCATACATATATTTTTGCATTAAACGTTGTGTCCGAGCCGAGAATTCAAGGTGACAAAAGCCGAGATGTCATTTGACTTACATTACACGCGATCGCACGAAACGCTGGAAATAATAACTTAGATGTAAGTTTGATTACTTTTAGATATATTTTTGTGGATTTTATTTATCACTTTGTATAATATATTTAAAGATTTGCTTAAAACGTCTTTATTTTGCTCTTTGACATGTTCGATGCTGACCCGTTGTCGAAATGTGTGTCCGAGAATTTTATTTTCAATAACATCGCGGGAAATAGTGAATAATTTTTTAATTTATAGATAAAAAATGATAAATTGAAATGGAATACGTATTTCAGACATTGTGAAATGTGACAGATTTAATAAATGAATGATATTACAGGTAGATCTAGGTCCATAAAAATATATACTATTTTGACGTGACGTGAGATAAACACATATTGATGATTTGAGATTTGCCGAGCGCGCTCCCCCGCCTCGGCCTCGGTTAAACGGCTCATCGTCTATAACGCCCACCAATTATTTGGACCCCATTGGTAGCGTTGTAGCGAGGGACCACTGTATGTGGATCCAGCATTCTTGTATTGATACTAAGCTCCATGCCAAGACTTACGAAGAATCAGAGAAAACAGGCTTTAGGATGGACAAGGTGTCCGTGGTTCGAATCCAATCACGGGACTCAGAAATTTTATGGCCGCTACATTGGCGCCCAACATGGGGCTGAGCACGTTCATATTAAATTTGAGCAAAATAAGCCTCAGTACCCTACTATGTGGCCCGGGACGTTCCTTCTGTTGACGGGGGCTTATGTAGCAGGGCGTCATCCCACAGATGACATCCTTACCTTGTCAGCTTGCTGACGGGGTTAACCTCTTTGGTCATGTGGACAAGGCGTCCGACCTCTGATCAGAAGGTCCGTGGTTTGAATACCATCATAGGACTCGGATATTTTATGGCCGCTACATGTAGATGGTTCTCACGTGGACATTAAGAGCATTGGCAACCATTCGTGCAGTCTGGCCAGCATGCAGTCATCTTAAAACTTGTTTTTTCTGATTCGTCATTAGTCTTGACATGGCGCTTGCTAATTATGACTAATGACAAAAACGAGATACCTAAAAAAAAATGCATTTGATATTTCAATGGGAAACTTTCCTGAATTATTTTCATGAAGTGATGTTTCTTTTGCAGGTCAGGATATATAGTCTGAGTGGTATATATATATCTTTATGTTGTACTATTATTTATTGTGAAATAACACCCTTTGGTTATTAGCACAGTTAATGATGTGGGTTATTATCTCAACCAAAATTGGAGGGGTATTAATTAGTTGGGTCTAACTGCTGTTGTGTCTTCCATTTGTAGTTCGTGTGTTTATCTTTTATGATTTCTAAATAGGTATATGTAATTAGTTTTTATTCTCTGTGGAAGCATTATGATGATTTGATGTTATAATATTGATATAAACAACCTGTGGTGTAACGCATTTATCTGTGGATTCTTATATTGCCTAGGTAGTGGGGGAGAAGTTTCACGAGTATTCCAGCATCAAGATGCATCAAATGTCCAAACATAAGAGACAATAAATAAATGAATGTTTTGGCTGTATAAAATTCAGGGCACCACATTATATTTCAGTGTTTGGCTGTTTATAATCTTGTATGTTGATTTTCAGTTACAAGACATGGACTCTGAGCCAAACATATTTTGGTTTTCAATAAACAGTCATGTTTCATCATCAGCAGCAGCATTTGTCAGTTCTGGGTTCTTGATTATCATGATACTAAGAGATGATAACAAAGGTACATTTCATACTGTGACCTCACAATAAAGGTACATTTCATACTATGACCTCACAATAATGGTTCATTTCATACTTTGACACACCGTGATATAACTGGAATACTGTTAAAAGCGGCGTTAAACCAAACTCACTCACTCATACTTTGACCTCACAATAATGATTCATTTCATACTTTGACCTCACAATATTTATACATTTTATACTATGATCACACAATAATTGTACATTTCGTACTGTGATGTCACAATAATTGTACATTTCACATTGTGACCTCACAATAATTGTACATTTCATACTGTGATGTCACAATAATTGTACATTTCACATTGTGACCTCACAATATTTGTACATTTCATACTGTGATGTCACAAAAATGATACATTTCATACTATGACCTCAAAATAATGGTACATTTCATACTGTGACATCATAATCATGATACGTACCATACTATGACCTTACAATCTTTGTACATAATTATACTGTGACCTCACAATCATGATACGTGTACTGTGACCTGACAATCGTGATACAAATCATACTGTGACCTCACAATCATGATACATACCTTACTATGACCTTACAATCATTATACATATTATACAGAGACTTCACAATCGTGTAACACAGAGTCGTGAATTGCAATCAAAGATTCACCCTCAGGATCCTTGTCAGTACTTTATCCTTGCCCTTGGGTTTCAATAAAGTACTAAACAAGGGGTCATGCATCATAGTGACTTTATGACTATGTCTGCACCTTTACGAATGGGACATCAGGTAATGCAACTTTACGACTGGGACATCAGGTAATTCACCTTTATGACTAGGACATTAGATATTGCACCTTTACGACTAGGACATCAGATATTGCACCTTGTAGACTGGGACATCAGATATTGCACCTATATGATTCGAACATCAGATATTGCACCTTTACAACATTTGATCTGACATATGACTAGTACAGACAAAAGAGTTACACAATGATGCAGACACAAGATTGCATCTGTAGACAACTTCTGCAGACATTTGGTGTGTGATGTGTAACAAGTAGTGACATTGTTCGAGTCAGCTGAAAGGAAGCAGCAGCCAGCCTATCATGCACTTAGCCGGTGAATGCCCAGAGAAACCTTCCTCGTGTATGTGTTGGTAAAACAACTTGCGTGAACAGATGTTGCAGAGTTGTATAATATATTTAGAGAATCCAGAAGTAATTTTCAGAAGCTTTCAGAAGCAGGTTAAGCTTATGATTGGATTTCTAAGTGCACAATTTGTCATGAGACTGAAATCAGCTTAGCCCAGCCCACCCACGTTATATTTTTGATTCTTAAAACTTTCAAAATAAATATTCTACAACTGGCCTCACCTCATTGCCTTCTCATTTGAAGGTATTTCCTCCTCAGGATGTTGGCAATAAAAAACACAAATAATCATGGCAGATGGAAAGAATTATTTCTATTTCATGGCTCTTGGATTTAATAAGGGTCGTCTACTGACATGATGGTATTCATGTTTTGGAAACATTTGCTTATGTTTGGTTGACCTGATTGCACATGACATTATATGAATCAATGTATGGGGATCCCATGGTGATTCTGGATCGGTATGGATTCCAGGACCTGATACTGAAGGGGAAACAACACGGTATGGGGTTGCAGGGATGGTGGTGCTTGCCGGGGTACTCTCACGCTGGCAGGGGTACCAACCAAATTGCTGGATGGGGTACTGACTTGCTAGATGAGATACTAGTTTTTCAAACAGACTCTGAAACAAATATATTCAATACAGCCCATGCAAGTCTATCAAGCATTTACAGCTCTGCAGATTTGTTTTGTCTCTCAAAATGAAGAGGGTCTCTGGGCTTCTTTTATTATATTTTATTAATATAATTAAACAATTGTTAGTTCAGAGACATTATGTTAGTCTAGAAGGGGTAACAACTTGTTAGAATGTCTGCCAACTTGTTCCTCTTCCCTATCTCACTCAAATCTTCCTACCCTATCTCACCCAGTTCCTCCTACCCTATCTCACCCAGTTCCTCCTCTATCTCATCCAGATCTTCCTACCCTAACTCAGTTCCTCCTACACTATCTCACCCAGTTCCTCCTACCCTATCTCACTCAGCTCCTCCTACCCTATCTCACCCAGTTCCTCCTCTATCTCACCCAGTTCCTCCTACCCTAACTCAGTTCCTCCTACACTATCTCACCCAGTTCCTCCTACCCTATCTCACTCAGCTCCTCCTACCCTATCTCACCCAGTTCCTCCTACCCTATCTCACCCAGTTCCTCCTCTATCTCAACCAGATCCTCCTACCCTATCTCACCCAGTTCCTCCTACCCTATCTCACCCAGTTCCTCTTCTATCTCACCCAGATCCTCCTACCCTATCGTACCCAGTTCCTCCCACCCCCTTTTCTCACCCAGATCCTCCTACCCTATCTCACCCAGTTCCTCCTCTATCTCATCCAGATCCTCTTACCCTATCTCACCCAGTCCCCCCCCCTGTCTCACCCAGTTCCTCCTACCTTATCTCACCCAGTTCCTCCTACCTATCTCACCCAGTTCCTCCCCTCCCCTAATCTCACCCAGTTCCTCCTACCCTATCTCACCCAGTTCCTCCCCTCCCCTAATCACACCCAGGTCCTCCTCCTCTATCTCACCCAGTTCCTCCCCTCCCCTAATCTCACCCAGTTCCTCCTACCCTATCACACCCAGGTCCTCCTCCTCTATCTCACTCGGCTCCTCCTCCATCTCACCCAGTTCCTTCTCTATCTTATCCAGATCCTCCTACCCAATCTCACCCAGTTCCTCCTACCCAATCTCACCCAGTTCCTCCTACCCTATCTCACCCAGTTCCTCCTACCCTATCTCACCCAGTTCCTCCTACCCTATCTCACCCAGTTCCCCCTTATCACCCAGTTCCTCCTACCCAATCTCACCCAGTTCCTCCTACCCTATCCAACCGACTTCCTCTTCTATCTCACCCAGTTCCTCCAACCCTATCTCACCCCGTTCCTCCTACCCTATCTCACCAGATCCTACTACCCTATCTCACCCATTTCCTCCTCTGTCTCATTCAGTTCCTCCATCCACAACCAGTCCTCACCTAGCGATTTAGTTTTAAGTCATGCAAGACCCCTTCAATCAATCACTCATGTATATCAATGACTCTTGCCCATTTAAGGAGATCTCCCCACACCCCATTTTGCACTTCCCCACCAACCCACCCTCAGCCTCCCCTTCAACCCCCTGCCTTACCCCGATCAGCCTGGTAATCCGCAGACGTCGGCTGGGTTAAGGTAGAGTAGCAGCTGCAAGGAGTGCCCCTGCCATCGATCCCACTCTTACCATTCTCCCACTGTTTTCTTCAGTCTCTTCATATTGGAAATTACCTATTGATGTTTTAGCAAGAATGAAACTACGGGGCTGAGAGGCTACATAGGAAGTGCATTACCAGCCAGTTACACATCTGCAGTTATTGGGGAATTGATGTTCCCTGATGGAGCACAGTCACCACCCTTTAACCCCCTTGGCTCAGTACTGTGTGGACCGTGTCTGGGCGGCCACATGCACCTACTTGACAGACAAAAAGTGACTTGACTCCTGAATTGATTCAATGACTTATTGTTGATGGTGTGGTACATCTATAAAGGCATTAAACGATGGCTTCATTTCATCTTAACCACTGGAAATGTCACGACAGTAAAAAGAGTCAAGAGAGAGAATTTGGCTCCATAAAAACCCTATATTATTAAGTTCATTAAAGCTCATGCTGGGTTGCATGGCACAGTGCTCCAGATGAGAGGCCAACCTAGTGTAACACAGTTTCAAGGCTATGACCAGGTTATGTCTACGTGAGGACTGGATAGGATACTCTCCATGAGAGATCCAGGCCTAGAACTGCTTAAGGATTCTGTGCGAGATCTTGGGCCGAGAACCACATAGGGATCCTCTCTCTGTGGGAGATCTTGGGCCGAGAACCATGTGGGGATCCTCTCTCTGTGGGAGACCTTGGAGTGAGAACCACATGGGGATCCCCTCTCTGTGGGAGACCTTGGGCCGAGAACCATGTGGGGATCCTCTCTCTGTGGGAGACCTTTGGCCGAGAACCACATGGGGATCCTCGCTCTGTTGGAGACCTTGGGGTAAGAACCACATGGGGATCCCCTCTCTGTGGGAGACCTTGAGGTTAGAACCACATGGGGATCCCCTCTCTGTGGGAGACCTTGGGGTGAGAACCACATGGGGATCCTCTCTCTGTGGGAGACCTTGGGCCGAGAACCACATGGGGATCCTCTCTCTGTTGGAGACCTTGGGCCGAGAACCACATGGGGATCCCCTCTCTGTTGCAGACCTTGGGGTGAGAAGCACATGGGGATCCCCTCTCTGTGGGAGACCTTGGGGTGAGAAGCACATGGGGATCCTCTCTCTGTTGGAGACCTTGGGGTGAGAAGCACATGGGGATCCCCTCTCTGTGGCAGACCTTGGGCCGAGAACCACATGGGGATCCCCTCTCTGTGGGAGACCTTGGGGTGAGAAGCACATGGGGATCCTCTCTCTGTTGGAGACCTTGGGGTGAGAACCACATGGGGATCCTCTCTCTGTGGGAGATCTTGGGCCGAGAACCACATGGGGATCCTCTCTCTGTGGGAGACCTTGGGCCGAGAACCACATGGGGATCCTCTCTCTGTGGGAGACCTTGGGCCGAGAACCACATGGGGATCCTCTCTCTGTGGGAGACCTTGGGCCGAGAACCACATTGGGATCCTCTCTCTGTTGGAGACCTTTGGGTGAGAACCTTATGGAGATCCTCTCTCTTTTGGAGACCTTGGGCCGAGAACCACATGGGGATCCTCTCTCTGTAGGAGACCTTGGGCCGAGAACCACATGGGGATCCTCTCTCTGTGGGAGATCTTGGGCCGAGAACCATGTGGGGATCCCTTCTCTGTGGGAGACCTTGGGCCGAGAACCATGTGGGGATCCCTTCTCTGTGGGAGACCTTGGGCCGAGAACCACATGGGGATCCCCTCTCTGTGAGAAATCAAGTGTTGATATCCATATGGGATGCTCTATGTGAGAGATTAAGGGTTGAGAACCATATGGGGATCCTCTCTCTGTGTGGGAGATCCAGGCCTAGAACTACATGGGGATCCTCGCTCTATGGGAGATCCAGGCCCATATATACAGAGGGATACTCTCTGTAAATACTGTGGGAGATCCAGGCCTAGAACTACATGGGGATACTCTCTCTGTGGGAGATGCAGGACCATATATACAGAGGGATACTCTATGTAAATACTGTGGGAGATCCAGGCCTAGAACTATACACAGATCCGGGGGCAGACAACCTGATAGATGTACTTTTTGTATGATTCCCAAAGGCTGATCAAATTTCAAGTACAAGGTCATCTTTTTGTCACTTGTGAATCTTGTGAGATTTAATGAGTTGTTGTGCATGGAATTTAATATGCCTTTCCTCCTTTTTTTCTTGTTTGAAAGGTGAGTCAATCATTTCGATTTCTGAAAGGTGTCATATAGCTTCATGTGTTGGAACTGAGTAACCTTCACTTGCCAGACTGTTGACATAAATCTGGTTTTAATAGGTGAAAAGATCTGCTATACATTTCACCATTGTCGTCAATATTCCTGTACTACAGAGCTGTTATGAGCTCGTCGCTATGGATTATGCTGACACAGCTATTAAATATAGCTAGGGCCCTAGAAAACACCTTGGACGACATCATATGTTGGCTTCTTGTTAGGCTGAAGAAGGTGAACCTTAAGTAACTAACAGTGTGTACTCGTTGCCACAAACTTTCTTGGCAATGAGGTGATGATCATATACCAATATTGCTAGGATGATGAATCCTAGAACAATAGGTTCGTTTGTTGGTTGTTTAATGCCACAGCAATATTCCAGCTTTTTGACGTCTCTCTGCAAATAATCAAGTCTGGACCAGACAATCAAGTGACTGATATGATGAGCATCAATCTAGGCAATTGGGATATAATAACAATTGGTTTGTAAATAATCAGTTTAATCCACACCCTGCTAGATTGGAAGCCTCACTTTCTAGACAATTATGCTGTGGGAAATGGTAGTGCACAGTGACATTACTCTACCCAGGAGTTGTCAACCTGTAAATCTCGTCTCCCGAAGGCAATGGGGTAAACTGACTATAAAAGTCCAGTTTCCACCTTTGCCGAACTAGGCTGGAATTCTGGAACTACAGTTTGGTTGGACTAATGAGTCTATGCATAGTCCAATCAATCAAAATTGCGTAACAAACTAGACATCTTCTTCGTAAACAACGTGGATTTCAAAGTGCAGATCTCGGTCAACTGCAGGATTTGCAAAAATTGTATACTGCCAACTGGGCATTGACAAATCTTTCCATGTTTTTGATTGAGGTGATCAAGTGATTTGATGCACTTTGTGGGATAAGACCTGTTTTATTACAATATAGAACTCGATTATTGATCAGATTGTCTTGACTGGGCGCCGCCATTTTGTTTGAAGCAAACGCAAGTAATATGAGAGATGGATTCTGATTGGTCAGTAGAGGGGACATAGAAAGGACATAACTCATAATAGCCACTGGTGGCACTACTATCGAGCCTGGAAATTCCAGTCTAGTTCTGCCAGGGTGGAAACTTTAATGGACACTAACTCCCTTGACTCGGGAAGATAGGTAATATACTACTCAACCTTTGATAATGATAGGGAGTATCCAGGTGGGGTCTGAATGGGACTGATTGCTTGGATATGTTGTCATACGAATAGTATTCCAACTTGCAATGGAACTGAAGCATGTGCTGCTTCTTTTCAAGTTGTGTGGTATGTGTTAATCTGATCCGCCAATACCTTCAGGAGCTACACGGTTTCACCTTATTTATTTATACTTTTAATACAGTTCATAGTTGCTCCAGTATGTACTTTTTAGATAAGAAGAACAAGAATGTTTTGATGCCAGCATTTGATAGGATTATGGTCAGGAGTTGGTTGGAGACTCTATTTTGTCATTCAAAGCGTTTTTCTCCCTGGCTTTCCTCCCTTATCAAGCTGACAAGTGGCTGTTGAATAAACAAACATGGTGACGGATTATCCTGGAAATTTTTACCTATGAGAGAAAATCTCCCTTGGTAAAAAAGCAATGAGATTTTTTGGCAGGTGACGAGATTTTTCTAATTTTCAGAGATATTTCATCTACACACAGTGGGGAAACTGTATTTGATTGTTGGTACTTGTGACTCAAATAATGTTGCAAGTAATATTACTAGATTATATAGATATATCCTCGGATATCCTATTTTCCAACATTATTATTGCACATGTATTTATGATACATGTATTTAAAAATATTAGCATAAGTATTAACAAAAAATTACATTCAACATAAATTTCTGTTCAGTGTCTACTTTAAGAGGATTTACACGAATATTTCTGTATTTCTGTTCATTGTCGACCTGATGGGGAATTATTCGCAAGGACAATTGAAGATTGTTTAGGAGGCATGTTTACCACCCTGAGCTGTTCATTTCATTTGTATGCAGGTGACAACAATCTGCAGTTATCAAATTTGGACAATGTGTGTTTAGATCGTAATTCAATATATTTATAGTGATGACATGGAAAAGCAACTGTTGTAAATGGTATTACAGTTTGTTGGCAAAAAATATATGATTTACATTCCAGTGCTTTTGTCAATTTTGCCGTCTTATTTCCGTCTGAAGTATGTACCATATCAGAGGCCGGGTCTATGACTGTATCAAATGAAATCTTATCAATATGGACTTTTCAATTAATTAGAAGTGACAGTTCATTATACAATGACTATTGCTCCAGGTTCACCCTCTTGTTTAATTAGCAAAAATTAAGTCATTTATTTCACACAGAAGGCAGCGTGTTTGCCCTGTGCAGCATCCAGAAAATGTTTACGAGTAACTGAAAGTTGAAAAGACTGTTGACATTCACGATGTTTAAGAGTTACATTTGAATGATTAAGTCACAGTTTTCAATTTTCATGGACAAATTTGGAAGCAAACGTATTGTAGCATGTTCTACAAAAATCTTAATGCAATTTGCTGTGTGGCCACTAGAAATAGTTCAAAATTTGTAATTCTCGCATGGTGCCCATTCTTGCACGAGGGTACGTTCATTAAAACTCTTCCATCAGTGCCATCACCAGGTAGGCGAATCTCATCTAAAATACAATCGTTTCTGATCTGAAATTTGTAGATTATTATGGAGAAAGTGTTGTATGTTTATTCATTTAGTTTTTGTTTTGATGTAATCCCGAAATCAAAATTTGCTTGTGTTTTGAAACTTTACCAGTGTTTGCCTTTTTTTCTCTTGATTTCTGCACGGAAGCACATACATGTAGTTCAACATCTTTGATTTCATCTTAGATTTAAGTCTTAAAAAAATATGTTTCATTACATGGAGTTGTAGATCACAGAATAAGATTTTTGTGCGCTATCAAAGTGTTCAGTTTGTAAAAACAAACACTTGTTTTGCCAATCTGGGATAAAAGAAATGTTTCACACTCCACCATTGTCAGCTGATGCAAAGCTTCATGCAGTGATATAGGAATTGGTTTTGCACAGTTAGAGATATCATGCAGTGTTGTGAGTATACAAATCGCTGTTTCAATTAACAACTTTTGATGATTGAATAAACTAGCGTGTAGGTTTTTTATTGACATTTTAAGGTACCGTAGATAAATTTATTTAAGCAATACAACATTTTCTATTTTTGTAGGTGAAAATGAGAGTTGAAAGACCTACGTGATTTTTTAATAGCGCTGATTGAATTTTGATGCGATATCTACGACGACTATGCGAGAATATCGCGGAATCGCTGGGTGATCACATGGACACAATGGCTGTTGAATAGACTAACATGGAGATCATGTGGACACAATGGCTGTTGAATAGACTAACATGGAGATCATGTGGACACAATGGCTGTTGAATAAAGAAACATGGAGATCATGTGGACACAGTGGCTGTTGAATAGACTAACATGGAGATCACGTGGACACAATGGCTGTTGAATAGAACAACATGGTGATCACATGGACACAATGGCTGTTGAATAGAACAACATGGAGATCATGTGGACACAATGGCTGTTGAATAGAACACCATGGTGATCACATGGACACAATGGCAGTTGAATAAAGAAACATGGAGATCATGTGGACACAATGGCTGTTGAATAAAGAAACATGAAGATCATGTGGACACAATGGCTGTTGAATAAAGAAACATGAAGATCATGTGGACACAATGGCTGTTGAATAAAGAAACATGGAGATCACATGGGCACGATGGCTGTTGAATAGACTAACATGGTGATCACATGGACACAATGGCTGTTGAATAGAACAACATGGAGATCATGTGGACACAATGGCTGTTGAATAGAACACCATGGTGATCACATGGACACAATGGCAGTTGAATAAAGAAACATGGAGATCATGTGGACACAATGGCTGTTGAATAAAGAAACATGAAGATCATGTGGACACAATGGCTGTTGAATAAAGAAACATGAAGATCATGTGGACACAATGGCTGTTGAATAAAGAACATGGAGATCATGTGGACACAATGGCTGTTGAATAAAGAAACATGGAGATCACATGGGCACGATGGCTGTTGAATAGACTAACATGGTGATCATGTGGACACAATGGCTGTTGAATAAAGAAACATAGTGATCATGTGGACACAATGGCTGTTGAATGGACTAACATGGAGATCATGTGGACACAGTGGGTGTTGAATAAACAAACATGGTGATCATATGGACACTGGCTGTTGAATAGATCAACATGGTGATCACATGGACACAATGGCTGTTGAATAAAGAAACATGGAGATCATATGGACACAACGGCTGTTGAATAGATCAATTTGGTGATCATGTGGACACAGTGGCTGTTGAATAGATCAATTTGGTGATCATGTGGACACAGTGGCTGTTGAATAGATCAATTTGGTGATCATGTCGACACAGTGGCTGTTGAATAGATCAATTTGGGGATCACATGGTCAACTGACATTAACATAAGCATGTCGCAAGTTTAGGTTTTTGCCTATCACTGGTTTGATTTGGTTCCAATTGAAAGTAAGCATCAGTGAATCTGGCTTGAATGTCTGTTTATTTCCAACGTCAGTGGTGCTGCCTTGGATGTCTGTTTATTTCCAACATCAGTGGTGCTGCCTTGAATGTCTGTTCATTTCCAACATCAGTGGTGCTGCCTTGAATGTCTGTTTATTTCCAACATCAGTGATGCTGCGTTGAAAGTCTGTTCATTTCCAACATCAGTGGTGCTGCCTTGAATGTCGTTTCATTGCCAACATCAGTGGTGCTGCGTTGAAAGTCTGTTCATTTCCAACATCAGTGATGCTTGAAAGTCTGTTCATTTCCAACATCAGTGGTGCTGCCTTGAATGTCTGTTCATTTCCAACATCAGTGATGCTGCGTTGAAAGTCTGTTCTTTTCCAACATCAGTGGTGCTGCCTTGAATGTCGTTTCATTTCCAACATCAGTGGTGCTGCGTTGAAAGTCTGTTCATTTCCAATGTCAGTGGTGCTGCCTTGAAAGTCTGTTCATTTCCAACATCAGTGGTGCTGCCTTGACTGTCTGTTCATTTCCAACATCAGTGATGCTGCGTTGAAAGTCTGTTCATTTCCAATATCAGTGATGCTGCGTTGAAAGTCTGTTCTTTTCCAACATCAGTGATGCTGCCTTGAAAGTCTGTTCATTTCCAACATCAGTGATGCTGTGTTGAAAGTCTGTTTATTTCCAACATCAGTGATGCTGCGTTGAAAGTCTGTTCATTTCCAACATCTGTGGTGCTGCGTTGAAAGTCTGTTCATTTCCAACATCAGTGATGCTGCCTTGAAAGTCAGTTCATTTCCAACATCAGTGGTGCTGCCTTGAATGTCTGTTCATTTCCAACATCAGTGGTGCTGCCTTGAATGTCTGTTTATTTCCAACGTCAGTGGTGCTGCCTTGAATGTCTGTTTATTTCCAACATCAGTGGTGCTGCCTTGAATGTCTGTTCATTTCCAACATCAGTGGTGCTGCCTTGAATGTCTGTTCATTTCCAACATCAGTGGTGCTGCGTTGAAAGTCTGTTTATTTCCAACGTCAGTGATGCTGCCTTGAAAGTCTGTTCATTTCCAACATCAGTGATGCTGCCTTGAAAGTCTGTTCATTTCCAACGTCAGTGATGCTTGAAAGTCTGTTCATTTCCAACATCAGTGGTGCTGCCTTGAATGTCTGTTCATTTCCAACATCAGTGATGCTGCGTTGAAAGTCTTTTCATTTCCAACATCAGTGATGCTGCCTTGTAAGTCTGTTTATTTCCAACATCAGTGATGCTGCCTTGAATGTCTGTTCATTTCCAACATCAGTGGTGCTGCCTTGAATGTCTGTTCATTTCCAACATCAGTGATGCTGCCTTGAAAGTCTTTTCATTTCCAACATCAGTGGTGCTGCGTTGAAAGTCTGTTCGTTTCCAACATCAGTGATGCTGCCTTGAATGTCTGTTTATTTCCAACATCAGTGATGCTGCCTTGAAAGTCTGTTCATTTCCAACATCAGTGATGCTGCCTTGAAAGTCTGTTCATTTCCAACGTCAGTGATGCTGCGTTGAAAGTCTGTTCATTTCCAACATCAGTGATGCTGCCTTGAAAGTCTTTTTATTTCCAACATCAGTGATGCTGCCTTGAAAGTCTGTTCATTTCCAACGTCAGTGATGCTGCGTTGAAAGTCTGTTTATTTCCAACATCAGTGATGCTGCGTTGAAAGTCTGTTCATTTCCAACATCAGTGATGCTGCCTTGAAAGTCTGTTCATTTCCAACGTCAGTGATGCTGCCTTGAAAGTCTGTTTATTTCCAACATCAGTGATGCTGCGTTGAAAGTCTGTTCATTTCCAACATCAGTGGTGCTGCCTTGAATGACTAACGGGAGAGGTGCTGCCTTGAATGTTTGTTTATTCTCAACATTAGTGGTGCTGCCATAGAATGTCTGTTTATTCATTTTGGAAATTAATTTATTTATTCTTACGTCGGCCCAGTCGTCTAAGGCGCCGCGATTCCATGTGCAGAGTTGCGTCCCTTGTGCACCCCAGAAACCTATGATTGTGGGTATGAATCCAGGTTCCCTGATTATGTTTCTAGGTTTGTCAGCACCATACCCGTGCTCATGGGTTTCACCGAAGTGATAAATGTCTGAGACTTGCATCAATTCGGATGATATAACTGGAATACTGTTAAAACGGTGTTTAAATCAACTCACTCACTCACTATTTTCAACAGAAAAGAATGGCAAAGTCTGCACTTTACATGAGCAGAATGTGTAAATGAGCTTCCAAGGTAACTACACTCTCATTCTACTGCACATATCTCCTAGGCTCCATGGTATAACTGTCATATCAAAAGGACCTTGGCAGATCATGCTAGAGGTTGGCTAGAATCAAAATTCTTTTCCATATTTGATTTAACATTTGATCAACTCATCAAATTACTTCAAATAAGTGGTAAGATGGAAGTAGTTGTGTGCCATACATCATCACTAGTGGCTGGTGATGATACTGATGGGCCAAGTGAACATCACTTTCAGCAGCTTATTGGGCAGTTATTCCACTCACTGCTCCATGGGGCCGCATTACACTTGCAAGGCAGTAAAGCATGCACAATGTGTGCTTGGGGCAAGATTTACTGCTAAATAAGATGTATCACCTCAATATTGAAGCTTTCTTGGTGCTCACAAATTGTTTTTCCTCCTCCCAGGCAGCCCAGGAAGAAACTGTCTGCCTAATCACTGATCCCAGTGGTTGAGCAATCCTGTTCATAAATGTATTATTACAAAATAGGCAAGCTATATGAGTAAAATCGAGTTAAAAGCATGTGCTTGCTTTTTTTGCCCTGTCCTTATGAATATCCCCTTTCCATTTAGGTGTTGGTCTATACTGACATAAATGGTCATGTTGGTGAATGCGCAATCATGCTACAGGGGGATACAGAGGGCCCAGCCAGTAGACACGTCTTTAGTCCCTTATCGCTGTGCTTCCAATCCATGCCATGTCTCGTAGTCTTCTTTGACATTCCCGGCCTTGTGTGCCCAATTTCCATTCTGGTATTAGGTTAATAGTGTTGTATCAAGCCACATGCAGTGGTTGGGGAAAGTAGGAAGATCACACAAAGTCAACACACGTTTGGATGTTTTTAACCTCAATCTCAGCCGAGTCAGACAGAAGGCACATTAATGATCTTGCAATTCTCCAAGGTGATGCGAAGTTTGTTGGACATGGCGACCATACCCTTGTCTTCTGTGTAAACTCCCACTGCTAATATCAATTTCGGCAACTAATTCCCATTACATAATGATTGGAGATCTTGTTTTCCCTGAAACTGACATTCTGCCAATGGACACAAAGCACGTTGGACCTGTGTACGTAGCCTGTAGATTCAATAAGTGTTTTTCTAAACTGTGATTGCTATTTCGGGCAAACTTTTCTTTGAACAAAAGCTTCTTTTTTCTCAATTTGAATAATTTTTTTGGCACTGAACGTGTTTGACTTTATGTTTGATTCATGATCTGATT
Source organism: Haliotis cracherodii (assembly GCF_022045235.1). Lineage (NCBI taxonomy): Eukaryota > Metazoa > Mollusca > Gastropoda > Lepetellida > Haliotidae > Haliotis > Haliotis cracherodii. The sequence continues at coordinate 71,308,867 of NW_027266297.1, forward strand.
ACGTATGCTGTATGAACCACTGTCCAATCAATTCGTAGAATGCTTTGTGCAGGTTTGTGTTGAAGGTTGAGGAGTAGGACTAGAGTTTTAAAGTGCAATGAGTAGTCTGTTGCAGTGTGATCGTCAACCAAAACACTGTGAGGAACCTTCTACTGGAGGGCACATTCCCCATTAATGACTTTATTCAAATTATGTAAAAATAGAAAATAGATAGTTCAAGCATTTTATTGACAAAAACAAGTTTCATAAAGAAGATTTTTGACAGGGTCCAAAATGAATTTTAATGCAAAATATCAATAATCATGACATTTTGGTGTGGTGATAAGGATCGTGAGGAAATTGATAAGCATTTGAGAGAGAGTGCCTGTCAAAATGACTCCATTATTGGAGAGGGACTAGCAAAATGACTACATTTGAAGAAAAGTGACTAACAGAATGACTGCATTTGAGGAAGGGCATCTTAGTACTCTCAGTGATAGAGAATATCTGAAGATAGATGAACTGTCGAGTAAATACACCCTTTTGTATTTTAATCATAGTATTTCTTTATATTGATCAGCATTGTGTGCTCCCAAGTTTATGTTGAATGGTGTCAAGTCATCCCACCGATGGCGTCCTTACCTTATCAGCTCACCGATCGAGTGAAACCTCTTTGGTCATTTGCACAACGAACCATACCTTCAGATGAGCCATGTTTGAAAAAACAAGCATAAGACATACCACTGTTACACATATTGCACAAACTACCAATGTTCACCCCCTGCATTCATTGCCAACTTTTACTTTTGACAGAAATAAGAAACCTCTATTTGTATGGTTCTTGTATGTAGATAAGAGAGGCACTATATATGAGGACATAGCCCTGCGACAGAAAGTACCTGGGTTTCATTTTAGATTATCTTTGTCATGCCATGTAAGGTGCTCCCGATGAGGGTCAGGAAAGAACGTATCTGAGTAATACATTGAACAAATATCTTCACCTCACAAAAGACCTGTGAAGATCCAGGGTAAAAAAGATCTTAAGCAACCCATAGTGGCCGCAAAAAGTGACTATGCTTGTCTTGAGAGGCGTCTAAAGGGATCGGGTGGTCAGGCTTGATGACTTGGTTGATGTATGTCATTGCATCCTAATTGTGCAGATCGATGCTCATGATACCAGTCATTGGATTATCTGGTCCAGACTTGATTATGTACAGACCTCAGTCATATAGCTGGAATATTGCTGAGTGCGGCGTTAAACATCGAACAAACAAACAAAAGAAACCTCACAAAATCAGGACAAGTAACAAGATGCAAGGTAACGGAGGGCCTGCACAATCCAACTGCCATCATGTCTAAGGCCATCCTTTAAGTGAGTCCTTATCAGACTGGTTCAAAACCAATAATTGTCTGTGAGAGTCTACTGGTATCAAGCCACTTTCAAGTGTAGTTATAGATTCACCATGATATGGCACACATACATTGGATTCAGTTTGGCCAAAGAGGGCAGATAATTACTAGCTCAATCTAGAGCAATGTGTGGGCTTCGGCTGATCCCGAACTGTTTCAACAACACACTCTCTCCAATTCTTTGAAGGAAACTTGAAGGACACAAAGTCTGTTAGTGACCACAGCTCCAGATAACGTTTTGAGCAATCAAGTTTTTACTCAATGGTTTCTATTTTAATTGGGCTATTACGTTTTCCATTGGGTAACCACAATGTTTTTTCACTGATCTATTATTCATCACACTATTGTGTTTTTCCCAAAATGAGCAAACATTTTAATATTTTAAAAAAATGAAATAGTATTTTTCTTTTAGAAAAAGGCATCTTTCAAATGTATTTCAGTATAGTAAGCCAGTACCCTGTATACTGCAGTAAAGAAATTTCTGTATTAATGTTGTGGTATTTTGGTTGCAATGAAACTTGAAGGCGCTCTGTCACACTCTACCGCATTTCCACGGGGTTGGCACAGCCTCATCAAGCAGGGGAGGAGTCGCCTCATCAATCTGGGGAGGAGTCACCTCATCAAGCTGGGGAGGAGTTGCCTCATCAAGCAGGGGAGGAGTCGCCTCATCAAGCAGGGGAGGAGTCGCCTCATCAAGCTGGGGAAGAGTCAGGGGAGGAGTCGCCTCATCAAGCTGGGGAGGAGTCACCTCATCAAGCAGGGGAGGAGTCGCCTCATCAAGCAGGGGAGGAGTCACCTCATCAAGCAGGGGAGGAGTCACCTCATCAAGGAGGGCAGGGGTCACCTCATCAAGGAGGGGAGGAGTCACGTCATCAAGCAGGGGAGGAGTCACCTCATCAAGCAGGGGAGGAGTCACCTCATCAAGGAGGGCAGGGGTCACATCATCAAGGAGGGGAGGAGTCGCCTCATCAAGCAGGGGAGGAGTCGCCTCATCAAGCAGGGGAGGAGTCACGTCATCAAGCAGGGGAGGAGTCACCTCATCAAGCAGGGGAGGAGTCACCTCATCAAGGAGGGCAGGGGTCACATCATCAAGGAGGGGAGGAGTCGCCTCATCAAGGAGGGCAGGGGTCTCATCATCAAGCAGGGGAGGAGTCACATCATCAAGCAGGAGTCACCTCATCAAGCAGGGGAGGAGTCACCTCATCAAGGAGGGCTGGGGTCACATCATCAAGGAGGGGAGGAGTCGCCTCATCAAGGAGGGCAGGGGTCACATCATCAAGCAGGGGAGGAGTCACCTCATCAAGCAGGGGAGGAGTCACGTCATCAAGCAGGGGAGGAGTCGCCTCATCAAGGAGGGCAGGGGTCACATCATCAAGGAGGGGAGGAGTCACCTCATCAAGCAGGGGAGGAGTCACCTCATCAAGCAGGGGAGGAGTCACCTCATCAAGCAGGGGAGGAGTCACGTCATCAAGCAGGGGAGGAGTCGCCTCATCAAGGAGGGCAGGGGTCACATCATCAAGGAGGGGAGGAGTCACCTCATCAAGCAGGGATAATTACTGACAATGATTTCATCGGCGTCCATGTCCACCTGGGTAATAATAGGCAACAGTAACAGGCCACAAACAAACACAGAAGTTTATGCCTCAGATGGGCATGTTCACAGCATTATTTCTCTGGTCAGTATCAGCTCAGTACATAATCCAACAAGCCTTAAAACAAAACGTTCAAGATCATGCAAGGTCAATGCTGTAACCATTCTATTGTCTGGAGGGGTGTGGGGCAATGCTGTAAGGGATCAACCATTCTATTGTCTAGAGGGGTGTGGTGCAAGATGGAATAATTTAAAAAAAAATAATATAACTTGTTCCAGAAATGAATGGAAAACTGAATTTTGCCTCTCTACTGGGTACCCATCACTGCCGGGTTTATGGAAAAGTCACCTGTCTAATGAGACACCACTTTTGTTACATGTGCTTCAGTGATATGGAGGGGCGGTGGGGTAGCCTAGTGGTTAAAGCGTTTGCTCGTCATGCTGAAGAAATGGGCTCCCAACAATAGTACAAAGTGTGAAGCCCATTTCTGGTTCCCCCCGCCGTGATATTGCTGGAATATTGCTACAAGCGGCGTAAAACCATACTCACTCACTAACTCATTCAGTGATATGGAACTTTTGCCATGCATTGCAGACATAACGACAACAGATTTGTGCACGGGTGCATTGTCCTGGTGGACCAACAATAGCAATATTCTCGCAAAGTTGCTGATGCAGATAAGCATGATATTGGCCACTAATGGTCTGACCATTCAGGAAGTATTCCAACTGTAGGATTCCCAGATAACCGAAGCCGTCACCTTTGCCTTTTTCTTCGGAGGAGACACTAGATGTTTCCACAACTTCGACTGTTGTTTAGTCTCTGTCTGAGAGTGGTCAAATTGAAGGTTGATTTGAACTGAATGAACACTTCTATTCATAACAAAATAATAATATTGTGTAATAACAGGATTAAATTGCGTGCTTGATGGTTTTTCAGTTGTTACCATGCTAACGGTAATGTCATTATATTTTGGGGAAAAAACAACAAAACTCTTCGTTGCAAATATGATGCCCAACCACTTCTACCCAGCTGTGCTTTTGGGAGAAAACAAGTGCACACTACATTCAAGTAACCTGCATGTTTCACTGCTTCAGTAAATACAGTGATCTGCATGTTTCACTGCTTCAGTAAATACAGTGATCTGCATGTTTCACTGCTTCAGTAAATACAGTGATCTACATGTTTCACTGACCTGCTTCAGTAATTACAGTGATCTGCATGTTTCACTGACCTGCTTCAGTAAATACAGTGATCTGCATGTTTCACTGATCTGCTTCAGTAAATACAGTGATCTGCATGTTTCACTGACCTGCTTCAGTAAATACAGTGATCTACATGTTTCACTGACCTGCTTCAGTAATTACAGTGATCTGCATGTTTCACTGACCTGCTTCAGTAAATACAGTGATCTGCATGTTTCACTGACCTGCTTAAGTAAATACAGTGATCTGCATGTTTCACTGACCTGCTTCAGTAAATACAGGGATCTGCATGTTTCACTGACCTGCTTAAGTAAATACAGTGATCTGCATGTTTCACTGACCTGCTTCAGTAAATACAGTGATCTGCATGTTTCACTGACCTGCTTCAGTAAATACAGTGATCTACACGTTTCACTGCTTCAATAAACAAGTGACCTGCATGTTTCACTGCTTCATTGTAAATACCTTGATCTGCATGTTTCACTGCTTCAGTAAATACAGTGACCTGCAGGTTTCACTGACCTGCTTCAGTAAATACAGTGTTCTGCATGTTTCCCTGCTTCAGTAAAAAGTGTCCTGCATGTTTCACTGCTTCATTGTAAATAATCCAGTGTTTCAGCCTGAATGTTTAGCAGTACATGTCAGAGTGTTTGATTGTGTGCTGACACTGAAAGGAAAATGGGAAAGGCGTCAGATATAAACAAAAATTAACATGTTAACATACAGGACAAAAACTCACATGTTTACGTATATGACAGGAATGATTGAAAGTGCTAGATGTCTGCTTGTTTATTTAATTCCTGTGTCCTGGGACAGGCAGACATCGTTGATTGTTTGTGTTATCATCATGCTCCCACATGCTACACTCAGTTCTTGCCTTGTAATATTACTTTTCTCAGTAGCTTCGCTTTCCTCTAAGAAAATATTTATTGTGTTAACTTTGTATCTAGCCTCATTATCAGAATATCATGAAAATGTCTGGATCGTTGATCTAAATCTTGGTGGTAATTATATATAACCACTGATTGATGGGTTTCCACAGCGTTAAGCAGTTTCTTTTGATACATCTGGCCATTAGAATCTCAAAGAGAATTTCCAGATACTTAAAGGATAGGATTTGCAATTTTAGACATATCTTTTTGATACAAGAAAAAGCATTTTTGATATCAACGTTTGTACTATTACAGTTTAAGGTTTCTATGAAACTCCAGATTAGAATTAGTTTTAAGCAACGCATGCTTCTCGTAAGAGGTGACTAACAGGATCAAACTTGCCGACTTGGTTCATCGTATCCCAATTGTGCAGATCAATGTTCATGTGTCTATCACTGGATTGTCAGGTTCAGACTCAAGTATTTACAGAATGCCGTCATTTAGCTGGAATATTGCTGAGTGCAGCATTAAACAAACAGCGTCTCAATTTGTTTCTATTAAACAAAATGCTTTCTCCTCAAGCAGAGCTGTATGAGCAGAAAGTAGATTTATCAGAATCAGCCTCTGCACCTTATGAAATATAAATAAGCTTCGATGGTGTTATAACAGCAGGAACAAGTTTATTTTAGAAGGGCTTTCCAGCAGGGTGTGACATATTCATTACACTCTCCGCATGGAGGATGATATCCCTGTTACTGACCACAATAATTACTTTCCTGTTCAGGCCCTTATTGCTTATATTCAATATTCACCTTTCATGTGGGAGGAAGAAGTCAGTGTAAGGTCATTTGCTGTTTCAGAATGAAAAATCATATCTCATTAGCCACTTTAGTCAAGAGTCAAAGTTAAATAGTTTACATTACCAGGGTTTGAAAAATACCATTGCCAGACGCCCGTGCCAAGTAAGGTTTAGATGTCGGGCGAGTAATATATGTTTCCTTGCATGCCCGTGGACAAGTAGAGCATACAAAATGAACTGGTGAAATGAAGTTTCACGAGAATGTAATCATGTGATCATGTTACGATATTTCATTGGCAAATATTTTGCCAGTGTCACAGAATGGCAATCTAATTTGCACACGGTTACACCAGTCAACTAATGGGATTGGAACTGTATGACCTGTATATTTAACCGTGCTATATTGAATTTGGTACCGGACGTGCAGCATAAGGTTTCAAATGTTAAATTTAGCATGGTTAAATCTACAGCTAACCTAGCTCTACATTGAAAACACAGCATGTTTATATCCATTCTACCATAACTAAATAAAATGCGAACTCTTTAGTGCTAGCAAATATATTGAGTGAAGCGTCATGGGTTTAGTTTAGTCCAGTGTCTTCAGTGGGTGTTGGTCTGAATTACGGAATCACCAACAACAGCCTGTAAACAAAATAATATGGCACTGTATATGCTCAAGCAAAAACAATCTGAACAGCACTTAATAGTCATCCTAAACTAGTGGAGGTGTACAGCCCGCAGTCTTACACCCATACACGGAATGTCTGTCTCACTCTAGCCACAACACCAGCACATGTCTCCAGCTCATCTCATTTCAGTACAGATGGCAGTTATGAGAAGCTTGTCAAGCTTCAGACGATAATAAATATTCCCAGAGCAGATTAGATGTAGACTTAGAGGTTATCTAAGTAAAATCAAGGAAAGTAAATGGTCCATTATGTCAAAGTTGGTATGTATTTAACAGGAACAGACCCTGATGAGAGAGGCCATGTTCGGTGAAGACTCCTGCAGGACCTACGTCTGTTGTGGCCCGTGTATCATGATTGGAACTATTGTCGCAACATGGCCTACAAATATGACCCCACGTAAATATACCGTGGACGCAGCAGACTTGAAATAGTGATGTCTGTTGAAGGCAGAAGATGTCTGGAATATTAAGTGTGTGTTCATACAGAAAATCAATTTTGTAACATACGAGGGGAACATTTGGCTTTTGTTGCCGATTTATTTTGGAGAGTATTAACTGTAACAGATATGAAAAAAAATGTAATGATGGAGGATATGCTTGAAGGCAGCCTTCGGGGTAAAACTGCTCAAACAAGTCATGATCCTCAGCCAATCAGATGTTGGCCCTGATCCTCGGCCAATCAGATGATGGCCCTGCCTGAGTATGATGGAAAGCTAGGGTCAATGTTTGAGTGAAATGGATGAAATGACATTGGTGATAATGTCACTCTGCCTGTCTCGCAGAGCCACATCAGTTGTGTTCAATAACTCAGAAAGATTTCTCCCAGCAAGAGAAGAGTTTGGCAAACATTATCAAAGCTGGGATCCCCAATCGTGTTCATTAGGTAGTCTTGACTTGGCCGAGCTTTCTGCTTGTCTGCCCTGAAAGAGAGCTCTTTAGCCAGGGAGACAGAAACACGGATCTGAAGCCCTCTCTTTGCGGCGCTGGTAATGGATGCAAAGCTTTTAGATATGATGTTGTTAGGATGACAGTATTCTTGGATGCAGTTCTCTATATAGGCATTTACGCGCACAAGGAATTGTCAGTGATTCAAGGTCTTTTGTTATGAAGTTGACGGAATAACAACAGTTTAGGGACGTTGAATTAAGCCTTCCTTTAGAAGCATAAGCTGTTCATTTAGCAATGTAGGTCAGTTCACAATGAAGTTTGGAATCTTCACTTGACAAACAACTTTCCAATTGGCTTTCTTAAATATTTCTTTCAAGGAAGAACTATATATGTGGTTGTTTCCTTGCTGAAAATATGAATATGGTGTTTGCATATTTGAAGGAAGGTTTTCATTCATATGATTCAAGTAATTAAAATAAAAAGTAATAGAATTATATCGCTTCAATTTACTTATATATTTATTTTTATATAATTTGATAAAAAATGTGGTTAGAAATATTCACCTGTGTATTTATACTTCCTGATTTATTACATGAGTTGACAGACATTCTACAGTAGAGTTGTATATGCTACCTTAAACCACTCAAAGACAAGGTGCATACAGATCCAATCCAGAAATACATCAAACGTGTTATTAACACCCTTTGAATTGCCAGGTCAATAACAGGTTGTATATGGCCGTCATTATCATTATTAACGAGTACCTATCAACACTGTATGATAAAATGTGTATCTAATGATAATTTATGAAGCATTAAGTTAGTTATAGTTTTGTAATACCTATTTGGGAAAAGCGTTGATCAACACCAGGTGAGAGTCTGAAGGGTGTGCTAATGTTCCATTATCACCTGCACAATATGTTGATACCGTAGTTATTCAAATAATACGAACCCCGATTCTGAATATATGAATCCATTCATTTATTCAGCATTCTCAATTTGTTTTTTAAGTTTAAAAAAGTGAACTCATTGAAAAGAAATACCTTCCCTCATAAAATTGTAAATGATATGTATGTATTAAATGTGGTCATGATGTTATTATACAAATGTCATCACTATTTTAAAAACCACACCATGTATGTATTAAATTTATGAATAAACTAGTCTGACTTGTATTACTGAAGACATGCTATATATTTATTTTTCTACATTTCCTCATGTTTTCAATGTTGCCGTGATATCAGTATGAAATATGTATATTTTACATTCTTTAGAAGTGTAATTTAAAGAACTTTTCACAGCTAATGAGGTACTTAAATAAAACAATTTTGGTAAATCATTATAACTGAAGACATGCTATATTTAGTATATCAGCATTTTTTGGCCAAATCAAAAACAGTTTTTCTATATATGTTTCTAATGAGTATTATTAAGGATATCAACTTCTTTATTAGACATACACAGCATTTCGGGGATGCTTCTTGCCCCTTCATCAATCACTTCAACTGATGAAGACGCAGGAGGCAGCACAGAAATGTTGTGTCTGTATGATGAAGAAGTTGTTATTGATGATAATTAGGAGATAAATATACTGGGTTTTTAATGTAGACCTAGGTTGGTTTCCTGTAGATTTACCCATGCTAAGCTGAATTTGAAACCGAACGCGCATTGTGAGCTTTCAAATGTTAAATTTAGCACAGTTAAATCTGCATGTATTCTTGCTCCACATTAAAAACACAGTATGTTTATCTCCATTCTACCGTGACTAAGCAAAACACGAACTCTTTGGTGTTAGCAAATATATTGAGTGAAGCGGCATGGTTGAGTTGAGTGCAGTGTTTTGAGTGGGTGTTGATCTGAATTACGGAATTGTCGACATCAACCTTTAAACAAAATATGGCGTTGTATATGCTCAAGCAGTTTCTTTACACCGTAATACTTCACACCAACATGTGACAGGCATTGAAAGCATATAAGCACAGCAACTTGGTAAGCTAACATGAGGTGGGCACCGCTAAAGAAAACTAAGCAAGCTTTGCAAGGCTTTCGTTCTAGACCATTGTGATGTCATCTTGCTCATTGTGATGCAAAAATTATAACATGAAAGTCGTAATATAGAAAAGCACCAAATTCCAAGTTCCAAAGCTTTAAATACATTTTCTTTGTAGATTTCTATTGTGTTTTCTGCCAGAAATGTATTGCCACACATCCTTTGCATATTGTAGTAACCGTAACTACAATGACTGAAAAAAAGTATTCTATCAATATTAGCTTCCGGCTGTAGAATCTTCTGTTTGAATTTAAGGAGGTGTATTGTGATTTGACAACCTGTGATTGACCTATCAGAATCGAGTAATTTCCAAATTCATGACAGAATACATCAAACTTATAAAAACCCATAAATACCCATAAACACTCTTACACAGTTCCTGTTCCAGAGTTATTACGGTAGTGTTGCTGTTGCCATGGCCATGATGGGGAAATGAGGGGGGCAATATGTGGATGTTATTGCCTGATGAAGCCTGGTATTGTATATCTCAGCATATCAGGTAGGGCGTGATAAACAGATTGCTTGAGGATTCTGTAATAAGGGTTACCTAATAACTTAATTGTAAACCCATTCTTGGAGAATATATTAATTTGATGATTCTGTAATAAGAGTTACCTAATAAGTTAATTGTAAACCCATTCTTGGAGAATAGATCAATTTGAGTTAGTAATCAAATGTTTCTTTCATTTGCTCTCTGGTTCAGTACCTATGTTTTGCAACATCTATGTAGAGATATAGGAAACACATATTTTAATGTACAGACTATTTTATGGCTACTGTATTTTGATGCTGTTATAACCTGCTTGTTTGTTTCACTGTTGAAACAGTGAATCGAACCCTTTGTAATTATACCAAACACACCTAAGACTTTGGGCCCGTGAAGAATCCGGGGTAGAATAGGTCTTAAGCAACCCATGCTCGCCGTAAAAGGCGACTATGCTTGTCATAAAAGGCGACTAACGGGATCGGGTGGTCAGGCTCGCTGACTTGGTTGATGCATGTCATCGATCCCAATTGCGTGGATCGATGCTCATGATGTCAATCACTGGATTGTCTGATCCAGACTTGATTATTTACAGACCGCCATCATATTGCTGGAATATTGCTGAGTGCGGCGTTAAACAACAAACCAACCAACCACATAAGACTTTGAAAAAGTGTTAATTGTAGAAGTATTTGACGGCCATTACCATTGATGAGATCATCATACCAAGAAGTGAATAGTTTTTGTCGGTTAAGGAAGAAATATATAAAGGCTCTTAGTTGATCTAATTAGAATTAACTGACTTTAGTGAATGTTTTTAAAGTAATCACCATTCAAGTGTCATGTGTTATAATAAAACTCTTGATGAAAAAAGATGTTGGCATTACAACTAATTATTGTCATGAACGTAGATGCTAGCGCCCCACAACTGAACTTTATAAGGCGCAGGTGTTGCAGGAGTGGGGCACCTGTTCTGTCATGTTCATATGATGCTCCATCACTACCTTGTCCTTGAAGCCTGACTCTCTGTGTTGGTGTTCCACACACACTGGGTGATACTGCTTCTTTACTGTATGCAACATGACACCTCTCATGTATTATTCAAATGTGATCTGGTATTGACTCTGTAAAGACTGTTCAAAAACAATTGGTATTGTTTCATTACAAGATCATGTGAGTGAGTTTGTGATTTGATTAAGTCTCCAAATGGAAAGCACAAGATCTGATTTGAAAAAGATTTGAACTTTTTCCAAATATTTTCTAGAGTAGTTTGTGTATTTGCACTCATTTGGAATAGGCGTAGAGGCAACTATTAGATAATAACACAAGAGCTGCAAGGAATTGTGTGTCTCAGTGAAGGAGATATGTCAAGAGCTGCCCAGAGAGCGTCCAAAGGTGTTAAAAGATAATAGTTTGTTACCCTGCCTGAAGGCACTCAGGCAGTGTCGGTGTTACAGCCCAATGTCCCTACACGTCAGTGTGTTACAGCCCAATGTCCCTACACGTCAGTGTGTTACAGCCCAGTGGCATGTTATATCAGTGTGTTACAGCCCAATGTCCCTACATGTCAGTGTTACAGCCCAATGTCCCTACACGTCAGTGTGTTACAGCCCAATGTCCCTACACGTCAGTGTGTTACAGCCCAATGTCCCTACACGTCAGTGTGTTACAGCCCAATGTCCCTACACGTCAGTGTGTTACAGCCCAATGTCCCTACACGTCAGTGTGTTACAGCCCAATGTCCCTACACGTCAGTGTGTTACAGCCCAATGTCCCTACACGTCAGTGTGTTACAGCCCAATGTCCCTACATGTCAGTGTTACAGCCCAATGTCCCTACACGTCAGTGTGTTACAGCCCAATGTCCCTACATGTCAGTGTTACAGCCCAATGTCCCTACATGTCAGTGTGTTACAGCCCAATGTCCCTACATGTCAGTGTGTTACAGCCCAATGTCCCTACACGTCAGTGTGTTACAGCCCAATGTCCCTACACGTCAGTGTGTTACAGCCCAATGTCCCTACATGTCAGTGTGTTACAGCCCAATGTCCCTACACGTCAGTGTGTTACAGCCCAATGTCCCTACACGTCAGTGTGTTACAGCCCAATGTCCCTACATGTCAGTGTTACAGCCCAATGTCCCTACACGTCAGTGTGTTACAGCCCAATGTCCCTTCATATCAGTGTGTTACAGCACAATGTCCCTACATATCAGTGTGTTACAACACAATGTCCCAACATGTCAGTGTGTTACAACACAATCTCCCTACATGTCAGTGTGTTACAGCCCAATGTCCCTACATGTCAGTGTTACAGCCCAATGTCCCTACATATCAGTGTGTTACAGCCCAATGTCCCAACATGTCAGTGTTACAGCCCAATGTCCCTACACGTCAGTGTGTTACAGCCCAATGTCCCTACATGTCAGTGTTACAGCCCAATGTCCCTACATGTCAGTGTTACAGCCCAATGTCCCTACACGTCAGTGTGTTACAGCCCAATGTCCCTACATGTCAGTGTTACAGCCCAATGTCCCTACACGTCAGTGTGTTACAGCCCAATGTCCCTACATGTCAGTGTGTTACAGCCCAATGTCCCTACATGTCAGTGTTACAGCCCAATGTCCCTACATGTCAGTGTGTTACAGCCCAATGTCCCAACATGTCAGTGTTACAGCCCAATGTCTCTACATATCAGTGTTACAGCCCAATGTCCCTACACGTCAGTGTGTTACAGCCCAATGTCCCTACATGTCAGTGTGTTACAGCCCAATGTCCCTACATGTCAGTGTTACAGCCCAATGTCCCTACATGTCAGTGTGTTATAGCCCAATGTCCCTACATGTCAGTGTGTTACAGCCCAATGTCCCTACATGTCAGTGTTACAGCCCAATGTCCCTACACGTCAGTGTGTTACAGCCCAATGTCCCTACATGTCAGTGTTACAGCCCAATGTCCCTACACGTCAGTGTGTTACAGCCCAATGTCCCTACATGTCAGTGTGTTACAGCCCAATGTCCCTACATGTCAGTGTTACAGCCCAATGTCCCTACATGTCAGTGTGTTACAGCCCAATGTCCCAACATGTCAGTGTTACAGCCCAATGTCTCTACATATCAGTGTTACAGCCCAATGTCCCTACACGTCAGTGTGTTACAGCCCAATGTCCCTACATGTCAGTGTGTTACAGCCCAATGTCCCTACATGTCAGTGTTACAGCCCAATGTCCCTACATGTCAGTGTGTTACAGCCCAATGTCCCTACATGTCAGTGTTACAGCCCAATGTCCCTACATATCGGTGTGTTACAGCACAATGTCCCTACATGTCAGTGTGTTACAGCCCAATGTCCCAACATATCAGTGTTACAGCCCAATGTCCCTACATATCAGTGTTACAGCCCAATGTCCCTACATATCAGTGTTACAGCCCAATGTCCTTACATATCAGTGTGTTACAGCACAATGTCCCTACATGTCAGTGTGTTACAGCCCAGTGGCATGTCATATCAGTGTTACAGCCTAATGTCCCTACATATCAGTGTTACAGACCAATGTCCCTACATATCAGTGTTACAGCCCAATGTCCCTACATGTCAGTGTTACAGCCCAATGTCCCTACACGTCAGTGTGTTACAGCCCAATGTCCCTACATGTCAGTGTTACAGCCCAATGTCCCTACATGTCAGTGTGTTACAGCCCAATGTCCCTACATATCAGTGTGTTACAGCACAATGTCCCTACATGTCAGTGTGTTACAGCCCAATGTCCCTACGTGTCAGTGTGTTACAGCCCAGTGGTGTGTCATATCAGTGTTACAGCCCATTGGCATGTCATATCAGTGTTACAGCCTAATGTCTCTACATGTCAGTGTGTTACAGCCCAGTGTCCCTACATGTCAGTGTGTTACAGCCCAGTGTCCCTACATGTCAGTGTGTTACAGCCCAATGTCCCTACATGTCAGTGTTACAGCCCAATATTCCTACATATCAGTGTGTTACAGCACAATGTCCCAACATATCAGTGTTACAGCCCAATGTTCCTACATATCAGTGTTACAGCCCAATGTCCCTACATATCAGTGTTACAGCCCAATGTCCCTACATATCAGTGTTACAGCCTAATGTTCCTACATATCAGTGTTACAGCCCAATGTCCCTACATGTCAGTGTTACAGCCCAATGTCCCTACATATCAGTGTTACAGCCCAATGTCCCTACATATCAGTGTGTTATAGCACAATGTCTCTACATGTCAGTGTTACAGCCCAATGTCCCTACATGTCAGTGTGTTACAGCCCAATGTCCCTACATGTCAGTGTTACAGCCCAATGTCCCTACATGTCAGTGTGTTACAGCCCAATGTCCCTACATATCAGTGTGTTACAGCACAATGTCCCTACATGTTAGTGTGTTACAGCCCAGTAGCACGTCATATCAGTGTTACAGCCTAATGTCCCTACATATCAGTGTTACAGCCCAATGTCCCTACATATCAGTGTTACAGCCCAATGTCCCAACATGTCAGTGTGTTACAGCCCAATGTCCCTACATGTCAGTGTGTTACAGCCCAATGTCCCTACATATCAGTGTGTTACAGCACAATGTCCCTACATGTCAGTGTGTTACAGCCCAATGTCCCTACGTGTCAGTGTGTTACAGCCCAGTGGCATGTCATATCAGTGTTACAGCCCATTGGCATGTCATATCAGTGTTACAGCCTAATGTCCCTACATATCAGTGTTACAGCCCAATGTCCCTACATATCAGTGTTACAGCCCAATGTCCCTACATATCAGTGTTACAGCCCAATGTCCCTACATGTCAGTGTGTTACAGCACAATGTCCCTACATGTTAGTGTGTTACAGCCCAGTAGCACGTCATATCAGTGTTACAGCCTAATGTCCCTACATATCAGTGTTACAGCCCAATGTCCCTACATATCAGTGTTACAGCCCAATGTCCCAACATGTCAGTGTGTTACAGCCCAATGTCCCTACATGTCAGTGTGTTACAGCCCAATGTCCCTACATATCAGTGTGTTACAGCACAATGTCCCTACATGTCAGTGTGTTACAGCCCAATGTCCCTACGTGTCAGTGTGTTACAGCCCAGTGGCATGTCATATCAGTGTTACAGCCCATTGGCATGTCATATCAGTGTTACAGCCTAATGTCCCTACATATCAGTGTTACAGCCCAATGTCCCTACATATCAGTGTTACAGCCCAATGTCCCTACATATCAGTGTTACAGCCCAATGTCCCTACATGTCAGTGTGTTACAGCCCAATGTCCCTACATATCAGTGTGTTACAGCCCAATGTCCCTAAATATCAGTGTGTTACAGCACAATGTCTCTACATGTCAGTGTTACAGCCCAATGTCCCTACATGTCAGTGTGTTACAGCCCAATGTCCCTACATGTCAGTGTTACAGCCCAATGTCCCTACATGTCAGTGTGTTACAGCCCAATGTCCCTACATATCAATGTGTTACAGCCCAATGTCCCTACATATCAGTGTGTCACAGCCCAATGTCCCTACGTGTCAGTGTGTTACAGCCCAGTGGCATGTCATATCAGTGTTACAGCCCAATGGCATGTCATATCAGTGTTACAGCCTAATGTTCCTACATATCAGTGTTACAGCCCAATGTCCCTACATATCAGTGTTACAGCCCAATGTCCCTACATATCAGTGTGTTACAGCCCAATGTCCCTACATGTCAGTGTGTTACAGCCCAATGTCCCTACATATCAGTGTGTTACAGCCCAATGTCCCTACATATCAGTGTGTTACAGCACAATGTCTCTACATGTCAGTGTTACAGCCCAATGTCCCTACATGTCAGTGTGTTATAGCCCAATGTCCCTACATGTCAGTGTGTTACAGCCCAATGTCCCTACATGTCAGTGTGTTACAGCCCAATGTCCCTACATATCAGTGTGTTACAGCCCAGTGTCCCTACATGTCAGTGTGTTACAGCCCAATGTCCCTACATGTCAGTGTGTTACAGCCCAATGTCCCTACATATCAGTGTGTTACAGCACAATGTCCCTACATATCAATGTGTTACAGCACAATGTCCCTACACGTCAGTGTGTTACAGCCCAATGTCCCTACGTGTCAGTGTGTTACAGCCCAGTGGCATGTCATATCAGTGTTACAGCCCATTGGCATGCCATATCAGTGTTACAGCCTAATGTCCCTACATATCAGTGTGTTACAGCACAATGTCCCTACATGTCAGTGTGTTACAGCACAATGTCTCTACATGTCAGTGTTACAGCACAATGTCCCTACATGTCAGTGTGTTACAGCCCAATGTCCCTACATATCAGTGTGTTACAGCCCATTGGCATGTCATATCAGTGTTACAGCCTAATGTCCCTACATATCAGTGTGTTACAGCACAATGTCCCTACATGTCAGTGTGTTACAGCACAATGTCTCTACATGTCAGTGTAACAGCCCAATGTCCCTACATGTCAGTGTGTTACAGCCCAATGTCCCTACATATCAGTGTTACAGCCCAATGTCCCTACATATCAGTGTGTTACAGCCCAATGTCCCTACACGTCAGTGTTAAGCCCAATGTCCCTACATGTCAGTGTGTTACAGCCCAATGTCCCTACATGTCAGTGTGTTATAGCCCAATGTCCCTACATGTCAGTGTGTTACAGCCCAGTGGCATGTCATATCAGTGTTACAGCCCAATGTCCCTACGTGTCAGTGTGTTACAGCCCAGTGGCATGTCATATCAGTGTCAGAAGTATATGCAGAAGGAATCGGATGTTCACTGTATTGTGTTTACTATGCAGGCCATGACAAAATGTCCAGATCTATATTTTTCCATAAGAAACCTTGCATCATTGTAAGTGAAACTGAACATGAAACTAATCAAGTTTCCAGATAATTTAACTCAATAGTAACTGTAAAACATTATGCACATTAAACATTATCGGAGAGACTGGGCTGATTGAAGGGGAGGCAATTTACTGGTGGTTTTATGGGAAATAAATCTCTGGAGCATTGGCTTGATATTGCCTACTAACTGCATGGTGATAGGGTGGTCTTGATAGTGATGTGATGGCAAGATACTCTAGTATGTTGAAGATGAAGACAATTAATAAATGGAGAGGAGAGGAGAGAGACAAGAAAAAAATCAGTAAATCGGTGCCAGTTTTAGGATGTGTATGTGGTGAATGGTTGTTTAACATAGAGAAGTAAGTTGACAAGTATGAACTGAGAGTCATTGACTAGGGGTTGATGATAGATGCAGAATTAATTTCTTCAAATGGTGTGTAAATTGTTAATAAAGAAATTAATTGGGTATGAAATTAGGGAGAAACTTGAAAGCCAGTTTGATTATGGTTTACAGATTGAATGTCACGGTGATCTCGGTGCAGAAAGGTCACCTAGTCCGTCTTGCCAGCCCTGAGTAATAGCAAACTTTGAAAAATATGTGTGCGGAAGATATTTGGTTGCTATGACAACATTGACAGTCTTGAGCACTGGGTGATAATTAAGGAACTATTGTGGAAATAGGTCTGGTTACTTGTAAAGCCTTGAGCTCTGGGTGATCAGGAACCAATATGGGAATATATCTTTGTCGCCTGGACAGCCTTGAACACTGTTTGTTTGTTTGTTTGTTTCACAGCTGTATGATGGCGGTCTGTAAATAATCAAGTCTAGACCAGATAATCCAGTGATTGACATCATGAGCATTGATCCACACATTTGGAATACAATGACATGCAGCAACCAAGTCAGTAAGCCTGATCACCTGATCCAATTAGCTACCTCTCACAAGTATAGTCGCCTATTTGGGCAAGCATGGGTTGCTAAAGACCTATTCTAACCCGGATCTTCACGGTCCTTAGTGTGAGTTGTGTTGGGGTTAACAGCCTCAGCCTTGGATCCTTGAATGAAAATGATGGCGAACATATACTCTGCTGAGAGATATGATTGTGAGGTATTCGGTTCAGACCACATGAAATGTGTTTCTCTGCAAGGATCAGCACAGTTTTTAACCTGTGCAATTTTTTTGCAGGGCATCCAGCATGCCAGGTGAACAGTGATTTTTCTTTTCGATGAAATAACTGAGAGCAAATTATTATATTTCAAAAAGATCCAAAAAAGGAATTCATGTTGCAAATAATGTGTCTTCCATGTTTCATGGACCCATGAAGATCTGAGGTAGAATAGGTCTTCAGCGACCCATGCTTGTCGGCGTTAAACAACAAACCAACCTGCCAAACATTTTTCATGACTTAAGAAATTATAAGAAACATATTTATAAAATCAAGGACTATATAGATCCTTATACAAAATTTAAATTACCTACCAGAACATTGTCACCTCTTACCGCAAGCATTAAAAGCTGAAGACCTATTCTAACTTCTACCCCGGATCTTCACGTGTATTGAACACTGGGTGAAAAGGAACCATGATGGCAATCTACTGCTGTTGCTTGCACAGCCTTGGGAAGTGGATGATGGGAATCTAATGTTGCTGCTTGCACAGCCTTGGGAAGTGGATGATGGGAATCTAATGTTGCTGCTTGCACAGCCTTGGGAAGTGGATGATGGGAATATACTATTGTTGCTTGACCAACCTTGGGAAGTGGATGATAAGGAATATACTCTTGTTGCTTGACCAGCCATGGGAAGTGGATGATAAGGAATATACTCTTGTTGTTTCCACAGCCTTGGGAAGTGGATGATGGGAATCTAATGTTGCTGCTTGCACAGCCTTGGAAAGTTGATGATACGGAATATACTGTTGCTGCTTGCACAGCCTTGGGAAGTTGATGATACGGAATCTAATGTTGCTGCTTGCACAGCCTTTGGAAGTTGATGATACGGAATACACCTTGTTCCCTTGAAAGACAGTTTGAAGCAAATATGCTAAAATATGAAATTCGATTCGTTATTGATAAATATGGCTAAGAAATGGAAATGTTAAGCATGGAATCAAAGCATGTGATTCTACATACATAGTGTTAGCCAATCAAATTTTATACAAAAATGATTTGATGTTTGAAAAAATGAAATCAATTATTTCCTCAGCAATTTCTGCAACAAATGTTTGAAACAGCATTATGAATGACACAAATGTGAAATTATCAAGCTTCAGGGAAGAACATGATTGATGATGTCTAATAAGCCGATTCTAATTTGACACAACCAAGCCTTCTCTTACTTGAAGTCACAGGTCAGTGGCTGGCCCAAACTGCTGCTCCAATTAGACCCACCTTAAACAGAGACTGATTGTGTTCAGCGCTCCTAGGTCCCCGCCTCTGCTGCAGGCTGCAATGAATTCAAACACAAGTGACGAGTTCGCAGCTGATATTGTTTGATAGTTGAAATAGGACATCTCTCACAATCGTAAAGGCTGTCCTGAGATACATTTAATCAGGGGATATTTGGGACCTGGTATGGGGTGTGAGGGGTTGAGACTGTGTAGTATGATGAGCTTCATTTACCTGTGCTGTGTTCTTCAGCAATGCCAAAATTCACTGTCCTTAGTTAGAATCTAAGATTCCTCAGATTACAGGATTCACTGTGTTTAGACCCCCAAATTCCCAATACCAGCTTTCACAGGTTAAAGCCTAGGGGAGATGCTTGCAGGTCACAAGAATTTGATCCTGTCAATAAAGTACCCTAACTTTGTACAGAGAAGTGTAGCTTCATTCACACAGCCACCTTGTCATACAATCACCATCACACAGGCACCTTGTCATACAATCACCATCACACAGCCACCTTGTCACACAATCAACATCACACAGTAGCCACCTTGTCACACAATCACCATCACACAGTTGCCACTTTGTCACACAATCACCATCACACAGTAGCCACCTTGTCACACAATCACCATCACACAGTAGCCACCTTGTCACACAATCACCATCACACAGTAGCCACCTTGTCACACAATCACCATCACACAGTAGCCACCTTGTCACACAATCACCATCACACAGGCACCTTGTCATATAATCACCATCACACAGGCACCTTGTCATATAATCACCTACACACAGGCACCTTGTCATATAATCACCATCACACAGTAGCCACCTTGTCATACAATCACCATCACACAGCCACCTTGTCATACAATCACCATCACACAGTAGCCACCTTGTCATACAATCACCATCACACAGGCACCTTGTCATATAATCACCATCACACAGTAGCCAACTTGTCATACAATAACCATCACACGGGCACCTTGTCATATAATCACCATCACACAGGCACCTTGTCATACAACCACCATCACACAGTAGCCACCTTGTCACACAATCACTGTCACACAGAAGCCACCTTGTCACACAATCACCATCACACAGTTGCCACCTTGTCATATAATCACCATCACACAGTAGCCACCTTGTCATACAATCACCATCACACAGTAGCCACCTTGTCATACAACCACCATCACACAGTAGCCACCTTGTCATACAATCACCATCACACAATAGCCACCTTGTCATACAACCACCATCACACAGCCACCTTGTCATACAACCACCATCACACAGCCACCTTGTCATACAACCACCATCACACAGCCACCTTGTCATACAACCACCATCACACAGCCACCTTGTCATATAATCACCATCACACAGTAGCCACCTTGTCATACAATCACCATCACACAATAGCCACCTTGTCATACAATCACCATCACACAGTAGCCACCTTGTCATACAACCACCATCACACAGCCACCTTCTCATACAACCACCATCACACAGCCACCTTGTCATACAACCACCATCACACAGCCACCTTGTCATACAACCACCATCACACAGTAGCCACCTTGTCATACAATCACCATCACACAGCCACCTTGTCATACAATCACCATCACACAGTAGCCACCTTGTCATACAATCACCATCACACAGTAGCCACCTTGTCATACAACCACCATCACACAGCCACCTTGTCATACAATCTGCCTTGTATATTCTACACGTTTCAAACACAAAGGGACTGTGTTCATGGTATGTTGTCTGTTTTCAAGACATATAAAGGTTGATTGGATTTAGGTAGACTGACTGTCACTAACTGCCCTTATCACTTTGTCAGTTTCTCATAGAAATCCAAAGATTTGACATGAAAGGTATTGCTTGAGATTCATCTTGTTTTCAGAAAATGAGTTTAATTGTAACTTTAAAGCAAGATGATGCAGAAAGTGTGGGCAGACTGAAGGAGAAGCAGTTTACTGATGGTTTTATGGGAAATAAATCTCTGGAGCATTGAGCTGAAATTGCCTACACTGACTGTGTTGTGATTGGATGGTCTTCATGGCGACACGAAGTCAAGAAGCTCCAGTACATTGTCGATGAAGGCAGTATGGGAGTGAAGCAACAAAAAGTCCTGATAAATTGAGAGAAAGGATTTATCAGTCTGTTGTAGGAGAAAAAGATGTTGAATGGAGAGAAGGCTGGTGCCATACTTTTAATAGCTGGTGGATGCTGAATGGTTGAAAGTTTTTCTGTGCCCACTCTGAGGCAGAGCATTTTGAGTAACCCGGTTTAATCAAATTGGAAGGAAAAGATTCACCTCAGGCTTTTACCGCATGAGCCTCAAGAAATGATTGATGTATTGTGAAAACATTTTTAGGCAAATCCATGGTTGAATAGATGAATAAGAATATCTTTGATTATAATCTTGTAAATGGATGATCTTGTTTTTGCATTATTTTTACAAATAGGAATTCGAATCGAATAGTGCTGCCTGAATCATGAGAGAAGGGCCTGTGACGTTGTCATTTCTAGTTTATGGGACTTTCTTGTGACAATGTCTCAAGTGTTAAGTTTACTCAAAGATCTTGGGCAGAATAGGTCTTCAGCAACCCATGCTTGCCATAAAAGGCGACTATGCTTATTGTAAGAGGTGACTAAGAGGATGGGGTGGTCAGGCTCGCTGACTTACTTGATGCGTGTCATTGTATCCCAATTGCGTGGATCATTACTCGTGATGTCAATCACTGGATTTTCTGGTCCAGACTCGCTTATTTACAGACTGCAGTCGTATAGCTGGAATATTGCTGAGTGCGGCGTTAAACAACAACAACAAAAGTTTACTCGGAGAGAGCTTCTGGCAGGTAGTGGGACATGTGGTCTTCAACTGCTAGGAAACATAAATACCAACTTACCCTCAAGTTTTAAATCTGTGACTGTGCAATGTCCATTCTCTAAACACAGGTCACAATGTAAGTTAAGATATATTTGTTTCTGAATGTAATCAAATTTGAACAATGTTTCTTTGTAACACCTAACAGCTGTAAAGTGAAATCATCACAACAGAAGAAGATTATGGCCATCTTGCAAAGGAAAGGAAGACTTTTTTCTTGTCTTTGTTAAATGTTAACATCATTAAGAATCTTGACAGAGTTACTTTGCTCCAATTATTCAATGATACCAGTACAAGACCTGCAGATGGTATGAGTCGATACTTTAGTCTGCATTCCCAGCATCAAGTTTGTGCCTACATTGAATTATCTTCCCTAACTTCACTCCAGCTTTACACCGTGGCATTTTTTGTATGTTATAATTTACACGTCTTTATAGAATATAAATGAAAACATTGCTTTTTCACACGCTAACTAGCTAGAGTGTTTATTTGTTGATTGGATCATCATGGCAAAAAGTGTTTGAGAAGCAGGATATTTCTGTACACAGTAGTGCATGCCCACTGGAGGAGCATTGACCTCAGCAACTTCCAGGTCACTATTTTATAAAAAAAATAAATAGTTGCTTTTACTGAATTTTGTACTTGTATCTTTTAATTTCCATAAAACATTGAGTGGTCATGCTATTAAATATAAGTTGAGCAGATTTTGGGTGAATGAAGTGTTTTCACAGAGGGAACATAGTTTCCATGCAGTCTTTACAAGTGATCTAGAGGTAGAGCGTCCGTCTGGAGAGCGGAAGGTCCAAGGTTTGATCCCCGCCCGCGACATACTAAAAGACGTTAAAAGATGGTACAAGTTGTTCCCCTGTCTGGCGCTTGGCATTAGGGGTGTAAAACAAAAGGACTGGTTGGCTCCGAGTCAGTATACTGTGTCTGAGTGGGATATTAATGTTAAACTGTGGCAAATCGTCATCAGTCTGGACTAGTACAAGCAGCCACACACACGTGCATGCACGTCGCTATATTAGAGCAATATTCTTGGAGGCAGCATTAAACCCCATTCCACCTTCACCTCATCAAAACACTCCTAACTCTATCACTTGGTTAGAACATTTCTAAAGGAATTATTTTTCTGTTGTTTTTTTATGTCTGCCTGAAGTTCATTATTTAATGGAGGCAGAGGGTGGCACTATTGTCTAAGGTGTTGCAATTTTCTGTGCAGAGTTGCATCCATTAGGTGTCTAAAGAAATCTTGATCCTGATCGGTAAACATCTAACACATGTGTCAGTTTGATTTCACTCACTCACTCACTCACTCACTCATGTAACCCGTGAAGATCAGGGTTAGAATAGGTCTTCAGTAACCCACGCTTGCTGTAAAAAGCGACTATGCTTGTTGTAAGTGGCGATTAACGGGATGGATGGTCAGGCTCGCTGACTTTGTTGATGCATGTCATTTTATCCCAATTGCGAGAATCGATGCTCATAATATCAATTACAGGATTGTCTTGTCCAGACTCGATTATTTACAGACCGTCGTCGTATAGCTTGAATATTGCTGAGTGTGACGTTAAACAACAAACAACAACAACAATCTCGCATATATATAATGATTAATAGAACTAAGATATTGAGTTACTAGGAAGCCAGTTTTAGGTGTGAACTTCTGATTGTCCCCCAAAGGAAGGCCATGATTGCTTTGAAATGTGGTCAACATACTAAATATTAACATTTTCATGGCATCCTATTTTGTTGATATGAAGTCCAACAGTAAACAATATTCAACAATATTCCACATTCCCTTAAAATTTTGAAAATTTGTATACAAAGAACATTGTAGTTAAGTGAGAACATTAGTCTGGAACCTCCTCGCAAACCCTGGTAGAAACACTTCCACAGAGCAATCTGCCATACAGTCCATTCTACTACTGATTCTGTTACAGGAATAAAATGGAAAGGGCCTTTTCTTAATATACATCTTGCCATACACATTTATTGCCTAATTAAGTATTATACAGATCATATCTCACAGATAATTTTAAACAATTCTTTGAAACAGATGCTGATTTTGCCATCCTTTTATTGTGTTACTTCTGGCACTGTTCACTAAGACTGCAATACACTATGAGGCAAATACGATTAGTATCACAAATATACATCTTCCCGAGGGAAGAGAGTTAACTGACTTTAAAAGTCCAGTTTCCACCCTTGCCGAACTAGGCTGGAATTACTGGACTCGATCGTAGCGCCACCAGTGGCTATAACCAGTTATTTCCCTTGTAAGCCTTTCCTATGGACCAATCAGATTCCACTATTCGCTTCGTTTGCACACAAAATGGTGGCGCCGAGTCAGGACGATCTGATCGATAATCAAGATCTATATTGTGGTAAAATAGGTCTTACATCACAAAGTGCATCAAATCATATGAGTACCTTGATTAAAAACATGAAAAGATTTGGAAAATTTTATTCTAGTGGCCCTGAATAACGGATTCAATTCATGAATGGATACGGTTCGATTCACCGAAAACGTGTGTGAATCGTAACAGCCCTACTGTTCACTCACTGTATTAAAGTGGCTTCACTGTTCGGTGAAACTCTTCCATCCAAACAGTTTTGTTATCAACCTTCCACTTTCACACCCCAATTCATTCTTAGAACACAGAAACGTGTAATACATATTTCATATCCACTTTGGGCAGTATATAATCAATTTTATTCAAGTACATTCTGACGCATCTCAATCCCTTTGATACAAAGATGAAAGCTTTATGTTCATTTCATTATTGCCACATCTCATTTGTAATCAGTGTTCACTATTTAATTACCAAACCTAAAGCATGCATAAATAAAAATATTGCCGATACCCAATCATCGCAGCGATCCAGTGAGAGGGAAGCATGAGGCCGTCAGTATGGCAGGATGGGGTGGTGTCTTGACCTCAACAGTTCTGTTGTGACACTGGGCAGTGTATTGGGCACAGAGGACAGGAATGGTTCTACTCCCACAGGAATTGAATGGGCTTTTATTCATCTCTTGAGTATTCCGTGTCCATGTCGTGATGACACAGCTCATGACATCATCAGCCGTGAGCATTCCGTAGGGTCATCACAGGGTGCTGACTAAAGAGAGAGTGGCATTAATTCACTTGATCAGTCCAATTTCTCACACTGATGAAGGCAGCTCTGATGAATTCATATTCCTGGCATAGGTTTTCATACTCGCCAAATTTTGGGTTGTACATTAAAGTACATATTGATTCTGTATGGCAGTAATTAGGGCTGGCTAAAAATATTGATAATCGGAATTATTGTCGATGGGAAGAAATATTAAAGATTATCAACATGAAACTGTCATCGATAATAACTTACATAACTATTGGAATGAAAGAAAGTTTAAATTTTATGAAACAGACTTGTTATCGTTAATCATGTCAGTTGTCGAAGACGAAAAGCCACTGTTTTTGTTACATATCAAATGTCCTACAAAGTGATCTATGCATAAATGTGTTACTGCTCATGATCAGTAGTGGTGTGAAATATGTTGATTTCTTTTGGGACTTTTGCTTGTGGATACTTCTCCGATATTTATCGATAATTGATTGATTTTTAGTAAGCCATTATCAATCTCCATGATCTATATCGATAGCCAACCCTAGCTGTAATACAGTTGCATCGAGATACAGTTATGATCAACTGACGTACTCAGTGCAGTTAATGACAGATACTATTTATAATTCCTTTCAAAATATCTTCCTGATTAAGCAAATGATGAAAATAAAAAAGAAATGGGTAAGTGGATTTTATGAAATCTTATATTTGTTGAAAATCGTAAAATATTCGGTTCCTTGCTCCAAAATCTGGACATTATGAATGCCTTTGCTTACTTTTTTTATTTACAACAAACTTGATTCAGGTGTAAATGCATTCTTTAAATAATGTGATAAACATAACTTTCATATGTATAAGGATTAGACCTTTCAAATGGTGTATAACATGTAGTGGCAAAGATGTTTTACTGGACTAACATTTAGTCTTTGAAGTCTTATTGTACACAATACCCTTCTCGACTATAAAAATAAATACATAAATTACCCTATGCTGATCTTCTAGCTAGAGCTGGCTAGACTTGATTTTGTATGTATACGTTTGTACATTGGTGTTGTTTTCATAAAATAAATATATTCCACAGTCATGGTGCAGGACTAATGTTTTACAAGCAGATATTTTCCTTGATAAATGTTGTCTTCATCTATCACACAAGAGTCTCAGGGAACTCGGTGTCAAAGCAGATAAATCTCCTGATGGTCGGGTGTTGAAAGAGTTAATATTGACTACATGAGTTTTACACTGGACACAATTGTTATATAGGTTTTTTTTGTAAATATTGTTTACAAGAGTGATATTGGTTAAATGAATGATGAACTCAACTAACCAAATTCTACTGAGGTAAAATAACTTTGAGTATTATGAGCAGTCAAAACATGTGACAACAAGCTTGGTTTATATAAATGTGCAGATTAACAATTAAACATCACTAGACATAATGATTTACCATTAAATTGTATTTCCTGTTATGCTAGGCATATTGTTTTATATGCAGGGATTAAGAATAACATGCACATTTTCTTTGAACTAAGCCAAAAATAGCAATCAGCTGTTCACACATTTTCTCCCTATATACCCGTGATTCCGTGCAAAAATATCGATAATGTAACTTCTCAGGATTTTGATGCAATGATTGGAAGAAATTGTATCTGAAACTATTATTATATTATATAGAGAATAACATATTCCAATATACTGTAGTGTTATTTTAGTTGCAGCTTTTACTATATACGTTTTAGATAATAATAACCATAAGTGTAACACTTTGGTACAGCTGATTGCTATTGTCAGATATTTTTTACGTGTGGAATGGTTTGACCAGTCACCATTGAGGCTTTGACCCCTCATTTTTTCTGTTTCATTTTGTTGGCATAAAATCGTCAAATGACAACAGATATGACTTTCAGCGAGTCAAAGTATGGCACGTATAATATATATATATCTATCTATTATTCTCTGTCAACTAATTTTTTTTCAAGACATCAGTGGTGGAAATCTGAATGTGCAAGTGGTTGCTGTAAAGAATAGAGTTTGTGCGATTTGCCGAAGTCAATGTAAACAACATTCAAAGAAATTTTGAATAAAACAGATTACAGTCCAGATATACAATGATCACTTACTATAACCTGACTGCGTAATAAAAGGATTAAATTAACACTGCGATCACATTATATTCATTCCTTTGATGCTGGATGCTGGGTCATGAATTGCTAAACTAACATCATCAAGCACGGTCGCTGTCTGTTATATGGGACACAGTAGTGTGTATTTTGTACTGTTAGTATTGAAATTGGACTTTGCGGGTAAATGAAGCATTTTTTAAAGTATATATTTTGTTTCGAATAAATATTGTAGGGCATGGTTTCCGGAGTCTGGATGAGCAGGGTTTCACTGTATGTTGGCTCTTTGTGTGATATGCTGAAAATATTGGCTAATATTGTCTGGATGAGTGATATACTGGCTATAGTGGTTATATGAGTGATATACTAGACATATTTACTGTATGGGTGATATGCTGGATATATTAGCTATATGAGTATTTATACTGGATATATTGGTTATGTGAGTGATAGTGTGGATATTTTGGCTATGTCATTGTTTATGCTGGATATATTGGCAATACAAGTGTTTAAACTAGATATACTAGCTATATGAGTAATAAACTGGATATATTGCCTATATATGTGTTGTACTGGATATATGGGCTGAAATAAGTTGTAGCAGGATCACGAGAAGTACATGGAATATTGTGTCGGTAAGATAAATTTGTTGTAGCAGGATCACTCGAGGTACATGGGGTTTTATGTGTCCTCCTTTAGGTTTTTATACCACGAGCTGGAGGCAAGTGGTATAAAACCTAATGCAGGACGCATAAAAAACCCATGTACCCTGAGTGATCCTGCTTCACCAAATTTATCTTACTGACATGTTTTAATATGGCATTGTCAAATAATGCAATCAAATTCAAAATTGATAGAAAACAGCTGTTCGATTGAGCTGAGGTTAACTTGTGCTATGTCACTTCCATTGACTTAGAAAAAACATGCAGATTTTTGCTTCAAAGCAGGATATATAGGATATATTCTGTCTCTCAGAAATCCCCGTGCAGCCAGATTTGCTCATGGCGGGGTACAAGAGATTTATTTCCTTGCTGAGAAATTTATTCCCTAGGCCTCCAAGGCAGGTTACACAGTATTTTATCAAGATCATGTGGACCAATCAGATCTCATCATTCTGACATGGAGGTATGATAAATGAGTTGTATACTGGATATATTGGCTGTATCAGTCATATGCTGGATATATGGACTGTATTGGTGATATACTGGATATATTGACTGCATGAGTGAAATAGTATATATAATTGCTATTTGAGTGGTAAACTGGATAAATTGGCTCTATGAGTGTTGCACTGAATATGTTGAATATATCATTGATATACTGGATATATTGGCAATATGAGAGTTTATCTTGGAGATATTGGCTATATGAGTGATATACTGGATATATTGGTTATATGAGTGATATACTGACTGCATGAGTGATATACTGGATATATTGGTTATATGAGTGATATTCTAACTGCAAGAGTGATATATTGGTTATATGAGTGATATACTGACTGCATTAGTGATATACTGACTGCATGAGTGATGTACTGGATATAATGGCTATATGAGTGATATACTGGATATATTGGTTATATGAGTGATATACTGGATATATTGGTTATATGAGTGATATACTGACTGCATGAGTGATATACTGGATATAATGGCTATATGAGTGATATACTGGATATATTGGTTATATGAGTGATATACTGGATATATTGGTTATATGAGTGATATACTTGATATATTGGCTATCATGGACTGATATTGTGGTTATAATCGCTATTTTCAGAGGTCCAGATAAGGTTTGGTGTTGTGGGTATTTTACCCATGCATTTTAAAATCATTGGGTATCAGTAATTTTATCTGTGTATTCAAATTTCTGTTACCCACTAGCTTTTACACATGTGGGTATTTAAGTTAAATATTTAAAAAAACTATTTAAACTAGTCCCAGCAAACTGGTGTCATGTAGGTTCGAGAGCTTTATAGGACTAAAAATACAACGATACTTCCACAAGAAAGTGTGATGGCAAATGATCATGATGTAACTGTCATCGTGGAGTTTGGCAAGGTTGACGGAATGCCCGTTTATAATGTCAGAATAAGTTGCTGATTTGCTAATCGAATACGCAGGGTTACTTCACAATATTTGAATAAAGCACAAGTTTTATTTTTGAAGCGTATCTGTAATGTTCGTTGCGTATTTAATACGCTTGGATTTTATTTTGCTGCATATTTCTGCATTTCAGATGCATATTTTTTTTGCAGATACGCAGCTTATCTGGAGCTCTGATTTTAGTGGTACACTGAATATGTAGGATACATTTGACCGTTATTCTGGATATAGTAACCATGATGTGGTTAACACTGGTAATTTAATTTTGGGATATTTCAGCATTTAGTGGTAAACATCAGCGCTATGCACCACTTTAGGCTTCACTCTCGTACCAGGCCGACAGGCTGTGATACAACTAAAATACTTAAAAGCGGTGATATACCACACTCACTCAAGAGCACAAATCTCAAAGGGTTTCTGTGTTTTAGATAAGAGCTGCCTTATTACCAAGTGATATATGGATTGTTTAATGGAGGCTATTTATTTTGATGTGTCGGCATTACAAGAAGATATGGACCACTCTCTTCAATGTCTATCTTTATCGTTTAGTAGTGGGGCATCAAACCATGGAACCGTTTAAACTCAGAGAAATAGAATCTGTTGATAGCACAGTCTCAAAGGAGGAACCACTTATCTGTGTCAGATAGATGTGGAATGAATACCAATAGGAAAGTGGCCAAGTTCAAAGTGTGGCTATGTACAATGCCAGACCAGCCATTGTACTGTAGAACAGCTGTTGTACTGTAGACCAGCTGTTGTACTGTAGACTTCTGTGGACCAGCTATTGTACTGAGACTTCTTTATACCAGTTATTGTACTTTGGAACAGCTGTTGTACTGAAGACCAGCCATTGTACTGTAGACCAGCCGTTGTACTGTAGACCAGCCATTGTACTGTAGACCATCTATTGTACTGAGACTTCTTTATACCAGTTATCTGTAGACCAGCCGTTGTACTGAGCCTTCTGTAGACCAGCTGTTGTTCTGTAGACTTCTGTGGACCAGCTATTGTACTGAGACTTCTTTAGACCAGTTATTGTACTGTAGACTTCTGTAGACCAGCCGTTGTACTGAGTCTTCTGTAGACTAGCTGTTGTTCTGTAGACTTCTGTGGACCAGCTATTGTACTGAGACTTCTTTAGACCAGTTATTGTACTGTGGACTTCTGTAAACCAGCTATTCTGTTGTAGATTTGTACTGTGGACCGACTATTGTACTGTAGAGCAGCTGTGGTACTGTAGATCAACTTCTGTACTGTGAACCAGCTATTGTACTGAGACTTCTGTAGACCAGCTATTGTACTGTGGACTTCTGTGGACCAGCTATTGTACTGTGGACCAGCTATTGTACTGTAGACCAGCTATTGTACTGATACTTCTGTAGACCAGCTATTGTACTGTGGACTTCTGTAGACCAGCTATTGTACTGTGGACTTCTGTGGACCAGCTATTGTACTGTGGACCAGCTATTGTACTGTAGACCAGCTATTGTACTGATACTTCTGTAGACCAGCTATTGTACTGTAGACCAGCTGTTGTAGCTGTTATGCTGTAGACCAGCTGTTGTAGCTGTTATGCTGTAGTCTAGACATTCTACTGTAGACTGGATGCTCCACATCCTCTCCACATTATCCCAGAATCAAGTGATCCAAAAGATATTTGCATGACAGTTTTTATGGCAGCGCTTCCCCCTGTGACTTCCTTTATAGGGTGTTGACCCCTTCCCCCACTGATGTGCAACAGGTGATTACAGCCTGGAACTGATGGAGTTATCAGTGGAGGGCAGATTGTGGTGATGGGGTAATCCAAGAGAGATTTATGTCATCTGTGCCATTCAAGCCATGAAAAACTCTCCTTCAAGAAATCTGATTGTCTGACTTGCATTTTTCCAGCTGATGTCACACACACCTAATGTATGAGTTACTGTTAAAATACGTCCCCATGCTTGTTCCCTTGTTGGATTCTGGGTTAGAACATCTTCATAGAATCCAATGCTTGTCTCCCTATTTTGGTATTCTGTGTTGTTTAACGCCGCACTCAGCAATATTCCAGCTGTATGATGGCGGTCTGTAAATAATCGAGTCTGGACCAGACAATCCAGTGTTTGATGTCATGAGCATCGATCCACACCATTGGGATGAATGACATGAATCAACCAAGTCAGCGAGCCTGACCACCCGATCCCGTTAGTCGCCTCTTACAACAAGCATAATTGCCATTTACGACAAGCATGGGTTGCTGAAGACCTATTCTACCCTGGATCTTCACGGGTGTCACGGCAAGCATGTTTTGCTGAAGACCTGTTCTACCCTGGATCTTCACGGGTGTAATAGGTGATCAGGAGTCTGCCAGAGAGACAGGGTTGCAGTTAGAATAACCTCAGCTGGTGGTGGGTGGAATAGGCTTTTTGCAGTTCAGTTGTTCGAAAAATGTAATGAAACAAAGGACTTGTTTCATTTAAAAGGTAAACACCTCATTGTGGCTGTCTTGAAGAAGTGTTTAGCATTGATAAATGACCAAATGACCTACATTTGGGGAGGAATGAGTGAGTGGATATGGTTTTATGCCTCTTTTAGCGATATTGCAGGGATATCATGGCAGGGGACACCAGAGATTGACTTCACACATTGTACCCATGTGGGGAACGAATCCAGATGCAATGAAAGAGACATACATCGGGTGTCCATCTCCAACAAATCCATTAAGCAGGACTAGAGATGTAGTCTCCTAGTGTTATATAACCTGCTAAAATTCTTGAACCGAATTTTTCTTTAACCTTTGATAAAATCGGTGAAGCCTATGAAATCTCATTGGCACCTGGATGACCTTTGTTAACCCTTACAAAAAAAACAACCCAGAAAAGATGTACCCGAGACCGCCCCGAGACCGTCCCGATGCATCTTTTGTGGGATTTTAGCCAATTTTTATGGTCTCGGCTAGCCGAGACTTTGCGGAGACCCATCGAAGACTATTCTGGTGAATAATCAAGTACTTCCCCACAAAGGCATTAACCTACCGATGACGTTTCTAGTGCATCTCCACTAGCAGGGGATGTCTTAGGAGATCTCTTAAGATGTCTCCGATACGTCTTCGCTAGCGAAGACCTTCAAAACAACTTTGCAAAGACTATTCGGAGACTTCCTCAGAAGGGCCATAAAGTAGCTGAAGGTTTGCAAAGATGTATCAGTGCATCCTCGCTAGCGAAGACCCCACAAAGACTTTGTGAGGACTATTCGGAGACTTCCTCATAAGGCAATAAAATAGCTGACTGTTTGCAAGGATGTATTGAGTGCATTCTCACTAACAGAGACCCCACAAAAACATTTGTGGGGACTTTTCGGAGACTTCTTTACAAATAAACAAAATTGAAAAGATACTGTGGAGTCTTCTTTGCTTGTGGAAATCTTCGAAAGAACTTTGCAAAGACTATTCAGAGACTTCCTCACAAGGCAACTTGATAACCGGTTTGCAATGATGATGTGAATGCATCCTCACTAACCAAAACTATATTGTAAGTATATATCTTTCAAAGACTTCCTTTCAATTGATACAGATCAATACATTGAGCTTTAGTCAAGATCTCGGAAAACTAGGTCCCTTGCTTGGAAGAGATGACATGATCATTATTATTTATTTTGAATTTTCTTTAAGGATAATACTAAAGCTCTTTATCTAAAACATTCACATGCAATGAATTAGAAATCCTATAAATGTCAGCAAGGACATTAATGATTAAATACCCAACACAATTAATGCTTCGAGGTATTTTTCTATTAAATACAGTTAAAACAAATGCAGGAATTATCAGTATGCAATAATCAGAAAAAAAGAAAGAAATGTACAATATATTCATAAATTCCAATCAGAAAGTAACAGTGTCCGTGTGCCATATAACAGTCTCCTCAGAAAACGGTATATAAGAAAAGGCAACATAAAGTAATATTACTTGTAGACATAGTGGCTGATTTGTGGCTCAAGATATACATAACAGGGATCGAAATTAAATTTATTTCAAGTTTGCCAATGGGCACAATTATGCCAAATTAAGTGTGCCATTACATTTTTAGGGGTGCCAGGAAATACATGATTGGCTGTTTTAATGGTTATAATCATAATTCAAATACAAGTCAAGTGACTGTCAAAGTGTTTATTCAAGTTAAATTATACTTAGAATGAATGATCAATCAGAAAATTCAAACACATCACTCAAGTTACTCATTGTCTTTGTACCTTAGTAAGTACTGCAATACCAGTTATAATAGTCTCAGGATTTATGAGCTTCTGTTCACAACTGGTATATTTTAATTGTAGCTGTTCTGTGTCCATTGGGTGTGGTCCCTCTTCACCCCACCACCCACCACCAATGAAAGTTATGTTTATCACATTATTTAAATGATGCATTTACAACTAAGTTAAGTGTGTTGTAAATAAAAATAATCCAAGCTAACACATTCATAACGTCCAGAATAAGGACAGAGGAAACAAAAATTTGACGATTTTCAGAACTTAGATCTACCAAAGACGTATATATACGTCCGTGGATCTACCTAATTATTGTTGTTGTTGTTTTTCATATTCATTGTATACGTAGATCTAGACTCTAATCGGAAAATTATTTTCAAAAGAATTATTAATAATATCTGTCATCATTTTCCCGATGACAGTGGCTGTCCGATCTGTAGCATGAAGAAATATCTCCGTTTTCGAAGCTTCGCATGAATAACACGTACCATGTGACACACCATTATCTTCAAAGTTTATTTTGTCATCTACACGATAGTCAACTCGCCTTGAGTATTTACATTACTATAACATGCTATTTTATTGGTTTCTGGTGACGCTTTCTTGCCGAAATCTGCTATAAGATTCGTGATTGGTCAAATTGAGCACGTGACCTTATACAACCAATTACAGCAACGGCACTCGTGTATATCAAACTTTGACGAAAGGTTCCTGTTAAATCGTGTTGTTCTGAACGTTTTAAGCAGGAAATCGCTATCTATATTAAAAATATGATACTTCGTGGATGTATCGTGCCAGGTTACGAGCTGAGACAAAGATTTTTCTTGCATATATTTGGCATTAAACATTGTGGAGAAATCGAGGCGATAAAACTATTAAAAGCCGCGATGCCATTTGACTCGCATCACACGCGATCGCACGAAAAGATGGAAATGATAACTTATATCTAAGTTTGACAACTTTTAGACAGATAAATAATTTTGGTGATTTCATTTATTACTTTGTAAAATATAATCTAAAGATTTGATTGACACGTTTTCATTTTGCTCTTTGACTTGTTCGATGTGGACCCATTGTCAAAGTGTGTGTCGGAGAATTCTATTTTCAATAACATTGCGGGAAATAGATCTAGTGAATAATATTTTAATCTATCGATAAAAAATAATAATTTGAAAGAGAAGCAAAAACTGAAAAAGAAAGTCACCAAACCTTCATCGAGATAGAATCTACGCCGACTCTGAGTTCAGCAAGGATGACAACGTATGTTCCTGAACAAACGGTAGGTACACTTTAGATCTGTTTGTGTTACATAAATATATTTTTAAAATATAGCCCTCTATATTGTCTCCATAACAATTATGCTAAATAATCCACCAAAACGACCCCCGATCCAAACCAATTCTCACTTAGATATTGAACTTAGTTTTAGCATTCGCTGAAAGAGAAATCTTTTTTCAAGCTCAATTTATTAATCGTAAATTTATGTTCTCATTTGGAACCTCAAACTGATCTAATTTGGGACTATTTATGAAAAATAATAGGCGCAGATGTAATTTTGTAATATTGCGCAGGCCTTTCAGATTTCATGTTTCGATCACATCGTGGTTCTCCGTAAAATTTACGGAGAGCACCGATGTGGGACTGAGATAAAAAAGTATTTCTTCAAAACAAATTATGTATCTGGTCACTGAAATGTGAAATATGATCGCAGACTGTAGTTATAAGTTTATAAAATTATTGAATTAATAGATAACAAATTATATATTTGTATTATGTTAAACTCTATTTATCTTAAGTTGTATTTGAAATTAAAACTTAGTTTTTTTTACAAACAAATGTCTATTGTTGTATGGTAATTAGTACGGAAATCGCCGCCATTTTGTAACCTGCTGTTTTATAACGAGGATGGTGGTTGATATTTTTTTAAGAACTCGTAAGTAAGGGAAACTCATGTTTTGTAACGTTTGTTTGAAATAGATATATGTTCCCAGTAAATGTTGTGGACTTATCGTTTTCCCCGTCGACATGCTCCATCGCCATCGCGGTATAGATCCTGAATTACGTTTTGGACTGGCACCAGGTCGTTGAAATTTTGGCAAAGTTGCCTGTGTCAACTTTGTTTTGTGACCAGCAATACCCGCCTTTTAGTTTTAGGTTATTAATGAATGCAACTTGATTTTTCAGCCCCCTTCCTTGTGGTGATTTTTGAAGACAAAAAAGGAACGATACTTCATAGGAAGACGTGAACTCCTGCTGATGTGCCTGTTTCATGAGAAGGGATCAAGGAAAAGAAGCCAGTTGCTGCCTGGTGGCCAGCAACTTGGTGTTTTTACGATGCTACCGACACCGATGTGGTACTCGAAGGTCAGTATCTTTGTTAAGTGTCAGGTAAATTTCATTTCAGGTTAATGGAACTGTAACTAAATAAGTTATGAAACTAAAGGGTTAATTTTTATAATTTAATATCAGAATCATAGTAAGGAATCAATAGGTTTTACAATCTAAATATCCTTCCTGTGTTTAACTTTTGAGCCAATATGAGTACTTGTAAATGTCAAAACCATTTTTTACATTTTTCTAGAACACAATGACATTTGAATGTGTAATGCTTTGGTCAACTTACATGGACATATCAATATTAAGTTAATATCTAATCACAAGATGTTAACTAATTGACATCATTTAAAATCTAGTTTTGGTACAAGTGGTAAGTTTTGTAACTTTCAAGTCATCATACATTTGGACTGGAACCATTTCACCTGAGTGCAATTTTGATGCTCTTATCTTGTTTTATTTTTACTGTATCATGAATTTTGAAGCTTTGATTTATCATCCAGTGTAACATGTTATTTTTTTCATCAGTTCTGAAACCGGCAAAGAAAAAACAACTGGAACTTTGTGGTGAGCAAGAAGATCTGCACGCTTAGGAATGCCTTCAAGTGAATGAGCCATGGTTTGTTTCTTTGACCATAACATCAGTAATTTTGTAGCCCCCCAAAAGTAATTTTTGTAATAGTTTTTAATGAGTCTCCTTGACGTCTGGGGGCGGTCGGGTAGCCTAGTGGTTAAAGCGTTCGCTCGTCACGCCGAAGACCCGGGTTCGATTCCCGACATGGGTACAATGTGTGAAGCTCATATCTGGTGTCCCCCGCTATGATATTGCTGGAATATTGCTAAAAGCTGCGTAAAACCATACTCACTCACTCACTCCTTGACGTCTGACATAAAGTAATTAGTTTATGGCACTGATTGGGGCTGTCCGGTAGCCTAGTGGTTAAAGATGGTTCGTCACGCCAAAGACCCGGGTTCAATTCCCGACATGGGTACATTGTGTGAAGCCCATTTCTGGTGTCCCCCGCCGTGATATTGCTGGAACATTGTGCAAAAGCGGCGTAAAACCATACTCACTCACTCATTATGTCACTGATATACAATAACATTTGATCCCATTTCAGCCTCTTGAAGGACAGCTTCCATGACGACCCCTGCCAGGACGAGGATGACTTCCACTTTCATATGATGACTTCCACTTTCATATGATGACTTCCACTTTCATATGATGACTTCCACTTTCATATGATGGCTACCATATAATGATATCTTCTGTTGATGATGTCCACCTCTGGCTACTTGTTATTGCTGTTATTACTCCAAATAAAGAGAATACTATACAACTTCGTTATCTCATTTTTGACAGTACAGGTTTGGCAAGGATGTTTCACAGACACTTCTGGGATGCTGTTGAAAGACTAGATTATGATGTAAGCACATCTTTTGTATTACTGAAAATGATGGAAAGGTAAAATGTCTCTGAAACATCTTTGTTATGGAGACTTCCTTAGAACTTTGCCGGGATGGTTTAAAGCATGTTAAATTACCCATGACAGGTTTGTGAAGACACTTCAGAGACTTCCTTGCAAGTGTTGCGGGGATGCTTCAGAAGCATCTTTGATTGCATAACACAAGTTTGTGGGGACTTACCAGGGACTTCCTCAGAAGGTTTCCCGGGATGGTTCAAAGCATATTTAATTACCCCTGATAGGTTAGCGAAGATGCTTCGGAGACTTCCTTGCAAGTTTTGCTGGGATGCTTCAGAAACATCTTTGATTACCTAATAATAGTTTGTGGAGACTATTCGGGGACTTCCTAAGAAGGTTTCCCGGGATGGTTCAAAGCATATTTAATTACCCCTGATAGGTTTGCGAAGATGCTTCGGAGACTTCCTTGCAAGTTTTGCTGGGATGCTTCAGAAACATCTTTGATTACCTAATAATAGTTTGTGGAGACTATTCGGGGACTTCCTAAGAAGGTTTCCCGGGATGGTTCAAAGCATATTTAATTACCCCTGATAGGTTTGCGAAGACGCTTCGGAGACTTCCTTGCAAGTGTTGTGGGGATGCATTAGAAACATCTTTGATTATGTCACACACGTTTGTGGAGAATAATCAGGGACTTCCTAAGTGGGTTTGCCGAGATGGTTCAAAGCATATTTAATTAGCCATATAAGGTTAATTCTGAGGAAGTATCGGAGACTACTTCAGTAGGTACTGTGAGGAAGTCTTGGATACTTCTCAGCAAGCTGCAAGTTTGTAGTTTGCCGAGATGGTGTGGAGACATTTGCCGGGAATATCTAGAGACTTCCTTAAGACCCTGTGGAGAAGGTAAAAATGTGCCTTGCGGGGAATGATTAAGGCGGTCTCGGATGCATCTTTTGTGGCCTTTTTTTTTTGTAAGGGAAAGTCCATGTTTTGAAATGATAATGTTCTACAACAGTCAGACAGTCATTATGGCAGCTGTACTTCACATGTCCCTTGGTTGGTTTACTCCATGCTACATTCAATCAGGGGCACGGGTGGCCCAGTCGTCTAAGGCGCCGCGATTCACTGTGCAGAGTTGCGTCCCTTGGGCATGCCAGAAACCTATGATTGCTGGTTCGAATCCCGGTTCGCCCCAATTATGTTTCTAGGTTTGTCAGCACCATACCCGTGCTCGTGGGTTTCACAGAAGTGGTAAACGTCTGAGGCCTGCATCACTTCGGGCTTTCCTCCCACATTAAGCTGACACGCCGCGATATGACTGGAATACTTTTAAAAGCGGCGTTAAACCCAACTCACTCATTCACTCACTCACTACATTCAATTAGACATTGACGGACAACTGTTAAAACTACCAAGCACTTCGATAGATACTAATGCGCTGTTTGATGAATCCACATTTCAAGGCTGTAGAATTGATTGGACGTGGATTTAACTATTTTTGAATCTGTGTTATGAACAAGAAAGATTAGTGAAACAGAATGAAGTAATATGACCCACAGACGCATTTAGTGAAGATTGGTGTATTTGGGAGACAGTGTTTAACACTTGCATCATCCTTAAAAGTTAACGAGAACAAATTGATACATTTTTTTAACAAATGCATCAAAGCTTTTATACATGAAGCCATCAATTTACTTTCTGATCAGTGTAATGCATCTCTCAATTGTCAATCAATCTCTTCCAATTTCCTCTTTCATCTCTGCATGTACTTGCTCAAATATTTATAGACAAGGAGTAGGACTTCATTAAGTTTTCTCGAACTCATCAATATAGTAAAGGACATTGAAATGATAGGTAATGGTGAAGACCTGGTAATAGGAAGTTGCTATAGCAATGAGTCTACCACTGAATAATTTCATGGTGGAGTGGCCATGTTGTTGAAATATTGGCTGGTGGTCTCGAAGCCCATGTTTGAATCCCCACATAGATACAATGGGTTATGCACATTTCTTGTGTTCTCATGCAGTGATATTCCTAAAAGGGAGGAAGGGACTCACTCACTCACTCACTCACTCACTCACTCACTCACTCACTACCTCCCAGTGTATGCCAGTGCATCTGTTGTGTGGCTTTGACACATGTAATATTGTCTGTATTACTCATGACAGGTGCAACAATATTAGGGTTTGACCCGTGAAGACCCAGGTAGAATAGGTCTTCAGCAAGCCATGCTTTCAGTAAAAGATTACTGTGCTTGTCGTAACAGCCAACTATCGGGTTCGGATGGTCAAGACTTGGTTGATGCATGTCATCGTATCCCTTTTGCGTAGGTCGATGCTCATGATGTCAATCACTGGATTGTCTGCTTCGACTCAGTTATTTAAAGAACGCTGTCATATAGCTGGAATATTGCTAAGTACAGCATTAAACAAACAAACAACAATATTAAGGTTAGTCAATGTCACACTTGAAACAATATTTTACACAATAATTTGAATGAAACAGCCATGAAAAAATTCAACTGAAACCAGTGGGATACCAGAATGTTGTTTTCATGCTCTGTGAAGCAAAGACTATCATCAGAGGGGTATATGTGCTCACTGTGGAAGTGCATTTCTTACATCAGAGGGGTGGGTATATGTGCTCGCTGTGGAAGTGCATTTCTTACATCAGAGGGGTGAGTATATGTGCTCACTGTGGAAGTGCATTTCTTGCATCAGAGGGGTGTATGTGCTCACTGTGGAAGTGCATTTCTTACATCAGAGGGGTGGGTATATGTGCTCACTGTGGAAGTGCATTTCTTGCATCAGAGGGGTGTATGTGCTCACTGTGGAAGTGCATTTCTTACATCAGAGGGGTATATGTGCTCACTGTGGAAGTGCATTTCTTACATCAGAGGGGTGAGTATATGTGCTCACTGTGGAAGTGCATTTCTTACATCAGAGGGGTGGGTATATGTGCTCACTGTGGAAGTGCATTTCTTACATCAGAGGGGTGAGTATATGTGCTCACTGTGGAAGTGCATTTCTTACATCAGAGGGGTGGGTATATGTGCTCACTGTGGAAGTGCATTTCTTACATCAGAGGGGTGAGTATATGTGCTCACTGTGGAAGTGCATTTCTTGCATCAGAGGGGTGTATGTGCTCACTGAGGAAGTGCATTTCTTACATCAGAGGGGTGTATGTGCTCACTGTGGAAGTGCATTTCTTACATCAGAGGGGTATATGTGCTCGCTGTGGAAGTGCATTTCTTACATCAGAGGGGTGTATGTGCTCACTGTGGAAGTGCATTTCTTACATCAGAGGGGTGTATGTGCTCACTGTGGAAGTGCATTTCTTACATCAGAGGGGTGTATGTGCTCACTGTGGAAGTGCATTTCTTGCATCAGAGGGGTGTATGTGCTCACTGAGGAAGTGCATTTCTTACATCAGAGGGGTGTATGTGCTCACTGAGGAAGTGCATTTCTTACATCAGAGGGGTGTATGTGCTCACTGTGGAAGTGCATTTCTTGCATCAGAGGGGTGTATGTGCTCACTGTGGAAGTGCATTTCTTGCATCAGAGGGGTGTATGTGCTCACTGTGGAAGTGCATTTCTTGCATCAGAGGGGTGAGTATATGTGCTCACTGTGGAAGTGCATTTCTTACATCAGAGGGGTGAGTATATGTGCTCACTGTGGAAGTGCATTTCTTGCATCAGAGGGGTGTATGTGCTCACTGAGGAAGTGCATTTCTTACATCAAGGGGTGTATGTGCTCACTGAGGAAGTGCATTTCTTACATCAGAGGGGTGGGTATATGTGCTCACTGTGGAAATGCATTTCTTACATCAGAGGGGTGTATGTGCTCACTGTGGAAATGCATTTCTTACATCAGAGGGGTGTATGTGCTCACTGTGGAAGTGCTTTTCTTACATCAGAGGGGTATATGTGCTCACTGTGGAAGTGCATTTCTTACATCAGAGGGATGAGTATATGTGCTCACTGTGGAAGTGCATTTCTTACATCAGAGGGGTGGGTGTATGTGCTCATTGTGGAAGTGTATTTCTTACATCAGAGGGATGGGTATATGTGCTCACTGTGGAAGTGCATTTCTTAGATCAACATGTTCAGACAACCACCCTTCAGGAGACCTTCCCAAATGTTGATCAAGAACATTACGAAGCCTTTAAGACGTATTTCATCAGATGCATGTTTCCAATTTCTAATTCAATTCTCATGTGATATAACAGAGATGTCTATGGACATATTTATCTACATTGAAATATTTTTAAATGCACTCAATCAGCACAGAGAGGTTGAAGGAGCGCATCTTTGTCATCCATCACAATCTCATCCAACTATGCAGCTACAGCACTGATGCACCAAGGCAGTGCACATGAACCAGAGTTGGATCACTCGCCACATTTAATACCAAACCTTGGCTATATTTGCACAACGTCAATTGGGTAATTCTTCTTCTCCTGATGATTGTCACCAGAATATTTGAACTCTATGGCCATCATCTTGACCTGTGGTGGTAGGGGAGGAAGTATTGACCCTGGCTCTGAGAGAGGGAGGGAGTATCTGTGTCAGCCCCGGAGAGGGGGGTGGGAAACTCTGGGGGACAGGAATGTGGTAGCAGCACTGGGGGAGGTTTGTGGGGAACTGTAGGGTTCAGGAAAGTGGTGGCAGCACTGGGGGAGGGTTGTGAGGAACTGTAGGGGTCAGGAAAGTGGTGGCAGCACTGGGGGAGGGTTATGGGGAACTGTAGGGTTCAGGAAAGTGGTGGCAGCACTGGGGGAGGGTTGTGAGGAACTGTAGGGTTCAGGAAAGTGGTGGCAGCACTGGGGGAGGTTTGTGAGGAACTGTAGGGTTCAGGAAAGTGGTGGCAGCTCTGGGGGAGGGTTGTGAGGAACTGTAGGGTTCAGGAAAGTGGTGGCAGCACTGGGGGAGGTTTGTGAGGAACTGTAGGGTTCAGGAAAGTGGTGGCAGCACTGGGGGAGGTTTGTGAGGAACTGTAGGGGTCAGGAAAGTGGTGGCAGCACCAGGTGAGAGCAGTAGTGTAGGTGGTAATTGGTCGCAGAAATGTTATGTCAGGATGACTAGAACTTCCCAATGCATTAGCATAAATACCAGTTCAAGACTATAAAGAGTTACATACAAGTAAGTGAGCAGGTTTTTCCTGGAGGAGAAGGTATGAATTTCTTAATGCATATGAATCGTTTGATGTATAAACACAGCTTGTGGAAAGTCTTTAATGCCATATTTTTACAAATCCTTGTTTTAATTAAGCGATATTGAAACCAGATATGCTTTCTACACAGAGTTGCACTGAGTGGTATACAGGTATAAAGACCTCCTGTGCTAACATTATATGTAATTCCTCCATCCAGTTAATCTGTTTAATTTTTCATTATTTGTTCAAGAGAAGCTCGGCTTCCTATATCCGTTCCAAACAAATTATCAAGATTTTCAGGGATAATTGGAAATCTCATGTTTCAGTGTGTTTGTTCTCAGTTTGCAATTTATAGAAATAGATATAATGAACTTCCTATATTCCAGTAAATAAAAGCTACAAAACCCTTTCCATTCTCATAAGGAGTTCATTGTACAAATCTGCCTATATTCCTGGAATAGAAATGCATTGTATTTTACTGAATAATTCATATTTGTATTTACATTCTAGTAGTATAGTATAGTGGCTTTTTGCCAATGAAAATAGTATCATTAGCCCATAATGAGTATGCTGCTGTATGTTGGAAAGCCGAGTGAACCTGGCCCATTAATCATGGGAACCTGTAATCTTTTCAAAGATTCATTCTTACGTGGCATTATCAAGGTCCTATTTCCATAGGGTTAAGTTTTGTTTTGGGCAAGGCAGTTTTCAGAAACCTGGGAATACTAAGATATCCTTTCTGATTTCTTAACCAAGAGATTTTTTTAGATTGAACAGTTTCCCATGTCAGTAGTACTTTTAGTGCAACATCTTCATCATGTTGAATAATAGTGTTTCTTTTAATCTTATCTGTTTTGTTTTTCCATACAGAGTTTGTTTTGAAGGTGTTTTATTGTTTGACCACTCAGATTAAGATGGATAGAGAATAGCTGTTTACAGTTGGCAAGATTCGACTTTTTGAAACAGTAATTCTTCTACAGGGCATAAGACATCGTTTTAGGCCTGTTCCGACCATGTTGTCAGCATCTTCCTGTCTTGTGTGGAAAATAAGCGGCAGAGCAAAAGAAAGTATACACTTGAAAGATGGAGTCCACCAAAAAAGTACAAATGCAAGGTTTTACATGACACACAAATCTGCATCCAGTAAGCACAAATGAAGAGAATGGACTCAGAAAAGATATATACTGTGTCCTGACTCCCGACAGACACACGATAATATTCATTTTCACTGCATCACATCAAGAGCAGTTATGGGTGTCTGTTATTTCATCCACAATCATGACCACTGACCCCATGATCACTGATTCATTCCAGACTCTAAAGTAATAATGTAAACATACAGTACACTACACCATTTGATTATTTTACAGGACCCTCATGTTGCCTGCAAGGTCCCTTAACATTAATCATAGGAAGTT
Source organism: Haliotis cracherodii (assembly GCF_022045235.1). NCBI lineage: Eukaryota > Metazoa > Mollusca > Gastropoda > Lepetellida > Haliotidae > Haliotis > Haliotis cracherodii. The sequence continues at coordinate 71,352,907 of NW_027266297.1, forward strand.
CCCTGAACCCCCACTTTTGTAAGTCAAGGTAAAACACTGCAAACGTTTTCAAAATATTACAAGGCTGAAAACAGTCACCAAGAGACTGCAAACTTTAGTTCCAAAACCAAGATACCCACCCAACCAGTGAACCACTCACTCACTCACTCACTCACTCACTCACTCACTCACTCACTCACTCACGCAAATAAAATGTAGACTTTTGTCTTCAAGTACAAATCCACTATATCATGCCTCGGTTTAATCGGTCAATTATTTCTAGAAATTATCACAACATCTTGAGTGTTGTACCTCGGTCAGACTGTGTGGAATATTGAAACATCTCAGTAATCAGTTATTGTCAAATTAGTCACAACATAATGGCTACGCTGCAGACAAAATGATGTCCTTGAACTTATCACATTCACCCAAACGTAAGATGTGAAACCTGCTCCCCATTCAGATCAGCCCCACTCTTCCAATATGTCCCAATGGAAGGGACTCTGTTCTATATCCCACCCCTAGGGGTTATTTTGATTGGATTTATAAAGTGTAACCCAAACAGTCTCTTAGCAAATTATTCAATGTGTAAATTGAAGCATGAAACGCCTCTCGGTATGTTTCCAAAGATTGCCTAATTGTTGGAAATCGTGTGATGTTAGTGACAATAATACCCCGGGCTATGAAGACATCGCACCAATATTTGCCCGCATGAAGAACAGCTTCCACGCCTGCAAGGGAGATAATTGTGCAATATTTATCTTGCTACATGTATGAATACCACATAGAAAGACAGCCAATTTTGTTCGTGTTTATTTACTTATCTTTATAAAGACAAATTGGCCTGCCGGAATTAGATTTTGCTGTCATTGTTGGAGTCTGGCAGTATGTATGAAGAATCAATAGTGATGTGAACACATAGGGATCACTCTACTGGCAATTAGGAGGACGATGCAGCCAGGGGCTCGTCGTGGCGTGAGGGGCGAGCAAGATTCTCACTTCATGGTCCACACAGTTAGAACACACTTTCGCTAAATTAGTTTCGCCACCAGCGGGAGTTGGTATAAGTTTGGATCCATATTTGGTCATTTAGCTCATTGTTTAAATGGGGTATTTTAGTGTATCTTTTCACAAATTAGTGAAGAATATGATTCAGAAGTGTCGTTGTAATGATCCCCATGGATGAAAGATTCATGTTGTGTTTGAGATAAGAGATACTTTTGTCCCCAGAGGGCAGAATCCTTTGAAACATTCAAGGCTCTGTTTTCAGCAGCATGATGTTTGATTGTTCTGATCAGCTAATACTGGGTGTATGTATTTGATGTAGCATGAGAGTCATGGCCAGTGAATGTCTGGTGGTAAAATAAATACTTTCCACAATCACTTGAGGCCTGTTGATATGATGATTATGTGCATGTGTATTGTTTGGACTGAAAGTCAGACCTCAGTCTCTCATGAGGTGGAACACCATCATATGGATGTATTGCTAGTGCAACTGTGTGATGCCGCCATACATCCTTCTGGGAGTCACAAGCTGGTGTACACAGCAATATTCCAGTTCAGTGGCAACATGTACAAGATAAAGTAGCTGTAGATCCATGTCACACATCGCAAACCCAGACTTTAGACTCCTCATATGATAAGCATAAAGAACTGGTGATGAAACCTGCTCTTGTATTCCCACTGGATGAATTGCAAGGAATATGTATACTGGGCTCGATTTAGCTGTATATAAAATGCACCAGTGTAACCTATTGTTGAAAATGTAAGTGCATGTAAATAACTTTTTTGTTTGTGTGACTAACCCTTAATTGTCCACACATTAATGTTCTTTGAACACAACACCGTTTAGGTTTATCATAATATTGCCATTCTACATTACTGATCCCTTTGTTGTGTGGAATTTGTAATGCTTTCTTGGCCTGTCATCAAACTGGGAACTTCAAGATCATGTTCTGTACTGTAGCTTCATCTATCACTGGAGTTGTGTTATGATATTTAGATTATCCAACTCATGGTAACCTTGCATTAGAAGAGAAGTGCAACCTGGTTTTGTCTGGTGCAACCTGGCTTTGTTATGTGCAACTAGGTTTTGTTTGGTGCAACCTGGTTTTTTCTGATGCAACCTGGTTTTGTTTGGTGCAACTAGGTTTTGTCTGGTGCAACCTGGTTTGATTGGTGCAATTAGGTTTTGTCTGGTGCAACCTGGTTTTGTCTAGTGCAACCTGGTTTTGTCTGGTGCAACTAGGATTTGTCTGGTGCCACTAGGCTTTGTCTGGTGCTACTAGGTTTTCATGTCAACATACACCTGGTGCAAGTTTAATCAATGTCCTTAAATCAAGCCCTATGTACCGTATATCGCTGTGTATAAGGCGACCCCACGTATAAGACGACCCCCCTGTACACGCCTTAAAAATCAACCCAAAATCCTATACTCCGTGTATAAGGCGACCGGGAATGAAACACATCACAAGTCTGACTGATATAGAACATTTAACGTGCGCTTTCCGACTGTAGCGTATTTCGCACACGGACATCACAAGTTAGTTACTTTGGAGATTTAACGTGCGCTTTCCGACTGATGAGTATTTCGCACACATCACAAGTGCGCACACAAACCTTATATATGCAATAAAAATATGTTTATCTTGCGTTGTTTTTTTTCTACAATGATAGGTCGCGTGTGTAACTCCAGCACACGTCGCCATTTTGTGTTTACACGGTACGACACCAAATTGGTGCCCGTAAAATAAAATTCATTTATGAAGTATTAACATATAAGAGACAATGGTGAGTAATTTAATCGCCAATTAACTATGTTGTAACTAACTAGGCTTAAGTTTGCTTCACATTCAGCGTGTTTATTCCACAATCACTTGTACACGCCGTCTCCAACACTTGTTAATACAACTGTAAAAACAGCGGGAATTGATTTCAGCTTCACCGGTTATCACATGTTAGGTCACATGTGCAATATGCAAATGCTTACCGGTACTTCCGGCTCTCTGCTCACGGATGTTGATTGTTTTACCGTGTCAGCTGGTTTGACAATCTGCATCGAGGCGAGGGTCATTTCAACTTTATTTGCAGAAATTATTAAACTTTATTCAAGGAAAAGAGATACAAATCATGTTTATGTATGGAAATAGTTATTGGAACAGTTATTTAGGACGAAATGCGAAGTTTTATTGTCAAATGCTGGGCTGGCTATTGGACGCCGGTTGACATCGCCAGTGGAAAAAAATGTGAGATCTTCGACTCCGTGTATAAGACGACCCCCCTTCTTAGCCCCCTCATTTTAGGTACGAAAAACTCGCCTTATACACAGCGATATACGGTATATTATTCTTCAAGGATATACTGACTGTGTGCCTCGTGTCCAGGTCTATACAGGGAGCAGCATGAATTGGACAAGGTCATTCAAGCCTAGCCTCATGTAATCTGTGGAGTCTTGTATCTTCACCTGACTTTAATACAGTCACATTCATGAGTTTTGGGAGTTATTTCAAACTCCCTTAACTAGCTGTACTTTTGTAAGACAGTGTTCCTCACTGGCCGCATGGTCTGAGTTGGCAATGTCTTTCTTTCAAACCATGGATCACTTGCTGTGATGACCCGTAATACTCACAATACTACCCTAGTTCGACAAGGGTGGAAACTGGACTTTTATAGTCAGTTAACTCACTTACATGGGGAAGATGGTTTGATGCATGACCACTGAATCTTCCCTCAACTGAGACCACAACACTGTAGAAATGTTTGCTCCAGTTAGTTGTTGGCATGGATTGATCCCAGGAGCCCTCAACACTAACACCTCCAGCCAGTGCAACTGCAAGCATGCATGGCTGTCATACTATGTGTCTACACAGCAATGTGTACATTCTACTGCACCTTTTTGGTGTATCCTTGAGAGTTGGTTGAGAAACTAAAAAGTATTCTTGAAAACATAGTTACAAATTTCTTTCAGTGGTCTATGTGTGATGTCAGTATCTTTGTATTGGTTGATGAATGACATTGTATCCCAACTGAGTAGACTAATGCTCATGATTTACGGACTGATGTTATATAGCTGGAATATTGCTGAGTGCTACAACAACAACAAAAAACAAAAAAAACAAACAACTGTTTTGAAAAAGACATTTTCTCAAGTCTAGCGCAACACCTGGAACACAGTCCCTCATTGGCTAATTACATGGCGTAGAAGCTAGACCTGGTGACCAGGATGCAGGGAGGATACTGTAACATTAGGTTAGGAAACAGTCACTTACTAACACATGATATTAGGACCTGTGTTATGTCACAATATCAAAGCAGGAGCTCTCTGTTGTTACAATAAAGATAATTTTGTGTCTTCTCTCGCTAATTTTGTACATTCTGTGTTTCAGTGAACCACTATCAATATTCAGCTGGAAAAACATCACACCTTGCTATATATTACCACGAGAAATAGTCATTTTTGAACTCATATCCTTTGTTAATGTTAGATAAAGCACATTTAGTTTTGTTTTTGAGTGAGTGAGTGAGTGAGTATGGTTTTACAGCGCTTTTAGCAATATTCCAGCAATATCACAGGGAGGGAACACTAGAAATGGGCTTCCCACATTGTACCCATGTCGAGAATCGAACCCGGGTCTTCGGCATGACAAGCGAACAGTTTAACCACTAGGCAACCTCACCACCCATTTTGTTTTTGAAGAGACATACTCATGTTGAAATACACAAAATGAAATAGGGCAATAAAAGACATTGTAACTGCTCCAGATGGACCCTCTCTATTGCTTTTGCTGCTTCTTTGCATCATGTGATGTGACCTTGAACTTGTGATCATTTGGAGCAACCTATGCTACAGTGTGCTTTTACCAACTCCCTAGGAGGTACAAGACATGTCATTAGAGGAATTAAAAGGGCAGTCAAATATATATTGCCGTGGAACAGTTACAAAACAGGTCATTAGATAATCAATTTCAGTTTCTGTATTTCGTATAGGGGGTTACCTTGGACATTTATCAGAATGAGATCAGTGTCGAATGTAGATGTTACCAAAAGATACGTTGAAGTTCGGGATTTATGAAAGCAAAGAAAGGGAAGTGCTTAAGTTTTTACAGGTTTATAGATAGATAGATAGTCACAGTGAAAATATTGTTGGAACAGTGAGTGAGTGAGTTGGGTTTAATGCTGGCTTTAGCAACATTTCAGCACAATCACGGTGGAAGACACCAGAAATGGGCTTCACACACTGTGCTAATTTGGATCGAACCCAGACCTTCGGTGTGACAAACAAATGCTTTAACCAGTAGGCTACTCCGACCTCATTATTACAAAAAGTTTACTATGTATGCTACACATATTGGATTCATCAAGAACCGGCATCGTACTAGTCTGTCTCACAGTCAACGAACCATGTTATTTCCTTTTATGCCCAGCCCTCACTGCAGTGTGACAGTCCTAAATGAAGCAAGTCTAGATTTGATTTTCCATTGAATCTCACTGGGACACCTTTTCAATTTGAATGTAGTGATTTGTTTCTATCGGAATCATGTATTAGACTAAGCATTATATTTGTACTTATGACAAGTCTTGGACTGTCTTATAAGGAACCTTATATTTTTATTACCCAACTGTAGCTTGATTAATGCCCACATTCATAGCAAACACACAATCACACCTGTCCCCGAACCCATAATCACTATCACAACACAACCACACCCCCACCTGCAATCACTATCACAACACACCCACAATCACTTTCACAACACAACCACACCCACAATCACTATCACAACACAACCACACCCACAATCACTATCACAACACAACGACACCCACAATCACTATCACAACACAACCACACCCACAATCACTATCACAACACAACCACACCCACAATCACTATCACAACACAACCACACCCACAATCACTATCACAACACAACCACACCCACAATCACTATCACAACACAACCACACCCACAATCACTATCACAACACAACCACACCCACAATCACTATCACAACACAACCACACCCACAATCACTATCACAACACAACACAACACATCCACACCTGCAGTCACAATCACTATCACAACACACCCACAATCACTATCACAACACAACCACACCCACAATCACTATCACAACACAACACATCCACACCTGCAGTCACAATCACTATCACAACACAACCACACCTGCAGTCACTATCACAACACAACCACAATCACTATCACAACACAACTACACCCACAATCACTATCACAACACAACCACACCTGCAGTCACAATCACTATCACAACACAACCACACCTGCAGTCACTATCACAACACAGCCACACCCACAATCACTATCACAACACAACCACACCCACAATCACTATCACAACACAACCACACCTGCAATCATTATCACAACACAACCACACCTGCAGTCACTATCACAACACATCCACACCCACATTCACTATCACAACACAACCACACCTGCAGTCACTATCACAACACAACCACACCCGCAGTCACTATCACAACACAACCACACCCACAGTCACTTTCACAACACAATCACACCCACAATCACTATCACAACACAACCACACCTGCAGTCACTATCACAACACAACCACACCCCAACCTGCAATCATTATCACAACACACCCACAATCACAATCACTATCACAACACACCCACAATCACAATCACTATCACAACACAACCACAATCACTATCACGATTTATAACCACACCCACAATCACAATCACAACACAACTACACCCACAATCACTATCACAACACAACCACACCCACAATCACTATCACAACACAACCACACCCACAATCACTATCACAACACAACCACGCACCCACTTGCAATCACTATCACAACACAACTACACCCACAATCACTATCACAACACAACCACACACCCACTTGCAATCACTATCACAACACAACCACACCCACAATCACAATCACAACACAACCACACCCACAATCACTATCACAACACAACCACGCACCCACTTGCAATCACTATCACAACACAACTACACCCACAATCACTATCACAACACACCCACAACAACAATCACTATCATGATTATAACCACAGCCACAATCACAATCACAACACAACCACACCCCCACCTGCAATCATTATCACAACACACCCACACCTGCAATCACTATCACAACACAACCACACCCACAATCACAATCACAACACAACCACGCACCCACTTGCAATCACTATCACAACACAACTACACCCACAATCACTATCACAACACACCCACACCTGCAATCACTATAACAACACAACCACACCCACAATCACAATCACAACACAACCACACCCACAATCACTATCACAACACAACCACACACCCACTTGCAATCACTATCACAACACAACCACACCCACAATCACAATCACAACACAACCACGCACCCACTTGCAATCACTATCACAACACAACTACACCCACAATCACTATCACAACACACCCACAACAACAATCACTATCACGATTATAACCACAGCCACAATCATTATCACAACACACCCACACCTGCAGTCACTATCACAACACAACCACAATCACTATCACAACACACCCACACCCACTATCACAACACAACCACACCCACAATCACTATAACAACACAACCACGCACCCACTTGCAATCACTATCACAACACAACCACACCCACAATCACTATAACAACACACCCACACCCACAATCACTATAACAACACAACCACACCCACAATCACTATCACAACACAACTACACCCACAATCACTATCACAACACAACAACACCCACAATCACTATCACAACACAACCACACCCACAATCACTATCACAACACAACCACACCCACAATCACTATCACAACACAACCACACCCACAATCACTATCACAACACAACCACACCCACAATCACTATCACAACACAACTACACCCACAATGACTATCACAACACAACCACACCCACAATCACTATCACAACACAACCACACCCACAATCACTATAACAACACAACCACGCACCCACTTGCAATTACTATCACAACACAACCACACCCACAATCACTATCACAACACAACTACACCCACAATCACTATCACAACACACCCACAACAACAATCACTATCACGATTATAACCACAGCCACAATCACAATCACAACACAACCACACCCCCACCTGCAATCATTATCACAACACACCCACACCTGCAATCACTATCACAACACAACCACACCCACAATCACAATCACAACACAACCATGCACCCACTTGCAATCACTATCACAACACAACTACACCCACAATCACTATCACAACACACCCACACCTGCAATCACTATAACAACACAACCACACACCCACCTGCAATCACTATCACAACACACCCACACCCACACTCACACCCACACCTGCAATCACTATCACAACACACCTACTATCACACCCACATTCACAATCACTCTACTATCACGATTATAATCACACACCCACACTCACACCGATGTCCACACCCACACACACACCCACACCGACGTCCACACCCACACACACACCCACAATCATTTTCACAACCATGTCCAATCCTGCACCCACATTCATATCCACATCCACACCCACACTGACGTCCACACCCACACTGACGTCCACACCCACACATCCACACCGAAGTCCACACCCACACACACACACACACACCCACCCACACATACACCCACAATCATTTTCACAACCATGTCCAATCCTGCACCCACACACACACACACACACACACACACACACACACACACACCGACGTACACACACACACACACACACACACACACACACACACACACACACACACACACACACACACACACACACACACACACACACACATCCACACACACACACCGACATCCACACACACACACACACACACACACACACACCGACATCCACACACACACACCGACATCCACACACACACACACACACACACCGACGTCCATACCCACACCCACAATCATTTTCACAACCCACACGACGACATTGGCAGTAGACTGATCCTGCAAGTCAGGAAATTCATAATGATATGCTCTGTGCATGTTGGCTATTCTAAGGCTGATATTAAACCAATGTCTTCACACAGGGTATTGAATCTTAATGAGTTCCTGAGGTGTAAACCCATCCTCTCCGGCTAAGTCCCACCATAAGTGGCTGATAATGAGAATGTGTTTTCACTTTCAAACCACAATCACAAGATCACTGAAGCTAGCCCATGTATATATGTTTTCATCCCATTTTTTGTCTCCTTTCCATTAAAAAAACAATTATTGAAGAATAAGTATGCAATGTCCCTAATATTTTGTCATAAATATGAATATCCAGCCAATTCAGTGTATCCAAGGAGCCCCTGAATCCTTGGAGATTGCTCTTATGACATTTCTTTCGGATGTGATGGATGCATGTTACTGGGTAGGTGAGCTCCAGAACACACTGACTCGGCGTCAATGCACCTTGTGGGAATTCAGGCAGACACAATGGTCACATTACTTTTTCTGTGGTAGTTCTTATCTGTTACAAAGAAACTGATAGACTTTTATGATTACATGAGGTCCGCCTATGTCTGCATCTTTGTGGATAGCAGCGTGGTTGTCAAAGGGCAGACAATGTAAAATGTATGAAGACTCAAAGATATAATTCTTAGTTACTGATGTAATGCTTGGTAACCAGTCATGTTGTCACCCGGCCTCTCGCCCAAACACCTCACCTCACCACCTAACACCCCACATTACCACCAAATACCCCACCTCACTACCAAACACCCCATTTCACCAGCTAACACCCCACCTCACCACCAAACACCCCACCTCACTACCAAACACCCCACCTCACTATCAAACAGCTCATCTTACCATCAAACACCCCATGTCACCACCAAACACCCAATCTCACCACCTAACACCCCACCTTACCACCAAATACCCCCACCTCTCTACCAAACATCCCCTGTCACCACCAAACACCCAATCTCACCACCAAACACCCCACCTCTCTATCAAACACCCCATCTCACCACCAAACACCCCACCTCACCACCAAACACCCCAATCTCACCACCAAACTCCCCACCTCACCACCAAACACCCCACATTACCACCAAATACCCCACCTCACCACCAAACACCCCACCTCACCACCAAAGACCCAACCTCACCACCAAACACCCCACCTCACCACCAAACACTTCACACCACCAAACATCCCACCTCATTACCAAACACCCCACCTCACCACCAAACCCCTCACACCACCAAACATCCCACCTCATTACCAAACACCCCACCTCACCACCAAACACCCCACCTCACAACCAAACACCCCACCTCACCACCAAACACCTCACACCACCAAACATCCCACCTCATTACCAAACACCCCACCTCACCACCAAATACCCCACCTCACCACCAAATACCCCACCTCACCACCAAACACCTCACACCACCAAACATCCCACCTCATTACCAAACACCCCACCTCACCACCAAACACCCCACCTCACTACCAAACACCCTACCTCACCACCAAACACCTCACACCACCAAACATCCCACCTCATTACCAAACACCCCACCTCACCACCAAACACCCCACCTCACCACCAAACACCCCACCTCACTACCAAACACCCTACCTCACCACCAAACACCCCACCTCACCACCAAACACCATACCTCACTACAAAACACCCCACCTTACCAGCAAATACCCCACATCACCACCAAACTCCCAACTCACTACCAAACACCTCACCTCTCTACCAAACGCTCCACCTCATCATTAAACACCAACCTCACAACCAATCTCCCCACCTCGCTACTAAACACCCCACCTCACCACCAAACATGTCACCTCTCTCTACCAAACACCCCATCTCACCACCAAACACCCCACCTCACCGGGTCACAACCAAACACCCCACTTCACTACCAAACACCCTGTCTCACCATCAAACACCCCACCTCACTATCAAACTCTCCACCTCACTTCTCTACCAAACACCTCACCTCACCACTAAACACCTCACCACCAAACACCTCACCACACCAGCAAATATCACACAACACCACCAAACACCTCACACTACCAAACACCCCACCTCTCTACCAAACACCCCACCTCACCACCAAATACCCAACATCACCACCACTCCCACCTCACTTCCAAACACGAAACACCTCACACCACCAAACACCACACCACACCACAAAACACCACACCACACCACAAACACCACATCACACCTCACCACCAAACACTACACCACCAAACACCAAACACCACACCACACCACCAAACACCTCACCACACCTCACCACCAAACACTACACCACCAAACACCAAACACCACACCTCACCACCAAACACCACACCACACCACACCACCAAACACCAAACACCTCACACCACCAAACACCAAAAAACTCACACCACCTCACACCACCTCACACCACACCTCACCACCAAAGACTCTGCCTCACCACCAAACACCTCACACCACCAAACACCACACCTCACCACCAAAGACTCTGCCTCACCACCAAACACCTCACACCACCAAACACCACACCTCACCACCAAAGACGCTGCCCCACCACCAAACACCTCACACCACCAAACACCACACCTCACCACCAAACACCCAATCTCACCACCAAACACCTCACACCACCTCACATCACCTCACACCACACCTCACCACCAAAGACGCTGCCCCACCACCAAACATCCTCACACCACCAAACACCACACCTCACCACCAAACACCCAATCTCACCACCAAACACCTCACACCACCTCACATCACCTCACACCACACCTCACACCACCAAACACCCCACCTCTCTACCAAACACCCCACCTCACCACCAAATACCCAACATCACCACCACTCCCACCTCACTTCCAAACACGAAACACCTCACACCACCAAACACTTCACACCACCAAACACCACACCTCACCACCAAACACGCTGCCTCACCACCAAACACCCAATCTCACCACCAAACAACCAATTTCACCACCAGACATCCCACCTCACTACCAAACACCTCACCTCGCCACCAAACACCATTTTATTACCCCCAAGCACCTACTGAAAATCGTTATGTGCATTCCTGTCTTCTTTACCTCCATATACATGAAATGGACAAGTGCCCCTGATTCACCTAGCATCTCTCTGCGCAGAGTAATGGCACACACTGACATCCAAATGAAAACATTACCTTCACCTGAACCATCTCGTTGGTAAATCAGCTTACAGAGAACGTACAACTAATACAAAATCTTCAGGGGGGCTAATTGGCCCACTGAGCATATTTCCTTGCCGTAACCTTATATGTTTGAGCTGAAACAGCAATAATAAACCAAAAGTGTTCTTTCATACTGTTCAGGCAATGGCTGAAGGAAAGAAAATATATAAAAGGTTTTCTTTCGTCATATCAGAAAATCAGGTTTTATGTTTTGATCAATATAAAAATGTTAATGAAGTTTAGTTTTTGTTTTTCTTCATTCCTTATGATTGCGGATGTTTAGAGTGCACAGCTGACTACATGGTGGAATGTTCCCTGTTTAGCAAGGACCTCTCCTACATGCCTACATAGGCAGACAAATTAGCTGTCAACAAAATACCAGAGAGTTTAGAAAAACACTGATGTTTTGGCCCATCTCATCTGACAGGTTTAAAATCCTTCACAATCTCCTTAAAAGTGGTCAGTATCAATCCCACACTGCCTGCGATGGCCCCATTGTGGAGCTGTGACAGATAGAGTGGTTCGGCCCTCAAGTGTCTCACCCTACTGCTATTGGAATGAATGTTTTGTATCTGCAACAGGCAACACCGATCAGAGGGCATGTGTAAACATCCTGGTCCATGCACTCCATGAACCTCAGTGTGGGTTGATGTTCATGTGGGGCATATTTTTAAGATCAGAAATTAGAGGAAATTCCATATGAAGACCATATTACCTCATTAACTCAAAGCCTTGCATGCCTAGAGCGTATTTTATCAAGTTACCTGTAGCTTACAAGTAGTTACAAGCTAATGATGATATTAATTTTGTACATTGTGCCATAGGGGAACATCAGTGTTACATTGTAGCTTGATACAAACAGACAGGTAATATTAGTCCATAGTGCCATAAATGAAATCAAAGTTACATTGTATGAGGGGATATATGGAGTGCGAGTTCTTGTAATAAAACTATATGGAATGGGTGTTATACAATATATAGCATATGTGTTATACGATAAATGGGGTGAGTTACAGTCAAGTCCCGTTAATCTGACATGGTTGGTTGCATATGATTGTCGAATTAACGAGTATGTTGGATAAACAAAATTAAGTGATATCAATGTTCGTGATCGAAAATTGGACAACTGCACAATTGATTATGATACGAACACGTAATATAAAAATGAAATATTCATATTGTTATGTTACATTGTTAGCAGAATATGTTTTCTTATCATGCAACCTATAAAGCTCAACAACTGTTACGGACTGTATGACTGAATCAAAATACTTTAAAAAACAGTCTGGAATGGAAGTCGCAAGTTTGAAACTGATCCCCCATCTCGCATCAAAACACGGGCTGTCTACACATGGGCAGATGATGTACATTGATCACTGTGTCGGATTAATGAGTGATTTCGCTAATTCGTTGCAAATTAGGTGTCTCGGAGGCAGAGTGTGAAACTGTCGCGTAAACGGGGCTAAATAGCACTGATTTAATCAGTTCCAATCATAAGTGTCCGATTATCGGATAAACGAGTATCGGATTAACGTGACTTGACTGTATATGATACATGGAACTTGAGTTATACTATAAATGGAGTGAGTTATGACACATGGACTGTGAGTCATACAATATATGGAGTGTGAGTTATACAATATATGGAGTGTGAGTTATATAATACATGTAGTATGAGTCATACAATATATTGAGTATGAGTTATACAATACATGGAGTGTGATTTATACAATATATGGCGTGTGAGTTATATAATATATGTAGTCTGAGTTATACAATATATGGAGTTTGTGTTCTATGATACATGGAGTGTGAGTTATATGACATGTGCGTGCGTGCGTCCGTGCGTGCGTGCGTGTGTGCGTACGTGCGTATACATATATTCAGACGATGAATCAATCAGTTCCATGTATAGCGTCGATCTTTATAACATTAATGCTCCAGCAGTGCTATGAGAGCCAGGATGCAGCTCGATTGGAAGACAGTGCATGTCATTATACTGCATGACATATATTACTTGCACTTTCAGTAAACAAACAGGATCTTGCATAAACTTGGGGTTGAGATTCTGTATATGTCAAAGCCTCATGTCAGAATATAAAGATAAGCATAGGTGTGTTACATGTTTATTTTCTCATATTGTGTAGTCATGAAATGCTAAAACATCATATTGTCTACACAGTGTTATCATACTGTGAAAGAAATACGGGCTGCAGATAAAACAGCTTCCATTGAGTGAAGTTTTCATGTTTATGAGTTAGGGAAATGCAGGTGTTATGCTCAAGTGGTCGTCGTGTAGGATACTACAGCAGTGTACCCAGGTACTGTCATGTTGTCGTGTAGGATACTACAGCAGTGTACCCAGGTACTGTCATGTTGTCGTGTAGGATACTACAGCAGTGTACCCAGGTACTGTCATGTTGTCATGTAGGATACTACAGCAGTGTACCCAGGTACTGTCATGTTGCCGTGTAGGATACTACAGCAGTGTACCCAGGTACTGTCATGTTGTCATGTAGGGTACTACAGCAGTGTACCCAGGTGCTGTCATGTTGTCATGTAGGATACTACAGCAGTGTACCCAGGTACTGTCATGTTGTCATGTAGGATACTACAGCAGTGTACCCAGGTACTGTCATGTAGGATACTACAGCAGTGTACCCAGGTACTGTCATGTCGTCGTGTAGGATACTACAGCAGTGTACCCAGGAACTGTCATGTCGTCGTGTAGGATACTACAGCAGTGTACCCAGGAACTGTCATGTTGTCATGTAGGGTGCTACAGCAGTGTACCCAGGTACTGTCATGTTGTCATGTAGGGTGCTACAGAAGAGTACCGTAGTATTGTCATGTCGTCGTGTAGGATACTACAGCAGTGTACCCAGGTACTGTCATGTTGTCATGTAGGGTGCTACAGCAGTGTACCGTAGTATTGTCATGTTGTCATGTAGGGTACTACAGCAGTGTACCCAGGTACTGTCATGTTGTCATGTAGGGTGCTATAGCAGTGTACCGTAGTATTGTCATGTTGTCATGTAGGGTACTACAGCAGTGTACCCAGGTACTGTCAAGTTGTCATGTAGGGTGCTACAGCAGTGTACCGTAGTGTTGTCATGGAGGGTACTACAGCAGTATACTCAGGTACTGTCATGTTGTCATGTAGGGTACCCACATTGCCCTGTAGAGTGAGTGAGTATGGTTTTACGCCGCTTTTAGCAATATTCCAGGCGGGGGGGGGGGGGGGGGGGGGGGGGGGGGGGGGGCACCAGAAATGGGCTTCACACATTGTACCCATGTCGGGAATCGAACCTGGGTCTTCTGCGTGACGAGCGAACGCTTTAACCACTAGGCTACCCGACCGCCCCTCCCCTGTAGAGGCTGTTACTGTCACATTGCCCTGTAGAATGTGTTACTGTCACATTGCCCTGTAGAGGCTGTTACTGTCACATTGCCCTGTGGAATGTGTTACTGTCACATTGCCCTGTAGAGGATGTTACTGTCACATTGCCCTGTAGAGGATGTTACTTTCACATTGCCCTGTAGAGGCTGTAACTGTCACATTGCCCTGTAGAATGTGTTACTGTCACATTGCCCTGTAGAGGCTGTTACTGTCACATTGCCCTGTAGAGGCTGTTACTGTCACATTGCCCTGTGGAATGTGTTACTGTCATATTGCCCTGTGGAATGTGTTACTGTCACATTGACCTGTAGAGGCTGTTACTGTCACATTGCCCTGTGGAATGTGTTACTGTCACATTGCCCTGTAGAGGCTGTTACTGTCACATTGCCCTGTGGAATGTGTTACTGTCACATTGCCCTGTAGAGGCTGTTACTGTCACATTGCCCTGTGGAATGTGTTACTGTCACATTGCCCTGTAGAATGTGTTACTGTCACATTGCCCTGTAGAGGCTGTTACTGTCACATTGCCCTGTGGAATGTGTTACTGTCACATTGCCCTGTAGAGGCTGTTACTGTCACATTGCCCTGTGGAATGTGTTACTGTCACATTGCCCTGTAGAGGCTGTTACTGTCACATTGCCCTGTAGAGGCTATTACTGTCACATTGCCCTGTGGAATGTGTTACTGTCACATTGCCCTGTGGAATGTGTTACTGTCACATTGCCCTGTAGAGGCTGTTACTGTCACATTGCCCTGTAGAATGTGTTACTGTCACATTGCCCTGTAGAGGCTGTTACTGTCACATTGCCCTGTGGAATGTGTTACTGTCACATTGCCCTGTAGAGGCTGTTACTGTCACATTGCCCTGTGGAATGTGTTACTGTCACATTGCCCTGTAGAGGCTATTACTGTCACATTGCCCTGTAGAATGTGTTACTGTCACATTGCCCTGTAGAGGCTGTTACTGTCACATTGCCCTGTGGAATGTGTTACTGTCACATTGCCATGTGGAATGTGTTACTGTCACATTGCCCTGTGGAATGTGTTACTGTCACATTGCCCTGTGGAATGTGTTACTGTCACATTGCCCTGTGGAATGTGTTACTGTCACATTGCCATGTGGAATGTGTTACTGTCACATTGCCCTGTAGAGGCTGTTACTGTCACATTGCCCTGTGGAATGTGTTACTGTCACATTGCCCTGTGGAATGTGTTACTGTCACATTGCCCTGTAGAGGCTGTTACTGTCACATTGCCCTGTAGAAGATGTTACTGTCACATTGCCCTGTGGAATGTGTTACTGTCACATTGCCATGTGGAATGTGTTACTGTCACATTGCCCTGTAGAGGCTGTTACTGTCACGTTGCCCTGTAGAGGCTGTTACTGTCACATTGCCCTGTAGAGGCTGTTACTGTCACATTGCCCTGTGGAATGTGTTACTGTCACATTGCCCTGTAGAATGTGTTACTGTCACATTGCCCTGTAGAGGCTGTTACTGTCACATTGCCCTGTGGAATGTGTTACTGTCACATTGCCCTGTAGAATGTGTTACTGTCACATTGCCCTGTAGAATGTGTTACTGTCACGTTACCCTGTAGAGGCTGTTACTGTCACATTGCCCTGTAGAGGCTGTTACTGTCACATTGCCCTGTAGAGGCTGTTACTGTCACATTGCCCTGTAGAGGCTGTTACTGTCACATTGAGCTGTAGAATGTGTTACTGTCACATTGCCCTGTAGAATGTGTTACTGTCACATTGACCTGTAGAGGCTGTTACTGTCACATTGCCCTGTAGAAGATGTTACTGTCATATTGCCCTGTAGAGGATGTTACTGTCACATTGCCCTGTAGAGGCTGTTACTGTCACATTGCCCTGTAGAGGCTGTTACTGTCACATTGCCCTGTGGAATGTGTTACTGTCACATTGCCGTGTAGAGGCTGTTACTGTCACATTGCCCTGTAGAGGCTGTTACTGTCACATTGCCCTGTAGAGGCTATTACTGTCACATTGCCGTGTGGAATGTGTTACTGTCACATTGCCCTGTAGAGGCT
Source organism: Haliotis cracherodii (assembly GCF_022045235.1). Classification (NCBI taxonomy): domain Eukaryota; kingdom Metazoa; phylum Mollusca; class Gastropoda; order Lepetellida; family Haliotidae; genus Haliotis; species Haliotis cracherodii. The sequence goes on from NW_027266297.1 coordinate 71,370,678, forward strand.
GTTACTGTCACGTTGCCCTGTAGAGGCTGTTACTGTCACATTGCCCTGTAGAATGTGTTGTTGTCACGTTACCATGTTGTATCTGTTACAGCAGACATTAACTCTGCCGAAATTGGACTATAAAAAATAATCCTGGGTAATATATGAGAAATCAAATAATAAGTGTTGTTAATTCATCAAAAACTGTTGTTAACTTTTATCCCTTCATTTTGTTATTGAGTTATTTGAGGATAGATAAGGAGGGGGTACTTTCAGCATGGTTATTGGTTAAAAATAGATTATGAATGATACTGTATATATCATAAGGATATCACAGTGCAAGGCTAAATAAGGATTCAATAACTGCTTCATTTGTCTGTTAAAGATATTATTCTCGGCACTATGACAGTACAAAGGAGATTTCACCTGTTTCCAAATCTTATCCATGCTTTTTATAATTGTAACAAATGCTATTAATCAATCAAAATGAACGTTTAAATTTCTGTTAGTGGTAGTGGGGGTGCGGTTTATATGATTTCAGTGATCTTGCAAACTCTGATTAACCTTTGCTCAAATGTCCATCCATTGTTCTCCAAGTAATCTCAGCTGTATGAAAAGTCTTTCTCCTTCAAGCCAACAGATGTTTTTCAACACAAATCTTCAACCCTGTTTTGGAAGCTATATTTAAGAGTGTAATCAGACAAATATTCAGCCATTGTATTCAGCATGGACTTTATCAATGTACGCACACTCATCCCACTCATTTAAGTCAGTGTTAACAGGTTGTATGGAAGGAGGCATCTGCCTCTGTACCAGGGAACAGCACCGTCTCACTGAGAACACCAATTGCCGCTGATTGATGGGGTAGCAAGGATTGGTTGGCCAGAGATATCCTCAGTTCACGCTCACAAACGGTGCCAGTTTGGTTGCCTTGTCGTCTGCCGTGGCCCCTCTCTGCTGCCACAATTACTCCACATTGAGATTGGGATGTACTGGGTGTGAGAAAGGTAAGTGGATTTCATCTGTTTGAGTGGTGGGGGCCCGTGGTGTCCAGCTGGGATAGTACCCCTCCACACTGCACTGACCTGATCCTGTGTATAATTCTCAAGTGATCATGGATTGTACCTATACAGGATTGTGCAATTTGAGCCATTATCTTTGATTTCTGTCATCATGATAAAACGGCAAGACAGTATTTGGAAAGTTTCCATATTGTGAACTTTTTATGCTCATTTGATATAAAATGTTGATTTGTTTCTGAGTTAGTTGCTTGAACAATTTTGTATGTTTAAGAGGACATTAAAACAAGAAGTTGTGGACACCCAGTATTTTTGTAATGCTTTAATGGGTTAAACAGAATGTTGAGACAGACGTAACAAAGAATTTGGTGTCCATACAGTTGTCGATGCTACTCAAGACCTTGGTTCTGTGGAAGTTGTCATTTGCTGTCAACAGTGTAGAACAAACTCTTCACAATACCACATTATGTATGATGTTATGTTCTGTGAGGCCATTTAAACATCATATAATGTGGGTAGAAATTATTATTAAATCAAGACCATGATCATTGAAAACTGATTGAAGATGTCACATTGATTGTGTTAAACCACCTTGAAGTTGTCACGTTGATTGTGTTAAACCACCTTGAAGTTGTCACGTTGATTGTGTTAATCCATCTTGAAGATGTGATATTGATTGTGTTAAACCACCTTGAAGTTGTCACATTGATTGTGTTAAACCATCTTGAAGTTGTCACGTTGATTGTGTTAAACCATCTTGAAGGTGTCTCATTGATTGTGTGAAACCATCTTGAAGATGTCTCATTGATTGTGGTAAATCATCTTGAAGATGTATCATTGATAGTGTGAAACCATATTGAAGATGTCACATTGATTGTGTGAAACCATCTTGAAGATGTCACATTGATTGTGTGAAACCATCTTGAAGATGTCACATTGATTGTGTGAAACCATCTTGAAGGTGTCTCATTGATTGTGTGAAACCATCTTGAAGATGTCACATTGATTGTGGTAAATCATCTTGAAGATGTATCATTGATAGTGTGAAACCATCTTGAAGATGTATCATTGATTGTGTTAAACCAAATGTTATTATAGACACATTGATTGTGTTAAACCATCTTGATGATGTCACGTTGATTGTGTTAAACCATCTTGAAGATGTCACATTGATTGTGTTAAATCATCTTGAAGATGTCACATTAACTGTGTTAAACCACCTTGAAGATGTGATATTGATTGTGTTAAACCATCTTGAAGTTGTCACGTTGATTGTGTTAAACCATATTGAAGATGTCACGTTGATTGTGTTAAATCATCTTGAAGATGTGATATTGATTGTGTGAAACCATCTTGAAGATGTCACATTGATTGTGTTAAACCATCTTGAAGATGTGATATTGATTGTGTTAAATCATCTTGAAGATGTCACATTGATTGTGTTAAACCATCTTGAAAATGTCACATTGTGTTAAACCTTCTTGAAAATGTCACATTGATAGTGTTAAACCATCTTGAAGATGTGATATTGATTCATGGTTCATGATTCGATCATGAATGGGGAATCACTCGGATAACCCATGGTTGAATTTTACCCACAGTTTATGCAATTGTTCCATCATTGGATGATGAGAGAAGCGGCCCTCTATGAACAGTGTACAATGTCATCTATTGTTCTTGATGTCACAGTAGATTGACTGAGCTCATGTCTCTGCCTGGGATCAGGAAACACACTTGTTTCTCTATGTTCTCTAAGAAAACATGTCCTTGGTTTTCGGGTACTTAAGTAACATTTGTAGTGTTCTCACTGATCACGAGAACAACTGTACAGCATCTCATTCACTTGTAAAAGACAACTTTATCTAAAGAAACAAGGCCTCTGGGTATTTACAATGCCTGTCTGACACACAACCCTTGTTATGGCGCGAATAATCGCCATAGGCATGGTCATCTAAAAGCTTATGATGTCCGAAAACCTATGATCCGACGATAGTATAAAAATGTAAACGGTGTGTGTGCCGATCGACCCGAGAGCTATAATGTGTCATCAAATTAACACGAGCAGCTGAACCTTGTCTAATATTAACATACAATTTCATTACTCAGCAAACACCAGGAATGTTGAATACCATTCCGTGGGACATGATACTTCCATGAATTCAAGTCCAGCATGTCCAGGGGTCGGGAAACCGTCATATGCGCTGGACATGTCCGATTGGGAATCTCAAATGTCCGGTTTAAAATATTGCTTACCGGACATTTTAATTTTTCTGTCCGGACATTTTAAAAAGTATTGTCCGGACATTCTTAAATTTTGACCGGACATGATCAACAGTTAGGACTGAGCAGTTTCTGTCTGCAGTTGTAAACACAATGAAGATTATCCACACTGACAAGCTTTGTTTGTTTTGCTGTAAATACATCGTACCTACATGATAGTCCAATCGGTCAATCACTGTAATAGGCAATAAAGATTAATCGAGGATTAATTACTGAGAACATCTTGTTCATTTGAGTGATAGGTGTTTACAACTGTACATAAATACCTTGCATCATCGATGTACCTCATTATCCTCACAATGCTACGACACATGACCTCAGACAAGAAGCGAAAGCGAGACGACAGCCAGTCGACCGGATCTGCCAAACCCTCAAAGTCTGGATGATCATTTTGTAAGTCGTGGCTAACGACTTCACTTGGTTGACATACATTGAGGATTTGCAGATTTTATTGTTTTCAGTAGCTAGTCGTATATTGAATCTTGATTGACAGCCATTTTGCTTTCTGTGACGATTGATATAATTTTTTTATGGTCAATAATTAAGTACAGATGAAAAAAGTATTCAAATAACTATTGCTATCAACGATATTTTAGTATTTGTGATTATATTATCTGTCTTGTTTTTAAATAATCTTTAGTTTAAAAAAAACTTTTCCAGTGAGGTCACGTGATAAACAAATATGGGATAATAGTCTCGATCCAAATGTTACAACGCGTACACTTGAGCAGACTCATGAATATAACTCATGAATATTAATTAGACCATTAACAGATCGTTATTATAACAGAAACAAACGTATGTTTTCCATGTATATCTAAAATGATATTATTTGTTATTAATTGTCCGGTGAATTAAACAATTTAAATTGAAAAAATACATCATATTATGAATACGTAACAACTTGTAATGTGTGGGAAAAGTCGTCCTAAAATACGCTATTTGAAGGGGGCGTGGCCTAAATGCAAATGTCCGATTGGGATTTTAACTTTTCCTGACCCCTGGTCATGTCACCATATTTGGTGTTCTGTGTGGTTTTTTTTAAATTTTTAAAAAACTTTTATTGTTCCCAGAGTTGTAAGCTCATACACTATTCCTTCAAAAACATATTTCGGTTTGCATAGAATGACACAATACACTCTTTAAAAATTCAAAGGGTTGGAAACATACATTGTCATATTTCAAACCAAAAAGGTTGCAACACACAATCAGACTCAAACATAGCATGTATTCTGTGCGCTGGTGAACTCCGTTGAATGTTTGTGTAAATTGTGTGGTAGATGGAGATGAATTCCACTATGTTTCTAAATGTGAATATTTCAATGAACAAAGGGACATGTACATTCCAAACACTATTCAAAATGACCAGTTCCAGTCCTAGCAAGTATTTTTAACTGCCATAAGATATCTACGCAAAGGAAAATATATAAATTGGTTAACATAATAATGAAAATAGTAAAAACTCCAGGTTAACCTCTGTCTGCACTATGTAAATTAATGTTTGTACCTCATATTCCGATGCACTCAGCCTGAGAGAAATACAGTGCTGCTTTGCTACATGAGTTAGCATGATCATTTGTACATAAATATGAATGTGATGTATTCATTAAACACACAAAACGTTTGCTGTTACCAGACATTAGATGAGCAGTGTTTTGCCATAATCATATAATTTTTTGATAGCCATATTTCCCTTTAAAAGTTTACCAAGGCTCACAATGTACAAACTTAATTAATTCAGTAAATAATCTGTAATTCCTTGTAGATTACTGGTATTAGCTTAGTTAGTTCATGATATGTATGTAAATGCAAAACGTTCCTAATAATGTGTGTATAGGTGTGTTTCTGATGCACCGTGATGAAGCAGTTCATGTACAGCACTATCCAAGTAGCATCACGGCATCTCTTCAGTAGCATATCGTTGCTGGTTGCTACCAAGTTCACTCTGCTATATGCTGACTGCAGTCCACGAGTGTTCTTTATCATCTGCCATTTGGCTGTCCCATGTCAGTGTACTCAGGATACTAACAGAACATGAGTGTACTGAAATAGTGTCAGTTTCGTTTTTGTGTATCAATTTAATACGGGCACTAATTACAGCGTCTAGACTAACTACAGATTGGTTTTCCTTTCCACATGAATGATATTGGCCATTATTGTATGTATATGATACACTGTCCAGATACAGCAGCACTGAAGAATCTGTCTTCCCAGGATTATGAATAGGATCACATACTGCAATGTGCCAACTGAGTTGGCTCTCCAGGAACATGGTTTCCAAGCCATGCATTAGTTTGTCATTAAGACCCTGAAACATATATATCCAATACAGTCCATGCAAGTCTATAAAAGTGGGCAAGTCTAGATTACTCCAGTTTCTGAAAATGAAGAGTCTCTGGGCTCCTTTTTAATTATATTTTATTAAGATAATATAGCAATTGTTTTTTTCTGTGAAATATTTTCTTTCCATAAACTAGATCAGTTAGTCTAACCATGCATTTACTGTGAAAGTTGGAAACAAAATGTAAACCTTTTGTTCCACTTTGAATACTGTCATCCAAACCAGATGGTATCATTGTTTGGAGCCCAGCAGTGTACTACTTTTAAAATCAAATATGATAACCCATGAAATGCGGATATCAGTTTCTTGTTTTTGATTTCATGAATGAATCATCACATTGGCATCTATCACACCAGACTAACATTTAGTCTCTGAAATCTTATATTACACAATATCCTTCTTGACTCTAAAAATATAAAAAAATTCCCTATGCTGATTTGTGGAATAGAGCTAGCTTGAGCTGGCTAGACTTGCTTTTGTATGCATTTCTAGATTATTATTTTTTCATAAAATAAATATATTCCACGGTCATGGTGCAGGAATACTCTCACACTGATCACCGTGGATACAGTCACTCCTCTGTCTGTCACTCCTCTGTTTCGTCAGCATCAACAGACAACATCAACTTCAATATCACATCCCAAACAGTTCTTATAACATTTCAAAACCTTGCTCTTTAGGAAAATAATTGATAATATATTAGTTGTTATGTATAACTGATAATCATGCACATGCAAATACTCCCAGCAGTAAGATATGATCATTGATGACTGCCACTTTGCACCCGTCAAGGACACATGTTAAAAGAATTGTCATGTTCTGCTACATAGAACCATCTTGTATGTTGTATAAAACCTCTTCTTGTTTGTCACTTTACAATAAAGTGACAAAACCCTTTCCATATTAATAAGAAATCTCTCATAAAAAGTTGATTGTACGATTCCTTCCATATGTCATGTGTTAATGAATCACTATCCAATTGTGATGATACCAGGTGTTCACGAAACTGTGAGTGTATCCTGCACCATTAAGTGCAACCGTCACAAACACATGCAAAGGTAACAGATCCTGTTGTGAGTCTGAAGATGGTAGTCTGTGGTTGGACCTATTCACAGATCCTGTGTTGTGAGTCTGAAGATGGTAGTCAGCCATTGGACCTATTCACAGGGCCTGTGTTGTGAGTCTGAAGATGGTATTCTGTGGTTGGACCTATTAACAGGGCCTGTGTTGTGAGACTCTAGATGGTAGTCTGTGGTAGGAGCTATTAACAGGTCCTGTGTTGTGAGTCTGAAGATGGTAGTCAGTGGTTGGACCTATTCACAGATCCTTTGTTGTGAGTCTGAAGATGGTAGGCTGTGGTTGGACCTATTCACAGATCCTGTGTTGTGAGTCTGCCAAGATGTTACTTAGCTTCTCTGGCACCTGATTGGCTGAATTTCAACTGTCTGTAATTCCTGTGTAGACTGCCCAACCATATATTTGACCAACTTTATAATAACCGTGGCAACACACTTGCACATTCTGTTGAATATGACCAGAGGTGTTGATTAGGTCAGCAAATACTTGTGATGATCTAGTTGAGCTTCATAGCCTTTGGGCTATTTATATCTGATCCTATAAACTTAGTATTGGTTGTGATTACAGAACAGATTACACCTTCATTGATCTGATGGCCTGAAGAGTAAGACCATGGACAAAGAAATCTTTAAGTTTGAATTCGAAGATGGGACAGAGGTTGGCTCAATAAATTCTGCCTCGATCCACATGGACGTGAATTTATCATCAGCCAGCCTGTGGCATATATATTGTAGGGAGGAAAGAAGTGCCACTCCACAAAGATGTCATTATAGCAACTGGTCATTTAATATAGAAGGGCTGGCACAGTGAGTTTATGTTTTCTCCCTGAGTGCAGTCTCAAAGGAACTCATTGCGAATACTGTACATTGCTTTCATGACTGTCTCCAAGTGTGAACCCTTTGGGGATTTGGGGGCATAATGGGTATCCCATGGTATCACAAAGCTCCTTGCTGATTGCTTCTGATATGACAACTGATGGCTTATTTAGACCATCCTGGAATCCAGGTTTGGTGTTGCTAAGTGGTACATGTCCACCACCTGCAGCACACAGGAAGCTGTCATGCTGTGATGGAACGGACATACTGTTCAAAGTACGTGGCACTAAGCTTACTAAACTCACTCACTCACCTTATACCACTGGCTAGCTCTCTGTACAGGGGAGACACTTTCTGCCACTACATATACAGATCCAGATAAAGGGGTGTGCATCATTTTGAAACTAAATTCTCACTGCACAGGGTTGGTCCTTAATACCAGAGCTCAATGCACATGAATGGTCCTTTATACCATAGCTCACTGCACAGGGTTGGTCCTTAATACATGTGCCATAGCTTACTGCACAAGCCAGACAGCTGTTTCACCAGCATTCCAGTATTTTGGTGTGGCCATAGCAGGATCTGCTGATAATGGGTTTGAAGCCCTGATAAAATGCCTCTCCATAATGCTGTGTCAGCACCACCATTGTGCCGGGACATATTTCAGCCAATTGCAACACATCTTGTACTTCATCTGTAGCATGTGATAATTCCAATATCCACCGAGGACAATGTTTTGTCTGTCAAGAGGTATATATATAAAAAAGCCCACAAGTTAATTTATAATGGTTTGTATAAAATGAAATCTTGTCATGATTATACATTCCAGCTCCAATTTTGATGCTGGGTGTACTGTAAATATTGAAATTAATGCGTCTCCAAATTAATATGACTGCTGACCCCTAGCCAAAAATGCAACTCGCCCCACTCCATCCCCAGTGGAATGATACATATCCTTACCTTAATCCAGTCAAACAGCAAATAGCACTGCTTATTAGCGGTGAGTAGAGCACTTCCGTCAAAACAATAAACAGTGTTTTCCTAAACACAACACACAGTCAGTTTATGTGTTTATTCTTTTGACTGGCATTAAGGAAGTTCAAAGGCAATATAATAGTTGAACCAACAACAGTTCACTGATTGGAGTGGTCAATGATGCCTAGTTTGACACGAGTGGGTAGAACTTTTGACCCCATCAGTAATAACTGACCAGATGCCTTTAGTGTAATTCCTATTCTTTATATAATATTACTTGTTACAACTGCTGCTCAATAAACAGTGTTTGTGTTTGTATTCAAATTGGTATTTCCGCTTTCCAAAGTGTGCATTGAGACCGTCTCATTGTTGATAGTCATTTTGGAGACATACATGCAAAGTTTTATTACTGCGAACAAAGACCACTCGCATTTTTCGCATTTAATTCAAGCTTGCATTAATTTTCAAGATTTACGGTCATTTTTTACTCCACAGTACATACCAGAAACCAATTCTCCCTCAAACTTCTACCAAGGAAAGGAATAGGGGGTGGGCATTTTACTCAAATACACATTATGGTGCTTTATCTTTTACAAAAATAGTTTTCTTTGTAAATGTATCAAACCTGTCAAGGTCTGAGAAGCTCTCCATTATCTTTCATTTTAACCATTAACCCAGTGCCAAACCATATGTTTTTCATCACTATCAGAGTTTTAAGGAAAGTGTTATCTCCATTGTTTTTACAGACATCTGATAGCATGTGTTTCATGCAAGTGCATTTCATGCGTTTAAATCATTCAAACAAATTGTTATTCTGAACAATCCAAATCTAACGCAGAAATAAATCAAAGCATCTCCTGATGGAGCCGACTGATTGATGGGGAGAGAGAGCAAAAACTACTTGCACTTATCTTCTTTTGAAAGCACCAGTAGGAGGTCAGATCTAAACTGTGCCATGATAAGTTTGTTAGTGTTGGAAATAAAGTCTGATGAAGATGATGTCGAAAGATGTTCAGCAGGAGTGCCTTGTGGTATAACCACTGTGGTATAGGGTTTATTAAGTGTTATTAGCAATTAGGCAAAGACATGATGATGATAAGGTGTAGGAACTTCTGCTGGTACAAAAAGCCCCGGCGTAACCTTGTCAGCAGTACTCCAGGACATGCTTTTTTCATCTGCTTGTAATTACCTTAAAAGCTTGCCAAGGAAGTGCTCCTGTAGTGCCAATGTTACTTGGTCCGATCGTGTAATATCGCCAGGAACAGGGAGGATAGGGGGGGTGATATGTTGTTTAATGCCACAGTCGGGACAGTTCCTGCTAACAGTATCAATCTCATTAAAATCAGATCTCAGTTCTCACTACCACTAAACAAAGATCTGAGAACACCCCATCACGGGTCAAGTCAGACTGACCTTGCACGAACTGTGACCAACCAATGGAATGACTGACAATAAATTGACATTAGCCAATCAGAAGGCAACTTTCTCGTGCTTTACGGCACTTATTTCAAATTGGCTTCAAAACATATTTTGACAAATTCTTGATTAAAAATTTTAATCTGAACAAAAGAACATTCTTGAATGGCTAATAGATGGTCTAGAGTGTATGGATTCAGTCGTTTAGCCTGTAACTATCATTCGGAATACCCCGTGTTAAAGTTTTTGAGGTTGCATGATTAGAAATCACATTCGGAATGTCACTTTCATGATCTGGTAAGCGACGCTATTATTGGACGGGTGAAAGGTTGTTCATACGTGACCCCTAATGGGATATCCTCCGATCTTTGTTTAGCGGTAGCGAAAACTAAGATGTGATTTTAATGAGATTGCTATCGGTATCAGATCGTGCATGACACACAACAGGACATACACAGAGATCACCACACTCGGGCTCGCCAGATACTATTTTTACAAAATGGTTGGACTTTCTATAGGATTTTACAGAAAAGAATGAGTTAGTTCATGATTTTTATTCATTACCCTCTTCAAGTATTCAAATGTCAATAACCAACAATTTTCGTTTGTATAACTGACCAAACCAAAATTTGCTGTGAATCTGGTTGAACATGAATATTGATATATGCCCAAATATGGCCATTGTGTACATATCTGTGCTTACCCATTAACATACTGTTTCTGCTATTGTTTGTGAAAACATGACAGCAATAACACTCAACATCTTTAACAATTTCTTCAACTAGTGGTACTTCAAGCATGTAGATAGTACAACTGTAAGAACACTTAAACGTCAAACAGCGTCATTCTTTGAATTCAGCAGAAGTTATATCTTGGGACCAATATGGAATGTTGTTGTTGATATTTTGGATGTTGGGACCACAAAAGCAGAAGCCAGGCACACTTCCACAGAGTTTTCCGATGATTCGTGTCGAGAAGTGATACGTGTCAGTTTAAGTGATCTGATGGTACAGTTCAATATTCCAAAGTGGTCTGGTGCATCACATTCATAGGCATTGACCAAGGAAGCCCAGTCTATCTGTTGTCTATATGTACATGGCAAATGGTTTTCACATGTCACCATGTTTGTTTGTTTGTTTGTTTGTTTATTAACACTGCACTCAGCAATATTCCAACTATATGATGGCGGTTTGTAAATAATCGAGTCTGGATCAGACAATCCAGTGATTGACATCATGAGCATCGATCCACGCAATTGGAATACGATGACATAATGAACCAAGTCAGCAAGCCTGACCACCCGGTTTCATTAGACGCCTATTACGACAAGCATAGTTGCCTTTTACAGCTAGCATGGGTTGCTGAAGACCTATTCTACCCTGGATCTACACGTGTCTCACCATGCATAAACCCTATTGTTTGACCGTGAGACAGCAGATGTGATCACCTTGTGCCTGGTTCCCACAGAGATCCTTCAGCTTTGGGTGGCCCGGTTGGCCCGGTCATCTAAGGCGCTGCAATTCGCTGTGCCGATCTGTGTCCCTTTGGCATGCAATAAACATATGATTGTGGGTTTCAATCCCGGTTTGCCCAGAATACGTTTCTAGGTTTGTCTGCACCATACCTGTGCTCGTGGGTTTTACTGAGTAGTAAACGTCTGAGACTTCCATCACTTCGGGCTTTCCTCCCACATTAAGCTGACACACCGCGATATAACTCAAATACTGTTAAAAGTGGTGTTAAACCCAACTCACTCACTCACTCCTTCATCCCATGGTTCCATGGGTTACATTGCATCATACAACTCTTGCTCAGAAGTTGTTTGGCAACAACATTTAAGGCCTCAGTAAATCCTCAGTAAAGCTTTCAAAAGGTTTTATGGTAGACATGTGGAGGACATTTCCAAATTAGATGCATCAGTGGCAAAAATTGTCTGATGTAATTCCCTAAGATGGTGGCTAAAATGAAACAAACAAGAAATGCATATTCGATGGTGATGTATGTAAATGATGCAGGTAAGTGGATTAGGCGGGCACAGTGGTGTAACTTGATTGTTTGTCCTACAATGATGGCAGGCATCTGCCTGAAACAAGGGAGCTAACTGTCTATAAAAGTTCAGTTTCAACACTTCCTGAACTAGGCTGGAATTAAGGAGTTAGATATGGCTGGAGTAAAGAGGCTCATCCAGCGTCAGACTGGCATTCCTTGCTATAACTGAAATACTCACTCACTCACTCACTCACCCACCCACCCACCCACCCACCCACCCACCCACTCACTCACTCACTCACTGGTTTGGGAGGTGTTTTACAACCAACTGTTCAGCTTCATCTGTGATTTAAAAAAAGAACTATAACAATTTGTAATTCATGGTGGTATATTTCTGTGTATGAGAATGTGTGTTCTGGTATGTATATGGAATAACAACATCCTGTGATATTCCAAATTGTTTTAGTTCTTTTTTTAATCATAGATGAAGCTGAACACCATGTTATTAGGATTTTGTCACTTGCCAAAATACAATTTAAGAAAATGTTTTTATATGTGTAGAACATTGGCACGTGTGTATATTTTGCCTACTGAGTTGGTGTACATTGTCTGGCAGCAAGGGTGAAGGTCAGCTGCTATCACGAGGTGTATCGGGGGTGATAACCATCGTAACATCACTTGATTCTTCTGATGTGCAGGTATGGCGGAGTGTTGACGATGTTGATGGTGTGTTTACAGCAGCGTTGTTGCCAGCAATGGAAGCTTACCTGAACAGGTGCTTTGTCTGTCTCGGTGCACACTGTCTGCTGCTGAAGGCAAGCTGGAAATAATTGCCAACAGAACAGGCAGCCCATGAAAGAAAGGCTTCTTATCTGCAGTACCTTACGAAATTGTAGACGGTGTGGGGTCATTTGGATTATTTTTTTCAACTTTCGTTTGATATTTCAGTTTTAGTTTCCTGTGAAGTCGTGGCAAACAGCTTGATCATTTCGACCTTACATTTACAATAAACTTCTTTATGTTTTGGGTTTGGTAATTTTTTAATAAAAACTGTTCTAACGATGGAAGAGTGAGGTTTTTACTGTTTTTCTATGTTGTTGGGGAATCACGCAGAATCCAAATCTATTTTGGAAGTAAACTGTTGTCAGAAAATTTAGCAAGGTAATTCACCCATGGTGAACAAACTTCAAAGAATTGTTGAAAGCTATATGCTCTTTCTCAGTTAAACACTAGAGTTACATTTCAGAAATGTGAAAAAAATATATTTCTTCTTTTATGTTCAACTCTTCCCCAAATCCAAACCAGTTGAACAACCTTACTTCAACTCTGCTTCAAGTATTTCAAGTTCAAAAACAAAAGTAGAGAACATGTTATAAACAGATAGTTATCTTATTATTTAGACCTAGTAGTATACGCTATGTTCTTTTTCTGCAGTTTTCAATATAAGTATTTCAGTTGTCGGACTTTCATTTTTGTGGAAGCCTCGGTGGCTGAGTGGGTAAGATCGCTGACTTTGTGTGCTGGCGATTAGGTGCCTCACTCTGGCAGTGTGGGTTAGAATCCGGACGGGACTCAACCCCAAAAAGTACAAGAATCTGTACTTTACTGAGAAAGTGTTATCCCAAATATAACATTTGTTGCATTTGGCCACTTTCTAAATGGCATTGTGTTCATAACTTTACCATACTTCAACACAAGAAAAGAAAATACACGGGCCAAAGAATGAGTAACTGACTCTTGTGTATCTCTGCTTTTGTCTCCATCATATTCTGAATCCTGAATGAATGGGAAACAGATGAAGCAAACACAAATATCCAACATCCCCAATGACATATGAAGAAAACCAATTATCTTCATTTAACATACACTTCTCTAAGACAGGCAAAGGCTTAATTACTATAATTACCCTACAGTATTATCTCTAGTAAAAATAACACTGACTAATAACAACCCTGTGAAAGATTTGTAGACAGCTGTAATCTGAAACAATAAATGCTGTTAAACACAATACTCTCTCAATATTACAAGCATATTTTCCAAGAACAGCACAGCTAAGTTTCTGTTGGTAACTTCAATGTTATGACAGTTGGATGCATGTTTTTATCAAAGTAGAGACAATTTATGGATAACAACTTCTTTGTTTACCGTTAAGGTGACATTTCGGTTTAGACCCTTACACCGTTCAAGCAAGGCTGAATAATGAACATAACAGAATGTAGGTGGAGGATTAACAGTAACAACAATTGCATGCATCGGCGAGATTAACGTGAGTAGGTTAAACAACGACAACAGAAGGATAATACTGTAACAACATGATGGACAGAGAACACAGGATGCTTATTTTTAGTAACACATCAACAAAAGTGAAAGATATTTCTTCTCGTTCCTTCATGAAACATTGTTGCCAGAAGTAGGTTCCATGTGTAATTACCCCGTCCCGAAGATTAAAGTGGATCAGCCTGTATCTGTAATGTCTAAACATGTACCATATTACCCAATGTAAGTACACAATTACCATGAAGGAAATGGTAATTTGTACCTGCCCATACACCCAGGAATGTGTGAGGTCTTGGGGGAAATTCAGTGATGATCATCAAAATACTTTGGTCTTTTTCCAGTGAAGTGGCAGGAAATGCATTATCACATGGAATCTCCAAACAGAGCTGTTGAATGAGTTCTTGAGGTAGCTCTGTAAATTGTGTAATGGCATCAGTAATACAGTAGTACTTACTTAATAGTTCCCTTTCAACCCCAAGTTAAACATTAACAAATAATTTTGAGAACTGTTGACATTTCTTGCAGTTTAATGTTTTTCTACTCCCAAACTCTAAAGCTTGATTACTCTTGGTTGCACAAACTTGTTATCTGTTATTTACATACTTATGCAAGGCTTGAAAATAAATGAAATATATTTAATAAATAAATAAAGCAACAAACAGTTTTAGCAAGGTATCAGTGTGTAATGCAGTAAAAGGAAAGACTTGCACGTCAGCTAGATTTCATGTAATGGATTATCTGTTCACATGCTTTATTAAATGTTGAACATCTGGGTTTTTATGAGCGAGGGAGCACGGGTGGCCCAGTTGTCTAAGGCGCTGCGATTCTCTGTGCAGGGTTGCGTACCTTGGGCACACCAGAAACCTATGATCGTGGGTTCGAATCTCGGTTCACCCTGATTATGTTTCTAGGTTTGTCAGCACCATACCCGTGCTCGTGGGTTTCACCGAAGTGGTAAACGTCTGAGACCTGCATCACTTCGGGCTTTCCTCCCACATTAAGCCGACACGCCGTGATATAGCTGGAATACTGTTAAAAGCGGTGTTAAACCCAACTCACTCACTCACTTTTATGAGCGACGGTAATGTGTTTCAGATTGATACATTTTGCCATTTGTTTTAAGACCACAAAATGAATGAATGAATTTCCTGGTGTCACTTGTTCCTGCCAGTTAGTCTAATGTCATAATTAACACCAACTCCCATATCAAAGCTGTGGGAGGTGTGGCATGTGGAAGTTAGTTTCTAGCAATATATTTGAGTAAAATAAATTGAAACATGATTTATCATTCATTGCTGATGAATAGGATTTGCTGCTGTAATATGTGCTATGGGGACTGAGAAATTTAACGGGGGTTGGGGGGGGGGGGGGGGGGGGGGGGGGGGGGAGTTGTGTGCTCACTAAAACCATAAACAACAAGTTAATAAGGAAGAGAATTTATGGATGTCAACTTATTTATTATTAGGAACCTCATAATAAAGAAGTTGACATCCATAAATTCCCTTCCTTTCATATATCACTTCTAAATGCCATTCAATGGCATAACAGGTTAATATATTTTTCCTAGATTGATCAGTAGAGAACAAACTTGGTTCCAACTAATAGTTTGGTAATAGTTTAATAGTTACTAGGCAATTATTTACCACTTCTGCGTATCTGTTTTTTCTGTATAAACTCATGTGATCTACACACTACAATATGATCTGTCACATAAATTTTGAGTTTTAGTAGGGGAGCTTACAAAGATTACTTACAGATTGATATGGAAGTCTGTGGGGGCGCTTATTGAACAGAACGCTGAATGTGGTGAATACAGTAGTTTTATAGTTTGTTTGAACTTGATTAATCATACTTCGGTTGTTCTTGAACACGTCGACACTGTGGCGAGACATCTAATATGTATATTTATCTCAATAATCAGTGTACAATTCGTTATCGCTGTTATATTTATTCTTGTGGTGTATGGGCCAGGGATCTCGCGTACAGAAATAAAGAACTGAAAAATAGATAAATACAGTCAAATCTTGTTAATCCGCCCTTCGTTAATCCAACAATCGGCTTTATCCGACACTATTGATGGGAACCGATTAAATCAGTGCTATTTAGACCTGTTAATCCAACAGTCTCGCAGTCTGACTCCGACACACCTAATTTGCAACGAATTTGCTGGAATCACTCATTAATCAGTCTCATTAATCCGACACAGTGATCAGCATGCTCTGTGGTCATCTGCCTGTGAGTACACAGCTCCGTGTTTTGATGCGAGATGAGTCGGCAAGTAGCTCCTTATATCAACGGCTGCTGAGATAAACTTCCTTAACAATAAACAATCACTGCTTTAAATAAACAAAACAGGATTAATCACATGCCTAGATTACCTCAATCTCATTATATCGGATACAAGCTCTCGCTACTGCTGAGGACATCTCATTACAGGTCACGTCAAAACGACCTTTCGCAAACTTCGACTGACCAATGAAATTACTAACAGGAAGTCGACAGTAACCACCAATATAGCACTCATGAAAATATGTCATCACTGGATGACAGAAACATGACATTTCACTCGACACATGGAATATCCTATATATTATATACTTTTTGTGTAGTTGCCCACCAGAAAACAAAATTATTACGTTACAAATGTAAAACATTAAAACATAAATTCTCCCTACCGAACACACAGGGACAGTTCACAACCCCTTGTATTTGCAACGAAAAAAGTAGTTTCGTGTTTGCAAAATCATTTCTTGAAAACTACGAGACCGCTGTTGGAAGCAAAAGAATACACCCTGGTCAAGTAGCAAAAATGGCGCTTTGCGCAATGAACAGTCTTGATTGACGAGTAAAATGAGAAATTTACATTTTATAATGAAATATTTTCGAGAGAATAACAAATGACAAGAAGCGACATTAACTCCATAAATGACCCTCTGTCATTTTTTTGCCTTCTTAATGTGGAGCTAACATAAAAAAGGAAGTCAACAGTCTGTGTATGGGCTAGACATTTACAATAAAGGGAGACAATTTGGAGGGAGGTAACTCTTGTGTGACAGTAGTTCTGTCAAGGTGTTAGGTTACAAAGTAGACACAATTTAGGGATAACAACCTGTTTATTTACAGTAAAGGTGGCGTTTCGGTATAGATCCTTTTACCGTTGTCCAGCAAGGCTGAATGATGACCATGGTACAGAATGTATATAGTAGGTGGAGGATTAACACTGACAACAAACCATTTTGTCATCCATCAACTTCTAAATAATGCCTATCAAGCAATTCATGTGAGGGTTGTTCAAAAGTGAGCGAGTGAGTGAGTATGATTTGACTGGTAATATTCCAGCAATATCACTGCAGGGAACACCGGAAAGAGGCTCAAACATAATGTTCTCTCCGATGTGACAAGTGGCCACTCTACCCCACTACCTGCTGTTTATATAGTAAGGCTAAATTGAAAACTGAGTTGTTTAATTGGTATTAACATGAAACCTAAAGCTAAATGTTTAGGCGTTCATTAGTATTAGTTATATCTTATTGATGATCAACTTGTTATATGTCCTGCAGACTTAGCTCACGATATAGGTTTTTTTTGTCATAGATGCAGAAGCAAATACCCTAATTTGTAATGGATTAAAGCTTTACTCCTTTTGACTGTTCACTGAAGACATGGCCATTATTGGCCTTGTGGGTGATAAGGCCATATTGAAGGATACATCAGTGTATGTCGCGTATATCCAGTGACACAAAGGGGTTTACAGGAAGTGAAGTCTTGTGGATATCGTCCATAGTATGCTTTGATCCAGTACTTTATGGTCATCTTCTGAAGGTCAAGGTCATAGTGAAAGGTTTAACATGGGAAGCACTTGTGATACTTGTCAGTATGTAATGTTTATGTTTTCTGTTTGAGAGCAAACTTTATACTTTGTTTACTAGATTAAAATAAAGTAATAATAATGAATAATATGTGAATACACAATGCCATTTAGAAAACAGTTGAATGAAACAAATATTATATTTGGGTCAACACTTTCTTAGTAAAGTACAGATTCTAGAACTCTATGGGGTTGAGTCACATCCTTTACAGAGTGTTAGAGAAACTGTATGGATGTTGATAGAATGGGGTGAATTTTTTACATATTACATTTTGAGATGTTTTTTCTGTTTTATTTGATACAGGTAACTTCATGTATAACCTGGCAGAATGTAACAAACCGCTGTATTACAAGTGGGAATGAATCAGTTCTTATTTCCTGTTGTGCAGAGTTGCGTCCCTTGAACACGCCAGAAACCTATGATTTTGGCTTCAAATCCCGGTTCGCCCCTATTATGTTTCTAGGTTTGTCAGCACCATACCCGTGGGTTTCTCCGAAGTGGTAAACGTCTGAGACCTGCATCATTTCTGGCTTTCCTCCCACTAAACAACAAGTCAAAAAGATCATGTTGGACATTTAATGAGATAAACAAAAGGGCAGAAACAACCTTCCTTACAAAATGACACTTGTTCTATATATATTCAAAGAAAGTGATAAAGTGGTTTTAACTTCCCGATAATGGAAGTACTTTTAAACGTGAGAAAATGCAATATCCTGACTGGATTTCTAACGACGTCTTCGTCCCACAACGAATAAATGTCAACTAAAAATCTTACGCTGTTCAACGTAGTGGTCTGAGTGTTATAGCAACGGGTGTGTTTGGGCGAGCACTTCCATGTTAATAGATGAGTATTTGAAAGACATATATCAAAACAAACTGAGAACAACTGTTTCCCACTGTTTAACAAGGGAGAAATAATTCCTCAAAATGAGAGATGATTCTGTCATTTGTTTCACCAAATAGATTTGAATAATAACACCATTACCTCTACATTTCTGTTAAGAACTACCTCACTTACAGGTTTGAGTGTATTGTAATACTGTACACTATGTTTAAAACGAACACGCTTGTAACGAAATGTGCTCTATAGTTAATCATATAAAATTGACAGTAGAGAACATTGTACTATACAGTGCCCCTGTGTAATAGACGGTCCCTTGTACCAGTGCACATGCGCAATCGGAACCGGAACCAGAACCAGATATAATAATAAACACGCCCGTGTTTCAACCTGTTTAGTTATTGTCATTTCACGCTGATTTTCTCAGGTAAAGTAATCGAACAAATGGAACTCTGTTCTTATTTTGACAGATATAACAAATACGCTCATGATGAAATAACGGATATAGCGAGCTCACTTTGTGGTCAGTGTCAGTGACAGTGTTTATGTTTAGAATGAACTGTTGATATCTAAGGTGTTCACATGTCACCAAGCCATCAAAACATTCGCAACCATGCACGGCTGTTCAAAGTGGCCTTAACAGTTACAGGCAAGCGATTAACTAGATACTGACTGACACCTCAATCTCATTCAAATCAGATCTTGGTTCTGGCCTGGCTAAACCGAACAACCTTTCATCTGACCAATCAGAGCATCGCTTACCAGGTCATGAAAGTGACAGTTGGAATGTGATTTCTAATCATGCAAGTTAGAAAAACTTTAACTCGGGGTATTCCGAGCGATAGTTACTGGCTTAACTACTGAATCCATACAATCTAGACCATCTCTTAGCCATTCCAGAATGTTATTTTGTTCAGGTCAAAATATGCTTCGAATTGTAGTTGCCAATTTGAAATTAGTGTCGTAAAGCATGAGAAAGCTGCCTTTTGATTGGCTAATGTCATTCCATTGATCGGTCAAAGGTTGCGCAAGGTCAGACTGACGTTACACGTAATGGGGTGTTCTCAGATCTTTGTTTAGCGGTAGCCGGAACTAAGATCTGATTTTAATGAGATTGACTGACACCTTGTCCTCAATGTACACCCACAATTAACAATAGTGAAACTGTGATTGGGGTATAGTCGCCGTGGTGTAGCAATGAAACTGTTTGAAGACATAGATTACATTGTAACAACACTCAATCAGATCCATCTTTCAACCAATTTTCGAAGCAAAATCCCAGATTTCCTGACTGACAGATTGTGACTTTTGTGTCTGTATGTCAATGAAACTGTATCAATAATATATTCATAACTACTTCGTGTGTTCATATGTATGTTATGTCATTTATGAGATGAACATAAATGCACACTTTTATTAATCGAGTAACATGATGTGGTCATATGACTTGATCCAAGATGTCTGACAGTTGAAATGCCTATAACGAACTACAATTAGTCCAGTCATGTGATATGTCTACGCCGCGGTGTGGTCATTGGAGCAGAACATTGGTGCAGAACAAGGCAAGCAGAGCCAAGTAAGCTGGGGCTGTAGTTGGCTTCAGAACGGTCAACGTCCTGTCCCTTTAATTTACCACTTTGGTCGAACTTACAAACATAAGGGGGGCAATCTGGGATTTGCACCCACAATAATAGGTTTCTGGCCTAGTTTCAGAAAGTACTGATGTATCTGGATACTGCAGCATGCGGTTGATTGCCAGGGGAGTCAATAGTTGTCAGTGTGATTTCCTTCATTTTTGTCGTCACTGATTACAAAGTGAAGATATCTTATCATGGGTCATGCAGTCAAACACACTTACTTAGTGAAAAACACTTCAGGATGTATGTGTTCAAGTGATCACAAACAACGATTCTGCATTTCTTCATGCCAGGGAACTCCTTGTGTTCTTCCTTGACATGTGAGTGAGTGAATATGGTTTTACGCCGCATTTAGCAAAATTCCAACAATATCACGGCGGGGAACACCAGAAATGGTGTTCACACATTGTGCCCCTTGGAATGTGGAAGCAACTAGTGTTTAGATAGTGTTTAAGGTAAGAGTGTCCAAATGTGTCATTCCTAAGTTTATGTGAATGTCAAGGTTTGGATATTACTGCAAATGGATGGCATTCAGACAGGAGAGCTTGTAGAGTGATGTCATGTTTTACTTTGTTATGAATAGCTCTCTCTTTGGAATATGGGGTGGTTGGGTAGCCTATTGGTTAAAGCGTTCGCTCGTCATGCCGAAGACCTGGGTTCGATTCCAGACATGGGTACAATGTGTGAAGCCCATTTC
The DNA here is from genome assembly GCF_022045235.1 of Haliotis cracherodii. Taxonomy (NCBI): domain Eukaryota; kingdom Metazoa; phylum Mollusca; class Gastropoda; order Lepetellida; family Haliotidae; genus Haliotis; species Haliotis cracherodii. Next base: position 71,391,890 of record NW_027266297.1, read on the forward strand.
TGGTGTGATATTGCTGGAATATTGCTAAAAGCGGCATAAAACAATACTCACTCACTCTTTGAAAAATATGTTCTAAAATTGTTTTGTATTTCTTATCATAGATATAGTGTATGTAATATTTCCCATTATTTAATTCAAAAAGTTTTCATTTTGAAATTTTATTGATTTCATATTTTTACAGTTTTGTTAGTACTGAACAAAGTTCCTTTTCTTTGACTGAGATATCTGGTAATCAGCTATTTTATCAGATGAAAATATGTGGCCTTGGTTCAAGTAAACCTGGACAACTCCACAATAAAATCACATGGTGAATAGAAATATGAAATGGATGGTTATGGTATAGAAAACATGTCTGGATCTAGAAATTGATACATTTTAAGATGGTGGAATAATTTTCTCTCCAAATTGTTACTATCAGATCGCTTGAGTAGAAAACATAAAAATTGCCATCAGTGAACAGGTTCATCGTATTTAATCATGTATTTATGGATAGAAGCGTGGATTCTGCCCAGCATTGTAGCAAATGTTGCTGTAAAGATGTGTTTGGTTCCTCTAGGATTAGGCCATTACCATGTCGAATGGCAACATCTCCATTGTAATTGATATTCTGGGTCCCACTGCTGTGAAATGGTTGAGAAATGGCAAATAGATATACCTTAACCTTCCTTGAACCAAGCTAAATCTTTTTTATAACCCATGAATGATCTTATATCAGGTTAGGAAACTGTAGACAAAATCTGAGTTTCTCATATTTTTTCAAATACAATTTACATGTATAGTAGCGGATGTCTTGGTTATGTATTGGTCGTGTTTGCCGAATCCCAATGGAATTTGTGCCTCCATTGCTTGGCCAGATCTGTTGAATAAGAGTGAGAATTACATCCAACGCTGAGGAGGATTGTCAGCTTGCTATCTCCATCCTTGCTTGCTGCCCCATGTTTTAACTTATCACAGAAATTGCTTTCTTCTAGAAAAAAGGTGACTGTTGACAGCTAATGTAGTTGAAGTCGGATCTGGAAAGCTTGGTGGACAGCGTGTCATGTGACATCAATACCAGCCTGACACAGACTTGCAAAATGCTGGCCTTGCTGACGAAAATAGCAAAAAACAATTGTTTTGAGACACTTGATAATGAAACCTGTTTCCCTGCTGTCGCCCTGGAACACAAAGTTGGCTAATTTGAGACTATCTTGACACTGGTTCTCCTTTACCTGGCGAGAGAGACGGTGCTAGGGTGGGGAAGATCAGAAACCCATTAACACAGGCTCTGGTGGTAGACTGCTAGATCACTGGCATCGAGGGTCTGCTAGAGGTCTTCTGTAACTGAAGCAGTAGTATTGCACAAAGGCTTTCATTAAATTGCTATCTGGCGCCACTGTTTGTCGCCATTAGGGGAACTCTGGCAGGAGAATTGCACAGTTACAGTTCTCCATGGCACTGAAGGTCATACGTGCAGGTCCAAGGTACAAGACCCCCATGGTGGTGCACTATAGTCGTTCCTTATAAAAGTCTGTTAAATAGAGGAACAATGTTTAACCCCAATTGTCTATGTTGCGCCAAGACCTTGATGACATACTACAGGTGCCATAATAGATCTGCTAAATAGAGGCACCATAATCAGTGATGACGGGTTTCAGTGTTGCTCCAAGACCTCGATGACATACTATGGGCACCAAAACAGATCCACTGAATAGAGGCACCATAATCAGTGATGACAGGGTTTTTTTATCCCCCGCCGCGCGAAAGCGCGAAGCGGGGGATATAGTATTCACGACCGTCCGTACGTCCGTCCGTACGTCCGTACGTCCGTCTGTCCGTCCGTACGTCCCACCTGTTTGTTGCCGCGATATCTCAAGAACTAAACACTGGATTGTCTTCATATTTGGAACTATGGTGTATATACAGACTCCGCAGACACCAGTCGGTTTTGGTGACCTTGACCCCATTTTCAAGGTCACAGCAGGCATATCTGCTTTTGGAGTTGGAAAACGGTGTTGCCGCAATATCTCAAGAACTAATCTCTGGAATGTCTTCATATTTGGAACTATGGTGTATATACAGACTCCGCAGACATCAGTCGGTTTTGGTGACCTTGACCCCATTTTCAAGGTCACAGCAGGCATATCTGCTTTTGGAGTTGGAAAACGGTGTTGCCGCGATATCTCAAGAACTAAACACTGGATTGTCTTCATATTTGGAACTATGGTGTATATACAGACTCCGCAGACACCAGTCGGTTTTGGTGACCTTGATCCCATTTTCAAGGTCACAGCAGACAAATCTGCTTTTAGAGTTGGAAAACGGTGTTGCCGCGATATCTCAAGAACTAAACACTGGATTGTCTTCATATTTGGAACTATGGTGTATATACAGACTCCGCAGACACCAGTCGGTTTTGGTCACCTTGATCCCATTTTCAAGGTCACAGCAGGCAAATCTGCTTTTGGAGTTAGAAAACAGTGTTGCCGCGATATCTCAAGAACTAATCGCTGGATTGTCTTCATATTTGGAACTATAGTGTATATACAGACACCGCATACACCTGTCAGATTTGGTGACCTTGACCCCATTTTCAAGATCACAGCAGGCAAATCTGTTTTTGGAGTTGGAAAACGGTGTTGCCACAATATCTCAAGAACTAATCGCTGGATTGTCTTCATATTTGGTACTATGGTGTACAGGCGGGGGATATTTCGTCACTCTGTGACAAATACTTGTTTAAATAATTTTTGGTTGTTGCATTTTATACTTTTTTTCCAAAGCAGAAAACATAGACTTTCATGATACAAAAAAAGTGAATGACCTGACCAAAATTTATAGAATCTGATGACAGTCTTGATGTGGCTTCAAGACCTTGATAACATACTTTATGCACCAATATAGATCTGCTAAGTATAGGCACCATATTCAGTGATGACGGTCTCAGTGTGGCTCCAAGATCTTGACATACTACAGGCACCATAACATATCTGCTAAGTATAGGCACCATATTCACTGATGACGGTCTCAGTGTGGCTCCAAGATCTTGATGACATACTACAGGCACCGTAACATATCTGCTAAGTATAGACACCATATTCAGTGATAGCAGCCTCAGTATATGATCATATAACCAATTCCCTTCCACTGATTTACCGACCTGAACCTGAAATAAAGGAAACAAGTGAGACCGCCTCATCTGTTTCATATTTAGACCTATGCATAAAGATTCAAAGACTGTATGACAAGAGGGATGACTTCAACTTTCCAATAGTCAACTTTCCCTTACTTATGTGGAGCAATATTCCATCAGCGCCAGCCTTTGGTGTCTACATTTCACAAATGTTGAGGTACAATCATGCATGCTTCTTCAATGAAGATTTCAAAGAATGTCACACAAATCTTGCTCAGAAGTTGTTTGATCAGGGTTATAACATTCAAAGCTAAAGCTTTCAAAATGTTTTCATAGCAATGTATAACCATGTGCTTATGCTATAGCAGGAATTGTACAATGGACTCTGCTTTGAGCAGAGATTTCTTTTGATTACTGAAAGGGTTTTGTAGCTTTTATTCAAAGCTTTGGTGGCATGGTACATTCACCAGTATAGATCTGCTATATGGAAGCACCATATTCAGTTATGATAGGCTCAGTGTGGTTCAAGGACTTAATGGCAACTGCAGTTACTGAAATAGGTCTAATAAATAGGGGCACCATAGTCAGTGATGGCAGTTTTATGCTCCAAAACCTTTTGACAAATCACACTCACCAATGTAGGCTTGCTGTAGGGGTACCATGTTTAGCTGTACAAGGTCACAATATTGCTACTGGCACCAATATAAAGCACTGCTGTAGGGAAACAAGACACAATTATAACATAGCTTGGGGAAGTGGCAGCCCCACTAAAGGAAGCAAACTTTCAGAAAACAGAAGCAAACAAGGCGGCAGACCAAGGAGGTCAGCATGGAGAACTATTTACTGCTGCCAGCAAATATTCCATGAATATCCATGCTAAATACTGGGCAGCATGGGGTGTCTAGACAAAGAAGAGGTTGCTGGACAATTGGAGGAGTTGGTATTGGTATTGATTGAGCTGTGGTAGATACAGGCTTTGTGTCGGACACCCTTCACATACCATCAGTGTGCACCTTGGTAGGGGTCAGTGGCCGCGGGGATGAGACCGGTCATCAGACAGAGGTCCTGGGCTGTGTTGCCTCTCTCGACCACATCTCTTATATCTTGTTTTATTGATTGTTGTAGGTTCTTCGGCATCACTGAGACACAAACAAATTACTAGTTTGTCATGTTGATTGTTTGGGAGGTTTTATCTATTTTTATGTTTCATGTCAGTAAAGGATATTCACGTGTCTGCTGATTTGGCCATGGTTGATCTGACAAGACCCTTCAAGTTGTGTGTGTGAGAAACGTAATGGAAATAAAAATCACAACTTATTTATTTCAGATAATTATCAAATGTACCTTGTGTGTGATTATTTTGTAAACAGGGTTATGTACAGTCCAACATTCAGTCTGAGTAATGTCCAACAAACATGGCTAAATGCGATAAGCAGTGTTTGACATTTAAAAAAATTTCAAGCTACATTCTTCCATTTGTAAAACAGTGCAAGTGAAAAAGCAATAAAATATATTTTTTATTATTGGTTTGTAAGGATACTATTACAATATATACATTGTACATCTTCAGATTGTTGTACCCGGGGTAGTATTAAAACTTGTATTGGATACACAGAAGACTTGCGTAATCAACTTGCAAATAACTTCAAAGAAAGTTTGTTCTTGGTATATGCCCACCCTTATCTACCCATCTAAACTGGCCATAAGAACTCAGTTTATACCCCATAACATATGGGGACCTGCCTTCCGGGTATTTGCAATGAGAGCAGATATCGCTGATGTGTTTGATCCTTTTCATCATGGGATGTTGTCTACCAAGGTGTAAACAATAGGCTGGTTCACAGTGTGTCCCGTGACTTTGACATATGTGAACAATGCTCTTTAACTGATACCTTGATGGACCTCCTTGACCAGTTTCAATAGATCCCTGTGGAGACCCCAGTGATTACAGCAGACCCAAGTGATTACAGCAGGAATCAGCCCGCACTAACCTTGATGGAATAACATGTCGCATGTCTATATCACAGGAGTTTATTGGCTCTCAATATATCTTAATTGTCACATAACGATTAATTTGTCGGCTCCCCGCCATGTGACTGGGTCATCCTACGGACAGTCCACTTTAGGTGTGTGACCTTCACCCTGCGTGTATCGCAGTCAGTTGATGGTATTGGGGTAGACCTCCCTGTGCGATAGATCTCAAGTGTATGGTGTGTTTGTTTGTTGTTTAAAACCGCACTCAGCAATATTCCCGCTATATGACTGTGGTCTGTAAATTATTGAGTCTGGACCAGACAGTCCAGTGATTGCATCGACCTATGCAACTGGGATATACAATGACATGCATTAACCAAGTCAGTGAGGCTGACCATCGGATCCCGTCAGTCGCCACTTAGAACCAGCATAGTTGCCTTTTACGGCAAGCACGGGTCTCAAGTGCGTGGTACACCTCATCAGCCTGTTTATGTCACTGTGTCATATGGCTGTAATCTGCAGCCTTGGCCTAGTGAGTTCGTTTTTGTTATTAGTCTGGAATTTAATGTTCAATATCATATTGTTTCTTTTGCTGATTCATCAACACAGTAAATTTCTTGTAGTTATGTGTTTTTCTTACATCAGTGTTTGTTTATGATTCAAGGTTGAACATATACCACATTCACTGGTGCACCAGAGCAGTTAGAACTTTAGAGAGCTTGTGAGTGAGTGGGTATGGTTTTTCACTGCTTTTAGCAATATTCCAGCAATATCACAGCGGGGGACACCAGAAAAGAGCTTCACACAATGTGCCTGGGTCTATATGGCATGGTGCGCAAATCCTTTAGCCACTGGAGTACCCCACGACCCCTAGAGTTATTGTGATTTGCCTGAGTTCTGAGCTCTGATATCCTTATGGAGAACAAGATCAATGTGTTGCATGCTGCAATTATTCTCCCCACTTAGACTGGTTGTTGGTTGTACATGATAGCATCACCTGTGTTTATATATGTGCAGACAGATATTTGTCATTACTTCTTCTGATGAATCAGTTCATAGCTGATGACAATGTTGGGATTTCATTTCAAAATTACACATTCAGGATTTGACCTGCCTTATTTTGGGATGCTTTTCTCATAGAATATTCCACATAGTCAATAACAGAAAAGGGGCAGTGGGGTAGCCTAGTGGTTAAAATGTTGGCTTGTATTGCTGAAGACCCAGGTTCGATTCCCCACAGTGGTACAAAATGTTGAGCCCATTTCTGGTGTCCTCCGCACACGATATTGTTGAATATTGCTAAAAGCAGCGAAAAACCAAACTCATTCAAATACGGAATACATTGAAAGATAAAACCATCAGAAACCTGACTATGTACCTTTTACCTCCAATAATCACAAGGTTATGTTCCAAGTTGGTCCTGCCAATATGTTCTCTTGAAGTCCTATTTATATATTAACCAATCTCTCCATATTTTGTGTTTACAGATTTCTATCAATTGATTGATCTCTTGTATCATGTACAGGCAGTTCAACCAGTGATGACTCAGTACCTGGGACATTTTATATAAACTTTCAGAAAATACTGTTTATCAAGATCATAATCAAACTCAGTATCATGTAAGAAATCCCTATTCTTCATAAATCCTAATTGTTATGTGTCATTAGATACTTATAGTTTTGCATATACACATAAGGTCATTGTTAGTCTGTTGTTGTTGTTATGTTTGAGTGAGTGAGTGATTCGGTTCACTGCTGAACTGAGCAATATTGCAGTCATATGAAGCATGAACTGGATGTGGTTACCAGCCCAAGGTGATGAAGGCCCCAGACTCTTGCTAGTTGGGGAACCTACAGCCAAAGGGACAGGTGCTGACACTCCCTGGCATAGTAGACCTGCATACTTGGCCAGTAGTCTGGTAGTAGGTAATCCGAGGTAGAATAGGTCTTCAGCAACCCATGCTTGCCGTGTCAGGCAACTATGCTTGTTGTAAGAAGCGACTAACGGGATGGGGTGAACAGACTTCCTGACTTGATTGATGCTTGTCATCGTATTCCAATTGCATTGATCAGCGGTCATGTTGTCAATCACTGGATTGTCTGGTCCAAACTTGATTATTTACAAACTGCTGTCATATAGCTGGAATATTGCTGAGTGCGGTGTTAAACAACAAAGAAAGAAACAAACCAACTGGTTGTTGGTCTTAACTTTTCAGAAGTGACTCAGCTGCTCCAGTTGATTATCTCCCCATCTTAACTTTAGGAGGACTACGGCAGAAGTTTCCTGACATTCTCCGAGGAATAGTTATTCACTGTTGACATTGCACAAGTGTTAAAAATCCTTGGACATCCTGATTGAATAATTCCTCATCTTGCTGTTTGGCCCACTTTCCAATGATAATTTGATCAAGTTACAAATTTTGTTCTCAATTTAGCAATTCTTAATTACCTTGTTATCTCATTGATGCTAGAGAGTTATGTAAATTGCAAACTCAAATGATTTCACCCTTTAGCAAATTCCTCTGTGAACCTTCCAATCATTGCAAATTTCTACAAGGCTTTTTTTTATGACTTTCTGCAGTATTCCAAAACAGAGTCAATATTAGCAAATAAGTGCCTCCACATCATGGGTGTCTGCAACGTGTGACAACCATTTTGTGGGGTGTGAGAAGAATGTTAAAGCAAGCTTTGGTGGAGAGATTGACGTCTCTCTGGACTCTCCAGTAATCAGAGTTAGGAAAACACCACATCCTGAGATTCTAAGTTGAGGAGTTAGAGACGTGACCAACCACTGACATCTTGGCAAGGGATTGTGGGAGTTTTAGAGTTGAGCGTTTTTCTGTTTGTTTGGAGATAACACAACATTTACCCAACATTTTGATCTCACGTTGTTTCTTTTGTGTGTTCGGAATAAATTAGAATCTTTAGCTTGGAATTAAGTTTTTTGCCCATTTCCTGATTTTGTGATCGTGAATGGTTGGCTGAAAACCAGCCCTGCTGCAGCTGAATGAGGATTTTGTTTTCATTAGGTATGTCTGTCATTCAATTTTCATATCCATCAAGATTCCTCATAAAGAACTTTCATTGAAATGCAATGGTTACTATTTTTGGCAATTTAAGTAATTTCTTGTATAGCAGTAGCTTTGATAATATTGAATTTAAAGTTGTGTTCCCTTGTAATTGAAATGCCATCAGAGAAATTACACGCAAAGATTTCAGCCGTCTCTTTCAGCTTATGTGGATTCCATTTGCAAATAACCGGTTATGACATTCAGGTACAAGGAAATGTATAGTGGGTGATTATACACAGGGTGAAAATAGGCCATACCTTATCAGTGCATCTGACGAGAACAGGGAAATGACGAGACAATCAATTATCATCGGAGAGCACACAGATAATAATTCTATATTATATGGGAATGAGGTGGATTCCGTTTGACATGGCAGATTATGAAGAAGAACTTTTCATTACTGTCAAACATGTAAATTATGGCCCTGGCTGACATGGGGCCATCTTTGGTCCTAAACTGTTTGCAATGTTGTGCTGGCTTTGATTGTAGTGTCTGTTTAAACTTCATCTGTAGATACTTTATTCATGCCTTCTCTGACGTTTAATTATGGTGTGGAGGGCATGGATCTCTCATGCTGCTAGATTTCTAGATGTGCGTGTCGCTTATTACATCAGAGAACAGCCTGCTCTGATTTGATGAGCTCCTGTTTTCATAATTGATGGCATTTCTGGCCAGTCAGCTCCTCTCACAACAGCGATACAAGTAATTGTTTGGTGGTCAGGGACAAGATTGCCCAACTCAACTTGGGTTGATAATGCTCTGGAACTGTTGAATGGTGTTTTAATTACTCGCGAATAGTATTAATCACATTGAAATGGGATTGGTTTTGCTTTTAAAAATCATAATGACACTTAATGCTGAGCAGGCAGAACAAATCCAGTTCGAGTTTGAATGATTGATTTAGCTTGTTGCTTTTGATGCCCACCAGGTCAAGGAATGCTTCCAAGGCACCCAAATCACACAACTGTTCGATCTCTGTGGCTAAAAATTACAGCATTTATTCGGGGGTTCTGTTGGGTGTGTTTATATCGTTATGACAAAATCCTCCTTGAAGGGGGGATGTGTGTGTGTGTGTGGGGTGGGGGGGGGGTGGGTGGGTGGTGGGGGGGGGGGACGTTGATGGGGCATGTAGATGGGGGATGTGGAGATGGGCTGGAACAGGTCAGTGTGAATGAATGGTCTAGAGCTTCCACTGACCACGATTGTTGGAGAAGTTCACTGTGAACACATCACTGTCTCAGACACAGAGCACATGGCTTTCATCGATGCAACACATGTCTCACACACAGATGGAATGCATGTCTCAGATACAGATGGAACGCATGTCTCAGACACAGATGGAACACATCACTGTCTCGGATACAGAGCACATGGCGTTCATCGATGCAACACGTCTCAGACAAAGATGGAACACATGTCTCAGATACAGTTGGAATACATGTCTCAGACACAGATGGAATGCATGTCTCAGACACAGATGGAACACATGTCTCAGACACTGATGCAACTCATGTCTCAGACACAGATGGAACGCATGTCTCAGACACTGATAGATCACGTCACAGACACAGATGGAATGCATGTCTCAGACACAGATGGAACGCATGTATCAGACACAGATGGAACGCATGTCTCAGACACAGATGGAACGCATGTCTCAGACACAGATGGAACGCATGTCTCAGACACAGATGGAACGCATGTCTCAGACACAGATAGAACACATGTTTCAGACACAGATGGAACACATCACTGTCTCGGATACAGAGTAAATGGCGTTCATCGATGCAACGCATGTCTCAGACGCAGACAGAACGCATGATGGAACACATCACTGTCCCAGATACAGAGTACATGGCTTTCATCGATCCAACGCATATCTCAGACACAGATGGAACACATCACTGTCCAAGATACAGAGGACATGGCTTTCATTGATCCAACACATATCTCAGACACAGATGGAACACATCACTGTCCCAGATACAGAGTACATGGCGTTCATGGATGCAACACAGGTCTCAGACACAGATGGAACACAAGTCTGAGAAACAGATGGAACACATGTCTCAGACACAGATGCAACACATGTCTCAGACACAGATGCAACACAGGTCTCAGACACAGATGGAACGCAAGTCTGAGAAACAGATGGAACACATGTCTCAGACACAGATGCAACACATGTCTCAGACACAGATGGAACACATTACTGTCTTGGATAGAGAGTACATGGCGTTCATTGATGCAACGCATGTCTCAGAAACAGATAGAACACATGTCTCAGGCACAGATAGAACACACCTCAGACACAGAACATATGTCTCAGACACAGATGGAACACATGTCTCAGATACAGATGGAACACATGTCTCAGACACAGAATACATGTCTCAGACACAGATGGAACACACGTCACAGACACAGATGGAACACATGTCTCAGACACAGAACACATGTCTCAGACAGATACAACACATGTCTCAGACACAGATGCAACACATGTCTCAGACACAGATAGAACACATGTCTCAGACACAGATAGAACACATGTCTCAGACAGAGATAGAACACGTCTCAGACACAGATGGAACACACATCTCAGACACAGATAGAAAACACGTCTCAGACACAGATGGAACACACGTCTCAGACACAGATAGAATACATGTCTCAGACATAGATAGAATACATGTCTCAGACACAGATAAAACACATGCCTCAGACACAGATACAACACATGCCTCAGACACAGATGTAACACACATTTCAGTCACAGACGGAACACATGTCTCAGACACAGATGAAACACACCTCAGACACAGATCACATGTCTCAGACACAGATGGAACACACATGTAGCAGGTAGAAGTGTTTGCAGTGTAGCAGGTAGAAGTGTTTGCAGTAGATGCAATACAGCCCTTTAAATTCAGTGTATTCAGTTGTATAATTTGCAATACAGCCTTGCAGTTGCCTGTATCATTGCTTCATTGTAATATGACCCTGTTTTATAGATCATATCCTCGTGAATATAAGTTTATTTAGTGTGTTGAAGGTGATGTATACAAATTACATATTGAATGTATGTATGTATGGCTGTATGTCATGCAAAGATTAACACCGTCTCCATTGTCTGCAATATGTATGTATTTTCCAGAAATGTGATAATGTTGCAGTTTCTAAAATTGTTTTATGTGAACCATTTGTTTTCAGCTTGTGCATGAATTATTCAGGAAATATGATGACGACAAGCATTATAAGGAGGCTTGGAGCTCAATCATTTCACTGCAGAAGAAACAAATGACTCATTTGGTGCTATTTGAATTTCAAGTTAACAGTTTCTTTGATTCAGTGCTTATGACAGCAACTGAATTCTGTTAGAGTTGAAGATGAGAGGATGTCATTTTGTCCACAACTGCAGAAGTTGGTATAGGGAGGGAATTAACATAGGCAACTGTGGTCACTGCTTGTTGGAGATGGGATCAGGGAACAGGGGTCATTGCTTGTTGCAGATGAGATCAGGGAACAGGGGTCATTGCTTGTTGCAGATGAGATTAGGGAACAGGGGTCATTGCAGGTTGGAGATGAGATCAGGGAACAGGGGTCACTGCTTGTTGGAGATGAGATCAGGGAACAGGGGTCATTGCATGTTGGAGATGAGATCAGGGAACAGGGGTCATTGATGAGATCAGGGAACAGGGGTCATTGATGAGATCAGGGAACAGGGGTCATTGATGGGATCAGGGAACAGGGGTCATTGCTTGTTGGAGATGAGATCAGGGAACAGGGGTCATTGATGAGATCAGGGAACAGGGGTCATTGATGGGATCAGGGAACAGGGGTCATTGCTTGTTGGAGATGAGATCATTGAACAGGGGTCACTGCTTGTTGCAGATGAGATCAGGGAACAGGGGTCACTGCCTGTTGGAGATGAGATCAGGGAACAGGGGTCACTGCTTGTTGCAGATGAGATCAGGGAACAGGGGTCATTGATGAGATCAGGGAACAGGGGTCACTGCTTGTTGGAGATGAGATCAGGGAACAGGGGTCATTGCTTGTTGCAGATGAGATCAGGGAACAGGGGTCACTGCTTGTTGGAGATGAGATCAGGGAACAGGGGTCACTGCTTGTTGCAGATGAGATCAGGGAACAGGGGTCACTGCTTGTTGGAGATGAGATCAGGGAACAGGGGTCATATCCTGTTGGAGATGAGATCATTGAACAGGGGTCATTGCTTGTTGCAGATGAGTTCAGGGAACAGGGGTCATTGCTTGTTGGAGATGAGATCAGGGAACAGGGGTCATTGATGAGATCCGGGAACAGGGGTCATTGCTTGTTGCAGATGAGATCAGGGAACAGGGGTCATTGCTTGTTGCAGATGAGATCATTGAACAGGGGTCATTGCTTGTTGGAGATGAGATCAGGGAACAGGGGTCATTGCTTGTTGCAGATGAGATCATTGAACAGGGGTCATTGCTTGTTGGAGATGAGATCAGGGAACAGGGGTCATTGCTTGTTGGAGATGAGATCAGGGAACAGGGGTCATTGCTTGTTGTAGATGAGATCAGGGAACAGGGGTCATTGCTTGTTGGAGATGGGATCAGGGAACAGGGGTCATTGCTTGTTGGAGATGAGATCATTGAACAGGGGTCATTGCTTGTTGGAGATGAGATCAGGGAACAGGGGTCATTGCTTGTTGGAGATGAGATCAGGGAACAGGGGTCATTGATGAGATCAGGGAACAGGGGTCACTGCTTGTTGGAGATGAGATCAGGGAACAGGGGTCACTGCTTGTTGCAGATGAGATCAGGGAACAGGGGTCATTGCTTGTTGCAGATGAGTTCAGGGAACAGGGGTCATTGCTTGTTGTAGATGAGATCAGGGAACAGGGGTCATTGATGAGATCAGGGAACAGGGGTCACTGCTTGTTGGAGATGAGATCAGGGAACAGGGGTCACTGCTTGTTGCAGATGAGATCAGGGAACAGGGGTCACTGCTTGTTGGAGATGAGATCAGGGAACAGGGGTCATATCCTGTTGGAGATGAGATCAGGGAACAGGGGTCATTGCTTGTTGCAGATGAGTTCAGGGAACAGGGGTCATTGCTTGTTGGAGATGAGATCAGGGAACAGGGGTCATTGATGAGATCCGGGAACAGGGGTCATTGCTTGTTGCAGATGAGATCAGGGAACAGGGGTCATTGCTTGTTGCAGATGAGATCATTGAACAGGGGTCATTGCTTGTTGGAGATGAGATCAGGGAACAGGGGTCATTGCTTGTTGCAGATGAGATCATTGAACAGGGGTCATTGCTTGTTGGAGATGAGATCAGGGAACAGGGGTCATTGCTTGTTGGAGATGAGATCAGGGAACAGGGGTCATTGCTTGTTGTAGATGAGATCAGGGAACAGGGGTCATTGCTTGTTGGAGATGGGATCAGGGAACAGGGGTCATTGCTTGTTGCAGATGAGATCATTGAACAGGGGTCATTGCTTGTTGGAGATGAGATCAGGGAACAGGGGTCATTGCTTGTTGGAGATGAGATCAGGGAACAGGGGTCATTGCTTGTTGTAGATGAGATCAGGGAACAGGGGTCATTGCTTGTTGGAGATGAGATCAGGGAACAGGGGTCATTGCTTGTTGGAGATGAGATCAGGGAACAGGGGTCATATCCTGTTGGAGATGAGATCATTGAACAGGGGTCATTGCTTGTTGCAGATGAGATCAGGGAACGGGTCATTGCTTGTTGCAGATGAGATCAGGGAAGAGGGGTCATTGCTTGTTGCAGATGAGATCAGGGAACAGGGGTCATTGCTTGTTGCAGATGAGATCAGGGAACAGGGGTCATTGCTTGTTGGAGATGAGATCAGGGAACAGGGGTCATTGCTTGTTGCAGATGAGATCAGGGAACAGGGGTCATTGCTTGTTGCAGATGAGATCATTGAACAGGGGTCATTGCTTGTTGGAGATGAGATCAGGGAACAGGGGTCATTGCTTGTTGCAGATGAGATCAGGGAACAGGGGTCATTGCTTGTTGGAGATGAGATCAGGGAACAGGGGTCATTGATGAGATCCGGGAACAGGGGTCATTGCTTGTTGCAGATGAGATCAGGGAACAGGGGTCATTGCATGTTGGAGATGGGATCAGGGAACAGGGGTCATTGCTTGTTGGAGATGAGATCAGGGAACAGGGGTCATTGATGAGATCCAGGAACAGGGGTCATTGCTTGTTTGCAGATGAGATCATGGAACAGGGGTCATTGCATGTTGGAGATGGGACCAGGGAACAGGGGTCATTGCATGTAGGAGATGAGATCATTGAACAGGGGTCATTGCTTGTTGCAGATGAGATCAGGGAACAGGGGTCATTGCTTGTTGCAGATGTGATCAGGGAACAGGGGTCACTGCTTGTAGGAGATGGGATCAGGGAACAGGGGCCATTGCTTGTTGGAGATGAGATCAGGGAACAGGGGTCACTGCTTGTTGGAGATGAGATCAGGGAACAGGGGTCACTGCTTGTAGGAGATGAGATCAGGGAACAGGGGTCACTGCTTGTTGGAGATGAGATCAGGGAACAGGGGTCACTGCTTGTAGGAGATGAGATCAGGGAACAGGGGTCACTGCTTGTTGGAGATGAGATCAGGGAACAGGGGTCACTGCTTGTTGGAGATGAGATCAGGGAACGGGTCATTGCTAGTTGGAGATGAGATCAGGGAACAGGGGTCACTGCTTGTTGGAGATGAGATCAGGGAACAGGGGTCACTGCTTGTTGGAGATGAGATCAGGGAACAGGGGTCACTGCTTGTTGGAGATGAGATCAGGGAACGGGTCATTGCTTGTTGGAGATGAGATCAGGGAACAGGGGTCATTGCATGTTGGAGATGTGATCAGGGAACAGGGGTCACTGCTTGTAGGAGATGGGATCAGGGAACAGGGGTCATTGCTTGTAGGAGATGAGATCATTGAACAGGGGTCATTGCTTGTTGGAGATGAGATCAGGGAACAGGGGTCATTGCTTGTTGGAAATGAGATCAGGGAACAGGGGTCATTGCTTGATGGAGATGGGATCAGGGAACAGGGGTCATTTTGGTGCTTGTTGGAGATTGGGATCATTAAGTTGGAGGTGAAAGATGAGGAAATGATGATGAAGTTAATTCAAATCACTATTGAGGAAAGTGGGGTGGAGATCATATTACTTCAGGATCCACATGTTGATGAGATTCAGAAGGGCATAGGTTAAGCTGTTATGAGTTGTGGTTGCTATCACAACATGTTATGTCGCCAAGAAATATGTGACACTTTAGGTTGTCATCCTGTGGTGTTTGGATATTGAGCTTTACATCCAAATTTTATTGGCCTTTGTTCTATAAAAAACAATGAAATGGACTTCAATAAAATCAATTTATATTTAGGGATGAATCAATAGAATTCATTTCATCAAACATTATTATCAAATATCATTTGCCACCATGATGGACCCCCAAAAGAAAGCCCATTTATTGTCCTTGAGAATAATTGTCACCCAGGCACTTGCCTATCTGTGAAAGGTGCAGCTATCATATCCGATAATGACCCCAACATCACAGAGTGGCCAATGGCATCAGATAACATTTATGACAGGTCATATTATTCTGTGCCCTATATCCATCCTTGGTGCCTACAAGGCTGTTCAATGCAGCCTAGACATTGATGTTTGCTGCAAATTGGAGCAAGCAACAGACTCCATGCTGCTGGTCTCAACTTGTCATAGGAATCACGCTGTCAGTAGAATATCATGTGTACTACTATCCACACAACTAGCAACACATCTTGTTGCATTATGAAGGTGTCAGCGTGCCTGCAACACATGATAGCAGGTCGACCAGTTGTGATCATCCACTTCACCTAATATTTACCCATAAGAGAGGGACAATTAATTAGGTGACCAGGGTTGGCTATGCTAGAGGGGTCTAGAAAATTAGGTGATGTGGGTACGGAAGAGCCCACTTCCAAATTCTTAAGGGGTTACCCGGCCATAAAATTCATACACACATCTTGCATGTTTTTTTTAATACAAGTCCCTTAACTACATGTATTTTCATGTTAATTCATTTTAAGCATATTTCATTCATTGAATCTGGATCGGTAACAAGCTCAGAAGGCTTATGTTAATACCTCCTGAGTACAAGTTATATACATGAGGGCATAAATAAAAACATGATCATAAAGTAAATACATTTAAGAAAAGCAAGTGGTCATGAACAACAGTAAGTGTCATTAGTAGAGGAAGAATAATAAGTCAGATTTATAGTCTCACGTTAGTTCAAACCTTTTGGAATGAATATTTATTAATTTACTAATATCAAGGTATCTTAATTATTAGCTTTTGTATGATTGGCATTACCATATAATATAGTGTTAAGATCAACTCCCTCAGAGTAGAAGAATAAGTCATTTCTTTTATCATTTAAAATTAGACTGAAAAAGAAAATTGCTTGATACATTTTCATGTTTATGTCCACAAGGTCAAGCTACATTATCAGTAATGACCTTTCATATCGATGGGCATTTACATCTCAACCAAGTCTGAGGCAAGAATGTCAAATCTGACAAAATCTACTTACAAAATTTAGATCAATATACAAATTGATATTTTTATTCTCTTTTAATGATCTCTTATATTCACCAACGGTTTCTGCATTAATAACATCGTTAGGCCATTGATTCCAGCTTGTCTGCCCCCCCAAGGGTGAGATATGACACATTGTTAGTACATTAGTTGTTTATAATACTACCATCTCCAACACCTTTATAATAAGTCCTCCTCAATTGATATATACATTGTACCATACCTTTACTTGGGGTATAGTGTGTTGTTTTAAGAATTAATTGTCAGTCAGGTTAGATGTCTCAGCATGAAAGCACTGATGTCTAAGTTATTGAACTGGTTTAGTGAGGCGCTGAAGTCCAGTCATCACAGATATTAGCTGATCTGGGCTCATTGGTGATGAGGTGATGTGGGCGGTAATTTAGCAGGATTAGTTGGTGATGTGGGTGGACTCTGACAAGGTACATGTGAGGGCGAGGGATGTGATAGCTGCATACAACTATCCAGACAACTAACAGTACTGCTTGTTGCATTGTGAAGTCATCAGTTTGCCTGAAACACAAGCCAGCAGGTAGACCAGATACACGTGAGGGCGAGGGTGTGATGTGCTAACTGGACATCCATTTAATGTCTCTTCATCCAAGGAAATCCTGCCAAGGAAATCTGATAAATCGGTTTGATATACTTTCAAGAGATCATTTCTGTTTTGCATTTGACTAACTCTCCCGAGAACAATCTTAAAAAATTGAGCACATTGTTTGTTAAAGAATTTGATCAGGATATATAGCTTTATTGCTTTTTACACTTTTATATATATATCTTTCATGGTCAAACATTGTTATAGAAATAATGAAATATGTTTAACAAAATTGCAACAATAAGAGAATTGATATTTAATATGAGACTAGAAAATAACAACTCATAACATACATGTATTTAGAAGTAAATATTTAGATATAACACTTTCTTAAGACCAATATAGGATGATTCAACTACTAAAAGACCAAAATAATGTAACACCAATAAGATAAATATGGTATGAAGGAATTTTGTTCTTAAATCATTGTTGTCTATAAGAATATACTTGTCTCAGTTTTAGCTCACCTTAAGGGAGCTAATATGTCAGCCGTATTGAAAATGTAACTCAGGCATTTCTGTGTGTAGCATTGTGAAATATGATATGCAGCAAGTATGTGTGTTTTTGGAGAATAACGTATTACATTTTGGGGTATATTTTGATTTTTGGTCAGCTATGACCTTTGACTTTCACCCACCATTATTTTCTGGTGTTCCTGCATTTTTTACATTTCTTCTGAAAGTACAAGACTTGTGGCGCTGAAACTTTGTGTGAATTATCCTAGCTATGGCATCACTATAACTTGCTCATTTTGATCTGATGTTGAACATATCCTCCACAGCAACTATATTTAGAAAGCCATTATTCGGCCATCTTTTTTCAAAATGTATTGATATGAGTGTAGTTAGTAATGGGACTCCTTTATCATTTTTAGATATAATGAATTTTGACCTTGATTCAAACATTTCCACAAAATTGCTAGTGTCACTGAAGTGAAAATGCTGTTATGCGCTATAAAACTGAAAGTAGCTATAAAAGTGAAAGTAGGTGCAAAATTGTATCTTTGACCCAATGCCCACTAGCCTGTCACCATGTTTCATCAAAATATCTGCATACACTTTGGAGCAAAGAAGAAAAGTTGGTTTGTTCACATGGTTGCTATGTAAACCAAACTTAATGTCGAAAATAAATAGTACGAGCAACATGAGGAGTGAATATTGGTAGGATGGTCCTGGCCAAGTTTCACCATCCTGCACCTTTTGATATCGGAGAAACTAGTGAAATAAGATCAAGCAGACTTTTCATGTACAGGCAGTGTTTCAGCAAATTTGACTTTGTCAGTAACCCCTTGGCTGGCCAAAGCCAAACTAGTCATTGATTCAACCTTAGCGGCAAGGGTTAGAGACATACTGCACTTCAAAGAGGGTTTGTCCTCTACTTGAAAGGTACGTGAACCTGTAGTCCTCAGTAAGACCTTTGCACTTGGAGCATGCTCTGAAATACCTTCTCCTCTCATACTGTTTGACTTATGAAGCTGAAATTTGGCATAAGGTTCTTTCCTATGAAGACATCCTTTCTTGTTTAAATCAACGTGACGTGACAACGTTTAAAAAAATCAAATAGTACAAAATGTTTTTAAATCTTACCGTATTCTAAAGAACTTCACTGTGGTTGAATGTTAATGACTATAAGAAGATTCAAGTTTGTTCAAGGCGTCACTGTTTGCACTTAAGTTCATTATCGTAAACAACGTTGCAAAAAAACTCTTTTTTATCCCCTGCCACGAAGTGTGTTGGGAAGGGGGGAGGGGGATATACAAACGGAGTTCGTCCATCTGTCCTTCAGTCTTTCTCTCTGTCTGTTCTCTGCTCAAAGGGGACACATTTTCTCAGAAACTACTGATGTTACATGAATGAAACTTTGCATGCTTATCTACAAGATACTTTTCATGTCTGTGTTCAAAAATTGGACCAGTAAATGTTTTTCCAGAGTTACTTCCCTTGCTACATGTTTTTAGATTTTGAGCATAGACAGTTACTACGGCCCTGGATCCATGTTATTTTACATCTAAGAGATACTTGTCCAGACGGAGTTCAAGAACTGGTACCATAAAATATTGTTTTCAGAGAAGGGGCCTTCTGTGTGTATTTTAATTTCACATTTAATTTCTTCTGATGACATAAAGCAACCCTAGTGCCCATCTCTTCTTTAGACTTTATGGGACTCTTTTTTTAGTTTAGGTTCACTACTATATGAACAAACAATAATCTAATGTGCCCCATGGCGGGGGATGGTAATAACGCTGTGTTTTTTGTTTTCTTAGTGTTTCTTATACTAAACATTTGAAAAAAATATCAAAAGTGCATGAAAAGCATTCTTTCAATCAAGATGACGTTCCATTTTGATTAATGGTTGCTGTAACCGCTGAAAAAGTCCTAATAGCCTGTGTAAGATAGCATATAAAAGGACTGGCCTATCATTATGAAGTATCAGTTGTTGTAGTGTTAATATAGCCACAATATGTCCAGGAGACTTAACTTGTAAATCTTGTCAAGCCAGTTCCACATGTTGACGGCAAGCTTACTGAGACCTTGTGTAATCATCCAGAAGCACCCATATAAAGTCCCGGTGAGCGAGGTGGATCCAATCATTGCATTCCACATAGGTCGAGACCCACTTCCTTAAATCTTTAGGCTTGTTTGTCTTGTGCTGTATAAATATGTTATTATCACACATCAGATCCTTGATATTGCTTGACTTTGATCTGATTACCATTATTGACAAGTGAAGATTTCTGTCAATTTATGTTCTTGACTGACGGATGTGTCATGTAGTTGCTGATTATGCAGGTTCTGAAGTCTTGTAAACAGTGAAGGTTGGCCTGACATTGCATATTGACAAGTTACGGCAAATACTGACTAACAGTCACCTTGAACTGAAAAAATTGTTTGAAAATACATCAACAAAAACTGTGTCCTTATCTTTTAGAAAAACACTGATATTGTCCATTATTCTGATACATTAATGGCTTCTGTTTGTCCATTGCTATCAGCTGTCATCACTAATTAACTGCCATATGTTTCCACCTTTGTCCTTTTTTACGTGCACATTCTTTCTGCATCCTTCATTCATTCAGGATTCGCCCCGATTATGTTTCTAGGTTTGTCAGCACCATACCTGTGCTCGTGGGTTTCACCAAAGTGGTAAACGTCTGAGACCTGCATCACTTCGGGCTTTCCTCCCACATTGAGCTGACACGCCGTAATATAACTGGAATACTGTTAAAAGCGGCGTTTAACCCAACTCACTCACTGTTTCATTCATTCAGCTGATGAAGGATTTGCAAATCATATGCTCTGAAACATTGTGTTCTTCATTATAAAGAAGTTGCGTCAATAAATTCTCTCTCTCATGTACATCACTACTAAATGCCATTCAAAGATTTTGTGTTATTCCGGTTTTCATTTAAATTTCAAAATGACTTCTGACCAGCTATTTCACTATGTCGCTTTTCTCAGTATGACCTTTGATTGATCAACAGGAAGTCATTTTAGTTCAAGGTGGTGGAAACATGGTAATTATTTCTATCTAACTTAAACGATCATATATCTAGTTCAGACTAGCCGCAATAGGCATGTCGTCTTTGACTGCAAAAATACTCGCCCTTTTGCAGTAGATAGGTCTAGTGGTGAACTAGGGCCTTTTGATTGTTTTAGATTTTTGAAAAAATTATTTTATTTTCAACGACTTTGACTTAGACTGAAAATGTCAGTAGTGCTCCTTTCCGAAGCAGATCTTGATAACTGTATAATATTTTTTGCCTTTAACACAACCGGACATGTCATATTGGCAGGAGATATGAGTATTTCATGCTTGTTTCTACTTAGCACTTTCAAATATTTTGGGAATAATGTTTTCCTTTCATGTGAATAGATCCAAGTGTCAATACCATTGGAGTTTTGATGTTTTGATTCAGTAGAAAAACTGCATATTTACAACTACCGATGTCATACCTCAAAAGTACAATTAAATGGAAGCTGAATCTGTGCCTCGCACATCGCATGATCAATTTGTTCAGCAGCAAGAGGAACATGGTTCTCCATTGTCATCATGATGGTATGATGCGTACAGAACATACAACTAGATATTAGTCGATGGCGTCATTGGTGTAGCAGAGAAAAGTGCAATTACAGAAACCGTTTTGTCCCTGGCATCACTGACATAACATCATCACTAGTGATTGAAGTCCCACTGCTGAGGGAGGAGGCGCCAGGGCTTGAAACCCCAAGATACCAGCAACATATCGCTGTATGTCAGAGCTGTGTCTACAAATTGTCTCCTTTAATGTTGTGATTGTGTTGATAGGGAGCCGAGGAGTCACGTGGAGAAACATAGAGCGGTAAATCAGCGTGTATCTCCAACAGAGGTCCGAGAATTGGGTCTAATTCTCATTTCCAATTACAATTTCTCTAACAACATCTGCTGGCAAATCACTTGATAGTTGGCTATGTCAGATTGATGTGACCGCCATGCTCATTTACTGGAGGTTATCTACACTGAATGTTCAGTTGCTTTACATGGAAAGTATTTGATAAGTTTACGAGTTAACCTTGGATTATGGGGTGACTGCTTCACTGGGGGGCGCCATGTATGTGTTATAGGCAGACTGTTGAAAGATGAAATTGCATGCAACATGCTGATACAGCTTGTTAAGGACTATAAACTGAGGAGGATAAGAACGTATACCAAGTTTATTTTTTATGAAATTGAAAAATGAAGAAATGTTGTTAAAGTTGATTATGTCTATTTAACCACCACCACACATTCCTGCAACAGTTTGTTATACATAATCTGTGGCTGGGTAATTTTGTGTAAAAATAAATTGGTTCAATGAAAACTGGGGTAAGAAATGAATTTGCATCCACATGACCCCTTCCATATTTGAAATGTTGTACATTTGTGCTGAAGAAAGCAAATCTATCTATTTATTTAAGATAACATGTTTAAGGTACCTATCAGCAGTTGTGTATTTTGCCAAAAGTTAAAAAATTAAAATCAAGTTTTAAAAGTTTAAAACAAATTATATTTTTGTAATTAAACCATGTAGAAGTACTCTTGAGTGATGACTAAGTTTCACAATTCATATTTTTGATATACTATCGCTAATTTAAGATATTTTCAGTTGAAAATCAAGCATATGATAAAATCAGCTGAGGGGTATTTTTTCCTTTGCTCTTTTTTAGGTGACATTTTTAATATGTTAGGGGACAGATTTGTATGCAACTTGTTAGTGATAGATTTATACCCTATAGCAACAGCCATTTGTTAATTAGTCCTTCTACAAAAGCGTGAAGATCTATGAATGTGTATGCTCCTGGTTTTGTTGAGAATGACAACACTGCAGTGACAACACAACTTGGAAGCACCACATGGCATGCCTGGGATGTACTATCTCCCTGTCCACTGATCTTAGGGGTTCTTTCTCCCTCAGTAAGCAAAGCATTGGTTGAATAAATGATAGGCTCACCCAGTACAGTATTAAATAACATTAGGAATGGGTTCCCTGGCAATTAAGCCAGGACTGACTTATTGACACAGGTTGTCCAAACAACACCCCCTCCTCTGTAAGTTCAAGTGTAGTTCTTGCTGAAGTAACCTCTAGTAACTGAGGAACAGCCATCCAGTGTTGACCAAGAACATCTTCATGAGGCAAGGGAGTTAACTGACCATAAAAATCCAGTTTCCACCCTTGCCAAACTAGGCTGGAATTTCCAGGCTCGATCGTAGCGCCACCAGTAGCTTTTACAAGACATCCCTCCTCTTGACCAATAATTAACATTCCACCTCTCATATCACTTACCTTTGCTTCAATCAAAATGGCAGCGCCCAGTCAAGACGATATGATCGATAATCAAGATCAATATTGTAATAAAACGGGTCTTACATGCTAAGTGTTTCAAATCACATGAGCACCTTTTAATCAAAACATGAAACGATTTGCAAAATGTCTGTTGATGACAAGTTGGCAGTATACATGCTCTGCAAATCCTGCAGTCGACCGAAATCTGCATGTTGAAATCCGTGTTGTTTATATTACAAACCGGATTTCTATTTCGTTACGCGATCTCGTAACTCCAGAGTTCCAGCCTAGTTCGACTTTTATAGTCAGTTAACTCCTTTGCCTCAGGAAACTGTTAACTCTAATAGCACGATACCCATGTTTGTAGGTTTCACCATAGTGGCAAACTTCTACAACCTGTGATTATAATCACTTTCTCATTTCTCCACATACATCTGAAACAGTGACATCAACACTAATGCATTCATTCAGTTTCCACATTAACATCCAATCCTAAAGCAATGATTCAGAACATCCACCCCCTCACATCGTGTCCTACATCCCTGTCATCAGCATCAGCATCGTTGGCCTGGACTACTCTTCTACTAATTCATCTTGTCCAACAGTTCAAATCTCACTCTTTCACTCTGACAAGCTTTTAAGTCTCCAAATTTGAAACTATTAGCTGACTTACCGTTGTGGCAAGTCAAGGTTGGAGATTTCAATTACAAGCTAATACCAAGCCTCGTATAATTTCGCAGCCCCATGCAATCCTTCCTTAAGCCCACACTCTCGTCGATACTAATGACATTAATTTGTTATCATAAGGGTGAGTAGTGACCCATGGTTACTTTCATTTTCAAAATTCATGTATGAGTATATTTTTTTCCATTTGTTGCGAAATTGTTTGAGAGACCAAGTGTTTTGTTAATTTCCTCCCGGGCAGGTTATGATTGATTGGCTAATTTCAGGATTCCCAGGCTGCTGTCAAAGGCCTTCATCTCCGTCCTTGTTCACAGAATTGGAATCCAATTAACATTAAACGTATTCTCTCGATCTCCGACTAATCATCCATTTACAGTGCCATCTACTTCACAATGTTCACAGAACGGTCTTGTTGGCAATATGAGAACGGCATACATTCATATGGGATGTGTCAGTTTTCAAATAGATTAAATTGCTACAGAAAAGTTGGAATTGGAATTTGTTGTTGTCAAGTTCAAATGTCAGTGCAAGTGTTTAGTGAAGACAGTAGGTCTTGCATCAGCTTGTGTCGAGTATATGTAGGTAACGCTTAATGTCAGTTTTCTTGGAATGATAATGGCACTTCACCTTAAGGCTCCAGAAGGACTTTTCATTAGTGTATATTCAGGTTTCCAGCATGTAATCTTCGCTTCAGGAGCAGTGAATTGCACTATTGACTCCAAATTCCGAACGCCTTGATGAAAATGTCTGTTTTCAAGTGTTTGCGTCCAATAGATGTACCCTGTTGTTAGTTTTCTTGTTAACTCAAAGTTCTATCTGTGACCTCATACCTGTTTTAACAATGCGTTGTGTTAAAAATCACCTATAGCCAGCTCAGATATTTGTCCTAATACAAAGTGAAAAGTGATACGCTGTTCCCCTGTCAATATATTATGTAAATAATATGCTGTTCCCAAGTCAATATATTTTGTAAATAATATGCTGTTCCCGTCAATATATTATGTAAATAATATTCTGTTCCCCTGTCAATATATTATGTAAATAATATTCTGTTCCCCTGTCAATATATTATTTAAATGATATGCTGTTCCCCTGTCAATATATTATGGAAATAATATGCTGTTCCCATGTCAATATATTATTTAAATGATATGCTGTTCCCCTGTCAATATATTTTGTAAATAATATGCTGTTCCCCTGAAAAAGTATTGCATAAAATACAGGTGTTCCCCTATTAAAACATTGTGTAAATTACACACTGTTCCCCTGTCAATATTTTACCTACATGAATGATATGTTGTTATTGATAATGATATATTGCTGAAATCTATCTTCATACTAGGATGAAATTCATAGATATCACACATATTGCATCAAAGAAACCCAAATGTCCTCCACATCACTTCCATAAAACTTTTTGAAAGCCTTACTGAGGCCTTGAATGTTGTAACTATGATCCAACAACTATGGAGCAAGAATCGTATCACTCTGTTTGAAATCTTCTTAGTAAGAACATGCTGGGTTGTAAGTTGTGAAATGTGGACACCAAGGCTGAATGTGCTGGATTTGGCTTGACATAAAGGGAAAGTTGAGAATTGGAAAGTTAAAAGTCATCCCTCTTGTCATGCAGTCTTGTGGAGAGTGTTTTGTCACTCTTAATCTGTATGCATAAATCTAAATATGAAACAGATGAGGTGGTCTCACTGGTCTCCTTTATTTCTAGTTCAGGGTAAATCAGTGGAAGGGAACTGTCTATTTGATGGTTATTGAATGATGTCAGATCATTGATATACCTTTATCTTAAGTTAAAATTTCCTTTGCCAATCCAAGCAGAAATTCCGATTCATATGCATACAAAATAAACATCAGCAAGAAGGAGAGCACAATGAGTGCCCATGGGGATGCCTACTTCTTGCCTAAATGTCTTTCCCCAAAGTCCATCATTTCACTTTTTTTTTTTCTCTGTAAACTTAAGATTGCATAAGCTTTCATTTTTTGACAGATTGTCTAGAACCTCTGAAGATAGATATACAACTATTCCTAAGTATGTCTTGTGGGATACTGGTGAACGGAACTGAATAAGCAAAGAAATTGTTGAAAAAGAAATAGCAACATAGATTGGTCGAGCATGGTCAACATGTGAAGAATACCAACATTGTAACGCCTGTCCGGGAATACACATTCCAGTGGAACTCCTCGACACATTCATCCGGAAGAAGAGCTCTGGCCCAGATGTCAGAAGCACCCCTAGAATGTGTGTGTTATTTTGGTGGAGGAAGTGTTATATAGAGGAGCTGAGACACCTGATTCCGGTATTGTCAGGTTCAGCATATATATGTTCTGTAGGGTCAACTACTTCAATGATGGGACCTGTTTGGGGACGAAAGGAATCCATTTTAGAATGTAGAAACCCAAATAATTTTCAAAGTTAAGGTGTGTGGTAGTATTCAGAACTTTGTTTCTTTTGAATTTCTGTAGTTCTTGGGCACGCCATAATTGTATTTTTGGAAAAGCAAATTGTGAAAAACAGTCATCATGGTTAAAGCACCAAGGAAGACTTGCTGGGATGGATGTACCATGACAACCATACAGGGGGGATTTCCAAAGTGAAATGCACAGGTTCACTCCAACATCGGTTCACCGAAAACTAACTTGTGAAATCGATAAATGACCACACAAGATCAATGAATGATCAATTAGTTTTATTTCTACACACAGTTTTTGGTTTACAATCACGATGGCAATTGAGTGGATGCAGGCAGTGGCAGCAGCAGTAGGTAACAGGCCCTACAATTAATGTTACTGCACTCATAATTGTTCTGATCACTGTCATTGCTGAATGCCTTAATGGAGGCTTGTCTCGGTTCTTGAATCCAGATTAGTGGTGGAAGGTGGCGGAACTTTGGTGCTTCTAAATAGGTATCCAAACTGGACATGGTCAGTAGATTTGAATAGCGTGAGATAAAGATGGGTGTCGCAACAGCTGAACTCAGCTTGCTTTCATTACGTAGGGGATATTGATACTATTGGATGCTTTTAATGCGAATTTATGAACGTTAGATTTTTCATCACACTTGGTTTACATTATCTTGACATCTTTATAAGTATTATTGGAAGATGCCAAGTTCTGATTTGATTACAGTATTCCAGTGGCCACTCTTATTTATCTGTCAAAGCAGCAGTCCTGTTTATGGTCGGTGATATAGTTGTGGAGCTCCAGCCAATCACAGCAAACAAAACTGCCAAATCTCCAACACATCACATTTTATGGATCGTTGATGCATTTTGCGATGCCTAAAATTAATCAAGATACTCAAGATATAATTTATATCAGAAGTTGACTGAATAGATATTCAAGTTGATCAGGTCACTAGAATCTAATGGAAGAACTGATAAATGAGTATATATTCCCAAGATGGTGAGGATTCTGATGAAGGATGGACTACAAAGGTTCCAGTTTGTGTGGTTACACAAGTCCCTGCAACTGGTTGTGGCTATAATTGAGTCAGCCTGGGTAGGGGGATATGTTACAGAGGTCCCAGCATAGGGGGAGATGTTACAGAGGTCCCAGCATAGGGGGAGGTGTTCTAGAGGTCCCAGCATAGGGGGAGGTGTTACAGAGGTCCTAGCATAGGGGGAGGTGTTACAGAGGTCCCAGCATAGGGGGAGGTGTCCCACAGGTCCCAGTGTAAGGGGAGGTGTCCCACAGGTCCCAGCATAGAGGGAGGTGTCCCACAGGTCCCAGCATAGAGGGAGGTGTCCCACGGGTCCCAGCATAGAGGGAGGGGTCCCAGCGTAGGGGAGGGTGCCAGCATAGGGGAGGGGTCCCATGGGTCCCAGTTTAGGGGGGGGCGTCCCACAGGTCCCAGCATAGGGGGAGGGGTCCCAGTGCAGGGGGAGGTATCCCACAGGTCCCAGTCCAGGGGGAGGGGTCCAAAGGTCAAGCGTGTGCTTGTATTAGACGAGAGATAATACCCTGCCCGAGGTGTAGCTGGTCACCCATCCTCTCTCCCTCTGTGAGATGAATAGTTAATATGGGGCTGCAGATGATGAGATAGATTGCGGTAGTTGATTAAACTGGCGAATAACTCTACTTGATCAAAGTGGTAATTGTTAAATTGCAGTAATACAGTTCGGGAACAGTGGCAATCCCACAAGCTCATTAATCAATTATGTTTTATTCATTTGTATTGACAGGCTTGGGATATAACCATATAGTCCTAATGTAACAATTTTTCAAACTTGGTTGACTATTAACGTTCACATTCATGAAGGTATTTCTATGTCATTATCATTCACAAATTTACCATTTGGACCATGGAAGTGTGTTTCACCTGTGTGGAAAACACCTGTGACTGAAGTATGTGGGAGATTTGCTCAAACATTAGGTCATTGTGAGCTTTGCTCAAACATTAGATCACTGAGCTTTCCTCAAACATTAGGCCACTGTGCACTTTCCTCAAAGATTAGGTCATTGTGAGCTTTACACTAACATCCATTCACTGAGCTTTCCTCAAACATTCAGTCAGTGTGCACTTTCCTCAAAGATTAGGTCACTGTGCTCTTTCCTCAAACATTAGGTCATTGTGAGCTTTGCTCAAACATTAGATCACTGAACTTTCCACAACCATTAGATCATTGATTTTCTTCAAACATTAGGTCACTGTGAGCTTTGCTCAAACATTAGGTCACTGTGACTTTGCTCAAAGATAAGTTCACTGTGCTTTCCACAAACATTAGATCACTGTGCTTTCCACGAACATTAGATCACTGTGCTTTCCACGAACATTAGATCACTGTGCTTTCCACGAACATTAGATCACTGTGCTTTCCACAAACGTTAGGTCACTGAGCTTGCCTCAAACATTAGGTCACTGAGCTTGCCTCAAACATTAGGTCACTGAGCTTGCCTCAAACATTAGGTCACTGAGCTTGCCTCAAACATTAGGTCACTGATCTTGCCTCAAACATTAGGTCACTGAGCTTGCCTCAAACATTAGGTCACTGATCTTGCCTCAAACATTCGGTCACTGAGCTTGCCTCAAACATAAGGTCACTTTACTTTTCATTAGACATTAGATCCCTTGAACAACAAGCAATACCAACATGATAGACATGGGAAGGACATTTCCAAATTTGATGTATCAGTGACAAAAACTGATGCAATTTCCTATTTTGACTTGTACCTTATGTTTGTGTGCTCTTTCAAGTGACTTGCCTTTGCATGTGTTTGTGATGGGCACCTTAGGTGGAGCAGGATATGCTCACCTTTTTTGCTGGTATCATCACTATGTGATAAACACATACTTTCAATCATACTATGCTTTTTTGGTTGCTTATTTCTAAGCAAACTTTCAGAGCTACAATCTTGGCACATGATCATCTTCCAACCACTGACTGGCGGATCACATACATACAGCCAAGTAACTTGGAGGAACAAGGAAGTTTGCATACACTAGTGTTGAGATTGATTCCCAGTAGGGGCACTTTGTGTAGCCTGTAGGGTATCCACCACAGGGCACTTTGTGTAGCCTGTAGGGTATCCCCACAAGGGCACTTTGTGTAGCCTGTGCTGGGTATCCCCCACATGGGCACTTTGTGTAGCCTGTGCTGTGTATTCCCCACAGGGGCACTTTGTGTAGCCTGTGCTGGGTGTCCCCCACATGGGCACTTTGTGTAGCCTGTGCTGTGTATCCCCCACATGGGCACTTTGTGTAGCCTGTGCTGGGTATCCCCCACATGGGGCACTTTGTGTAGCCTGTGCTGTGTATTCCCCACAGGGGCACTTTGTGTAGCCTGTGCTGTGTATTCCCCACATGGGGCACTTTGTGTAGCCTGTGCTGTGTATTCCCCACAGGGGCACTTTGTGTAGCCTGTGCTGTGTATCCCCCACATGGGGAACTTTGTGTAGCCTGTGCTGGGTGTCCCCCACATGGGCACTTTGTGTAGCCTGTGCTGTGTATTCCCCACAGGGGCACTTTGTGTAGCCTGTGCTGGGTGTCCCCCACATGGGCACTTTGTGTAGCCTGTGCTGTGTATCCCCCACATGGGCACTTTGTCTAGCCTGTGCTGGGTATCCCCCACATGGGCACTTTGTGTAGCCTGTGCTGTGTATCCCCCACATGGGGCACTTTGTGTAGCCTGTGCTGGGTATCCCCCACAGGTGCACTTTGTGTAGCCTGTGCTGTGTATCCCCAACATGGGCACTTTGTGTAGCCTGTGCTGGGTATCCCCCACAGGATACTTTGTTGAGCCTGTGCCTGGTATCCCCCACAGGGGCACTTCATGTAGCCTGTGCTGTGTATTCCCTACAGGGCACTTTGTGTAGCCTGTGCTGGGTGTCCCCCACATGGGCACTTTGTGTAGCCTGTGCTGGGTATCCCCCACATGGGGCACTTTGTGTAGCCTGTGCTGGGTATCCCCCACAGGTGCACTTTAAGTAGCTGTGCTGTGTATCCCCTACAGGGCACTTTGTGTAGCCTGTGCTGGGTGTCCCCCACAGGGGCACTTTGTGTAGCCTGTGCTTGGTATCCCCCACAGGTGCACTTTAAGTAGCTGTGCTGTGTATCCCCTACAGGGCACTTTGTGTAGCCTGTGCTGGGTGTCCCCCACAGGGGCACTTTGTGTAGCCTGTGCTGGGTATCCCCCACAGGTGCACTTTAAGTAGCTGTGCTGGGTATCCCCTACAGGGCACTTTGTGTAGCCTGTGCTGGGTATCCCCCACATGGGGCACTTTGTGTAGCCTGTAGGGTATCCCCCACAGGTGCACTTTAAGTAGCTGTGCTGGGTATCCCCTACAGGGCACTTTGTGTAGCCTGTGCTGGGTATCCCCTACAGGGCACTTTGTGTAGCCTGTGCTGGGTATGACCCACAGGGGTACTTTGTGTAGCTGTGCTGGGTTTTGCCCAGCAAGGTGTTGCTGGGATGTTCATATATCAGCACACACACAATAAATAATCACCAATCATTCCTCCATCAGAGACCCCATCATTATGAAAACTCTCCTGCAGGCAGTCTGTTCTTAGCCTGTAGTTCTGACAAATAGCATACTAACCACATAAAGGAACGAGATGGTTCACCAACAACATGGTGCTAAAAGTCATTTAGCCATTACTTTCACTTCCTGTATGTGGAACTATGGTTGGCTTGGGAAAGGAATCCTTTCTGACAAGACAAACAGATAGTTGGAAAAGTTAAAGCAATATGGTCTGATGGTGATACATCATTAATACAAAAAGTCAGCCTCATGAACTGGCATTGTCTGTGTTGTCTTGCCTTTGCTGAAGTGGCACCCATGTATTACACTTGTCTCATCAACATTGCATCCAGAAGATGTACTAAAGTGAGATTTGATAGACATTTTAACAGCATGTCACATTAGGGTGCCTCTGAATATCATCAGAAAAAGAGTCACTTCCACTATATTGATAACTGGGTCCATGTTTTGTTAAACTGGTGGATGTCACACACATACGTTTTGGTTAATCTTGTTAAGGGTATCCTGGGACATTCAATGACGATTGAACCGACAATGTTGTGAAAATGATTAAAAATACATCATATCCCGCTGTTCGACTAGATTTCATCTGTGGTATAACATGTGCCAGGACTCTTGGACTAGATACCAGATTCACTGGCGAGATAACAACCGGGATATAACAACTGCATAGCCTCTTGAACTAGACAAAAGATCCAATGGCTAGATATCAACTGTACAATAATATAATCTGTGTATAGACTCTCTGACTAGATCAATCATTCACTGGCTAGACATTAACTGTGGTAAAACACGTTTGGACTCTTCTAACATCAGACACTAGCATTGGCTAGATATTATCTGTATTAAGACTAACTTTTCAATTGGCAGTGAAGCTTAAACTGAATTTTTCAAGTGAATCAAATCCAATGATCTATATTATCATCAAGATGTCCATATTGAAAAACTGACTAAGGCTATTATTCCAAAATTTTGTTCACAATGTAAGGAAATTGAGTCTACCTGGTATGTGTAACTGGTGCTCAAATCATGTTCGGTTCTCACCTTGGTTTGACCTTCACATTTCTTTTTAGTTTTACCATTAAAAAAGATTTCTGAAAATAATTGATAAAAACCTTTCTTTGTGCAGGTAACAACTTTTAATGATGGTCTGCTCTGATATTACTGCTGCAATGTTAGACTAACTTTTACTCTCTGAAAATATATAATTTGGGTAGAAATAAGTAACTACATGTAAATTGAAAAAGAGTCTCAGTGAGATGTGAGATTCTGAACCTGTGGAAAATCTAGTCCTGCTTCACTAGGGCTATAGGGGGTGGTCGTGTAGCCTAGTGGTTAAAGCGTTGCTTGTCACGCCGAAGACCCGGGTTCGATTCCCAACATGGGTACAATGTGTGAAGCCCATTTTTGGTGACGTGATATTGCTGGAATATTGCTGAAAGCGGTGTAAAACCATACTCACTCACTCACTCACTCACTCGCTCACTAGGGCTATGGCATTACAGTAAGGCCTGGGTGGGCGGAAGAGAAAATAATATGGTTCAGGGACTGAGGCAGACTCCTGCAATGTAAAAGGCTTATTGATGTGATGTACATTTCTATAGCTTGTGTTGTTTGAGTTCCATGTATGAAATATTAACAGCCTTTATATCTATTAATTGCACCTTGTCACGTTGAAGCATTTCTGTCAAAGATGTTTCATCACCTGAGAAGTATGTGCATAGTTACCTAGGGAAATGCAATACCCTGTTGATTGGTTTGGGTTAAATTTTTAAATGACACATTTGATAAGCTTGTGTGGTGTAATGAAAGAGACCTCTCATGACAGGCCAATTACTGCCAAATATGGACACAGCATCTCGGCAAGATGTGAAGAATGTGAGTGGGTATTCCCTTGTGGACATATCATGTGGATTTAAGATTAATTACCAACGCTCACGGAAATCAGCAAAGGTCTTGCCCCTAAAGTACACCTTATCAAACCAAGGTTAATTTTTTGGGTAAGAAAATAGATATATTGATTGTCAATGACTTCCTTTACACATGTTTGTTGTGGCTGTAAAAAGTTCATTGATGCGGATTGTCTGTGACTCTGTGTCAATGCTGGTCAAAGTCACTTCTTGATGTCTGTCTTTTTACACTTGAGTGTTTTGACGAAAAGTTTTTAATTTCTTTTTTAACCATAGATGTTACTCAGGCAAAAGATATGTGACCTTGAGGCATGTGGTGAATATTGTAGGTTCATGCCAGACAATTGTTCAATGTACAGTCCAAGGCCATTCAACAGATGAAACCACGTACATGTGGATTATGCTGTGCAGGGGAAATTGTATAGAAATGGTAGGGGATTCTGTGAAGCAGCACCTGGGCTGTCTTCATGGGTCTATGTATCATGCAGGTACACAGAGCAATGGTTTCCGCTCATCAGCTGGTTGTCTCATCGATGAGTCTGGGGCCTGATTGAAGTTTTGTGTTCATGGTATGGTTCAGTGACTTCACATAGAGTTCATGGTTGGCTGGCTGGCTGTGTCTGATGGGGTGGCATCAATGACTATACTGGATGGCGTCCTGCTGCTGAGACCTGGTGTAAAAATGACATGTTTACATCCTGCTGCTGCGAACTGGTGTATATATATCCTGCATCTGCTGTCGCAAGCCATCTTCCCAAGGCAGCGAATTTTAACTGACGATAAAAATCCAGTTTCCACCCTTGCCGTAGTCTGTCTTACAGACCCTGATACATTTATATCAACTACAGCCCATGCAAGTCTATAATGTTTGGCAAGTCTAGATTACTGCAGTATCTGAAAATGAAGAGAATCACTGGGCTCCCTTTTTATTAGATTTTTATTGAAATAACTGAACAACTGTTTTTTTTCTGTATGATATGTTCATTTCAGAGACTATATGTTAGTCTACCCTTGCCGAACTAGGCTGGAATTATGGAGTTATATTTTGGCTGGACTAACAAGTCTATGCATTGTCCAAGCATATGTAACAGGACAGGCTTTGGGCACTTTAAGACACCATGACTTTGCGTTGTGTTTCTTTTATTCAGAAGAGATTAATGCCGAAAATACTAAAATAAAGTGTCTATGGTCTCTCTGTCTGTCCTTTACAACCTCAGTTCGTTGGATGTAGGGAGGTGATTCACAACAAAATATAATCAAGTTTCAACAGTTTATTACAGAAAAATAAACAAAACGAAAAAAAACAACTGTATCAAAATATAAATACGAACTCAACAACAATTACAAATCAATCAATCAATCAATCAATCCTAATAAAAAATCCTACTTATACCCTCAAAATAAAACTCAAAAGCAGCCTAAAGCAAACCCCTCACTAACCCACTTTAATCCCTACGACATCCTTAACACAGTCTATGAAAACAAACCACCCTTTCAAACCTCCAAACACAATTGGTCTATGTAGCTACATCACATAGCTGACATTATTTCCTGATTAAATCCACCCGTCCAACACAGCTTTCTAACAATTTACCCAATAATTCTAAAGTTGCCACAGAATTTAGATCTTTATTGCCTAAAATCACTAGGGATTGGGGAATTGTTCGTCCTCCGAACACGGTAATTTGGTGTGGTCTCCCTCACCTGTAATGATCTTCCCGATCATGCAAGACAATGAGAGCATTCGCACCTATCTCTTATATACTCGCAAGGACACGTAACCTGCGGGTCAACACGTCTAAACGGTGCAGCCACTGGCTAATCCAGTCTGTCACCAACCAATCGGAGCGCTCTTACCATACGACCCACGACTGTAAACACTAAATCGGCATGCAGCCGACAAACGCACGTGCCCGGACGTGGGGCAAGATCTGAAACATGCTGTCCCAAGCGAACTACATATCGGTGAGGAGCTATTAACCACGTAAATGCTACCATCTATCCTACATAATCAGAGGAAATTTCAATATTTCTACACATATATAGAAAAATAATCAAACTGTGGTTTGTAAGCTGCTGTGCAGATTACGCTCGATTGCAAGATCTGTAAAGCATGTGTACTGTCAACATCAAAAGATACTTTCCAAAACTTTTCATGTTTTTAATCAAGGTGCTCACATAATTTGATGCACTTCACAAAGTAAGACCCGTTTTAGTACAATAGCGATATTGATTATCAATCAAATCGTCTTCATTGGGCACCACCATTTTGTTTGAAGCATATGCAAGTGAATCTGATTGGTCAACAGGGGGGACATAGAAGGGACAAAAATCGTAATAGCCATGGGTGGCTCTACGACCGAACCTGTTAATTCTGGCCCAGTTCGACTTGGATGGAAACAGGACTTTACAGTCAGTTAACTCCCTTACCCTGGGAAGATTCCCACAAGGGGTACTTGATGGTGTCTGCAGCTATGACCTGGTGTATATACATATACTGAAACATACCAAAAATGAATAATCATCTTGAACTGGAAATCAGAAAATATGAATTTAATGCTCAAGTCCATCTCCAAACATATTGAATGAGATTTGAACCTGTATAATGGTATTGTTGGGTGTGATTATCTCATGCCTAAAAACACAGAGCACCTGTTGTGGCCATTTTGCCAAATATTACAAAATAATCTGATGAAAGAGTAAGTTTATACTCCGAAACGTGTTCCTCATTATAAAGAAGTTGACATCTGTAAATGTGTATCACTTCTAAATTCCATTCCTACAGCTGCAATATAAATGAACTACTGTACATGTACAATTGAAATTTGTTACAAAGTCTTTGTACAACCAACGGAAATGTATGATATTAGGACAGTTCAAATGGAGATAGAATTCCACTGTGCTGAAAAAGATTTCCACGACCATTAACTACATTGTTTGACATGCTATAGGGGCCAATGGAGCTAATGAGAAGATACTGTTCTGTGTCATCCAATGGGAATGTGATATTTGCAAACTCCATCCTCCTTTCTTGAAGCTCTTGATACCTCCTCTCCAACAATAGTCCTCATTATTTCTGGTTTGTATGTATGATGTATGTATACTCAAATTACTCAATTTTATCTCCATTGTAAATAGTAAAAGGTCACCTGTCCTTGACTCTTGTTGACTGGCTTGTGCTGCTGATGCTGGATCTGCCTGTCATTCGGCAGGAGACTGCTCTTTCAAATACTGAATTTTATTTATAAATTCTGTATTATTCATGCAATTTTATTCTCTAGCATGGAACAAATCTTAATGTGAGCTATACTGGAGGAATAAAAAAGGTGTAGTGAGTGAGTGGGTATGGTTTCACACTTTGTACCCATGTGGGGAACCGAACCCTGGTCTTTAGCCTGACAAGCAAACACTTTTAACTACTAGGCTACCCCACCGCCCCCCAAAAGTATGTTGATTATGAAGGTTCATACTGTTTGCTGTTTGATTTTTATATTCTTGACTCAGTGAACTAAAAAATAATTACTTTTCAAAATTGATTTTCTTGAAACTGGCAGGCTTTATTCTCCAAACTTCATGATCATATAAAAGCTATGAAAAAGCAAAATTGAGAAAGTGCCACTTTGGGCCGTCTTGCGAAGGTTCTCATGTTGTTGTTTCAAATATCTTGCAAGAAGGAAATGCTACAAGATTGTGACGTTATCAACACACAAAAATACCCATATTATTGTTTCCCAAGACAACATGGCATGTGAAAGGTCACATCATATGTGAATCAAGCTCCAAGAAAAGTACATTTGCAGGGTTTTTTAGCAGAATACAACTACAGTGGTTGTCTGCAGTAGTTGTCTACAGTGGTTGTCTGCAGTAGTTGTCTACAGTGTTTGTCTGCAGTAGTTGTCTACAATGTTTGTCTGCAGTAGTTGTCTGCAGTGTTTGTCTGCAGTAGTTGTCTACAGTGGTTGTCTACAGTGGTTGTCTACAGTGTTTGTCTGCAGTAGTTGTCTACAGTAGTTGTCTACAGTGTTTGTCTGCAGTAGTTGTCTACAGTGGTTGTCTACAGTGGTTGTCTGCAGTAGTTGTCTACAGTGTTTGTCTAGAGTAGTTGTCTACAGTGTTTGTCTACAGTGTTTGTCTACAGTGGTTGTCTACAGTGTTTGTCTACAGTGGTTGTCCGCAGTGGTTGTCTACAGTGTTTGTCTACAGTAGTTGTCTACAGTGTTTGTCTACAGTGTTTGTCTACAGTAGTTGTCTACAGTGGTTGTCTACAGTGTTTGTCTACAGTGGTTGTCTACAGTGTTTGTCTGCAGTAGTTGTCTGCAGTAGTTGTCTACAGTGTTTGTCTGCAGTAGTTGTCTACAGTGGTTGTCTGTAGTAGTTGTCTACAGTGTTTGTCTGCAGTAGTTGTCTACAGTAGTTGTGTGCAGTAGTTGTCTACAGTGGTTGTCTGCAGTGGTTGTCTACAGTGTTTGTCTGCAGTAGTTGTCTACAGTAGTTGTCTGCAGTAGTTGTCTACAGTAGTTGTATACAGTGGTTGTCTGCAGTAGTTGTCTACAGTGGTTGTCTGCAGTAGTTGTCTACAGTGGTTGTCTACAGTGGTTGTCTACAGTGTTTGTCTGCAGTAGTTGTCTACAGTAGTTGTCTACAGTAGTTGTCTACAGTAGTTGTCTACAGTGTTTGTCTGCAGTAGTTGTCTACAGTGGTTGTCTACAGTGGTTGTCTGCAGTAGTTGTCTACAGTGTTTGTCTGCAGTAGTTGTCTACAGTGGTTGTCTGTAGTAGTTGTCTACAGTGTTTGTCTGCAGTAGTTGTCTACAGTAGTTGTGTGCAGTAGTTGTCTACAGTGGTTGTCTGCAGTGGTTGTCTACAGTGTTTGTCTGCAGTAGTTGTCTACAGTAGTTGTCTGCAGTAGTTGTCTACAGTAGTTGTATACAGTGGTTGTCTGCAGTAGTTGTCTACAGTGGTTGTCTGCAGTAGTTGTCTACAGTGGTTGTCTACAGTGGTTGTCTACAGTGTTTGTCTGCAGTAGTTGTCTACAGTAGTTGTCTACAGTAGTTGTCTACAGTGTTTGTCTGCAGTAGTTGTCTACAGTGGTTGTCTACAGTGGTTGTCTGCAGTAGTTGTCTACAGTGTTTGTCTGCAGTAGTTGTCTACAGTGGTTGTCTGCAGTAGTTGTCTACAGTAGTTGTCTACAGTGTTTGTCTGCAGTAGTTGTCTACAGTATTTGTCTAAAGTGGTTGTCTACCGTGGGTGTCTACAGTGGTTGTTTACAGAGCCAGATGTTCACAATTTCAAAATAGATACTCATGTCCTGACCAGGCTTTATTTAAATGCGGTACATTTTCTTACCAGTATTTTTGTCCAAAGGTTGACTGTGATGCAGCTGGGGTTTCACTTAAATAATTTTGTAAAATTGGTGATTTGATACATCTCATCCAAACTCAAACTATTTCACACAGGAGATAACCATGATTGTACTTGAGGCTTGTGTAAAACCATTAAATATAACTCTGACTATCTGCAAACACCCGTTATCGATAAAAAAACCTTTTATTCAAATTGGAGATTAGGTCACAATAAATTAATCATGACATGTTCAACCCCACCTGCCAACTCTCACTCTAAAAAAACAGAGGATGAAAATCTGATAACTTATTTCGACTGCCTCTCAGTTTCGTCGGCCAGTGCTCAGAGAGACAACACTGGGTTGATGACACAGTGAAGGCAAAGGAGGTCCTTTAATACATCAGTGGCAAACTTAACCATTTGTGGCCATTGTTGTACACAAGGCAAGTCTTTGCTTATCTTCAACGTCAGTGGAATTCAACTGGCATAGGAAGTATGGATTCAATTTGTTGCATTCATCCATAAATTAAGACTTTGAAACATTCCTTTTGGAAGTGTACATAGATTCCGTCCTTCAGGGGCTCATAATATATTTTTAGTCTGATGTCTATAAAACCCTATTTGCGTTTGCCGGAATGTAAACAACTCTAGTATGGAATTTGGATCACGCAAGCTGAATTAGACTTGTAAAACAGGCATGTTAAAACAAAAAGGTATACCTCAAAGGACCAGGTTTGTAGTCATATGATGATAAAAATCAATATGAAACCACCACCTTCGGTAGAAGTGAAGTATTGAGTGTGTTCAATGCCACCCTAGATGAGCCTCTAACACAACTTCCTGGAAGGCAATGTCAGCCTAATATTGGTTAGCTGAGGTTTTAGAGAGGCAAATATCTTGTGACGATTTTGTTCCTTCAGCCTGTGTGTAGCGAAAGTGGTAAAAACAAGTTTTATTGCTTTGGGTGGATGAGAAGTTTACAGCTTCTGTGTCCTGTTAAGAGAGAAGGGGTCATCTTATTAGCATATCCGTCTTGGATTCGTGATAAGGGCACTCGGGATGGGAAGACATTCTATTTAGTCTTTTACTTCTCTGTAGCGGTGGTCATTAGTCCGTTTTATGAGGAAAGAAAATCTGAAAGCTCTGTGTGCAAACGGATCTTCATTTGTCTGTAGACTCCATCCATGACCAAAGGAATCTGATCCAAATGGGATGACTGTTTGAGCATATTGTATCTACCAATGAGGAACCACACATTATGCTGTCAAGTAATTGAAAACCCAACACCTACACACAAATTATGTTCCCTCTAACAAGCAAGTAGGGATCACAACCCACACATCACATATTGCTGTTGTCAAGCAATTAGGGATCACAGCCCACACATCACATATTGCTGTTGTCAAGCAAGTAGGGATCACAGCCCACACATCACATATTGCTGTTGTCAAGCAAGTAGGGATCACAGCCCACACATCACATATTGCTGTTGTCAAGTAATTAGGGATCACAACCCACACATCACATATTGCTGTTGTCAAGTAATTAGGGATCACAACCCGCACATCACATATTGCTGTTGTCAAGCAATTAGGGATCACAACCCGCACATCACATATTGCTGTTGTTAAGCAATTAGGCACACATCACACATATCATAAATCTCTAGTCCAAGCAATTGTTTCTTGCATTAAATGTAGAATTTCTGCATTGTTCCTGAAATGGTCTGTTCCACTAGTTCTGCTCCTATCTATGATCACTGAGGCCACTACCTCCTCCTGTCTATGATCTACGAGGCCACTACCTTCTCCTGTCTATGATCACTGAGGCCACTACCTTCTCCTATCTATGATCACTGAGGCCACTACCTTCTCCTATCTATGATCTACGAGGCCACTACCTTCTCCTGTCTATGATCTACGAGGCCACTACCTCCTCCTGTCTATGATCACTGAGGCCACTACCTTCTCCTGTCTATGATCTACGAGGCCACTACCTCCTCCTGTCTATGATCTACGAGGCCACTACCTCCTCCTGTCTATGATCACTGAGGCCACTACCTTCTCCTGTCTATGATCTACGAGGCCACTACCTTCTCCTATCTATGATCACTGAGGCCACTACCTTCTCCTATCTATGATCTACGAGGCCACTACCTTCTCCTATCTATGATCACTGAGGCCACTACCTTCTCCTATCTATGATCTACGAGGCCACTACCTTCTCCTGTCTATGATCACTGAGGCCACTACCTTCTCCTGTCTATGATCTACGAGGCCACTACATTCTCCTGTCTATGATCACTGAGGCCACTACCTTCTCCTATCTATGATCACTGAGGCCACTACCTTCTCCTGTCTATGATCACTGAGGCCACTACCTTCTCCTATCTATGATCTACGAGGCCACTACCTTCTCCTATCTATGATCACTGAGGCCACTACCTTCTCCTATCTATGATCTACGAGGCCACTAC
This sequence comes from Haliotis cracherodii, assembly GCF_022045235.1. NCBI lineage: Eukaryota > Metazoa > Mollusca > Gastropoda > Lepetellida > Haliotidae > Haliotis > Haliotis cracherodii. The sequence continues at coordinate 71,432,477 of NW_027266297.1, forward strand.
CTCCTCCTATCTATGATCTACGAGGCCACTACCTCCTCCTATCTATGATCTACGAGGCCACTACCTTCTCCTGTCTATGATCTACGAGGCCACTACCTCCTCCTGTCTATGATCTACGAGGCCACTACCTTCTCCTATCTATGATCTCTGAGGCCACTACCTTCTCCTGTCTATGATCTACGAGGCCACTACCTCCTCCTGTCTATGATCACTGAGGCCACTACCTCCTCCTGTCTATGATCTACGAGGCCACTACCTCCTCCTGTCTATGATCTACGAGGCCACTACCTCCTCCTGTCTATGATCTACGAGGCCACTACCTTCTCCTATCTATGATCACTGAGGCCACTACCTCCTCCTGTCTATGATCTACGAGGCCACTACCTTCTCCTATCTATGATCACTGAGGCCACTACCTTCTCCTATCTATGATCTACGAGGCCACTACCTTCTCCTATCTATGATCACTGAGGCCACTACCTTCTCCTATCTATGATCTACAAGGCCACTACCTTCTCCTATCTATGATCTACGAGGCCACTACCTTCTCCTATCTATGATCTACAAGGCCACTACCTTCTCCTGTCTATGATCTACGAGGCCACTACCTCCTCCTATCTATGATCTACGAGGCCACTACCTTCTCCTATCTATGATCTACGAGGCCACTACCTCCTCCTGTCTATGATCTACGAGGCCACTACATTCTCCTGTCTATGATCTACGAGGCCACTACATTCTCCTATCTATGATCTACAAGGCCACTACCTCCTCCTGTCTATGATCTACGAGGCCACTACATTCTCCTGTCTATGATCTACAAGGCCACTACCTCATTTGACCAACACAGGACCACTTAACATTGGGTTTCATATTACACATTGTTTAACATATACTGATACGTGTCAAGTGACATTCTCACTCACTCACTCACTCACTCACTCACTCACTCATTACCTAGCGGACACTTCATATGGTGTGTGTCATGCTGACCTGGCAGTAATAGGATGTAAGAATGATTTATTTCCATCCAAATAAAGCGTCCAGTAGCCCTGCCTCCCCGTGACGGCATGAACTCCATCTACACCACTTCAGTCCACTCAGACACTGCTCAAATATAGAGTTTTATCAAGATCTCATTGTGAAATAAGATGCCATCAATATTACAGGTTGGACTATGGGAAAGATGTCTTACTGTAATTGGACATGGGACCTGGTGTTCATTTCTCAGAGGCTTTACAGACACAGGACGGTTTGAACAGAGGGTCAGGAAACAGAGGTGAAGGAATAGACAATATCAAATACTTTTCATCAAAGTAAATGCGCAGCTATGGGAAATTTCAATGTTTAGATGAGACAAATTGGAAAAGAATATTTTTGAAATCATAGCTGTTCACCCCGGCGACAGTTAATCAATATTTAGCAAAGATTCAGGTTTCAGATTTTATTGCATGCAGTTAAAAGTTCTTAGTGTCATCAAGCTTGAAATGCGTCAGAAACATGAATTGTGACCCTGCATCTGACAAATGCTGTTCATTAATCACTTGATAACTGGCCTGCATGAAGTGTCTCACACAGCCAGTCTACTGTCTGACATTGTGGCCTCGTGTCGGACATTGTCAGACAGACTCAGGAAAGACTTTGTGGCGGAGAAGTTAAACTGTATTTCTATGTTTAGTGATACTGTGTTACAGTGAGCGAAATATAACATGGGAGCCAAGGGGTCCTTGTCATACAGATAAAAGGTAAAGATTTAAGGGGCCCTAGATTCAAATGCCATAGATGAGGACCTCAAGGACCACAGGAACCCTTTCATTTCAAATACTTCTGTTATCCAGTTGAACTTAATTATATATGGTCTGGATGAAAGAGTTCTCCAAAGGATTTGTTCCAACCAGAAGGAATGGATGAAGGTTAATGATTTATTGAAACAGGTGGCACTTAAAGCTAAAGACTGTCATGATCAAACAGACTGGTGTGATCAGATGTACATTTGCGTCCCATTACATACTGTTACAGTGCACTTTATATTTGTTTGTTTGTTGCTTAACACTGCACTCAGCAATATTCCATCTGTATGACGATGGTCTGTAAATAATCAATTCTGGACCAGACAATCCAGTGATTGATATCATGAGCATTGATCCATGCAATTGCATCCACAAAGTCAGCGAGCCTGACCACCCGATCCCATAATATGAGTCAGTAAATGGGCAGATGTATTATATTGTATGGTCATGTGTTAAACATCAGGACTCGTTATACCCCTAAGTATTTGGATTTATGTGTGTTTTTTAACATGGCACTCAGCAATATTCCAGCTCGGTCTGTAAATAATCAAGTCTGGACCAGACAATCCAGTGACTGATATCATGAGCATCAATCCACGCAATTGGGGTACGATGACATGCATCAACCAAATCAGCGAGCCTGACCTACCGATCCCGTTAGTTGCCTCTTATGACAAGCACAGTTGCCTTTTACAGCAAGTGGGTGGCTGAAGACCTACTCTACCCCGGATCTTCACGGGTGTGCACTTTATAAGCCTATGTGGGGCATATTTATGGTATGTAAAAACTCTCATAGGGCAGTGTGTTAAGTAAGACAATGGCCATGCAGTATCAGAATCAGAAAGTACCGTGGCTAAATGAGTTGAGTTTGCCTTGAATCTATTCAGTATGTTTGGTAACTGAAGGTATGTCATGAAGACATAAACCTATAGTAACGCCTGCTAATTGGCAGGACATGCTCACACATATAGCTGTAGTCAATGGTCTGGTAATGAGTGGTCTGTCATGAAGACCATGGTACGTCTTGATTGGCAAGTCTGTAGCGTGATGCTGTTTCACAATCAGCTGGTGACCCAGTGGACAAAGATGCATCTATTCATGCTTGGATGCCAGGATCCACTCTCCGCTCACGGGTTTGAACCCATGATTCAGTGGGTCATGATCCTTGGTTTGTCAAGCATTGCCCTGGTTGTGATCCTTGGTTTGTCAAGCATTTCCTTGGTTATAATCCTTGGTTTGTCAAGCCTTGCCCTGGTTATAGTCCTTGGTTTGTCAAGCATTGCCCTGGTTATAATCCTTGGTTTGTCAAGCATCGCCCTGGTTGTGAACCTTTATCTGTCAGTACCTTCCTGTCACTTCATCAAATACACCTACAACCTGTTCCATTTAAGGCTTTCTCCAACATTATGCTAACAAACCATGATGTGACTGAAAGACTTAAACCCAACTCACCCACTCACACAGATGTTGGCAGTTTTAGTTCACTAAACAACTGAGAAAACTTTTCACTTATGAAGAAATATATGTTCTATATGTTCCTGTTATTGGAGAAAACAATGTAATTCTTCAGATGTCGTCAAAACCAGATTTCCTTATTACACTCTAAGGATACTGAGACAAAGGTGTCTTATATAACAGGTCGTGTCACAGGAGGTTAGAACCACATTTTTCAAAACTGGATCCTTTGATCACAATTAAGCCACATGTTTTTAGAACCGAAAAAGAAATCATTTTATGATAAATGTTCTTATCATGAGTTGACATTTGTTCCTGAAATAGATGCAGAAGTAGCTGAAATTAATTCTAGCATTCACGGCAATTTCTGTTTTATGCAGCATGTGGCAGAAGAGCCCAAACGATGTCTTTTTTCTCATTCTATCGATTGACAATTGCAGTGTCCAGATCGAAGCGCTGAACGCTTGCTTAAGGAGGCTTTTTCACTTTTTGATCATGTTGGTATTGCTTTTTGAGGAGAAAGTGTTGGAAATAAAAAAAACAGCATTTGACACAATTGTTCAAGGGACAGTTCACTGTAGCAATTATTGTTGGATGTGAATACAAAGATATGAGCACAGTTTCCAGAAACAAGAAAACAATTTGTAATACACCATCTTGTTTGGCATAGAATGCTATTATAATGCCCCTTCAGGGTTGATTTGTGAAATTGACTTTGAGAAAGATTCTTATCACACCAATGTGTATTTGCATGCGTGTGTGTGTGGATAAAGTCTGTTTCTTTATCATGTTCTCCTCCTGTTCCCCTCTTTTCCACCTGTTCTCCTCCTGTTCCCCTCTTTCCACCTCTTCTCCTCCTGTTCCCCTCTTCTCCTCCTGTTCCCCTCTTCTCATGTTCTCCTGTTCTCCACCTCTTCTCCTCCGGTTCCCCTCTTCTCCACCTCTTCTCATGTTCTCCTCCTGTTCTCCACCTCTTCTCCTCCTGTTCCCCTCTTTTCCTGTTCTTCTCCTGTTCCCCTCTTCTCCTGTTCTCCACCTCTTCTCCTGTTCCCCTCTTTTCCTGTTCTTCTCCTGTTCCCATCTTCTTCTCCTGTTCCCCACCTCTTCTGTTCTCCACCTCTTCTCCTGTTCTCCACCTCTTCTCCACCTCTTCTGTTCTCCACCTCTTCTCCTCCTGTTCTCCATCTCTTCTCCTGTTCTCCACCTCTTCTCCTCCTGTTCTCCACCTCTTCTCCTCCTGTTCTCCACCTCTTCTCATTTTCTCTAGCTGTTCTCATTTTCTCTTCTCCACCTGTTCTCATGTTCTCTTCTTCTTCTCCACCTGTTTTCATGTTCTCCTCATGTTCTCCTCATGTTATCCTGTTGTCCTGATGTTCTCCACCTGTTCTCCTCATGTTATCCTCATGTTCTGTTCTCATGTTCTCATATCCTGTTGTCATGTTCTCCACCTGTTCTCCTCATGTTCTGTTCTCTGCCTGTTCTCCTCATGTTCTCCACCTGTTCTCCTCATATTCTCCTCATGTTTTGTTCTCCGTCTGTTTTCATCATGTTCTCCTGTTCCCCTCCTGTTTTCCTTTTTTCCTGTTTTCCTGTTTTCAACCTGTTCTCCTCCTGTTCTCCTACTTTCAACCTGTTCTCCTCCTGTTCTCCTACTTTCAACCTGTTCTCCTCCTGTTCTCCTCAAGGGACAAGGGGTAACTGTGCCAGAATCGAATGGTAATGGGTTTGAAGCTGATTTGAACCTTGACACGAAACCTGTGCATTACCTTTGTCTTGCCTCCAATAAGCTAGACACTCCGCATTGTAATTGAAAAACTTGTCAAAGCCAACTCCATGACTCCGCTTGTCCCAAATATAATGCAGGAGAGAACGTAACATGGTGTCTGTATAGAACTTTACCTTGAATGTCAACTCCCTTGTCTAGCTCTGTTGGATGTGCTCGTGAATTTCCATGTGGATAGTTAATGCTCACATTTGTACTGGACGATGTTCGGATCATTTCCTGAGCAAACATCTGCAGTGTTCCGTTTACCGGTAATTACCAGTTTTTTACTGGTAAATTAGGCTTAGACCGGTAATTCATGTGACTGTCTGTCCCTGTGGACCGGCAAATAAAGTACCTAATGAATCCTTGTTGTTGAACAAAAAACATCGACGATATTCATGTGGGTTCGAATTGCGGACAGGAATCAACACAAAAAAAGTATGAGAATATAACATTTGTTACATTTGACCACTTTCTAAATGGCATTGTGTGTTCATTGATATCAATATAAGTATACTTTTTTAACGAAGTCAGCTTGTCTGTTACCATCGGGGTTTCCCCTTGTCTATTTTTAGTGCAAGAAAATAACATTTTGCTTTGCTTCCATGTTAAATATATATCTGTAGCGACTTTGAATGTTACTGAACTTTGTGACGTGTAGATCTAACTACCGGTAAGTTACTCCAGAGATGACATCATTGCATTGAACATGATGTGGAAAGAATTAAAACCAGGTAATTTATATGTTTGTTTACTTGTTGAAAGTCCGGACTGACAGAAATTAGGGGAACTGTTCATTTTCAGTTGCTAGAGTGGCCACATTTATCCTTAATTTAATGTAGTATTTAATGTAGTATTTGATGTAGTATTTGATATAGTATTTAATGTTGTATTTGATGTTGTATTTGATGTAGTATTTGATGTAGTATTTGATGTAGTATTTAATGTTGTATTTGATGTAGTATTTGATGTAGTATTTGATGTAGTATTTAATGTAGTATTTGATGTAGTCTTTAATGTAGTATTTGATATAGTCTTTAATGTAGTATTTGATGTATTTAATGTATTATTTAATGTAGTATTTGATGTATTTAATGTAGTATTTAATGTAGTATTTGATGTATTATTTAATGCAGTATTTGATGTAGTATTTAATGTAGTATTTGATGTAATATTTCATGTGGTATTTGATGTCATATTTGATATTAATTTCTACTTGTTCAGATCTACAGAACAGTTTACGACACAGTGATCAGACCTGAGTTAGTTGTACAACGTGGACTCTTCAGTGACCTTCACCTCCCTGCTCAGTATCTCATGCCATACCCGAGATTAGTGAGGAGCTTTTCTTGCTGTCAGTTGCTTTAATTTGTGAACAAATCTATTGAATTTGTGGCAACGGTCAATTTGATCTTCTGTATTATTTATTCCACCAAGTCTTTAGGTATAGGGGCGGTTGGATAGCCTGGTGGTTAAAGCATTAACTCGTCATGCCGAAAACCCGGGTTGATTTCCAACATGGGTACAATGTGTGAAGTCCATTTCTGGTGTCTCCCGCCATGATATTGCTGGAATATTACTAAAAGTGGTGTAAAACAATACTTACTCACTCATTGTATTTGTGACTTTAAATTAATCCTAACAGCATATGTTGTTACCACCTGGGACCTAAGGATAAGTATATCAGATGATATACATTTTCATACATATAGTGTTAACTTTCTCTAGTTGAGAAGTGGTTCCAATCAACAGAAAGTTATGTCGCCATATTGTTCATACAGGAAATATTTTCAAGGCTCCTAAATGTCAATAATGGCTCCTTATATTTTCAAGCATGAGCTACTTGTCTCCCCAAAATGTAGGTCTACTTTGGGACCATTAGTATGCTTTTTTGAACTGCAGAATTTTGTCTGAGACTTGATATTTTTTTGGTCACTTTTTTATGATTTCTGTTCTCTGAAGGGATGAGACGAATGGTTTCTGTACATACATCGTGTCTAGTGAATAATTTAGTGATATGACTAAAGTAATTTTAAGTTTACTGGATCACATTATATTATTTTTAAAAATTCAAGGTGAATGTGATGCCTTTTGTGCCTCTTGTCCGTCATGCAGTTTAACAGACTTTATGCATTTTTTATGCCAAAAACAGTACTTTTTGTATTTGAATGTTATCTTCTTTTTATCATTTAAGGGTTGACCAATCAGTAGTTTGCAAATGAAAGTATTAACAAAATGAGCAATAATTGCCCCAAGCTAATGACAGAAGTTTTTTTGAAGTGACTACAAACAGAAAAATGTTGCACTTTTTTCCATTTTATAAAGCACTGGACATGTGGATCTGTGATGCAAGCAATACATTTGGTTGTTTTTTTAATGTCAAGAAATAAAGTTCCTGAAGTTTCACCCTCTGCTTCCACAGTGACACAGCAGTTCATTGAGACGTTAAGTTTGCATGTTGATTGGCACGTCCTTCTCCTGCTCTGTGTGAAAACATCCAACAGCACACAGGCTGTAACAGGGGCCTGTAAGGTGTTCACTGACTGACAAACTGGTTTTTTTTTGTAAGTCTAAATGCTATCATTGGTGTGACAGAATTATGGTTTCTGGGACTCAGCCTTTGAAGTAATCGTCGGAATGGAATTAGAAAATAAAAAGTATGAAGCTCTGTTGCAGGCCAGTGACAGAAACTGACAACAAAGGGGATAGAAGGTTGAGTGGTGGGAGTAAAATAGTTGTTTTCACTTGTGATAATGTTTGATGTGATTGTTGGTGTGACTGTTGATGTGACTGTTGATGTGACTGTTGATGTGATTGTTGATGTGGTTGTTGGTGTGACTGTTGGTGTGACTGTTGATGTGGTTGTTGATGTGGTTGTTGATGTGGTTGTTGATGTGATTGTTGGTGTGATTGTTGATGTGTTTGCTGGTGTGATTGTTGATGTGATTGTTGGTGTGATTGTTGATGTGATTGTTGATGTGATTGTTGATGTGGTTGCTGGTGTGATTGTTGGTGTGATTGTTGATGTGTTTGCTGGTGTGATTGCTGGTGTGATTGTTGGTGTGATTGTCGATGTGATTGTCGATGTAGTTGTTGATGTGATTGTTGGTGTGATTGTCGATGTGATTGTCAATGTGACTGTCGATTCGACTGTTGATGTGATTGTTGATGTGATTGTTGGTGTGACTGTTGATGTGACTGTTGATGTGATTGTTGATGTGTTTGCTGGTGTGATTGTTGATGTGGTTGCTGGTGTGATTGTTGGTGTGATTGTTGATGTGTTTGCTGGTGTGATTGTTGATGTGGTTGCTGGTGTGATTGTCGATGTGATTGTCGATGTAGTTGTTGATGTGATTGTTGGTGTGATTGTCGATGTGATTGTCAATGTGACTGTCGATTCGACTGTTGATGTGATTGTTGATGTGACTGTTGATGTGATTGTTGGTGTGACTGTTGATGTGACTGTTGATGTGATTGTTGATGTGTTTGCTGGTGTGATTGTTGATGTGGTTGCTGGTGTGATTGTTGGTGTGATTGTTGGTGTGATTGTCGATGTGATTGTTGATGTGGTTGCTGGTGTGATTGTTGGTGTGATTGTTGATGTGTTTGCTGGTGTGATTGTTGATGTGGTTGCTGGTGTGATAGTCAATGTGATTGTCGATGTGATTGTCGATGTGGTTGTTGATGTGATTGTTGGTGTGATTGTTGATGTGATTGTTGGTGTGATTGTTGATGTGATTGTTGATGTGACTGTTGATGTGATTGTTGATGTGATTGTTGGTGTGATTGTTGATGTGACTGTTGATGTGGTTGTTGATGTGATTGTTGATGTGATTGTTGATGTGATTGTTGGTGTGATTGTTGATGTGACTGTTGATGTGGTTGTTGATGTGATTGTTGGTGTGATTGTTGATGTGATTGTTGGTGTGATTGTTGATGTGACTGTTCATGTGACTGTTGATGTGATTGTTGGTGTGATTGTTGGTGTGATTGTTGATGTGATTGTTGGTGTGACTGTTGATGTGATTGTTGGTGTGATTGTTGGTGTGATTGTTGATGTGACTGTTCATGTGACTGTTGATGTGATTGTTGATGTGATTGTTGATGTGAATGTTGATGTGATTGTTGATGTGACTGTTCATGTGACTGTTGATGTGATTGTTGGTGTGGTTGTTGGTGTGACTGTTGATGTGGTTGTTGATGTGATTGTTGGTGTGATTGTTGATGTGACTGTTGATGTGGTTGTTGATGTGATTGTTGGTGTGATTGTTGATGTGATTGTTGGTGTGATTGTTGATGTGACTGTTCATGTGACTGTTGATGTGATTGTTGGTGTGATTGTTGGTGTGATTGTTGATGTGATTGTTGGTGTGACTGTTGATGTGATTGTTGGTGTGACTGTTGATGTGATTGTTGGTGTGATTGTTGGTGTGATTGTTGATGTGACTGTTCATGTGATTGTTGATGTGACTGTTCGTGTGACTGTTGGTGTGATTGTTGATGTGATTGTTGGTGTGATTGTTGATGTGACTGTTCATGTGACTGTTGATGTGATTGTTGGTGTGATTGTTGGTGTGATTGTTGATGTGATTGTTGGTGTGACTGTTGATGTGATTGTTGGTGTGATTGTTGGTGTGATTGTTGATGTGACTGTTCATGTGACTGTTGATGTGATTGTTGATGTGATTGTTGATGTGATTGTTGGTGTGATTGTTGATGTGACTGTTCATGTGACTGTTGATGTGATTGTTGATGTGATTGTTGATGTGGTTGTTGATGTGATTGTTGGTGTGATTGTTGATGTGACTGTTGATGTGGTTGTTGATGTGATTGTTGGTGTGATTGTTGATGTGATTGTTGGTGTGATTGTTGATGTGACTGTTCATGTGACTGTTGATGTGATTGTTGGTGTGATTGTTGGTGTGATTGTTGATGTGATTGTTGGTGTGACTGTTGATGTGATTGTTGGTGTGACTGTTGATGTGATTGTTGGTGTGATTGTTGGTGTGATTGTTGATGTGACTGTTCATGTGACTGTTGATGTGATTGTTGATGTGATTGTTGATGTGAATGTTGATGTGATTGTTGATGTGATTGTTGATGTGAATGTTGATGTGATTGTTGATGTGACTGTTCATGTGACTGTTGATGTGATTGTTGGTGTGACTGTTGGTGTGATTGTTGGTGTGACTGTTGATGTGATTGTTGGTGTGACTGTTGGTGTGATTGTTGATGTGACTGTTCATGTGACTGTTGATGTGATTGTTGGTGTGACTGTTGATGTGATTGTTGGTGTGACTGTTGATGTGATTGTTGGTGTGACTGTTGATGTGATTGTTGGTGTGACTGTTGATGTGATTGTTGGTGTGACTGTTGATGTGATTGTTGGTGTGACTGTTGATGTGATTGTTGGTGTGACTGTTGATGTGATTGTTGGTGTGACTGTTGGTGTGGTTGTTGGTGTGACTGTTGGTGTGGTTGTTGGTGTGACTGTTGATGTGATTGTTGGTGTGACTGTTGGTGTGATTGTTGATGTGACTGTTCATGTGACTGTTCATGTGACTGTTGATGTGATTGTTGATGTGATTGTTGGTGTGGTTGTTGATGTGACTGTTCATGTGACTGTTGATGTGATTGTTGGTGTGACTGTTGGTGTGATTGTTGATGTGACTGTTCATGTGACTGTTGATGTGATTGTTGATGTGATTGTTGGTGTGATTGTTGATGTGACTGTTCATGTGATTGTTGATGTGATTGTTGGTGTGGTTGTTGGTGTGACTGTTGATGTGATTGTTGGTGTGACTGTTGATGTGATTGTTGATGTGGTTGTTGATGTGATTGTTGGTGTGATTGTTGATGTGATTGTTGGTGTGATTGTTGATGTGACTGTTCATGTGACTGTTGATGTGATTGTTGGTGTGATTGTTGGTGTGATTGTTGATGTGATTGTTGGTGTGACTGTTGATGTGATTGTTGGTGTGACTGTTGATGTGATTGTTGGTGTGATTGTTGGTGTGATTGTTGATGTGACTGTTCATGTGACTGTTGATGTGATTGTTGATGTGATTGTTGATGTGAATGTTGATGTGATTGTTGATGTGATTGTTGATGTGAATGTTGATGTGATTGTTGATGTGACTGTTCATGTGACTGTTGATGTGATTGTTGGTGTGACTGTTGGTGTGATTGTTGGTGTGACTGTTGATGTGATTGTTGGTGTGACTGTTGGTGTGATTGTTGATGTGACTGTTCATGTGACTGTTGATGTGATTGTTGGTGTGACTGTTGATGTGATTGTTGGTGTGACTGTTGATGTGATTGTTGGTGTGACTGTTGATGTGATTGTTGGTGTGACTGTTGATGTGATTGTTGGTGTGACTGTTGATGTGATTGTTGGTGTGACTGTTGATGTGATTGTTGGTGTGACTGTTGATGTGATTGTTGGTGTGACTGTTGGTGTGGTTGTTGGTGTGACTGTTGATGTGATTGTTGATGTGATTGTTGGTGTGATTGTTGATGTGATTGTTGGTGTGATTGTTGGTGTGATTGTTGATGTGACTGTTCATGTGACTGTTGATGTGATTGTTGATGTGATTGTTGATGTGAATGTTGATGTGATTGTTGATGTGATTGTTGATGTGAATGTTGATGTGATTGTTGATGTGACTGTTCATGTGACTGTTGATGTGATTGTTGGTGTGACTGTTGGTGTGATTGTTGGTGTGACTGTTGATGTGATTGTTGGTGTGACTGTTGGTGTGATTGTTGATGTGACTGTTCATGTGACTGTTGATGTGATTGTTGGTGTGACTGTTGATGTGATTGTTGGTGTGACTGTTGATGTGATTGTTGGTGTGACTGTTGATGTGATTGTTGGTGTGACTGTTGATGTGATTGTTGGTGTGACTGTTGATGTGATTGTTGGTGTGACTGTTGATGTGATTGTTGGTGTGACTGTTGATGTGATTGTTGGTGTGACTGTTGGTGTGGTTGTTGGTGTGACTGTTGATGTGATTGTTGATGTGACTGTTGGTGTGATTGTTGGTGTGGTTGTTGGTGTGATTGTTGGTGTGGTTGTTGATGTGACTGTTGATGTGATTGTTGGTGTGACTGTTGGTGTGACTGTTGATGTGATTGTTGATGTGGTTGTTGATGTGATTGTTGGTGTGATTGTTGGTGTGATTGTTGATGTGATTGTTGGTGTGACTGTTGATGTGATTGTTGGTGTGACTGTTGATGTGATTGTTGGTGTGACTGTTGATGTGATTGTTGATGTGACTGTTCATGTGACTGTTCATGTGACTGTTGATGTGATTGTTGATGTGATTGTTGATGTGATTGTTGGTGTGGTTGTTGATGTGATTGTTGGTGTGGTTGTTGATGTGACTGTTCATGTGACTGTTGATGTGATTGTTGGTGTGACTGTTGGTGTGATTGTTGATGTGACTGTTGATGTGATTGTTGATGTGATTGTTGATGTGATTGTTGGTGTGATTGTTGGTGTGACTGTTGGTGTGATTGTTGATGTGACTGTTGATGTGATTGTTGATGTGATTGTTGATGTGATTGTTGGTGTGATTGTTGGTGTGACTGTTGGTGTGATTGTTGATGTGACTGTTGATGTGATTGTTGGTGTGACTGTTGGTGTGATTGTTGATGTGACTGTTGATGTGATTGTTGATGTGATTGTTGATGTGATTGTTGGTGTGATTGTTGGTGTGACTGTTGGTGTGATTGTTGATGTGACTGTTGATGTGATTGTTGATGTGATTGTTGATGTGATTGTTGGTGTGGTTGTTGATGTGACTGTTCATGTGACTGTTGATGTGATTGTTGGTGTGACTGTTGGTGTGATTGTTGATGTGACTGTTCATGTGACTGTTGATGTGATTGTTGATGTGATTGTTGGTGTGATTGTTGATGTGACTGTTGATGTGATTGTTGGTGTGACTGTTGATGTGATTGTTGGTGTGACTGTTGATGTGACTGTTGATGTGATTGTTGGTGTGATTGTTGATGTGACTGTTGATGTGACTGTTGATGTGATTGTTGGTGTGACTGTTGATGTGATTGTTGGTGTGACTGTTGATGTGATTGTTGGTGTGACTGTTGATGTGATTGTTGGTGTGACTGTTGATGTGATTGTTGGTGTGACTGTTGGTGTGATTGTTGATGTGACTGTTCATGTGACTGTTGATGTGATTGTTGGTGTGATTGTTGGTGTGGTTGTTGATGTGACTGTTGATGTGATTGTTGGTGTGACTGTTGATGTGATTGTTGGTGTGACTGTTGATGTGATTGTTGGTGTGACTGTTGATGTGATTGTTGGTGTGACTGTTGGTGTGATTGTTGATGTGACTGTTCATGTGACTGTTGATGTGATTGTTGGTGTGATTGTTGGTGTGGTTGTTGATGTGATTGTTGGTGTGACTGTTGGTGTGGTTGTTGGTGTGACTGTTGATGTGACTGTTGGTGTGGTTGTTGATGTGATTGTTGGTGTGACTGTTGATGTGATTGTTGGTGTGACTGTTGATGTGATTGTTGGTGTGATTGTTGGTGTGACTGTTCATGTGACTGTTGATGTGATTGTTGGTGTGACTGTTGATGTGATTGTTGGTGTGACTGTTGATGTGATTGTTGGTGTGACTGTTGATGTGATTGTTGGTGTGACTGTTGGTGTGATTGTTGATGTGACTGTTCATGTGACTGTTGATGTGATTGTTGGTGTGACTGTTGGTGTGGTTGTTGGTGTGACTGTTGATGTGACTGTTGGTGTGGTTGTTGATGTGATTGTTGGTGTGACTGTTGATGTGATTGTTGGTGTGACTGTTGATGTGATTGTTGGTGTGATTGTTGGTGTGACTGTTGATGTGATTGTTGGTGTGACTGTTGATGTGATTGTTGGTGTGATTGTTGGTGTGACTGTTCATGTGACTGTTGATGTGATTGTTGGTGTGACTGTTGATGTGATTGTTGGTGTGACTGTTGATGTGATTGTTGGTGTGACTGTTGATGTGATTGTTGATGTGACTGTTCATGTGATTGTTGGTGTGACTGTTGGTGTGATTGTTGGTGTGGTTGTTGATGTGACTGTTGATGTGATTGTTGGTGTGGTTGTTGATGTGACTGTTGATGTGACTGTTGATGTGATTGTTGGTGTGACTGTTGGTGTGGTTGTTGGTGTGACTGTTGATGTGTTAAAGGTTAAGTAGGGGGTTGATGATAATGTTTAACTCCACTCAGTGACAGAGTTTTAAGTTGTACATACTATCATACGTACACACTGCTGATGAAGAACACTTGTGTGTTTGTGAATCCAGTTGTAATAGAGGTCAGATGAGAAACTTGTGTGACCAGTAACCTTGTACAATGAAGCATGATACTGACAATTCTTCTGTCAGCCAAGAGACCCCCAGTTGGTGAGTGAGTGATTGTTGACTCAATTAGCAGTTGACAGTTCTTAGGCAGGAAGGGTCATGTAAAGAACGACTTATTCACTGCGAAAATATAACTGGCGAAATGTAACCTCAAGAAACAAGATCAGAAACAAATCATGTTTTATTTAGATTTGGAATCACTGAAAAACGACACCTCCTGACTATACATTGATGTCATTGTCTGACGCTGCCTTTAGAAAGCATGGTAACATAGTAGTCTTGATGGTGGATGTCATCCTGCCGAGAACCATTGTGTAATGAAGGTATGACGTAGGTGATAGCGCCGTGGGTGTTGCCAGGGGGGTACACGCACCTGTATTGTCCGGGAAAAGGCCACGTCCGATTCCATGAGCTCCCTCTGCATGGGCTCATTTCCGGGACGCTATATTGACTGTTTGACACTAACATTGGAAATCTTTAACACAAAAATCAAATCTATTGTATGGGGAAGCTGGATTTTAAAGTACTGAAGTGAAGGAATCTGATTGTGTATTGAGGCCTGTGAATCAATGTAGCACATTATGACTGTAGCTCTGTTCTGTTTTTCTACCGATTGACAAAAAGCCTGAGTTCAGATTGTGGTAATAATCTTTTCACCACTTTCTTTCACACACAGTCTTGTTCGATATCATCTTTACAATATTTTTGTGTTTTCAGTAAACTTAGCGTTTATTTATTGCTCAATAATAAGTCTATACATTTGGTCTCCCAGAAGAACTGACTAAGTCAAATTGATTTACATAGGAAACTGTTCAGTTTTTTTATTCAGTGCCATTTATCTCAGGGTATTCTCTTTTAGTAACTATTTGGCCAGCCTGTATTTGCATAAACAAGATCATTCATTCTGGCTGACAGTTTCATGGTAGAATTGATTGTCCAATGTGTGTACAGTTCTGTGGGTAATTTTTACAGTGGGTTCTTGTTTATGTTAAACGTGAAAAGTAATTGCTGTTGCTTTGTTCAGTGACAGTTATGCTGTGTTGTGTGGGTTCCAGTGCTGGTCAGACTTGCAGTATAGCTGATCAATAAGGTTATATGGGATATCACCAGTCACGTCCCAAGAATACGCGCATCACCTCTGTACTCACTCAAGACACAATGTCAGCCAGGGTTGCCAGACTCCCTATCTGTAACACTTGTCCTGGTGATATTTCTACAACTTTCTAAAACGATTTTGTAAAAAGTCTTCAGCGATGTCACTTTAGGTTGTAGTTCGGAAGTTGATGACGCCTTTGCAACTAAGACGACTACACAGTGAATGAAGCCCTCTTTGCCTGCTGCTTAGATCTCTCTCGTTCTCTGCCTGATCAATAGTGTGGGATTCATGACAGAATGGGTAACTGCAAGCATTAACAGTTTACAGCAGAAGCTAATCTTGCCTTGACTGCGGTGTGGTGTAGCAGAGCTAGGAAGTGGTGGCAGGAGACGCTGGTGCTACCTCTGTGCCCGAGCTCACACACAGGAGCAGGTGGAGTACCAACACCCAGCCCGAAGGTAGGACACCTGTAGACTTCATACCACCACTTCATACCATCATTTCATACCAGCACTATATTTATAGCCAGTTCCTCATGTGAACAGACAGACACTGATCTGTAAAGTGAGACATCACTGATCTGTTGGACATAGGAACACTTGTTGAGTTTCATAAGGTAATATATATTTTTTTTATTTCCTAGAAATTTCTTCCTTTATGTGATGCCCTCTGTTAAATATGAACAAGAACCTTTGACAGAAAAATCATTCTTGTCTGAAATTTATCTTTTCAGTTACAATTTCTCAGTGACATCTAACAATGATTCTCCTTTAAATGTTCAACCCTCTGAGAAGGATAATGTTTCTTGATTCTTTAAGAAGATGTCCTGCAAGTAGAATTAGCCTGGATCACATGCTATTGTCTTAGGTAAGTGATAGGATTGGGAGAGTTGGCAGTTTGTTGGTCGTGGTGAGAAGTAATGGGCAACAGATCCGCTGACACTGGCGGAGGATATTGGAACATGTTTGTTCTGGTGAAGGGAGGCTTGGGGATTAGATACAGTGTAGACGTACATCCACAGCAATATCATCATCGGGGAACTTCATCGGGTTTACATGTTAAAATGTGCTGATGCATTTCTACATATGTCAATGACATTGTAACATTGTTTTTCAACAGAAATGGTTCGTTTCATGTCCATTCATGATGGGCAGCATGTGTTTTTTATGCTCCATGGTGATATATTGTTTCACATAATTCTCATAATGCAGTTAATCAATGTAAATACCTCGGACATATTTCTCGAATTAGGAAGAGCCGACATTGTATGAAAAAGCCATGTCAACTCGTATGAGGGAAGTTTATATCCTTCTGGATGTGATAGATGGACTTTGATGTGTTGTACTGAGTCGATGTCTTTTAAAGTGATTAATATGTATTCGTGATTTCCTGTGATGGGGCATCAGCCCTGCTGCAGCTTCTCACTGTGGTGGAGGTTTTGGTCCTCTGCTGTCAGGATGGGCTGATCGGAGGCTCGAATCCAGGATTTGCCGTGATGATTATGCTTGGTGTGTTAGCACCATGCCAGTACACAAATGTGTGCCACTTTGGGCTCTCTTCACTTAATATCACTTAAATACTGTTCAAATCTATGTAGACACGATCGATATGATCTTCTGTCTTATTTATTCCACCAAGTCTTTAGGTATAGGGGCAGTCGGGTAGCCTAGTGGTTAAAGGGTTCGCTCGTCACGCTGAAGACCCGGAGTCAATTCTCGACGTGGATACAATGTGTGAAGCCTATTTCTGGTGTCCCCCCACCGTGATATTTCTGGAATATTGCTAAAAAAGGTGTAAAACCATACTCACTCACTCATTTAGATATAATGCAATATTCTCATCTGCTGTATTTAATACTGTTATAGGTCAATATAATCCTGATAAGCAAATGGAACTTATTTTAAACAAATTTCTCATTCTTATCCATTGTCATTAATTCCTGATACCTTTTTATCAATGATTGCCTGAGACTAAAAGTACATCTGTAGTCATCAGGATATTCGCTGTGTACATGATCGTCAATAGCTTCCTCTTTCATCATATTCATGGCCATGAACAGGAAGGAGTGCTGACAGGGAATTTCAAGCAATATCCTTCACTCTTTCACTTGCTGTTGAATATTTGACTTAACTTTGTAGAATACTTATGAGATTGAATATGGTAATCCAGATGAACACACTGTCTCCATCTGTTGCGTGACGCAAAGTCCCCGGCTTATCTAAATGGTTTTACGTTGTTTGATGTGGCCAAGTGTTGGTAAAAATTGAATATGGTAATCCCTGCTTTGCTGTCACTTCCTTTCCACCTTGCATGTACAAGGTGGTTGTGGGTAGGCTGTGAAGTATATAAAGCTAGGGGTTAACCCACGTTAGATTGTCCACATGGGTATAATTTGTGAAGTCTATTTCTGGTGGGTCTAAGTGTAAAACGGTCCAAATGTCAGAATACCAGAGAATGTGGTGTTTGAGAGTTGAGACCAATATCAAGCTAGCAAGTCCTTTGTCTGTGACAGGAATTTATGCCCTGACACTGATGGAAGACAAAGTCTCTTTCTCCTACACAAAACTGTCTCCTGTGTCAGTGGTGAGAGATTGGATTAAAGGATGGTTCGGATTATTTTCTGACATCTGTTTTTTGTGTCTGATCCTTCTTCGAGTCTTCAGTCCGAAGTAATGTTCTTACAGATTCCTCTTAAAGGCACGACCAACAAACGGGAACAGGTTTTTGATATCCCGAACTTTATTGAATTATCGTTTATTTTTAGCTTGGATGACAGTTGACTATATGTTGTGCAATCCTCTGGGGGGATGTGAAGCTAAAGCACCATGAATTGAGTTGAAGATGTGACAGTATGGTGGAGAAGTTGATCACATGGACCCGCTGGGGCCGATTTACACCCATCACAGGAAGGACCCCATGGGCATGCAAGACGCTGTAAAATCAAAGGCTACAAAAATAGCATGTCTTTTATTGAGCTTAAATGATGTAAATTCTACAAATGTGATAAATGACTCTTAAGTGTATTTCTTATAAATTGAATTGAGAGGTGATCTGGTTGAGGCCCCAGCAGTCACTGGCGACATTAACTGAGCTTTGATGCTCTCCCGGATAAGCCAGGAAGTTGTAAAGCCGGGAGGCCAGGGCCGACTGGAGTGCTCCTGGTGGACGAAGTGTTGCTGAACTGGGCCAACATTTCTATCAGGACTCTTCTTCATCAAAACTGTGAATGTTAATAAGAAATACTTTGTCTTTAACTGGTAAATGTTTGATGTATGGGAGGTACAGGTGAAGGGGGCCGCAGCTTCATTTGTCTTATATGCTCTGCTTATTTTTCAATTTAAAGTGACGTTAATGCATCTTGGTGATGAAGAATGTGAAGGCAATCAAAGGCAAAGGTTTCATTGGCAGCCAAACTGAAACAAAATGATGCCATAAAAAAAAATGATAGAGCCCTGTATTTTCAGTTTATGTCTATGTACTCAAAGTTTGACCTCAGAACCACTCAGAAACTGTCATTAGGTGGATGGTCCACCAAAGTTTGACCTCAGAACCACTCAGAAACTGTCATTAGGTGGATGGTCCACCAAAGTTTGACCTCAGAACCACTCAGAAACTGTCATTAGGTGGATGGTCCACCAAAGTTTCTCATCTATATGTATTAAGTAAGGATAAGAATTTATGGATGAACAACTTCTTTATTACAATTAAGAGTGACGTTTCGGTGTAGGTTCTAACACCGTTATCAAGCAAGTGATTTACAGAGTGCAGTAAGCAAGTATATATACACGTAGGAGGCAATGTTTATACAGTAGGGTAGATATACTGGAGTAGCGAAGCCTGCTGTGTACACACAAGGGCAGTGATGATGACCATGGGTGAAGTCAGTGCCGTGATACAAAGTACATCTATATCTATATGTATTGTCTAACCAAAGCAAGGTTGTGTGCTTCAGATAAAGTCTATATATGCATAAACGTTTGAGTCATGACAAATGGTCAAACCTAGTATCCTACAAAGGTCATATTGTGTGTGGAACCTGATCATCATGGGTGCATACCATTCAACCAGACAATGCACCAATGTTTTCAGCCTTATCATCTGGGAATGCAGACATAGTCATGTCTGTTAGTCGTAGTTAGTGCTGGCTGTGAATCTGTCAAACCCATGTGACTGGGGCTCCTTGTCTGTGTTTATGATCATCACTACTCTGACCAAGATGTAGCAGGACTGGGCATCTGATTCCTGAGCTACCAGTTTCCCATGTTTTGCCAAGGATTTCACTTTGTCCATTTGATGATTAATCTGGCTGTACCAGGATAGACTCTGAGAGCTAGCCTCCCCCCTCAATGCATGTACCATTATGATTAGCAAATGGGGCAGAAAAAATAACTCTGTCCTGTGATAGATATGTGGTTAAATGAGAACGAAACATGGTTCAATATTTTTTCAGTTTTATCTGAAGATATACTAAGAACCTGAAGTCCATTCATCATGACGACTCACTGTCAGAACATGTTTAAAATTTCATAGCATTGCATGTCTGACACTCTGACTCTATAGCATCATTACAGGAAGATGGAGATACGAGCTTCATCCCGGCTCAGATACTTGTATCTGCAAGAAGGGAACATTTTCATTTCACATATAATCCGTAGGATGAGAAATAGTTGAAGGCAAGTGTACTTGAAGTTATAAGAGAAGATTGCCTAATTTCCTGACATGTGAAGACTGAATTGGCAATGGCGTGTGTAACGTCATCCACAGATTGCTCGTACAACTTCCTTCTTTGTGTGGATGTGTGTAATAGTACTAAGATGAAATATGCATCAAGGATTTGAACAGGGATTTCCGTTGACCTTAAATATTCAGTGTATTGGATCAGACCTAAAATGCTTAGAATCGGAAAATACAGATTGCGGGACAACAGATTACTTGTTAACGTATTTTAGAAAAAGTACATGACAACACAGACTGTATATGGAAAGAATTCAGCCCTAGTTTGTCTCAGTCAGCACATCATTGCTGTCGGTGTGAGCATGGCTTGATTAACAGCCCAGGTGAGGCAGGTTGAAGGTGTTTAAGGAAATAGGTCGTTAGGACAGGTGAGGGCATCGAGTTAGTGTAGTGGTTTAGGTGTTCACTTCACACATCTCCAGGTTTGAACTTCCACATACACAGTGACCTGCTGTGATATGGATAGAATGCTTGTTCAGTGTAGAACCTAACGGCACCGTAAAGAATCAATGCTACTGCTGAAACCATTCGACAGAGTGTGTTGCTGGTGGTGCATCTGCAGGTGAACCGATTCAACAGGTTAAAAGCAGAATGATATACCCAAATTAAACCAGCAGTAACCAAGTAGGCTTTGCAGATCAGTTAAATTACTGTGATATGCATAAATGCTCAGATTTCTAAATAGCCAAACTTAAAAGTGTAGTTTATGTACCTCAAAAAGAAAACCCCTCAAGTTATAGAGGTATCAGCCAAATTCTGAGCACACAACCGCCTGCAGCGGCCATTGTGGACTCAAGACACTTGAGGTCAGTAGCATGTTATCATCAATTAATCAGTAGGAAAAAACTCCATTCAGATGGTTCATGGATAAAGCATTAGAAATCATGGGATTTTATACTCTTCAGTGTGGGATTTGAGGTGCTTCCACATGGGTTCTTGTTCCATGTAGGATTTTAGACTGTTCTGTGTGGGATTTTAGACTGTTACGTGTGGGATTTTAGGTTGTTCCGTGTAGGGTTTTAGATTGTTAAATTTGAGATCTTAGGTTGTTCCGTGTAGGATTTTAGACTGTTACATGTGGGATTTTAGGTTGTTCCGTGTAGGATTTTAGACTGTTACATGTGGGATTTTAGGTTGTTCCGTGTGGGATTTTAGGTTGTTACTTGTTGGATTTTAGACTGTTCCATGTGAGATTTTAGATTGTGGGATTTTAGGTTGTTCAGTGTGGGATTTTAGGTTGTTACTTGTTGGATTTTAGACTGTTCCATGTGAGATTTTAGATTGTGGGATTTTAGGTTGTTCAGTGTGGGATTTTAGGTTGTAACTTGTTGGATTTTAGGTTGTTACTTGATGGATTTTAGACTGTTCCATGTGGCATTTTAGGTTGTTCAGTGTGGGATTTTAGACTGTTCCATGTTGGATTTTAGACTGTTCCATGTTGGATTTTAGACTGTTCTGTGTGGGATTTTAGATTAAGGGATTTTAGATTAAGGGATTTTAGACTGTTCCTTGTTGGATTTTAGGTTGTTACTTGATGGATTTTAGACTGTTCCATGTGGCATTTTAGGTTGTTCAGTGTGGGATTTTAGACTGTTCCATGTTGGATTTTAGACTGTTCTGTGTGGGATTTTAGACTGTTCTTGGTGGGATTTTAGATTAAGGGATATTAGATTGGTCAGTGTTGAATTTTGGGTTGTTACTTGATGGATTTTAGACTATTCCATGTGGCATTTTAGGTTGTTCCATGTTGGATTTTAGGTTGTTACTTGATGGATTTTAGACTGTTCCATGTGGCATTTTAGGTTGTTCCGTGTGGGATTTTAGACTGTTCCATGTTGGATTTTAGACTGTTCTGTGTGGGATTTTAGGTTGTTCCGTGTGGGATTTTAGGTTGTTACTTGTTGGATTTTAGACTGTTCCGTGTGGGATTTTAGACTGTTCTTGGTGGGATTTTAGATTAAGGGATTTTAGATTGTTCGGTGTTGGATTATTAGGTTGCGCCGGGTTGGATTTTAGGTTGTTAGTTGTGGGATTTTAGGTTGTTCCATGTGGGATTTTAGATTGTTCAGTGTGGGATTTTAGGTTGTTCCGTGTGGGATTTTTGGTTGTTACTTGTTGGATTTTAGACTGTTCCGTGTGGGATTTTTAGGTTGTTCCGGATTGGATTTCAGGTTGTTAGTTGTGGGACTTTATGTTGTTCCATATGGGATTTTAGGTTCCGTGTTGGATTTTAGGTTGTTACTTGTTGGTGTTTAGATTGTTCCATGTGGGATTTAGGACTGTTACGTGTCAGATATTAGGCTGTTCCGTTTTGGATTTTAGACTGTTCCGTGTTGGATTTTAGGTTGTTACTTGTTGGATTTTAGACTGTTCCGTGTGGGATTTAGGACTGTTACGTGTCAGATATTAGGTTGTTACTTGTTGGATTTTAGACTGTTCCTTGTTGGATTTTAGGTTGTTACTTGATGGATTTTAGACTGTTCCATGTGGCATTTTAGGTTGTTCAGTGTGGGATTTTAGACTGTTCCATGTTGGATTTTAGACTGTTCTGTGTGGGATTTTAGACTGTTCTTGGTGGGATTTTAGATTAAGGGATATTAGATTGGTCAGTGTTGAATTTTGGGTTGTTACTTGATGGATTTTAGACTATTCCATGTGGCATTTTAGACTGTTCTGTGTGGGATTTTAGATTAAGGGATTTTAGATTAAGGGATTTTAGATTAAGGGATTTTAGACTGTTCCTTGTTGGATTTTAGACTGTTCCATGTTGGATTTTAGGTTGTTACTTGATGGATTTTAGACTGTTCCATGTTGGATTTTAGACTGTTCCTTGTTGGATTTTAGGTTGTTACTTGATGGATTTTAGACTGTTCCATGTGGCATTTTAGGTTGTTACTTGATGGATTTTAGGTTGTTACTTGTTGGATTTTAGACTGTTCCTTGTTGGATTTTAGGTTGTTACTTGATGGATTTTAGACTGTTCCATGTGGCATTTTAGGTTGTTCCGTGTGGGATTTTAGACTGTTCTGTGTGGGATTTTAGATTAAGGGATTTTAGATTAAGGGATTTTAGACTGTTCCTTGTTGGATTTTAGACTGTTCCATGTTGGATTTTAGGTTGTTACTTGATGGATTTTAGACTGTTCCATGTTGGATTTTAGGTTGTTACTTGTTGGATTTTAGGTTGTTACTTGATGGATTTTAGACTGTTCCATGTGGGATTTTAGGTTGTTACTTGATGGATTTTAGGTTGTTACTTGTTGGATTTTAGACTGTTCCTTGTTGGATTTTAGGTTGTTACTTGATGGATTTTAGACTGTTCCATGTTGGATTTTAGGTTGTTCCGTGTGGGATTTTGGGTTGTTACTTGATGGATTTTAGACTGTTCCATGTGGCATTTTAGGTTGTTACTTGTTGGATTTTAGACTGTTCCTTGTTGGATTTTAGGTTGTTACTTGATGGATTTTAGACTGTTCCATGTGGCATTTTAGGTTGTTCCGTGTGGGATTTTAGACTGTTCCATGTTGGATTTTAGACTGTTCTGTGTGGGATTTTAGATTAAGGGATTTTAGATTAAGGGATTTTAGACTGTTCCTTGTTGGATTTTAGGTTGTTACTTGATGGATTTTAGACTGTTCCATGTGGCATTTTAGGTTGTTCAGTGTGGGATTTTAGACTGTTCCATGTTGGATTTTAGACTGTTCTGTGTGGGATTTTAGACTGTTCTTGGTGGGATTTTAGATTAAGGGATATTAGATTGGTCAGTGTTGAATTTTGGGTTGTTACTTGATGGATTTTAGACTATTCCATGTGGCATTTTAGGTTGTTCCATGTTGGATTTTAGGTTGTTACTTGATGGATTTTAGACTGTTCCATGTGGCATTTTAGGTTGTTCCGTGTGGGATTTTAGACTGTTCCATGTTGGATTTTAGACTGTTCTGTGTGGGATTTTAGGTTGTTCCGTGTGGGATTTTAGGTTGTTACTTGTTGGATTTTAGACTGTTCCTTGTTGGATTTTAGGTTGTTACTTGATGGATTTTAGACTGTTCCATGTGGCATTTTAGGTTGTTCCGTGTGGGATTTTAGACTGTTCCATGTTGGATTTTAGACTGTTCTGTGTGGGATTTTAGACTGTTCTTGGTGGGATTTTAGATTAAGGGATATTAGATTGGTCAGTGTTGAATTTTGGGTTGTTACTTGATGGATTTTAGACTATTCCATGTGGCATTTTAGGTTGTTCCGTGTGGGATTTTAGGTTGTTACTTGTTGGATTTTAGACTGTTCCATGTTGGATTTTAGGTTGTTACTTGATGGATTTTAGACTGTTCCATGTGGCATTTTAGGTTGTTCCGTGTGGGATTTTAGACTGTTCCATGTTGGATTTTAGACTGTTCCATGTGGCATTTTAGGTTGTTCCGTGTGGGATTTTAGGTTGTTACTTGTTGGATTTTAGACTGTTCCTTGTTGGATTTTAGGTTGTTACTTGATGGATTTTAGACTGTTCCATGTGGCATTTTAGGTTGTTCCGTGTGGGATTTTAGACTGTTCCATGTTGGATTTTAGACTGTTCTGTGTGGGATTTTAGATTAAGGGATTTTAGATTAAGGGATTTTAGATTAAGGGATTTTAGATTGTTCCGTGTGGGATTTTAGGTTGTTCCGTGTGGGATTTTTAGGTTGTTCCGTGTGGGATTTTAGGTTGTTCCGTGTGGGATTTTTAGGTTGTTCCGTGTGGGATTTTAGGTTGTTCCGTGTGGGATTTTTAGGTTGTTCCGTGTGGGATTTTAGGTTGTTCCGTGTGGGATTTTTAGGTTGTTCCGTGTGGGATTTTAGGTTGTTCTGTGTTGGATTTTAGGTTGTTCCGTGTGGGATTTTAGATTAAGGGATTTTAGATTAAGGGATTTTAGATTGTTCCGTGTGGGATTTTAGGTTGTTCCGTGTGGGATTTTTAGGTTGTTCCGTGTGGGATTTTAGGTTGTTCTGTGTGGGATTTTAGGTTGTTCCGTGTGGGATTTTAGGTTGTTTCACATGTGGTTTTAGACTGTTCTTTCATTGTTCCATATTGGATATTAGTTTATTTTGACTTAAAGTGTCAGGATGTTGCTTTTTCCAAGTAATTCACCGACAGCTCCATTTGAATCTGGTACAAACATTCATTTGGAAAAATTGAACAAGAAAGAAAAGGAACTCTCTGTGTCTGAATTTATTCTATCTGTGTTTGTTCACAACATCTCTTTTCCAGTCAATGTATCAAAGCAGTTGATTTGTTCACTTGCTCTGCTGCCTTCTGGGTAATAAATACGTTTCTCTTGTGACAAGGCAATCTGGCTGAATAGCTGACATAGTGAACTTGAGGTATTCACAACTTTTGCATGATGTTTGTAAGACTTGACCTCAATATGTTTTTGCGTTTATGGAAGTTTAAACGTAAAAATGAGTGTGCACACTGTGTAATTCCATGTAGAACATTTATTCAAAGCAGTCACACTAGTTTTTACTTTTATGATTCCATAAGTATCAATCTTATAATAAATACTTCAACAATAATAACTTCATGAAGTACTTATTTAATCATTAACAGACAAACAACTGAAGAAAACAATACAGAATTATTCAGCGCAATAGTACAGCATAATCTCTGTCAATTCTGTTTTCAGCCAATCAAGAAACAGCATTTCAAAAGTGAGAGCGGCCTAATAATTGCTTGGTTAGTCCATAAATGCCACAGAATCACAGGCAAATTGTTTATATGTGTTCTTCTTTGTTTTTTTCTTCGCTTTAAGCTCTGACTGACAGTTGAAAGCTAGTTCCCAGTTTTTCTTATGTGAGTGAGTGAGTGAATTTGGTTTTACGCCACTCTTTGCAATATTATAGCAATATCAAGGCAGGGGAGACCAGAAATGGGCTTTACACATTGTACCCATGTCGGGAATCAAACCCAGGTCCGACTGCCACTTTCTTTATGTGATGTTTATGTAATATGCACATTTTAACCTAAACAAGCAAACAAGACCATTCCAGCTGTTGCAGGCACCTAGATGGCTCAGTCCACCACAAAGGGATCAACGCCAGTTCAGTACAAAATAGACCCAGTCGAATGTGTTCCTAACGATGCATGTGCAAATCGATATAAAAATTCCTCCTAAGTTTCACTCAATAGAGATTCAAGAGTCAAGTATGATTATTGTAGCGAGGGATGTCAGCTCACCTTCAAACCACCCATCTGCTTAATCTACCTTGGATTCCTTGCGACAGAATCTTCATATATTTTGTTTCAGCAACCCATGCTTGCCAAAAAGGCGACTATGCTTGACGCAAACGGCGACTAGCAGGATCGGGTGGTCAGTCTCGCTGACTTGGTTGTTTGTATGTCGTCGTGTCCCATTTTTGTGGATCGATGCTCATGATGTCAATCACTGGATTGCCTGGTCCTGACTCGATTATTTATTGACTGGAATATTGCTGAGGGTGATGCAAAACAACAAACTAAGAAACAAATAATATATTTTGTCCTTTCTCCCAAATCACAAAGTGGAAGATTCACTGACTAATGCTGGTTGTGAGAAGCGACCAAATAGAACGGTGGTCAGGCTTGGTGACTCGGTTGACTACAGGTCTTTTGTAACCCAACGGCATGGATCATTTCTCACAATATCAATCACGAGATTGTCTGGTCCAGATTAGAATATTTTTTACAGACTGCCATCATAGCCGGAATATTGCTGAGTGCAGCATTAAACAACAAACAAACAAAATGTTAAGTGGGAAATCAGGTCAATTTGTGCATGGTCTGTTCACACATTTAGCATATCTTCTGCTCCAGAAACTGTCACATGTTTAGCAAGGCTACACTTCTTACATCCCATATTTATTGGGAATATGTGTCTATAGCTAACTCTGTCCGTAAAAACAAAACTATCCTGTAGGAGTGTCCCTCAGTACGTCCATTCAATGATCAATGTTCTCGTCCGTACTCTGTAATGCAGATAGAAATTTGGGATTGGCTGAATTAGTCCCAATGAGTAAGTTAACGATTGCTCCCTTCACGTCTGTCTTGGATTGATTCTGATTGCAGTCAACGCGAGAGGTTCATCTGTAAACCTTTCTGTTTTGTTATTTTTCTTCATTCATTACTCGAGAGCTAATACTGATTGCCTTCATTAAATACCAGATTGTTCCACAGCGTCACATGATCACATTGCTCACGATCCATCGCTTGCATTAAGGTTTTCTAAAGACCAAATACAGAACATAAAATCAAACTTTCACAGTGGATGCAGGCAAATACACGCTTCCCAGCAGTCAGTTAGTGAGGCAAGTGATCTAAAGAATGATTCTGAAAGAGATTGTAAAGGATCACATTATTGAACTCACTTTTATTTCATTAAAAAAGTCCCGATTTAGTTGAAGTTTCAGGAAATACATGCCGTTTTCAAGAAAGTAGTGATATGAGCAAATATCAGAGGCGACAGATAATGTTGACGATGTTTAATAATTGGAACGCCAAACAGTAGTTTTGTGAATGGTACATATTCTGTGTGGTCTGTGTGATTGCATGTTGAAATAGGACTATAACAGCTGTGTGTTACTGATGATGACAATTTGGCCAATATTTGAAATCTATTGACTTTAAGGTAATCTGAAGAAATTGGGTGTCAAATATGGAGAGCATATACCAGACTCATTTGTTGCCAGTAAAGATAAGTCAGGTTCACAGAGCCAGATCAAAGCACCTTCCACAGTTTTTAGCCTGGTGTGGCAGTTTTTGTCAAAGTAATTCTTTTACAATGACAAAAATTAAAAATTGAAATTTCTTTTGGTAAATTGAACCGAATTTCAGGATTCAATTATGGTTTTCAAATAGCAGTGTTTCTTTAAATGATGAAGTGACTGTTTGTATGTCAGTCGGTCACATATAAGATATTTTTTACTTTCTCTAATTTGGCTTTATTTCAATCCAGTCTCTCAAGTAGATTAGAAAAATAATGTACGTCGGTAATAACGCTTTTTATTTCACTGACATTCAGAGATTTGTTACCAGTGTACAATCCTGGGATTGTAGCTATTCTGGTTCAGGGTGCTGTTCCATCATACTGTTGCGATCGACAGTGTAATATAGTGATAGAGTAATTTCAGTTTAATGCTGAATAATGTCAATATTTAAGCTTAAACATGTCAAAGGGTTATTGTTTTCAGATCTAATGATCAAAAAATAATTTTGCTTTTTACTTTCACACATGAAAAAATGTCACAACAGCTGTGTTAAAAACTTGCCAATATAACAGTGCAGCCTACTTTTTCTGAACTGCTGCTATTGAATGTCCAACATCTGTTTACATTTCATAATGAAAAGCACAACAATTCATTCAGTTCAGTGACTTTAATTTTATACCATGTATGATGTTACAGTGACTATATACCAGATAGGCAACTGATAATGCTGGTCGTTTGAGGCGACTAACGGGATCGGGTGGTCAGGCTCACTGACTTGGTTGATGCATTATATCTTTGCAAGGATTGATGTTCATGATATCAATCACTGGATTGTCTCATCTAGAATTGATTATTTACAGGCCGCTGTCATATAGCTGGAATATTGTTGAGTACAGCGTTAAACAATAAACAAATAAACAAACAAATATACCGGGTATGATAAAATCTGTGCTACGTTTTCGCAGCTTGACCAAAGGCAGACGGAAACGGACTCCAGTCTGTGGACTGAGCTTCGGTAGCCGTGACCTTGACCTTGACCATGGTATGACAGCATCTTTTATTATAAGTGGAGTGTTAAATTCAAAACAACATGGCAGTAAGAGGACCAGACAGAAGTACTGTTTTGGCAGCATTGGTAGACATTATCGATGATCTGAATTTTAAACCAGTTGCTGTACAATTATATTTCTTGACCACAGCCTCAATCTGTTCTTTTCTCAGCTGCCTGTCTTACCAATATGATTTTATGCCAGATTTTTTCTTGGAAAGTGTTAGTGACACTGACGGGATCATTGTCGTCATGGGTACTACAGATACATACCCCAGGTACGTTTCTGTATAATGTACCCTAGCCAAAATAAGAATACAGAAAGGTACGCAGTACCCTAAACACCCAACGAGTCCATGTTCCTCAACCCGAAACTGGTTCATCATGTCCTTCTTGTTTGCCTGATAACGACTGTATGATAGAAAATGCTTGATAATGGAGAATCACAATGATGTATGTATATGGCACACTGGTATGTTCCATTCATACTTGCAGTTATGAACCATGTTGAATTTTACGGCAGTTTGGCATCCAGGACGTGCCGCACATATAAGCGTTCTGTGAACCAGTTAAGCATATCGCGCAATACAGCCTGCGGCGAAATGGATTCATCATAGGGTGCCTTTCTGTATTCGGATTTTGGCTAGCATACATTTCTGTATTCAGAAAGTGTAAGTGGCACAAGATCCAGCATCCTCGATGCCATATTGTTTGGGCTGTAAACTGGGTAGTGACTATGGTTGGGTGTCCTAATGAACAGAGGTGGTGAGGTCACATAACCAATAGCACAACAAGTTTAAAGTGTCCACTAGACACAGTGTCACATGTCATTAATACAGGGTTATGTCCCTTTGTAGCATTCTAAAAAGTAACAAAAGACAGATGGGTTTTGTTGTATTTACCATGAATATTTCTACATGATATCAGTATATATAACATTGAAAGATGTTAAATAGCTACTGTTGGTTACAAATGGGTTTATCACCATGTAGGCATTAACTGACAGGGAAGGTCTGTCATGGCAACATCTATGTCTGTGTTTCTCAGTGGGAGGGACCAACCACATATTGGCTTCCTGGCAATCGGTCTGTGCAATTGTCACACCTGGTTAGAAAGTCAGGCTTTTAGAACTTCTGTTTAGGCCATTCACTGAACCCAAAAGGAAACACTTTGATTTTTTATTACATTAATAGTGTTATGTAGAGACAGTTTTGTTTTATTTGTGCTGATGGCTATTGATGCTTAGAAGGCTTCACTTCTCACTTGGCTGCGTCATAAGACGCAGTGACAGAAATAGACATAGTTGTTGGTCTTCAACCAGGGAGCCCCAGGACACAGCTTAGCACTGCCTGTCACAAAAACATTCTTGCAGGCTGAATAGAATGTATTCTTGGAGATTTAATATGGGAAATAAGTTGCTTTAGGTTCCAAGTACATTCATATCAAGGGTGGTATTAGAGGGAGATTTCTTTTCAAAGTGATGGATTTAGACTATCATGGCAGCTCGGTTCGTTACATTGTAAAACATCTAATGGATAGTCCCCTTATGTTTTGTCAGTGTGTCATGTATTGGATGTGGTCCGGGTTCAGGATTGTAAATCCGGCCTAATTACCTGGAGATTGTGTGCAGGAAGAGAGCAGTTTCCTTTTTACTGATTCTACTTTTGGAAAAGAGGAATGTTGTGTGAAACCAGTGCACTTCGGAACTCCAGTCAGTTCCAGTGTTTGCTGTATGGGTCAAATAAATCTACATGTACATTGGGAATTGTTTAACTACAGGTCTGGCAAATAGTATTTAGGTACACAAATGCATGCATACACTGAAGTTGGCGGAGCCTTTGTCTTTACTCAAACATATAAAAGTCAGAAGGAATGCATGCATGGTCAGTAGTAGTAGTAGTAGTAGTAGTAGTAGTAGTAGTGGTAGTTAATAGTAGTAGTTGTAGTGGCAGTAGTAGTAGTAGTAGTAGCAGTAGTAGTTGTACTTGTGGTGATTGTTGTAGCAGCAGCAATAGTAGTGATGGTTGTGGCAACAGCAAAAAGAAGAAAACCTATTGTAGCTATAGCAACAGCAGTAAGTCGTCCCTGTATGCCCCAGCAGCAGCTGAAAAATGTAGATAAAGACGATGCATCACAATAGTATTACCATTTCAGTTGCATCAGTACAAGTCATGTCCAGACACCGTTCACTACTTCGTTGTCCCATCATCTCTTTATAACATATTGTATCACAGCTTTTCCCAGCATCCCGTGACTGGGAGGATCTTTATGATAGCTCTGTTATGAAAGCTGTTACTTCAGCACCATGACCTTGAATCGTTGGAGGATTGCTGACTACCTTGTGACAGATTGTGTGGGTGGGGAGACTCATGATCCTGCCGTCCCCAGGGGGAATACTGGCACACATGGCCTTGGACAGGTCACTAGGGTTTCTGCTTAACGAGCCACTACGTAAAATTACTGTACTTCAGTCGCATAAAACATGACAGCTCGCTATGGAAGACCATTGCTTCTAGCACAGATATTGGTATAGTGTGGGTGGTTGGTGATTGATGTGATATTTATCAGATTGAGGTTAAGAAAGATAAAAATTTGAAAAATAATCAGTTTATTTTCAAAATCAAATACTTACCACAGGGAGTCCAGTCCATACTGAAACAATTCATTTGAAAGTTGATCCCAGTAAATGCAGCTTTATAAATGCCAACTCGTTCACTCTAATGGGAAACTCCACTGTTGGGAAAAAGGGATTTCTGTTAGAAATCAATGTCAATTAAAC
Organism: Haliotis cracherodii; assembly: GCF_022045235.1. Classification (NCBI taxonomy): domain Eukaryota; kingdom Metazoa; phylum Mollusca; class Gastropoda; order Lepetellida; family Haliotidae; genus Haliotis; species Haliotis cracherodii. The sequence goes on from NW_027266297.1 coordinate 71,464,232, forward strand.
AAATATGTTTCCAGAATGTATTCTACAAAGGAGTGTTTGCACGGAGACACTTGTCCGTGGTTCCATTGTCTCCCCTTGGCTGATCTCCCTTGTTGATGGCTGTCCTCCTCTCTTAAACATGGGTAATTGAAGCTGCAGTATTTTATTGACAGTCAGATTGAGGCAAGCAGTAAACAGATTAACTCTGATGCAGGCTAACGTTACAGAAAATCATTCATCGTTGAGAATCATAAAGCTGTCTTCATTGTTGAGTAGCACTGTGTGGCAGGATTCCTTTAACATGGACTGTAGCCATCACTTGTGAAAAGCTGGACCTCCGTCCCATCCACTGATGAGTCTCCACTCTAGGATGGGAATCAGTGATCACTGATTTAATGATGTGTGACTTGATAAACATTACACACCCAATGATATCAGACTAGTTAGATTAGTTAGTGACCACGAGGGGGAACGGTTTGCTTTATGGACAATGGGGGGGTCTTTAATCACATTCTCGGAGTCGGAGATGGAACACTTGATCTTTCTACTTAAAGATTACTGTAGTCTCCCTTGCCTAACCTCTAGTGCGCAGAAGGTCATGGCGTGACAAAGTGATATGTTCGACTGATATGAAGAGCTGCAATATTGTAAAAAGTAACTGAGCATGTCAGCAAGATTGTAAGAAATGTTGGACTTTTATCAAAAGTTTAACTTTGTCTTTTTGTCTCGGAAGACTCCCATCAATCACTTTGGGAGTCAGTTTGCATATTGTTAATGTTTAAGAGGACATTTCAAGATTTAGAAGATTTCATTGATTTCTTTTGGTAAACACATTATTCCATTGCTAAACCAGTTGTCATTGCTAATACAGTAAACTATGTTTATAACTAGCATGCTTATAATGAACTGACGGATATAACAAACTGTTTTTTGGTCCCTTCCATTTGCTGGATATTTGTTGTATAACCTTGGTTATAACAAACTAAAATTAGTGGTCCCTTTGTGTTCGTTATACCCCTCGTGTACTGTATACCATTGTCATTGGTGCAATGTGCCTTTGTCATTGCAGCTGTGCCACTGTTGATATCCCATTGCTAAGATACAATTGCTTTTGATGATATATTGTTGTCATTGATTATATCTGAAATGAAACTGTTATTTTCACATTTAAATTTCAAAATGATAGGTACGATAAGAAGAACTTTTTTGTTCCTGGCAACTCTCTGGAAGTCCTTATTCATAGTCCGGAACTTAGAGTCCAATGTGCGTTGTAACGTTTTACAGGGGACCGGTTGGATTCTGAATACCTCAATAGCAGTGATGTTACAGGTTACCTCTCCACAGTGTCTTAAACATTGCAAGATAGCGATGTATCAATTTGTTAAGTTTGTTTGTTTGTTGTTTAAAGCCGCACTCAGCCAGATTCCAGTTATATGATGGCGGTCTGTAAACAATCGAGTCAGGACCAGACAATCCAGTGATTGACATCATGAGCATTGATCCACACAATTGACACATCATGACATGCATCAACCAAGTCAGCGAGCCTGACCACCCGATCCCGTTAGTCACCTCTTATGGCAAGCATGAGTTGCAGAAGACCTTTTCTACCCCGGATCTTCATGGGTCTCGCAGTTGGGAGATGTTAGTTGTATATAAACAATTCTCTGCATATAGACAGTTGTATTGGCCCTTGTTCCCATTGTGTAGACCATTGTAGGATTCACTATGAGACGTACGTAGATTATTACTCCAAGGTTACCAATCTCTGACCCCAATGTGAAAAACTGGTGAACCCAGTGTTGAATACAGGGACAGGACAAGACCGCCTTGTAAGTTCCGCTTCATTTGGTTTCATATGGCCATACACTAAGAGCAGTGGCCAGAGGTTTCTAGCCAAAAAGTGTTCCCAATTGATCTGAACATACCAGCCAAAAACCCTTGAGGCTTGATAAATTTATGACATCAAACAGAACTTTGAGAGATTGGTGTATGGCCTATCCGAAGAATCTATGATATAGGCGATATTTAAGATTAAAGCTCATTTTGCTGCCCTGTGTTTCGATCCCTAGTTTCACCTCACCAGACTATAGTTCTGTCTTGCATCATTAATGATCCCAATCAATAGGCAGTTTATTTCCGATATGTCGCCATTGATCATTTAGTCCAGGGTGTTTTGTTGGAGAGCCTGTGGACTTATCTTTGGGCTATTATGGAAGGTTTAGAAGAAAATCAGAATTGATTAGTAGATACTTAACAAATTTAAAGCCAAAAGCTTTGAAAAGTGAACTTTGCTCTTTGGGGTAATGCTCATCCTACATGAGATTGAGACTATTTTATGGTCAACTTGTTCGAATCATCTTCCTACAGCATGCGCAAAAGGGAAGTAATGTTTAATCAATTCCCAAATACACTAGAGATGATTTTATTGCTGTGTTATATGGTGCTAGGCTTAAAATAGATTTGACTAGAGTCTTTGACCCCTTGATGGTGTTTGGGATCATCTGCTTGGCTGATTTTGAATCCAAATTGGGGAGATTATGATGAGCGTTTTACGGAGATTAGTGTAAACATATTCAGAGTGTCATACCTTTAATCTGCCTCTTACTCCATGTTTGTTCTGTGTTGTGCTCGACTGATTTTGTAGCTGGAATTCCGAGTAATTAAATCATAATCCACACTAATTAGGTCTAATATGTGTGAGGAAAGTATTCCAAGCATGTTTGTTTATGCATTTGTCTCTGCCCCCTACATGTCTGGTTGTGGGCTGTGCAATCAGCTGTAGTCCCCATTAGTGATTACCTATGGCATGTGGCCAGCACATGGAACACAGTCGTGGAAAAATAAAAATGATCAAGCCTACATCCGTTTTTTTCAGATTTGTGTCATCATCATCAGTGGTCCTTCATGTTTGAATTCATTGCTAAAGGTATGAACATGTCAGCTGTGATTATTGATTAGTCTTGTTTTATCATCTGTTAATGTGGTGTTAGAGCAGTTGTAGGAACAGGGTACTTAAACAGGATTGTGTGAAGTCCTTGTAATGCCAAGACCAGTTCCTGTTTAGTTCCTCAGGATCTCTTTTCTTGTTCATTATATTAGTTTTGATAGTCATTGTGATTTACTGATCATGAAAAGGATACTATAGTTTGTAACGGTGGAGGTTCCAAATTTGACAAAAATGATGTCCAATGCTTTTTCATATTTTTACTTGTGCCAAGTTTCCATGGGTTTTTTTTCAGGTGAATAATTGACTTGCCTTTGCATGGGTTTTTGATGGGTTCTACCCGTGGGGCAGGATATGCTCACCTTTTCAAAAACACCTGGTATCATCACTATTTGATAGTGATTCATAAAGACTTATAATATAGTTGGAATCGTACAATTGACTTTGCTTTCAGGAAAGACTTCTTCATTATGGAAATGTTTCTTGTTGCTTGTATCAGTTTATTTATTACGTACCAAGATATGTCTGGCAAAACAATTATGGAGACATAAGGCCTCTACAAGGGCTGTGAAGTAGGATAAACCATAAAATCTAAGCATTTATTACCAGTAATAACTTATAATTGTTTTCATCAGTGTACAAAATGTTAACATTTCAGGTTTTGAAAAGCATTTAATGTTGTTAATCCTATCCTCAATTTCAGAAAAAAGATTTGAGGACTATGTAATCAGTCTCTTACAGCCTTGAGTAAATTCACACCCTGCACCTCAAAGGCATTTTTTGTCTCTTGGAATGTTTGTTTTTTTCCAAAACCCCAGTATTTTGGAAGGAAATGAAGGTGTATGTGTAGACACATAAATAGAGAATAGTATTTAGGAATACTTATCTTGTAACATGTCTCTAATTGGATGACCATGTCAACAATATTCCCTTTCCTGAACAGAACAACTAAGGACTATTTAATGAGATACTATTTCTTTACAACTGCTGATAACATGACCAAAGGAAGTACCTTGTAGGAACATCACAGATTTTGGTCTGTTTGAAGTAATGTGATACTACTGTGAGCACAACTGGTATTATTTGCCGGAGTTGGGAGATGCAATCATGTGACTGAGACACAGACTGCGCCTCCACACCACTGAATTTCAAATACTCAGAAAAAAGGTTGACAGCCACCGTTTACTCCTCGTTATCTTCTTTTGTTCCTCATTCTTTCATGTAAGTGGGAAATTATTACATGGAATCGATTTAATCTCATGTGAACCTTCAATTTGTTTCAATTTTATGAATTCTGTCCTCGGGTTCTGCAGACACAAAGTAAACAGTGAATTTGTCTCATGGCAGTTTTTCATTTCCGTAACGAAAACTTTGGGCACAGTGTTCAAAAGGGAAACAGCATGTATTGATGGGTTTACATTGTAAGGAGACTACGACACATTGATGAATAAAAGGTCACCTGAAGATAAGTATTTTTCTTCACTCTAAGGCTACGCTTTCATCAGACTTTGGAACAGTGAATAACAGGAAAAAGGAAATCTGCCTCCTTCATATAAAAAATGATAATCTTATAATTATTTGATGTAGTACAGCTGAAGAAAAGACTTTAGCATCTTTGAGATACTTAAAAGGTATGTTATGAGGAAATTGTTAACAGAATTTACAAAGGTGTTTGATTAGAATTGATGTTTTATCAAATAAAGATGGACATCTAAAGATGTCTGACGGATGTTAGCAGAGCAGGACAATGAGTTACTCAAGTTATTATCAAACTGGTTTCATTTCTATTCTGCAGATCTGAAAGTTCCCAAACTGTAAATGTTCGATTCCGTGATAAAGTCCATATGAATCAATGCAAGTAGAGTGGCATCTGCCTTGGTGATGCACACAGAAGTAAACTAAGCTTAAGTAAAGGTTTCTTTTGTCCTGGGGAAATCCTTCAAAAACCTTTGAGTTCAGGTGATTAAAATTGGTAAAGTAAAAACATAGGTAAAGTAAGTACTGTGATTAAATGGAAATTAATTCAAATAATTGCTGTTTTTTCTACAGCACTATAAAAAAGGGTGAGAACTTTGTCGTTATTCTGACAAACTGTCTGAGCAATCCTGGAAAGGAGATGACAGAGCTGCCACCCAGACCAACTCGCTGATACTTGGGCATTGCCAGACACGGAATCAAGAATCAAGAATATTTGGGACCTGGTACAGAAATAGAACATGTATGTGGTGCCATGATAAGAACCTGGTAAACATACATGACATATATGCATGAAGACATGATGAAAATAGAAGCAACAAAACCCTTTCAATACATGTGAGGATACAGCTTATTTGCAATGTACAGCAGTGTGTATTTGCAAGACAATGGTATCTGATTATAATTATCACACTCATGTAAATAACAGATACATTATTATCCAATTTTGGCTATCACTTCTGTTTCACCTAAAACAAGGAAATCCGTTCTGGCAACAAAATTTGAGCATTCTTGTAGGGGAGGTCCTTCATTATGTATTTTAAGAGAGGAGTTTTGTCAATCTGACCTTGGTCTCCCATTGTCCATTCAACATGTTCATAGTATAATCCTAACATTCGTTGCCAGTTTTGGATAGGTAAAGTAACGAGTAAGAAAATATTTATCTTACTCCCTTGAAATTTTACATGAGCAGATTCCACTGAATGCAACATGAGGGCTTTCCTGTGTCAGCCCCATGGACATCTAAACTACAGACTGTATGCATAAATATGTCTCATTATCAGATGCATGAGAGATAATATTTATCAACATCACAGCCACTTTTCTTGAAGTCATTGAAATCCATCATGGTTAAATGTGCAGGCAAATCAATTTGGATATCACGTACATGGCATTTAAACCTGGACAGCAACCACTGCAGCAAGTCCCCTACAGAGGCTGAAAGCAGTTCTCCGTCTATGACCGAGTCTGGATTGTCAGACAGCTCAGAAGGCTGTTCCTGTGAGTGTGTTCGACACAACAGAGGATGTGTTTGTGAGAATGCTACTCAGAGGTTTTTCTAATGCTATAGCCACAACAATGTTAGCATTACCAAGAAGAAAGTGCATTGGGCACTTACCAGTAATTGGGTGGGAGAATGCACAGCAAATTATACAGTTGTGAAAAATGATGGTACATTGTTTATCTTCCAACCAAGTCATTGTGCAGATTGACATTTAGTTAAGAAATAAACTTATCTTATTTAAAAATATATATCCACAAAAAACAAAAAATGCAATCTTTATGCAGCCCAGAACAATCCTTAATTTCAGAATTGAATTGAGACAATCTAGACTGGCTCTATTATTCTAGACTTGAGTTGGACTCCTTTGTTAATTTATTCTCTTGGGGAGACAGACTAGGGCATTTAGGAGATAAACATACTGTGTTTTCAATGTAGAGCTAGGTTACCTGTAGATTTAACCCCCCTAAATTGAATTTGGAACCGAACGCACAGTCTACAACGACTAAATAAAACACGAACTCTTTGGTGTCAGCAAATATACTGAGTGAAGCGGCATGGGTTGAGTTCAGTGTTTTCAGTTGGTTATCGATCTGAATTACGGAATCACCGAACAAAATATTGTGCTGTATATACTCAGGCAGTTTGTTTACACCGTTATACTTCACTCGAACATATGACAGGCATTGAAAGCATATAAGCACGGCAACTTGGTAAGCTAACATGAGGTGGGCATCCCTAAAGAAAACAAAGCAAGCATTGCAAGGCTTTCGCTCAACATCGCGTGTCACCATTATGACGTCATATCTCTCATTGTGACGCAAAAGATATGACGTCACAGTCGTATATAGAAAAGCGCCAAAATTCCAAGCTCTCTGATGTCTCCAAAACGTAAATACATTCCCTTTGTTGATTTTTGTCGTGTTTTTCTGTACGGAATGTATTGCCACACATCCTTTGAATATTGTAGTAACCCCGTCTGTGCATTTTGTAACCTGTTATTGTAGATATAATTATTTAAATATGCCTACCGACAATGACTGAAAATAGTACTATTCTATAAATATGAGCTTCCCCGGTGATGCGGCCGTCAAACCAGCTGTTTCAATCAGAGGGGGTTTATTGTGATTTAATAGCGTCTGATTGACCAATCATGATCGAGTAAATTCTAAATTCATGGTAGAATGTTAATTTAAGTGATGTTGATGTGGTGCTGAAACACATGCAGTCATTCAGGTCTATCCAAATCCTTTGTAAAATGATGAATGATGTGGAATGAGAACATAAACATTGATGCTGATATTCCCAGTTGTGGAATGCCGTTGTTTATGACATTGTTTCAAAATAATGCCAGACCAATGTTATTTCTGGTTTAATGAATGACCTTGTTCCAAATTTTGTTTGTTTGTCTTTAAAGCCACACTCATCAATGTTCCAGCTATATGATGGCGATTAGAACATAATCGATTCTGGACCAGGCAATCCACAGATTGACATCTCGAGCATCAATATATGTAATTTGGATAAGATGACATGCATCGACCAAGTCAGGGAGCCAGACACCTTGATTCCTGTAGTCACTTCTTACAACAAGCAATGGTTGCTAGATACCAATTCTTTATGGAGCAACCTTTTTTTAAATCTCTGGTTAAAATCCATACACAGGGTCTATTTGTAGTGGACATTCCGTATCCAAGACCATCTTTTTGGTGTTTTTCATGTTGCTGTATTTTTTTCATTTTGGTTAAGAAATATGAAAGGAAATCATTGTGTCCTTAGTTAAGAACAGACATTAATTGTGTGGAAACCAATAATATCAGCCCTATAACACAGATAAAGAAATTCATCTAATTTTATCGTTTAACAAATTACAAGATGTTATCAAGTTACTACATTTATACCAAAATAAAAAGAAGCTTAACATCAGCTCCAAACATATCAGTTTCGTATTAACTGGGAACAAGCACTATGTTTAAGTGTTTGAAGTCAATGAGTTGGCGGAGGTGGGGGAGATCCCAAATGGCTTCCTCAGTCTCCCACTGGTCCTCTTCCTCTTTAATTTCCTCTGCGGATCATATCCCACTACTACCACTGGTGAAAACATTCGTCAATCACTTCAAGTAGTCGGAGCACTTCTCTGTGACTATAGCCTGCCATTATGCATTAAAGCCCCTCTGTGAATGTCGGAATGTGTAGAAATAGTATAGCATGACTTTCCAGCTTCCTATAGATGATGTATCGGTGGACTGCCCAATGGCTTAAGTTACCTCTGCTGTGGACTATCCAGTGCCTCATGCTTCTATTATTGGCGTGGGTTAAGGTTATGTTAGATTCAGATAAATCTTCCATCTTGGAAGGTGACAATCTGGAGAGTGTAGGCTCTGCATGTTCTCAGAATGACTTCTTGCTCCCGAGGGCAGAGTTCAGTCCCAAGCAAGTCCCTGCAGGAGAGATCCCGGATCCATACTTCTGAAGGATTATACACAGAGGTGCTATCATGGAGTGGTCAAATGATGATGCTTGTCTATACTTGCACTGTAACTTATAGCAGTGTCATAAAAAGCCACTTTCACTGATCTCCCTGAGCTCCAAGATTTGATAAAGATACAGTAAAATTCACTGATAAAGATGGGCATGAAATCATAACTTTAAAAGTTAGACATGCAGTGTCCTATACAAGTGATTTCACAGTCTCTCTAGATGATCCCTTAAATATGATTCAAACATCAGTCTTTGGAAATACTGCTTCTATATGACCAACTTAGACTAAGCATTACCTGTGTCATTGAGTGTGTTCATGGCAGTTTACGAACCGGATGTCGATTTCATTACGTGACTTGTTAGTCCAGCCAAAATATAACTCCACAATTCCAGCCTAGTTCGGCTTGGGTGGAACCTGGACTTTTATAGACACTTAACCCTTGTGTCTGGAAGATGCCTATAGCTTGCTCAGGGGCACAGGTGGCTCAGTCGTCTAAGGCACCGCGATTCGCTCTGCGCAGCTGAAACGTATGATTGTGGGTTCAAATCCCGGTTCGCCTCGATTATGTTTCTAGATTTGTCAGCACCATACCCATGCTTGTGGGTTTCACTGAAGTGGTAAATGTCTAAGACCTGCATCACTTTGGGCTTTCTTCCCACATTAAGCTGACACGCCGCGATATAACTGTAATACTTTTAAAAGCGTCGTTAAACCCTACTCACACACACACTCACTCTTAGCTTGCTCAGGACCCAAGTACCCAGCCCAATGCCTTACCCACCAGCTCCTCCTCAGTTGTCTCCTGGAACTGTTATTCTGCCCTGTAATACCCAGTGTTCTCTGTGTGCTGCCTAATCACCAGTCTGTCCACTGGTCCTCGGCCCCTCAAGGGTCAGCTGTGTAGACCCTCTCTGCAAGACCCTTCCCACATACCAAGTGGCCCCAGTGAATCAGGTTACACATATTAGTGTTCCCTATCCAAGATGTCTAGACATATGTTCTGAAGAGACCTTCTGCTCTTGATGGCACCGAGATCATTACCCTTCCACTGTGTTCATTGGCTATTGGGAAGCAGCAGCATTGTAACCTTGGTCTACAGGATGTGTGTGTACTGTCGGTCTTGTATTCATGTTGTCTGCATATCAGTCATTGATGCATACTCCGTCAAACTAATGCTGTACAGGCTGAATGATGAGGCAGCGAACCTTGCCCGAACATCTCATTCTACCTTTAATCAAAAAGAAGTGGATTTATTGTGTGATACGCTCACTTGGGAAAGAGTTAATAAATAACATACAATAGCATTATCTATATCTCTATATATATTATGGCATTATGATATACCCGTATAAAATGAAATGGCATAAAACAATAAATAAATGTTCTATTTAAAAAATATGCTTAAAAGAATATAAAAATGAAAGGATATAAAAAATGTCTTGCCCCACAGGGCTCCTCAGGCTATTGAACGTGAAACATCTCGTAGACAGCTGTAGTGACTGGACTAGAGTGTTCCTTGCCAGGAGACAGCAGGATTGGGATGAGATAAGATGATATGGGATTTATTGCAGGAAACATCTCGTAGACTGCTGTAGTGACTGGACTAGAGTGTTCCTTGCCAGGAGACAGCAGGATTGGGATGAGATAAGATGATATGGGATTTATTGCAGGAAACATCTCGTAGACTGCTGTAGTGACTGGACTAGAGTGTTCCTTGCCAGGAGACAGCAGGATTGGGATGAGATAAGATGATATCGGATTTATTGCAGGAAACAATCCAACAAATCCAAATGCAGCATTTAAATGACATAACATTTGGATTCATACATACATGTATGCATACATACTTACATAAATGCATACATGTATGCATACATACTTACATAAATACATACATGTGTGCATACATACTTACATAAATACATCCATGTATGCATACATACTTACATAAATACATCCATGTATGCATACATACTTACATAAATACATACATGTATGCATACATACTTACATAAATACATACATGTATGCATACATACTTACATAAATACATACATGTAACCACACAGGAATCATTTGAAGACATTTATTCTGATTCATTGCTGCTGGGCTTGCATCCTCCTCTGCTCCAATGCCCACAAGCTGTAGGTCATGGTATTTTCATGACTTTGGTTGATCTTATGACAATATGGCAATATGCCGTTCTTGTCATCAAGATATTCCAATACGTATGTGAGTCATATAAATAAAAGAACAGTAATATCTTGTATGATACTCATGCATTATTCTTATGTCTGTCTTTCATTCTGGTAACAGACTATGTGGTGATTCTAAAGTTGATTAGATCCCAGTCTCTTGTGCTTGTGATCCAGTGCAATGAGGATTGGATGCAGATTAAACGATCAGGTGGTCTGAGTAAAGGATTCGGTGGTCGGACTACAGAATAGGGTGGTCTGAGCAAAGGATTCGGTGGTCCGAGCAAAAGATTAGGTGGTCAGACTACAGGATTGGGTGGTCAGACTACAGGATTGGGTGGTCAGACTACAGGATTGGGTGGTCAGACTACAGGATTAGGTGGTTAGACTACAGGATTGGGTGGTCAGACTACAGGATTGGGTGGTCAAACAACAGGATTAGGTGGTTAGACTACAGGATTGGGTGGTCAGACTACAGGATTGGGTGGTCAGACTACAGGATTGGGTGGTCAGACTACAGGATAGGGTGGTTAGACTACAGGATTGGGTGGTCAGACTACAGGATAGGGTGGTTAGACTACAGGATTGGGTGGTCAGACTACAGGATAGGGTGGTTAGACTACAGGATTGGGTGGTCAGACTACAGGATTGGGTGGTCAGACTACAGGATTGGGTGGTCAAACAACAGGATTAGGTGGTCAGACTACAGGATTAGGTGGTTAGACTACAGGATTGGGTATTGAGACTACTGGATAAGGTGGTCAGACTAGAGGATTGGGTGGTCAGACTACAGGATTGGGTATTCAGACTACTGGATTAGGTGGTCAAACAACAGGATTAGGTGGTTAGACTACAGGATTGGGTGGTCAGACTACAGGATTGGGTGGTCAGACTACAGGATTGGGTGGTCAAACAACAGGATAGGGTGATCAGACTACAGGATTGGGTGGTCAGACTACAGGATTGGGTGGTCAGACTACAGGATTGGGTGGTCAGACTAGAGGATTAGGTGGTTAGACTACAGGATTGGGTGGTTAGACTACAGGATTGGGTGATCAGACTACAGGATTGGGTGGTTAGACTACAGGATTGGGTGGTCAGACTACAGGATAGGGTGGTTAGACTACAGGATTGGGTGGTCAAACAACAGGATTAGGTGGTTAGACTACAGGATTGGGTATTGAGACTACTGGATAAGGTGGTCAGACTAGAGGATTGGGTGGTCAGACTACAGGATTGGGTATTCAGACTACTGGATTAGGTGGTCAGACTACAGGATTAGGTTGTATGAGAAAAGGATTAGGTGGTCAGACTACAGGATAAGGTTGTATGAGTGAAGGATTAGGTTTTCAGACTACAGGATTGGGTGGTCAGACTACAGGATTGGGTGGTCAGACTACAGGATTGGGTATTGAGACTACAGGATTGGGTGGTCAGACTACAGGATTAGGTGGTCAGACTACAGGATTGGGTGGTCAAACAACAGGATTGGGTGGTCAGACTACAGGATTGGGTATTGAGACTACTGGATAAGGTGGTCAGACTAGAGGATTGGGTGGTCAGACTACAGGATTAGGTGGTTAGACTACAGGATTAGGTGGTCAGACTACAGGATTAGGTGGTCAGACTACAGGATTGGGTGGTCAAACAACAGGATTGGGTGGTCAGACTACAGGATTGGGTATTGAGACTACTGGATAAGGTGGTCAGACTACAGGATTGGGTGATCAGACAACAGGATTAGGTGGTTAGACTACAGGATTAGGTGGTCAGACTACAGGATTAGGTGGTCAGACTACAGGATTGGGTGGTCAAACAACAGGATTGGGTGGTCAGACTACAGGATTGGGTATTGAGACTACTGGATAAGGTGGTCAGACTAGAGGATTGGGTGGTCAGACTACAGGATTAGGTGGTCAGACTACAGGATTGGGTGGTCAAACAACAGGATTAGGTGGTTAGACTACAGGATTGGGTGGTCAGACTACAGGATTGGGTATTGAGACTACTGGATAAGGTGGTCAGACTACAGGATTGGGTGGTCAGGCTACAGGATTGGGTGGTCAGACTACAGGATTAGGTGGTCAGACTACAGGATTGGGTGGTCAGACTACAGGATTAGGTGGTCAGACTACAGGATTGGGTGGTCAGACTACAGGATTGGGTGGTCAGACTACAGGATTGGGTGGTCAGGCTACAGGATTAGGTGGTCAGACTAGAGGATTGGGTGGTCAGACTACAGGATTGGGTATTCAGACTACTGGATTAGGTGGTCAGACTACAGGATTAGGTTGTATGAGAAAAGGATTAGGTGGTCAGACTACAGAATAAGGTTGTATGAGTGAAGGATTAGGTTTTCAGACTACAGGATTGGGTGGTCAGACTACAGGATTGGGTGGTCAGACTACAGGATTGGGTGGTCAGACTACAGGATTGGGTGGTCAGGCTACAGGATTAGGTGGTCAGACTACAGGATTGGGTGGTCAGACTACAGGATTGGGTGGTCAGACTACAGGATTGGGTGATCAGACAACAGGATTAGGTGGTTAGACTACAGGATTAGGTGGTCAGACTACAGGATTAGGTGGTCAGACTACAGGATTGGGTGGTCAAACAACAGGATTGGGTGGTCAGACTACAGGATTGGGTATTGAGACTACTGGATAAGGTGGTCAGACTACAGGATTAGGTGGTCAGACTACAGGATTGGGTGGTCAGACTACAGGATTGGGTGGTCAGACTACAGGATTGGGTGATCAGACAACAGGATTAGGTGGTCAGGCTACAGGATTAGGTGGTCAGACTACAGGATTAGGTGGTCAGACTACAGGATTGGGTGGTCAAACAACAGGATTAGGTGGTCAGACTACAGGATTGGGTGGTCAGACTACAGGATTGGGTGGTCAGACTACAGGATTGGGTATTGAGACTACTGGATAAGGTGGTCAGACTACAGGATTGGGTGGTCAAACAACAGGATTAGGTGGTCAGACTACAGGATTGGGTGGTCAGACTACAGGATTGGGTGGTCAGACTACAGGATTGGGTGGTCAGACTACAGGATTGGGTATTCAGACTACAGGATTAGGTGGTCAGACTACAGGATTGGGTATTGAGACTACTGGATAAGGTGGTCAGACTAGAGGATTGGGTGGTCAGACTACAGGATTGGGTATTCAGACTACTGGATTAGGTGGTCAGACTACAGGATTAGGTTGTATGAGAAAAGGATTAGGTGGTCAGACTACAGGATAAGGTTGTATGAGTGAATGATTAGGTTTTCAGACTACAGGATTGGGTGGTCAGACTACAGGATTGGGTGGTCAGACTACAGGATTGGGTATTCAGACTACAGGATTAGGTGATCAGACTACAGGATTGGGTGGTCAGACTACAGGATTGGGTGGTCAGGCTACAGGATTGGGTGGTCAGACTACAGGATTAGGTGGTCAGACTACAGGATAGGGTGGTCAGACTACAGGATTGGGTGGTCAGACTACAGGATTAGGTGGTCAGACTACAGGATTGGGTGGTCAGAGTAAAGGATTGGGTGGTCAGACTATAGGATTGGGTGGTTAGAGTAAAGGATTGTGTGTCATCATTATCCAATGGTGAAGATTGTCTCTCTTTCTATGTAGCACTGATTGCCTGTCTGAGGCTGAATTATCTACAGGCTGTTGCAGCATTCCCTCCCTCACTTGGTAGCTGACACGGTTCAGTTATTCTCTTGAATATATTTCTCTCACAACCACAACCAAGTTTTTCCACCATTCGAAGTATAACACCATCCACTGTTAGTTTACCTCCAAGGTTCACTGCAGAACCAAGGTCGACCAGTTTGTCAAGCTATTGGTATTGATGAGAAACATGAAGCCTTGCATTAAGTAAATGTAATGAACATATGTCCTGACTAAGACATTCTGTAAGTCAAGCTGGTGTATATTGTTCAACATTCTTGATCTGTAACCATGTACAGCTTCTCTTTGACCACCATGGAGATTCAGAGAGGGCATATGTCATGCGTTGTTGTCCAATTAGCAAAAGTGAACATGTCTTAGATTGTCTGTAGTCCATGTTGGTTGCCCTGAGAGAAGATATTAAGTGTCCCTAGGGCATAACATTGGTGTCAGACTACTTCTGTCTGTCAGGGCAACTTCTTTCTGGCTTTCATGAACATCCACAGCCAAGTCCCATGGGCAGCGAGCAGCTTGCAGGGCAAGGAACCAATACATCCTTTTTCAGAATAGCAGACACAGAATTCCTTTGGGTGTACAGCAAGGTCATGGGTCAGTCCGTGTGCTCTAGAATCAAAGATAAGGGTCTCTGTCACGAGATGGGAATATCTGCGATGTAGTGATTGTCTGAGACAATGATATATGAAATATGCTACTGAATTCTAATAACCCTGTCGTATTGCTTTATTGAAGACTGTCATGAAAGACTGTTATATGAAATACTGGAAGGTTTGTAGCTTCAAGAAGTTCAATCGTCATGAGAGGCCATGAATTATTAAAAATACTATGAATAAAAGAAAGTTAAAGGATATTTTTTAAGATGATCCTAAAAATGAATTTGTCATGACCTTACAGTAAGCAAGACAAGTCTGTTTACAGAATGTTCACTGGGATTGTCAAGGCATGTTTCTTCAAAGAACACCACTAAAATAAATGATTTCATCCAGGTTAATGTTCAATTATGAAGTACCGATGTATCCTTTAAATTCATGACAGTGTCTTTATCTGTTAAGTATCTGTCATAACGCCTGTGAAGATCTGGGTTATAACTGGACTTCAGCAACCTATGCTTGTTGTAAGAGGTGACAGACGGGATCGGGTGGTCTGGCTCGGTGACTTGGTTGATGCTTGTCATCGAAAACTGACCAAGCTCAATCCGCTGAACCACATAAGCTCAGACAAATCAGGAATATTGGAGATAAATTCGAAATTAAACCATATCTAAGAGCAACCACCTCATTAGAACACTGCAAAACAGTTATCAGGCTCAGACTCAGTGTTCATGACCTTCAAGCTGAGGGAAGCAGATTAGCAGATAGAACATGTACCTACTGTAACACTAGCGAAAAAGAAGATGAAGAACATTTTCTGTTGAGATGCCCTCTTTACAAAGAACTGTGACTGGAACTAATACCATCACCCAATATCTCTTGCAATACTACTAAATCCACTGGCGCCTTCTGCAAATATTATCTCCACCTTCATTTACAAAAAAGTTTGCGTAAAGAAAATCTGCATCTTCTCTCAAAACCTATTCTGTCATACAGATCCTGAAACAAATATATCCAATGCTGCCCCTGCATGTCTGTTATATTGGCAAGTCTAGATTACTGCAGTTTCTAAAAATGAAGAAAGTTTCTGGGCTCTTTTTTATTATATTTTATCAAAATGATTTAAAACTGTTTTTAACTGTAAAATAGTTCATTTCAGAGACTAGATGTTAGTCCACTCTACACCTTTAGGGGCAAGTAAGCCTGAAAAAATGATTGCGATTTTGTTGCAAATATCAATTTCCCTAGATACATTTTGTCCACGTCCAAGAGAGAAAATTAATGACATTTTTATAAACTATTAAAAAATAGTCAAGTGAAAGTGCTGGAATCACATGCTCTGTATACTTGTAATCAGCTTCCCAAACATACGTATTTGGGGGCACAACGGCTCAGTGGTGTGTGACAAATGTTTTTATTGGGTAATATGTACACTTTTTTGCTGCACATAGCTATAAAGCTGGAATATTGCTGAGTGCGGTGTTAAACAACAGACAAACAAACAATCTGCCATAGATCTATAGCCTGTTGAAACTACTCAGCAGGCAGTAGCTGACAGTATGATTAGATACATTATATTGTACGTATGCACCCACTAGGGGCGGGGTACAGAAACAAATTAAACACATAATGCATCATGACAGTCATAAATATTATACGGTAATGATGATAATGAGACACAATGTCAGAGACTGTAGCAATAAGCACCATGGTGGAACCACACAGTGAGGGTGTCTTGTCGCGTTTCACACACGCTGTGTATTCAACAGGCTATAGAGGCTGAACAACCAGGGCCCGGATACAGTAGGAGTTTGAAAGCTGTGATCATATCACCCTCGGAGTTGCTTTCGGAGACATGGGCTGGACGTGATATGTCACAAGCTGGAGATGAAGACTCTCATTCAATAATCTGGTCTTCCCTGCATCTTTGTGTTTAGATTTGACAGGCTTCCCAGAATAGAAGTAGTGGTAGGCATACAGTATTTTGTCTCAAAGATAAATGGAAACTTCGACAGATGTTTGAAATATCGTGAAAGCCCTATTAATCAATGAGAAGTTAGACTAATAGAGACTAGATGTTAGTCTACTGGTCTCATTGTGTACAGTGGTTCATGAATGAGGATGTTCCTTGATAGCGGTGTTAGAACCTACACGGAAACGTCACTCTTTAATTGTAATAAAGTAGTTCTTCATCCATAAATTCTTATCCTTACTTAATGAGGATGTTGGTTTCATCGTCATTTTGGTCTCTGCATGCTTTAACTCTTAATAGAGTTTTTGACACCATATTTCATTGTTAGAAAACGTGTGTACAAATACACTCCAGAAAGGGTCATTTCCAGTTCTACCATCCTACCTGCTACTGCTGCAATCTGCTGCAGGGTTTACAATGTGTATGTTTAATCACCTAGACAGCCAGGACTGACAGGTCCCTCACTTCTCCACAGCAAGTGGCCCACACTCGGTGCTAAGTGCTTCTGTTTTTTGCTGCCTTATCTCTGCTCCCCAGTGTTGGCATGAGGGATTCCTCTGAGGGAATGAGGAAGATAGTGTAATTGTTAGCAGTTGTTAGACAAGCAGTATATAGAGACAGGTGTCATCCCATCATGCAGCACACACAACCTACCGAGTTCCTCATGGGGCTTCCCTTACCCAACCACTTCAAACATGGCTTGAAGTTGAGCTATTTCAGACAGTCAGCTCACCAGCAGTAAGCCATTTTCCCTTGCTTGAATGATCAACACACTGCCAGATTGGCAAAATAAGACTTGAACTATCTTTAGATCAAGTTGGTTTAATCTAATTCAACCGTTTTAGCCGATACTTGATATGGCAGTGGAAGATGATAGTGCAACATGGGTATCATGCGCTGGCCCAAGAAAACAACATTGGAATATTTCCAACAAAGAAAAACAGCAATTGTTATCTCTTACATGACACGACTGACTTTCATAAGTCCTAGTATGAATAAACATGATCAAAATGTAACTATAGTTATACAATATAAGAATGCCCCTTGGCCTTGTGGATAACTTCTGCCAAGAGTGCAGGTCGTGGTTCAATCCCCAGTTGAATCATACCTAAAGATGTTAAAAGATGGTACTTGTGGTTCCCCTGCTTGTTAGGGGGGGGGAAAAATACTAAATGTTTGGCTAACTTTTGTTGTTGTTTATGTTGTTGTTGTTGAACATTATCTAAAACTGTGCATTGGTTTTGCCACTGTTGCTTACACTTGGAACTTAGAAGTACTTGAAAAGAACTCCAATCTTTTGAGGTACATAGTTGAAGTGTGTGTACGTACTCTGACTAATCAGTCTTAATCGAGCGGGCTGGAATGTGAAGCAAACATTTTTACAACACAGCACTTATTATCAGGTCACTAATCATTCAGACTAACATAATTAGTGTAGGAAATCTTGGATTACATAATAAATTTTATTTTTTCAAAATGATTTTTCTAATGCCGATTTTATGCAGCTAACTAGACCTAGATGACTAGTTGCTCGTCAGCTAGCATGTAATGTTGGCCTGTCATGGAAACTCCAGTTAGTATGAGGTGATGTATAATTAATTTATTATTCATGATCTACAAATCTGAAACAGAAGAAAAGCACAGAATCTTTGTTTTTTCCAGACAATTTGACACTAAAACTTATAGATTTGTTAATGCAGCTTTGCAGACAAAAGGACATGGACATCATTTATCCTCCTCCTCCAACACATGTGAATAACGTGACTTCAGTGGTGTCACAACTTCTGCCACAGCAGCGAGCCAGGACAAGGCACTCTTTATCAGTGCTAGTTTTAGCACCAAGTTGAGGCCCTCGTTATCAGTCGAGCTAAGTATCGCCTGGTATATTGCGATACAATTTGTATCACGATAAAGACTGATGTTACTACTGGTATCTCGATACACCACATCAAAAAGTGAAAAATGATGAAATCACTGAAATAAAACTCTAAAACCTTTTTCTTCAAACATTTTGTTAATTGTTATCTGAAAAACCTTTTACAAAGAAAACCACAAGAACTAAACAGTTTTGAATGAAGGCATGGTTATTAAATGTAACAGTAAGGTGAGGCCCTTGTTATCGGTGCTAGTTTTAGAACGAAGGTAAGGCCCTTGCTATCGGTGCTAGTTTTAGAACGAAGGTAAGGCCCTTGTTATCGGTGCTAGTTTTAGCACCAAGGGGAGGCCCTTGTTATCGGTGCTAGTTTTAGCACCAAGGTAAGGCCCTTGTTATCGGTGCTAATTTCAGTAACAAGGTGAGGCCCTTGTTATCAGTGCTAGTTTTAGAACCAAGGTGAGGCACTTGTTATCGGTGCTAGTTTTAGAACCAAGGTGAGGCCCTTGTAATCTGTGCTAGTTTTAGCACCAAGGTGAGGCCCTTGTCCTCAGGGCTAGTTTTAATACCAGGCAGTGTCTAATGATTGCGTGAGATGGTAGTGAAGAAGCAGCCACGGTAACTAATTCATTAATTCATTTGTTTTGTTGCTGCAAGCTTTGGCCAGAATGAATCAATGAATTCTCAATCCATTCGTTATAATTTACGTTTGGGAGAAGAGAAAGGTAGGATGGAAGAATGTTATTATATTTTTGCAATGTTTTTGAGCCTCTTGCTAATTTTGTGATCCAGTGACATGTGATACTTTATTGTATAAAAAGTATAATTCACCAAAACCTGATTGGATAAATAGCTTAATTTATCTGTTTATGTCATGTGATTCTTTACTGTCTGAAAGCCTTAGGTAATTGCTCAATGATAACCTTTACCTCTCTACAGGTGCAGGATGACGTTTGATTAAACATTGAACATCAGGATAATGGCCGCTTATTGTCATCAGTCATTTCTGGTGTCTGAGGGGCAGTGTGGTAGCCTAGTGGTTAAACCGTCGCTTGTCATGCTGAAGACATGGGTTTGATTCCCCTCAAGGGTACAATGTGTGAAGGCCATATCTGGTGTCCCCTACCATGATATTGCTAGAATATTGGTAAAAGCAGCATTAAACCATTGCCACTCACTCTATTTCATAAACTTTGCTGTTATTATTTTTCTTATGTTAGAGTAGGCCCATTTACAGGTATTCTAAATTTAGATATGAATACATGCATCAATACATTATACCTTAATTAATGGTTCCATAGAAATCTGTCATTTGTGTTGTAAAATGATCAGTAACCTTTCATTAAAGCTACATTATGTCTCCGTTCAAACAGACTGAATATCATGTCTATAGAAGACCGTAAAATTGAAAAATAAATACGCAAAATGTCATATTTGGAATTAAGGAAAAATGAAATGATGTACTCAACTTGATTTTCATTCTAACTAAATTATACATCTACGAAAACAAATGTATGAAGCGCTTAGCAAAATAAATGGTCTCAAGACTATGTTAACAAATTATTATCATTTCAGCAAGTTCAAATCATGTACCCCCACCCCAGCTGGTATATGCAGTGGAGGTGTTAATATTATCTAATATACACCTAAAGTGTTAACGACCAACCAATTCTTCCATATTACTATAGTTAATCTGTCATACTATAGTTAATCTGTCATACTTTAGTTAATCTCTCATGCCATGATTAACTATAGTAATATGAAAAAATCAGGTGGTCCTTAACTGTTTTTGTAGTGTGTACACTTTATTTATGGCAGTTGTTAATAAAATACAAAATGATGGATATTTCAGAAATCTTGGCTTGATGTATAGGTGTTAGGAAACAACAGTGCTTGATTCATTCATTTCTGGTGTCCCCCACTGTGATAATGCTGGAATATTGCTGAAAGGGCTGTTAAACCCAACTCACTCACTCACTCACTCACTCGCTCATATTCATTATCTTGTACTTTACTGACTTCCACAATACCATGTCTAAGTGATATTTATTTTTATAAATATATTACTACAATTTACTGCACAAAGTGTGGAAGTATGTGATGATACAGAGATATGAATAATGTATACAATTAAAGTAGAATAATGAAATCAAGTTCAGTGAGTTGCAGTGGTGAGCACACAATGAATTATATGTATTGATTCTCTTTATGGAAGAATTATTGAAATTGTATTGATCACATTGATGATACACAAAGGCTTCAAACACAAGAACTTGCCACATTTATTGCCTTCTAATTCATAGCAAGTCAAGCATGTCGTTATGCAATATTACATCCAATTTGATACTGTTGCCATCTACAATGAAACTGAAAATTAGATGGAACGCATATATTACCTGTGTTTCCTGAACGTCTAGGGTCGAGTTCAAAAACTCAACAATGCTGGTTGTGTAATACATGACCCGTGAAGATTCCTGACATATTTAATCTCTTAATTACAATAATATGATGTTTGTACAATCAGCAACTCTGCCCTTGAGTGAGTGAGTGAGTTGGGTTTATCGCCGCTTTTAACAGTATTCCAGTTGTATCATGGCATAACAGCTTCCTTTGGGAGGAAAGCCCAAAGTGATGCAGGTCTCAGATCCCAGACATTTAATTACCATTTGGTGAAACCCACAAGCTAGTGATGACAAACCTAGAAACATAATTTGGGTGAATCAGGGTTCAAACCCACAATGGCGTGCCCAAGGGACGCAACTCTGCACAGTGAATTGTGTTGCCTCAGGCAACTGGGTCATCCATGCCACCTGCTGCCCTTGAAGATATAGGCAAGAACAGCGTTGTACATTGAAGCCTCAGACAGACACAGACAGATAGACACACTACAGCTTATATACCAGAACTGTCATGCCCTGATAGGACTACAGCTTATATACCAGTACTGTCATGCCCTGGTAGTTCTACAGCTTACATACCAGTACTGTCATGCCCTGATAGGACTACAGCTTATATACCAGTACTGTCATGCCCTGATAGGACTTCAGCTTATATACCAGTACTGACATGCCCTGATAGGACTACAGCTTATATACCAGTACTGTCATGCCCTGGTAGGACTACAGCGTATATACCAGTACTGTCACGCCCTGGTAGGACTACAGCTTATATACCAGTACTGCCACGCCCTGGTAGGACTACAGCTTATATACCAGTACTGCCACGCCCTGATAGGACTACAGCTTATATACCAGTACTGCCACGCCCTGGTAGGACTACAGCTTATATACTAGTACTGTCATGCCCTGATAGGACTACAGCTTATATACCAGTACTGTCATGCCCTGGTAGTACTACAGCTTATATACCAGTACTGTCATGCCCTGGTAGTACTACAGCTTATATACCAGTACTGCCAAGCCCTGATAGGACTACAGCTTATATACCAGTACTGCCACGCCCTGATAGGACTACAGCTTAAATACCAGTACTGCCATGCCCTGATAGTGTCACACCTTGATAGGAACACATCTTACATACCAGTATTGATACAATTTTTCTGCTTACTACCCATATTTAGTGTCATCCTTTACAAAGCAGTTTCAGTATCTGTGGACTATTAAAGGTGGTAATGATTATGCAAACTAGATAAAATCAAAGAACATGTATTTAACATCTATTATCTAAAACCATAAAGTTTCAACACAGACATGGGGAATTAATGGAATTCAGTCTCACACATGGGTTTGATACCCTCTACCTCAAATGGGTTGTTCACTCACAGGTGTGAAAGAAATATAAATTTGAACAAATGTTGATTCAAACAACACCACAGGAGACCAATATACTGTAAGTGATGTAAACAGATAGCTACATGATCATTGGGAACGTAACAAGCTTCTCATCATACCGTGAAGTTATGAGGACAAAGGGAGTTTATATACTGACTTGATATTTGATAACAGGTTTTTATACCGTCAATGTAAATATCAGGTTGTCATGACATAGATGTTGTATTTAGATAATATTAGTCACAACCAACTGCTTGGTGGATCGATGGTGGCACATGTTTGTTGGACTGTTTCAGTCATCAAGCAAATGGTAAAACAATAGAATATATTGACAGACAGAAAGACAGAGAGATTGAAAGTCAGACACAGGTAGACAGACAGATCAGATTGCACCGATAGGTAATCAGAAACAGGCAGAGAGATTCAGTAGACAGACAAACACAGCTAGACAGACAGGTAGACTGAGACAAGTAGACAGACACATAGACATAGACATGGGTAGACAGACACAGCTAGACAGACAGGTAGACTGAGACAAGTAGACGGACATATAGACACAGACATGGGTAGACAGACACAGCTAGACAGACAGGTAGACTGAGACAAGTAGACGGACATATAGACACAGACATGGGTAGACAGACACAGCTAGACAGACAGGTAGACTGAGACAAGTAGACGGACACATAGACACAGACATGGGTAGACAAACACAGCTAGACAGGCAGGTAGACAAACACACAGACACAGACATGGGTAGACAGACACAGCTAGACAGAGACATGGGTAGACAGACACACAGACACAGACATGGGTAGACAGACACAGCTAGACAGGCAGGTAGACAAACACACAGACACAGACATGGGTAGACAGACACAGCTAGACAGGCAGGTAGACAAACACACAGACACAGACATGGGTAGACAGACACAGCTAGACAGGCAGGTAGACAAACACACAGACACAGACATGGGTAGACAGACACAGCTAGACAGGCAGGTAGACAAACACATAGACACAGACATGGGTAGACAAACACAGCTAGACAGACAGCTAGACAGAGACAGCTAGACAGACAGGTAGACAGAGACATGGGTAGACAGACACAGCTAGACAGACAGGTAGACAGAGACATGGGTAGACAGACACAGCTAGACAGACAGTTAGAGACAAGTAGACAGACACAAAGACACAGACATGGGTAGACAGACACAGCTAGACAGACAGGTAGACAGAGACATGGGTAGACAGACACAGCTAGACAGACAGATAGACAGACAAGTAGACAGACACAGACATGGGTAGACAGACAGGTAGACAGAGACATGGGTAGACAGACACAGCTAGACAGAGACATGGGTAGACAAACACAGATAGACAGACACACAGACACAGACATGGGTAGACAGACACAGCTAGACAGACAGGTAGACAGAGACATGGGTAGACAGACACAGATAGACAGACAGATAGACAGACACACAGACAGAGACATGGGTAGACAGACACAGCTAGACAGGCAGGTAGACAGAGACATGGGTAGACAGACACAGATAGACAGACAGATAGACAGACACACAGACAGAGACATGGGTAGACAGACACAGCTAGACAGGCAGGTAGACAGAGACATGGGTAGACAGACACACAGACACAGACATGGGTAGACAAACACAGCTAGACAGACAGATAGACAGACACAGACATGGGTAGACAAACACAGGTAGACAGACAGGTAGACAGAGACATGGGTAGACAAACACAGACAGGTAGACAGAGACATGGGTAGACAGACACGGTTACAGGGGACCCGTGAAGATCCGGGGTAGAATAGGTCTTCAACAACCCATTCTTGCCATAAAAGGCGACTATGCTTGTCGTAAGAGGCGACTAACAGGATCGGGTGGTCAGACTCGCTGACTTGGTTGATGCTTGTCATCAATCCCAATTGTGTGGATTGATGATCACGATATCAATCACTGGATTGTTTGGTCCAGACTTGATTATTCACAGACCGGATCATACAGCTGGAATATTGCTGGGTGCGGCGTTAAACACAAACAAACAAAACAGACCAGGGTAGACATATAGACGGACACAGACAGGCAGACAGACACAGATAGGTAGATATCACAGACAAAAGCAGAATGACACATGTAAATTAAGACATGTAGACAGGCACAGATAGGTAGACAGACATGGACAGGCAGACAGACACAGGTAGACAGACACAGATAGGTAGACAGGCACAGATAGGTAGACAGGCAGACAGGCAGATGGACACAGATAGGTAGACAGACACAGATAGGTAGACGGACATGGACAGGCAGACAGACACAGACTGGCAGACAGACAGACACAGATAGGTAGACGGACATGGACAGGCAGATGTCACAGACAAAAGCAGAATGACATGTAGATTAAGACATGTAGACAGGCACAGATAGGTAGACAGGCACAGATAGGTAGACAGACATGGACAGGTAGACAGACACAGGTAGGTAGACAGACACAGATAGGAAGACAGACAGGTAGACAGGCACAGATAGGTAAAGACAGCCACAGACAGGTAGACAGGCACAGACAGGTAGACAGACACAGATAGTCAGATGTTGCCGACAAAAGCAGAATGACACATGTACATTGAGACAGGTAGAGACAGACATGGACAGGTAGACAGGCACAGATAGGTAGACAGACATGTAGACATGTCTTTTGTCTAATTAAATTGTATGTCTGGGAGATGGGATCTTATTACGTTAGGCTAGTATTTATCTAAAAGCTTTAAATCTATTAAACTATGTAGACATAACTTTTGTCTTATTGAATAGTATGTCTGGGAGATGTGTTTTCGTTACCTTAGGCTAGCATCTATCTATAAAGCTGTGACTGAAACTACTGATATTTTGTATTTGCATTTTACCTTGATTAATATTTATTTCTTGCTAAACTATAATTATATGAAATTTTGTATAAATGTTACACCATGATAACTTATAAAAGCACTTGCTGTGGATCTAATTATTATATGAAAACTTACTATAAATGTTATATCATGACAGTTTAGTGCACATTTACTATAATATATCATCATTTCAGCGTTCAGTGATAAGAACCTAAAGAGAACATGTATTGTGATATTTTATGTTTGATAATTCTAACATAGTTTGACAGACATTTATGTCATTAAGCCAACATTACAAATGTGAATTGTCCATGATGAATAATTCATGACTATCACTGATGACATAATCGTCTACATGTTGTGTTTTATCTGTCCCCAGTCATTACTTCAGAAAGTGATTGAGTTCAGTGTACAGCCCATGAGGACATTCCTCGCTACAAGACCCTCATTCCACAAGTTGGGAGTCAGTTGGGTTTAGCGCCACTTGGAACAGTATTCCGGTTATGGCATGTACGCGAGATGATGCAGGTAGTAAACGTTAACCACTTTAGTGAACCCCACGAGCACGGGTATGGTGGACCTCGACACATATGAAGGTGAACTTGGATTCGAACTCACGTTCATAGGTTTCTGGCATGCCAAAGGGACACAACAGTGAATTTCGGCAATTTAGAAGACTGGGCGCCATGCCCCATAGGAACCAGACTGATTGCTTTCGTGAGTGAGTTGTGTTTTGTGCCACTTTTAACAGTGTATATCACACATGTTGCGATGGGCTAATGTTGGAAGTAAGACTGAGCTGATGCAGGGCCCCATTGCACAAAGCCATCTTAGCGCGATGATCATCGTAAGTCTTTGTTAAAGTATGGGAGTTCTGACCGTCTTGGCACTAAGATTGCTTTGTGCAATGGGGCCCAAGTGTTAGATGGTTACCACGATGGTGATACCCATGAGAACAGGTTGGTGTTAACAAACCTACAAACATACTGGGATTCAAACCCCAAATCATAGAATTTTGGCAGCCTGAAGTGAAGCAGGCATTTACAGCGACAGTGTAGATGAATGGGCCACCCATGCCCCTCAGGTCGTTGTGTGGAACAAGGACTAAACCCATTTCCACTCAGTCTGCATCTGGCAAATCCCACCTTGCTCTGACAATGTTCTTGTCCTGGGTTATTGGCGATGTTTTTTCAATATTGTCAATTTTTTTTGTTCCTTTGCAATATTAGTACTATTTCTGGCCTGCGTCTACTTATCGAAAAAATACAGGCTGTTCAGTTTTGAAAACAAAAGTATGAGAACCAAACTTTTGATGAATATTAGATTGAATTTGTCAGGTGAAAGTGATAGATAGGCCTGGTTGTAGGTGATTGCCTGACTGAAGAACACTTGGATAATGGGAGCTGATGGACCTAAAACCAGAAGCCTTCAGAGTGATGTGTCTGACTCAGGCAACATGCCACGTATTCATGAAATCCAATTCATCAAATCAAATTACACCTTAATGACAGCTTGATCCAATCTGTTAAATGTGTACAACCTCAATGATCCTGAAAACTGATAATTTATTTAACATTTCAAAATATATTTACATGTAAATAATTGAAGTAGAGTATTGACAACGTTCTGTAATTTTATCTCTTTGGGATTGGAAATAGATGTCAGACGATATTATCAGATGTTGTGCATGATAATCAGTTCATTAGTAGCAGTGGGAGTGGGTGGCTGGGTATGTAGGGTAGGGCTTATAAGGACTGATTAATTATGCCCTTTGGCTCCCTCCTCTGCAGTGTCATATGAAAGGAGTAGGACGGGGACGAGTCCAAATTTACTACCAGGGTACCAGATAGGGCTCCAGATAAGCTGCATATCTGCGTAAAATACGCTTCAGAAATCCAGAAATACGCATTAAAACACATCTGTGACGTCATTCTATTGTTTGAACGCTCCATTATTTTTCAGGAATGGTGAGTTGCTTGTCAACTGTACATTATCTTGAAGCAGCATTTGAATTTTTCAAATATTTTCAACTACAGAATATTTTGTCAAAGTGTAAAAGTAGGGATGGGTTTTAAGTAGGGGAATATCCTCGTAACTCTCCATTCCTTAAAAATAATGGGCCTCGGCCCCTGCGGGGCCTCTGCTCCATTATTTTTAAGGAATGGAGAGTTACTCGGACATTCCCCTATACGTAACTTAATATCCAAGTGTATCAAATACGCAACGAACATTACAGATATGCTACAAAAATAAAACTTGTGCATATCATCAAAATATTGTGAAGTAACCCTGCGTATTCGATTAGCAAATCAGCAACTTATTTTGAAATTATAAACGGGCATTCCGTCAACCTTGCCAAACTCCACTATGACAGTTACATCATGATCACTTGCCATCACACTTTCTTGAGGAAGTATCGTGGTATTTTTGAGTCCTATAAAGCTCTCGAACCCACACGTTACCAGTTTGCAGGGACTAAATGAATAGTGTTTTTTAAATATTTAACTTAAATACCCACATGTGTAAAAACTAGTGGGTAACAGAAAATTGAATAACAAGATAGAATTACTGATACCCAATGATTTTAAAATGCATGGGTAAAATACCCACAACACCAAAAGCTTATCTGGAGCTCTCCCCCCTGTTACGCTACCCGACCCTGGTACCTGCTGTAGGTCTAAAGAGTTGGGAACAAAATGTCTGATTGGGAATTGTTTTACTGCAGTCTTGGAAAAAAATTATTTGTATACATGCATCAAATGATCAGATCATATGTATGCTGACATTGACTGAAGCTTCATCTTTACTCAAACATGTCCAAGTCAAAAGGAATGTGTGCATCGTCAGAAAGAAATGCAAACATTAGCAATTGTATTGTAACCATGTTATAGTGAGTTCTTGTCATTCAACAATATATCATGTGACTAACCGCAGTCTGGGTAGTCCTGGGTTCTACTCATCACCCACACGACCCAAGTTCCCATCTTACCCGACCCAGCCCTAGAAAGTAGATTTTTGTTTCTATGATCTTGTAGAAAATAGTAACTTTGGTTTTCTATTCATCATGTTCTCCTTCTGTTTTGGTCAGGTCCGTCTTCCTGAGGCAAGGGAGTTAACTGGTTGTAAAAGTCCAGTTTCCACCCTTGTCCTAGACTGGAATTTCTGGGCTTGGTCGGAGGGCCACCAGTGGCTATTAAGAGTTATGTCCCTTCTACGTCCCTTCTATTGAGCAATCACATCCTATCCCTCTTATCACTTGCATTTGCTACAAACAAAATTGTGGCGCCCAATCATGATATCTGATCAATATTCAAAGTCTAGATTGTAATAAAACGGGTCTTACTTCGCGAAGTGCATCAATTCACATGAACATCTTGATTAAAAACATGAAATGGAAAATATATGTGGAACCCGAGTTGGCGGTACACATGCTTTGCAAATCCTGCAATCGACTGAAATCTGCATGGCAGTTTACAAACCGGATGTCGATTTCGTAACACGATTTTGATTGGACTATGCATGGACTTGTTACTCCAGCTAAGATATTACTCCATACCTGCAGCCTAGTTCAGAGTGGAAACTGGACTTTTATAGTCAGTTAACTGCCTTGTTAACTCCCTTGCCTCAGAAAGATGAGTCAGGTCATGTGACGTGACTG
The DNA here is from genome assembly GCF_022045235.1 of Haliotis cracherodii. Lineage (NCBI taxonomy): Eukaryota > Metazoa > Mollusca > Gastropoda > Lepetellida > Haliotidae > Haliotis > Haliotis cracherodii. The sequence continues at coordinate 71,493,299 of NW_027266297.1, forward strand.
ACTGTGGGTCATTCTGCCCTGATGGTTTAGGTCCACAGTGGATATCATTATTGACAGGCAGTTGGAATATTGCTGACTGCATAACACCGACACACTCAATCACAAAATATATTTTGTAATGATATTAACATTAATATACGAGAACTTTTTTCCCCTCCCACTCTACCTACTTTTTTAATATGAAAATCTAATGATCTTATTTAACTTCTCTAATCTTTGCATCTCTGTTTTGCTCTGAATATATCTGTCATGGAAATCACATGACATGAAATAATATATAGTAACCATGGATACACCGTTCTGTGTTGTCATTCATTAACAAAGGCAGGTTTTGGTAAGTTGCACTTGAATGCAAATCCATATTCAATTTTTCAACATGTGTACTATGTAGAACCTATCCTGTTACTATTAAACTGATATATAGGTCTTCAGCAACCCATGCTTGCCGTAAATGGTGACTATGCTTGTCGTAAAAGGCGACTAACGGGATCGGGTGGTCAGACTCACTGACTTGGTTGATGCATGTCATCGATCCCAATTGCTCATGGATCGATGCTCATGATATCAATCACTGGATTGTCTGGTCCAGACTCGATTATTTACAGACCGCCGTCATATACATGTAGCTGGAATATTGCTGAATGCGGTGTTAAACAACAAACCAACCAACCAACTATTAAACTGATGTTTGTTTGTTTTGTTTTGTTAAATGCCCCACTCAGCAATATTCCAGCTATATGATTGCGGTCTGTAAATAGTCAAGTCTGAACCAGACTATCCAGTGATTCACATCATGAGCATCAATCCATGCAGTTGGTATATGATGATATGCATCAACCAAGTCAGCGAGCCTGACCACCCGATCAAGTTAGTCACCTCTTACGACAAGCATACTCGCCTTTTACAGCACAAATGGGTTGCTGAAGACTAATTCTAATCTGAATCTTAACGAGTCGTGGTAGATATGAATCTCTGGGGATATCATACAATCCTAACACTTGGATTGGGTAATGGACTGTATACCTGGTTGTAGCATGGGTACCTGGTGGTATTCTGTTGAATGACATTGCTTTTTGTGTAAAAGTGAGATTGTAAAATGAATAATGGTCGATTCCAAATGAACCATCCTGGCATTAATTACTCAATAACACCAGCAAATCTGAAAACACATAATGTGTGTCTTGTAATTGAGCTGTTATTATTTACAGATTAAAATAAAAAATGGGTGATCCTGGCAGTCAGGCTGGTTAGGCTCATCATCAGCTCAGGGCCCTTGCCCCCTCTACACGCAGCCCAGACAGTGAATGGAACTTCTCCCAGGAAGCACTACCCAGTTAAACCCACCCAGAACTTTTCAGAGAATGTGAAGACTCCCCAACACTGCAGCCTTCTGCATTACCTAGATTGTCAGAAGGGCCGTATTCCTGGTAGCAAACCTGGGTACTCTCCCAATGTCAGTCAACAGATTGGGAGGTAGCAAACCCAAAGCACCGAGGACAATGGGGAGTCAGACAACTTGGTACTTGGGATGCAAGCATGAACATTTCGAAAGCGAGGTCTGCATATTTACCATGTTTTTCCCCAATCTTGTCAATCACATTACTGTCCAGAAGGACAAAAATTCAATGATATAAATGATTTCATTGGATTTATCAAAAAGGACAAGATCAGGTTTCTTGGCCTAGGTCTGAGGCTGTATACCATCAACAAAATCAACACTGACATTGAGATTATGTCCCACATCCTTGGCTCATTTAAGAAAACTGTGGAATTCCTTGTTTTCATCATGAGTCTTGACATGCTTCACAAGAGGATCAAGAGACAAATAAATATTCTTCTCCTTATCATTATTATTATTTGGAGGTTGAGATTATTATGTGGATTTGAAACTTGGTTGGTTGAATGCAACAACATCAGAATTATCGGCACACTGCTGAAGCTACTTTGTAGTCCTACATATGCTGAACATATTCACTGGCTTGTGAGGAGCATACGCTTCAAATCAGTGGTTCATCATGGTCTGTCTGGTTCTTCCAGTGATACTGAGATGTGGGCTGCCAACAGACTGTGTGGGGTCAGACAATCTGCACATACAGAAGTGGGTACGCTGTTAGTGGCATTACAACTACCTCAGGCTTGCTGACTGTGTCTCATCATACACCATCTGTGTGAAATGTTGTTCATTATATCAACATCGTTATATCGGTGAGGAGACATCTGTCTGTATGTGACCACTCAGGTGTACAGGGAGATGTCGGTGAGGAGACATCAGTCTGTATGTCCCCACTCAGGTGTACAGGGAGATGTTGGTGAGGAGACATCAGTCTGTATGTGACCACTCAGGTGTACAGGGAGATGTTGGTGAGGAGACATCGGTCTGTATGTCCCCACTCAGGTGTACAGGGAGATGTCGGTGAGGAGACATCAGTCTGTATGTCCCCACTCAGGTGTACAGGGAGATGTCGGTGAGGAGACAGGAGTCTGTATGTGACCACTCAGGTGTACAGGGAGATGTCGGTGAAGAGACATCGGTCTGTATGTCCCAACTCAGGTGTACAGGGAGATGTCGGTGAGGAGACATCAGTCTGTTTGTCCCCACTCAGGTGTACAGGGAGATGTCGGTGAAGAGACATCGGTCTGTATGTCCTCACTCAGGTGTACAGGGAGATGTCGGTGAAGAAACATCAGTCTGTATGTCCTCACTCAGGTGTACAGGGAGATGTTGGTGAGTAGACAGGGTCTGTATGTCCCCACTCAGGTGTACAGGGAGATGTCGGTGAAGAAACATCAGTCTGTATGTCCTCACTCAGGTGTACAGGGAGATGTCGGTGAAGAAACATCAGTCTGTATGTCCTCACTCAGGTGTACAGGGAGATGTCGGTGAAGAAACATCAGTCTGTATGTCCTCACTCAGGTGTACAGGGAGATGTCGGTGAGGAGACATTGGTCTGTATGTCCTCACTCAGGTGTACAGGGAGATGTCGGTGAGGAGACATCAGTCTGTATGTCCCCACTCAGGTGTACAGGGAGATGTCGGTAAGGAGACATCGGTCTGTATGTGACCACTCAGGTGTACAGGGAGATGTCAGTGAGTAGACATCGGTCTGTATGTCCCCACTCAGGTGTATGGGGAGACAGGAGTCTGTATGTGACCACTCTGATGTGTATATAGACAGGGTCTGTATGTGACCACTCAGTTGTGTATATAAACAGGGTCTGTATGTGACCACTCAGTTGTGTATATAAACAGGGTCTGTATGTCACCACTCAGTTGTGTATATAAACAGGGTCTGTATGTGACCACTCAGTTGTGTATATAAACAGGGTCTGTATGTGACCACTCAGTTGTGTATATAGACAGGGTCTGTATGTGACCACTCAGTTGTGTATATAAACAGGGTCTGTATGTCACCACTCAGTTGTGTATATAAACAGGGTCTGTATGTCACCACTTAGTTGTGTATATAAACAGGGTCTGTATGTGACCACTCAGTTGTGTATATAAACAGGGTCTGTATGTGACCACTCAGTTGTGTATATAAACAGGGTCTGTATGTCACCACTCAGTTGTGTATATAAACAGGGTCTGTATGTCACCACTTAGATGTGTATATAAACAGGGTCTGTATGTCACCACTCAGTTGTGTATATAAACAGGGTCTGTATGTCACCACTCAGATGTGTGTATAAACAGGGTCTGTATGTCACCACTCAGATGTGTGTATAGACAGGGTCTGTATGTCACCACTCAGTTGTGTGGAGGAGATTGGTGCCCATATTTAATCACTTTATAATAGCCATGTGATCATTGTACAATCTATTATTTGCAACACAAGTGTTTTATGTGGAATGTAATTAAACTAATACATATGGAAGGTCTTGTTACTTCCCCAGTGTGGTATCACTGTTTCTCCCAAAGGAGTTGATATATTTAACATTAAAAAAACATCAAAGCACAGGGATCATTTTCCACACACTTGAGTTGTTCGATGCCTGATCAAGTTACTGTGAATCTGTTTATATTGTAACCCGGGATGTTATAACAGGTATATTGGGATGCGGGATATACTCCTCAGCTGTTTTTACCGTAACTGCTTCAGTACATAACCGGCTATGTCAACAGCACATGAAAAATGACGACTTTCAAATAGGATCCGCAAGCTTTATCTTTTCCTTAGGGAAACTCCTTTCAAATTCTGACAGACATTTTTTACTGGAACAATTAATTGTCAGGATTTATGCTCAATAATTAAGTGAATCATGTGACAGGCCCTTTATCTTTGATGTTGTGTGGCGAGTAAATTTCAGACAAGCCTGTTTGTGGCTGCTGAAGCATTCAGGTTTTGGCCTCTCTCGGTCGTCTGTGCTTCTCTGCTGCAGATACAGGGCTCTTAGATCCTGGTTGTAGATGTATGCAGATGTATTGCTCAAGAGTAACTCATTGTCTTTTTTGTTTTTAAATATTTATTTTCAGCCTTCTAACAAAATTGGTTGTAGATCCATTCCTAAAATAATATACAGCTCTTGAAGATGTAAACTTCCAAGTAAGAGAAAGTATACATTTCAAAGTAAGATTTGACCAACACGTTACAAATATTACTTTGGTGAATACAGTCGCTGAAGCACTGCAAACTTTAGGTACCAAATGCTGCTATGATACCTGTATCAAATACATCACCATCAAATAACCATTTCTTGTTTGTTTTAATATACGCCACCATCAAACATGGGTGTATATTTTCGTTTTCCCCAGCAGATTATCAGCCTCTATTCCCCAGCAGATTACCAGCCTCTAGTTTACTGAATACTTATGTTCAAGAGTATTGGGGCATTGCGGTTGTCCGACTCCGATGTCATGTCGCACCATTGATCGTATTGATGCCACCTGTTTTGGACACATCCCTGTGAGGCTTAGAATGAAAGATGCTTTTGCAGGAGCATGTGTCATAATAACTGCAGGGCATGCTGGATATCTTATATGTTATCATGATATTGCAGCGTGTTTGATAATGTTGATACTTTATTCTTATTGCATATGGGTCACAATCAATATGCATTTACAAATTGATAGATGAAATAAAAGTTGTTTTTGTTTGTTTGTGTTTTTGATTTGTGGGGTGGGAGAGACAAAGTGTTCTGTAAGTATAGATTTGTTGGCTAAAAGCAGTGCACAAATTCTGCTTGCTGGGACAATAGGAAACTACATGTGCAGGAACATCTACACTTTATACATGACCTGCTCTGGGTTATTATCGTGGGACACCTCCCACCCTGCAGCCTGTCTCTTCTTAATAATACAAATATAAACCAAGGATGTTGGTCATAATCTCAATGTCAATGTTGATCTTGTTCATGGTTCTGTAGTGCTTGATGGTACAGATGTGAGTGTCAGCCAGGCCAAGTGACATGTCAAATTGGCACAGCCTCGGGTTTTCAAGGGAAGGCTCTATAAACAACCACTGCAAGTTTTTGTGCAGTGTGTTGAAAAGCACAACCGCCCTGCAGAGTCCTTTGCTTGGACGAAGTCAGCTGGCCTGAAAAGTGCAATGGAAGACATTCTGTTTGCTGCTCACGACCATTCACTTCCTACTCAAAACTGTCAATGTGAGCATCAAAGTGTAAATATAAAATGTAGATTATACAAAGAATTTAATGAGACTGTCCAACACATTGTCAGTGGATGCCAAGCACAGTATATTAAGCGATGATTGCGTGGCTCTATCCTTTTATCCACAGAAGGCTGTAGTGTTGGGGAGTCTTCACAATTTCTCGTAAAGTTCTGGGTGGGTTCAACTAGGCAGCGCTTCCCGGGAGAAGTCCCATTTGCTGTCTGGGCTGCACGTAGAGAGGGCAAGGGCCCTAAGCTGATGATGAGCCTAACCAGCATGACCACCCAGACCCTCTTTGTCCCATTTATTTATTCTATCCTGTAATTATGATAATGCATTTATAAAATGCTTGACTCACAACTTGAATAGATGCTCAGCATTGCTACACGGTGAAATTACGCTGGTCCATGGATCAGTGTACACTGGAATTTCATTCTCAGCTTCCTGGGGAGTATACAACCCAAGCTGCCAATAAGGCATGAGAAGGTGAACAATTAGAGGGCGAAGACTAGAAGGTGAAAAATCACATGACCGAACGGCAGACTGATCCAAAAGATACTCTGAATCTACTGTATTAATGAATGCAATTATTATCATGTCTGTGTAAACACAGATCACGAAGCTTTCATTGTCTACCTTCACCCAGCCCAATATTACAAGATTCTCTACTGGCCAGGACTGACCAGCCCGGATTTCCTGTATTGCAGCACCAAAATCAGAAAACACTGAGTGTTGATGCAGTGTAATTATTATTGATAGGCAGACTCCTGTCTGATATCAGCGCCCAACACGCCACGAAAAGTTAGTCACCTCTTCTATACTGCCAGAGCAGTGCTGCTATTGTTTTACCTGCCTGGCAGCATCAGTCAACAGCACTATCAGCCAATCAATCGCCAGCTTGAGTCAATGAGTCTCTTGGTTCAAGTTCCTCGGTTGTGCCAACACCTAACAGTGGTCTTGATTGCTATCGCTTCTTACCATGTCAATTTCATAATGGGATTTCCTAAATCTATCTATTACTGGTCTAGACCCGCACACTTACCATCTGTCAGGGATTTCGTATGTTCAAGTTACCTTAACAGAGGCAGCTTCATCAAGTATGAATGGCTCACGAAAAAGTTCGGTTTTTAAGCAATCAGGTAGAATGTTGAAGTGTTTATTATCTTTTTTAAGAATATTTCAATGCATTGTGGGAATGACAATTGGTCCAGTGGATTAAGGGACCAATCATATATTAGTTCCTGGTATTCCTGGGATTTTAAACTAGTGTCCAAAAGTGTGGGACCATTTTATGCAGATGCTGCCGAAATACTTCTGTTTCTCCCTCCTCTTAAAGCAGTTTATCTGAAGGAAGTTTGCAAGCAGACAAATACATTTCTTGTATGAGTGCTTTATTCAATATTTTTCAGGGATTTCTCTGTTCACTTATAGAATAAATTAAGATGTTATAAAGCCTATGGAGTCCATCTTCAGCCCAATTAAGCACTGATATGCTATATGTCATTTAATAAATAGAAAGGAATTTTAAGTTGTATGCTTCTGAACAAGTGTGGACCAATAAGAACAGGAGACATGGGTGGCCCAGTCACCTAAGGAGCGGCAATCCGCTGTGCAGAGTTGTTTCCCTTCGGCACGCCAGAAATATATAATTGTGAGTTCGAATCCTGGTTTGCCCCGATTATTTTTCTAGGTTTGTCAGCACCATACCCGTGCTTGTGGGTTTCACCAAAGTGTGAACCTGCATCAGTTGGGGCTTTCCTCCCATATCTCTCTCACTCAATGAGAATTAACATGATGATGGTTATGTTTGACATTGAGTACAGTTCTGAGCCACATATGGTATCTGATGTACAATGCAAGGAACATTATTAAGTCAGCTATGACAGCCACAGTGCTCTGAGTAACACAGCAAGTTCACCACACAGCCTCTGAATCAAGTCCATGCATCAGATACTGCAGACCATGAATGATGGGCGGCGCACTGATGACACAGTCCTACGTCCTTGCCCTTCCAGACGGTCCTTGTTGTGATTGCACAATCCTACGTCCTTGCCCTTCCAGACGGTCCTCGTTGTGAGTACACAATCCTACGTCCTTGCCCTTCCAGAAGGTCCTCGTTGTGAGTACTCAATCCTATGTCCTTGCCCTTCCAGAAGGTCCTCGTTGTGAGTACTCAATCCTACGTCCTTGCCCTTCCAGAAGGTCCTCGTTGTGAGTACACAATCCTACGTCCTTGCCCTTCCAGAAGGTCCTCGTTGTGAGTACTCAATCCTATGTCCTTGCCCTTCCAGAAGGTCCTTGTTGTGATTGCACAATCCTACGTCCTTGCCCTTCCAGAAGGTCCTCTTTGTGAGTACACAATCCTACGTCCTTGCCCTTCGAGAAGGTCCTCGTTGTGAGTACTCAATCCTACGTCCTTGCCCTTCCAGAAGGTCATTGTTGTGAGTACACAATCCTACATCCTTGCCCTTCCAGACGGTCCTTGTTGTGATTGCACAATCCTACGTCCTTGCCCTTCCAGAAGGTCCTTGTTGTGAGTAGACAATCCTACGTCCTTGCCCTTCCAGAAGGTCCTCGTTGTGAGTACACAATCCTACGTCCTTGCCCTTCCAGAAGGTCCTCGTTGTGAGTACTCAATCCTACATCCTTGCCCGTCCAGAAGGTCCTCGTTGTGAGTACATAACCCTAGTGACGTTAAGCTGGCACACTATGAAGTATTAAACTGAGATTCTTTGGAAGCATTAAACCCAACTCACTTCATTAATTCCTGACCTTGTGTTGTTGAAACATATTTGGCCATTCAGTCTGGGAAGATCATTGATACATGGTAAGTTGACTCTTATATTGCTACTGAAGAAACTGCTTTGAAGAGAGACTGGCACTTGAGAAGGGTTTCAGACAATAACCCAGTGTGTACCCTCCAAGCCCTGATGTGAAAGATAGAGACCAATCTCTGGAGTGTCATACGATGCGTGTCAAAATTAACATAAAAAATATCTTTAAACCTGAAATTAACAATGTTACAAAAATATGTGTAATTCAGGTGTTTCATGTACCACACAAAGCACTTAAAAGGAAATGAAAGAATACAAAATGTTTATTCACAAAATACAGCTCATGCAACTTTAAACACATATACATGTTTCGCACATGTTGCCATTGGTTGATGCAGCTGAATAATGTTCCTGTGTTCAGAGTGCGAAGTAAGTAGTAGCTACTTGATCACTCCTACATGAATTGATTACCAGCTTACGTAATGACCAATATTTGGACCAATACCACTCAGTACTTGGAGAATGTGCGCCAGTCAGTGTTATCCTGCAGCAGTGAATACCAGACGTGAGAGAGGCTGCTTTGACTATGAGACTATATTAATATACATTTTGATGCAGGGACCAGTAAATCTAAATGTTTAGATATATGAAGGCTCTAGTTTTCATGAATAAAGTAGAATAATGGCTGAGCTGGTGGTGAAGTATAAAGCAGAATTTACTGTTTGTTTCAATGTCTGCAGTGGTCCTTGATCCATGTCTACTGAGTCAGTCGTGAGCCGAGTAGAATGTTGTGCTCATGTCTACTGTGTCAGTCGTGACCCCAGTAGACTGTTATACTCATGTCTACTGAGTCAGTCGTGACCCCAGTAGACTGTTGTACTCCTGTCTACTGAGTCAGTCATGACCCCAGTAGACTGTTGTACTCCTGTCTACTGAGTCAATCGTGACCCCAGTAGACTGTTGTACTACTGTCTACAGAAACAATTGTGACTACAGTAGATTATTGTACTCATGTCTACTGAATCAGTTGTGACCAAAGAAAACTGTTGTACTCCTGTCTACTGAGTCAGTTGTGACCACAGTAGACTGTTGTACTCCTGTCTACCGAGACAATTACGACTACAGTAGACTGTTGAACTCTGTCTACAGAAACAATTGTGACCCCAGTAGACTGTTGTACTCCTGTCTACAGAAACAATTGTGATTCTGGTAGACTGTTGTACTGTCTACTGAAAGTGTCATGATGCCAGTAGACTGTTGAACTCCTGTCTACTGAGTCGGTTGTGATCCCAGTAGACTGTTGTACTCCTGTCTACTGAGTCAGTTGTGACCCCAGTAGACTGTTGTACTCCTGTCTACAGAAACAATTGTGACTACAGTAGACTGTTGTACTCCTGTCTACTGAGACAATTACGACTACAGTAGACTGTTGTACTCCTGTCTACTCAAACAATTGTGACCCCAGTAGACTGTTGTACTCCTGTCTACAGAGACAATTGTGATCCCGGTAGACTGTTGTACTGTCTACTGAAACTGTCATGATACCAGTAGACTGTTGTACTCCTGTCTACTGAGTCGGTTGTGATCCCAGTAGACTGTTGTACTCATGTCTACTGAGTCAGTTGTGACTCCAGTAGATGTTGTACTCCTGTCTACTGAAACTGTCATGATGGCAGTGGACTGTTGTATTCCTGTCTACTGAAACTGCCATGATGCCAGTAGACTGGTGCACTCCTGTCTACTGAAACTGTCATGATGCCAGTAGACTGTTGTATTCCTGTCTACTGAAACTGTCATGATGGCAGTGGACTGTTGTATTCCTGTCTACTGAAACTGCCATGATGCCAGTAGACTGGTGCACTCCTGTCTACTGAAACTGTCATGATGCCAGTAGACTGTTGTACTCCTGTCTACGGAAACTGTCATGATGCCAGTAGACTGTTGTACTCCTGTCTACTGAAACTGTCATGATTCCAGTAGACTGTTGTACCCCTGTCTACTGAAACTGTCATGATGCCAGTAGACTGTTGTACTCCTGTCTACTGAAACTGTCATGATGCCAGTAGACTGTTGTACCCCTGTACATTGCCATTCAAGAGAGCTTTGATAACATCAGGACGTAACATGTCTCCTGTGTACAATCAATGCTCATTACTATTTCTCTGGGGAGCAGACGCTACAACCATCTGTGCAGACGTCCAATATGCCCTTGAATCTGGAATTAATTTGATTTCCCAACATTTATTGCTTTGTACAAAGTGACTGCAAAGCAAACATGTCAGTGTTACTGTAATAGGCGAGGAGATGGCACTCACAGGGTCTTGTATGTTGCCAGAGACTTGAATCCTGACATCCTGACCTCTAATTAGAGATGGTCCTGATCATGTTTCAAGTACTACACCTGTATATTCTTATCCATTAACAAGCAAGGCCATAGCTGTGTATACCCAGTAATGAATAAAATAATGACTTGAATATTCTCTGTTTCATCCATGAATAATCATGCCCCGTGATAAACATGCCTTTTAAGAATAACTTACATTTTGTCAGTATATAATCCATTCTAGTCTTATGACAATGTCATGACTAAGTCTTTGAAAGACATTTAGAAGTGATACACACAAGGCAGAGGTATGGCTGTCTACCGTATTTTCTTGAGTATAGTGCGCACTTTTTTTCGAAAAAACACAGCTGTGTAGAAGGGGGTGCGCATTATACACGAATTATGAGTTTGGATGTTTTTTTCCCCATGGAAAGACATTACCGTGAGCACGAAACACCGGAAATACCATGTCAACAAATAATTATGTAATTACACTGTCTGTCTATAAAAAGTGTTCTTTGTATCTCTGGACTTATGTTTGTAACTTACTTCATTGATTTTATTCAAAATTCCTTATAATATTGTTTTTATTAATTTCGGCGAAATCGTGTGTGAAGCGATCGTAAGATCGCACAACTCACCGTTATTAACAGCAACCATGGTCAGAATACCGCTATTGACGCCTTGAAACGAACTTTAGTTGACAGAGAATGGATACATATATCATAAATGACATACTTTGACTCGTTAAAAGTCATATTTGTTTTTGTTTGACGATTCTATGTCAACATGAAATTCTCGCGCTCACGTGATCATGTGCGCGTGAACCTTGACGGTGACTGGTCAGACATGTTCCATGTAAAAAATAATACCCGGCAATAGCGATCAGCTGCTTCCCTTGGGGTTATTATTATTTTAAATATGTTTAGTAAAGGCTGCATATAATTAAGAAAATAATGGAAAATATTATTCCTGATAAATAAAATAGTTTCAGATACAATTGTTGACAATCCTTGCATTAAAATTCCTATAAAGTTATATCATTGGGTGTGTCTTGACCGAATCACCGGTCGATTCCAAGAAAACGTGTGTACAGCTGATTGCTGTTTCCGGCTTAGTTTACGAGAAAATACACAAGGTAATCTTAATCCCTAGACATAAAATAATGCCCAGCAGAACAATAAATACTATTTAAACGGTAAATAAACATGTCTGGTGATTTTTTATCTCAAATTTCGAATTTGTACTGACGAAGTTTCTCAGCAGCCGTTCGTTTGCCGGACTTCGCTGAAAGGGTACGGTGTACAAAAATTTCTGCGCATAATATTCAAATTTCTTTTTTTCCAAAATATTGAACCCGCTAGAGGGGGGTGCGCATTATACATGGGTGCGCACTATACTCAAGAAAATACGGTACTTCTTTATAACGAGGAACACCACGTTTGGGAGTATATACTTACTTCATCAGGTGTAAGGAGTAAGTGTATACTCCGAAGCGTGGCCTTCCTCATAATAAAGAAGTAGACATCCATAAATTCTCTTTGTAGTATCATGATATTTCCACTTTTCTTACATTAGCAATGTGTGCTCACAGTAACATTGTGTGCTCACAGTAACATTGTGTGCTCACAGTAACATTGTGTTCTCATAGTAACATTGTGTGCTTACAGTAACATTGTGTGCTCACAGTAACATTGTGTGCTCACAGTTACATTGTGTGCTTACAGTAACATTGTGTGCTTACAGTAACATTGTGTGCTCACAGTAACATTGTGTGCTTACAGTAACATTGTGTTCTCACAGTAACATTGTGTGCTTACAGTAACATTGTGTGCTCACAGTAACATTGTGTTCTCACAGTAACATTGTGTGCTTACAGTTACATTGTTTGCTCACAGTAACATTGTGTTCTCACAGTAACATTGTGTGCTTACAGTTACATTGTGTGCTCACAGTAACATTGTGTGCTTACAGTAACATTGTGTGCTCACAGTAACATTGTGTTCTCACAGTAACATTGTGTGCTTACAGTTACATTGTGTGCTCACAGTAACATTGTGTGCTCACCGTAACATTGTGTTCTCACAGTAACATTGTGTGCTTACAGTTACATTGTGTGCTTACAGTAACATTGTGTTCTCACAGTAACATTGTGTGCTTACAGTTACATTGTGTCCTCACTGTAACATTGTGTGCTCACAGTAACATTGTGTTCTCACAGTAACATTGTGTGCTTACAGTTACATTGTTTGCTCACAGTAACATTGTGTGCTTACAGTAACATTGTGTGCTCACAGTAACACTGTGTCCTCACAATAACAGTGTCTTCATCATTACTGGAGTGACATTCATTCATTGAAGCATGACAGAAGTTAACATGAACCCGATCTGTTCCAGGTACTCTCTGCCGCTCCCTGCTACCGACCGACTAGCCACTGACTGAAGCCTGCCTCCACACTCGATCCATCGTGTCTCTTGTTATAGCTGTGAGCACGCTCAGTGACAGTGGAGGAGGGTGAGCTTGTCTACCTGCACACTGCCTCCACCTTGGCCTAATGTTTTGACAGTCTGTTGACGTGGGTTTGGATACGTACACAGACAGCCAGGGAAGACGAAGGGAGGCAGGCACCCGGATTAATACATTGGTGGATGTGGTGAGACGCTCAGCAACACCTAATTGGTGAGTTGGTATTTATGTCATACTTTAGCTGTCACAGCATCTGTGTGTGTTGTATTGTCCATGTGTGTCATGTACAGCTATGTGATATGAGATGTATATCACAGCTTGGATAACTCACAGTGGGATGATTAGGGGTGGAATGCCTTGTACTAACTGTCAGTTATATAGTCATATGACCTTGTAGGCTACAGGCTGGTTATCCAAGTTGACTGGTACTAAGGAGCTTAGCATCTTGTTTGAAGTTTATTTGCATTCAACTGAATCATTAGATAGGAAAACTCTCTGAGGCACATGCTGTTTGTGTGTGATTCCGTGGAGGCAGGTGGAGGTGTCAGTCAGTTTGATTGGATAATGTTGTTAGTTTCTTCACAAAGTAAATTGTATGTGCAATCTCCCTTAATGGAGGAGTGCTTTGGAGAGGTAATAACAGAGGCAGTTATCTACTCATAATCACGATATGCTGTACATTTTTACCTTGGACAGAAATTAGGGGCAATGCCTGAAATCATTATGTGTAACTGGTGAGTCCGGTTTTTGATAACTCCGGTATTGACCCAGCTGTCCATTAGCACTTATCCTCCAACCAGTCACATTACGTCTCCCACCAGCATGTTATATAACTTCTCAGCATTTTTTCTTACAGAAAACACAGTCCATCATTTATTTTCATGGCTGTCAGTGCTGGGGGTCCTTTAGAATAGAAACATTGTTTGTGTTATGTACATTATGTGTGAAATCTATGTATTAAGACATGGCTCTTTATGGGGTTGACATTTCTGTGGTCTTTGTGGCACGGTGTTGCTATTTGTTAAAGTTAATTACCTGACATTACATGCATGGTGCCTTCTGTTAGTATGAAGGATCTATGTTGTCTCACAGTTTGACTGGGATGTGTCGTTGAGAGGGCAGTGGAGCTAGTATTGACTTGTGTGTTCGTACAAATCCCTTCGTGATGTGGTAATGCAGGTTTCTATTTCTGCTGTTATTTCAAACTTCCTCAACTGTCTCCATGGTTAAGTTCAAATGATTAAGTATCACAAAGTGGAACATTTCATATTTCATTTGTTATATGGGAAAGGAGTTAGAATCTATATGATCTTAACGGATGCAAGCTCCATAAATTGCCATTCATTCATGTTGTTTTGGTACATTAAACATACGTTTGTGATCCTCAAATATACAGGAAGATCTTGAGTGATGTATGCCAGTTTGATTTGTCAGTGCTGACTGAGGTTCAACAAGTGTTCTAATCACATACACCCCTAATTAGCGGATGGATCAATAAGTTTGTGACATAACCAGGTGTGTTGGGAACTGATGGGCCCATCAGCAGTCCCACAGCGTGGTTTGACGAGACCCCATTCGCTGGTAGCAGAACCGGTTTTAGGGTAACCGTCAAGGAGGCTACTTTACAGTTCTCACATGGAGTAAATGTTTATTGTCAATGGATCTCATGGTTGATCGACCACAGTTTCTCTAAAGCATTAAGCTGGATGCAGGGGGTGATCTCCAGCAAAGACATTGCATGTGAGCTAGCGCACACGAGACATCACACATACACCCATCTGACTTAAACTGTGTGACATATGCATGTCGGAGGCTATCGCTTAGACACTGACTAACTCGGCTGACAATTTTATCCAGTTTGCGTGAAGGTATGTAAAAGTTTGCATAAATATTATGTGATCCTTTTGACGTTAAACTCATATCAACAGTGCTGCTTATCAGCAGGAACATTCAAAGTGTAATATGAGAATGATTGAGGAAGAAATATTTATTTAAACAAATATTTTTTATTTGAAAAATATCTTAAAATATATTTACCAGAATTTAGAGCTAAATAAAATCATTTACTAATTTAGAGCATGAAGGCTGACATTTCACAAACTGGCATGTGAGTTCCCATGACACTCAGGTAGCAATGAAGTCTAAAAATGACTTGTCTTAGAGTGTGATAAAAATATCTGTGTGAGAAATTTCCTCTTTGACGGAACTCCTCAAAAAGTAGGTGTGGGTTTCAAGTGGGTGTTACCTCAATATTTGGAGTGAGAAAGTGGAAATGTATAACAAGGTCCACCTTCAGGATCAGGGTATATGACGAGGACCGGCGACTGGCGCAACAAGCAGCTTGTTTGATAAAGGTGTGTTGTTAAGCTGAGCGCTGTACTCATTAGCTGTGAGGGAGGGTGTTGCACGCTGCATTGTTTTCTCACAGAATCTGCACTGGGGGAAGCGACCAAGCAGGGAAGGTTAACACTTTTTGTGCTAGAAGTGGTGGAGGTCAGTTTATAACAGTTTTTATGTACAAGGAGCGTCTGAATTGCGCTGAACTTTATTTACACTCAAGTCATTTGTAGCAACATGAGAGGTACATTTCAAGGATTGATTATACAAACATGTATGTACATAAAACAGTGTTTAAAATACCTGCCTCACAGTCTGAGATGGTCTATTTTGATGACGGATGGTCAGTTTTGAAAAAGTTGCTTGCCGGATGGTCAGGGGTAAAGGTACTAAGTTGGCAATCCACCAGTTTAGTGTTATATTCTGAGAACTACCATTAAACAGTACTATTCTTATGTTTATCCTTTGTTACTTGTGTTCGTTTGCCCAGAAAATTCTGGACTGGCAATATTTTATCTGGCCTGGTAACTTTGCAAAGTTGCTAGTCCGCTTGTCTGATTGAAATTTTGGGGAACTCTTTCCCTGACATGGTTATTTGAGGAAACCAGCAGGTTAACTCTTTCACTGACATGGTTAATTTTGGTAACTGACTGGTTAACTCTTTCACTGACATGGTTAATTTTGGTAACTGACTGGTTAACTCTTTCACTGACATGGTTATTTGAGGTAACTGACTGGTTAACTCTTTCACTGACATGGTTATTTGAGGTAACTGACTGGTTAACTCTTTCACTGACATGGTTAATTTTGGTAACTGACTGGTTAACTCTTTCACTGACATGGTTAATTTTGGTAACTGACTGGTTAACACTTTCACTCACATTGTTAATTGAGGTAACTGACTGGTTAACTCTTTCAATGACATGGTTATATTTGAGGAAACCAGCAGGTTAACTCTTTCACTGTCATGGTTATTTGAGGTAACTAACTGGTTAACTCTATCATGGAACTGTTCTAGGTGAACAATACCTTCCAAATGACGTGCTGGTTTTCTTGGGGAATTAGTCAGCAAAGAGCCAGAGTCACAGGAGACTAATCACAATTTTATTTACAAGAACAATTAACAATTTACAATATACTTAGAAATAACTGAGGGTGCCACAGAGAGTCGGTACACACTCTGGGCTGTGGGAGAGAGGTCTGCTTGGTAAGAGAGTCAAACCCCTTCTCTCCTAGAACTTGGCTACAGTATGTATTTAATGAAAGTTTGAACAATAGAAAGGAATGTGATTGGTTGATACACGATTGGTTGTGTCCTATGCTAAATGGATGGCTGGACAGAGGGGAATACTAAATCCTGTTTATCCTGTTGGACTGGCACTAATCTTGTTGACATATTTACTGGATGCTTTGAAAGAGATTAGGGTGTCACTATAGATGAGCTTGTATGGGGGCTAATCCTTAATGCACTATAGACGAGCTTGTATGGGGGCTAATCCTTAATGAGTCTTAATTGAAGTAATGTTATTCTAATATACCCCGGTAGGTGATGACAGATATACTTAAATAAATATCCTTTGTCTGGGAGAATATCCTTTGTCTGGGAGATGGGATCTTGATACCTTAGGCTAGCAGCCATCTAAAAAGCTATAACTGAAACTACTGATATTTTATATATGCATTTTACTTGATGATAATTATTACTTGCTAAACTATAATTATATGAAATGGTGTATAAATATTACACCATGATAACTCATAAAAGCACTTGATGTAGATCTAATTATTATAAGATAACTTAGTATAAATGTTGTACCATGATAACTTCCCCTCCGTCTGAAAAAGTTTGGACCCCAAACGTGTAAAAATTAAAATAATTATGGCTTAGATGGACAATGTATTAAGTTAAACTGGTAGTATAGTAAATAACAATTATTATAGCGTTTCTTTGATATAAGGAAACATGATATAAAAATGCTGTCATCAGGGAATCTGGATGTGGAGCTGGCTTGTCTTGGCACTCTGTACTGGTAGTTTTATGGGTGATGTAGGAGGCCTTGAGTTCCACATCCTGGATTGGGGTTGTAAGATAGTAGGCTGTGTCCATGGAGGTTTTACATGGAAACAAAGAAAAGAGAGTTAGCATGTTCAAATAATATGTCATATATAAATACTTCCTCAGTTTGTCTGTATTAACTAGAAAATAAAACAAATATGATAATTATGATGTAAAAGATCAGTACATAATTATTACTAAACGGTGTCATGGCCAGGAAGAATGTATTGGCGGCAAATTACAAAAGTATATCATGAGAAAAATAGTAATATCCTTCTATTTTTGGATACAATCATTAGACGAATTATATATACATATATGTGCATGTGCATATAACAAGTGCATCGATTTATTACACTAATACGGTATACAAAAGGTGTTAGAAAGGTGTATATCCTTTTTAGAATTCTTTGTTAGTTTTCGTAACTATTTGGTTTGCCTTTTCTTTGTTTTGGTTCATTTCGGTTGTTAAGTTTGCTTTATTTCAATTTGGTTTGTTTCGCTTTGATTTTCGTTCGGTTCAATGTGATAGGGTTTGGTTTATTTTGCTTCGGTACGGTTTGCTTCGCTTCGGTATGGTTTGGGTTCGATTCGCAGTATGGTTTGCTTCGCTTCGGTACGGTTTGGGTTCGATTCGCAGTATGGTTTGCTTCGCTTCGGTGCGGTTTGGGTTTCGATTCGCAGTACGGTTTGCTTCGCTTCGGTGCGGTTTGGGTTTCGATTCGCAGTAAGGTTTGCTTCGCTTCGGTGCGGTTTGGGTTTCGATTCGCAGTATGGTTTGCTTCGCTTCGGTGCGGTTTGGGTTTCGATTCGCAGTACGGTTTGCTTCGCTTCGGTGCGGTTTGGGTTTCGATTCGCAGTAAGGTTTGCTTCGCTTCGGTGCGGTTTGGGTTTCGATTCGCAGTATGGTTTGCTTTGTGTCATTTCACTTCGCTTTTGAGATTGGTTGATCAGGTCAATGCTCAAAATTTGCTGTGATACAAATAACTCAGATGATCAGGCTGATGCCATTTGTTCTCAACTGGCAACCCATAGTGAAAAGACTGGACACAAGTAAACATAACAAGATACAGCTAATAGTTGTTTCGTGATTTGCACCGTTTATTCAGGAGATTTTGTATTTTGATCAAGAATATGTTCAATTGGCATTGTTCGGTATGTACGGCGAGTTGATCCTGGTATGGTCCATGGGGACTAATGTCTGTGAGTGAAATACGGTAGTAAAAGGTGTTGATGTTTCCAAAGTCTTCATGTGGAAAAATAACCCTTTTGGATTTATAAATTGGTGCTTCCTCTGGATCATATCGAGGATTATCTTCTAGACAGGACCAATTACGGAGATCCTTCCAGCTATCATCAAGGTAGCGCTGTATGAGGTGGGGAGGAACACTTTCAAAATAGCATGTGAATTGATCAGGATTTTCTTTATATGAGACCTTGACATAGCAGTCTCCTTGAATAATTTCAATGCCCAGAACTCTTTCTATTTTATGATCGACTTTTCGTAGGTGTTTTGGAAAAAACGGATATGGTTTGACATCTAATTCTATGCATGGTTTGGTGGACATGGTTTGGTGGACATTCCCTGACATTGAATTACCTGACAGAACATTGACTGATTTATTGTCTTGTGCTGAATCCTTTTTGTCGAAAAACTTATGATTCTTCAGTGGACGTTTTCGTCGTTTTCCTGACATACTTCTTTTGAGGTGAAATTCTCTCCTAATGGAGTCTGGAATGCTGCTGCAATACTCCCATGTGTTTCCTCTTTCTGGATCCTTCCATTTCACTCTGTAGTAGATTTTGCTATTTGCTCTCTTAGAACTAACAATTGAGTGGATGTCCTCTGGATTGAAAACCTGAGGGATATCCTTGGTTTGATTACCTGATGTTGGACTTGGAGGTTGTACCTGGCTGTCGTCGGGTTGTTTTCTGGATTTGGGCTGGTGATGCTTACTATTCACTCCTCTTTTCCCTTTGTTTACCTTTTCATTTACCTTGGTTGGAGCACTAGGACCTGGTGTGGCATGATTTTCCTTCATTGTTGCCGTGGGACTGGTAGGTTTTTCTGTTGTACTTGGAACAGGGTTTTTCTTCTTTGTTGGGGTCTTTTGCTTCGGACTCTTGTTGCTGGAAGTACCTGCCTTTGTTTTGGAATTGACCTTCTTACCTTTCTGTTGTGGAGGTGACTGATCAGTAGCCTGGTAAGTTGAACTTGTTGATGGGGAATTGTTGCTGTCAGACTGTGAATCACTGACTGGTTCCTCATTGTCATCCATGACTCCTGAATCTATGTTACTAGTGTCATTGAGGTATGGTTCTGGAGGATACTGTGGACGATCAGCAGGATCAAAATATGGCTTCAGACGGTTGGCATGGACCAGTGGTTTGTGTATTTTGTCGTCAGAACTTCGGCGTAGTTTGTAGGTATAATTTGGACCTGTATGGACGATATAATAGCTACCATACCACTTTTTGGTTAATTTGTTGGAAAGGCCTTTTTCAACTTTTTGACAGTAAAGCCAAACTCTTTGACCTGGGGCGAATTCTGGTTCTTTAGCCTTTCTATTATATTGTTCTGAATACACCTCCTTAGCCCGAGCAGTGTTTTCAGCTGCGATTGTTCTAGTGATTTCAAGCTCCTCAAGCAAATTGGAAAGATAACTTTTGTTATTGTGGCCTAAATTTTCTTTTGGAATTAATGCTACATCTTGTGGAGCTCTCATTTCCCGGCCGAAAAGCATAACATATGGGGATTTTTGAGTTGATGAATTTGGAGCCATCCGATAGGCCATCATGATGCCAGGAATGAAACGGGGCCAATCATTTTGAGACTTGTTACAATAGGCTCTTAGTGATTGATTGATGTAAGAGTTGAGCCTTTCTACACAGCTGTTTGTTTGAGGATGGTATGGGCTGGTATGGGTAAATTTAATTGCCAAAAGTTCACAAATTGCTTTGATAAGTTTTGACATGAAGTTCTGACCTCTGTCTGAAATTAAGGTCCGTGGTGCGCCATACCGACAAAATATTTCTCTGACGAGAACATCTGCTACTTCTTTGGCTTCTTGGGTCCGAAGTGGAAAAGCTTCACACCATCTAGATGATGCATCTGTGATGACCAAAATGTACTTGTACTTATCTGGTGTTGTTGGCAGGGGACCGAGAATGTCAACGTGCCATCGGGTGAAGACCTCTTCTACAGGTAGTGGACGAAGTGGTGCCTTCTTGCCATGGTAGTGCCTCTTGGTCTGTTGACATACCTCACATGTCTGGACATAAGTGGAAATATCGCTGTACATTTTGGGCCAGTAGTACTTAGGTCTCATGGTGTTGTGCATCCTTTCTTTCCCATGGTGGCAACCGCCAAACTCTGAGTCATGATAGGATTGCAGGACTTGATTTCTGAGGGTTCTTGGGACTGCCAGCTGTTTAATGAATTTGTCTGCATGGCCTTTCTGTCTTTGTGGAACGAATCTGTATAGGATGCCTTCATCAATTTCAAAAGTATTGGCTTCGATAAGAATCTTTTGACGATCCTTTTCATTTTGTGGAAGGACATCATCCTCTTTGTAGTCAAAGATTTGGATGAAATCTGGACAAATCCTTTGTAGGTGACGTAAATTTGGATGTTCTTTTATACTTACTTCAACCAATGCGTCTTGGGTAACATCAGCATTTGTAGCATGTAATGCTGCGACAACATTAACTGGTACTGACTGATAATCCTCTTCATATTCAAAGGTGACTGACCAATGTGTTGTCTGTGTGTCTGATTCTAAGTGATTGACAATAGGTGTGCAAATATCCTCAGTCTGAGTTGTCTGTGTGACTTGTGTGGATGAATGGGTGTTTGGCAAGATTGTGGTACTGCTAGTTGATTTGCTTTGCTGAGTTGAAGTTACTGAGAAGACTGTTTTCTCAGCATCTTCTTCTGTCTGATCATTACAGTTAATATTTTCCTCATATTCCCTACGTGAGAGAGCATCGGCATTCCCATTGGCTTTGCCGCTGCGGTGAACAATGTCAAAAGTGTAGGTAGAAAGTTCCAAAGACCATCGCCCTAACCTACCTGTGGCATCCTTGATGGATTTCAGCCATTTCAATGCTATATGATCAGTGTAGACTGTGAATTTGGAATTTGCAAGGTATGGACGAAAGGATCTAATGGCTTCAACTAGAGCTAAGCCTTCCTTTTCTGTAATGCTCCAGTTCTTTTCGCTGCCATGAAGAGCTCTACCACCAAAAGCTATTGGATGTTCATTATTTTTCTCGTCTTTTTGACTCAAAACAAAACCTATGCTCATATCACTGGCATCAGTTGCAAGAAGAAATTCTTTGTCAAAATTTGGATACGCCAGAACAGGCGTATTACTCATAGCATGTTTGAGGGTGTTGAATGCCTGATCACACTCAAGTGACCATTGGAACTTTGGTTTCTTTCCTACTTCTGCCTCTGAATGCTTCTTTAGCAAGGCATTCAGTGGAAGCGCTATGTGAGCGTAATTTTTCACATACTTCCTGTAGAAGTTCGTGAGACCTAAGAAGGAGCGGATCTGCTTTTGTGATTTGGGCACTGGAAAGGTTCTAATTGCTTCAATCTTTTTGTCATCAACTTGAACACCTCCACATGATAAAACATGACCCAGAAAAGAAACTTTGTCCGTTGCAAAATTGCATTTGGATGGCTTTAGTGTCAATTTTGCCTGTTTCAGATAGTAAAATACTTGCTCCAAATGTTGGAGATGCTCTTCAAAGTTTTTGCTGTAAATTATCAAATCATCAATGTAAATCAGCGCAACCTTAAAAAGCAATTTTCTTAGCACTTTGCTCATGAGCTGTTGAAAACAAAGTGGAGAATTTGTCAAACCTTGGGGCAAACGTTTGAATTGATAAAGGCCTTGATGGGTGACGAAAGCAGTTTTATGCTTTGAATCTTCATGTAATGGCACTTGGAAGAAGCCATTAGCAAGGTCTAAAGTTGAGAAGATCTTAGCTTGTGCATTGGCTATGTTATCAACAACATCATCAAAAACTGGAAGAGGCCATGACATTGGTAAAGTGACAGAATTCAACTTTCTGTAGTCACAAACAAATCTAAATGAGCTATCACGTTTCTTGACTAGGATAATGGGAGCTGAATACATAGAAGTAGACTCCTCGATCAAATCATACTTCAGGAAATCATCTATAAGCTCTTCAGTGACTTTTTGGAGATGAGGGGATTGGCGATATGGTCTACACTTAACGGGTGGGTGGTCGCCAGTGTCAATGATATGCTGGTGCATGTCAGTCTTTCCTAAATCTGCAAGACTCGTTGAAAACATGTCTCTATTTTGTCCCAAGAATCTAAGTAGTCTGTGTCGTTGGTCTGGAGTCAGTTGTGTATTGGTCAAATCAAATCCTAATTCTTGTGCAATTTTAACATAATCCCTGGTGTCATTGTCTCTCTTCTCATTGTCGGTGTTAACGGTACTGATGAATGGTTGGTCAGAGCCGATTTCAAAAACAGAGTCTTTGTCAATGTAACTAAATTTGCCTACAACTGTACCCTTGTCAAGAACTTTTTCTTCTTGGGAGGGATTCATAAGCCTAAAGGTAGCAGTTTTGCTTTTCACTTTGGAAAGAGTTCTACCACCTGCTACTTCAGAATGAGCAGTGAGGGAAGCAATGGGTTCAATGAGGATGAGGGAATCCTCTTTGGTCTCTGATAGTCTGACCTTGAAATGAATTTCACTCTGAGGGGGGATGTAAATCTGATCTATTGTTTTTGCTAATCCACTAATCTCTTGTACTGAATTGGCTATGAAATTGATATATTGCCTATCTGAGGTGCTGTTGTTAAGTATCAAGGAATGACAGCTATAATCTAAGACTGCATCATTGTCATCAAGGAAGTTCTCACCTAGTATCACTGCTTCTGGTAGTGTAGGCAGAACATAGAATCTTTGAGAAAATTCCTGATCCTCAATGACAAAATCTAACACAACTGAACCTAACACTTTATGCAATTCGCCGCCAACACCTTTAACCTGTGGAAAGGGTGAGTTTCCAAGAGTAAGGTTTTCAAAAGCTGTGCTCAGAAAAGCAGACGAAATACAAGAAATGGATGCCCCTGTATCTACTAAACAATTTGTTGTTTTTGTGCCAAATTTGGCCTGAATTACACTTTTGGCAAGGGGCGTAACTAAAGACACTGTTGGAATTTCACTTTCGAAGTTACTTTCCATACCAGACTCCATATTTGCCATGACACCTATTAGTATGTACCGTACTAAATTAAAGGAAGACAAGTAATCAACAATGTAGTACTTACAATATTTGAAGACTTTTTCTTCCTTTGTTGGTGTCTTTGGAGGAGTTGGTTGTCTTTAATCCAGTGTTGAGGTCAGAGGTAGATGCAGCTTGCTTGTTATTCCATCAGATGATCACGGTTGGACATGTCCTCCAATGGGTTCTTGTAGTTGGTTGTAGTTAGTTCCTGGACTCCGTGGTTCCGAAAACGATGATTCTCCGCCAAATTATCATGGAACTGTTCTAGGTGAACAATACCTTCCAAATGACGTGCTGGTTTTCTTGGGGAATTAGTCAGCAAAGAGCCAGAGTCACAGGAGACTAATCACAATTTTATTTACAAGAACAATTAACAATTTACAATATACTTAGAAATAACTGAGGGTGCCACAGAGAGTCGGTACACACTCTGGGCTGTGGGAGAGAGGTCTGCTTGGTAAGAGAGTCAAACCCCTTCTCTCCTAGAACTTGGCTACAGTATGTATTTAATGAAAGTTTGAACAATAGAAAGGAATGTGATTGGTTGATACACGATTGGTTGTGTCCTATGCTAAATGGATGGCTGGACAGAGGGGAATACTAAATCCTGTTTATCCTGTTGGACTGGCACTAATCTTGTTGACATATTTACTGGATGCTTTGAAAGAGATTAGGGTGTCACTATAGATGAGCTTGTATGGGGGCTAATCCTTAATGCACTATAGACGAGCTTGTATGGGGGCTAATCCTTAATGAGTCTTAATTGAAGTAATGTTATTCTAATATACCCCGGTAGGTGATGACAGATATACTTAAATAAATATCCTTTGTCTGGGAGAATATCCTTTGTCTGGGAGATGGGATCTTGATACCTTAGGCTAGCAGCCATCTAAAAAGCTATAACTGAAACTACTGATATTTTATATATGCATTTTACTTGATGATAATTATTACTTGCTAAACTATAATTATATGAAATGGTGTATAAATATTACACCATGATAACTCATAAAAGCACTTGATGTAGATCTAATTATTATAAGATAACTTAGTATAAATGTTGTACCATGATAACTCTTTCACTGACATGGTTATTTGAGGTAATTGACTGGTTATCTCTTTCACTGACATGGTTAATATTGGTAACTGACTGATTAACTTTTTCACTGACATGGTTAATTGAGGTAACTGACTGGTTAAGTCTTTCACTGACATGGTTAATTGAGGTAACTGGCAGGTTAACACTTTCACTGACATGGTTTTTTGAGGAAACCAACAGGTTAACTCTTTCACTGACATGGTTAGTTGAAGTAACTGGCATGGTTAATTGAGCTGACAGGTTAACTCCTTCACAGACATGGTTAATTGAGGTAACTGACATGGTTAACTCTTTCACTGACATGGTTATTTGAGGAAATTGACATGGTTAATTATTTTACTTATGTTGGTGTTCAATGTGACTGATATGTAACACATTCTCTGACATAGTTTGAAATATAAGAAATGTTACCATTTGTACAGACAAGGGTGTATGTGATAACTGACAGGTTAACACTTTCTCTGACAGGTGTATATTGAGATAAATGACATGTGAACTTAAACTCACATGTATTCAATGTTTGGGACATGTCAATTCTTTTAATCACATTAGCAATGAGGTAACTGATACTTCATGTTCAACAAGTTGTGTTTTTCTGTTTCAAGGTTGACTTATTAGGTACCGCAAATGTTAACAGGTTGTGCATTCAAATCTTGTGAATTTTATAATCATAGCAAGCATGTTCTGATTGTATTTGACAATTTCAGGAAGAAAAATATTGTTATGGAATGATGTGAATCCTTGTCCCATTGTCAGTCTGTATATGACTCAAAGGTGGTTGAAGGTTGTTTTCCTATGATTATAGTTAGTCCCTCATGGCTGGTGGGTGGTGGAACACACAGCCTTCCAGTTATGGGTGTTCCCTAACTTGTTTTGAGTGGTATATTAATGTATGTGTGTAACAGCAGGGTGAGACAGGTAGACTCAAGTGCACCTTCCATGTTGACAGATGAGACCGTGACCCACTCGGTGCCTCGTGTTGGAGCAAGGTGTGACGACTTGGTTGCAAGGAACAAATCATTGTAATAAAAGCCTGTTGTCTTGTATTAGGCAGTGGGAGATCATAATTTGTCACCTTGCAGAGAATTTAGATTTCAGTGACAATTGTGTGATAACTGTCTTGTGTACAGATTGTCACTAGTGCTAACAGACGAATAATGGAACCTTATCACAGTGAAAATCAAAGTATGAGTGTTTGGAAGGACGTTAAGATGTATTAATTGTTCCCTTCATTTTTGGGGGTTGGGGTGGGGTGGTGCTGTAACCCTAATCTCTCACTCACTCATTTATTTATTCTGTTAAGAAACAGGATAACACATGAGGTTCTTTAGTTTCACAATGAAGTACTGAATTTAATTTAAATAATATATGATCAACATACTAATAATAAGAAGAATATGAATAACAATAATGTTCATAATAATTTTGTAAATATTGAAGTTACACAATATTACAAGTAATGGTTTCTTATGAATTCTTATAATTGTATGCAATGAAAAAGGGTGAATAAAATTTATTAGCCAAACCAAAAACCTTTGACACATTGGATGAGCCCAGAGGCCGAAACCAGCGACTCTTGACTCTCTTTGAAGTCTTTGATGATCCTACATTGGAAATGTTTTTAGGAAATGTGCTGGAAATGTCAGTTAGCCCTTTGAAAGATGCATTAGTCAGCATGTGTGGGGTGTAGGGGGAAGGAGGGGGTGCAGTCATTAAAGAACTATTCAGTGCTCCGTCCATTACTGGCATTTGAAGAAGGTGGTCGGTCGTATCCTTCCCCTCACTGGTTTTACAACTCTTCAGGGCTATGCATTTAGTGGTGCATCAGTTCAATATCTCACCATATCCTCCCAGTTCCTCCAAATCAAACCTTTGACACCAAATTTCCCAACATTAATAAATTCATTTCACAATTTTTTCAAAAACAGCTTTTGAAACTGATTCATTCATACAGAATAATATGAGAGGATTTGAGCAGTCAGAGGTAGAATTTATTGTGGAGTGTTTGTATGGACTTCCGGTGTCCTATAAGTCTTTTGTGAGTGCAAGGAGAGCCTCACTCAGTTCAATGGTTCCTCTGTATTTGTGCATAAACACTGTTGGTGTTATTGTCGTGTGTTGTTGTGGACTTGAGCGTTGTGTCATTATTCAGTCTTCAGCGAGATGTGCCCCATCACTACCAGCCTCTGGTCATGCTAATATCATTGTGAAAGGAATATGCTAAACTTGTGCTTTAGGTGCTTAAACTCAGTCGTTATGCTATTTGAACTGGATTGAGTACCAAAGAGAAATTGATACATTTGTGCACATTGACAGAGATTATGGAAATTTGTTTTTGGCTGACTGATTGACATGCATTCAGGGACTGATTAGTTAGATGGTTGAATGACTTTAATTTTGAATCAATGTATTTCCTGATGGTGTAATACGCAATTGTGAACTCAAGTTTGTACTCTGCATATAGCATTTCACATAGCATGTCGTGTAACACTCTGTACACATGGTCTACATCAAGTGCAGTCTGTCAAGTAAGAATGTTTCATATCTTCAATTGCATCAGTATGTAAATCAACAAACGTTGTAGTTTGGCACAAAAGTTTGTTGCTATATATCATTAATTATTTCTGGAAACCAAACAAGTTTGAGAAACTAGAAGCATAACAACTGACCATGTCGGAGATTGGCGTTACAAGAAATGGAAATATGTTGTTAACTGAACTCTGGAAGCAATGTAGCAAAGCTGTCATATTTTAACTAAAGGGCGATATTTCCTAAATCCATTATACTCCATGATGCAGATTTTAAGATGATCTGTCTGTGTGTGTGCAGGGTAACAGGTGCCCTTCCCCAAGCAGTTAACTCTGCCAGGATTTTTGGAGGCAGTATTTGAAGCACTGGTATCAGTGTTGTGGTCATACTTAATAATGTGGTGTTTATATTCATACTCCAGGAACTAAAGAATATATCACTCTCTCTCACTCACTCACTCACTCACTCACTCACTCACTCACTCTAATCATCCCTCATTAGGTGATTGAAAAATGCTACTTTTATCTCTGTGTTTGTATGTATGTAACAAATTATTTTTCAAAAGTTATTTTGAAAGTTGTACCTCAATTTAACCCTGACATTTTCTTGTTTAGTTCTGTATCTTGGTGTATTGACCAATGAAACAAAAGAACATGACATGAAACTGTTCTCGTGTGAGCAGAATTAAGAAGGTTTTGTCATAAATACTCCCTGAATAATGAACTGTGTCCTTCACAGATGTTCAAGGGCTTTATGATATAGATAGATGAAGAGCAGCTGCCATTAAAGCTGGCTACAAATATAGAACTGAAGTGGGCTCCTGTCATCTCCACTCAGCCGCCATGCCTGAAACTGTGCCGTGTACGGCCACAGAGCATCACACACTCATCCCATGTAATCCACCAGTGTTCAAGAATTGTATTAATCCCCATACAAATGATCAACAAATATATCAGGCTGCCGTAACTCAAACCCCTCATCCATTGCACAGTTATACCTAGTCATCACCAATCAGGACAAGTTAATGACTGACTTGATTGTCGCTCACTTCTGATGTTACTCAGGTGTAAGTAACTCACTGCTTAAAGGAACTGGGGGGCACGGGTGGCCCAGTCGTCTAAGGCGCCGCGATTCGCTGTGCAGGGTTGCGTCCCTTGGACACGCCAGAAACCTATGATTGTGGGTTCGAATCCCGGTTCACCCCGATTATGTTTCTAGGTTTGTCAGCACCATACCCGTGCTCGTGGGTGTCACCGAAGTGGTAAACGTCTGAGACCTGCATCACTTGGGGCTTTCCTCCCACATTAAGCTGACACGCCGTGATATAACTGGAATAATGTTAAAAGCGGCGTTAAACCTAACTCACTCACTCACTCACTTAAAGGAACTATAGGACTTGGTTGTTCCTTTAACGGGTGATAGCATTGGTCCTGTGTAATGCTCACAAGCCACAGATCATGTAAAGTTTAACAACGTTGGTCACGGATTGTAGCTGGATGGTGCTTGACTCCTACAAAATTCTCGCCCTAGGTCCTGCTCCACACGACATGTTTCATGCAGCATCTCTTCAGGCAGGAGACTTTGTTCTAAATATGCCATCTGTTAATGGGTACCCGGTAGGATCCGTTGGTAACTTAACTGTTAACCTTGGGCTTGGGCTGTGTGATCTCCATGGAGTTGAGAATTGAGTGCACACTGACCCAGTGACTATGTTTGAAGCCTGACCCAGTGACTATGTTTGAAGCCTGACACAGTGACTATGTTTGAAGACTGACCCAGTGACTAGGTTTGAAGCCTGACCCAGTGACTATGTTTGAAGCCTGACACAGTGACTATGTTTGAAGACTGACCCAGTGACTAGGTTTGAAGCCTGACCCAGTGACTAGGTTTGAAGCCTGACCCAGTGACTATGTTTGAAGCCTGACCCAGTGACTAGGTTTGAAGCCTGACCCAGTGACTAGGTTTGAAGCCTGACCCAGTGACTATGTTTGGAAGAATAACTGTCGGGTAACATACCAACATTTGTTCAGTGGAAGCTAAATAATAAGGCACAATTTTACTAAGGCTGAAAAGTATAAAATAACAATGTACAGACACAGTGATATTAACGTTAACAGAATAATCCCCAACATGCTATATTCTGTAATTATCATGTATCGCTGTAGTAGCGACTACAGGTCCATGTAGTACGTTACCTGTATAATCAGTGGGTTGACAGACCGCTACTTATAACATTCTAGCTTTATCATATGAAATCCATCATTGAATCTCATCATGAATTGATGTTTAAAATGCCATCAAAGAGAATGTTTTGACAAAACTAAGCAGTTCTTATCCATTGTTATCAACATTACCCAGTCTTACAGTGTACATGTCATGATACTGTGAATAGTATTGTGACATCACAGTATTGCTAACAGTTACACATGCAACAAAGTAGAAAATCTGATTAATTACAACAGATATTTCCTCCATTAAGCCGAAGGAAATTAATTATATGTTCATCAAGTGAAGGTTGTTGCATCATTTCTGGATGATAATTAGTACATCATAAGAGACAATATTCCCATGGGATGTGACAACTACTTTCAATGTCCTGCTAGTGCTGAAATACATCACCCTCGGAGACAATTAGACGTGAAATGTTAGAATTGCATTATTGCATTCATCACTGGATCCTACTCCTCCCTGCAGGCAGGGCAGAAAAAATCCCCAGTGCCATATTTGTCTCTCCTGGGGGGGAGGGGGGGGGTTCATGTACAGAATTGGTCCCAAGTACCTGTTCTTAGTACCATCTTGTGAGAATACCAGGTCCCCGAGTACCCCATGCTTGTCTCCCTGTGCGAATAGTAGAGGTGAAAGGATACAGCTAGGTCACGATATAATACCAATAAAGATGTATAGGTCATAAAACAATATGTATCGAGATTCACACCAAATCGCATAGAAACTTCTTGACAATAAATAGTTCAGAGCAGAAATTGTAAAGGTATGTATTGTGATTTATATACTTCAGTGGATTTAACTACCGGTAATATCCGGTCTTTGAATGTTCAGTTATTGTCTTCCGTTGTATGGCCATACACTTGGCTGTGGAAAAGTAGGTAACATTTAGTTCTCGTGTATAATACATACCCCAAATTTTGGAGTCTAAAAACTGTGAAAAAAGTGTTTATTATACGTGAATAAATACGGTAGTACAATCAGGGTGTTTACATCTACATGTACAACCCCCTTGTGGTTATACGAGAACACTTGTGTGAACATCTTTTGTCAGTCAGACCATTTGGCTTCTTTTTTTATTCATTGACGTCAGTGACATACCAACATGACATCATGATATCATTTTCATTGCTGTCAATTGCATGCTAACAATGTGTTTTCTCCTTTGTGGTGTATTTTCGTGTTATCCTAGAAGATGTGTTTGATGGAGGGTAATAGTCCACGCTGGGTAAGATGTCTGGGAGATAACGTGACAGCCATGGACTAATAATAATAATAATAATAATAAATTTCGGAGTAGATCTCATTGTCAAGCAAGGAAAGAAGTTCTTTTCCATAAATTGTGTCTACTTTGTGGAATATTCATTGCTCATGGGAGTTATTTTATTTTGTGGCTATTTTTAGTGTCATCGCATTTGAAAACAAAGCTATTGCATCAAATGATCACTGCCCTGGGAGATTTGAAAACTAAGCTATTGCAGCCAAATAGGTCCAAGGTACTTATCACAATAGTATGGAGAGTTCATATAGATTACAGAGTCATCCATCGTCCTTAGAGGCGTATCATTGGCCCGTTGGGTACTTGTTTCACTGAGAAAGCTCCACCAAGCACTTGTTATAGTGACATATGACAATACCCTTACATCATCCATGTGTGGGGATGATACCAGACTCTTAACAACAGCTGGCTCTCTACCCAAGTCAAACTCCCAGCGGAGATTATTAACTGGTTAATTGAAAGTTATTGCACCTGTGTTCCTCAGTTTAAGTGCAATTTGGTATCCGGTTGACCTTTGTGAAACTTTCAAACTACCGTATTTTCTTAGTATAGTGCACAGCCATGTATAATGCGCACCCCCCTCTAGTGGGTTCAATATTTTGGAAAAAAAGAAATTTGAATATTATGCGCAGAAATTTTTTTACACCGTACTCTTTCAGCGAAGTCCGGCAAACGAACAGGTGCTGAGAAACTTCGTCAGTACAAATTCGAAATTTGAGATAAAAAATCACCAGACATGTTTATTTACCATTTAAATAGTATTTATTGTTCTGCTAGGCATTGTTTTATATCTAGGGATTAAGATTACCTTGTGTATTTTCTCGTAAACTAAGCAGGAAACAGCAATCAGCTGTACACACGTTTTCTTGGAATCGACCGGTGATTCGGTCAAGACACACCCAATGATATAACTTTATAGGATTTTTAATGCAAGGATCGGCAACAATTGTATCTGAAACTATTTTTTTTATCAGGAATAATATATTCCATTATTTTCTTAATTATATGCAGCCTTTACTAAACATATTTAAAATAATATTAACCCTAAGCGAAGCTGCTGATGGCTATTGCCGGGTATTATTTTTTACATGGAACCAGTCTGACCAGTCACTGTCAAGGCTTACGCGCACGTGATCGCATGATCGCGTGATCGCGAGAATTTCATGTTGACATAGAATCGTCAAACAAAAACAAATATGACTTTTAACGAGTCAAAGTATGTCATTTATGATATATGTATCCATTCTCTGTCAAATAAAGTTTGTTTCAAGGCGTCAATAGCGGTATTCTGACCGTGGTTGCTGTTAATAACGGTGAGTTGTGCGATCTTCCGATCGCTTCACACACGATTTTGCCGAAATTAATAAAAACAATATAATAAGGAATTTTGAATAAAATTAATGAAATAAGTTACAAACATAAGTCCAGATATACAAAGAACACTTTTTATAGCCAGACAGTGTAATTACATGATTATTTTGCGTACTTCAGTATGGATTTGTTGACATGGTTATTTCCGGTGTTTTGTGCTCAAGGTAATGTCTTTCCATGGGGAAAAAAAACATCCAAACTCATAATTCGTGTATACAGCTGTGTTTTTTCGAAAAAAAGTGTGCACTATACTCAAGAAAATATGGTATATTGGTTTGATGATCATACGACTGAAATGTTACACGCAATGATGTGAGGTATGATCAGGTGGGGTCAAATCCTTAACAGGACAATGGAGTTCAGTGTCAGTATTTCTTACCTATCAAGTCACTACAGTGGTGGTTGAGTTTGATTTTACACTGATTTTAGCAATATTCCAGCAATTTCACATCCGAACCCAGGTTTGGGGCGTGACAGGCAAACGCTCTAACCACTAGGCTACCCGACTGCCCCTAAGTAATACCAATATAAGGTGTTGTAGTTATTTGTTTATCTTGTGTGTGATTAATTCATAGCTTGAAGTGTGATCGAAGACAGGACAAAAGTGACCCCTCGATAACATCATTTCTACAACTTCCATCCCCTACAGGCAGTCTCAAGGTCGTGTTTGGTCATGTGAATAATTCAATCTTTCGGGAGATTCATTCCCTGCAATCCATGTCCTCTTGTTAACACCTGAGGTGAAGGTCTCGGCTTCCATCAACAAACTATTATGAAAATGTCTTTATGCAGTTTATAGATGTTACAGTCATTAATAAACAAACAAAAATTGACAGTTTTAACTGTTCAAAATTCATTAAGATGCAATACCTTCGATTACTCTGCAACTGACCTATACCTGCGTTTGCACCTGTATCAGGAATGTGCATCGTTAAGCCATGTGATACTTGGTGAAAGTATTAAATTCTCCGCCTCAAGTAAATGTCACTGACAGGGGCATGTCGCTGTTATTTCACAGGTAACTTACACATATTTGTGCTGGGAATTAATCCTTTCAATTATGCTGTGACTGTTGGAATGTGCTAGTTCAGGGGTTAATTTTGCAGTGTCTCAGATGAATATTAAACACCAAGGGCTTGGTGGCCAGGTGCCTAAGGCGCCACATACAATGCCAGGATCTGAAGATCATGGGTTCAAATCACAGTTTGTGGATTCACCAAATTTAGCACTATTGGTAGAATTTAGTTGTTTTTTTAATGTTATCATTAAATCTAATGTTTCTTGATCCTTAATTTTATAGACCCCTGATAATTAATGGTATTTTACAACCATGAAGTAACAGTAGAATAAATATGAAAATATAAAATTCAAGTGATAATTTTCTTTCTAAGGAAAGCCTATTGTGTCAACACTGTTACAATCAGTCGTTTGTGATCCATGTACGTTATCCATGTGGTGGATACACTAGACTGTCTCGGCCGACTGGTTGCTAATTTCCTCTTTAAAACAGAAATAGTTTAATCATTTCAGTGACATAATGTTCACCCATCCAAGACCAATAACATTTCAAAATTGCATGCTACCTTTAACAAACTATGTTCCCATTAATTCAGGCCTGACTAAAATTTCTGACCAAAGAATAACATTTTCATGTTAAGCAGATTTTTATTGATATGGGTGTATTTAAGAAATAAATGACCTTATTTATTGTACAGCCACAAGTAATTTATCTCTTATATGAGATATCAACATTATGTACAGCCTCTTTAAGGATGGTGATAACGTCTGTATATACAATAGTATTGCACCCATCTGACTTCTGTAGGTGATAATGTCTGTATATACAACAGTATTGCACCCATCTGGGGTCTATAGGCGATAACATCTGTATATACAATAGTATTGCACCCATCTGCCTTCTGTAGGTGATTATGTCTGTATATACAACAGTATTGCACCCATCTGACGTCTGTAGGTGATAATGTTTGTATATACAACAGTATTGCACCCATCTGACTTCTGTAGGTGATTATGTCTGTATATACAACAGTATTGCACCCAACTGATGTCTATAGGCAATAATGGCTGTATATACAACAGTATTGCACCCATCTGCCTTCTGTAGGTGATAATGTCTGTATATACAACAGTATTGCACCCATCTGGGGTCTATAGGCGATAAAGTCTGTATATACAATAGTATTGCACCCATCTGCCTTCTGTAGGTGATTATGTCTGTATATACAACAGTATTGCACCCATCTGACGTCTGTAGGTGATAATGTTTGTATATACAACAGTATTGCACCCATCTGACTTCTGTAGGTGATTATGTGTGTATATACAACAGTATTGCACCCATCTGATGTCTATAGGTGATAACGGCTGTATATACAACAGTATTGCACCCATCTGACTTCTGTAGGTGATAACGGCTGTATATACAACAGTATTGCACCCATCTGACTTCTGTAGGTGATAACGGCTGTATATACAACAGTATTGCAATCATCTGACTTCTGTAGGTGATAACGGCTGTATATACAATAGTATTGCACCCATCTGACTTCTGTAGGTGATAACGGCTGTATATACAACACTATTGCACCCATCTGATGTCTATAGGTGATAACGGCTGTATATACAATAGTATTGCACCCATCTGACTTCTGTAGGTGATAACGGCTGTATATACAACACTATTGCACCCATCTGATGTCTATAGGTGATAACGGCTGTATATATGACAGTATTGCACCCATATGACTTCTGTAGGTGATAATGTCTGTATATACAACAGTATTGCACCCATCTGACTTCTGTGGAGTTTGGTGTCACATCCATGTGGGTTCTATTTATATTTCAGTGTTAAAGTTTGAGAACCGTCACTCAGTCTGGAAAAAAAATCATGACTATTTGTTTTCTAATCCAGCTGTATATCTGATGCTCCTTCATGAAGATTCACTTGACACTGTCAGACAAATGTATTGATAGTAATCAAGTAGATCGTCTCAGAATTTCTGCAGGTTCGTAGGAGGAATGCCAGCCTTGTGTGATTTATACCAGAATTTCAATGAAGCTGAGATGCCTCCGGCAAGTCTATCTACGGATCTTGATCAGGACCAAGGGAATTCGAGACAATAAATGTGTATTTTAAGACCATTGAAGCAGGAAACAGGCCTTTTGAGAATTTCAAAGTAATGCTTTGCTAGAAAGGTGATTCTATCAAGGAGCAAGTGTTACTTTGATGGCTTTGGAGTGGAAATTACGTTTCCAATTCTGAAAATTATCTGACAAAGCTGTTTGCGGAGGCAGGATTGTTGCAATGGGGGCTTTGATGTACAGGGTCAAGATAGTCTCTACTTTCATCACTGATATTAAGTTGACATCTATGTTAGCTTAATGACCTCATCAACTTATGCCAAGGGATTGTCAGGAAATGCTGTGTGATCCAGTGTACCTGCAGCTGAAACACAGAGTGAGTGAGTCAGTGAGTGTTGCTTTTAGCAATATTCCTGCAGTATCACTCTGGGGGACACCAGATATGGGCTTCATACATTGTAGCCATGGGAAGAAATTTTGTATGTTAAATATTTCATACAAATTTGCCAGGAGAGTCGAATACACATTTTATACCAATGTCCACATGGTCAAAGGTTTCACCATGGTTAAAAACGTCCACAGCCTGCATACCAGTGGGCCTTCCTTCCATGTCCAGCTGACTCACTATGATGGCATTGGGCCTTCCTTCCACCCCCACTGACTCACCATGATAACTCTGGGCCTTCCTTCCACACCCACTGACTCACCATGATAACACTGGGCCTTCCTTCCACACCCACTGACTCACCATGATAACACTGGGCCTTCCTTCCACACCCACTGACTCACCATGATAACACTGGGCATCTCTCATCCATCAATTCTAACCCTGAAAAGAGTAGCCCTATGCTATTGAGCTGTCATGTGTTCTGGGAAATAAAGTTGCTATCCTATTGTAGTTTTCCCACTATGCATATTGTTTTTTTATCTATTGATGCTCATTGATAATGCTGACCTTGTAAGAAATGTGTCAATGCATATCAAGGCCGTTCAACTTAGGAAAAACAAATTGTTATAATACTATACAAGAACGATTAATGTAGCTGCGGAAAATTGCTGTTCGATGGACAGATGGCCAGCATCAATGATGAAATACAATTATGATGGTGATGGTGGTTTAATGTGTTCTGGGCAAAAACATTCCAAGATGTAGCTCAGGATATTTTAATTTCAAGGTTTTTTATCTTCCATAATTTCTACTTATTGGTTGTGTCATTCGGCTCATTACAGTCCAGTGTTGACTTAATAAAGAATAAAATAAGGCTTTGAACTTCCATGAATGTTTAAGTAATAAGAAATGTTTTTGATTGTTTTCTTGTACACGTTCAGCTTTGGGTTTGAGGTAAGTTGTTTTGTTTGGTCAATCATGAATGTGCAAGGGTACATGTAGTCCTACAGTACAGGGCTCAGTTTAGCTGCATGAACTATGCACCAGTGCAACCTAATTTTGAAAAATGCAACCTGATATTTATGTCTACTTGCACCAAGTGCAAGTTAAAAAAATTCAAATTTGTGTCTAACTCATGACAGTCATCAAATAACTGGGTTTAACTTTTTTAGACTAATTTATAAGTCTTAGTTGTAAGTTTGATGAATTTATGGGATGGGGATGCAACGTGGGTTTGTCTGGTTTAACTAGATTTTCATGTCAACCTGCAACTGCTGCAAGTTTAATCAAGTACCTTAAATCAAGCCCTTGCATAGACAGTTGTGAGCTGTAGCCTGGTTGTGCTGAGCTGAAAAACGAGATAAAAAAAAATTGGATCATATTTCCGGTAGGCCAGGGACAAGTCCAAATTTGCTACCATAGCCCTGACAAAACATATTTAGATACATGTATGAAACAATCTGGTCATGTATATACACTGAAGTGGACTTAAGTTATATCTTTATTCAGCCATATGAAAAGTCAGAAAGAATGGGTGCATAGTCAGAAAGAAATGCGAACATTAGTGACTTGTAGTTCTAGATAATGTTTGTCATTAAACAATATATCCCATGACTACCCACGGGCCCGTGTCCTACTCCTTTACTCATCCCGGCCCGGCCCTATTTTCCAGACAATCATTACCCAGATCGTTCTCAGTCCTCACAACAATGCATCAGAGTATGTGCTGGATGTCTTGGAGATAAAATCACGGATGTAAAGTTATATGACAGTGGGACTTGAGTGTTGGGACAAAAGCATGCATGACTTCAAAGCTGCAGAGGACCCCGTACCTTGTCATGTGAGACAGAAACGTCATTTTGGTGCAGCCCCGGGCCACCGTTGTGAACAGCAGAACACACCGAACTATTTTGGGTGCAACTCCCCAGACATGTTGTAAGTGTCACAAGTGCTTGATGAGATCCACTTACAGTTACAGAGAGTTCTTAGTCACATGAGGGCGATCGAGCTCTGGTTATAGGTGTGGACCAGTCAATATTAATGTGAACCCAGCAGAGACCTACTAGGTACGAGTTTCATGTAATGGAGCAAATTCTTCATCTTGAAACTGGTCACTGGAAGGAGTCTTGGGGTTGCCTGTACAAGGTCACATAGGTTGGAGGACTAATTAGACCCTTCTGATTTAGGGGAGCAAACAGGAGTACTGGGAAGCAGGGCTTGTAGAGGAAGTGGGTGTGTTTGTCGGAGTGGACAACCTCGGCAGATGTAAGTGGGGTTTTACGCTGCTTTTAAGAATATTCCAGCAATATCACGGCGTGGAACACCAGAAATGGACCCATGTTGCAATCAAACCAAGGTCGGCATTCTGAGCAAACTCTTAAACTACTAGGCTACCCGACCACCCTCGACTTAGTAATGAACAGAAAGTGCTGCACCTTCAGTGGATGCAGTGGATATACTATCTAGTTTGGTATATGTAGTTAATATATTATCTATTACCTTGCTAGATATACTGCCTTGCGAGTCCATCATTAGAAAGTTTGCTCTCCTCCCCCCCCCATTCCCCATGTGTAGTGAAAAAAGCCATACTATTGCCCTGAACTATTATAGTTAAAGTTATAGTTATAGTTAAAGCACGAGTATGCTATATACACTGCTAATTGTAATATAGTATATATTATTCCCCAAAAAAGGTCTGTTTGGAAAAAACAGATCCCTAACAGTAGATATCAATTTGTGTCACCTGTTTTGAGTTTTATGACTCATATGTGACCTCAAGGTGATATGAAATCCTGGACTTGTATTTGGCAGATGATTATCGGAATGTTGACATATGTACAAAGACCTGGACAATTTCTCAGGGACTGGTACTGTGAGGATTAATGGAATTATGCAGCATTAAGCTTCACCTGCACCTCCAGGATCACTCCAAAGGTGCAGCCACCATCTCCAATTCAGTTACATCACTCCAATGGTAGAGCCACCAGCACAGCTTTTTCGGATGGTCTAGGATATTAGTTCTACTGACACAGAGGCCAGCTTTGGTGATCACAGGGGCCACCTGACAAACATAGCCCAGACAGGTTCCTCATGGAGGTAACTGACTAGGGCTGCAATGAATTCACTCTGAGGCGAATACGATTTGTATCACGAATAGAGGGTAACGAATACGAATTTTAATTCACGAATACAATAACAAGTCAGCAGCTGAAGCAATATTTGTTATATTCAGTGAAACATTAACAACATTAATTATTTGACATGGTTTGTTAATTATTAATATATCATACATTTATGTACTGCACTTATCCAGGTACTAGTATCTTCTCAAATGCGACAATGACCAGTGACCACATATACTGTCAAATTAAGTATTATAAGAGTGTTGTCTTTGAAGAAATCTATGCATATATGTTCTTATGGATATTTTTAGGTATAGGGTATGTACATGTAGATGCACATTACTGCATATTCATAAATATTCGATTCTAGTGGCCACGAATAACGAATTCAATTCATGAATGGATACGGTTCAATTCACCGAATACGTGAGTGTATCATAACAGCCCTGTAACTGACCATTGATGGTTGCGTGACACAAGCCTCCAAAGCTGACAGTCACTTGTCTGTGTTAGTGCCACCGCTGTGGGGACCCCTTCATGGCCTACTGGACAGAGTGTCTGGCCTGAGAGCAGAAGGTTGGTGGGACGATCCCTGGCCTTGTGAAGACGTTAAAAGATGATACTTTTTGTTACCTTGCCTGGCATGAAGGTGATTAAGCAAGGACTTGTCGACTTCAAGTCAGTATACTGGGTATTGAAGGTTGCAGGTTGAAAAACCATGGACTTAGCAAGTTCAACAATGATGGACTCTGTTGGTTGCACAGTGATGGACTTAACAGGTTGCACAATGATGGACTTAGTAGGAGTATTAGCCTGCATCGAGACTCTTGTGCCCTGAACACGATGACCGCCTAGCTCACCTGCTTCAGTGTATACAGGCTGTTGGATTGAGTAACCTGTTTATTTTATGCACAATTTCCATGAATTCATACACAGATTTATCACAAAGTCAATACGGACACGGCTATTCTGCACTAACTCACTGAAAGTGAAATTGATCCACTTGGGAAGAGTACTCAATCCATACTTTCCATCACAGGCTGTTTTCCTGGCGCTGCATGACATAACTGCAGGGACAACAGTTCTTAATTATCGACAATAACTGGTGGTGACATTACTGTATATGTACAGTCCTCTGGTGTAAGGGGAAGTGGTAGGTCATCGTCATCAACATGTCACAGTGACATGTAGATCACTCCTACCTGGGACACTCCATCCAGAGATCAGCAGCGTCAGCAACTGGGCATAACATCCGCGTATGATGACACAGCTGATGTGCGATCAGTGGCTGAAATAACTGCCTGCCTGCCCGTGCCTAGAACTTTTCTGTTTATTTACTTAATGGGTCATAAAATATACTAGGGCCATCTCGAGCTTCACTAAAACATATGCTACTGACACCCTTTTCTGTGAATAGCTTGTGTCACAAACTGTCTCTTAATGTGATTTGATTGCAGGTTCTTCAGTTTATTGTGTTTGTTTCATTTCAGTTTGTTTTCTTGTGCCAGAGATACGAAGATGATTATACCTCTACGTCTTAAAGTCTTCATTACAAATTTTAGATTTTTTCTACCAAGGAATTGATTGATTAGTGAGAGTGAGTGAGTTAGGTTTTATGCTGCTTGTAGCCTTATTAATGCCATAGCATTTTGTGCCCATGTTGAGAATCAAAACTACTCCTTGTGTGATGGGCAGATGCTCAAACCAGAAGGCAGCACCGCCTCTCAGCAGAATGTAAGCCATTTGAACATGCATCAAAATCAATCTGTCATGATGGTGTTCACCAGGTCTTGCTATTCATCAAAATGCCTTCTGTGCATCAATCTGTCATCACCTTGTT
The DNA here is from genome assembly GCF_022045235.1 of Haliotis cracherodii. Lineage (NCBI taxonomy): Eukaryota > Metazoa > Mollusca > Gastropoda > Lepetellida > Haliotidae > Haliotis > Haliotis cracherodii. The sequence continues at coordinate 71,534,091 of NW_027266297.1, forward strand.
TTCGCATTGTCCAGTTAGTTAACACGAGACTGTAATGAGCAGCGTGGACAATGTGTTGCTTACCTCGACCATTGATTCCATGAGTGCTGATCCGTACTCCATGATAACGCCCCGTACTTCCTCACTTAATTTGTTCCTCTGGGATTATTGATGTACTAAATCATAAAAGGCAACGATGGGTGTTCAGTGGGCTACTTCAGTGCTTTTCAAGCCCAACGTCTATGTTGTTATCAGCAATAATTCATGCTTTGCAAAGAGAAATTGATTTAAATGGGAATATATCTTGCATAGGCCAATCTACTGTTCAATAGGTTTAGGAGGTATTGATGGGCTCAATTTAGTGTAAGATGCCTAGTTTATTATCTAGAATCCTCTTGTGCAGTATGTATTTGAAAATCCTCAACATCAAAGGATTGTTGTCCAAGATCATTTGTTTTTAATATCTGCTTATCGATCTTCCTGTATCAGTCTTCTCCATCTTGTTTTCACAGACAGTCCTTTGTCGACAATTTGTTTACAAAAATGAAAAACAGATTATGAAAACCAGGAGAGATTAAATGTGATTGGTGCAAAAGTTTGTTGTCTTCGCATAACATCTTCCAGATGTCCATGCTTATGGGGAATCATCATTGTCTCCTCTGATTGGGAACCAGTGCTCGATTACAGTCATCCGATAATTGTATAATAAAAGCCTCAATTTTAAATATAACTGACACTAAACAGGATTTGTCAATTTTCATTTTCTTTGAAATATTCATCAAAGAGATTTTCTGTTTAGCCAGCCAAAACATTGTATCCCCAATGTCTTCAGACACATCCAGAGACTTCTGTCAGGGAAAGCCGCCTTGGTTTAGTGGCCTTTCATGTTTAATAACTTGCAATATAACGTCTCTTCAACACCTCTTTCTTAGTGCATATTAAATTTTTGAGTAGTCTCTACAAATTGATTTTAAGTTCTGTATTAACGATTTAAGTGCAAACTCTTGATGAGATTTTATATGAAACTGTTGGTATAGTTCAAGGAAAATTGTGTCCCTTATAAACTGTTAAATTTTAAAGAAAGATCTATGTATTGCTCCATGTTTACTTCTCCAATACATTGTGAAGACATTGTCAGAAGAAAAATGTGACATTGTGTTTCATTGTGATATGACCTTTAAATAGATAATGTCAGCAAATTGTAAAGCTGTTGTCTTCAAACAGCATGGGACATGTGATACCAATACCCCATTTAAACAATGAAAATGAAAATTATTAATTTGAGATTATCTTTAGTCTTTTGCTTCAGTTAATGATGAACATGAGACAGGCAAGTGTCAGCTTGGTCAATATGCTACTGATAATGTTATGCATTATTCTATTATACAACTAATATTTATCAAATGTATTCATATGTTTATAATATGAAATATATATGTGCATGTCCTTATCACAAGTCATATATCTCTGAATCTGCTGCAGGCTGAATGAAAGACCCGCTGATAATGTATGTCTCTGATTCACTCATAGGGTGGAAACTGGGGTTTGAAAAGTCAGATATCTCCTATGCTGAAGATTGAATCCTCAGATATTTCACACAAAATACAATTCAATAGTCGTCGGTTTCGGTCCCACTGTACCTGAACACAATTACACTCCCTGTCCCTTGTAGGCGTTATTCACTCCTTGTAGGCGCTATGCACTCCTTGTAGGCGCTATGCACTCCTTGTAGGCGTTATGCACTCCTTGTAGGCATTATTCACTCCTTGTAGGCGTTATTCACTCCTTGTAAGTGTTATTCACTCCTTGTAGGCTTTATTCACTCCTTGTAGGCGTTATTCACTCCTTGTAGGCGTTATGCACTCCTTGTAGGCGTTATTCACTCCTTGTAGGCGTTATTTACTCCTTGTAGGCGTTATTCACTCCTTGTAGGCGTTATTCACTCCTTGTAGGCGTTATTCACTCCTTGTAGGCGTTATTCACTCCTTGTAGGCGTTATTCACTCCTTGTAGGCGTTATGCACTCCTTGTAGGCGTTATTTACTCCTTGTAGGCGTTATTCACTCCTTGTAGGCGTTATTCACTCCTTGTAGGCGTTATTCACTCCTTGTAGGCGTTATGCACTCCTTGTAGGCGTTATTCACTCCTTGTAGGTGTTATTCACTCCTTGTAGGCGTTATTCACTCCTTGTAGGCGTTATGCACTCCTTGTAGGTGTTATTCACTGCAGACTTGCTTGAAACATGTTTATACCATACACCAGAGTAATATATGAGTTTCAATAAAGCTAGTTATTGTCATTTGCAGCGATAAACAGTTTAAACTGTTAAACTGCTTAGAAACTATATTCCTACAACCATTATTAAACACACTAATGCATCATCTGGCAAAGTCCAACTTCCCAAACAGCTGATTCATTTGTGATAATTTCTGTAGCCCTGTTACATCAAACACTTTATCCCTAACATAACAGCAACAGAAGATATTGTTGTTATTGTTAAATTAGTCATCTCAGTCAGATTTGTTCAATACAAGAAGCAATTTGTATTTCAATAAATGGGAATAGTATGTGAATGCTTTCAGTTGACTGATGTGATGCGATTGATTGGATCATTACACTGGCATTGTGACGTAGGGGCAGACCTGAAGGTGTTTACTCAATACAGTTGATGTACAGCTGTTAGACAGCGGTAGAAACTAACCTTTTTAGTCCACGAGTCCTTATAAAGATAACATAAAGCAAAACCCTAAAATATGGCAAATTTCTGCTAGTCCTTATGATACTTTAAGTATTGGGCAGTTTAGCCAGGACTACAGGACAAGTGCCAATTTCTAACACTGTTAGACAAATACCTTGGCAAAGGATAGTACACACTTAAAAATTGGATACAATCATTATCAAAGCTTGACCACTGAAAACAGTCACTGAAACACTGCTACCTTAAGGTCCGAAACAACTATTAAAACCTGTGTCAAACCATCACCATACAAAAAAAATTCTTGTTTATTTTGTTACCCACTATCATGCGTGTATACTATATTTTGGCTGCCTGTTTATTACAGGTTATGAATGCTATATACACCTGCGTCGCCATCACCATCATGCGTGTATACTATATTTTGGCTGCCTGTTTATTACAGGTTATGAATGCTATAAACACCTGCATCGCCATCACCATCATGCGTGTATACTATATTTTGGCTGCCTGTTTATTACAGGTTATGAATGCTATATACACCTGCGTCGCCATCACCATCATGCGTGTATACTATATTTTGGCTGCCTGTTTATTACAGGTTATGAATGCTATATACACCTGCATCGCCATCACCATCATGCGTGTATACTATATTTTGGCTGCCTGTTTATTACAGGTTATGAATGCTATATACACCTGCATTGTCATCACCATCATGCGTGTATACCATATTTTGGCTGCCTGTTTATTACAGGTTAAGAATGCTATATACACCTGCATCGCCATCACCATCATGCGTGTATACTATATTTTGGCTGCCTGTTTATTACAGGTTATGAATGCTATATACACCTGCATCGCCATCACCATCATGCGTGTATACTATATTTTGGCTGCCTGTTTATTACAGGTTATGAATGCTATATACACCTGCATCGCCATCACCATCATGCTTGTATACTATATTTTGGCTGCCTGTTTATTACAGGTTATGAATGCTATATACACCTGCATCACCATCACCATCGCCAAAGCATCACCTTGTTGTGGATGTCGTACATGTGATATTCCATCTAGAGATAAATCAATGAGTCTCTGATAACTAAAAAGTAGTGTTTACTTTATCAGGTTTGCGTATAGATTTGGGTCAGAAATAGAAACCTGTGTTTGCTCTGTGTATTTCATTCTCACATTGCTGTGACTCACATGAAATAATGGACACAAGATTTGGAGTCATTTGTAAATATGTCTGTCTGTTGTTTGTTTCTTTGTTGTTTATCCTGCGCTGAGCTATATTCCAACTCTGTGACAGTGGTTTGTAAATAATCAAGTCTGGGACAGACAGTTCAGTGACTGACATCATGAGCATTGATCTGTGCATTTGGAAGCAATGTCATGTATCAACCAAGTCAGCGAGTCTGACCACCCGATCCCGTTAGTCGCCCCGTTAGACCATTTCTAAACTCTAAATTAACAGGGAAACCTGTCTGTCTGATCCCGTTAGTCGCCTCTTTCAACAACCATGGGTTGTTGAAGACCATTTCTAAACTCTAAATTAACAGGGAAATCTGTCTGTCTGAAAATCCATTCATGTACTGTTTGACAGGTAACCATTGATTGAAATGACCATGCACCACAACTGTCCATGACCTAGTGACAATACAACATTAATACATTAGTTGACATCAATACCAGGCTAGACTGATGGAAGTTTAATGAAGTGAAAATGTAAACTTTCAATCAATGTTTACTCAACTTGTTATTATGAAAGAAACACCATCTGACATGTTGGTATGTATTTAGAGCACATTCAGAACTTAACATTAGACTATCATCAGAGTTGCCTCTCTTAGCTACTTTAGCAATTCAATATCTTTAATATCTTAATATTCACCATGTTAATATCTTAATATTCACCATGTTGGGCCTCAGCACCATGCTGAATAGGCAGGAGATATATGAATTGTCAGGGGTAATACTCATCATATCCTCACAGTATTCTTGCAGTAGACACACAATTTTAGAATAATAGCCCATATGTTTTTTACTATTTCAATAGTCAGTATATCCCCAGCTGTCAACCTATACGTTCATGAAGTGAGTATGTTTTTTATGATGATTTTAGCAATATGTAAGCAAGGTAGCAACTCAGTAGTGAGAGCAAGGGCTGTAGTCCAACATCACGCATCCCCAACAGGCAATGGGGACCTCCCCACAATAACAGCTATGGTGGTCCGGCAGTGATAACTCTATTATACAAACTGCCAGACATGAGAATAAATTCATATTTGATTGCCATAGTATATGCACATCTGTGTCGGCACTGCTTCCTGACTTAGTTTGCTGATAATGACAGTATTGTTGCAGGATTAGACACAGATACAATTCCACAAGTTCCCCATCATGGTTAATCTGGTGGAAGTAATGAGGTGATTCAGCTACGGAGAAAGTCCTTTGAGGGCAATGTGCACTAGTTGTGAGCATGTTGATAGTTCAGCTCTATCTGGTTTTTGGTTGATGGTCCAGCACTGTCTGGCCATGCACTGGTTGATGGTCCAGCACTGTCTGGCCATGCACTGGTTGATGGTCCAGCACTGTCTGGCCATGCACTGGCTGATGGTCCAGCACTGTCTGGCCATGCACTGGTTGATGGTCCAGCACTGTCTGGCCACTGGTTGATGGTCCAGCACTGTCTGGCCACTGGTTGATGGTCCAGCACTGTCTGGCTACTGGTTGATGGTCCAGCACTGTCTGGCCACTGGCTGAAGGCCCAGCACTGTCTGGCCACTGGTTGATGGTCCAGCACTGTCTGGCTACTGGTTGATGGTCCAGCACTGTCTGGCTACTGGTTGATGGTCCAGCACTGTCTGGCTACTTGTTGAAGGTCCAGCACTGTCTGGTTACTGGTTGATGGTCCAGCACTGTCTGGCCACAGTGCACAACAGTGTTTAACTGTAATGTAGGTAAAGCTGTTTGTTTTGGTTTCTATGTTTATGTATCGATTAGCTATAGCCAAAGTTACCAACCAAAAACTATTTTAAAACTTTTAATTTTAATTTGACACTGCTGTATTGTTGTTCTGTTTGTACACAAGTTTTGATAGATCAGTTTGGTGCACATTTTGGTGCACCATGCGTGCATAATAAGTTCTTTTTACCCATTATTCCTTAATCCTTTTGAGCTCCCCTTTAGAAGAGTGCACTGATCTTGGTTCATTAGCAGGACGACGGCCCTCTGTGTCGTATGAAAACAAACTAGCAAAAAGTGAGGTCGTCGTCCTGCGAATATTTTAATCCACCAATCTAGTTAAACAATGAGTATCGAGTGTTATTTTAACAACTCGAGCAAGTAAAAAAGTGGAACTGGATTTGAAACGAACGAAAGAAAGACAATAAGGGTGGAATATTGATTTATTTACAAATAATTTGATTGTATATGTACAAGATGACGTACATATAAGATTCACAAAAGTCATGGGCAATTAAGACAGTTTGAGAAGATGAGACACTGAGTCAGCAAAGAAAATTATGGTGACTTCATTCTGGATCAGTCTGGTCTTCATTTGATCGATTCTGCGTTGTATATCACAGAACTTCTTCTTTTTTGGTGGGAGACGCTGGCCGGCCTGGTGCTGTAGCAGATTACACTCTGTCTTCTGTTGTTCAGCTCCTAGAAATCTTATCAGCTCAAAGATGTTGTGATGGGCTTTGTCGATGACTTTCCGCAGCCACCAGTACAAAGGTATCAACTGCCGCGTGTAGTTGGAAGAAACGTGTACTGCAACTGCGCGTTTGCCATATCGAGATGGTGACAGACTACCATGTTTCGGAGATTTATAACAGAGTAACTGTTGAGTCAATCAGTTGAGTAAATGGTACTCACTAGATTTTCAAAATCAGAGTTCACCAATTCAGTGAACACATTTCAGTTTTCGTGTACATATTTCAGTTTTTGACACTAACCAAGGAGTTAATCCCCTCCTAAAACAACACCATACATCAAAGCCGTACCGGCGGTCGTCGTCCTGCGAATGTAAAAATTCAAGGCATCGTCGTCCTGCGAATACCCCCTGATCACGACTGCCGTCTTAGAAAAACACAATACACTGGTGTTTAAAGGGCACTTGCACTAGTGCACATAGGATTTTTAACTTATCTATTTCGATAATGGGTAATACATGTTTATATAATCCTGAATAGAATTATTATGTATGATTGCTTGAATGCATACTGACATACTTTCACTGAAGATGATGTAAAGAACATTTTAACATTCACAATATTATCAACCTGTCATTTTGTTGGACAAAGGATACATCCCAGTTTCTAAACCAATAGTGTATCTCTGTAAAAAAAACAGGCGATGTTACGAGCGTGTAGATGAAGGAATAAGCTTTCTAGCGATGTGTCATATGCCATTCTTCGACGAATGTGTTATTCATACGAAGCCTCGAAGACGGCGGTATTTCTTCATGTTACTGAGCGGACACCCGCTGTTATCGGGAAATGGGTGATAACAGAAACTATTTATAATTCTTTTTAAAATGATTTTCCAATTACGTAAACAATGAAAATAAAACAGAAATAGGCAAGTGGATTTTATGAAATCTTATATTTGCCGAAAATCATCAAGTTTTCGCTTCCTTGGTCCTAAATCTGGATGTTAACAACGTGTTAGCTTACATTTTTTATTTACAACGAACTTGATTAAGTTGTAAATGCATTATTTTAAATAATGTGAAAAACATAACTTTCATATTTATAAACCATAGGATCAGACCTTTCAAATGGTGTATAACATGTAGTAGTAAATATATTTTACAAGCAGATATTTTCTTTGATAAATGTTGGCTTCATCTATCACACAAGCGTCTCTGGGAACTCGGTGTTAATGCCTTTTATTATCTGGTGTCTTTCGACAATGTCAGCAAAGTATTTCAGCGTAAGCGTTCTGAAAGGTAGTGTGTGCTTATCAAAGCGAATCATGGAAAGTCCACTGGATGACACAGTTGGTGATTTGGCGACGAAAGCTGTATCGTCAATCGCCGATGGAGATGGACTTTCTATTCAAGAGGTGCATGCAACAGAATCTAAGGCTGGTTCCTACAGGAATATTGTCGAACTTACAACACCTATGCAAGTTTTAGCAGACTTTGGACTAAATTATGTGGCAGTGGTGGCAAAATCGAGAATAAACAGGGCTATTTAATTTAAGTGCATTCCACATGTTAGCATAACACTTCAGCCATGAGTGTTACCAGATCATTTAACACAATACAGTTATACTGGACAGAGTATTTCAAGTACTTGTATGTGCCAAATGTATATTTGTTTTGAAGCCAAGTGCTGTTTCAATTTCAGTGTATTTCACATTGTTTTTATATTTTTAAAATATAATAAAACTTAAATAAGTTAAAAGCTTGTTGTTAAAGTCTACCTGCTTGTGGGAAACTGCCAAAAGATACCTGTAAACCCTGGTCATCAGTAAGGAGTGTCATTAGATAAAGGGACTATTGTGCATTGCTTGCAACATGCGTGGTGGGTAATACTGAAATACTTTTGTAGCTTCTGTGGCACAAGTGAGGGATATTTTATTTTATTTTTATTTCCTCCTATCAGCATCCCCGCCTCCTAAAATCCGTAATACCTGCGGAAAAAAATTCTCTCAAGTACTTTTTTTTTTTTTTACATTCCCTCCTCCATTCAGCCACTTTACCCACAAAAATCTGTAATCCTAGCAATTAAATTGGTCTGGCCTTATGTTCAAATTGATTTGATCATGAATACTTTTCATATACAATTATATGTCAGTATTGTAGTGGTTTTATGGTTTACATAGACTTAAAGCCCCACCGTGATTTGAGGTGACAATTGGTCCCCAACAACCTATGTTTGGTTTGTCAGGCTTGGTGGCTTGGTTGATTGCATGTCATTGAATGCATGCTCACAATATCAATCACTGGATTGTCTTATTCATTATGAATTATTTACAGGCTTCTGTCATATAGCTGTAAACAAAAAACTTTGACTTACAGGTGTGATGATGGCATGTATGTTGGGCTAGCAGGGTAATGAATGGAAGTTCAGGGGACTGGTCCTCTGTTGTGACTCTGACACAGCAGTGGTACAGCTAGTTATGTGGTAAACACATCTTCAGGAACATCCTTAACAAAACTTATAGGGACAAATCTCTGCATCTGAACTATTGCACATGCATATGTCCATGAGTATCAAAGTTCTAGTACAACAAATCCTTTAATGGAGACCCAAAAATGAAAACATGCCAGTGATCAACAAATATAGACAGAATAATATGAATCTTTTGTTTAATTATATTAGTTCATTTGTAGTATCTGATATTTCAATTATTTTCAGATTAAAGCAGTCTTGTTAAGAAAATATGTTGGTATGAGTATATTTTTTAAATAATGAAATGAAGAATAGGACTTTGGTTTTCATTCATTCATTCATTCATTCAATATTTTGTCCTTACTGTTCCTTTTCAACTTCTAAAATGGCCACTCAAACAATTCAACTCTCAAGCATCTCACATCAACCCTAGAACAATTCTCCAACATCTGACTGAAGACTTAATATTAGAACAACTCTAAGACATCTCACTGAAGCCTATAACAACTCTCCAACATCTCACTTAAACACTAGAACATCTCTCAAACATCTCACTTAAACCCTAGAACATCTCTCAAACATCTCACTTAAACCCTAGAACATCTCTCAAACATCTCAATGAAGCTTTAAAACAACTCTCCAACATCTCACTTGAACCCTAGAACAACTCTCCAACATCTCACTTGAACCCTAGAACATCTCTCCAACATCTCACTTAAACCCTAGAACAACTCTCAAACATCTCACTTAAACCCTAGAACAACTCTCGAACATCTCAATGAAGCTTTAAAACAACTTTTCAACATCTCACTTGAACCCTAGAACATCTCTCCAACATCTCACTTGAACCCTAGAACATCTCTCAAACATCTCACTTAAACCCTAGAACAACTTTCAAACATCTCACTTGAACCCTAGAACATCTCTCCAACATCTCAATGAAGCTTTAAAACAACTTTTCAACATCTCACTTGAACCCTAGAACATCTCTCCAACATCTCACTTGAACCCTAGAACATCTCTCCAACGTCTCACTTAAACCCTAGAACAACTCTCAAACATCTCACTTAAACCCTAGAACAACTCTCAAACATCTCAATGAAGCTTTAAAACAACTCTCCAACATCTCACTTGAACCCTAGAACAACTCTCAAACATCTCAATGAAGCTTTAAAACAACTCTCCAACATCTCACTTGAACCCTAGAACATCTCTCAAACATCTCAATGAAGCTTTAAAACAACTCTCCAACATCTCACTTGAACCCTAGAACATCTCTCAAACATCTCACTTGAACCCTAGAACATCTCTCCAACATCTCACTTAAACCCTAGAACAACTCTCAAACATCTCACTTAAACCCTAGAACAACTCTCCAACATCTCACTTGAACCCTAGAACATCTCTCCAACATCTCACTTGAACCCTAGAACATCTCTCTAACATCTCACTTAAACCCTAGAACATCTCTCAAACATCCCACTTGAACCCTAGAACAACTCTCAAACATCTCACTTAAACCCTAGAACAACTCTCAAACATCTCACTTAAACCCTAGAACATCTCTCAAACATCCCAATGAAGCTTTAAAACAACTTTTCAACATCTCACTTGAACCCTAGAACAACTCTAAGACATCTCACTTAAACCCTAGAACATCTCTCAAACATCTCACTTAAACCCTAGAACATCTCTCCAACATCTCACTTAAACCCTAGAACAACTCTCTAACATCTCACTTAAACCCTAGAACAACTCTCAAACATCCCACTTGAACCCTAGAACAACTCTCCAACATCTCACTTAAACCCTAGAACAACTCTCCAACATCTCACTTGAACCCTAGAACAACTCTCCAACGTCTCACTTAAACCCTAGAACATCACTCCAACAACTCACTTAAACCCTAGAACATCTCTCAAACATCTCACTTAAACCCTAGAACAACTCTCAAACATCTCAATGAAGCTTTAAAACAACTTTCCAACATCTCACTTGAACCCTAGAACATCTCTCAAACATCTCACTTAAACCCTAGAACAACTCTCAAACATCTCAATGAAGCTTTAAAACAACTTTCCAACATCTCACTTGAACCCTAGAACATCTCTCCAACATCTCACTTAAACCCTAGAACATCTCTCCAACATCTCACTTAAACCCTAGAACATCTCTCCAACATCTCACTTGAACCCTAGAACATCTCTCCAACATCTCACTTAAACCCTAGAACATCTCTCAAGCATCTCAATGAAGCTTTAAAACAACTCTCCAACATCTCACTTAAACCCTAAAACATCTCTTGAACAACCCACTTGAACCGTAGAACTTTAAAACATCTCACTGAAGCCTAGAACAACTCTCCAACATCTCACTTAAACCCTAGAACATCTGTCAAACATCTCACTGAAGCTTTAAAACAACTCTCAAACATCTCACTTGAACCCTAGAAGAACTCTAAAACATCTCACTTAAATACTGGAACAACACTATTCTCGTGCATAAAATTGGGAGATCTCTTTTATCACATTCTATCAAAAACACCAACTTGGGAACTATGTCCCCGCCAAACATTTTCTAAGGCATAAGTACTGCATCTGATAAGTGCACAGAATATGTTTCCATCATTGATATAACAGATCCAACACCACCACACAGCAGTGGATCACCAGTCAGAAAACTACCAGTTCTGACAGAAACACATGCATCCTTTCATCTATATACAGAAAACGAAGAAGCAAACATAAGAAAAAGATTCTTTGTGATGTTGTTTTAAATCAAATTGGGGCAGAATTTGCGACATCTTAAGCTGTGATGTAAGCTGGTATTGACCCTTCTGATGGCAGGCCGTCTTGAACTGATCTGTCAGGCATTTCAAATCACACAGAACTCCATTGTCTGGGAATCAAATTTACCTTGATTGAAAGAATCATATAGTGAGCAGATGGGATGACTGACCTGCAGCAATCAGACAGTCACACCTCACTCAGTCCAAATTGGAAACACTTCGCACCATAGACACAATTTACAGATCCTTGATGTTCATATTTTCACCCTGTCACACTTGTCTGATTCTTCGATTGGATTTATGAAATATTTGAGAGACAGCATACTTCCCTTATCTCCTTGCTGCCTGTCTGTAAAAGTGTCCGAATGCAGGCCTATTGCTCTTTGTACAAACAAAGACATAAATAGTGTTACATATGCCAGAAATATTTGCTTCGGGAAAGTGGGTATTGGGTCTTTGAATATTATTGATGACTGACCACTGCCCAGAGAGATGAAGTTATTATTTACAGAGAAGGATTATGTTGATCTGCTTCTTTGAAATGTCCGAATCATCTCGAACTGTGTGTTGTCTATTCAGTGAAGGTGACTATAAGAGCTTGATCAATGGCTATTGAGGTGAAGCTGTTCTTTGTGGAAGGAGGCAAACTTGTGGCTTATACTTTGAAGTGGGTAAATCAGGCTTGGAGGTTACAGTGTGTTAAATATTTCATCAATTTGTATTGATACTGCATTAGAAGTGTATTTCTATGCATGGCTGCCATGTCTGACTCCAGCAAAGCACAACATGGAAAGTTTGTTCTGATGTGAAAAGTTGACTTTGATTATATCTAGTTTATTGAATAGCACCCAATCTGGGATGTCTGTGTTGAGCGTGACAGGGAGATTATGCCCATACCTGCATCTGCACTATCTTTAGGGAGTATCACAAGAAAGACATCTCACCAAGGAACAGAGAACACATAGACCTGGCCTGGCACAGATGGAAAGGGTTCTCTTTACAGTCACGGAACTCAATCTTTCTGTGCATGATGATCACTGCAGATCACCTTTGATCGTGTTCATCACACGTGTCCATTTTCAAACTTTCCTTCCTGAGACTTGGAAACTGATTGATATTTCAAGTCCCATAGGTTTGGAAAAGTTTCAAAAGTTTTCAGGGCAGGTCTTTGTAATACTTGAAGTATATTTTTAGGCTTGAAGTAAAGCCAGTCATCATAGTTCAATCATGTCAAAAGTACACAGTGCAGAGATAAGTGAATCAGTGTTGAATCAAGATGGATCTTGTAAACAGCTATAATTTCTATGCTTGTCTCATCTGCTTTTTAAGAATTGAAAATCTGCTATGTCCAGATCAATATCATCCATCAGTGACTCCAGATATGGAGAAAATTGATTTATCTCATCTTCCTGATATTAGAATCGAAGAAAAGCTACGTTTGTGCTTCAAAGTATATGAAAATGAAAAATATGAAAAATCTCTTCATTGGGCCTTGTATAGATCTTTTACTGTCGCAGGCTCTTTTCACATCTTCCTGAAGCTTGTATGGATTTAGCAGATCTTAAGTTGGGATGGATGTATAAATCAATGCATATTTGTGGAATAATTTTTGAGGTCTAGGGAGAAATATGTGGTGAGGTTATGCTAAGCCGCTTTGCCTTAGGTGCCTCTTCAGTGAAAAAGGTTTGCCTCCTATCACATGAAGAAGCTTTTGCCTGGCAGAAATGAGAGTTTTATGTGATTTTTCACACTCAGTCTGTTTACATTTCATCATGTTCCTCCAGCCCCAGCCTCCATCATGTGTGGGATGTGCTGTGGAAACACTGGGGAGGGCAATAATGTCTAATGTCAGCATTGATTTCAACTCAAGATCTGGATGCAGAGAAAGAAATTTGTTTTTTGACCAAATTTCTTATTTGAGTAGTCCTTCAACACCCCTGATATTGTCAATTAAATTGATGGCATTCTGAAGATTTTGTTACAAGGCCTATTTTTTACCCATAACATGTTGACATAAAATGATGAAGTATTGTTTTGATATTTTTTCAAATCTTCCTTTCATCAATGAAAGAAGTGATGTTCAAGAAAGGGATGCATTAGATACACAAAACAGTATTTATTTACATTTCAATGCAGTATTCCAGTTATATCATGGTTGTTTGTAATTAATAAAGTTTGGACCAGGCAATCCAGTGACTGTAAGTGTGAGTAATGATCCTCGTCAGTGGGGATGCGTGATAGTCAGCTGTGAGGGCAAATGTGGTGCTGGGCACCTTGTCCCACCCACATTCCACAAGGGTCAATGTAAGCATAAACATAAGTATGGCTCACTCAATATGGTCATAATGTAAACATAAGCATGGCTCACTCAATATGGTCATAATGTAAGCATAAACATAAGCATGGCTCACTCAATATGGTCATAATGTAAACATAAGCATGGCTCACTCAATATGGTCATAATGTAAACATAAGCATGGCTCACTCAATATGGTCATAATGTAAGCATAAACATAAGCATAGCTCACTCAATATGGTCATTCTGAATAGTCATAACTCCTATGTTATAAATGAAACTTATATTCCAAGAGGAATATATCTTGCACGTTGTTGGTAATATCTAAAGTTCAAAGGTTCACTTCTAACCCCATGGAAATTCGGTCTGGTAGTGATTAAAGTGTTTGCTCGTCACGCTGAAGGTCGGGGTTCGAATCCCGACATGGGTACAATATGTAAAGCCCATTTCTGTAAAGCCATTATTGTTCTGTCTCAGACTCAGTGGCTCCGAAGGTCATACCTGTCCTCCTCCCCACAGCCCGTCAACGACTGGGCAGTCATCGATAGTCAAACATGAAAACTAGTCTAGCCTGCATACATCATGACTGCATGATAAGATCCATCACAGATGGATTGGACATAAATCTTTTTTGACAGGCCTTGCAAACAGTTTCTGTTTAGTCAGGCACCTTTATACAAGAAAATGTCTGGAGCTGACAAAAAATGTATTTAAGAGCAGGTCTATTTTCTCTGAATGTTGTATCCAATACCATCCTTAATTCTCAAATCCTGTTGAATGGAGTGGTGGACAGGGTGAGGGCAAATCTGTGATAAATGTTTCTGTGAGTACACAGTGATGTGGCCTCCCTGGCGCAGCACGGGAAATTATGGGTTTGATTCATTACCCAAGATCATAATGTCTTCCTCATGTCTGAACCCAGGGCATGTCCTTCTCAGTTATACCCCTCCTTGAGAGCAGTAAGAGACGGACGCAGGGGAGGAGTAGTACCTGCTCCAGTAGCTGCACCAGTAGCCGCTCCAGTAGCCACTCCAGTAGCCGCTCCAGTAGCCGCTCCAGTACCTGCTCCAGTAGCCGCTCCAGTACCTGCTCCAGCAGCCGCTCCAGTAGCCACTCCAGTAGCCGCAGAGACCCGTGCTGGGCTATAGCAATGATGATAAATGGTAAAGAGCCTTGATAAAATGATGCAATACATAGAGATCAAAGAGAATGTACAAGCTGAACAGACATAGGGTGAAATCTCCCTTCAACACTTTGCAAAGGATAAGATACCCTCAGCAGGTATTCAGGGTGAAATAGATAATATGTTCTCAGCAGGTTTTCAGGGTGAAATGGATAATATATTCCCAGCAGGTATTCAGGGTGAAATGGATAATATATTCCCATCAGGTATTCAGGGTGAAATGGATAATACATGTATTCAGGGTGAAATTGATAAAAACCCTCAGCAGGTATTCAGGGTGAAATAGATAATATATTCAGAATGAATTAAGCATCAATACTAGGCCTGCAGGCTGATTGGATATTACCACCTGCTGGGTAGGGAATATGTGCTGGGTAGGGAATATGTGCTATTGTTTCATTATTTGTTTGGGGACCTGTGTTGTATATGTATACTGGTATGAATTCCATGTATGTCAAGTAACCTTGATTTAACGTGAATTATAGAATTTTAACACCAAACGATATTTTCCTTTATAATTTTGGGGGTACGGGTTGCACACATGCCCACAGCCTAAATCTGTGCTGTTATAAAGATAGACATCAGTGTAGTTTTGTAGCCATTTTGTGATAACTAACCAGAATTTTATATTTTCAACCTACAGTCACTCATCTCACAACATCTAACTGCAGTAGATTATTGCATACGCATGTATGCCTGCAGAATCCAGGTATCATTAATCACTCAGCCATGTGTATAGTGGAATGTAACACGCTGGCAAGTGACATGGATTCACAGAGTCTATGGCATATCGCTTTATCATATTATGTGCCGCTTTCGAGGTTTTCAATACGATATTTACATTTACAGTGTTACAATCTATCCAGATCTGCAAAGTTGAGTATACCTATTAGACGAGGATATACTCACCACCAAAAGGAACATAAATACCATACATGTTGGTTAATACATGAAGAATTACTCATATTCAAGAGACATTAGATTGGTTCAATGCACAAACAAACATACTGGTATGTTGTGAGAACCACCGCTCATGAACACATCACATGTGATGTCATAGACCCATGACTAGAGATGCGCCATTCGTCTCATGCAGGATTAGCGTGTAATGTTTGGAAATCACGTGCAGCATGTCGTGATAAGAATAGTCACACTTGACCAGTTGTTAGTTTTGTCATTACGTGGTACATATTGGAAACGTCTCTTCTTAATGTACTTCTCTGTATGTTTCTATGGTTGGCTTTCTTTTGTCGGTGAGTATACTTGAACCTGTAAGTTCCAACTCTGCTGTTTCAGTGTACAATGAGGGTGAGTATAATGAGTTTGATTTAGTATCTGCTATTTCCGTACTTGACAATTAGCGACTATGTTGCCCATTAAGATAGTTGCTGATGCAGTCAGCACAGAGACTTATTAACCATTACAACTGATAACATTGCGTAAACACTTCCCCCGTCCAGGAATATCCCAGCTGTGAGAGATGGCCAATCTCCTGATTTAATCGATAGCAGCACGGTGTAGTCACTTTTCACCCTGAAGCAAGGCAGGGTGTTTTGTTGCAAAGACAAGATCACTAGCTATTGTCTATAGTCTGTACAGTCTAACCCTATTTCCTCTGTGTCTCCTACAGTTTTTCTGCATATCATGTGTGTCTATATAACTTGAACAATATTTTTTTTTAACAGAATGCATAATAATGTTTCAATCCAAACAATTTATAATTTGTCATCAGTTACTGACATTGTAATAATAATAATAATAATAATCGTCCATTTGTATTGCACATATTTCCACACCACTCGGGGCATGCTCAAAGCGCTATTTTTACCCCAGTCACTGGATCAGTGTGCACTCAAGAATCATTCTCAGCTCCCTGGGAAGTATACAACTGAGCTGCCTGTTCGGTGCCAGAAGGTTAACAACCACATTGCCATCTCATCCTACCGGGTACCCATTCACTGCTGGGTGAACAGAGGCACATTTGAACAAAGTCACTTGCCCATGGACATGCCATCAGCATTGTAAATTTTTCCTATATTTTTCCTTTGAGTGGGCAGCAGACTCCAGCTTTTTGTGTTATAAATGACACTTTCCCCAGTAGGCCACTCAAACAACTGTTCAGTTTCAGCGCAGGACAGATGGTATAGCTATCAAAATAAACTATGACCATCAAGGAAGTCAGATGAGCATGGAGCCAAATGTTTATTTGATGTGTTTGATATATGGAAGCAAATTAAGAGCAAATATAATTTATGGCACTGTGTTTTATGAAGACAGGTGTTCAGATAGTACATAACTAGAAATGAAGGAACAGTGCATCCAAGCAAACACAAACACCTTCAACAATAGCAATGATGTATTGCATGAAACACAGGTGTAGCACACAGTCCTGTGTCCTGATGAGTATGCAGTTCAGTGACTTGAATAGTTGCTGAAGCCTCTTGGCCTGGACCCTGCTCCTCCGGAAACCCCTCTTAGGAAAGGAACACTATTTAGGAACACTACCATCTTCATATCAACAGTGTCTCCCTGTAAATGTACCTCGCAGGCTTACTGGAGTGAGTGAGTGAGTATGGTTTTATGCTGCTTTTAGCAATATTCCAGCAATATCACGGCGGGGGACACCAGAAATGCTCAGGGTTACTGGAAGTCAATAATCCTTTTTATAGAATTCCTTGCATACTCCTTGAGAAAAATAAAGATTTGTCATCAATGCTTTCTTTATTATCAATTAATCATCAATGATGATGATCATGTCTTTTACACCTCTATTGTCATCATCGATCATCATAATCAACAGCCTCACGATTGTATGTGTTGATATCTTATACAGGAATTTCACATGATCCCAACTCTTGTTCCGGAGAGAGACAGGCCCATCACACTGGAAAAGTACTTGACAAAAGCCCTTATCTATACATGAACATTTTTAAATTTTTTGTGGGGGGGTAATGTTTTATTTATATATGAGGGGCCATGGGCCCATGTACATTTCAGCTGTATAAATACAGAAACACACAGTTGAGGCAATAGGAAACAATACTGAGTATAATATTTGGTTTTTGAAGTACGTAGTAACAGAGCTTCCTTCACATACTTACCTGAGCATGTGAAGGAAGCTGTATTACTGAGCATACACTATTACTATTTAAGACATTCCTGAAGGTATTAGCACCTGGATTGATATAAAATCTAACAGGAATATACTTTTGTGTTAATGATGCGTAAAACGAGCAGACAAATAGAATAAGGACTTTGTCCTAAATAAAACCATTGAGTTGTTAAACAAAACAAAAGCACTTCCATTTTATGGATAACAACTTCTGGTTTATTGCATGTAGCCACTTTTCCATGTTGATTATTACACTGTTACCAAGCTCATAACGCTGTAAGAATTGACATCAATATGTTGCTATATGCAGTAAACCAGAAGTTTTTGTCCATAAAGTTGTACGATTTCTTACTTACTCACCAGCTTCTAGACTGTCAATTAAATAGTTAGAAGCACTTCCAGCTAAAAGTAGATTCATCAGATTCAGAAACAATCTGTCTGCACATATCATAAACATAGGGCAGCACGAAGAAGTCAATAAACCTTTTTATAGAATTCCTTGCAGACTCCTGATCTTATGTCTTTTATGTATTGACATCTTCATGAATATGAGTTATCTATCTTGTTATGTATGTAGCTTGTAAGTCTCGTCCAGTGAGATTGGTTTTAGGTATTCGTGATGGTGGGTATGACTTAGTAAAGTATTAAGATTTTGTACGATGAGCGATCAGCACCCTCACAGAGCTTCTTGACATAATAATCAGTAATAGGTAATCTGTTGGGATTATCATGGCAAAAAATATTTGTCAAGTTTCTATTTATTTAGGCCAATCTTTGGAGTCTACATCATAGTCTTTTACAAACATTTCAAAGATCATCATACAACACTCAGAAGTTGCTTGATTAGGTTACAACTTCTAAGGCCCCAGTAAAGCTTTTAAAAGCATTTATGGGAGGCATTTATACATTTGATGCATCAGTGACAAAAATGATATACTATGCAATTCCCTATTTTGAGTTGTACCATATATTCCTGTTATTTTTTTAGATGAACAATTGACTTGCCTTTGCATGTGTTTGTGATGTGCCACTGGTATCGCAGGATACACTCACCTTTTCATGACCACCTGGTATCATCATCACTATTTGATAGGGTTTTATTTCCATTTATTTTGGCCAACCTTTGCCTTGACATGGTTCAGGATTGGCCAGGACGTCGAAACTATGGACAGGTTCGTCTGACCATATAAGCACTTAGTTTTAATCTAAGGGACAGGTTTTGCATGACAGTGGTCTAGTGCACTTCCAGTGAAAAAGAGATTTAAAGCTGTTTGGTTTGTTTGCCAATTTTCTTGCTTAAAAAATAAAGCATCATATTTAATTTGTTGAATTATCTTCTGGGTGTAGTATCCTGTTTGTGTTTCAACTGCAGGTTCCCACCTAAATATGTCTGTGATCCAGTTAATGAAACAGTTCATCATATCATGACAGAACTAGAGACTTATTAATGGTAGCTCTTTCACCCAATAAAGAAGTGAGCCATGAACTTGGCAGATGCTATGTGTGCGCCGGCTGTGGAAGGCTCAGGGAGGACCAGCAACTGTTGATGATGTCAGAATCCTTGCTTGATACACGTTGGCCGACTAGCATCTGTTTTTCTCCATGTTAGTCTACTAACATCTTCAACATGCTCCAAGAATTCAAGATCAGAGTAGGCCCCAATTGTTTTTACAACCCCACTAATATTCCATGTATATCCATCAAT
The DNA here is from genome assembly GCF_022045235.1 of Haliotis cracherodii. Classification (NCBI taxonomy): domain Eukaryota; kingdom Metazoa; phylum Mollusca; class Gastropoda; order Lepetellida; family Haliotidae; genus Haliotis; species Haliotis cracherodii. Next base: position 71,553,979 of record NW_027266297.1, read on the forward strand.
CTCTTGTCGGCCATCTTGGAATTTGTGGCCACCAGAGGTCTCTGGTGATGCAGTTTCTTATTTGGAAGTGTTAACTGTACATTAGTCAGTTAGTGTACCAGGTTATAATTATACATATATATATATGTCCTAGCACACTGTTTTGGAGTTAAAAGGTTCAATAGTCTAAACTCATTTTAAGGAAACTTGTCAGCCATCTTGAAATTGGTGGCCATCTTGAATTTGTGTAGATTTGTCAAAAGTCAAAAACGTTTAGTAGTTGTGAATATAATTTTAGAAACAATGGCTATTTCGCAATACAGCACATGCTTTTTTTCATCAAAACATTGAACCTCTTCTGAAATATGGAAGATATATTGATACTTGGGGGCCATATTGGATTATGCAAATTAGACATATTTCCGAAACTGGGATTGCATGGGACTTTCAGTATGTTGTTTTCGGGACCTTGTAGAAGTGCATCGTGGTGAAATCATTCTGTTGCAATTTTGTTTAAATTGAAACCTTATTTTGCCTGGACTAATATTAGAATCACTAGGTCAGGATCTATCATTCATTACTGATAATGGGGATCATGCATTGCTCGTGCTTTCAGTCACGGGTTTGTCTGGTCCAAGTTGCTGTGATGTTGCTGGAATATTGCTGGAGTATTGCTGACTGTTAAGAATCAAAGAATTACATCTAATACTGTTTGTACTTTCTACTCTGTCTTCAAAGGGACGTAGTTGCCTCTTGGAATCTGGTACTGCTGCTTGCACTGACTTCAACACTGCTTTACACATTGAGGACAGTTTTATCATAGAACATTTTTTTTAAATATTTATTATTTAGCAACCCAGCTTGAAATATATGTTTCATAGTGGTGTTAAATATTTTCATTTAAATAATTTTTATGTGTTTAAATAAATGTTTTTAACATTTAAAATATTTCTGCTGTTTTTTATGTTGTTATTTTTACCATCCGACAAAGCAGTGCATGGATGTATCGAGTAATGTGGGAAGGTCCAGGTGTGTTTATTGATTCAGTGATAATTCAGTAAATGAATAAAGTTTGTCTTGTTCAGTAAGATGTTTACTTAAGCAGTGAGGGAGCTCAATAGCCTATCATCCCGCTAACAGAGCACACAGGACTGAGATCAACCAAGCACAGAAACCCCTTCTAGTAGTCTGTTTCAATAGGTATAACATATCCTGTGTAAATGTGAAGTAGTGGCGATAGTTTTAGCTGATGAGACTAGATGACACCTGTAAACAAGGTTGAGAAAAATAAAGATTTCTGTATCGTCAATTAATAATCAATGCTGAAGTTCATGTATTTTTCACCTTTGTTATCATCATTGATCATCATAGTATGTGTTGATATCTTATACATGAATTTCACATGTGTCCAACTATTGGTCCAGAGAGAGGCTCATGACACCGGTAATGTACATTTTGTTCTCTTAAGCAAATGTTGTGTACTGCACAACTCACCATTATAAACAGCAACCACGGTCAGAATACCACTATTCATGCCTTGAAACGAACTTTAGTTGACAGGTAATGGATACATATATCATAAATGCCATACTTTGACTCGTTAAAAGTCATATTTAAGGTAATCTTAATCCCTGGATGTAAATCAATGCCTAGCAGAACGAAAATACAATTTAAACGGTAAATCAACATGTCTGGTGATTTTTTTATTGCAAATTTCAAATTTGTACTGACCAAGTTTCTTATCACCTGTTCGTTTACAGGATTTTGCTGAAGGGGTAGCCTACTGTGTAATTTTTTAATGAACATAATATTCAAAAATGTGTGGCACCCTCGTGTGTGGCACATCAAAGAGTTCTGGCTCCTAATTGTGCCAGGATGCACTTATTGTGGGTTTGAATGCAAGATTCACCCTGACTTACTGTAATCCTTGGTTTGTTATTGTGAGTGAGTGAATATTGTTTTTATAATGTTTTTAGCAATATTCCAGCAATATCATGGTGGGGGACACCAGAAAATGGGCTTTACACATTGAAGCCATCTGGGGAATCTAACCCGGGTCTTTGCTTTAACCACTAGGCTACCCCACCATTACCCCTTGTTATCAGACACTAGACTCCCCATGTTATCAGACACCACTCCCATTGTTATCAGACACTAGACTCCCCATGTTATCAGACACCAGACTCCCCATGTTATCAGACACCACTCCCATTGTTATCAGACACTAGACTCCCCATGTTATCAGACACCAGACTCCCCATGTTATCAGACACCAGACTCCCTATGTTATCAGACACTAGACTCCCCATGTTATCAGACACAAGACTCCCCATGTTATCAGACACCAGACTCCCTATGTTATCAGACACCAGACTCCCCATGTTATCAGACACTAGACTCCCCATGTTATCAGACACCAGACTCCCTATGTTATCAGACACCAGACTCCCCATGTTATCAGACACTAGACTCCCCATGTTATCAGACACCAGACTCCCCATGTTATCAGACACCAGACTCCCCATGTTATCAGACACTAGATTAGCCATGTTATCAGACACCAGACTCCCCATGTTATCAGACACCAGACTCCCCATGTTATCAGACACTAGATTAGCCATGTTATCAGACACCAGACTCCCCATGTTATCAGACACTAGACTCCCCATGTTATCAGACACTAGACTCCCCATGTTATCTGACACTCGACTCCCCATGTTATCAGACACCAGTTTCCCCATGTTATCAGACACTAGACTCCCCATGTTATCAGACACTAGATTCGCCATGTTATCAGACACTAGATTCGCCATGTTATCAGACACTAGACTCCCCATGTTATCAGACACTAGATTCCCCATGTTATCAGACACTAGACTCCCCATGTTATCAGACACCAGACTCCCAATGTTATCAGACACAAGACTCCCCATGTTATCAGACACTAGACTCCACATGTTATCTGACACTCGACTCCCCATGTTATCAGACACTAGATTAGCCATGTTATCAGACACCAGACTCCCCATGTTATCAGACACCAGACTCCCCATGTTATCAGACACTAGATTAGCCATGTTATCAGACACCAGACTCCCCATGTTATCAGACACCAGACTCCCCATGTTATCAGACACTAGACTCCCCATGTTATCAGACACTAGACTCCCCATGTTATCTGACACTCGACTCCCCATGTTATCAGACACCAGTTTCCCCATGTTATCAGACACTAGACTCCCCATGTTATCAGACACTAGATTCGCCATGTTATCAGACACTAGATTCGCCATGTTATCAGACACTAGACTCCCCATGTTATCAGACACTAGATTCCCCATGTTATCAGACACTAGACTCCCCATGTTATCAGACACCAGACTCCCAATGTTATCAGACACAAGACTCCCCATGTTATCAGACACTAGACTCCACATGTTATCTGACACTCGACTCCCCATGTTATCAGACACCAGACTGTCCACTTGCCCATTAACTTTTGTCTTGTTGCAGTAGTCTAGCGGGTACAGTGTTTGCTCATCACTCCGTAGATCCATGTTTGATTCCTACACCGGTACCTCCCGTGATGTAACTGATACACTGTCTCAAGTGATGTCAGTCCCAACTCTCTTGTTACCCACTTGTGTATGTAAATGATCATGTCTAATGCTCCCTCCTCCCAAACGTTGTACTTTCTGAAACCCTCTTCATGTGACAGCCGTAATGTGTAGGTGTGTGGTATAGACTGCTCGTATTTATTCATTGAATCACGTTGAAGAGACAGTGGTATTATTTAGGTTTAGTCCAACATTTGCCGATGACTGACGAGAGTATGTGGCCAGGCTCTCCGGGGATGTATTCAGTTATTGTAGTCAGAGTGTTATCATCATGGCTGATGGGTGTGCAGTGGGTTAGACGAATCAAGAGGAGACAGATACAATTATTGTGGCCCAGGAGATATCAGGGTCAGATTGGATGAAAAGTAGATCCGTTTACAAGTACGTTATGGATGTTGTTCATCGTAATTACACCACATGAGACAGATGAGTGCCGTATTTGGTCAGCAGGGACTTCTACACCATATAGCATGTCCAGATAGCATTTCATGTAAACTAGCTCCATGAAGAAAAGACAAAACTGAACAATCGGTTATGAAGAGAGCTCCTATATTACAAAGTCCTTCTAACGACTAAACTGTCACTGATGTAGTAGGCGACACTTACCTCAGGGAACCCTTCGTCTGGCCTTGGAAACTCTTTGTGAGACTAAATGTAACTGTGAGAACCAATACATATAGTCCCTGAAATATACTTATGTACAAGGTTGAGTAAATATAATTCTATAAAGGAGCCCTTGAGTGCTTAAGGAACCTTCAAGTTTCAGGAGTTGAATGTTTCTAGGGCTGAAAAGAAGATGAGCATAATCAGCTAGAGCTGAGAAGGAGTTAGTTACAGGCAGCTGGAGCTGAGAAGGAGTTAGTTACAGGCAGCTGGAGCTGAGAAGGAGTTAGTTACAGGCTGCTAGAGCTGAGAAGGAGTTAATTACAGGCTGCTAGAGCTGAGAAGGAGTTAATTACAGGCTGCTAGAGCTGAGAAGGAGTTAGTTACAGGCTGCTAGAGCTGAGAATTAGTTAGTTACAGGCTGCTAGAGCTGAGAAGGAGTTAGTTACAGGCAGCTGGCGCTGAGAAGGAGTTAGTTACAGGCAGCTAGAGCTGAGAAGGAGTTAGTTACAGGCTGCTAGAGCTGAGATTGAGTTAGTTACAGGCTGCTAGAGCTGAGAAGGAGTTAATTACAGGCTGCTAGAGCTGAGAAGGAGTTAGTTACAGGCTGCTAGAGCTGAGAAGGAGTTAGTTACAGGCTGCTAGAGCTGAGAATTAGTTAGTTACAGGCTGCTGGAGCTGAGAAGGAGTTAGATACAGGCAGCTGGAGCTGAGAAGGAGTTAGTTACAGGCTGCTAGAGCTGAGAAGGAGTTAGTTACAGGCTGCTAGAGCTGAGAAGGAGTTAGTTACAGGCAGCTAGAGCTGAGAAGGAGTTAGTTACAAGCTGCTAGCGCTGAGAAGGAGTTAGTTACAGGCTGCTAGAGCTGAGAAGGAGTTAGTTACAGGCTGCTAGAGCTGAGAAGAAGTTAGTTACAGGCTGCTAGAGCTGAGAAGGAGTTAATTACAGGCTGCTAGAGCTGAGAAGGAGTTAGTTACAGGCTGCTAGAGCTGAGAAGGAGTTAATTACAGGCTGCTAGAGCTGAGAAGGAGTTAGTTACAGGCTGCTAGAGCTGAGAAGGAGTTAATTACAGGCTGCTAGAGCTGAGAAGGGGTTGGGTATAGGCTGCTAGAGCTGAGAAGGAGTTAGTTACAGGCTGTTAGAGCTGATAAGGAGTTAGTTACAGGCTGCTAGAGCTGAGATTGAGTTAGTTACAGGCAGCTAGAGCTGAGAAGGAGTTAGTTACAGGCAGCTAGAGCTGAGAAAGAGTTAGTTACAGGCTGTTAGAGCTGAGAAGGGGTTGGGTATAGGCTGCTAGAGCTGAGAAGGAGTTAGTTACAGGCAGCTAGAGCTGAGAAGGAGATAGTTACAGGCTGCTAGAGCTGGGAAGGAGTTAGTTACAGGCAGCTAGAGCTGAGAAGGAGTTAGTTACAGGCTGTTAGAGCTGAGAAGGGGTTGGGTATAGGCTGCTAGAGCTGAGAAGGAGTTAGTTACAGGCTGTTAGAGCAGAGAAGGAGTTAGTTACAGGCTGCTAGAGCTGAGAAGGAGTTAGTTACAGGCTGCTAGAGCTGAGATTGAGTTAGTTACAGGCAGCTAGAGCTGAGAAGGAGTTAGTTACAGGCTGTTAGAGCTGAGAAGGGGTTGGGTATAGGCTACATCAATTATATCTTCCTCCTCAATTCCCATTCAAATATGAGGAAGTCCTTCATATATTTCCCTCCAGGAGACATTGATAGGAATGTCTTGAAAGAAGACAGTTGTGAAACCAAATGGTGTTTGATAGTATAACTTTTCTTTGCTACATTACAATATATTTTTCAGCTGTAATAGTTGATTAAAAGATATTTTTGTCTTTTTGTAGGATCCAGCTTGTCTCATAACAAATCTTATTCTGTTCATATGTCTACAGATTCTGTTAAATGATTTGGATAGTAAAGATACCTCAATCCATTCAATCTAGAGGCAATATGCCTGATGCTTTCTTCCTAATATGTAGTCGGACTTAGCAGTGTGTTTCTGACTGGGAACTTACAACAACATGTTCCTGCATCACATATAAGTCCTTTTCCGGAAAAGCTTGTCATCCACCTCAGTTTTGACAAACTGTGAGAGCAAAGTCATGTTTCATAATATCTGATTTCAATTTCTATCCGGTCCTTTTTTAAGCCTTTGCTTTTAAGACATAGGATTGTAAAAACATACAAAAATCATTTCTGTCTGGAGTTTGAAATCAGCAGATATCAAAACTTCTTTTGTATTGGAATGTTAATTATTCAATAGGAAAAAGATGCCACCATGTCACAGTAGGTGCAGGCCATTATCTATTCTCTTTCATACCCCAGTCAGCCTTGGATATTTGAAACCTGCTCTTTGTAATGCCTCGTGGGAGTGGGAGTGGGGGGTATTCCAAAGAAATATGAAATATATATAATAAAGTAGTGAAAAGTCCTTGAAAGATGCCTGTCTGCAGTAAAGTTGTACAAAATTTATTTCTTTGTGTGGGTGAGTTTGGCATATTGTTTTTTTAACAGTGTTACGATGTCGACATTCTGGAAGGCCAAAGTCACATGTGATGGGGACATTTGCCACAATGACAACCACAATAATACATGTGGTGCTAAGGATAATAATTGCATCAAAGTATGGATTCAAACCCATAACCAACAGAACCCATTAGGTAAGGGAGGCAACACTGATCCCTGGGTCACTGTACCCTCCCTATGGCGTGTGCTGTGAATCGGCTCCCTTGACAAAGGCATGATACATCCTCTGTCGGCAAAAACACCCCCATTGCACCTTTTCAAGGTGTGCATTGAAGCTGAAAAGTGTTTGTAATTGGAGTTCTTCCCATTTAAAGGAAATCTCAGTGAAACTTTACAATTTCTTTATTGCAGTCCCTTTTCTGTTAAAATCTGTATTATTTATTCTTTTATGACAGAACTTTATTGTGAAATAAATACTGTATTATTTGGACAGAAAGTAGAGTACAGATGCTGCACCAGTCATGCTCTGAAAACCATGCCCTGAATCACCGTGCACACTGACATTACACCAGTGAAGATAGTCATGCCCTGAATCACTGTTCTTTGTCTGACCTTGCACCAGTGACGCCCTGAAAGCCCTGAAAGCCATGCCCTGAATCACTATTCTTTGTCTGACTTTGCACCAGTGACGCCCTGAAAGCCATGCCCTGAATCACTATTCTTTGTCTGACTTTGCACCAGTGACGCCCTGAAAGCCATGCCCTGAATCACTATTCTTTGTCTGACCTTGCACCAGTGACGCCCTGAAAGCCATGCCCTGAATGACTGTTCTTTGTCTGACCTTGCACCAGTGACGCCCTGAAAGCCATGCCCTGAATCACTGTTCTTTGTCTGACCTTGCACCAGTGATGCCCTGAAAGCCATGGTCCTTGGTCAATTTGTTACATGACAGGTTCATTTTGCATCAATGGTCCTTAATGGATTACTGGTCCTTTGGTCCAGACTGGTCAATGGTCCATTATTGCTTCTTTGAATATTATGAACATTGTGATTACCCTCCCTCTGGATCATATTATATCCTTCTTTCCCATTTGGAAGATCATAAACATTGTTCCTCTAACAGATTACAGCTGTGTTTCAAATACATGCTGGTTCTTTCCTGCGCGGTCATGAAATATAAATGATTTCACGAATGCTATTTACTTGAGAAAGCTATCAATTCATGAGTTCTAATTATAAAAGGTCGGAACATGCGTAGTAAATTAAATCTATACTGAATTATCAAATTAACTTTGTATTATATCTTTCAATCTGTACTCTGCAAAGTGAAGGTCTAGTGGTAGGTGCTGTTACTTGTTTGTTTCACAGACCCAGGCTTTTTGGGCTATCGTTTACAGTGTATGGAGACTGATGGTGTCTTGTATCCCAATTGCATAGTCGTTGCTCATGCCATCAGTCACTGGTTACCTTGGTCCAGACTGTATCATTTTGGGCACAGCAATAGACCTGGAATATTAACATTCCCTCACTCATTGTCTGCTCACTTGCCAAGTTATTGTTGCACTACTTCTGGGAGCAGGATATCACTTTCACTCACTCACTCACTCACTCACTCCGTGAAGATCTGGCAGAGCATAGGCCTTCAGCAACCCATGCTGGCTGTAAAAGGCGACTCACTTGTCGTCAGAGGCATTGGGATCGGATGGTCAGGCTCTGTGACTTGGTTGGGTCATGTCATCGTACCCCAATTTTTAATTGCATGGACTGATGTTCATGATGTCAATCACTGGATTGTCTGGTCCAGACTCGATTATTTACAGACCACTGTCAAAAGGCTGGAATATTGTAGAGTGCAGCTTTAAAAAACAAACAAACACTCACTCACTCCCACTGGAAGCTGGGTAATGTGCTATATTAACAATTGGGATGACTACTGCTACAGTGTGATATATTGTGTAACGGCTGTGTCAGGTAGGGAAATTTCAACACACTGCTGATTGGCCAGACACTTTCCACAAATTGAAGATTAGGAAGTTATCTTGGAGAGAAAAATGTCCAAATATGCCTGATAATTACTGGTGTGATTCCGAAGCTGTCAGTACAATTAGCGTTATCATACATCAAGTGAAGCTAATCCCCAATCGCGATGTTCATTATCTGTTTCGACGGATAACAAACATCCTCAAAACATCTTTTTCAAACTGGTGACGTCTTAAAATTTTGTTCCAATGAATATATTATTGATTTCTGTGTAAAAGGTGTGCTGCCTTGGATGAGGAAGCTCTACATACCAGCTGTTGTGGTCACTGACTATGGCTATATGGCTTCTATCAGGAGTAGGGCGTGCATGGGTGGCCAGTCAACTTAGGCGCCACAATACTCAAAAATCCAGTTCAGCCATTAGATCATATCTTAAGAAAAAAAATTGAAACAAAGAACTGATGACAATCCCAGCAACTCCAGATATAGCAAAGTTCATACAGCCCTGAATTAGTGGGGTTGCAAGTTGTATTATCAGTAATATATATAATGTTATTGTACAATAGTAATTATTCTCTTGTTATTAAAGATTATTTAGATGCTGAAGGTCCTTTGGGTGTACTTATGTCAAGAATGTTCAATGGTATTTAACAACTTAGAAATCATACACAAATGTGTAAAATAATGAAGAAATAATTTGATTGAGTTCTCACAAACCTCTACATAATTGTTTAAGTTACTGATAGTGTGAATATAATTCATGTTTTACATGCATATTTAGCTGATTTGAATTTGATGCCTGCACCCACTGATATTTGCCCTAGCTTGAGGGCTGAGTGTTACTGGTGCTATATCTGCAACATTATGAATCACTGTGGCATTGGGAACACGCGCCCACCATTTCAATGCATAAGAATGAGTGGTCTCGATGGCTGCTGAGGTTTAACCTCATCGTCCCATAAAGGTGAGATATTTCCTAGAATATTGATGGGAAAATCACATGACGATGGAAAGGTGGAAAATATTATTTTGTAACGTAATGACAAGTCATGTAATTATTTCCTGTCAACAATCAAGTATTAATGCTTATACATGGAATGGTTAAATAATTCAAAATACATGCCGTGCATTCGTGATATTGAACAGCGTTGGTGATTGTGTGTCCTTGATATGATGACCTGTAAGTCTGGGATTTCTTTGATGTCTAAGTTATTTTAATTTGTTGTGTGGATAGTAGTTTTCTAAGTGAGCACTAATCATTTGAAAATGAGGTGATTATGTTCAGACCGGCCGTCATGATTGGTACAGCTGTTGCAGAAAATTGTAATTAAATACTGTACAGTTTGCGTCAGAAAGGGCTTGTTTCAGACATAATGCCTGTAATTGTCTGTCATAGTCGCAGATTGATGGCGATAGGATTGCTAGTATCGCAGCTTGATAGCATGGAGTCTTTTACACCTATCGGTCTTTCTCTCTTGCAATGAGATGGTCACATGGCAACTGGTCAATTACCAGGTCAGTGACCTTCCACATTTAGCTGTTTATATTACAACAGCTGAGTGATACGAACTATGAGATCAGGACAGGGTGAATTATGACAAAAATGTCTTTTTTTTGTCAGTGTCAATTACTGTCTAGAAACGTCTCTTGCATGTAAACAATGTCAGGGAAAGCATATTTTGTTGGTAAATTTATTTCTTGTGCTGATATTTTGTGTGACTGGACCAGACAAATGAAGGATTGAGATTGATGGCAAAGGGACATTTTTGAGGTCTGATAATTCATTATCCACCTGGTCATGCTTTGCACCGAACTGATCCCCATTTTAGCACGTGGTACTCAGGGGATCTATTCTTTCCTGGAATCTGATTGGGCAATGCAGAGGTACAGGGGACCTGTTGCTCCCTGGAATCTGATGGGGCAAAGTAGAGGTACACTCAGGGGACCTGTTGCTCCCTGGAATCTGATGGGGCAATACAGAGGTACAGGGGACCTGTTGCTCCCTGGAATCTGATGGGGTGACGAGCAGTGGTACTGGGGATCTATTCTTCCCTGGAATCTGATGGGATGACAATCAGGGGAACTGGGGATCTATTCTTCCCTGGAATCTGATGGGGTGACAATCAGGGGTACTGGGAATCTATTCTTCCCTGGAATCTTGAGAGGGCAATACAGAGGTACAGGGGACCTGTTGCTCCCTGGAATCTGATGGGGTGACGAGCAGTGGTACTGGGGATCTATTCTTCCCTGGAATCTGATGGGGTGACAATCAGGGGTACTGGGGATCTATTCTTCCCTGGAATCTTGAGAGGGCAATACAGAGGTACAGGGGACCTGTTGCTCCCTGGAATCTGATGGGGTGACAAGCAGGGGTACAGGGGATCTATTCTTTCCTGGAATCTGATAGGGCAATGCAGAGGTACAGGGGACCTATTGCTCCCTGGAATCAGATGGGGCAATGTAGAGGTACAGGGGACCTGTTGCTCCCTGGAATCAGATGGGGCAATGCAGAGGTACAGGGGACCTGTTGCTGCCTGGAATCAGACGGGGTGACCAGCAGGGGTACTGGGGATCTGTTATTCCCTGAAACCTTTGCACCATGCAGTTGATAAATCTGAGTATGGTTCAAAGGGTTTTCAAGGACAGGTCATTGTGTTAGTGAGTGAGGAAGGGGGACATATGTTGCCATCAGGACATGAGATGCTAAGGAATCAGCATCACTGATGAGTAATGGTCTTCTGTTGTTGCAGGTCGATGACCAGAGGCGTACCTTCAGGCCAGGATGGGATGCTGCAACTCCAAGAAACTGCCAGATGAGGACATCGAGTTCCTTGTGTCCAACACCAACTTTGAGAAGGGTGAAATTCTCAAGTGGTACAAGGGCTTCATGGTAAGTGTTGAACACAGTTATTGCAGGACTGTAAGCTTTGAACACATTCCTCGCAGGCCAGTGAGCCTTGAACACATTCATGGCAGGACTGTGCGCCTTGAACACATTCATGGCAGGATTGTAAGCCTTGAACATATTCCTGGCAGGACTGTAAGCCTTGAACACTTTCCTGGCAGGACTGTAAGCCTTGAACACATTCCTGGCAGGACTAAGGAGATACGGGATGACAGTTTATGAGGGTCACCGTATCACTTTACCAAATGGTCCAACCATTCTCTTTGTTCATGCATCAGCAGCCTCCACCTGTTTCAGTTTCATGGTTTTCATAACAGTAAAAGGTTAATGACATTGTGACTGTTTCGAATTCTTTGTGGTCGCATGTATGTGAAATGTCATATTGACAGCTATTGTAATTTACTGAACAATTGACATAAACATTGTGTAGGTAATCATCACTGAATCACTACTAATTCATATTGAGGTCTGAGCCAGGTGTTTGACAATGTAACCATCTTTGCTCACCCAGTAATAGTTTGCTAAACACGAAGGATTTCTTCCTGAACACCTTAGTGAATAACTTGTCAGAGTACAAGTGTTGATGAATCTTAAACTCTTTAGAGTCAGGTGGCGTCTGTTAGTTCTAGTGATCTGTATTTATGTCTTATTAAGCTGACATCCTCCTGGGAAGGTAACCAGCTCAACTCAGCTCATCACTCGTTCTAGCATTCAATGGCCCTCAATGCTCTATGGGTGTCAAAGGATGCCTTAAGCTAATATGAAGGTTTCAGAAGCACAAGGCACTCATTCCATTGCATACACAGGTGGCGACTGTAATCTTTGGCAGCTATAATGTGTTGACAATGGTTCAAAAGATGGTAAAATATATGAAGTGAATAGGAAAGAATTTGAGGTGAATCCAAATGACAGTTGATTGAGACAGAATTTGACTTCTGGCAAACATGAGATCATGTGGAAAAGACGTTCTGCTGGAGATCCTGTTGATCTGGCTTGTACTGTGGAACATGTAGGGTTATTGTAGCACAAAGTTGCCTCTGTAGTTCCTGTTGATCTGGCTTGTACTGTGGAACATGTAGGGTTATTGTAGCACAAAGTTGCCTCTGTAGATCCTGTTGATCTGGCTTGTACTGTGGAACATGTAGGGTTATTGTAGCACAAAGTTGCCTCTGTAGATCCTGTTGATCTGGCTTGTCCTGTGGAATATGTAGGGTTATTGTAGCACAAAGTTGCCTCTGTAGATCCTGTTGATCTGGCTTGTACTGTGGAACATGTAGGGTTATTTTAGCACAAAGTTGCCTCTGTAGATCCTGTTGATCTGGCTTATCCTGTGGAGCATGTAGGGTTATTGTAGCACAAAGTTGCCTCTGGAGATCCTGTTGATCTGGCTGGTCCTGTGGAACATGTAGGGTTATTGTAGCACAAAGTTGCCTCTGTAGATCCTGTTGATCTGGCTTGTACTGTGGAACATGTAGGGTTATTGTAGCACAAAGTTGCCTGTGTAGATCCTGTTCCTCAAAGGGATGGTAGCATTATAAAATAGCCATCTACGTTAAAGACACGGTCATTAATCTAAGAACAGGTCTTGTAAGGCTGCTCGGTGCAACTGGTCCAGGGGAACTTGTGTAAACATGCATTGGGTACATAAAGGGTTTCCACAAGGAAGAGTGAATTACAGCTTAACAATGATGGCCAGTAGCTGGCAGTATTACAGATATACCACTGCAACCTTTGACAATAGCCCAGTATGATAGCATGAAGTGAGTGAGTGAGTATGGTTTTATGCCGCTTTTAGCAATATTCCAGCAATATCACGGTGGGGGACACCAGAAATGGGCTTCACACATTGTACCCATGTCGGGAATCAAACCTGGGTCTTCGGTATGACGAGCGAATGCTTTAACCACTAGGCTACCCGACCGACCGATAGCATGAAGTAAAGAAGCTATCAGACAATTGTTGATAGTCTGAACAATAGACAATCAACAATCAACCATCTGTCTGTAACCCATGTTTGTTCTGCCATGTTCAACACCCTCAACCTTCAGTCTGTAACCCACGTCTGTTGTCCTCTGTTCAACACCCTCAACCCTCAGTCTGTAACCCACGTCTGTTGTCCTCTGTTCAACACCCTCAACCCTCAGTCTGTAACCCACGTCTGTCCTGTCCTGTTTAACACCCTCAACCCTCCGTCTGTAACCTACGTCTGTCCTGTCCTGTTCAACACCCTCAACCCTCAGTCTGTAACCCACGTCTGTTCTGTCCTGTTCAACACCCTCAACCCTCCATCTGTAACCTACGTCTGTCCTGTCCTGTTCAACACCCTCAACCCTCAGTCTGTAACCCACGTCTGTTGTCCTCTGTTCAACACCCTCAACCCTCCGTCTGTAACCTACGTCTGTCCTGTCCTGTTCAACACCCTCAACCCTCTGTCTATAACCCATATCTGTCCTGTCCTGATCAACACCCTCAACCCTCAGTCTGTGACCTGTGTCTGATGAGTGTGGTATTTGCAATGTGAGGTTAGAGCACTGAGGTGCCCAGGGTGTGGAACACTAATGCATACCTGATAAGACTGTTGGTCCATCCTAGCATCAGTATTGATCTTTACAGTACCACAAAGTTCAAGAAACACACTCTCGTTTTCATCTGGTGGCATTGCAACATTATGAAGAAACACTGCTGTAGTCCTTCCTGAACATGATTTGTCTTGCTCTGAGTGTAATGTGTGGCCATGACAACACTTGTATGTCTTGAAAGCTTGTAACTATTTTACATGAAGCATCAATGTATATCAAAGTTTTGTCACATGTTATACAAAGTTAATTTAATTGACATATTTGATATGACGACATATAATGTAAAGTGCCATACATAGAACTTATCAGTTGCCGAGCTTACAGGCAGGTTTCCCTTTGGGTTCTTAAAGAACAACAAATGTATTTTTTGGGTTGTTTGTTTGTTTGTTTGTTTGTTTGTTTGTTTCAAAATCACTAGGATCCTGTTCCTCAAAGTGATCTTATTGCTAAGTTGGTGACAACTCCCATACTTTATCATTGGCTTATGATCAACGTAGCACTAAGATCGCTTTGTGGAACAAGAGCCAGGTCCCAGGTCTTCGGAAACCTTGCAAAACATATTTCTCTAAGTTTTAACATGCTGATGTAAAAGTAAAATGTCTGAAGTTAAATGTGTGTGCAAGTTTATAAAACTAACAGAATACCCCCAAATAACCTGGCTTCAAAGAAAGTGTGAGCCACCCAAGCCTGAATATATCTGATGTACCGCACTACTTGGTGTGATCATTGTCAGCACACGTTTTGTCAAGTTTCTGACTATAATTGTAATGGTGCTGCTTGATGAAATAATTTGTTGGTATTGATCTATCTAAATATGTGAAGATATGGACTGTTACACACATCAGATGTCCTTGCACAGCTGCCATATGTTCACAGGGCAGTGGTAGACACTGACATGAGACAGATATAGCAGAATTTCCACTGTTGTGTCAGACTTATTGCAAACAGGGCAGTGGTAGACACTGACAGGAGACAGATATAGCAGAGTTTCCACTGTTGTGTCAGACTTATTGCAAACAGGGCAGTGGTAGACACTGACAGGAGACAGATATAGCAGAGTTTCCACTGTTGTGTCAGACTTATTGCAAACAGGGCAGTGGTAGACACTGACAGGAGACAGATATAGCAGAGTTTCCACTGTTGTGTCAGACTTATTGCAAACAGAGCAGTGGTAGACACTGACAGGAGACAGATATAGCAGAGTTTCCACTGTTGTGTCAGACTTATTGCAAACAGAGCAGTGGTAGACACTGACAGGAGACAGATATAGCAGAGTTTCCACTGTTGTGTCAGACTTATTGCAAACAGGGCAGTGGTAGACACTGACAGGAGACAGATATAGCAGAGTTTCCACTGTTGTGTCAGACTTATTGCAAACAGGGCAGTGGTAGACACTGACAGGAGACAGATATAGCAGAGTTTCCACTGTTGTGTCAGACTTATTGCAAACAGGGCAGTGGTAGACACAGACAGGAGACAGATATAGCAGAGTTTCCACTGTTGTGTCAGACTTATTGCAAACAGGGCAGTGGTAGACACTGACAGGAGACAGATATAGCAGAGTTTCCACTGTTGTGTCAGACTTATTGCAAACAGGGCAGTGGTAGACACTGACAGGAGACAGATATAGCAGAGTTTCCACTGTTGTGTCAGACTTATTGCAAACAGAGCAGTGGTAGACACTGACAGGAGACAGATATAGCAGAGTTTCCACTGTTGTGTCAGACTTATTGCAAACAGGGCAGTGGTAGACACTGACAGGAGACAGATATAGCAGAGTTTCCACTGTTGTGTCAGACTTATTGCAAACAGGGCAGTGGTAGACACTGACAGGAGACAGATATAGCAGAGTTTCCACTGTTGTGTCAGACTTATTGCAAACAGGGCAGTGGTAGACACTGACAGGAGACAGATATAGCAGAGTTTCCACTGTTGTGTCAGACTTATTGCAAACAGGGCAGTGGTAGACACTGACAGGAGACAGATATAGCAGAGTTTCCACTGTTGTGTCAGACTTATTGCAAACAGGGCAGTGGTAGACACTGACAGGAGACAGATATAGCAGAGTTGTGTCAGACTTATTGCAAACAGGGCAGTGGTAGACACTGACAGGAGACAGATATAGCAGAGTTTCCACTGTTGTGTCAGACTTATTGCAAACAGGGCAGTGGTAGACACTGACAGGAGACAGATATAGCAGTGTTTCCACTGTTGTGTCAGACTTATTGCAAACAGGGCAGTGGTAGACACTGACAGGAGACAGATATAGCAGAGTTTCCACTGTTGTGTCAGACTTATTGCAAACAGGGCAGTGGTAGACACTGACAGGAGACAGATATAGCAGAGTTTCCACTGTTGTGTCAGACTTATTGCAAACAGGGCAGTGGTAGACACTGACAGGAGACAGATATAGCAGAGTTTCCACTGTTGTGTCAGACTTATTGCAAACAGGGCAGTGGTAGACACTGACAGGAGACAGATATAGCAGAGTTTCCACTGTTGTGTCAGACTTATTGCAAACAGGGCAGTGGTAGACACTGACAGGAGACAGATATAGCAGAGTTTCCACTGTTGTGTCAGACTTATTGCAAACAGAGCAGTGGTAGACACTGACAGGAGACAGATATAGCAGAGTTTCCACTGTTGTGTCAGACTTATTGCAAACAGAGCAGTGGTAGACACTGACAGGAGACAGATATAGCAGAGTTTCCACTGTTGTGTCAGACTTATTGCAAACAGAGCAGTGGTAGACACTGACAGGAGACAGATATAGCAGAGTTTCCACTGTTGTGTCAGACTTATTGCAAACAGAGCAGTGGTAGACACTGACAGGAGACAGATATAGCAGAGTTTCCACTGTTGTGTCAGACTTATTGCAAACAGAGCAGTGGTAGACACTGACAGGAGACAGATATAGCAGAGTTTCCACTGTTGTGTCAGACTTATTGCAAACAGAGCAGTGGTAGACACTGACAGGAGACAGATATAGCAGAGTTTCCACTGTTGTGTCAGACTTATTGCAAACAGAGCAGTGGTAGACACTGACAGGAGACAGATATAGCAGAGTTTCCACTGTTGTGTCAGACTTATTGCAAACAGAGCAGTGGTAGACACTGACAGGAGACAGATATAGCAGAGTTTCCACTGTTGTGTCAGACTTATTGCAAACAGAGCAGTGGTAGACACTGACAGGAGACAGATATAGCAGAGTTTCCACTGTTGTGTCAGACTTATTGCAAACAGAGCAGTGGTAGACACTGACAGGAGACAGATATAGCAGAGTTTCCACTGTTGTGTCAGACTTATTGCAAACAGGGCAGTGGTAGACACTGACAGGAGACAGATATAGCAGAGTTTCCACTGTTGTGTCAGACTTATTGCAAACAGGGCAGTGGTAGACACTGACAGGAGACAGATATAGCAGAGTTTCCACTGTTGTGTCAGACTTATTGCAAACAGGGCAGTGGTAGACACTGACAGGAGACAGATATAGCAGAGTTTCCACTGTTGTGTCAGACTTATTGCAAACAGGGCAGTGGTAGACACTGACAGGAGACAGATATAGCAGAGTTTCCACTGTTGTGTCAGACTTATTGCAAACAGGGCAGTGGTAGACACTGACAGGAGACAGATATAGCAGAGTTTCCACTGTTGTGTCAGACTTATTGCAAACAGAGCAGTGGTAGACACTGACAGGAGACAGATATAGCAGAGTTTCCACTGTTGTGTCAGACTTATTGCAAACAGGGCAGTGGTAGACACTGACAGGAGACAGATATAGCAGAGTTTCCACTGTTGTGTCAGACTTATTGCAAACAGGGCAGTGGTAGACACTGACAGGAGACAGATATAGCAGAGTTTCCACTGTTGTGTCAGACTTATTGCAAACAGGGCAGTGGTAGACACTGACAGGAGACAGATATAGCAGAGTTTCCACTGTTGTGTCAGACTTATTGCAAACAGAGCAGTGGTAGACACTGACAGGAGACAGATATAGCAGAGTTTCCACTGTTGTGTCAGACTTATTGCAAACAGGGCAGTGGTAGACACTGACAGGAGACAGATATAGCAGAGTTTCCACTGTTGTGTCAGACTTATTGCAAACAGGGCATGGGGCTAACAAGATACCCCCGATGTCTGGCATCACAGGCTCAATGACCACACAGTCACCACCTGTCATCGTGTCGACTGCTGCAGCAGGAGGTATTGGCTTTGTTCACAGAGGCAAGATAACGGGTAGACGGTGACAAGTCATGTGTTCATGTGCAGCTCAGACCATGCAGGGGACACAGGTGGCCCAGTCGTCTAAGGTGTTGCGATTGGCTGTGCAGAGTTGTGCCCCTTGGGCACGCCAGAAACCTATGATTGTGGGTTCGAATCCCGGTTCGCCCCGATTATGTTTCTAGGTTTGTCAGCACCATACCCGTGCTCGTGGGTTTCACCGAAGTGGTAAACGTCTAAGACCTGCGTCACTTCGGGCTTTCCTCCCACATTAAGCTGACACGCTGCGATATAACAGTAATACTGTTAAAAGCGGCGTTAAACCCAACTCACTCACTCAGACCATGCAACTCTTGTAACTGATCAGCCATGTTTACCTCTCACCAAGGCCAGGAACAACACACATGAATGAGTAAGCCATTGTCATCGAACCTTTCGGCTGGCCATTGGGGCCAGGACTAGATTGATCTTATATCACTTTGCTTCCTAAATAGTTGTTGATCCAGCCAAAAAGTGTCCATCTGTGGAATGAACATGACATTGCAAGTCAAAGAGAACATATAGATTTTATAACACTCTGCCGTGAACAAAGTGGTGGTGTTTAAGGATGAGTGTTGCATGACACGAATGACTGGGTCTGGGAATGAACCTGGAGATGATCATCACAGGTTGATAACAGGTGCCCCCTGTCCTCTGTTCCAGCAGCGGTTGCTGTAATAGTTTGCTAAAGGAATAATGTAGGTCAGATGAATGGTGGCACACTGATATAGGTGTACTGACTATTTCCTACTGTGTGTGTGTGTGAGTTGGGTTTAACGCCGATTTTAACAGTATTCCAGTTATATCGCGTCGTGTCAGCTTAATGTGGAAGGACAGCCCGAAGTGATGCAGGTCTCAGATGTTTACCACTTCAGTGAAACCCACGAGTACGGGTATGGTGCTGACAAACCTAGAAACATAAACGTGGTGAACGGGATTCAAACCCACAATTTCCTACTGAAGCAGATGTGAGGACAGGACTTGTATCATTAGGCCACACTTCTTAACTTTTATGTTTCACAGATTTGTTCTAGCTTTTCTACACAAGGTCGGTCGAAATAGAAATAGCAATAAATAGATCTAGCAGTGTCAATAATATATTTATTTATTTATATGTAAATCATTTTGTGGTGTTAAAACTGCAGCTGTCTTGTTGAATCACTGATAATGATGTAGACATGGAATTTATATAACACACTTTTTATTGAGGGTCTATATTACCAGCAGGAGACATAAAAAAATACTATTTCTATGTTTAACATTTCTTTTTCAGCTGCTTTTCAGTAGGGTCGGCAGGCTCAAAATAATTAAGGACTACCCGATTCTTTCATGCCATGACAGATTAACTATAACATGACAGATAAACTATATATACCCATGAAGATCTGGATTAGGATTGGTCTTCAGCAACCGTGCTTGTCATAAGAGGGGACTATATGCTTGTCGTAAGAGGTCATGCAGGCTCACTGATTTGGTTGATGCATGTCATTGTATCCAGTTGTGAAAATCGATGCTCATGATGTCAGTCATTGGATTGTCTGGAATATTGCTAAATGTGGCGTTAACAAACAAACCAACAAAAACAGATTAACTATAGTAATATGGAAGCATCAGGTGGTCCTTAACTTAGTACGGCATGATTGTGACTACCGTATATGACAGCAGATAAGCCGACCCCGTAGATAAGCCGAGGAGGTGTTAACTTGACCATTGAAATACGAAAGAAAAGGACATGACCCGCAGATAAGCCAAACCAGGAATTGAAAGGCAAAAAAACACTGCGAAGTCGGACTGCAAGACATGTGCTGGTACTCGTAGATATTCAAAAATATAAGATGAAAAACGGTGTAATTATATTGAAAAAGTCATTATTATTTCTAATAAAGATTTAACAAACCAGTCGTACACTTTCATAATGTGGGAAGCTGTTTCTCGTGTTTTTTTTTAATCTCATAATGATCGTGATATGTTGCCATCAACAACGAAGCGCCATTTTTTGAATCGGTGTATATAGAATTATGTACCTGTAAGAAAATATTTCAGCTAGAGCGAAGACTCGCAGTTTGAATTCAACATCGTAAGCATGTCGTTTTCGTTTCAAACTCATGATGAGAATGTCAGTCAGTAAAAATATACCAACTTTTATAACCAACCCCCTTTACACCACTATTGTATGTTAATCCAATTGAATTAAATAAACTATCATACTATGAACACATTGAATGACCATCACTTACTCACAGGCTTCTCCAGTTTATTAAACTAATCTCTCGAAAACAAAGGAATTAAGCCCCTACTCCCAACATGATCAAGCACCCACAACTTGAAAATGTTTGTGTAAACAACATGACAATACCAATCGGCCCATTATTATCAATGCTCATTTCCTTGTGTACCGTGTTGCTTTTTAAACAACAACAACACAGTGGTCACCGTTTGTGACGTCACAGGAAACAGCTGATCACATGATCACATGATCACATGCAAATGGCGAACAGAATAACTCGCCGATACAGTTGTTTTTTTGCCTCTTTCAATAAAGGTAGACACTTGTTCTCTATCAATTTATGAACTTTGCAAAACGTATGTCATGGCGATTTCATCTGGGGATTATATATCATAGCTGTGAATTACATATATTGTTACATGTAAAAATTGTGGAGTTTACGAAGAACGATAAACTTTGAACATTCAATTGAAAACCTATTATCGGAAGTAGTAACATGCATAACATTTTTTTAATAATGACAACATTGGTGTATAATAATAACTTTATTGATAATTTATAACAATAATGGCTCTAGTCGTGGCAACTTCCAAACTTTCGGGAAGTTGTGATCTATCGGACCGTCATTCAGGCGATCTGAAAAATACTATCATGAAAGTGTATCCCGTGGATAAGCCGACCCCTTTCTACAGAATCTTTTTTCTGGTCCTCAAAATTCGGCTTATACGCGGTCATATACGGTATATTCTACACAACCTGGTGCCCATCTTCTGCCTAGGTTGGACAATGTAATTAATACCACAGGTGTAACTTAGACATTGACTCTGTGTAATTGGGGTTGTCAATTACTGCTAAGTTGGTATATATAATAAAATTTGAATCTAACACCAAGAAACTGTTACTTGAAGGCGAAAATTTGCTAGTATTGCCAATTAGTCATAGTGTAGATCAAGTCTAGACCAAGCAACCATATTACTC
Source organism: Haliotis cracherodii (assembly GCF_022045235.1). Classification (NCBI taxonomy): domain Eukaryota; kingdom Metazoa; phylum Mollusca; class Gastropoda; order Lepetellida; family Haliotidae; genus Haliotis; species Haliotis cracherodii. The sequence goes on from NW_027266297.1 coordinate 71,575,568, forward strand.
TGGTTCCTATACTGAAGCCAACTGTGGCGGCTGTGTATGTTTGGAGAGTGAGTTGGCTGGTGATGTGTTCATGTGGTGGTGTTTGGGAAAGGACAACTCTCACCTATAAAACTGTCTCTGTGGTGTGGTGGGTACAGCGACTGCGAAGAGAGCAAAAGGTCTGTGTTCAATTTCCTAGCCATTTATTTGCCTAGCTCTCAGCGTAAGAGGCATAAAACTGGCTTGCTTAGAGTCAGCATATGTGTCTGAATGGGGTATCCATGTTAGACTGCACCTTTATAGTATCTCAGTGAGCTAGTTCTATAAAGCCTGCATTGTACTAGTTAAAAAGCAGACACACACATTCATGCATATAGCTTTTCCAGTGAATTATTTTGAATGCGATGTAGAGTGCCATTTCACCTCACCTGTTTAATCTGGCTTATGTAGTCTACTGGTCTACTGGTAGAGCATCTGCCCGGGGAGCAGAAGGTCCGGGTTCGATCCCCAGCCGTGTCATACCAAAAGACATCAAAAGATGGTACTTGTTGTTGCCCTACCTGGCACTTGGCATTAAGGGCAAAAACTAGGACTGGTCGGCTCGGAGTCTGTATACTGTGTCTGAGTGGGGTACTCATGTTAAACTGCCGCATGGTATCTCAGTGAGCTAGCACTATAAACTTGGCATTAGTTCTGACTAGTACACGACACACACACACACACACACACACACATTAAACCCCATTTCACCTCACCTCACCTAATCATGTAAGTGTCTACATTGGAACCCAGGGGTGGCCGGGTAGCCTAGTGGTTAAAGCATTCGCTTGTCACGCCGAAGACCCAGGTTCGATTCCAAACATGGGTACAATGTGTGAAGCCCATTTCTGGCGTCCCCCACCTTGAAATTGCTGTAACATTACTAAAAGTGGCGTAAAACCATACTCACTCACTCCCATTGGAACCCTGTGTTAACCCATTTCACACCTGATCTCTTACTGACGAAGATACATAGAGGTTTTATACAGACTGATTAACAAACAGTGGTGATAATGTGATAACTGGAAATCTGTAGCGGCCGAAACTGAAAGAAATAAGCAACATTAACAGTAAACCAGTGGAACAAGCCGGTGACCTCATCACACATCTCCAAGTCCCCAATTGCGTCCATCCATCGTGATGTACAGCATCTGTCTCTGGTAAGGTATTTTATTGGAAAACTCCTATGTTTTTATCAAGGAAGTCATTTGGATGCGGACACAACTGATCCATCAGAAGGTCTTGGACAACCCTTCCCAGGTTTTCACTTCAAATACTGGGCATAATTCCTCCATCTTTGTCTGCAGACTGTGTTAGGAAGAACCAGTCTGGGACGACAGATTGGTCTGGTGGTTCCACTTAACTCGGGAAGATGTTGAGGGCCATTTACCAACGCTGTATGAGGAGAGTGTTTACCGACAGGAGACACATTCATATTGCATCCTATATGGAAAGCTGATATCTGATGCATCATGGGTAAACCTGGGTGATCAGCTCATTTATCACATATGATGCGGAGACTTCCTCGTTACATGTGTGTCTTGTGTTGCTAATATCTTATTTATTATAACCATGTATGTTATGTACATATCAATCGGGGGTTTCATACTTGGCTGGTTTTTCCAGTCAAAGATCTTTATATTCTAGTGGTTGGTTAACGCTTTGACCACATTTTTATTTTCTGATGAGTCCAATGAGCTGTAGTTCGTATGCACTGAGTTGGAGCTGCAACCAATTTATTTCAAATTTATTTAAAGGTGCAGGATCACATTTTAGTTTTGGGCAGTACAGTCGCCTGCCATCTACAGTGCCAAGCTTGTTGTTTCCCATAGGTGTGCCAGAAACCTTTGATTGTGGGGTCCAATCTTTGTACCTGATTATGTTTCTGCGTTTGTCAGCACCAAACTCGTGTTTCACCGAAGAGGTAAATGTCTAAACTCTGCATCACTTGGAGCTTTCCTCCCATATCAAGCTGACACACTGTAGTATACAAGAAATAGTGTTCAAGCAGCATTAGACCAAAAAGGGAAAGCATATGGCTTCTCTATTCGTCCCTGCTTTAAACCTGACTCCCTCACTCACTCACTCTGTTTGGTTTTTTTTGTAATTGGTAAAGGAAGACATGTATGGCTTCTCTATTCCTGACCTGGTCAAAGATACTGAAATTAACCACATGGTGACTTCAGTATTGTCACACGTCAGAAAACACAGACCTGACATGTCATCATTGTTTGTATATCACTGGATGAAGGGATGAATTGTTTTCAAGTAATTACTTAGCAGCCATTAAATTCTATTCGCACTTGACTTTGCAAATTTATCATTTCTCCACTGGAGATCTTTCACCTTTTATTTGATTATGCCAATGGCCATCAAGGACTTGTCAGATGCCTGTATATGTCCTTCTAATGCCATGGCACTCGTGCATACTAAATGTCAGCACCAGAGAATTACTAGTCACGTTTTTCTGCTGAAACAGATTCCATTGGGCATTAAAAGCAAACTTGTGGTAAAAATTGTGCAAATGGATCAGTGAAAATCAGTGATGACACCGGGTGTTTGCAAAGAGGGTAAGCATGTTTTGGATGCTTCGAGGATTCTTATTAAGGTGTCTGTTTTGACACTAAAGTCGGGAGCAATAGGATCTACTATTTATATTTCTTTCTGTGTCTATTTTGACCTGTTTTGAAGGTATGAGATACAATTAATCATGATGTTTCTAGGGCAATTATTATGGTAAAAAGTAGACTCCCAGGGTTTGGAATGAAGTACACTTTAAGTGCTAGGATCAGGAATAAACTTTAACTTGTAGTGTTAAAGAATAAAGTGGACTTTAAGTACCAGGGTTAGGAATAGCATAAACCTTAACTGCTAGGGTTAGGAATAAAGTTGACTTTAAGTACTAGGGTTAGGAATAAAGTAGACTTTAAGTACCAGGGTTAGGAATAAAGTAGACTTTAAGTACCAGGGTTAGGAATAAAGTAGACTTTAAGTACCAGAGTTAGGAATAAAGTAGACTTTAAGTACCAGGGTTAAGAATAAAGTAGACTTTAAGTACCAGGATTAGGAATAAAGTAGACTTTAAGTACCAGGGTTAGGAATAGCATAAACCTTAACTGCTAGGGTTAGGAATAAAGTTGACTTTAAGTACTAGGGTTAGGAATAAAGTAGACTTTAAGTACCAGGGTTAGGAATAAAGTAGACTTTAAGTACCAGGGTTAGGAATAAAGTAGACTTTAAGTACCAGGGTTAGGAATAAAGTAGACTTTAAGTACCAGGGTTAAGAATAAAGTAGACTTTAAGTACCAGGGTTAAGAATAAAATAGATTTTCAATGGACATAAATTTGAGAATGTATGTAAACAGTCTTTGTATTTGATGATGTTGGTGACTTTCTAAAATTGTGACATACTATTATTGTTTCAACTTGTGATCTTTATTTCCATAATATTTGAAAAAGACAAATGTCTTTGTCATGAATTATTACTATTGGCTATAGATGGTTTTCTTTGTAGGATAAAAACATGGCCCTGCAACTATGCCAATATTTAATAAGAGAAGTTTCCTCAGGATAACATTACTCATTTATCAGTTGATGTAGGGGAAAAGGTTACAGTGTACCCTCCAGATGAGATTACTGATAACGCTGCTGTTATCAGTAGCCGGGAATAAACAACAAGATGCTATTGGCTAGGTATTAAACAAGGAATGGCTTCACTGATTAAAATCAGTGAATGTAAAAATTGCTATCTGTTGTTAGATTGTGGACATTGAAAAACATCACACAGCTGTTACAAGGGACCTGTCATTCATTGTAGTGATGTTTTCCCTGATTTGGTAAAGCACCTGTAGAAACAGAAGTCACTGTATTAAGCATTCAGCTCCAATAAGCACCCCCTGTCCAGCTTCTGGAACAATCTTTAAACTTAATTATTTTTTATTATGATAATTGTTTTTTATTATTATTATTTTTTAAAATGTAAACTTTTATTCACAAGAGAGTTGCCACAGTTTTACAATTAGCCCTTACAGACTCACATGGCGAGAAGTATACGGCTTGGTGTGATAATAACATTTCTTAGAATTATAAGTACAAAAATAAGTTAATATATAAATTACCTTGTTCTAAGATAATCTTTATATAAATATGCACTCAATACACAGCCTAACATTTGCATGACAGACAGTATTTTCTTGTGTTTATAACACATCTTTACAGAAAACACTGCAGTGTTCAAGAGGTATAATATTATATTTGCCTGGCAAGTATTATCAAAAAGATGTTAGTTTCATGAACTTAGAACGAAGTCTGTTTTCTACTGCTCTATCACTGACAACAAATGAACCCGCATGTTTTTTATATGCTCTAACTGCTCAAAACGCTCACCAAGGCGAATACGGTGTTCAATGTTAAAATTATTCATTATTGAAATCACATATCTCCGGAGTGTATATTTCAGAAGATAGAAACAGGTGTAAATCAGAATGCGTATTTTAAGGAATAGTTATTTTAACAGTTTATCAAATATGTGTGGATCAATATGAGACTCCAAGAAGGCTAGTTAATGTGGCCATACACAATACTGCCTTTGTGATTTTCCAACAGGCAAGAGAAATCCTTCAAGAAACATTGATTAGAACTGGTTTTTCTACAGATTCCGATATTAAGCATGGATCAGTGAAGAAAAACTGTGTTAGTGCTTGGCGTCCAACGTATAAGACAAATCAGGCAGTTTTGATGTGGGCAGACATTGTGAATAACTTTATCTTGAATGAACTAAACAAGCTCTTTGCTTGTGACATTTAATACATCTTCTGATATGTGCTTGTGGTATTGATTAGTCCATTTGATTCCCATGTCTAAATCTTTGTATTGATCACTTTCCAAAAGGGATTATTTGCCTTGGTCAGTCATATCCTTTAATGAAAATGTTGATTCATTTTGGTGTTAATTAAATGGTAGGTTTTAGGAATGCAGATGTATGATTTGTTTGTTTGTTGTTTAACGCTGCACTCAGCAATATTCCAGCTATATGACGGCAGTCTGTAAATAATCAAGTCTGGACCAGACAATCCTGTGGTTGACATCATGAGCATCATTCCACACAATTGGGATACGATGACATGCATCAACCAAGGCTGACCACCTGATCCTGTCAGTCCCCTCTTACGACAAGCATAGTTGCCTTTTACAGCAGCATGGATTGCTGAAGACCTATTCTACCTCGGATCTTCACGGTGCAGATGTATGAGAGAAGGATAATCTTCCATATTTGTCCTCTCTGGGTATTCTGTGTTATATCCGTCCACTGATGCTTTGAACATCGGATTTTGATACTTTGTCAAAATTGTAAACTAGCTTTACTTTGAGTTTTCCAGCAACATTAAGCTGACATGCCATGATATAACTGAAATACTGTTAAAAGCAGCATTGAGAACCTAACTCGCCCCAATATCTTTGCCAGTATTGGATTTTTGTTAAAGTTTAAAGCTTGTTCTCGAGTGTTCAAAGAACAAGTAACTCCCAGGGCGAGACTCAAGTTATCGGTGCTATTTGTGGTGGCAGATGACTTCCAACAAGTCACTGCTAAAACTAATAACAAAGCTCCAAGGTAACTGATTCATTTTTTAAGGAGTTAGCACACATGGCATTTTGGTCATGCAATAAAACATGTTGGTGACTGTCATTATATGATGGAAGAATGCAATCAAACAGATTTCTGCAGTAGTCCTCAGGATCAACATGATTTGTTGGAAAATGAATTATTTAAACTCTTTGACGTTATTTTAATAAATAGTATAGTCTGAGAATTTTGTCAACATCCGCTAATCCATGTAGTTTGTTATATTACTCTGAGGAAGAAGCAAATTCTGTTGTGACACATTCATGTCACATGATGCTACAGGTCTTTTAAAAACATTCTGTGACATCATTCTCTTGCTTGAACACTCCATTATTTTTTAGGAATTGACAGTTATTTGTCCATTATACATTATCTTGAACCAACATTTCAATTAATTTTACTTCGAATAGGCGGAACTATTTTTTTTCGTATTTTGACAAGTGAATGATTTCAAATCTTGTCGGAAAATGTGTGTCGCCAGCAGGATTCAAACTTGCATTGTTTGATTAGAAGACGTCCAATTGTCGTCCACAGTTATGGCGTCACATGGTGATACCATGTGAAATTAACTATTAAGTATTTCTAAATATTTGCATAATCCTTAAGCTCAAATATAATGACTTTCACTGTGAGTTCATCAGTTTGAGAGCAAAGTGGTATGATCATCAGAGCTTGCGACATATAAATGCTTTAGATTGATGAAATACTAGTCTAGGACCCCACGACATTATAATGACCTGTGTACCATGCATTGTAAATATCAGCACGTGACAGAGCTTGTGCACGTGCAACAGCGGCAGAGAACACGTTCCTTGTGCCTCGTGCAAAGGCGACTCACACAGTATACATACACTCTACAAAGAGTGCTGGTGTATTTTTAAAATATATTCCACAAGAGAATGTTTTGGCAAATGTAAAAGTAGGGATGTGTTTTAAGTAGGGGCATATCCTCTTGATTCTCCATTCCTTAAGAATGATGGGCCTCATCTCCATTACTTTTGGAGAGTTACTCGGACATTCCTCTCTTCAGCACTCTTATTGGGTGCAACTTCTTTTTTAAAAATTTATTTTCACTCTTTATTCATCATTTATTGGGCGTAACTTGATGAAAACATTTAAATCAAGAACTGATGCAAAATATCTTTCAAGAATGTGATTTAATTCTCACTTAATAAACATTCATTGTGTCACTTCATCTGTCCATTACATGTTGTTGGAGACAGTCTAAGCTTGATGCTCGTCCATTATAAAATTCCAGTAATGTTTTATACGGAGTAGTAAAGCCAATTTGTTTCACAGTGTTTATGACCATATTGGTGAACATATTTATAATTTAAACTTTCATTGTGATCACAGTGCATCTAGAAGGACTTCAAGAACAGAAAACTGTCAAGTTCCTTCACTCAATCAAAAGTTAAATATCTTCCTTCTCCTGTGGGCGAGGGACTTGCTCTTTCATAGTATAACACAAGAGTGTTTGAGAGGCTAAGTATTTAATGTTTTCGATTGTTGGTTCACAGTGGCACTTGTAGGTTTGACCAATGTCCCAGACATGTGCAGTGAGACATAATGGTGGTGTGACCCCAATCTGACCCTGCTGTTGCAAACATGAGCTACTGGTCTCCCAGGAACATGGTGTCAGGAGCTGACATATACCAGGCACTGCTGGGAGCTCATGGTGTAATATCCAGTTAGGATTAGGACACATTATTGTCAGTGTCAGAAATGTTGGCCCTTTCTGAAGTTTCCAGATGGGTTATGACGTCTGTTGGTGCTCCAGGGAGCTCTGGCCATCACAACATGTTCCGCTGAGTGCAGCTTAGTGCTCTGTCACAGGCAGCATTGTGGATACATTGACAGGGACTGCCATTATCTTCAGGATAGCTGGAACCCAAAGGATTTAATAAAGTATAAATATTAGCATTCAGTGTGTAGGAATATGGCTTTGATAGACGGACAAAGGCTCTTCTATGTCAAGGTGCTAAACTTAACCATCAGCATCTCCTGTTGCTTTATTTCCCTTCAGCATCGAACACTTCCTGTTTTGATTGATGGGGTAGCTGAGTGGTTAAAGCGTTCGCTTGTCATGCTGAAGACCTGGGTTCGATTCCTCACATGGGTACAATGTGTGAAGCCAATTTCTGGTGTCCCCTGCCTTGATATTGCTGGAATATTGATGAAAGTGGCGTAAAACCAAGAGTCTGCATAGTCATATATACAGTATGTGCACAGTGTTCTAACTCAAACTTTAGAAGTGGGTTCGAATCCTGGTTCGCCCCGATTATGTTTCTAGGTTTGTCAGCACCATACCTGTGCTCTTGGGTTTCGCCGAAGTGGTAACTGTCTGAGACCTGCATCACATCGGGCTTCCCTCCCACATTAAGCTGACACGCCGTGATATAACTAGAATTCTGTTTAAAGCGGCGTAAAACCCAACTCACTCACTTACTCAAACTTTAGAAACTTCCAACTGTAAAAGTTCCCCAGGTGACATTACAAAGAAACATGGGGCCACCCTGATTCTATCCTGGCCCAGTTGGTCCGGTAACTTCCTTCCTTTGATCTAGTGCATGCTGCTTGTTAACCTCACCGGAGGCTACAAAAACCTGCTGTTTTTCTAAAAGAAAAACGAGAAACGGAGGAAATTGATGGAGACTTGCCGACTTCCCGACTAAGGAACTATTTTGTCGGTGTGGGAGCACCTGGTAAACCAGTGTCAGACAATGTAGATGGATTACTGCCTGTTTCGACCTGATTTGTTACCCAGACGACTGTCACACTGCCCAAAGTGCTCACTCTTACTTAATTTCACAGAATGTTTTCTGCACCCTTTTTTTCATCCAGTTTTCAGTCTCGGTGACAACTGGACATTCAAGATCCAGATGCATTTGTGAAAGATCAAGTTTAGAAATTTCAGAAAAGAAATGTTTCTTCTCCCCCCCACCCACCCCAGCAGAGGTCTGCAACTCTGAGTGACTGTTCGTGATTAATATTGAAATGCATTTAGCTTGTGGCATCTTCATCAGGAGTCACCAAGAATGTTTGTTGAAGATGATGTAGCAAAAATTGAATTTCATCCCGAAAGTTGTTTATCAAATTGGTTTAAAAGATGCTTGTCACCTTTTGAGATCTTGACTTTATGAAATTGAAATTTTTATGCCAGTAGATTTACAGTTGCAAAACTGTTTCTATGTATAGGTTTTTAGATTATGTGTTGACAAATAGAACTCAACCTATGTATGACAGATCCCCTGATAGTTAAAGTAGAGACAATTTATGCCTTGCTTGACAACGGTATAAGAGTCTGTAACAAAATGTCATATTTACAGTCAATAAAGAAGTTGTTATCCATAAATTGTGTCTACTTTGTCATCCGTCAACTTCTAAGTGATGCCTATCGACCAGTTCCCCTGGTAGTTGGTACAGAGGTTCTGTTTGGCCTTTTCTGTCCTTTTCTGACCAATTTGATATAGGTGAACTTCAGAACAGGTGTATATTATGGACAGGGTCAAATGTTTTCCAGTTTTTTGTGTAAAGCTGCAAGGCAGATTCAGTGTCAGATATACAGCTTTCAATTTAAATTCACCCAGACCCGTGAAGATTCCGGGTTAGAATAGGTCTTCAGCAACCCATGCATGCCATAAAAAGCGACTATGCTTGTCGTAAAAGGTGACTAACGAGGTCGGGTGGTCAGGCTCGCTGACTTGGTTGACACATGGCATCGATCCCAATTGAGTGGATCGATGCTCATGATGTTAATCACTGGATTTTCTGGTCCAGACTCGATTATTTTACAGACCGCCGTTATATAGCTGGAATATTGCTGAGTGCGGCATTAAACAACAAACAAACAAACAAACAAAGATAAATATGTGACTTCTGATCTCCCTTCCAGAATGTCCTGGATCCATCCTTCAGCTGATCCTCATGGTTCATGTTGCTGTGTCCTTGGCTATTCTTGGCCATTGACCTATTTCATAAGGGATATTTGGGGATTTCTAAGTGGCGGCTGTAGGAAATGCTACATGATAATAGAATAGTAACATAGGACTAATTGAATCTTGCTGCTAATTCACTTTGTCTTGACTCACAGGAAGACTGCCCAGATGGACAACTGTCAAAGGAGAAGTTCAAGAATGTCTATGCCAACTTCTTCCCGGGAGGAAATCCAGATGCCTTTTGTGAGCATGTGTTCCGGTCGTTTGACCGTGATGGAAGTGGGTCAATAGAATTCAAGGAGTTTCTAATGGCGATCAACATCACATCACAGAAAGGCAAAGCAGAGGACAAACTCAACTGGGCATTTGACATGTACGACATTGATGGGAATGGAACCATCGAAAAGAACGAGATGGAGAGCATTATAGAGGTAAGGTGAACACCATGTATAGAATGGCTGACGTGGATGTGAGAGGTGGATGGATATATGGCAGGGTGAGGTGGGTATATAGCAGGAGTGAGGTGGGTATATAGCAGGAGTGAGATAGCGGGTATATAGCGGGGTTGAGATGGATATATATCATGGGTGAGATGAAAATATAACAGGGTTGAGATAGGTATATACCATGGGTGAGGTGGAAATATGACAAGGTGAGATGTATATGTAGCAGGAGTAAGGTATCTACCATCAGTGAGGTGAATATGTAGCAGAGGTGAGGCAGATATATATAAGAGGTGAGATGGATATATATATTGGGTGAGGTGGATATAGAGCAGAGGTTGAGTGAATATATATCAGGAGTGAGTTGGATACATGTCAGGGTGAGGTTGATCTATATCAGGGGTGAGGTGAAAATATAGCAGAGGTGGCATGGATATATATCAGGGGTGAGGCAGATACACATTAGAAGTGACCTGATGTCAGAGTGAGGTGGATATATAGCAGGTGAGGCAGATATATATAAGAGTTGAAGTGGATATATAGCAGGAATGAGGTTGACATATAGCAGCATATATTGTTGACCAGAACAGTCGATCACACTGAAACACCAGCATGAGTGGAAGTTAATCATGTGTCCATATGTGAAACAATTTCTTTGTGTTATGACCCATCAATATCATCGGTCATGACATCACCATCACAGATGTGGACTTTTTATTAAATAGACAGGATGTATATGTTATAATGGCATTGCCAGTTATCACACGGACATTGATGGCAAGTCATAGAGATAAGATGCATGGCCAGGGCAGAAAAGCCCTTCTTGACTGACACTTTGTGACATAATTTGTGTCATCTGAGATGCAAAGGCAGGGAGCAACACCAGTTATTTTAGTTCCACTAGTAAAGTCTAGACAGTGAATAACCATGGATGCCAGGATATCGGGAGCTGCAGACAAAGGTCGCTCGCCATGATCCCCTCCTGTCAGCAACACAGGATATTTGCTTATGTATATCTGCCTGGTTTGGTACTGGAGGAAGTTCAACTGTTAATGGGTGACGTGATTGGGTGTAGGTCCGGTGTTACACATGTGTCAGCATGCCCAGTGCCCTGTGTCACACGATAGAACAGCGTATCCCAACTATCATTTGCATGATTTTAGGGCTGGCTATTGATGCAGATCATAGAGATCAATAATCGTTAACAAAATATTGATTAATTATCAATAGATATATAAGTAACTTTGAGCAAATGCAAAAAAGAATCTGTGAAAAAAAGTCTGCATGTTTTACTCCACTGGTGAGCGTGGGACATTTATGCAGTAATTACTTTGTGGACATTTGTGATTTCACAAAAACAGTTACGTTCCCTCTTCAGCAATTGACATTATTGACAATAACAAGTCTGTTTGGGTATAATCAATTTAACCAATATGCTCAGAAATGGCAAAACTTACATCTCATAATCTTACGAAGCAGATGAAACATACTACCTGTTAATTAGTAATCATCTATTTCTTGTAAACAAATATTTATAATCTCCCTCTCAGTTTGAGAAGACGACATATCCTACACAACCTGCCTGTCCTCACCTATGAAAACTATAACTTGTGTTAATACTGTCATATATATACATGTTAATACCTACACTTGTAACAATATACATGAAATGGAATATAAAAAAAAATAAGAAAAAAGAAAAAAAAGAAAGAAAAAAGTCTGTTTTGGTAAATCTAAACTTTATTTCATCAGAATAGCTTATGTAATATATAATCAATGACACAATTTTCATATTGTTAATCTTTAATGGTTCTTCCCATCGATATGATTTCCAAATTCAGTTGATGTATTTTCTCATCTCTCAATTAAATGTTGTCAGAAATCTTTCATATACATTTGTTTAAATCTAATAATGATGGGATTAATTATAAACCTGTTTTCGGTCTCCACAAACATCATATGATACTTAAATTGTTCATTTAATTGTCAAATAAATCTCAGCTTTTCTCTAGAAATATTTTCTACGAGAACACCATGCTACTTTAGTTAACACAGATATAATTTGGACCGCACTGTACATCATGCATTTATATCAAGTTCCATTTAGATTTCCTCTGAAAGATATCTTACCACAAATACAAGATCAAATGAACTAATTATGAATCTGACTTATCCAATGATTGCCCTATAAACTTAATCAGTTTTGACGTTAATGATATCTGTTGACATGTACTTATCAAATCAGATTATGGAGTTAATGTTGGGAAACGATTATTTGTCTTGTAGGAACTGAGATGAAAGACATACATCAGCAGCAGTATACTAATATGATTATGGAAGATGATAATAATGCTTAAACTCAGTTACGTCCATGAATGTAAGCAATCTTTATTATTTATTTTCTCAAACTATACATTTGGATGTAGTTCATTCATGTTTTATGAAGACTGCACTATTAAGAAAGGGATATTCTAAGTTCTTGAGGGGGATACGAGGTTGATGTACTCTCATGTCAGTTTATGTACCCTGTACCCTCATGTCAGTTTATGTACCCTGTACCCTCATGTCAGTTTATGTTCCCTGTACCCTCATATCAGTTTATGTACCCTGTACCCTCATGTCAGTATATGTTCCCTGTACCCTCATGTCAGTTTATGTTCCCTGTACCCTCATGGCAGTTTATGTACCCTGTACCCTCATGTCAGTTTATGTTCCCTGTACCCTCATGGCAGTTTATGTACCCTGTACCCTGTACCCTCATATCAGTTTATGTTCCCTGTACCCTCATATCAGTTTATGTTCCCTGTACCCTCATGTCAGTATATGTTCCCTGTACCCTCATATCAGTATATGTTCCCTGTACCCTCATGTCAGTTTATGTTCCCTGTACCCTCATATCAGTTTATGTTCCCTGTACCCTCATGTCAGTTTGTGTTCCCTGTACCCTCATGTCAGTATATGTTCCCTGTACCCTGTACCCTCATGTCAGTTTATGTTCCCTGTACCCTCATGTCAGTTTATGTTCCCTGTACCCTCATGTCATTTTATGTTCCCTGTACCCTCATGTCAGTATATGTTCCCTGTACCCTCATGTCAGTTTATGTTCCCTGTACCCTCATATCAGTTTATGTTCCCTGTACCCTCATGTCAGTTTGTGTTCCCTGTACCCTCATGTCAGTATATGTTCCCTGTACCCTGTACCCTCATGTCAGTTTATGTTCCCTGTACCCTCATGTCAGTTTATGTTCCCTGTACCCTCATGTCATTTTATGTTCCCTGTACCCTGTACACTCATGTCATTTTATGTTCCCTGTACCCTCATGTCATTTTATGTTCCCTGTACCCTGTACCCTCATGTCATTTTATGTTCCCTGTACCCTCATGTCATTTTATGTTCCCTGTACCCTGTACCCTCATGTCATTTTATGTTCCCTGTACCCTCATGTCAGTTTATGTTCACTGTACCCTGTACCCTCATGTCATTTTATGTTCCCTGTACCCTCATGTCTTTTTATGTTCCCTGTACCCTGTACCCTCATGTCATTTTATGTTCCCTGTACCTTCAAGTCAGTTTATGTTCCCTGTACCCTCATGTCATTTTATGTTCCCTGTACCCTCATGTCAGTTTATGTTCCCTGTACTCTGTACCCTCATGTCATTTTGTGTTCCCTCTCAGTTTATAATTTATCTTAGTATTTCTTTCAAAGTTTGAGTAGTAAATGTGTCATATTACTAGAGAGGGAGGGTAGCCTAGGGGTTAAAGCATTCACCCATCAAACCAAAGACCCTGGTTCAATTCCCACAATGAATATAATGTGTGAAGCCCATTTTGGAAATAGTAACATGCATAACATTTTTTTAATAATGACAACATTGGTGTATAATAATAACTTTATTGATAATTTATAACAATAATGGCTCTAGTCGTGGCAACTTCCAAACTTTCGGGAAGTTGTGATCTATCGGACCGTCATTCAGGCGATGTTTCTGACAGATCACGATCTGAAAAATACTATCATGAAAGTGTATCCCGTGGATAAGCCGACCCCTTTCTACAGAATCTTTTTTCTGGTCCTCAAAATTCGGCTTATACGCGGTCATATACGGTACTTAGAAAATTAAGAAAAAGGAAGCACATCTTGTATAAACAAGTTTAAATTGATGTCAGAGATCAAGCAAGGAAGCACAAACTTAGCTCAAACATCGATGTAACCACAATTTTGTGATAAAAGGTTACACGGCAAGGTGATTGACAAGTTTAAATTGTATTTCCCGTGCTGTAGACATATCTAAAAGCTGCAATCGATATCATCGTGTGTGATTTTCTCTATGACAACACGGAAATAGGTATCATGTTGTTTTGCCTCAGCTCCCCTGGGGTTTTAGTGGTTCAGTTAACAAAAAGTTCAATATCATAACTTAGACATTTTAAGTACAAAAGATCTCAAGAAGTTAGTTCAGCAAATATTTTGTTTTTCTATTTTGTTATATTAGTTGTTGCTTATAGCAAATGTACTGAAAAAAACATTTTGTTTTGTTTGTTTGTTGTTTAATGCCGCACTCAGCAATATTCCAGCTATATGACGGTGGTCTGTATATAATCAAGTCTGGACCAGACAATCCAGTGATTGACATCATGCGCATCGATCCACACAATTGGAAATCAATGACATGCATCAAACAAGTCAGCGAGCCTGACCACCTGATCCTGTTAGTTGCCTCTTAATACATGCATAGTTGCCTTTTATGGCAAGCATGGGTTGCTGAAGAACTACTCTACACCGGATCTTCATGGGTCCTGAAAATAACAAACGACCCCTAGTGATGCAATTACCCCATGTATACCACCGCCTACTTGTCATGTGTGGAAGTTTGATGAGTCTCAATTCACGATCTACCAATCAGCCTAAGCCCAGACAATCACATTATTAATGAATCCCAAATATTGATTTACAATTAACCCACCTTTGAGCGTGTGTGTGACAGGTGCCACTGATGGGTCAGGATACACTCCCCTTTTTGCAAACACCTGGTATCAAGACTTATTGACAGTCATTCATAAACACATGCTTATAACATAGTCACAATCATATGATTTCCTAAGATTATGGAACTGTTTATTGTCGCTTTTAGTAAGTCAATGTAACAAAACTCTGACTTTTTATAAGTAACATTTTGTCATTTTTAAATTCTTTTCTCCTTCTTTAAGGTTTATTGCAAGGCACAAATATCAAAAGTCTCATCAGTGTTGCCGTACCGGAAGTTGATTGGGAATCGGTGTGATATGCTGATCAGTCCACACATTTTCAAAGAAATTAAATTCACTATTTTGAATTAAATACTGAATAATACTTATGAAATACATTTAAGACGAAAGCATTGATATAATTTCCCCATTGGATATTTCACATTATAAGAACAGCACTCAATAGTGCACTCAGCAACCTATGCTTGTCATAAAAGGCGACTTTGTTTGTCGTAAGAGGCGACTGTGCTTGTCGTAAGAGGCAACTATGCTTGTCGTAAGAGACGTCTATACTTGTCGTAAGAGGCGACTATGCTTGTCGTAAGAGGCGACTAAAAGGATCGAGTGGTCAGGATCGCTGACTTGGTTGATGCATGTCATCGTATCCCAATTCCATAGATCGATGCTTATGATATCAAACACTGGATTGTCGGGTTCAGACTCAGTTATTTACACATCGCCATCATATAGCTGTAATATTGCTGAGTGCGGCATTGAACTTCAAACAAACAAACAAACAACACACTGGTGGACCTCAGTGCAAATTTGTTGACATGCTGTTTCTATGCTATTGAGTGAGTGGGTATGGTTTTACATCGCTTTTAATTGGCTTCACACATTGTACCCATGTGGGGAATCTAACCCAGTTCTTCGACATAGGAGCGAACACTTTAACCACTAGGCAACCCCACTGCTCCTGGTCTTAACAAGCTGGTGTTTAGTATGCACCCTCCTTCACACAGATGACTGTTAAAATACGGCAAAAATGATATATTTCAAAACACCAACTTGTGTCAATTGAACAATCATCAAATAAGAAAGTGATCGGGCAACCTACAAAATTTAGAAAATATGTCTTTGGAAATGTGCAGAATATTCCCAATCACAGCATATATGTGCTGTGCCGCCAGGAAATGTTTCAGAATATTCCCAATGACAGCCTATATGTGCTGTGCCGCCAGGGTAATACACGTCTGAACCAACTCCCCGACATCACCAACGCTGCAGTAATGGCAGTTCCCGCCATGCACTGGGGGACGTACCCCCCTGACTGGTGCCATGACACTGATGCTGGAGGGATGAAGCAGTGCAGGGTAGCTCAGACATTCAGGACCATGTGACATTACATGGCCATAAAACCAATAGACATATTATACAAACTGATAGCATGTGCTCAATAACAGCATGATTTTAGAATATTCTCATTGGAGTATTCAACATTATTCGTTCTGGTGCAGAGCATCAGATGTTTGTGGAGCTGGGTCTGCATGGTAACAGATGCAGGTCATCAAGACGAACTTGTTTAGGTTCGCTGAAAATGTTGTAACATAAACAAAAATATGGAATATGAAGAAAAAAAATCATAGATCAAATTACCTCAAAATAGTAACATACATAAACCATTGCAATGTTTCAAAGTGTCAAAGTACAGGATGCAGATACAAAAGCAAGGATATCCAAGCCAAGCCCCAACATGTCATGAAAAATATTTTAAAACGCAAATAATAATGTTATATACTGCTCAAAAGAAGTTCGAGAACACCTAATTCTTCCATATTACCACAGTTAATCTATTATGGCATGATCTTTAACTTCTTTTGAGCAGTATATTTCAGGATCACTTGTGGTAAACACTTGCTGATTATGGTGCTGTTTATTGTATTTTCCTGCACGAGTCATATGTTTAGTAAAACCATATATTTAACATTGGCCAATGGTTACCAACAATTGGCTCCTTGGACAAATTTTACTAACTAAATGGTCTGCTAAATTCAGTAACCCTTTTAAGAAAGCCTTTTCACTGTACAGTGTGATTGAACTATTGAACAAGCCAGGTTTGTTCCACCACATGCTGTGTACAATGATACAATTATACAATAAAACACTTTCACGCACAACTTGCTCCAGAGTTATGAGCTATCATAGTAATACAACATTCAATACAACACAGCATGCTGGTATTTCTTATATCAGATATCAACATTATATACAGCTGATTTAAGAAGGAAGATAAAATGTACACGCTTTCAAAAGCGACTCCCTCAATAGAATCCCACATCTGCAATATCGGCTAAGTCCATTTTATGCACAGGTGGGTATTTCCCGCATATTCACACAATCCTCATGTCAATTACATATACCTATACTCCCAATACCGATTGTCATATTGTCATATCTCTCCTGCTTTTTTATGCAAACATTCGGCCATCACATTTATCTACATTGCCCATCTCCATCTATGGGGAACAACTCACTAGACACTCCAGTCTCAAAAATAATATCCTCCACTATACGATGTCATCAAGGTGCCAGTGCATGTTCGAATCACGAGAAATGATATCATGATAGAACAATGTTTTATCATTAAATAATCCACACTTCGTTCTTCATTGTTCCTTGAGATTTATTGCGTAGCTATGTTATATAACATTGTTCCTTTGTGGGCAGTTAACACACAGGATGTGTTGTGAGATGATGTATCTGTAGGTGAAGGCACAGGAGTCTACCAATCTACCACCGGTGACACACACATCTCCTGCACTAACAGAGCATCTCCAAGAGACATTCTTCACACACACACACTCACACACTCACACTCACACTCACACTCACACACACACACACACACACACACACCGAAGTAATAGGGAAAATCCTTGTGAGACACTGATGCATCAGAAGGTTTATATGTGGTAATGAGGCTTTTTGGACTACTCTTAAATGCAGCGTCTGCTTCTGTCAAAATAGATTTTGATGCTTGTTTAAGCTCATCTGGCCAGAAGGGGAATATGAGCATATGTTGTGTGGCGTCATCATTCTGTTGGTCAACACCGGCCGTCATCCATGATACTTTCCAGGCTTTCATGTGGCTTGAGCAGACTGTTTCGTTGGGTTTGTCACATATAGCCACAAAACTGGTTAATTTTTCTTAACATATTGGAAAAAGACTAAATCATATTGATTGAATGTTCAAAGATTTTCTTCCCAAAAGCCTGAAGGTGCTGAAAACTGAAGCTTATGTCAAAGCAAATGACCAAAGTAGCGTCATCTGCCATTCTAGATGATGTTGTAAATACAGTCGTGCCTCGTTTATACGGACACTTGCATCATTTCACAATTCGTCCGTATAAACGAATTTCCGTATAACTGAAACCAGCTTCTTACTGGAAGAGTTACTTCCCTTCAATTATGCAACTCATGACAGATGACAGAACAAACAGATACATCCACTCAATCTTTATTCATACATGTTTCAAAAAGTCTGGCATGGAAGTTTGAACTTCACCACATTTTGAGGTTTGAATTTTAAACAATAATGTGTCACTTGGTTAATTGACTTCTCACGAATCAAAGGATTACCACCAGCGGAAGGATTACCACCAGCGGAAGTGTATTGTCCGGATAAGTGAGACAATTTTGTGTGCATTTCAGTGTTTTGTGTATGAAAATGACCGTCCGGTTCCGGAAACTGAATTTCCGTATATACAGGTAAATTTATATAGTAATTATTTCGTTTTGAATGAAAATCGTCCGGGAACCAAGGTTTCCGGATATCTGAAGTCCGTATAAGCGGGGCACGACTGTATAATATTTTTCACATCTCTCAAACCATATTGGTGACATTTGTAAATGTCTTGACCATAATAATCCAATGGACATGGGAATTTAAAATCATGCATCCAGTGTCTAAATATCGTTTGTTTCTACTTTTTCTTTGAAAAAAAATTGAAACATTCAAGGGAGATTCTGAAATTATCTTTATCAAGTTAGTCGAAATCAGCTCCATCTTAACAATGTTTTGGTTTTCACTGCGATTATATTAAAGATGTTATTTTGGAGATCAATCAATCAATCAATCAATGGCCATTTGTTGCCCACTTCAACAGACAGTTTGATTACATTTGACATGTGGCCAGCATGCAATGAGCTTCAACCTGAACATCATGTATCCCAAGAGTGTTACTTCTTCCTCCTGAAACACATCCGCTGCATCAAGATGAACTGCAGAGCTCCCACTTCACGTGTTTATGTTGGTCAGTGCAGTGCAAGTAGCAGATTGTATGTTTGTTATCATGAACATGATCTTTCCGATTTGCTTAAGCTGTAGTTGAAACTGCAACATACAAATTACTTTATAGAAACCAGGCCATCAGTGGGGAGTGACAGTTAGTAAAGTCCAGAGTATGTCCTGAAAACAGCATCAAAGATATTCAGATTAGAAATCTGGTTTGGGGTCAGTTGTACAATGACTCCATCATTTTTTAATTTTTTTTCACCAGAAAATCACTTTCCAAATTGGCTGAGTACATACCAAACCAGGTCAGATCGCATCAATAACAGTAGGAGCTACTGCCAGATCCGCATTCTCAATGATTAGTTTACCAA
This sequence comes from Haliotis cracherodii, assembly GCF_022045235.1. NCBI lineage: Eukaryota > Metazoa > Mollusca > Gastropoda > Lepetellida > Haliotidae > Haliotis > Haliotis cracherodii. The sequence goes on from NW_027266297.1 coordinate 71,595,221, forward strand.
CTGTGTAGCCTCCTTGGTCCTGGAGTTAGACCCTTCCTTCACTAATAATTGTCTCATAAATATACATAATGGTTCCCTATCTAACCTGCACTGCTGTATTCTTCCTATGTTTGCCTACATGATCTGGGTCACCTTGAGGTTGAACGTTATTTTAGTCATGCTCATAACACTACCATAAAAGAGACATCCAATTAAGGGCCATGACTGTTGCCCCCATTTCCCCACTAATAATGTTGATGGGCTGACAGAGTGCATGGCATAATGGCGTACTTACATTTCTGTCCCTGTGATTAATGCCAGACTTACTGGTTAGGCATACAGTGTTAAGCAGTATTCACTCACTAACACACATGCCGACATTTTTTAGGGCGTAGGGTTTAATGATGTCTTTAACATGATAATAGTAATGTGCATGTTTATTATGATGCGACAAATCCACACCCTAAAGTGTGCTCCAAGTTCCATTCTCAGCTCATTGGGGAGTATACAACCCAAGTTGTCTTATGAAGCTTTACAAGGTTAACAGTCACATTATCACCTCTTTCTACCGGGTACCCATTCACTGCTGAATGAACAGAGGCATACTTCAAACAAAGTCTCTTGCTTCATGAGACACCACATGTAACATGAGACACCACATGTGACATGAGACACCACATGTGACATGAGACACCACATGTGACATGAGACACCACATGTAACGTGAGACACCACATGTGACATGAGACACCACATGTAACGAGACACCACATGTGACATGAGACACCACATGTGACATAAGTCGCCGCATGTAACATGAGACACCACATGTGACATGAGACACCACATGTGACATGAGACGCTTCATGTGACATGAGACACCACATGTGACATGAGACACCACATGTGACATGAGACGCTGCATGTGACATGAGACACCACATGTGACATAAGTCGCCATATGTAACATGAGACACCACATGTGACATGAGACACCACATGTGACATGAGACACCACATGTGACATAAGTCGCCACATGTAACATGAGACGCTGCATGTGACATGAGACACCACATGTAACATGAGACACCACATGTGACATAAGTCGCCACATGTAACATGAGACACCACATGTGACATAAGTCGCCGCATGTGACATGAGACACCACATGAGACATGCGACACCACATGTGACATGTGTTTCTGTGGGTGGCTGAACCGGCAAAGTAACAACTCTCAGGAGTCAAGCTCGACAAACACGGTCACTCATCCACCTATTGTCTCCCTGAACACTATTGCTTAATTTCACCTTCTTTATTACCTGTCACTGTCAATAAGTCTTGATACCAGGTGTTTGCAAAAAGTGCGTGTATCCTGCCCCATCAGTGGCACCTGTCACACACACGCTCAAAGGTGGGTTAATTGTAAATCAATATTTGGGATTCATTAATAATGTGATTGTCTGGGCTTAGGCTGATTGGTAGATCGTGAATTGAGACTCATCAAACTTCCACACATGACAAGTAGGCGGTGGTATACATGGGGTAATTGCATCACTAGGGGTCGTTTGTTATTTTCAGGACCCATGAAGATCCGGTGTAGAGTAGTTCTTCAGCAACCCATGCTTGCCATAAAAGGCAACTATGCATGTATTAAGAGGCAACTAACAGGATCAGGTGGTCAGGCTCGCTGACTTGTTTGATGCATGTCATTGATTTCCAATTGTGTGGATCGATGCACATGATGTCAATCATTGGGATGTCTGGTCCAGACTTGATTATTTACAGAACACCGTCATATAGCTGGAATATTGCTGAGTGCGGCGTTAAACAAAAAAAACTGCTTTGTGGTCTGTGTGCTGTACAGGGGAACTCATGCCAAGAGTTATATCATGGCAGTCAGCTACTGTAGGAGAACAAACAAAATGTTAGGCGTAAGCTTGAACCTCAATTAAAACTTGAATGTTTAGATTGGAATGTAGCTACTTCTGTTATGGATTGTATATTTGTACCTTCAGTTTCATTTTTAATTCCCCTTCAAATAGCATGAAGATCCCTCATTGATCTCATTGAAATATTGACATTTGTTCTGGCCTTGATATCACATAGTGGAATGGAAACTGCCTGTAATTCTATGGTATGTTGTATGAAGGAGGAGAGCAGATAGAAGAGCTTCTATAGGACTGGCGACATTTCAATGGAAAGGGATTTTGGCATCTTTATGTTTCTGTTCAGAGCTCATGGAAACTAGATGTGTTCCCTTTTGGCAAAAAATTATAGATTGAACTCGACGAGAATGTATCAAGTTTTGCTCTGAGGTGCACAAGTCTTCTCATGTACAAGTCTTGACATTTTCCACCTCTTAAACCCAGGGCATCGCTATATCCTTCCTTTGTAAAGGAATTCTCTTTGCACCAATTATGTTCCTCCGGTTCCAATCTAACAGAAAATTTGGTAGTTATTCATTTCAAGAAGGTGTTTTGTACACCATGTCGTCATGACAACTGACGTCATAAGTATTACATGTGTTGGTGGCGAAATATCAAGTTTTGTCACACATAAAAAAGATAAGTTTATGAAAGGTCTAAAAGTAATGCATTCATCTCTTGGCAGTGTGCGATCAATATTATCCAATTATACTATGCTGTATACTGAGAGGTTCCACTGCCAACCCTGGCACCAGGGCATCAGGCGCCAAGACCTATATCACTGTCAGGAACATTGGAACTCTCCGTAATTGGTCAGATATTGGTGTGGCTTGGCCAAGTACAGTAATTCTCATGGCCACACCAAACACCCTTGTCCACACTCATAGTTGCAACATTAGTATGTCTTATATGATCTTTTGGCAGTCAACATGTTTAGTAGATATTTCTGACCATTGATGTTTTTTGTAATATTTGAAATTGCTACAATCAAGCCATTATCGTCACAGGAATGACCTTTCCTACTCCTGAGAAATGAGATCAGTGATTACTTTATGACAGATAGGGAGACAACAAGCTTTGATATTTAAACACGCTTCCAACCTCAGCCTCTCAAAAAGGAAATCACTTTACAGTCACAGGAACCATTTCAGAGAAAATGCCTTTGGTGTCACTTCAAATGGAAAAATGTAATTTTCAGAAAACAAAAATTTCAATTACATCTCTTCATTGTTTTTGTTTTTTATTTAACGTATTTTTATTTCACTGTAAACTTTATTTATGCATCTCCTGGTAACTAGACTGTGTGGTTTGGTTCTCCCGGATTCCAAACATTTCGTTTGAATAAAGTCACATGAAAATAAATGTAATTTTCTTGAAACAGATTAACTTCTATGTCATTAAATCCTTTATTAAATTGTTTGTCATAACTCATTCTTCCTAAGCTTTTAACAAGCTCATCTTGATGTTCATTGGGACAAAGTTGGCTTGTTGCCCAAACTACTACTGAATATCTATTGGGAGAAGAGACGTACTGTTTCAACACACCATGGATTATTCAGTTTGGGGGATTCGTTGCACTGTAAGTGGGCTGAGGTATTGCAAGGTACTCTTAGTCCTGCGGGGATCTACTGATTGTTGGTATACAGTGTCATCACAATTATAATCCTTGGTCTGTGGTCCCAATGTCATGGGTAACATATCTTGTAAATGGTCAGACCTCCATCAATTCAAGCTTTCCTTCAACATTAATACCATTACTGTGTGGAATAACAGTAATATTGTTCACAATGATGTGATAAAACCTCATTTCGCCCCCTCTCACTCACTCACTCACTCACTCACTCACTCACTCACTCACTCACTTCAATGTAGGGAATTCTTGCTTCTAGGTGCTACACTGAGATCACAAATTAACATCAATGCATCAGGCTAAAAGAAGTCATCATTGATCTTCAAGCTCAGAGCCCAGATCCACAAAGCAATCTTAGCACTCTGACTGTCGAAAGTCTGTGCTAAGATGACTTTGTTGAGAGTATGGATTTACGCCGCTTTTAGCAATATTCCAGCAATATCACAGCAGGGGACACCAGATATGGGCTTCACACATTGTATCCACGTGGGAAATCGAACCTGGGTCTTCGGCTGAGAGCGAATGCTTGAACCACAAGGCTACCCCACCGTCCTGTTTTGTTCAACGGCACCCTGATCAAACAAGCCTTACATTATCTAGTCAGGGTTTTCTACCCACAAGTCCAGAAAGAACTGCACCCAGTGTAATGTGCTGAGAGGGAAATCCATGGTGATGTGCTTATGTCCAGTGTTCCTCTTGGTCTTAAACCTTTGCTTTTCTTGTTTCTTCTATAGTCTCTGAATATACATCCTTGGTAAATCCCCACCTTGAGAAGCCAATCTGTCTGGTTGTTTGTTTGTTGTTTAACACCGCACTCAGCAATATTCCTGTTCAATGACGGCGGTCTGTAAATAACCAAGTCTGGACCAGACAATCCAGTGATTGACATCATGAGCATCGATCTATGCAATTGGCATGCGATGACATGCATCAACAAAGTCAGCAAGTCTGACCACCTGATCCCATTAGTCGCCTCTTATGACAAGCATAGTCACCTTTTACGGCAAGAATGGGTTTGCTGAAGACCTATTCCACTCTGGATCTTCACGGGTCTCCAAGATGATGAGTGCAAACCTTAATCTCATGAAAACCGTGAAAAGATCAGTGCAGTCCCAGATCTGTTACCTTAAAATGCATGTATGACACAAATAAACAAACTGCATCTGAAAATAGCCAACTTTGACACCACTGAGACCAGCTAAGGTTTGTGGCCATGTAGCGATTGGCCCTCATGTCTGACTGGGTGACAGCATCATGTTAACACTATCTGTCATCTTTCTCACCAGCCACTGCACCATGTGTCACCACCACCGACGAAGATAGAAATATTGTCCATGTGTGCACTCACATGTGCAAATTCAACGACTTGCCATGTGTGGCTGAGTGGAGAGATAAGGTGTTGTATTGCGCCATCGCGCTGACACACTGCCAGGTTACTGACGCAATATCAGGAATTTCAAGCTTTTTCGACCTGATAGGAAGATACAATCTTGCAACAAAGCTCACAGTTTTATAATTTCACTTCATGAGTTAGTACATTATTCAAGGAGAAACATTTATTATTGACGAGCAAATTAGCAGAGAATACAAAAAAACAAAAAATTTAGTATGGGAAAAAACAATTATTGCCCCATGTGTATTTTTTAAATGGTTTTATTTGAGGGTGCATGAGTGCTCTGCACAAGCTCTTACTGAGAATGACTGTGGATGGGGTGTGGTCAGTTTTTAAGGAACTGTAGACTGAACAATTGACTTGCCTTTGCATGTGTTTGTGATGGTGCCACTGGTGGGGCAGGATAGATTCACCTTTTCGCGAACACCTGGTATCATCACTGTTTGATAATGATTCATAAACACGTGCTAATCATATAGTCGAAATCGTGCAATCAACTCTGTTATTAGCAGAGATTTCTTTTGAATATGCAAAGGGTTTTGTCGATTTTATTATAGAGAAAGAATCATGATTTGTTTGTTTTTGTTTGCTGTTTAATGCCACACAGCAATATTCCGGGTGAATGATGATGGTCTGCAAATAATTAAGTCTGGACCAAGCAATCAAGTGATGAGTTTATGAACAGCAATCCCCACAGTTGGTGTATGATGACACACATTCGACCAGTTCACAAGCCTCATCCCCCAATCTATTCGGTTGCTTTGGACCTATTCTTAACCTGAAAACCTCATATTTTGAAATAGCGCTGTGCAACATGTTTAGGAATTCATGTGTTTATGGACACAATTTTCTCTTGCAATATACCCCAGCTGGTACATCACACACAATTCAAGAAGCACTTCATGAGAGACCTCAGTCACACTCAGTGCATAATGTTGGAGTTACAAGTGAATTAATTTGGAATGGTGTTATGATAAGACGAGTGAATAGACTCTGAATATGTAGAAAACTACAGTCAATCAATGTGCTCAATCAGAATACCAAAGCCAGAGAGGAAATATATTCATACTGGTATCTCTGTATAGAAATTACCAGCACAAATATTGGTAAACTTGCAATGACACTGGGTATTTGTGACAAGCTCAGTGACAGCCTTTCCTGCCATTAGTAAGCAATACAAGTGAAGGTCAAGTGAAGGTGAGATGGCCACAGAAATGTGTCTAAACAAAACAACACATATTTTCAGGGCCTGAACCCATTTATACTGTTGCCTATGTTGCCTTACTTATGTATCTATAAATGTTGGTGTAGAAGTGTAGAAGTACTTCCTGGTTTGTATGTTTGCAATTTAGAACCTGTCCTGTTCCTACTGAATTTTACAGAATTGTTCTTAAATGTCCTGAAGTGTCCTGAAATGTCCTGAAGTGTCCTGTATTGTCCTGTATTGTCCTGAAATGTCCTGAATAGTCCTGAAATGGCCTGTAATGGCCTGAATGTCCTGAAGTATCCTGAATTGTCTTGAAATGTCCTGAAATGTTCTGAAATGTCCTAAATAATCCTTAAATGTCCTGAAATGTTCTGAAGTGTCCTGAAGTGTCTTAAACTACTCCATTCTTGTTTCAGGCCATCTACAGCATGCTGGGGAGCCATCTGTCAGACGATGTCACGGACTCGCCGACAGTACGGACAGAAAAAATATTTGACACAATGGACGTGAACAAAGATGGCGTATTGACAAAGGAGGAGTTTATTAAAGGTTGTATGGAGGACACGATGTTGTACCAGATGCTGACGGCAGATGCAGAAGCCTCAAAGGAGTAATACCACACTCTCATTCCACATGCCTCACCAGGAACATGGGCCTTAACATGCATTTTCAAATCAAAAGATATATGTACCGGATTTATGCAAGGGAGATAACTCTGTGCACAGAGAAAGATCAGTCGGTGAGACAAAGGTCAAGGTCAAGATCATTCACAGGAAGTGATTCTGTGGAATTGATGTCATCACTTTTCAAGAATATAAAGAAGCAAATTCAACTCAGTCAATACAGTGATTAGCTTACCAATGACACCAGAAAATATTATTGGGATATGTTCTACAAAAAAATACTTTCGAATGTAATAATATCAACAGTGATCCGGCCAATGCAGTTTGTATTCAATGAACAGTTTTGAGAGAAATTGAGGGCGATCATTTTGGAGCAGTCCACCTTCCTTTTTTCTCTGTATGTATATATATAGAGAGAGCATGTTTTTGTTACAAAGGTCAGTCTGATCTAATGCTGATGGATTACCTGGAGAAAGAGCCCACAACAAATTCATGTAATACGGACCAACTTCATGTCACCATGGCAACTGTTTGTAAGAGCAGGATCCTGTCTCTGTGGGGGAATCATCCCATGTTTGTCTGCAGTGTATGCATGGTGTCATGCATATTGTATGTGTCCTTGTCAGTGCTTCTATAGTAAGAGGAGACACCTGTATGTATCTGTACATGGTGCAGCTGAACATTCTCTAGAGCAGCTTCTGGTGGACTAAACCAGTTTGCAGCAGCTATTAGCAAGACAGTTGGTTTAAAGGGGCTCTCTGGTCACAGTTTATCAGAAAGCTGCATTAGCTATGGAGTGGTTTACCAATAAAGTGCAACACCATGCTTGAAACAAGATTGAAATATACCAATATTTTAACAGTGGCATTCAAAGAGTTCCTTTAACATTTAGACTTCACTCCACACATTCCCAAAACAGCAAGTTTTATGTTGTTACCTCCACCAGGTTTTGTTGTGCATAAACTGATAGAACAGGATAGCTGTTAGTAATTTCTTCCTTTGAAGACATATTATTAACATTGGAAGATCAGATTTTTTTTAGATGCAAGAAGACGATTCTTTATATGTGACACTAATGTTTCTGCCTTTGCAAACATATGAGCCATTGATACAAGGGCTATCCCCACATGGCAAGTTGCTATGAATAGAAAAGAATAGAAAAAAGAATGTTTCCCTACACATCAATTCCTCCAGAAGCCAGTGTGAAGTTTTTCTTTTTCTGAAAAGGTCCTATAGGAAATACCAAAATCTGATCTTGCAGTTTGCATGAAGACATTTAACTGGTTGTGTGTTGTCTTTCCCCACCTAGACAGGTTCCTGGTTTACATGTACTAGGCCATGTCATTCAATTTGTGTCCTTTCCGGAGGAGATACCACATCATTCATCTTTTAGAAGCTTTTTGTTTCCAGCCCAAGCGCTGATGTTTGTTCCCAGTTTGTATACCTATGTCAACTAACCGCCAGGAGAAGGATGGTTTGTATACCTATGTCAACTAACCGTCAGGAGAAGGATGGTTTGTGGTCACAGAGCTGCACATTCTGTGTCTGGAAGATAGAATGCCGTATTCTGCATTCAAGAAACAGAACGGCATATTCTATGTTATGGCGAGGAAAGGTACGGAAGCATATTCTGTGTTCTGGAGTTGAAATGGCATATTCTGTGTTCTGGAGATAAAATGGCATATTGTGTGTCCTGGAGATGAAATTCTATATTCTGTGTTCTGGAAATGAAATTCTATATTCTGTGTTCTGAAGATGAAATTCTATATTCTGTGTTCTGTGTATCATGTCATAGAGGACGCTTTTAGAGGGTGAGGAGCCTACTTGGAGGGGCGCTACTGGATTCCACTTTTGAATGATTGATGCCATCTTGACACTTTGTCAAACCGTTACCACATTTCAGTTGAATATCTGAATATATATATATATATATATAAATATATATATCACTGTTATTTGTACTCTCTGTAGTGGAGTTTGTGGAAGTCTCACATGGCTGTTGACGATTGTACTGACCGGTGTGGCAACACAACACTGACATGAAGGTAAACACGACACTTTCAAATCAACAACGTAGGAATAGCACATATGCATGAGAAACAGATTGCAGAATTAATTGTAGAATTCAAAATTGCAAAACAAATCATCAAAATAGAATATGACTGATACGATAAAACAATGTCCACGTCGGTTGACATGAAAGGCCATAAATGCTCTATTTGAAACCAAATCGTCTGACATTCTACTCTGAATCGTTCTGGTTCTTTTACGAATGCTTCAGAGGTCATAGATTTTATGAGTGCTTCAGAGCTGCAAGTCAGCCTGCTTCATGAGCTGTGGAGGAACATAGAGCCGGCGTGACTCCCCTCCCTGGTGTGTTACGTACTGCTGGGGCCTCTACCTTGTTAGATACTGAGCTTGTGTAATGGTCTGGTATGTCTTGTCTGCTGTTATCACTGCACACAACAGCCTTGTTAGCAGGAATATAGCACATCCTTCCAGGGAATAATCAGTCTCAATTATGTCACGAAACAGATTCCATTGGATGTAAAAGGCAGAATAGTGGTGGACATTTTATGAAGACTACATCATTTTTTTAAGCTAGTTTATGTTTACTCTCCCACCTGTTGACTTCTTTTGGCCTCAGAAACCTAAAATAAAGAAATATAAACAATGTCAGTAGTTTGGGTGAGTAATCTTACATGAAAAAACAAGCATTTAAGGTGTAATTCAGTGTTTATAATTTGCCTCTGCGATGTGTCATTTGTAAAACACAACATGCACTGCAGAAACGAGTTAAATAATACCAGTTATCCAATATATTTTCAAAATTGAGCGATAAATATATTTCTTGAGAAAACATGCCTCCATGATTCTGTAGAATGAAGTTACAGTAATACTTGTTGGCAGTTCCTCTGTGCCAACGATCCAAGTGAGTGTTTCATTGTTTCTTGCTTTCAGTTGAGTGTGTGAGTGGTTTGCTTACCTGAGTCATGTAAAAAACAATGTCCCCCCTCCCTAGCTGATGTAGGTAAAGTAGGTTTGACATGTTCTCGCACAATGCAGTCAGACATTGGTGTACAGCCTTGTGAATCTTTAACTGAATCATTCATCAGCACACTTACATTGTCAGTGCTATGTGTGCAAAACTGATTCTATAAGCCCAACATGGACATCAGCATGTTCAAAGATGACATTTATAGTTCCAGCTAATTGTGTGGACTGTGAAAGGCAGGAAATGTCTGTCTACTTTACTGCTAATTGCTGTATCGGCTCCCTGTGTTAGCACACATCTCTAAATGATGCAATCAATGACATCCTATACAATCATCACATCTGCTTTATGAAAACCATTAATCTTCACGTTAAGTCTTCATTAGTCAGGAACATCAGGATACTTGAGCTTGTGTATCTAGTGTCTTTGAATTTTTCACCCAATTATCAAATATAATATTTTTCATTATGCTCAGCATAAAAAGAAATGCAACATTGGACAAAACATATTCCCAGTCTGTCAAGATGATTGTGTACGTACACCTAGAAAATGTGGGCTACACAAGTAGACCGCCATTGCAAGGATGGAATTACTGTCATTCACGGATGGCATGATCATATAGTTTTCATGACATATCGATTAACGCACATTTTGACTGCAGTCAAGAAAAAGAGTTACCTCATTGTAGGTTAAAAACCAGGGAAACATGGTGAGATCAGTTGAGAAAATGTGTAATACCCTGGGGAAGTCGTCACAGTATCTTCTACCAGAAGTTGCCAGTGGTTTCCTTGCACTGTGTATTGTGCTTTCAAGATAACGTTTCCAGTATCATTGATATTGTTTTGTGTATGTGGTTTAGTGTCTCACTCAATTTTTAATCTGAGAAGCAGTGGCAACTTGCAGGAGAAGATACTGAGCGAGACGTGGACTCTGGCAAAGTTTGTGTTACTTGTGACCCCTTCTATATCATGTGATGGAAACTATATCATGTGTAGGAGAGATCGGTTTCTTACCATGGAACACCAGAACCACAACTTGGTGAGAGGTTGTTTATCATTCACCTTATGGAGGCCGGGAGTATGTTTGAAATTTTGAAAATAGAAAATATTTTTTGTTATTCAGGCTCTATGAAACAGTGTTTTAATATTCTTGTGACAGCACATTAGGCACTTCACATTAAGTGATAGAAATGTATTATTTTGAATAATCTTTATGACAAAATATACATTTGATTTTTTTTTTTTTTGTCATGTAAAATACTACTGGTAATTCATTTTTTTAGACACTTGGAATTGGATGGCGTGAAGGGTGAATCATGAGTCATGATGACATCCTATATACACACCAATGTATATCTTTATCTGAATGCCTTGTTGTATTCACTGTCGAGACACAACATCCTGTTAGGTGACATCACTATATTCATTCCCAGAAACCATTCAGAGCTGGCCAGGCGTTACACTGATTAACAGCCTGGTTCATACAAGAAACATACTGATTGGGCAATGAAGCTTCTGTGCGGATCATTTGCATTATTAAGATGTTAAGAGGACTCAGAGTACTGGTGTGATGATGCTCAAGGAATTAAACCAACGATTTGCAGACATATTAAGGCACAAGTCTCAGAAGAAAGAAACCTTATACCAAGTCCTGTCAACTGTCCAGAGTGTTACCTTCTCATAAGAAGTCTATGACTAAGTAGGGGCGGTGGTGTAGCCTAGTGGTTAAAGCGTTTGCTCATAACGCCGAAGTCCAGGGTTCAATTCCCTACATGTGTACATTGTATGAAGCCCTTTACTGGTGTTCGCTGCCATGATATTGCTGGAATATTGCTAAAAGCCACGGAAAACCAAACTCACTCACTATGTCCGAGTGACAATTTTATGTTTTGAGCTACATGGTATATGTTCAAAATATTTTACTAACAGTCTTCATACTAACAAAAGTTATTTTGGGAAAGAGATTCTTAACCGTTGTTTCCAGCAATAAGATGTGCCACACCTAACAAAGAACAAACAGACACTACTGTACGATCTCAACGTGAAGAAAGTGTATACCCATCAGTATACATCTATATTCCATCTTCATGTCAGTGTGTGTTGTGCCTACAGAGATGTGAGATTTCACAGTCAACCTGTCAACCCTTCCATGGCTATACCAGTAGGCAGTTCTTCACTCCAAGGGTAAATGTGCAGTTGTAGTTTTCAAGATTTGGAACTATGCATTGCATGTCAGCATCCCCTTTCTGGTCCTGCAATGTTATAACACAGTTGTACAAGTATAGGCTGCCATCATGAAGGAAGCAGTCAGACTAGCAAAACAATATTACGGAGTCAAACATTCTTTTGTGCATTATTTGTTGAAACATTGATATGTGTTTGCAAATATTGTACCAGTAACCAATTCAAGAAATATTTAGCATTTGTAACAAATCTTAATCCTCTTTAAACCATCCATTGAAAAAATAGTGCAGCCCTATACTTTATCCACTTGGTTGATCTTTTTAGTGAGTTATTTGTAGTCTGACATTCTTCAGTATGAAACCTGCCTCTACCTGGTGTCTCCTGTTCTCATGTTATGAGTTATGTATTTAGTTGATTATTGTCATTAATATAGTATACATGAAAATCAATGTCATCTTGTGGGAAAATGTAAATTGTTGACAATATTCACGTTTAGTAAGTTTATAGAGTATTTACAGTTTTTTAAAAAGAAAATGTATGTTAAATTTTCCATTGATTTTAACTGTTTATGTTTTGTTATGATACTATCCAAACCTGTATATTGATGATCTGTGTTGCCATGTGTTTCATCACCATGAATGTACCCACCACACCATGTTATACAATAGCATATTTCTATGTTCATAGTTTACTTGTATATTTGGATCCATTTAGCCTTACATTTTGGTGATGGGTAGGCGTCCTGCTACTGGCTTGTTGATTATCTTACAATGATATTTGTAGTTGTATTACTAGAAACATTTTGCGAAGGGCTGTTGAGTCAGATGCCATGTTCAAATCCAATCAGATATTGGCCAAAAATTATTTTCTATAAAAGTGTAACTTGCTAGTTATGGATCAGGTTTTATTGTAAACGTTATGGACAAGAAATTTCAGGGGAATGTTGCCATGGTTGACAATGACTGTTTGGTGTTTGTCGGGCTCTGACTCAAAACACAACCCAAGAATGATTAGTACGTACAAGAAGGATGTCATCAAATTTCTGGGGGATCTCATTTTGTCATGTGGCATTTGACGCGTGTGACATTTGTTAACACAGGTTCAAGGGAACAATTCCTATGTATTCATGCTTGGCTGTTACCAGACATTGGATGACATCCCTTCTCACCAGTTTGCTGGAGCAGACTTGAACTGTTTGGCTATGACTGACTTGCCTTGTACAATTAGCAGTACCTGTAGCTAGTGTCCTGTACCACATACTGTCCCACACACTCACCTGGCAGCCTGGCGGGGGAAGGGGGGGCCAGGACCAAGTTCTTGTAGACAGTCTTGATAAGGGGCCAGGACCAAGTTCTTGACGACAGTCTTGATGTCCACAAACTCAAGTAGCAGCCTGGCGGGGGAAGGGGGGCATGGACCAATTTCTTGAAGACAGTCTTGATGAGGGGCCAGGGCCAACATGTGGAAGATAATTGGGATACTGAGATTGGGGGAAAATGGGCCATTTTGGTGGCCTGAGTCAATTTGCATTGAGGGTGGACCGTGTGGACGGTGGGCCTTGTGTGTGGTTGATAATACTTAGGTGTTGATGGTGACAATGGAGGACGATAGAGTGCCTTGGGTGTAGATGATGGGCCTTGGGTGTAGATGATGGGCCTTGGGTGTAGATGGTTGGCCTTGAGTGTAGATGGTGAATCTTAGGTGGTGGGTGTACACAACCTGGTGAGTGGAGCATGAATTGTAGAATGACCTGGGTACAATTTGTTTTAACAGAACCATGCTGGCCATCAATGACACTACTCCCCTTACCGCCATGCCGCCAGATAAGTCAGGACTTTGCTGTTTTGGGAAATCCTTGTTACCTTGTTTGGGCATCATCAAATCAAGGGTGCACTTGTCAGAGGATATCAACTGCAATAAACATTCGATGAATAAATCACTATAACAATAATGTGAAGAATTTGTGTTTTTGTCTGAAGCTGTCAGTGGTCCAGATATACCTTGTACAGATGCTGCTAGATCTCTAGGCACAGTCATGCACAGGGCATGTGAGTGAGTTCAGTTGGAACATTATTTCAGTTGCATCACAATGTTATAGCACAAGGGAGGAATATACAACATCAATGCCAGAGAATAACCAATCTAGATGACCAGCTGAAACAGATTCAGTTGGGTGGAACAGGCAAAATAGCAGTGAAAATTAGTTCTGGTAAGTATAGGAATGGATCCTTGAAAAAGAACACAAAGGAAAGCCATTGTTAGAATCTTAACATTGTGATGAAACCAGTGAGCACAAGCACAGGGTTTGGCAGATCATATATAATCTGCATCTGCAGTAGATACCGGTGAAGTGGTGGGGTCCTTTTGAAAGGCGTCCTGTACTTGAAGATAGAGGCTACTGCAGATGTCAGTTTCAAGGCTCGATCCACATGGGGTCATAGAGGAAACCAGACAACAGAAGTAAATTGTGTTTAGTTTATCCTTGCCTTGTGAGATGGTGGGGATTGGTGGAGGACTTCTCGATCTGTTGCAGGTTTAACATTTTCCTTGCAACCTTCTGATGAAGCACATACCACCAACAACAATTAACATGACAGCCTTAGTGTGACAAGGACATTGAGAAAGTTCAGCCAGAAGCAGTGACATGAGGTGTAAAACTTTTGAAATCCAAAGTGATGCAGTTCGTAGACTGTTGCTAGTGGGGTGAAGCCGTGTTTCGTAGACACTGCTTCATTGAGACTGCACATGGACACCAGTGGTCATAACTTGTTCAATTCTTGCAGCTATGAAAAACAACTAGGCTTTGTGAATTTACACATCTGGGTCACCGTGACCTAGACCCAGAAGAATTATGTGACAGACACTCAGGAGCTCTCTGGTCACCCTATATCCTACAACCAGAAGGAATACATGACACACTCAAGAGCTCTCTGGTCACCCTATATCCTACAACCAGAAGGAATACATGACACACTCAGGAGCTCTCTGGTCACCCTATATCCTACAACCAGATGGAATACATGACACACTCAGGAGCTCTCTGGTCGTCCTATATCCTACTACCAGAAGGAATACATGACACACTCAGGAGCTCTCTGGTCACCCTATATCCTACAACCAGAAGGAATACATGACACACTCAAGAGCTCTCTGGTCACCCTATATCCTACAACCAGAAGGAATACATGACACACTCAGGAGCTCTCTGGTCTACCTATATCCTACAACCAGAAGGAATACATGACACACCCGGGAGCTCTCTGGTCACCCTATATCCTACAACCAGAAGGAATACATGACACACTCAGGAGCTCTCTGGTCGTCCTATATCCTACAACCAGAAGGAATACATGACACACTCAAGAGCTCTCTGGTCACCCTATATCCTACAACCAGAAGGAATACATGACACACTCAGGAGCTCTCTGGTCTACCTATATCCTACAACCAGGAGGAATACATGACACACTCAAGAGCTCTCTGGTCACCCTATATCCTACAACCAGAAGGAATACATGACACACTCAGGAGCTCTCTGGTCACCCTATATCCTACAACCAGAAGGAATACATGACACACTCAGGAGCTCTCTGGTCCACCTATATCCTACAACCAGAAGGAATACATGACACACTCAGGAGCTCTCTCGTCACCCTATATCCTACAACCAGAAGGAATACATGACACACTCAGGAGCTCTCTGGTCACCCTATATCCTACAACTAGAAGGAATACATGACACACTCAGGAGCTCTCTCGTCACCCTATATCCTACAACCAGAAGGAATACATGACACACTCAAGAGCTCTCTGGTCGTCCTATATCCTACAACCAGAAGAATACATGACACACTCAGGAGCTCTCTGGTCACCCTATATCCTACAACCAGAAGGAATACATGACACACTCAGGAGCTCTCTGGTCACCCTATATCCTACAACCAGAAGGAATACATGACACACTCAAGAGCTCTCTGGTCGTCCTATATCCTACAACCAGAAGAATACATGACACACTCAGGAGCTCTCTCGTCACCCTATATCCTACAACCAGAAGGAATACATGACACACTCAGGAGCTCTCTGGTCAACCTATATCCTACAACCAGAAAGAATACATGACAAACTCAGGAGCTCTCTGGTCGTCCTATATCCTACTACCAGAAGGAATACATGACACACTCAGGAGCTCTCTGGTCACCCTATATCCTACAACCAGAAGGAATACATGACACACCCGGGAGCTCTCTGGTCACCCTATATCCTACAACCAGAAGGAATACATGACACACTCAAGAGCTCTCTGGTCACCCTATATCCTACAACCAGAAGGAATACATGACACACTCAAGAGCTCTCTGGTCGTCCTATATCCTACAACCAGAAGAATACATGACACACTCAGGAGCTCTCTCGTCACCCTATATCCTACAACCAGAAGGAATACATGACACACTCAGGAGCTCTCTGGTCAACCTATATCCTACAACCAGAAAGAATACATGACACACTCAGGAGCTCTCTGGTCGTCCTATATCCTACTACCAGAAGGAATACATGACACACTCAGGAGCTCTCTGGTCACCCTATATCCTACATCCAGAATACATGACACACTCGGGGGCTCTCTGGTCTACCTATATCCTACAACCAGAAGGAATACATGACACACTCAGGAGCTCTCTGGTCACCCTATATCCTACAACCAGAAGGAATACATGACACACTCAGGAGCTCTCTCGTCACCCTATATCCTACAACCAGAAGGAATACATGACACACCCGGGAGCTCTCGCGTCACCCTATATCCTACAACCAGAAGGAATACATGACACACTCAGGAGCTCTCTCGTCACCCTATATCCTACAACCAGAAGGAATACATGACACACCCGGGAGCTCTCGCGTCACCCTATATCCTACAACCAGAAGGAATACATGACACACTCAGGAGCTCTCTGGTCTACCTATATCCTACAACCAGAAGGAATACATGACACACTCAGGAGCTCTCTGGTCACCCTATATCCTACAACCAGAAGGAATACATGACACACCCGGGAGCTCTCGCGTCACCCTATATCCTACAACCAGAAGGAATACATGACACACTCAGGAGCTCTCTCGTCACCCTATATCCTACAACCAGAAGGAATACATGACACACCAGGGAGCTCTCGCGTCACCCTATATCCTACAACCAGAAGGAATACATGACACACTCAGGAGCTCTCTGGTCACCCTATATCCTACAACCAGAAGGAATACATGACACACCCGGGAGCTCTCGCGTCACCCTATATCCTACAACCAGAAGGAATACATGACACACTCAGGAGCTCTCTGGTCACCCTATATCCTACAACCAGAAGGAATACATGACACACTCAGGAGCTCTCTGGTCACCCTATATCCTACAACCAGAAGGAATACATGACACACTCAAGAGCTCTCTGGTCACCCTAACAACCAGAAGGAATACATGACACACTCAGGAGCTCTCTGGTCGCCCTATATCCTACAACCAGAAGGAATACATGACACACTCAGGAGCTCTCTGGTCACCCTATATCCTACAACCAGAAGGAATACATGACACACTCAAGAGCTCTCTCGTCACCCTATATCCTACAACCAGAAGGAATACATGACACACTCAGGAGCTCTCTGGTCGCCCTATATCCTACAACCAGAAGGAATACATGACACACCCGGGAGCTCTCTCGTCACCCTATATCCTACAACCAGAAGGAATACATGACACACTCAAGAGCTCTCTGGTCAACCTATATCCTACAACCAGAAGGAATACATGACACACTCAGGAGCTCTCTCGTCACCCTATATCCTACAACTAGAAGGAATACATGACACACTCAAGAGCTCTCTGGTCACCCTATATCCTACAACCAGAAGGAATACATGACACACTCAGGAGCTCTCTGGTCACCCTATATCCTACAACCAGAAGGAATACATGACACACTCAAGAGCTCTCTGGTCACCCTATATCCTACAACCAGAAGGAATACATGACACACTCAAGAGCTCTCTGGTCACCCTATATCCTACAACCAGAAGGAATACATGACACACTCAGGAGCTCTCTGGTCGTCCTATATCCTACAACCAGAAGGAATACATGACACACCCGGGAGCTCTCTGGTCGTCCTATATCCTACTACCAGACGGAATACATGACACACTCAGGAGCTCTCTGGTCAACCAGACAGTTCATTCACGTGACCCCTATCTACTTAAACCTAGCAAGAACTGGTTATCCAAAATAACAAAAATAGGATAACGACTTAAGTTTTCAAAAGTCCCGAAAACATGTTATCAACCCCCAACTTTACCAAGCTAGCCCCGGTACAACTGCCGTTACGGGTTTACAATAGTCAGAGGTTAGGTCGTCCAGCTGGGCCCAGATCATGATGCTTAGCTACTCGTTCCCAAATAAACAAACAACTGTCACAACAATATCAATTTCTAAGTGCCAGTTTAACATGCACTTGGACCGTAGACAACGTGCAAGCCAGTAATCTTTGAGATCCAGGGTAGAATAGGCCTTCTGCAAACCATGCTTGCCGTAAAAGGTGACTATGCTTGTCGTAAGAGGCGACTATCGGGATCGGGTGATCATGCTTGCTGACTTGGTTGATGCATGTCACTGATCCCAAGTGCTTGGATTGATGCTCATAAGTTTAACCACTGGATTGTCAGGTCCAGACTCGATTTATTTACAGACCGCCGTCATATAGCTGGAATATTGCTGCCTTAAACAACAAATTTAACAAACAAACCAACCAGTTATCTTTGAGCGGTAGGAAAGTACACGACTCTTCTATGTGAACAAACTCAACTAAATACTTTAAAAACATGCGCTGGTAACTGCAGATCAACAGAAAATTTGGAAAAGTCATAAATTCTCTTTATTTCGGTAAATGTAGGCCAACGGCCTGTGTTTCATTCGATTACATGACGTGTAGAATACATACAACATATTAATAAAACAGAGTTGACAAGAGAGAATATTTATGACATTAACCCTTAGAATTGCAACATTTACATAATCAACCACTTTGTGGTATATAAACATAACTACCGGTTTCAACAGGCACTATGTGAAAAACATCGAAATTGTGCTAAGGTCACTTTGAATTTCTTGACAGATATTGAGGTCAGCTCTCTTTCAAAAGTAACTTTAAACAATAAATATGATGATGTGTTGGTACCGTTTTGGAGCATGCTATGCCAATCCTGTTCAGGTATCGCTTAGGCGTGACATGAATTCAGATAAGAACGATTTTGGATGGTGAATATACTACTGTTTCTCATATACATCCGAAACCAAAGCTAAACAGGACATATTTACATTTCCAAACCCAGTTGTGTTTGCCTTTATTAAATGCCTGTAACATTTGGATAACGGGAGTCAGGCATTGAATTCAGCCTGTAACTACTACATCTTTAGTATGCATAACTAGATAATGGATAAGCACTTACACGCCAACATATGTACAGTTTCCATTGTATCATTTAGATACAACCCCAATACCTCGGATCCATACATTGAAGTGTATCACCAAAAACGATAATGTGTGTTCAATCAGTTTAAAAATCAGTCAAATCTTGTGTAAGATTTGATAACTCATTTTCTGAATGCTTCAATGTCCACGCGGAGTCCGTAAGGGACGCGCTTTAAGTCCGTATGTTTTGTTTCTCCATTTTTATGATGATATTATCTTAATTGCAGATGCTATTGTGTAAGTTACGTCATAGGTCACGTGAAGACGAGTGAGTTGGAGCGTGTCAAACATAGAGCGACGAGAAGAAAGTAAGAAATCAATGTCATGGCATAAATACATCAAAACTATATGTACTAACGGAAAGAGTGAGTGAGTGAGTTAAATTTTACATCGCATCGGCAATATTGCAGCCATATCGCGATGAGAACAAGATAATAATTTCGATATTCCTGTCAACAAAGGACAGTAAAACGGTAGGGTAAATATCACAATTAAACTAACGGAAAGAAGTTACCGTTCTTCAGATAATTGATTAATTGATTGATTGATTGAGTGACTATGGTTTTACGCCGCTTTTAGCAATATTCCAGCAATATCACGCCAGGGGGACACCTGTACCTATGTCGGGAATCGAACCCGGGTCTTCGGCGTGACGAGCGAACGCTTTAACCACTAGGCTACCCGACCGCCCCGCTTCAGACAAAGTGGTGTAAATGTTATGTTATTGATAATAACAACATGATATTTGTCATTGTTATGGTCAATGTTTTATCATTATAAATTCATTGACAACACCCATACCTGGTAACAGGAGACAGAGAGACACGCCCTGAAAGAGGAGTGGTGAAACGACTCACTGAACAATGTCAATATCGGGTGTGAACAACATTTGCTTTGATACGGACGAGGCGGCGGCGGCGGTGCATTGAAGACAACCGATGACTGAAAACAGCCTGGGGGTGTTGTTCCAAATGTCAACCAAAGACTGGTCCAACTGAGATAGGGTTACCGGTTGGTTCTAGTCCTGTCATCCCAGAGATGTTGCACACAGGGTAGACAATGATTTGTAACGATGTCGTCCCGGTAACAATAATGAGTTGTGATGACAACCCAGCATTGCACTTCATCCCCAAACTGACGACGTTGAGTAACGCAAGCATAGTTAAAGCATTCTCCTGGACACCTGTAGTCCCTGACACGACCATCAGAGCTGTTCAGATGAAACCTGGACTTATCTTTTAACAATATATTGTCCCAGTTTTGTCTTCTGAACCTCACATGCTGCCTATACCAAGCTAGGTGTGTCTGATGGTGACGTGGCAGTTTGTTATCGATTCTGTATATGCACCAACCGAATATGGTTGACGTGACTTGATTAAAATGTCCGGAAACTTCTTTTGTGTCTTTCTTGAGAATACCCGCGGCTAGTAGACGTTGAAACAAATGTGATTTTATGAGCTGTTCATATTAGAAAACCACGCGTGTGAGTATCATGCACACATCAAAATCGTGCGCCGTGCATGAACATGCATATGCAACTTGTGAAACACGACCGTAAGGTCGAGATGTCGTCATGAATATTTCATGTAAGATGTATTATTTATTTTCAGAATACACTGAACTTTATATGAAGCACAGTTACTGTTTTCCGTTAGTGTTATATCATCAATTGTCAAGACTGATACCATGGTGGAATGTATGAATAAATTATTTGTAACAAATTGATACTAAAATACAATCTTGAGTCCTTAATAGTATCACTTACAGGACCTCGTGAATATTTTTTTAAGAATCACAGATAATTGCACCTTCATGTACACATGTGTTTTATATTAACTGGTTGGACTTGGGCTTGTAACAGAATTACATACGTTACAGCTGATTGTGCCAGCTCTGTTTTGTTGCATTCTACTGGTTCCGGAGTTGTATTCGTCACACCGACCATTTGAGTTACGGGGATTGATCGATTAGCTCTAAGCCTCTACTCCTCTCATAGACGGAATTACGTAATAGTGAAATAATGATGTCGAAGAGGTATATCCACACAAACTTGAGTCAGTTGAGCAAATTGTTTCGCCGTCAGAGCTCAGTAAAATAAGCAGGGGTCTGTGACCTTTGCAAAATTGACAAACTTGAGGAACACGTAGTGATCAAGTACTTGCAGACAACGGTCCGTAAATGTAGATATGAGTACACTAGGGAACGATGACCCTTCCTATGCCAGCATAAAGAGGTGGGCAGTGGGGTTTAAAGCGTGGCACGGAGAAACCTTGGAGTCGACCCCCTCCTAGAAGGCCTGTCACATTAGCAACATCAGAGATGATCCAGAGAACCCAGGTAACGGTGATGGCAGACCGACGAATGATTGAATGTTATAATGCTAGCTGCGGTAGGCATTTCCCAAGAGAGAGACAGCACATTAAGTAATCACAAAAACTTTGCAATGAATACAGTATCAGATAGTTTGGTTCCAAGGATTATGAAATCTGATTTAAAAAGCACCAGCGCTCATGCCCCGTGATGATGTGGCTCTGTTTGTAGCTGATCTAGAAAGTTTCTTGCAACTATTTGTCGATATGAATGAAGCCTGGGTTCACCACTTTCATTCCAAACAACAATCTGCAGGTACTGGATCGCCGCACCTTCCTCAAGTGTGTCCATATTGCAGAGAGGCCGAGACCCCTTCCCAGCTACTGACTGGCCACAGCCAAACATTTGCTTCTCTGGTTCAAGCCTGCGTGGATATACCTCTATGACATCATGCAATGTGCTCAACAAACGATTTCACTGTTACACAATTCCTTCTGTATCAGACTCAGAACTTTTCAATCCACCCTCGTATATTGCCGACCCGCCATGGTACAATGTGTGAGATTTCTTGGTGTCCCCCGAAGTGATTTTGTTGGAATAATGCTAAAAGTGGCAAACAACTCAATACCCATGCACTCCCTAAGCAGTGAAAGCAAATATTGCACGATACTCCTCTCAGTTCTATATTTGTTGTAAGCTACGGACAGTATAAACGTAGAAACTAAACATCCCAACGATCTGCCCCTTTTTTCATTGATTCTGCGTCAGGTTATCGAAATCAAATCTGAAAACGTATTGCAAGGGAGACGTTTAAATTCCTTTGCAGACGATATTTATCATCAACAGATCATCGAATGATGTAATAGCAGATATTCTGAAAGTTTGATTTTATCTCATACCAATATATGAGAATGATTATTTAATGAACGTTATTTCAGCAGAAGGACTCTTGACATAAAACATTACTTTTCACAACATCAAACATGTCAAACGAACGTATTATTTTGTTTATGATAAGAGAGTTTCGTCCAGTATTTTGGAAAGCAGATTACAATCCTGTGCTCAACGTTAATCAAATACATTTATGTGATGGATGGTCCGCACATAGAATTATTGATTTTCTTTCTCATACACAGATATTTTGTTTGTTTCAAAACTGATCAAATCTGAATATCTTCGAAATGTTGTAAGGAGACAAGGCCTCGAAACGGGGATTTAATTGAACTCGTGCCGAGGGCTGACTTCTGGAACAGTTATAGTACCGATGATGGCCAGAATGTTTGTCTGCATTTTGATAGAGTAATCCAGTGCGAAAATATATTACTATGAATCAATATAGTTGTGAAGTATAACTTACTAATTCTGTTGGCAAATGGTTACCAATAATATTCAATGTATTATAGCTGTTTGTAACCAGATATGCTTCATAGCAAAATTGTGCCCATTTGCAAAGTGATCTTTGTTTATTATGAGTTGTATACTAGTTGTATGCTACATTAATATGCTGATGGTCGAACATAATACTATTTGGCTAAATACTGGCTACATAAGTGTGTATACAGAGGACGCTGTAATGAATGGGATGGAAGTCTTAGTTTGGTTGAGGCAAATCTATGTTGATAACTTTAGTTGTCTTCGGTGTTCCTAAAACAATGAAAAATTATGGAATATTTTTGATACCAGGAACTTTTGAAAAAAAAGTGTTGAAGTTTTTGTGTGTGTTTTATCCGGCTACTTATGTCAAGAAATATCTGCAGCGTACAACTAAAGAAATATATATTTTTATGTTACATCGCGGAAAATAACCACCCCACGCTCGAAAGAAAAACCCACAAACAGTATTACTTACATGAAACAAGCTGTCTCCCTAATGAATAATTATTAAATACAACATGTTATAAACATTAAAATCTTGTTTCCAATGCAGTACCAAACATTTCCAAACATGCCAACATAATATGGCCTATTCAAGATTTGTATTCAACTTTTGAACTGCAGAGCTCAAACCTGACATGAGACTGGAGCAATCTCCGTCTCTGTAATACAATGTACTCAAATGTATTTATACTGTCTCATATGAAAACAAACAAACAATGCAAAACTAAAGTAACAATTGGAACAGTGTTCCAAAATAGTTCGGAACACACCGTCTCGGGTTATAATATTATTTTAAAAACTCATGTTGGAAACAGGGACCTATTTTCAGTCTGTCCAGACATGCGCAGTTGAATTTTAAGGCTTCGATGGCGAACATGGGCGAGCACGTGAAAGTTATGTCACAGGTAAGCCGTCAAATTAAGCTCAGTTGAAGAAGTGTTTTGTCAATCTATCCATTGTTTGATACAGATATCCACTCATCATCAGGATGATCATCCAACAATCTGCTGAGCCCGAGTGCTTGTTCAGTCAACTGCTGGTGATCAAAGAGCGTCCAGCAATTGTCCTCACCACGGACCACGTATCCGTGTCCAGAATTGATGAACTCACCTGTATTCTGACTTCTGATGGACGATGGTGTTTGACAAGATTGAATATATAAACTTGAAAGAAAATTGTATGTTTTCATTTCCCGTGATGATGCTCCGATTTATTATGATCAGACGATCAAGGATATTCTTGGCACAGTGTCAATAATTTATTGGCCTATTCCTACACTAAACACGTCTATTTTTCATGTTGATAATGATTGTTGCCATTTTGAAAAAAATATTGATATTAAATTAGGACAATTTTACAGAAACACCTGTCATTTAGGACCATTTCTGAGGAACTGCCTTGTTGTGTAGTGGATAGAGCGTCTGGCAGAGAACGGAAGGTCGGTAGTCGTTTCCCAGACAGCCTAATACCCAAAAACAAAAAAGTTAAAAGATGGTACTTGTTGTTGCTCTGCCTGGTGCTCGGCATTAAATGCATAAAACAAGGACTGGTCAGCTGGGAGCGGTATGCAGTGTCTGAGTGGGGTATCCATGTTTGTATGTGGTATCATGGTATCTCAGTGGGCTAGCCCTACAAATCTTGCATAAGTCTGGAATAATACACACATGTGCATGCAAACTGCCATATCAGTGCAATATTCTTGATCGTGGCGTCAAACCCCGTTTCAGCTCACTCAGGCATAGCTAGAGACAGACAACCATTTGAAGTAGCTGTAAAATATCCTGGAACTGTCTCGTATAAGTCTCTGATTCTTTGCTTGTAAGGTGAGGCAACTCTTGTAAGCTTAGATATTCTCTTGAGGCCTGATGACTTACAGCTCAGTAACTGTCATCAATGAAGTAGGCGGACTACAAATTGGTATTAGCGCCAGATCATTCCATATCGTTGACCAACCTTAATGATAGATTTATGAAAAGTTTAATCTATGCCAAGGGAGATTGTGATTACACGTGGGGCTTCACCTGACAATGGAAGAGGATTAAAAAAGAAATTTGGTATATTATGGTTGGGAGCTAAGTATTCAACAGACATTAGAACAGGATTAAAAGAAAACAATTGGTATATAACACTTGATGGATGAGAGTGAATTGTGGAGGTATTAGAACAGGATTATGAAGTCAGGATGATGGTGAATGTTGTACGCAGTATCAAGTGTTGACAAGGTGAAGTAAAATAGCTTATAAATCTCGAATAGCTGTTCCCCTGAGTGCTGACAGAGATGAACTATGGGTAGAGGCATGGAGGAGCTGGGTGTAGTGCTAATGCTAGAAATGTTGGTTGCAGCTGTAGCTGTGTAGCTGGGTGTGGTGCTAATGCTAGAAATGTTGGTTGCAGCTGAAGCTGGGTGTAATGCTAATGCTAGAAGTGTTGGTTGCAGCTGTAGCTGGGTGAAGTGCTAATGATAGAAGTGTTAGTTGCAGCTGTAGCTGGGTGTAGTGCTAACACTAGAAATGTTGGTTGCAGCTGTAGCTGAGTGTAGTGCTAACACTAGAAATGTTGGTTGCAGCTGTAGCTGAGTGTAGTGCTAACACTAGAAATGTTGGTTGCAGCTGTAGCTGAGTGTAGTGCTAACACTAGAAATGTTGGTTGCAGCTGTAGCTGAGTGTAGTGCTAACACTAGAAATGTTGGTTGCAGCTGTAGCTGAGTGTAGTGCTAACACTAGAAATGTTGGTTGCAGCTGTAGCTGAGTGTAGTGCTAACACTAGAAATGTTGGTTGCAGCTGTAGTGCTAACACTAGAAATGTTGGTTGCAGCAGTAGCTGGCTGTAGTGCTAACACTAGAAATGTTGGTTGCAGCTGTAGCTGGCTGTAGTGCTAACACTAGAAATGTTGGTTGCAGCTGTAGCTGAGTGTAGTGCTAACACTAGAAATGTTGGTTGCAGCACACAGCAGCAGTAGCTGGATGTAGTGTTAATACTATTAGTTGTAGCTACAGTGGATTTATCTTACCGACATGTTTTAATGTGACATTGTAAAACAATTAACACTGCTGTTCTGTTGTAAAAATTAGTGTGTAATATTGTATGCAGATTCTTGTTAAGTATTATATGATGATTTTGAATTTGTTGAATATTCAAGAAAATTATTCAGGTGAGTTACTGCTGCAGGAGGATTGAAGCTCAGCATGGTCTGTTTTGTTTTAAAAAAAACTGGAGCAGCTCGTCTCATTGAAATATTCTCTTTGTTGAGGCCTGGCTGGTAAGCACTTTCACAAGGTGTAGTTGGCCAGCAGCAACTGCCTGCCCAAGAATGGAGTCGCAATGACAACTAAAATAGTCATCGCTTTAATGGCTGAGTTGCCTTGAGGAAAAAGTGTTCATCTGTTAGAGGTACAATCATTCAAAGAGTTTGCCAGGTGTATTTTTTATGTAAGAGGTGATGAAGAGGAGATACTTTCTTTGCTCTCACACTGCAATCTATCAGTGCCAGTGTTTTTGTTTGTTGAAGAAGCTAAAAGAAAACATTGTCCATTTGTGGAGAAAATAAAAAAAAATGAAAAGAAAATGTGACAATACGAAATGAAAGGTTGAAGGATTATGCATTGTAATTGGTGAGCCCAAATGTTGTCAATCATGCATAGTACTTTGATGGGTGACCTCAGTGGCAACTACATGTCAGTTGTATGTGTGACCTCAATAGCTGCCAAGTGTATTTTGTACTGGGATGGATGATGTCAACAGGTGCCAAGTGTATTTTGTACTGGGATGGATGATGTCAACAGGTGCCAAGTGTATTTTGTACTGGGATGGATGATGTCAACAGGTGCCAAGTGTCTTAGTACTTGATGGGTGACCTCAGTTGCAACTGCATATTGTTAGAACTTGGAGGGGTGACCTCAGTGGCTACCACATGTCAGTTGTATGTGTGACCTCAATAGCTGCCAAGTATAGAATGTACTGTGATTGGTGACCTCAAAAGCTGCCAAGTATAGAATGTACTTTGATGGGTGACCTCAATGGCAGCCAAGTGTAGGTTGTACTGTGATGGGTGACCTCAATAGCTGCCAAGTATAGAATGTACTGTGATGGGTGACCTCAATAGCTGCCAAGTATAGAATGTACTGTGATTGGTGACCTCAATAGCTGCCAAGTATAGAATGTACTTTGATGGGTGACCTCAATGGCAGCCAAGTGTAGGTTGTACTGGGATGGGTGACATCAATGGCTTCCAAGTATAGGTTGTACTTTGATGAGTGACCTCAATGGCTGCCAAGTATAGGTTGTACTGTGATGGGTGACCTCAATGGCAGCAAAGTAAAGGTTGTACTTTGATGAGTGACCTCAATGGCTGCCAAGTGTAGGTTGTCCTGGGATGGGTGACCTCAATGGCTGCCAAGTGTCAGTTGTACTGGGATGAGTGACTTCAATGGCTGCCAAGTGTCGGTTGTACTGGGATGGGTGACCTCAATGGCTGCCAAGTATAGGTTGTACTGTGATGGGTGACCTCAATAGCTGCCAAGTATAGAATGTACTGTGATGGGTGACCTCAATGGCTGCCAAGTGTTGGTTGTACTGGGATGGGTGACCTCAATGGCTGCCAAGTGTCGGTTGTACTGGGATGGGTGACATCAATGGCTTCCAAGTATAGGTTGTACTTTGATGAGTGACCTCAATGGCTGCCAAGTATAGGTTGTACTGTGATGGGTGACCTCAATGGCAGCAAAGTAAAGGTTGTACTTTGATGAGTGACCTCAATGGCTGCCAAGTGTAGGTTGTCCTGGGATGGGTGACCTCAATGGCTGCCAAGTATAGGTTGTACTGTGATGGGTGACCTCAATGGCAGCAAAGTATAGGTTGTATGAGTGATCTCAATGGCTGCCAAGTGTCAATTGTACTGGGATGAGTGACCTCAATGGCTGCCAAGTGTCGGTTGTACTGGGATGGGTGACCTCAATGGCTTAGTATAGGTTGTCCTGGGATGGGTGACCTCAATGGCTGCCAAGTGTAGGTTGTACTGGGATGGGTGACCTCAATGGCTTCCAAGTATAGGTTGTACTGGGGTGGGTGACCTCAATAGCTGCCAAGTGTAGGTTGTACTGGGATGGGTGACCTCAATGGCTGCCAAGTATAGGTTGTACTGGGATGGGTGACCTCAATGGCTGCCAAGTGTCAGTTGTACTGGGATGGGCGACCTCAATGGCTTCCAAACGTCAGTTGTACTGGGATGGGCGACCTCAATGGCTTCCAAGCGTCAGTTGTACTGGGATGGGTGACCTCAATGGCTTCCAAGTGTCAGTTGTACTGGTATGGGTGACCTCAATGGCTTCCAAGTGTAGGTTGTACTGGGATGGGTGACCTCAATGGCTTCCAAGTGTCGGTTGTACTGGTATTGGTGACATCAATGGCTGCCAAGTGTCGGTTGTACTTTGATGGGTGACCTCAATGGCTGCCAAGTGTAGGTTGTACTGGGATGGGTGACCTCAATGGCTTCCAAGTGTCGGTTGTACTGGGATGGGTGACCTCAATGGCTTCCAAGTGTAGGTTGTACTGGTATGGGTGACATCAATGGCTGCCAAGTGTCGGTTGTACTGGGATGGGTGACCTCAATGGCTTCCAAGTGTCAGTTGTACTGGGATGGGTGACATCAATGGCTTAGTGTGGGTTGTACTGGGATGGGTGACCTCAATGGCTTCAAAGCGTCAGTTGTACTGGGGTGGGTGACCTCAATGGCTGCCAAGTGTCGGTTGTACTGGGATGGGTGACCTCAATGGCTGCCAAGTGTAGGTTGTACTGGGATGGGTGACCTCAATGGCTGCCAAGTGTCGGTTGTACTGGGATGGATGACCTCAATGGCTAGTCAGTATGGGTAGTATTGCATGAGTGACCAGACTTTATACTATGAAGGATTATTGAAGCTATCATCAGGAAGTCTTACAGGGATATTAAAGGAGATGAATACACATCAAGCATATATGTTTGATTGATTGGTTGGTGTACCAGTTTGAGGGAAACACTGGCAAAAAGAAATCCTATTTGCACCCAGTTTTGATTAATTGGTTCCTGTTTGGCCGTGCTTGAGGCATGGCACATCTCTTACAATGATGTCCTTCAAGCACAGAACCTGGCGTTTTGTGGAGGGGGATCATTGAAATAGATACCATGTTGCACTTTTGATACATATTTGTTTGTGTGGGTAAAACATGCATTGACATGAATGGGTTACAATGGCAATGATATATCATTGCAACCACTGTGATTCTGCCAGGATTTTTGTGTGGTAAGAGAAAAGATTATTCCAAGGCAGGTTTTCCCCCATCACAATCTCAGCATCATTTGGTATGGGAGGGTGCACCTCCCATGAGTGGTGTCATTTCTGTAGTTTCAGTGTTCATTGGTGGCATTTGAGACCTTTTGCAAGCAGAAATTGGAAGATGAAGAGTATATTTTAATAAATGTTAATCTCTACAGACCTTTCTTACAGTAGAGACCATGTACTGTCAATATTATGGCTAATACAGTCAGTATTAAAGGAATAAACACATTATTGAACTCATCCTGCATTCCTTTGGAGCGCCGACGACTTCCCTGATGCCAATGCTTGCCCAAGCATGTCCTATGCTGTCAGCACCTGTTTTGTTTCAAGCAAATGCAAGTGATACGAGAGGTGGAATCTGATTGGTCTACAGGAGAGGCATAGAAGGGACATAACTCGTAACAGCCACTGGTGGCGCTACGATTGAGCCCAGGAATTCCAGCATGGTTCGGCAAGGGTGGAAACCTGACTTCTAAAGTCAGTTAACTCTCTTACCTCGGGAAGATGGCGCCTCTGGGCCTCTGCACAGCATTTCCTTTGGTCCTTCGGGGGTTTGGTATTCCACCTGCTCCACGCAGATGCAGTTCCAGCAGGTCCCGCCTTAGTCTCTACCGGCTTAGATGCAAACTTTTATGCAGTCCATGTTTCATCAGTTGTTGGCTCCTCAACTGGTTCCTACACCTGTTGCGCCTACAGCAGCTGCGTCTCCAGCGCTTGCCTGTAGCGTATCTACCTCCAAAAGCTGCGTGATCTCTTGGGTCAGCTCTCCTGGATCTTCCTTCAGACACAGCTCCAAGTCATCGAGGTCCAGGCTGCTGCCCTGGATCCACCGAAGGCTAACAACCCTCACGGGATCTAAACAGTCTCATCAACCATGGCTCTCCACAGCAACTACTCCATCAGATCCATCATAGAAGGATGCTTCTGGAAATCCGACTCAGTCTTTGGCAACTACTACCTGAGGCACGTGGCCTTGGAAGACATTAAGGGCATCCACAATTTTGGTCCTCTGGTTGTTGCCCTGCAGATCAACAGCACAAAACACCATTAATTTCTCCAGCAGTCTGAAGCTGGCTTTTTCGACTCTTTGGTGCTTGCATGTTGCAGGCACTGGCTGGGTTAGTAACTTTTAGATTCTAGCCTCTGCTGTTTTCTACAACTTTTCTTTTACCTAGATTTTCTACATTCCTCATACTTACATTTTTCTTCTGGCAGGATTGGTCACATTGTGTCCAATAATTGGAAAAGGCTGTGACATTACCTGGACTTTTGATGAAAGTCCAAAAGGTCCTCAGCAACCCATGCTTGTCGTCTATGCTTGTCGTAAGAGGGGACTAATGGGATCAGGTGGTCAGGCTCGCTGACTTAGTTGATGCATGTCATCGTCAGTGCATCCTTGATGATCCAGGGTTGAATAGGTCTTCAGCAACACATTCTTGCCATTAAAGGCGACTATCCTCCAGGCTCACCGACTTGTCATTGTATTCTAATTGTGTGGTTCGATGCTCATCTCTCTCACCGGATTGTCTGGTTTAGACTCAATTATTTACAGACCGCCGGCAGCTAGCTGTAATATTGCTGAGTGTGGCGTTAATTAACAAACAAACAATCATCTTTTCAGTTTATCTCATAAAAGGGGGCACGAGTGGCCCAGTCGTCTAAGGCGCAGCAATTTGCTGTGCAAAGTTGCGTCCCTTGGGCATGCCAGAAACCTATGATTGTGGGTTCGAATCCCGGTTCGCCCTGATTATGTTTCTAGGTTTGTCAGCACCATACCCGTGCTCGTGGGTTTCACCGAAGTGGTAAACGCCTGAGACCTGCATCACTTTGGGCTTTCCTCCCACATTAAGCTGACACGCAGCAATATAACTGTAAGACTATTAAAAGCAGCATTAAACCCAACTCACTCACTCATTTCATAAACAGTTCATCTTCATTAAATCATTAATTGCAAATATCTTTCAACAATGTCTCATATCTCATGTCACTGTTGTAGTTATTATGGTTGTACTATCATTGAATAAGAATGTGATTAGTTAAAGATTAATTGTCACTAGGCACTGCAAGATTGTATCCTGACTTACAGGGCGGTCGGGTAGCCTAGTGGTTAAAGCAATCACTCGTTACGCTGAAGACCCGCGTTCGAATTCTGACATGGGTACAATGCGTGAAGCCCATTTCGGGTGTCCCCCCCCCCCCCCCATGATATTGCTGGAATATTGCTAAAAGCGGAGTAAAACCAATCTCACTCACTCCTGACGTACAGTATCATGTGACAAGACTACATCACAAAAGTCCCTTGAAGATCCAGAGTAGAATAGGTCTTCAGCAACCCATGCTTGCCGTAAAAGGCGACTAACAGGATCGGGTGGTCAGGCTCGCTGACTTGGTTGATGCATGTCATCGATCCCAATTGCGTGGATCGATGTTCATGATGTAAATCACTGGATTGTCTGGTCCAGACTCGATTATTTACAGTCCGCCGTCATATAGCTGGAATATTGCTGAGTGCGGCGTAAAACAACAAACCAAACCAAAACATCACAAAACATTGATCAATGTTTGCTGTTAGTTTTGTGCCAGTGCATGCAAAATACAAATTAAAGTTTAGACAAAATCTTGAGTGGGCCCTGTTGTCTTTTCAAGGTGAATCAAAGGGATTTCATTTTCCAAGCTTTGTTTAACATTGATTATAGTTGTTATGTGTCTGGCCCAGTCGTCTAAGGCGCCGCAATTCGCTGTGCAGAGTTGCGTCCCTTGGGCTTGCCAGAAACCTATGGTTGTGGGTTCGAATCCTGGTTCGCCCTGATTATGTTTCTAGGTTTGTCAGCACCATACCCGTGCTCGTGGGTTTCACCGAAGTGGTAAACGTCCGAGACCTGCATCACTTCGGGCTTTCCTCCCACATTAAGCTGACACGCCGCGATATAACTGGAATATTGTTAAAAATGGCGTTAAACCAAACTCACTCACTGTTACGTGTCAAGTCCCAAATTGAAACAATATGTTAACCCAGAAATCTATACGTAAAAGACCTGGTGTGAAACCAACAACCAACTTACATGTGAAATACAATCAACAAATGTATTACAAAACTTAACTAGGTTTACAAATCAATACAAGCTACTGCACAGCAATTACATTGGGAGTGCACAATAGAGTGGTAGTTCGATATTCAATGGCAATAAATAATATGATGGCAGTGGTCAGAATCAAATACAAAAATACAGTAGTGATGGTGGTCAAGCTTCCAAAATGGGCTAGGCAGGAATCATGGATGATCAGCGATCCTTACATGAAAGTGGGACCGAAGCGATGAAAATGTGTGAGAGACGAGATGTGTGAGAGATGTGTGAGAGATGTGCAAACACGCTCTTGTTCCACATTATATACAGCCTAACAAGCTCCTGGAAGTCTCCATACCGTGCCCTGACCAGTCTAACAGCACTACAATATTACAGAACTTTTGCCATGTTTTTATATCATCTCCAACTGCTGTATACACACCGGAAGCTGGCGTCTAAATATAGTAACTTCTGACAACTGCCCACTGACCAAACGCAATGCAGCGAGCGTCTACCGAATCTCAAAAGAAAAAATGCAACACAGTTACAATCATTGATAAATAATAAAATGCTCTGCCAAATAACACAGTGTATACAGCTGTATATTTGAAATATAAAATATAACATAAAGTAAACATGGTAAATGAAATTGTAAATCATCATGTCCAGTGGTGTTTTTTTCATTGACGAAGTTAATTGTCTCTTCTTTCAACTGAAGTGATATGATGTAGTGTTTGTCTATGGAATAGCAATGTTTCCCTCAACTTGTACCCAAGAATGTAGGGTGTGTGTAATACTCCAGTGGTGGTCATGTAATGTCTACATACTTGAAACAAGAACTTTGGCAGGAAGAAAATTGATTTGTATCACATGACTTTAATGATATGGACGAAGACAACTGGACTGTTTACTATGAATTCCTTCATAATATGGCAACATGTCGCAGTTAATTTATTTTTGTAATGTACTGATATTAGCAGATCCAAAGCCCTGTGTGCAGAACACATGCTCAAAATATATTCAGCGTGTGTTGATGTTCATGCTTGAAACACACACGTTTCTGCCCTAATATGATCACTGAGTGATGACTAGAGGACAAAAGTGGTGAATACCTTATAAGCAAGCTGAAAAACATGACCAATATGGAATGGTTGATATTTACCACACATAAAAGTCAAACAAAAATGGTGAATTGCTGAATTAAAGGTCATGTGCACATAGGAATGCCCTAGAAGGAAACCAACTGTCAGTTTAGTCACAGAACACTTGATCCAAAGAAAGGGAAAAAAATATAGATACATGTAGCTAAAATTTGACAAAAACGCTCCAATAATCTGTTCCAATATTCCTTGAGTATACTGTGCAATAGCAAGGTTGGTTGGTTTGTTGTTTAATGCCGCACTCAGCAATATTCAGGAATATTCAGGAATATTGCTGAGTGCGGCGTTAAACAACAAACCAACTATATGACGGCGGTCTGTAAATAATTGAGACTGGACCAGACAATCCAGTGATTAATATCATGAACATCGATCCATACAATTGGGATCAATGACATGCATCAACCAAGTCAGCGAGTCTGACCACTCGATCCTATTAGTCGCCTCTTATACAAGCATAGTCACCTTTTACGGCAAGCATGGTTTGCTGAAGACATAGTTACCCTGGATCTTCACCCATGTCCCTGCTAATACACCTGTTTCTTATTGTTTCTTGGCTTAAGTCAGCAAGTTGATTGCTAGTGAGTTAATTTTGTAGCACAGACATTTGCCTTCTGATCTTCTGCACAATTTGGATAGACATTAACAAATGTTGAACCAAAAAACTCAAACCTATTTTAAACTAATGTATGAATGCTGAGTGAAATCAAAGATGCGGTTTGTTTAACTTTTAATGTTTCATAAATATTGATTAATGGTGATATGAGAACACTCAAACATGGCTGAGTACTGGCACACAGTGTAATGTATATACCGTATTCCACGTAATTAGTGCCCAGGGTGCTCTCAAAATTAGAAATAAGGGGCTCTTATTGGAATATTATTTTGGTGAAAAAAGTTCGTAAATTTCGTGGTTTATGCTGACAGCCTGAAATGTTTATATACGACATATATATTTTTCCAGGATTTAATTGTCCATAATTAAGGGTGCATATAACACACGAGTGCATATTATACACAAATAAATGTCTTGTGTACATTGATCAATCAGTAGGGGTGCTAATTGAGATTGCTCAATAGCAAATATATTAGCAAATATCGCTGTGGGCTCTTATTAGAGCGGGGCGCTTATTACGTCGAATGCGGTACATGCATTTGTATGAGCCCACCTTGATGCAGCACAATGTTGTGTAGAAAACAGCCTCCTTCTGCTGCTGCCTATCATTGGAGGATGTTTAAAACAGTGAAGTAAGGTTTTAATCTAGGCAGGTGTCTGAAATCTTACTGAGGTGTGTGAAATCAATTGACTACCCAATTGTCTGCAACTGCTTATTGTTCTAGTTATTGTCTCATACTTAAAACTGCTCTAATTTGTGTGAAGGTGATTATTCTGGCATACAGGCTGACTGTAGGTCAAGGTCATTAATCATACAAGTAGACTTTTGTGTATTATATCTTGAGATTTTATTAAGGCTAATGACCCAACTAGACTTTCTCTTTGGCATTGTCTCCTCCAGCTGTATGTTCTTTGGTTGTTTTTATGAACGGGCCCCATGAGGATCTGGGTTAAAATAGGTCTTCAGCAACCAAATTGCTTGCTGTAAGTGGCGACTAACGGGATCTGTTTGACGGTCAAGCATGCTGACTTAGTTGATGCATGTCATTGTATCCCAGTTGCGTGGATCGATGCTCAGAACATCGATCACAGGATTGTCTGGTCCATACTCGATTATTTACAGACTGCCATCCTATAGATAGAATGTTGCTGAGTGCAGCATTAAACAACAAAGAAAGAAAGAAAGTTTATGAATGGTAAAGGTCATGATCAGATTGCAAAAGTCAGTCATTGAAATTTAAACGACAAAACCCTTTCCATATTCATGGAAATATCTGCCCAAAGTAGAGTCCACTGCACAATTCTGACTGTATCATGAGTATGTGTTTATGTATCAGTAGAAGATAGTGATGATACCAGGTGTTCCTGAAAAGGTGAGCGTGTCCTGCCCCACCCGTGGCTTCTGTCACAAACACATGCAAAAGTCAATTGTTCACCTGTTAAAACACAGGAACATGTGGTACAAGTCAAAATAGGGAACTGCATCAGACATCGTTGACACTGATGCTTCAAATTTGGAAATGTCCTCCACGTACGTGTCTACCATAAAATTATTTGGAAGCTTTACTGGGGGACTTGAATGTGGTAACAGCTGCTGAGCAAGAGTTGTAGGATGCTCTTTGAAATCTTGGTACCTTAAAACTTGTGGAATGTAGACACCAAGGGCTGGAGCTGCAGGAATATTACTCGACATACAGGGAAAGTTGTCTATTGGAACGTTAAAATGATGTATGGTAAATGGGCAAATGTTCGATTGATTTGTTAGTACAATAATAAGGACGTGTGTATTACTCCACATGAAAACATGTGGAAGCTAAGGGAGTGAGTTCGGTTTAACACTGCTCTGACCAGTAGTCCAATTATATCATGCTGTGATAACTTGGTGTAGGAGGATGGACCGAAGTAATTCAAGTCTCAGACATTTGCCACTTTAGTGAGACCCCTAAGCAGGGGTATAGTGCTGACACACCTAGAAACATAATTGAGGTGAATGGGTATTCGACCCACAATCATAGGTTTCTGGCGTGCCCAAGGGACACAATTCAGTGCAGTGAACTGCAGCGCCTTAGATGACTGGGCCACTGTGGAAGCTGATTAACGCTTTGAATGATGTAAGGATGCATTTACTCAAAACAGACTCCATAAAGTAGATTTTATGGTCTCTGCGCCAAACATCTCTACTTTGAAGTGTCCTTATGGCATTCCTACAAATGCTGGAATCACTGAAATATACCATTTATTAAATGCAAAAATGCAATTTTGTAATGCTTTAGATTAATCTAACGAAGATAAGGTGGTGAATAGGTCTAGGGTATGAATTATAATAGAATGGAAATACGATACACTAGATATTTGAGGATGTAATTTTAAAGCCTCTCTGTGTAATTCTCCCAAAGAATAAAAAAGGCATCACAAAATGTTTAGAGAACTTAAGGTAGTAAAGATAACAATGAAAATTGTATGACATCCAAGTGTCGGATAGCATGGTTTCAGAACAAGTTCGGCGGTTTAGCACATCCATGCCTACCTAATTCTTCATAAGTATTAAAAGGCTTTCATGAATTGTTCAGGGAACAATGAAGTTAAGAAAGGTTTTGATAAAAAAACTTGAAGGCCTCAGTAAATCTTTCAAAATGTTTTCTTGTATACACATGGAGGACATTCCTAAACTTGATGCTTCAGTCATCAATATGGTGTTCAATGCAATTCCACATTTTGACTTGTACTATTTGTTTCTGTATTCTGTCATGTGTGGCTTAAACAGTCTCACTGAAACTATTTTTAAGCCATACCTATACACATACATCACTTGTATGGGCTATTCATTTGAATGTAAGCTTCTATTGCCTTGGGGCCCTTGAAGATCCGAGGTAGAATAGGTCTTCAGCAACCCATGCTTGCCCTAAAAGGCGACTTTGCTTGTCGTAAGAGGCGACTTATGGGATTGGGTGGTCAGACTCGCTGATTTGGTTGATACATGTCATCGATCCCAATTGCATGTATGGATGCTCATGTTGTCAATCACTGGATTGTTTGGTTCAGACTCGATTACTTACAGACTGCCCATGTAGCTTAAATATTGCTAAGTGCGGCATTAAACAACAAACCAACCAATCAACCTATTGCCTTGGTGTTTTCTTAATTTGCATGATCAGCATTTCCACCAAAAAGAGTTTTCCCTGGACCAGGATAAATGTTGTTTACATAAAGTTTCATCATTTGCAGTCATCATCACGATGTGTGAATCTTTCTGTTTCTTGGCATCGTATCGTGACGTCATTATCAAGATTCTTATCATGTGTAAATGAGTCCTTGATGAATGAGTGGATGAGTTAGGAATGTTGGCTTCAAGACACACATTATCACAGTGCTTCAGGAGGTGGGAGGAGATGTGATGCAGGCCGCAGATGTTCTCGATAGGTTCGGAGAGAGATAAAGATCATAATCAGGGGAACCAGGGCTTCAAACCCACAATCACTGCATCCTAAAACCTCTAATAGAATCTGCACAGCAAACTGTGGTGTCTGAGACAACTTGTCCGACTATGTCACCTTTAATGTTCAGTAATAGAGTCGGGGGCACGGGTGGCCCATGTGTCTTAGGCGCCGCAATTCGCTGTGGAGAGTTGCATCCCTTGGGCACCCCAGAAACCTATGATCGTGGGTTTGATTCATGGTTCGCCATGATTGTTTCTAGGTTTGTCAGCACCATACCCATGCTCGTGGGTTTCACCGAAGTGGTTAACGTCCTGGAATACTGTTAAAAGTGGTGTTAAACTCACTCACTCACTCACTCACTCACTCACTCACTCACTCAGTAATAGAGACAATTTTTCAGTTGACACCAGATCTTACTTAACATCATCCGACTTCTAATTCATGGGCCACAAATTTACATGTGACAGATATTCCTAAATTCCCCATATGCTACTAAGTAACTTGTCTAACAAAAAAAACCCTCCAATCTATGGACAATATGTACTAATCACCTCACAACTGATAATCACCACTAATTCCCCCACTTCATCAACGATGAACGTTTTCCTGGGCTGCTCGTATAATAGACAGTTGTACAACAATTACTTCACAATTAGCTGCTGCATTGTGCACTACAAATATCATTTCCTGACTCTGTTTGTGGCTGTTTAGTGCACTACATTCTCCACTAATGTCAGCCAGGGTATCAAAACTCCTGAACATCACTTAGTAGAATTCTTCCTTCCCAGCATCACATGACCTTATCTGAAGCTCCTCACACAGGTACAGTTTCCATTAGACAGAATGACTCAATACCCTGAAACAATGAACTGCCAATTATATCACCAAAAAATACCATTATCTCTTATAAGAATTATTAATAATATTGTTAATTATTATTAATTATGTACTTCCATAGCTTCCATTCCATAATCAGTGTTATTTGGGTTTCTAATTAATATTAATTATGTAATAGAGGAATCATGAGAATCTGAGTGTGTGTGCCTGTGTGTGCCTGTCTGACTGACTGACTGACTGAGTTGAGTATGTATGGCGTTGAAATAATCTGTAATTACTGGTATTTCACAGTACAATCAGGAACTGCAGTTTGTTAATTTAACACTGAAATAAAATAAAAGATCAGTGTTAAGAACTTCAGCTACAGGTAACCGTTTTTATGTTTCATGAAAACACATATTCGTTATATATTGATTTCTGGGTTAACCTTTATTTTTCAATTTGAGAATTAACACATGACAATGTTCATATAAAAGTTTGTATAGATTCCTACCTCAACCCATCAGAATTGAGGGTATATTCATACAGGTATTAGGTCATCCTGGTAAACACTGTTAATGTTTTCTTCCCATAAGGGAACGCAGATAGAAGGTATTAAATGTTCTGTAAGGCTCTTCGGAATTAGCTTTTCTATAAATAACTTGACTTTCCATTGGTCGCCGGTACTACTTACCAGTAGTTCTTACAGTCTTTCCTCTTATTCTGAATAACTAACTGCACATCTTGATGATAAATATTCTACATCCATCCCTGCATCATCCAGTGGTGCTATGCATGTCTGGCGTAGTTTAATGTTCGAAAACTCTAAAGCTGCCTTCTGAGCCACTGTAAAGTTCTGTTGAAACGTGTTGCCAACTGCAACTTACATTCTCACCGATGTTGACTTCTAAACTTGCATTTGATAAAGTTTAAATACTGTATTAAATGCAACAACATATTTCTCACGTTTTGTATGTTTTGGTACAAGTGTAACTGGTAACTGATACAAAGATACTAAACTTAAATGGCTATAGCAGGCTGTTTAACACAATCCGATGTGCTGGAAAAATGGCGCTTGTTTATAAACCTGTTCCACTATTTGGAATGCTGCGCAAGCTTAGCACTTTCAGCACTGGTTTAGGTGGAGAGGAGCCCAGTCAAGCTTTTTTCCTGTTTCCTGTTGTTTTGGGGTTAGAGCCACTAGAAATTTCGAAGATGGTTAGAAATAGGATCTAGAGATGTTTGCACTAAATTTGATTATGGGTAAGGAAGGAAATAACCAACTCAAAGTTTGAGTAGTATGGTTCAGATGATTCCAAGGGAATTAATGTCGGATCCCTTGGGAAAGATGAAACAGAATTCCTGGTAGATCAGTAGTTATTCTGATAACAACCCTGATTACTAGCCTAGTTACAGAGTACAAGGGACAGTCCTGTCCCCACTGGTGACATCAACCAGCAGAGTCTACACATGGACAATATCTACAAGCAACTGTAGTGGCCATATGGGCCTGTGCAGGAAAAAAACTACTTATTTTGCTGCCTTCATGCCTCTTGGGAGTATGTTGTCCATTTACAGTCCAAGGATACTGGGTGACAGGCACCTGTTCTGAGATGACTACGGTAATTGTGAGCATGTTGTCCATTCACAACTGCAGGATGACACTGACAGGCACCTGTTCTGAGATGACTACGGTAATTGTGAGCATGTTGTCCATTCACAACTCCAGGATGACACTGACAGGCACCTGTTCTGAGATGACTACGGTAATTGTGAGCATGTTGTCCATTCACAACTCCAGGATGACACTGACAGGCACCTGTTCTGAGATGACGTATTGTGAGCATGTTGTCCATTCACAACTCAAGGATGACACAGACAGGCACCTGTTCTGAGATGATGTATTGTGAGCATGTTGTCCATTCACAGCTCAAGGATGACACAGACAGGCACCTGTTCTGAGATGATGTATTGTGAGCATGTTGTCCATTCACAACTCAAGGATGACACAGACAGGCACCTGTTCTGAGATGACGTATTGGGAGCATGTTGTCCATTCACAACTCAAGGATGACACAGACAGGCACCTGTTCTGAGATGACGTATTGGGAGCATGTTGTCCATTCACAACTCCAGGATGACACTGACGGGCACCTGTTCTGAGATGACGTATTGTGAGCATGTTGTCCATTCACATCTCCAGGATGACACAGACGGGCACCTGTTCTGAGATGACGTATTGTGAGCATGTTGTCCATTCACATCTCCAGGATGACACTGACAGGCACCTGTTCTGAGATGACGTATTGGGAGCATGTTGTCCATTCACATCTCCAGGATGACACAAACAGGCACCTGTTCTGAGATGTCGTATGGAAGCATGTGGCCTGTGTGCTTCTGTCACTGAGTCCCCCAGTCTCTCTCAGTGGTGACTGATGTGTGTTCATACCTACGTCAACACCTGTAATCCATCAATCGAACTATAGGGATCTAAAAACAACCATTTCCTTCTCTTGAGACATTGTCACCTGACCTTCAAGACAGCAGTGATGATTGTTTAAGTTATTGGAGTACATATCCTTAAATGTCACAGATGTCCCATGAAAACATATGAATGAGATAAAAATAGGAGGTACTGAAGCTCACCTAAAATAATGGTGATTGGCATTTAAGAGTCCGTGTCCAGTGTTTCTTCATTCATGAGGCATTTAAGATGTAGAAGTGAGTGTAAGCGCCTGTGTGTTGTTACTGAGCCTTTCATCATTGCTTCTTAAACTTTTCATTACTTGACATTTGTAAACACATCTCATTGATGTTATCATTTCTTTAAAAAAACATCAAAGATATGTGTTTTTAAAGAGAAGCCATCTTGAATAAATATACACATAAAAATTCTTTCAAGTCTTGAAATAGAGAATAGAGACTTATATTGCTTGGAAAAGTATTTCATCAAGGCATGTCTTAAATTAGAATTAGTTTATCCAAATGCCAAAGGCTTAACAGTTATTAGGTTTTATTGTAATATATAATGAAAGACATATTATAAATTTTTTAGGTTCAGTTTGGGTTACAGTGATTATTTGATAACAGTAAGCAGCAGTTCCTTGTGCGAGATCCTTGTGTGAGTAATTGGATCAGAGGTACAGTAGCTCACCGTAATATATGTATTATAAGGTAGTGACAATGTGTTAAACCAGCAAATCCATTGTCATAAAAAATCAGTAAGAAAGCGTCCATTGTGCGATACGGACTATATCATCAGCATGTGTTTATGAATCCATATATTAATATTAATGATACCAGGTGCTTGCAAAAAGGTGAGTGTATCCTGTCCCACCAGTGGCTCCTGTCACAAACACATGCAAGGTGAGTTAATTGGTGGACAGAATCTATTTCTTCAGGTTTGCAGGATTTTGAAAGGTCTTCAACTTTGAGGTTTACATTTCTTTACATGCAAAGACGTGCGCTTTACATTTATATGTCATGGTTTCACAAATATTTGCATTCTGTGGACTTCAAACCATTGTGCCCCTGGATGTGGAGTATTGCTCTTGGTTGCGGTCGCAGGTTGCTCATGGGACCATGGGTGGTCCTGCCATCTAAGGTCTGCAATTCACTGTTATCGTATCCCAATTGTGTAGATTGATACTCATGATGTCCATCACTGGACTGTCTGGTCCAGACTTGTTTATTTACACAACCGCTCTCATATAGCTGGAATGAATGTGGCATTAACCAACCAACAAACAAACACACTGTGCAGAGTTGCTGCTCCTTGGTGTGTCGGGAACTCTGTTTGTGGGTCGAATCACTGTTCACTCTGATAATGTTTTTAGGTTTGTCAAACATATGAATGTATGAGACTAACCTTGTGCTTGTGGGTTTCACTAAAGTGATCCCTTCCCCAACATTAATCTGACACGCTGTGATATAACTGGAATACTGTTCAACGTGGCGTTAAGTCCAACTCACTCATTCACTCTCTGGTACAAACTCAA
Organism: Haliotis cracherodii; assembly: GCF_022045235.1. Classification (NCBI taxonomy): domain Eukaryota; kingdom Metazoa; phylum Mollusca; class Gastropoda; order Lepetellida; family Haliotidae; genus Haliotis; species Haliotis cracherodii. The sequence continues at coordinate 71,637,780 of NW_027266297.1, forward strand.
TAGACAGGACACTGTGGTATAGCTGGAACATTAGGCCACTCATTTTTTATTTTTTTCGTTTCACGGGTCTGCCAACCCAATTGAAAAGCAGCTGGAAAAGAAATGAATTGGACATAATTTTTTTTTTTTTATCAAGTCTCCCACTGGTAGTAAAGACCCTCTTATACAATATAAAATGTTATGTATAAATTCCATGTCTGTATCACTATCAGCGATTCAAGAAGCCAGATGCAGTTTTAACTCCATGGCATAGTGAATAAATGATTGACAGCTATTTATTTATAATTTTATTTTGACCAACCTTGTGTGGAAAAGCTGGAATATATCCGTGAAACATAACTTTAAAAAGTGTGGCCTAAGCAACTGTGGTGTAGAGCTATGTCCCTCATTACAGACAGGCTTACAGATGTGCAGCCCTTACTTAGGATTCATAGTCATCAGAAAAACAATGATCTTTTGTCATCCACATATTATTTGTTGAGATTTGCAAATGCATGTTTTGTATGTTCGATATATCCAAATTGTCCAAAGTTTCCCATGTACATTTTTGAAATAACTAAGGACAATATGGGCACTTGAAAATTAGCATGAAACCCATCTTCACTGCTGTCACACTCTGAAGTCAAAGTAGATAATAAACTTGGCAAAATTGGCTTTTTCAGAAGGCATAAGTTCCTAATGGCGTTTGGAAGAATAGAAATGTATTGATTGGAAAGCTAATGGATCTACATATAACAATGTCTGTTTACATTCCGTCAGCCTAGTTTACGGTACACTTGGTAAATATTACTTGTAATGCCAGTCATATAGTGGCTATGTTGCATAATCTACATTAGCCCATTGAGAAGTACTTGGTTCCACAGGAGTCTGTTGTGTGTGAAGGATTACTTGCCTTAAGTGTTGGGATAACATCTGTTCCTTCAGTGTATAGAAAACACCTTTCTTGCTCAATTGTGCAAGTATACAATGAAGGTAAAAACATATTTAAGAGTTGAAACAATCCACTACTGTCATGATATTATATGGATGAGAATGCTGTATTCATGGTACAATATGGACCCATGAAGATCCGGGGTAGAAGAGGTCTTCAGCAACCCATTCTCGCCGTAAAAGGCTACTATGCTTGTCTTAAGAGGAAACAAATGGAATCGGGTGGTCAGGCTCGCTGACTTGGTCTATGCATGTCATTGTATCCCAATTCAGAGGATTGATGCTCAAGATATCAATCACTGCATTGTCTGATCCAGTCCTGATTATTTGCAGACTGCCGTCGTATAGCTGAAATATTGCTGAGTGCGGTGTTAAACAACAAACAACCAACCTTTCACTGTAGTATATTGGCTATAATCACCAGCCCAGTCTCTGCTGTATAGTGTCACACAGGCCCCTGTAGTTGTACAGTCACACACCAGTCTTTATTTAATGATCAATAACAATTGTTGATCTGTATCAATGAATAGTCAATTCCTTTTGCTTGTAATTATTAAGTATAAATTGATCCCCTGAGATAGCGGTGAAACATCACTGCTCACTTGAAGTAGAGAATCTAACCACCTTCCAAGTTACATTACTGGTTAATTGGTAGGCTTGTCATGTTTCTCTATAATATGTTACTAATGTCAAGTTGATTCTCCTGATAACTAACTACTTAGCAGTGATGAGGCATCACTATCAGTAGATTGCAGTCATAACATATGGATTATGACAGCTGAGCTTCCGGGAGGGACTAATGTTGCAGACTGAACAAATGGGTAAAAATTGTATACCCCGTTTAATAAATGATCAATCCCTAAACGTACTTAATCCCTAAGCCTACTTATTCCCTTCAGTATGCAGTATTGACACATCTCACTAATATTGACCTCCTTCAAGCATATTTACCATGACAGGTGCTTGCAGTCTGATCAAAGCCTGTATTCCTTGCTCAATCCCATTTACTATATTTTGAGCCACAGGCACATTTCCATTGATTGCAGAACTAAATAAATGTCTTTTGACCTGTGTCCGTTGATCACACATCATGTGATGCCCTTGGCAGCTTTCGTCTGATCTGCCTCTATATAATGTGTATCTTTGTGCGGAAGACAAGACCTCCACCATCGCCTCTGCCCTCTCGTGATGGAGCACAAGCCGAAGATCAAACGACTCCATCAGGAAAATATTATCTTCAATAGAAGCATATCATCAGCCACCAGGAGAACAGTATCCTATGAATAGGACTTGCACCGAATCACTCCGGCCCCCAGACATGGGACGATGCTGCTTATTGTGGGTCGTCTTCTCACGGAGATGTTCCTCTCTGTGTAGGAGTAGGGTCCTGTTCCACAAAGCAATCTCTGCCTGATGACTACCACATCTCGGCCACTTCAACATTGACTGATGATAGTCAAAGAATTGTGATCTGTTTGTGGGATGGGGATAACATCTCTGCATCTTCCTCTTAGGTTGGGAACCATGGTTGTCTGTGCTTCATACTGTGGGGAGTTTAAAGCAGAATAGATCCCCAGCACCCCATATTGACATCAATGAGGATGATTGTATGTTGTTGTGATTGAGTAACAGCTGTGTTCTGTGTTACTGATATGACAACCCTGTTGGGATACACAGTTTTGCTGATAAGTTAGGTTAAGGAATGATAATCGGTATTTAATGTTATTTTGAAAATGTTTTTAACTAATTTCAAAAGGTTCATTGTTTATAATACCATATGGTTAAATATTGTGTGTAGACAATTCGGCACATTCTCATTCAAGATTTAACGCATCCATGCTAAGACGGTCAGGTGAGCTTCTGTACCTACTGAATGTGGTTTCTATCTCAATGCTATCCTTCACCGCTGTGGACTGTTGAAACGGTTGATTGAACTTAATAATGTTCAGATTAGGTATGTTTTTAAAACAACACCCCGGTCTGCGACTTTAGCTGCTAAAGTAAATTACGTTCATAACAAATACGCTTAAAACTAACTGGAAGATATAACAAATTATTTCTTGATCCTGTCTATGTGCTGTATATATGGTACATATGGTTATAACAACTATGGTTATGACGAATATATATTAGTGGTCCCTTTGAGTTAGTTACCCCCACCATAGTTTACTGTACTTCGAAGACCAAGTATAGTAAACTTTCTCTTTGGTCAAGCAAGCTCATCCAGTAAAAGAATAATAGTAACATCAAAATCTACAGCAAATTATTATCTTCTCCATTTTTTCGCGCCAAATTCATGCCAGTAGATTCAAAGGTGTTTGACACAGGCTGACATCCCAAGTGAAGTTTCTGGAGGCTGTTTTTGACCCAGCATTCCTTGCACATAATGCCCCTGAACTGGTACAATGGCCGCACAGACTTTATCACTATCCTGTATTTGCTGTTGGTATTAGGATTGGATAGACAATCAGGTATAGGTGTTCCTACATATTGTAATAGATGGCGCCAAGAACCGAGTCTGGAGGGTCTTCCACTAATTCTAAGGAGACACTCAGTCTGATGACCTCCCGATATAAGATTAAAACATTCAGTATTGGATATAGGGGAAACCTCCGACCCATGGCCGTGGTTAGACAGAACAGACTTCCCATCGTACTGTATACACAAGTGGTCTTGATGTGATTCCACAAGTCCTGATGTTCTGAGACAATAGGCAGTTCACATCTTACATTACATTAATGCTGTGTGGACTGGATTAGAATAGGCCCATCCTATATGTGCGAAGTTGACTACATTGGATCCCGTGGTCAGACTCTGTGACCTGACCTCATGTGATTGTGTTCTCATGGCATGGATTGTTGCTGATGCATGAGTGACTGGTTTCCTTGGTCTAAACTTGATTAATTACAGGCTGCTGCTCACTCACTTACTCACTCACTCACTCACTCACTCACTCACTCACTCACTCACTCCACTTAAAACATACGCTCGTCACGCCTAAGACCTGGGTTTGATTCCTCACATGGGTACAATGTGTGAAGACCATTTCTAGTGTCCCCCGCTGTTATATTGCTGGCATATTGCTAAAAGCGGCGCAAATACCATACTTGAACACAAACATTTATCTTACATTGCGACTGGTCATCAGGCATAGATCCCAAGGAAACTTGAGTGGATCTACAGGATACTGGGGTTGGGATATGAGAGCTATGCCACTGAGTTTGTGTTAACCTGAATCTGTTCTCTGTCCTAGCTATCAAGCTGTCACTCAGAATGCAGTGGAGAATGTCACCTCAGTGTCTTCCAAGGTCATATATATGAAGACAAGTTGATGAAAGATGCAAATACCCAAGGCTTGCCTTTTGATATTTTCACTTTTGTCAATGAGTCTCAATATGTTTGAACTTTGAAGACAGGATTGTGAGTTTCTATTTATCATCCAAACTTATTCTGCAAACATTTGTACAGTTTGTAGAAAGTAATAATCAGTGTCTTGCGATATCTGGTTCAAAATATAAGAAAAATAACATAATTTGTTCACATTGTTATGTTAAGGTGTTTGACCTTGTTGACAATTTAAACATGCCCAGGTGAGCTACAGTGCCGTGGCACTATTCTTACTGGAGGGGAAACTGATAATGTGTCCGTTCCATGGAAGTATCGAATACTATTTGTGTGACAACACCTCCAAGCAAGCATTCACAGTGCAGTCCCAGAATATCTCCGTAAGAAGTTCATTACTGTCTGTCATTTATTCATGAGAGGAGCCTGTCTTAATCGTGAAGCAAGTTTTGTTATTGAGAGAATCTGTTGGCTCTCTGAAAATTTCTTCGAAGTTTAAGTAGCAAAATACAAAACTTATGTGTGGGTTGAGGAGTGTGTGTGGGTTAGGGGTAGGGATGGGTGTGGGTGATAATGTTGGATGTGCCTGATAACCTGTTTGTCACTGTGAAATGTTGAAAATCCACTCCTACAAAGTAGGTCCCCTTTGCTGATTGCTTGTGAAGTGATCTCTTTAACTGTATTTAGATGGAACTGTAGCTATTACAGTTTCAATGGCAACCATCATTCCTTGCACATAATGCCCCTGAACTGGTACAATGGCCGCACAGACTTTATCACTATCCTGTATTTGCTGTTGGTATTAGGATTGGATAGACAATCAGGTATAGGTGTTCCTACATATTGTAATAGATGGCGCCAAGAACCGAGTCTGGAGGGTCTTCCACTAATTCTAAGGAGACACTCAGTCTGATGACCTCCCGATATAAGATTAAAACATTCAGTATTGGATATAGGGGAAACCTCCGACCCATGGCCGTGGTTAGACAGAACAGACTTCCCATCGTACTGTATACACAAGTGGTCTTGATGTGATTCCACAAGTCCTGATGTTCTGAGACAATAGGCAGTTCACATCTTACATTACATTAATGCTGTGTGGACTGGATTAGAATAGGCCCATCCTATATGTGCGAAGTTGACTACATTGGATCCCGTGGTCAGACTCTGTGACCTGACCTCATGTGATTGTGTTCTCATGGCATGGATTGTTGCTGATGCATGAGTGACTGGTTTCCTTGGTCTAAACTTGATTAATTACAGGCTGCTGCTCACTCACTTACTCACTCACTCACTCACTCACTCACTCACTCACTCACTCACTCCACTTAAAACATACGCTCGTCACGCCTAAGACCTGGGTTTGATTCCTCACATGGGTACAATGTGTGAAGACCATTTCTAGTGTCCCCCGCTGTTATATTGCTGGCATATTGCTAAAAGCGGCGCAAATACCATACTTGAACACAAACATTTATCTTACATTGCGACTGGTCATCAGGCATAGATCCCAAGGAAACTTGAGTGGATCTACAGGATACTGGGGTTGGGATATGAGAGCTATGCCACTGAGTTTGTGTTAACCTGAATCTGTTCTCTGTCCTAGCTATCAAGCTGTCACTCAGAATGCAGTGGAGAATGTCACCTCAGTGTCTTCCAAGGTCATATATATGAAGACAAGTTGATGAAAGATGCAAATACCCAAGGCTTGCCTTTTGATATTTTCACTTTTGTCAATGAGTCTCAATATGTTTGAACTTTGAAGACAGGATTGTGAGTTTCTATTTATCATCCAAACTTATTCTGCAAACATTTGTACAGTTTGTAGAAAGTAATAATCAGTGTCTTGCGATATCTGGTTCAAAATATAAGAAAAATAACATAATTTGTTCACATTGTTATGTTAAGGTGTTTGACCTTGTTGACAATTTAAACATGCCCAGGTGAGCTACAGTGCCGTGGCACTATTCTTACTGGAGGGGAAACTGATAATGTGTCCGTTCCATGGAAGTATCGAATACTATTTGTGTGACAACACCTCCAAGCAAGCATTCACAGTGCAGTCCCAGAATATCTCCGTAAGAAGTTCATTACTGTCTGTCATTTATTCATGAGAGGAGCCTGTCTTAATCGTGAAGCAAGTTTTGTTATTGAGAGAATCTGTTGGCTCTCTGAAAATTTCTTCGAAGTTTAAGTAGCAAAATACAAAACTTATGTGTGGGTTGAGGAGTGTGTGTGGGTTAGGGGTAGGGATGGGTGTGGGTGATAATGTTGGATGTGCCTGATAACCTGTTTGTCACTGTGAAATGTTGAAAATCCACTCGTACAAAGTAGGTCCCCTTTGCTGATTGCTTGTGAAGTGATCTCTTTAACTGTATTTAGATGGAACTGTAGCTATTACAGTTTCAATGGCAACCATCATACAAGATTCCTAGGGTGAGAGAATCACATGACTAGTCAGGAGTAATGCTTTGTCCGTGTCTCCCACGTTGGAAATGATTCTCTGGTATGTGGCAAGAGTTTCAGACTGTGCTCTCTCAAGCCCCCCTTATTGCCACACCGCTTGAAGCCGATTGCAGCAGTCCCAGATCCTTTTGGTTGTTGTGTACAGGACATTACTCAGTGGCAGCACCTGAGGCCTTGTGCCGGGGCGTTCATGTGTGTGTGTCTGTAGTTTGTGCCTCAGTACTCGACCAGGGACACTCAGTTACAGTCCTGGGGCAAGGGTGCCCCAGTCGTCTAAGGTGCATGATTCGCTGTGCAGAGTTGTGTCCCCTGGGCACGCTAGAAACATATAATTATGGGTTCGAATCCCAGTTTGCCCCGATCATGTTTCTAGGTTTGTCAGCACCATACCCGTGCTCGTGGGTTTCACCGAAGTGGTAAACGTCTGAGACTGCATCACTTTGGGCTTTCCTCCCACATTAAGCTGACACACCGTGTCAAATATAACTGGAATACTGTTAAGAGCAGTGTTGAACCTAACTCACTCACTCGCTCATTTACAGTCCTACTTGCAGAGCTGGTCAACCAAAGCGTCAGCTTACTTCAGATTAGATGTTTACTAATGGAATGGGGCGTAATTTGTGAGCAATCAAGAATGACTCCAGACTGCAAAATAACACCAAGGATCATAACATTTCACTGAATGTCTGGCGAATACCAGAGTTGAATGTCTGAACAGGGGTGTTACGATTCACTCATGTATACAGTGAATCGAAGATTATCACCTGTCTAATTGTATTGGGTATTCACTACTTTGTGAACAAAATATTTTCTGTGTTTCACCAGTAAACAAAACAACATTGATTCATTGAGTATGAACTCTCAAAGTTTACTGTATTAACCATCTATAAGAAGGAAGAAACGTTCGTGTTGCGTCAATATCTTGATGGTGTGTTGGGAATAGCAATCAGATGGTGGTATCCGCCTCCGTGGTCTAGTGGTAGAGTGTCCGCCCGGAGAGCGGAAGGTCCAGGTTTTGACGGCATCATACCTAAAGACGTTAAAAGATGGTACTTGTAGTTACCCTGTCTGGCGCTTGGCATTAAGGGGCTAAAACAAGGACTGGTCGGCTCGGAGTCAGTATACTGTGTCTGAGTGCGGTATTCATGTTAAACTGCGGCATGGTATCTCAGTGAGCTAGCACTAAATCGGCATCAGTACGGACTAGTACAAGCAGCCACACAAACACATATGTACATGCATGTCGCTATATAAGTGGAATAATCTTGGATGCGACGTTAAACCCAATTTCCCCTCACCTCACCTCACCCATGCCCTTCGGGTGATTCAGTTAAAAAATGCTCAATATAATAATTTTACTGAGATGATTGATGAAATTGTATTTGAAATTTTATTGTATCAGGAATAATATATTCTATTATTTTTTTTATTTTAGACACTGCTTTATGATATATATTTGGGTAAAAATAATTATATGTGTAGCACTTTGGTACTTTACCAGTTATGTTTTACATATGGAACCGTTGGACAAGTCTCTGTTTGAGATCAACCAATCAAAGATCATGACGTGAAACTTCTTGGAGTCTTGCAATTTCGATCTCTTCTGATTCTCATTCAAAAAGTCAAATAACAACAACTATGTCTCTCTATGAGGCAAAGTATGACATTTTGTATATGTGCACACCTTCTCTAACAACTATTGTTTGTTTCAAGGTGACAGTAGTGGTAGTCCAAGAGAGGCTGAAAATAATGTTGAGTTTGTGCTAATTGCGGAAATTATTGTAAACTATATTGATTGAAGTCTTGAATAAATTAATATAGATTTCCAACAGAAGCCCGGATATACAACATGTACATGTACAGTGAAGGCTGTAACCAGATTAACACCACCAAAGGACTATCGGAAATGCTAGAAAGCTACTTTTTGCCTGTTAAAAAAGGATACCATTTTTCACAGACTGTATCGAGGAACTGCCGATTGACCTACCTGTGGTTTGAAGTATTTCAGTCACAAGGAGTCCTATCGACAAGTTTACAGGAGACAAATTCGAACGAAAACAGGAAGTTTACATTTATTCTTAGTCCTATGATGGCAATCTGAAATGGACTATAGAAATATGCGCACATGACTCCATTATAATGATAATAATGTAGTCTTCATAAAACATCTAATCCACACACAAAAATCATTTTGAGAAAATTCTACATGTGCATCTTCTAAAATAACAAATTGACGCTGCGGTTGTTTTGTTAACATTGCTCCCATGATGCATGTAACATGACACTTCCATAGCCATAACCATGGAACACGATATGGAGTCTGTGTTGGGCAATGTATAAAGTTCTTTACACTTTAGTGAGATAGAGGGAAACCATTTATTAATTTAGATAGGGTAAATTACCTAACTGCTCAAGCTATATAGTCTTCAATTTATACGCTATGATAAATGAAATAAAACAGGTATAGGGGTGGTATCAAAACAAAACTGGGACATTAAAGGATATTAGACAGCTTTGATACAGGGTGATTAGGCATATAGTGTACAAGCTTAATGAACAGAAGGTTCCTAACTTATAGTAGAATTTGGGAGGAATTAAAGATACAATTAATGTTAACTGCACTAACTATTGCCCTCCAAGAGTCCAAGAGATGGGATATCGATACACTGCATGTGGCGATGACCGAGCACCTTTCAGGGGAAAATATTCCATCCTGTCTATGAGGACACATTATCTCCGAACCATTCATAACTATCACAGTCAGGGCGTCCAGATAATTTACCTTGATGAATCATTCCACTGACTACATGTGACTCTCGGCAGATGGACAAAAAGCCCCCACAGACCATCAGGTAAAGGCAATCGTGTCATTGTTTTGCACACTGCAACCCATGATATGGTGCTTATTGATGGATGTGTGCTATTTTTTGAGACAAAAATTATAGGAAGTGATGTGTTCATAGACTGGTTGGAACTTCAGCTATTGCCCATTTTAAACAACGTCAGTGTCATTGTCATAGATAATGCCTGTTAATATATACTGTTGCTCAAACCATGAGTAGTCTGAAGGCTACCATACAGAAATATATGACATTGTCAACTTCAGACCATATGAAACGAAAGTTCAACTCATGGAGAAAATTCGGTTGAATAAGAACCCTGTAAAGTACAGGACATATGTGCTGGCGGCACAACACGGTCACGTTGTCTTACGTACGCCAGTCGGACATTGTCAGGAAGAAATGTTGGATGTATTTATGTATAACCTGGGTCCAGTGTTTGTGGTAACGTAAGCTTGTTATGGTTGAGCAAAGAGCTGTTTGCACAGTTCCATCACAATGACATCGCAGGTAAAAAGATGGACAGTCTCTAAAAAGATCAGTTGTTTTAACTCTTTCAACACCAGTCAACCAGAAGCGTTTACTGCTGTGACACCAAGTTCCCATAGACTCTTGGATGATATACCGGTAAGACTGTGTTATGTGCTGACAAACTATATATATGTCCTTCACCCAGTTCAAGTAAGATATGACTACTTTATGGACAGGTGAGCTACAGGGCCCTTGACTGTATTTGTCTCATGTTGTGCTTTGATCACAAGCTGTAGAAACTACCTTGTTTTAAACAGATTCAGAATGCCTTCAATTTTCTTGCCAACCTAAATGGAAGTTAAGAGAATATTGAGTTTGGTTATGATAAATACATGTGACAAGTCATCCCATGAAGAGGAGCATCAGAGAGAAAATAGTTTTGTATTCCTAAAACTATTAGAAAAAATACAAATTGACTCGGCCCTGAAAGGCAACGTAATGTTAGTTATTGCAAGTCCCGTGTCATCGTCCTTAAATGTTTTACAGATTCTACTTTTTCGCTGAAATGGCTTGATGATTCAGCTGTAAACTTGGCTTTGATGTTTGGCACTGTAAGAGTAACTGATGCTGGAGGAAGTGGTCAACTGATGCAGTATCAAGTCTGCCAGTGGCCATTTTGGAAAATGCAACAACATTGTCAGCATTTGTCTTTTGCCTCAATATCAACTTGTTCTTGTCACTTTGTGGCTGAAGACATGCAGATGCGACGTTACATGTTAACTCACTCACTCATTTGCCACCATGGCAGCCTTGTTCAGAAATGTATTGATGGTGATCCCTCGGCCATTTTGGTACACAATGTAATGAAATTTGGTAGTTGTGTTGTGTGTTGTGGGACTCAACACAGATGTTCCATATTTGTGGCTGTCTTTGTTCACAGTTTAAACTGTTGACTATTTATGAAAGTTTTGGACAATCTATGTCATTCTCAGAATGTCCCCTAGCCACAGCAGATGGTGAGTTGCAGTGGGATTTTGTGTTGTGTTCAAGATTATTGCACTTACATAGCGATCATCGTGCATGTATGTGCATTTATGTCTGTGTGCTTGTATTTAAATATTTGTTGTTTCATGCCGCACCCAGCAATATTCCAGCTATATGACAGCGGTCTGTAAATAATTGAGTCTAGACCAGACAATCCAGTGATTAATATCATGAGCTTCGATCCACGCAATTGGGATCGATGACATGCATCAACCAAGTCAGCAAGCCTGACCACCTGATCCCGTTAGTCGCCTTTTACGACAAGCATAGTCAACTTTTACAGCAAACATGGGTTGCTGAGGATCTATTCTACCCCGGGTCTATATTTTGATAAGTCTGGACTAATGCTGGTTTTATAGTGCTAGCCTACAGAGTCACCATGCTGCCGTTTAACATGGATACCCCACTAAGATACAGAATACAGACCCCAAACCAACCAGTCCTTGTATGCCGAGCACCAGAATGGGTCACAAGAAGTACCCATCTTTAATGACTTTTGGTATGACACAGGCAGGATCGAACAAGCGACCTGGGACTCTCCAGGCAGACGCTCTATTCACTTGACCATGGAGATTGCACGAATAAGGCTAAGACCATCTTCATGGGGCAAGGGAGTTAACTGACTATAGAAGTCCAGTTTCCACCCTTACTGAGCTTTCATTTTTCCTGGACTAACAAGTCTGTGCACAGTCCAATCAAAATCATGTAGTGAACTAGACATCCCCTTTGTAAACATCATGGATTTCAACGTGCAGATTTCCATCGACTGCAGGATTTTCAAAATGTGTGTACTTTCAACTTGGCGTAGACAAATGTTTTCCAAAACTTTTCATGTTTTTTTATCAAGGCGCTCAAGTGATTTGATGCACTTCGCGAGTTGAGGCCTGTTTTATTACAATAGAGATCTTGACTGTCAAGCAGATCATCTTTGTTTGAGGCAAATGCAAGTGACATGAGAGGTTGAATCTGATTGGTCAGTAGGAGGGATCTAGAAGGGACATAACTCCTAATAGCCACCGCTATGATCGAGCCATGAAATTCCAGCCTAGTTCGGCAAGGGTGGAAACTGGAATTTTACATTCAGTTAACTCCCTTGCTTCGGGAAGATGGGTTAAGGTTTATGATAACATTGTTCATGTGTATTTGTCTTTCAAAATTGGCTTCCATGGGAGTTATCTCTGCAATGAAATTGCATCACAATGGTTTGAAGAACATTATGAAATCATCGGTTACCATGACGTCACATTAAATGACATCACTAATCAATCTGCCACTGAAGCTGCCTAGATGTACTTTTTAAACACAAGACACTGCTAAATTACTGTTAATAAACTGTAAAAGGTTGGAAGAATGATTTTGGATGGTAAATAGAATCTCATCCTCATGTCTTTTGGCATCATATATATTAACACTCGTTGATGTATATCACAGTTTTCAATATGTGTTAATATATTTAATATCAAAAGACCCACGCTGAGATTCTCTTTGATAACTTGGACATTCATGCCAGTAGAACTATGTATCCCTTGGAGACATGTTTATTTATATATTCAAACTAGATACATATTAACCGTAAGCTTTTAAAAATCTGTTTTCCTTAGTTCATTTTCAAACATTCCCTTTTAAATCATATCATTGCCTCAGTGACATTTCATTGTTGAGCCCCTGTTCTTCACTCTCAAGGGTTAGATATGTCTGTCGGCATGTGACAGTGGATGGTCCTGAAAGCAGCCCCACTATTGGATATCATTCACTTCCATCGTTCTCCCTATAAATTTAACATATATATCCTGATTGAACAATGGAGGAGCTGCTCATGGGGAATGGCCATGTATAGTTGTATATAATGGCATTGATTGCCCAACCATTTCCGTGTGTGCAGAGGGAATTCTGACTTGGTTAGTAGGCCTAAGTGACTGAGTTGCCAGATCCCGCCAGAACTCGAGCTGCCGATCAGTCATCGGAACAAGCACAGAAATGTTGGAATATTTTATGTTATGAGTAAGAGTATTTGATCGGCTGTGTTTTGAGTAATGATGAAACATGGACATTACTGCATTGCCAACATTGTAATTGATTGGTTGGAATGGTCATGTGATTATGCTAGCCTGCTTGGCAAGCACAGACATCTGAGAAAGCATGGCCAAACAGAGGGTATTGATCAGAGGCCGGCAGAGAGCTAATGTGTTGGCCTCAAAAGCTTCCCATCTATTTCATATTTAAGCATATATCGATCAGAGCATTGGAAGCGACTGAGGCAAGTGGAGCTTGGTTTGAAGTTAATTTAGGTATTTTGTGAGGTGAGAAATCATCAGCTTACGTCCGACTCATGTCTACATTGTCATTACTAGCGACAGGAAATACCTATATATAGGACGGTGGAGAACGTCGGCCATGGAACTCAAGCTAGGAATCACATCTTCAGCTGTGTTAATTACACAAACAATTTGCTTATTTTGCAATAAAGTTCACCATTTAGGAGATCTTATCTAATATCCAATAGTTACTTTGGCGTTGTTCATGATGAAGGATAACAGATGCTGATGTATATCATATGGGATAGCAGGTGCCCCTGTATGTTTCATATGTGATAGTTGCCCTTGAATGTTTCATATATGATAGGTGCCCCAGAATGTTTTATATGTGTGATAGCAGGTGCCCCTGTATGTTTCATGTGTGATAGGTGCCCCGGAATGTTTCATATGTGATAGCAGGTGCCCCTGAATGTTTCATATGTGATAGCAGGTGCCTCTGAATGTTTCATATGTGATAGCAGGTGCCCCTGAATGTTTCATATGTGATAGCAGGTGCCCCTGAATGTTTCATACAGAAATGAGCTTCATACAATGTACCCATATGGGTAATCAAACCCGGGTCTTTGACGTATCAAGCGGATGCTTTAACCACGAGGCTATCCCATCACCTGCCCTGTGTTTAAGAGCAGGGCAAGTGTCTCTCTATGACATCACAAAGAGGGTATCATGGCCAGGTACAGAATGCCAACACCCTTCCAAAAACTAAAAAAACATTTGATAGTTATACTCATGTCAGACTGCTTAGTGTACATGGTTGTGCCATTGATTGTGTTTTGAATCTCTGATTATGAACCTTGGTTTGTCAGCACCAAACCTGTACTCCTGGAATGTTGACAAAGTCTTGACATGTAAAATACTGTTCAAGACAGCTAAACCAGATTTTCCTCAATCACTCTTGCTGCAGGAATCTGACATATGAGGGCATGTTTTGATGTAGCTATTGGCTACAGGTTGGTCCATATCAAGATAATTTGTGGAATGAGAGATGTACAACTTGGCTGACTCAATAGCGCAACATAAGGAATATTTCAGATCATTAAGATTTCAAGAAAATCATTCCATGAACTCTTTGAAACTATTAAGCACTCTGTAATTGCTGTGGATGACTTGAAGCTTGATTTTGCTCCCACCGTTGGCAACATCTGCCCCCATAAGCCTTGTGATGTGGTCCAAGTGATCGATGATCCTGTGATTTGATGACAAGATTTGGGGGACAGACTTGAACAAATCTATACTTTCACACTTTCCCTCATGGATTAAACATATTTCTCATAGCTCTATTTTTGCTTGATTGAATCTGCATACACTTCAGCTTAAATTGATGATTTTCTTTCTTCCTCCTCGTACGGTGCCTTGGGAAAATTTTGAAAAGAATATTTTTGATGCCTGATGTTAAACATTGTATCCAAAGAGTTAATAGTGTGTTATACCTGTGAAGATTCGGGTGAGAATTGGTTTTCAGAAACCCACGCAAAAAGGCTTCTATGCTTGTTGTAAGAGGCAAGTAACGCGATAGGGTGGTCAGGCTTGTGGACATGGTTGATGTATGTATCCCAGATGCATAGATCGCTGCTCATGATATCAATCACTGGATTGACTGGTCCAGACTTGATCATTTACAGACTGCCATCATACAGCTGGAATATTGCTGTGTGCAGTGTTAAACAAGTAAACAAACAAAGTATAGTGTGTTAAAAGTAAGAACAAAAGAGCTGATCAAGTAAAATTTCTAATTGTGTGTTAGGATATAGTACAGAAGGAATAGGAAGAAGAAAGCACTGAGTGACCAATCTGATTGAAATAAGTTGATTTTCTCAAAATGTTACTGAGAAACTAGTCCAATTCTTTCTTTGTGCTGTTTGGTTCAGTTTGCCACATCATAAAGGTTTTGATGCAAACTGTACAAACTTAGACTAGAGTTCTATTGAGCCAAATTATCAGTAAATATTGGTTTGTGATTGACCGTCTTATGGATTTTCTCTTGTAAGTGACCAGTGCATCATTACAGTCATCCCTAGATGCCGTCTTCCTGCTGAAGTGACAGACCAGCCAGGAAGATGCTTCCCATCAAATTATCATGACTGACAGACCCACCGACAGGTGCTTTATTTGCTTTCCTTGATCAATTACAAATTATGGCCAGAGCCCCTCTACAGAAACTCGGTCTTGCAATGCGTCCATTCCTGGGTCACACTGTTTCCATCTGGGTCACCTGATTTGTGTTAATTTGAGCTGTTGCATTATGATGAGTTTGAAGCCGCCTTCATGGCTCATTGCATGATTTCCACAATCAGGCCAAGCATTCTGTGGTTGTCATACCCCAGTTGGCATCAGAGGCAACAGCTGTCTGGACCAGACTCTGTCTATGAGCGCACCTTGAACATGGACATGACTCTCACTGCCATGTATCCTTTGGGGCCTTCATGTAGAGGAAAGACTTGATCAGTGACAGATACATTTCAATAATATCTGAGGGGCCGTCAGGTAGCCACGTGGTTAAAGCGTTTGCTCATCACGCCCAAGACCTAGGTTCCCGACATGGGTACAATCTGTGAAGCCCATTTCTGGTGTCCCCCGCTGTGATATTGCTGGAATATTGCTAAAAGCGGCGTAAAACCATACTCACTCACTCACTCACTCACTCACTCACTCACTCACTCGAGCTCATATTAACAGCATATTTTGCTCATCCTTTATCATGTTTATGTAGTCGTCGTTTTTAGATTTGTTATTGTGATAAAAATGGTATCTAACAAGCGAAACAAACGACTTGCCGCTTGGTCCAAGGGAGGCTTGTTTTGTTAATTAGTGATGCTCTGAACCTTTGAAATACCAAGAAGCTTGCGTTATTGCAACACAAAAGTAAATCAATATCCTTTTCTCTGTTCTATTATCTTATTCAGACATAGTCCTGTGCTAAGTCAAAGGCTAAATACTGCAACAACTCATGGATTTGCCAAATTCTGCCACTCATCAACTCATCTCTGGTGTTTCATGAAAATTTGTAGGTCTCTCGACTGTAGATGTTCCGTCTCGGAGTAAAATAGATGTAGTTGACAGTTGCTACAAGTGGAAAATGATGACCATAAGTAGTCCTGTCCACACATCATGTTAACACAGTGTGTAATACCACCATACGTTTGTTAAGCAGTTGATCCTTGAAGATCCGGGGTAGAAAGGTCTTCAGCAACCCATTCTTGCCCTGACTATACTTGTCATATGAAGCGACTTGGTTGATACATGTCATCGTATTCCAATTGCGTTGATTGATGCTCATGATGTCAGTCACTGGATTCTCTGGTCCAGACTCGATTGTGTACAGACCACCATCATATAACTTGAATATTGCGGAGTGCGATGTTAAACTAACAACAAAGGAACAAGAAACAAACAAATATTAAACAGTGTTATATGCAACAGATTTTTAATGCATTCTGAAGACACACATTCTGAAAATATACCTTGATTTTGGAAGCAATGTTTCCCGTCTGCTTGGTCCTTCTGATTGAGGGGCGGTCGGGTAGCCTAGTGGTTAAAGCGTTCGCTCGTCACGCCGAAGACCCGGGTTCGATTCTCGACATGGGTACAATATGTGAAGCCCATTTGTGGTGTCCCCCGCCGTGATATTGCTGGAATATTGCTAAAAGCGGCGTAAAACCATACTCACTCACTCACTCCTTCTGATTGACTGTGCTCCACCTCCACAGGCTGGCAAGGAATACAACAAACAAGCTCCACCCCCAAAGGGCTTTCATTAGGTGGCCCTTGTCTGTCCTCACAGTCAACCTCAAGTCAGAATTGACTTAAACTCAAGCCAGCGGCATAACAGTTTTATGTCAAAGTTGCCTTCATAATTAGTGAGTGTTGTATTTCTTGGCTTGGAGACATTTTAGGACCGTCTTTATCCAAGATTCTGGTGACCACAGAGTCGGCTTAAGATCCCACCTTGCGGAACTGACATCGATATTGAACACAAGAAAGCACCATAATTCTCTCTGTAAGAAGCTTTCCTCATGCACACACTTGTAGCATGAAAACAAAAACAAGGATACTTTACTGTAGCAGCTTGTGTTAAGTTTGTTATCTTTATGAACTCATACTTGTTTTATCTGGACTGTTATGTAGTCCCTGGCAGGGGGCATTGTTATACATAGGGGCCATGCTGGGGAACTGTTACTCTCAGTTGATTGGATGTTCAGCAGCTCACCATGTGATAGCGTGTAGAGTTGCTTGCAAAGACTTGAATGTTTAGAATGGTTTCTGTGCATACACAATCTTTGGAAAACACAGAAACGAACTATCTTTTTAACAACTTTGCATGAACTTTAACATATCTATCTACAAAGTATGTTATTTTGAGGGATTGTGTCATTTTGACATTTGGGGATGGAGGTCCACATGGTGTTCACTAAAGAAATAATGGTGGATTGTGGGACATAATCACAAAAACTCTGCCTGCCCTACACTTCCGTCCATTGTAGGATCTACAACTAATTGAAGAGGAATATGTTGATTTTGCAAAGATGGGACGAGTGAGTGTTTTTTATGCACCAAACGAAAGGCATGTGTAACGCTTTAGACTAGCCTGCACCTTTGGTAACTTTGACACTGGTATACAGGGGTCCAGAAACCGTCACATGCGCCGGACATGTCCGATTGGGAATCTCAAATGTCCGGTTTAAACTATTGCTTACCGGACATTTAAATTTTTCTGTCCGGGCATTCTTAAACTCGGGAGCGAGTTTCGTATTTTATTTATTACTTGCCATTTATAACGTTTTTTGAATTATACTGTTGAGTATGAATAGGCTGACACCTACACGATCCACGGCATAGTCCAAATGAGTTTAACAGAATAATACTTCAAATACGTCAAAAGTTGAAAGTATGAATTTAATACCATACAATGGTCCATCTTTAGGAATCACAAAATTATCGTAGGGCTAAGACTATCGCAACTCACGAGTGTCGTAGCGCTACAATACGAACGGGCCTTGCACCTCAAAGTTAACAATAACGTCATAATACTCGATGACGTAATTTGTGGATTTTTGTTGCAAGATCCATCCGCGAAACAATGCCATGTGACGTCAGCCTAGAAACAAGGTTGCTGGGATCATCGAGTGTGCATAAGCTAATCTCAGTGATCTATAAACTCCACACGCAATGTCGTTGAATAAGCCAAGGGAGGTTGAGAGCTTTGAATATTTGTTCGTGAAACGTGTTCCGAGAGTATCGCTGCAATGGCGATATTTAATAAGATATTGGCAAGTGAACAATCCCAATTAGCCCCCCTTCCGATTTATCAATGTACAGAAGACGTATTTATTTGTGTATAATATGCACTCGTGTGTTACATGCACCCTTAATAATGGGCAATTAAATTCTGGAAAAATGTATCTGTCGTATGTAGACAGTTCAGACTGTCAGCATAAACCACAAAATTTATCTTTCAACTCTGTTTTTTCCACCAAAGTGATATTCTAATAAGAGCCCCCTATTTCTAATTTTGAGAGCTTATTTGGGCGCTTATTACGTCGAATATGGTAATTAGGTTTTAATTGTAAACATACATGTACCAAAATATAAAGGTCTTATTGGTCATGACGGGGGCATCTGTGGTCCAGTCGTCTAAGGCGTTGCGATTCGCTGTGCAGAGTTGCCAGAATCCTATGATTGTGGGTTCGAATCCCGGTTTGCCCCCATTATGTTTCTAGGTTTGTCAGCACCATACCCGTGCTCGTGGGTTTCACCGAAGTAGTAAACGTCTGAGACCTGCATCACTTTGGGCCTTCCTCCCACATTAAGCTGACATGCAGCGATATAACTGGAATACTGTTAAAAAGGGGTGTTTAACCCAACTCACTCACTGTTGCAAGTATTTAGTAGAAGTGTTACTGAGAGGATATAACATGTACAAGCTGTCATGAAAAGCGCAGATACAGACACATTATGTTTAAGTACAAGTCTTATTATGTTTAAATTAAATACATAGAAATCATTTAAATCCATTTTAGTATTTGTGATATGGATGAATTATAAAAAGGTAGTAAGATGGTTGGCAGCTGTGTGTTGCTATTTATTGTCAGTTACCATGATTACTGTTGCAGAATGAATAGATGTAAATTGTATTTATCAAACAAAGAAATACAAATTGAAAGGTATTTTTTTTGGCACTTTTTTTTCCCCAATACATTTATTGCAAATTACAGATAATTACAGTAAATAGGGCTCAGTTTGAAGTTCACCAGACCTTAGGTATTGATCATGCCATTTTCTAACATGATGATTTTGAATCCCACACAAGTAATTCAATAATTATATTCACCCCAAAAGACAACTAATTAAGCACAATGTTATATATAAAATATATTAAATTATGAATTAATATTTTTGTATAATTGTTCATGCATGTATATTCTTAGTGCATATGCCTACCATATATGACCGCAGATAGGCAGACCCTGTAGATAAGCCAAGGTATGACCATTGAAATATGAAAGAAAAATGATATGACCCAAAGATAAGCCGAACCAGGAAGAGAAAGGCACCGACACACTGCGATGTCAGACTGCAAGACGGTACTTGCAAATCTTCAATAATGTAAGATGAAAAATGTAATTCAAGTATCCACTTTCCAACCACCATCAACCATCATGTCAGTGCTCTTCCACATGATGTAAATCTATTGTAAGATACGACAATGTTCATGTTGGTAATAAATCAAGTTCAATGATAAATATTTTAGAGCAATTGTAGCCGCGCCAGTTCCAACCTTTAAGTTTGACATGCCTTTAGCTACAAGTTTCCCTCAGGGGAGGTAAATGAGAGACATAATATTGTATATTAACAAACAGTTGTCGTCTCTGGAAACTGGATATTCCCAAATGTGTCCTGCCGCCTCTGTGTGAAGGCCATGAACTCTGTTAACTGAAGATGACGCAGATTCGAGAAGCCTTTTGCTGGACTTCTGAAGTCCTCGCAGATGATCTTGTCTAAAACAAGCATTTTATTAAAAATTTAAACTCACATCGATCTCCAGCCATTCTTTCATTTGGGAATGTGGTTTAAGAAATCGGAAACTAACCTTCGGTATTGTTGATAGACTTGTCCTGTTCGTCTGGTAGTGGTAAGAATAGTGCTTGAGCAACACATGCTTGTTGTAAAAGGCGGCTAACAAGATCGGGTGGTCAGGCTCTCTGACTTGGTTCATGCTAGTCATCGTATCCCAATTATGTGTTTTGGTGCTCATGATGTCAATCACTGGATTGTCTTGTCCAGTATTTAAAGACCTCCATCATAAGGCTGGAATATTACTGAGTGCTGCATTAACTAACTAACAAACAAACAAGGAAACACAAGGATTGTGGGTAACAACAGGTAGTCCTGTTCGTAGTATATCAGTTAGTGACAAGCTTAAGTATGTTGCTATGTGTTGTCACAGAGATCGTCAGAACAAGACACATTATAATGCATTGGACATCTTGACCACAGATTCCTTGGTGTCATCTATTATCTCTGTAACATTCACTGTGTTGATCACAAAAATAATTTAATCTTCAATATCTCAGAACTTTCTTCATTCCTAAATAATAAGCTAGGTGAGCTAATAGGTCCCATTTTCTAGTTGAGTTAATAAAATAGATCATTTTATCATTTTTTGGTATCCATTTTTTTTTAATGTATGCAAGAGTTAGAATGTTATCCAGTACTTTGCTGCTTGGATGCAGCTCTGTACTGGGAAATGGAGCGAGCAGTCTGACACCGACCCATGCCAAGAGACTAGACTGCATCCACAGAAAGCTATCACTGATGAACATCACGAAAGTCTGGCAAAACCTCAGGTATTTCTAGTTCACAAAAACAATTTAACGAAACAAACATTTTAGTTCGAACATATATTTCTGTCTAGAACATCAAGACCTGTGTACTCCCAATACAGCTTTAAAGGAAATTGGTTTCTGACCACCTCCTGTGATTAGTCTTACAAACTCAGCTTGATTGAAGCACCCTTAAAAGTATTTTTTTTGTCTTTGGTATATTTAGATTTAACAGTGTTTCCAAACACTGTATGAAAATCACATTTCATGACTGCATGGATGTGCTTCTTCCACTTGAAATAAATTGATTTTCTTGATATTAGTGAGTTGGTATTTGAAGCTGCTTTGAACAATAGGTCAGTTATATCATGGTTTGCCTGCTTCTGAGGGAGAAAACCAGACGGGAACCAGGGCATAGGCGTTTACCAATTTGCTGAAACCCAAAACATGGGCATGGTGCTCACACCCTAGAAACATAATCAGGGTGACCCTGGATTCCACTCTACCTTCACAGGATTTTGGATGTGCATGGGATGCCACTCTGCACAGAAAATTGCAGGGTCAAGGGTCACTGGGCCATCGGGCCACCGGGTCACTGGGTCACCGGGGCTCAACTTTTAGTGTAACAAGACCTAAATGGAATCTTGACTGGAACTTGAAAAATAATTTTTGGGACTTTCTCTCAGGGCTCCTGATTCAGATGACCACTTTGATACAGACTGCAGACACTACACGGTGTACTTCTATAGATTTCACAGTTTAATCTGTTGGCAAAGAGGCCTTCTAGAGGTCAGTTTCAATAATGACCTAATACATAAAATGTTTGCTTGATTATTTGACCCAAGTGTTAAGCACAGCCTAACTCTTAGGCTCTTGTTTTTCATGTTCTGTTCTGAATTTACTATCTAACCAGAGAGCAGAACATCAGTGGTTTTGTCTCCGGCAGTGTCATGAGCGGAACATCAGTGGTTTTGTCTCCGGCAGTGTCATGAGCGGAACATCAGTGGTTTTGTCTCCGGCAGTGTCATGTGCGGAACATCAGTGGTTTTGTCTCCAGCAGTGTCATGAGCGGAACATCAGTGGTTTTGTCTCTGGCAGTATCGTACCAAAAGACGCTAACAGATGGTACTTGTTGTTACTCTTCCTGGTGCTTGGCTTTACGGGGATGGAACAAGGACTGGTCGGCTCAGAGTCAGTCAACTTTGTCTGAGTGGGGTTTAAACTTCAGCATGGATTCTCAGTGGGCTAGCAGTATTAAATTGGCATTAGTTGAGCTAGTTACAAGCAGCTCACATTACCGTATAAGTGAAATAATCCTGGATGTGACATAAAACCCCATTTCACCTCCCCTCTGATGCTACTCACTCACTCTGAAGTTACAATGCCCCAAATACATCTTGAGATAAAAAGAATGACCTTTCTACCTTCCAACTACCTGCCAACCTTCTCACATAATATTGTCCACGGTATAAAACATATACGTTCATACAGTTTAAGATTCAAGTGGTAAAATGGGTGCCTAATAGTTTTTTTTGTGAATACTGGGTGGTAAAACTGTCAAAGAAATAAAGGAAATTGTAATTCTTCTTTTTCAAATGGAAATGGTGTTGCTGTAAGGGAGGTATTATAGCTCTGGTAGTTCCAGCCTAGTGTTGCTGTAAGGGAGGTTTTGTAGCTCTGGAAGTTCCAGCCTAGTGTTGCTGTAAGGGAGGTATTATAGCTCTGGAAGTTCCAGCCTAGTGTTGCTGTAAGGGAGGTTTTATAGCTCTGGAAGTTCCAGCCTAGTGTTGCTGTAAGGGAGGTTTTATAGCTCTGGAAGTTCCAACTCGGCCTGAAAATCATACTCTGGTGTTGTGAGTTGGCATACTCTGGCATTGAAGCATGTTTGTCTACCCAGAGCTCACTCACTCACTCACTCACTCACTCACTCACTCGAGCATTGGAGCATGTTTGTCTACCCAGAGCTTGCTCACTCACTCACTCACTCACTCACTCACTCGAGCATTGAAGCATGTTTGTCTACCCAGAGCTTGCTTGCTCACTCACTCACTCACTCGAGCATTGAAGCATGTTTGTCTACCCAGAGCTCGCTCGCTCACTCACTCACTCACTCACTCACTCACTCGACCCGTGAAGAACCAAGGTAGAATAGGTCTTCAGCAACCCATGCTTGCTTGCATGTCATCAGTCCCAATTGCGCGGATCGATGTGCATGATGTCAATAACTGGATTGTCTGGTCCAGACTCGATTATTTACAGACCGTCGTCATATAGCTGGAATATTGCTGAGTGCGGCGTTAAACAACAAACAAACAACTCACTCACTGTCATCATTTTATGTGAAGCTCTGAGTAGACACTAACATGTATTCACTTCTGTCAGAGAAGTGGTATTAAGTTTTAATGGAATGGTTTATTAAATAAAATTTTATTGGAAGTCTTATTAAAAGCACCAAAGGTAGACCCATTGTTGCCATGGTTGTCCCGTCTGGTGTATATATGATTGGTATCAATTTGTCCATATCGCCTTAGCAACCTAGGTGACCAAGAAAATGGACCAGAGCAGCAGAAGTATGGTGACAACTGCAACTCTTTGTTCTTCCATGCCTCAGCAAAATGTCAGAAAAAATGACTGGGTGAAATTGCCCCCCAATTACAGAATGCTGCTGGCCTTCTGAAGGCCTCCGTGTCCTGTACTGCTCTTGAAGAGTGGTTAGGGGAATAGTTTCATGTCTTTAATGGAGTTGTCAGTTATTTAGACTTATTACTTGGCTCTATTATGCCTACACAACTGTTTGATGTTGGGCAGCCATCTTGCCTCAGCACAGTGGAATTCCAGATGGCAGATAACGCATGGTTTAGGAACATATATATGGTGACATCAATTACCCCTCTCTGGCTTAATCACCAGTACCAGATATGTGCTGGTATGTTGGAATAGGTTGAGTTGAGTAGAGATTCATATGCAGATGTTTTTTAGCACAGTGTGTCTCATAAACATGTACATTAAACATTTGTAACTGTCATAGCTGAGTTCTTGTTCATTTGGCCTACTTATTCAGAGAATTATTTCACCTGAAATTTGAGCCTTTTCACAGGTAATCATCCAGGCCATACAGTGATTCACTGACATGTAGAGAGGGAAGAGAAAACAGCAGGGTTTGTGAAGCTTAAGGGGTCTTTGTTGTATAAACAAGTACATGTATATAAATCTACCTAGTTACGATGATTTTACACAAACTGCGATGGATCTGATGTAAATTTATGACTCCGACAGGGAAAAGGATCAACATGAAAATTAACACAGATTTCCTGAATGTAGAATTTCAACAAATGACTCGCTAGTTGCATGCCATCTGCCTTTCCGCCATTTTTTCTACAAATCATGGAAGTATGGACCCAGGATGTTGGCACATTTCTGGTGACCGAGCTTGGACCAAGTAGATTTTTGTGTACAATATTTTTAGGGGGTACAAAAATGTACCTGGGATATATTTATCTGCTACCTCATATTGAAAAAAAACATTCAGCATTTGTGAGCAGAGAAAAACTTCATATGTGTCAAAAAGGTTTAGAAAATGTTTCTTCATTATATATGTATCAGATTTCAAATTTGTACAACACAACGTTTAAACATGAAAGTGATCACAATACCAAGAAACCATTTTCAAAGTATTTTTAGCTGTTGTTTAGCACCTCGTTCCTAAAAGTGTTTTGTCTATATAGCTATTGCATTGATTTGATTGTGTGCTACTCTGGGTCAGTGGTAGCAACAACCAGGGCATTGCTGACATTTAAGGACAATTCTCGGCCACACCTCCCAGCTCCTGGTGTGTCGCAGGTTGTCATGGCGCAGTGACAGCAGCAGTGGTGAACTCCCCAGCGTCTGTCATAGCACTCCACTTCATGCTTTGACAACAAATAATAGTCTCTATAGGTTTATGGTGCAACTGACATCAGCATGGGAACTGACAAGAAGGAAGCTTAAAAGCTTTTGTACACAGTCATATTTTAAAAAATTCAGAGAATATACTTTGTATATTTAAAAAATGTATAACTTATCTCAGTTGTATTTATTGCTTTTGATCATATTGTATCCTTGGTGTAAAGACATTGTATATTCTGTCTGAAATGTTCACTGATGCATCGATTGTGATCAGTTAGGTGACTGGTTTTAGTGAAGATTGATTCACAGAGCACCAAATAGTTGTAGGTGACTAGTATAAATGATGTCTGACTTTCATGGAGCTGTGAATGCTGTGGTTGGTGGCAGGGAGTTGGTTGACTGCCATAGACAGAGCATTAAACACTGTGGTTTCTACAGGGAATGGGTTGACTCATAGACCAAGCATTAAATACTGTGGTTGCTACAGGGAAAGGGTTGACTCATAGACCGAGCATTAAATACTGTGGTTAGTGGCAGGGAATGGGTTGACTCATAGACAGAGCATTAAATACTGTGGTTGCTACAGGGAAAGGGTTGACTCATAGACAGAGCATTAAATACTGTGGTTGGCTACAGGGAAAGGGTTGACTCATAGACCGAGCATTAGATACTGTGGTTAGTGGCAGGGAACAGGTTGACTGCCATAGACAGAGCATTAAACACTGTGGTTGCTACAGGGAAAGGGTTGACTCATAGACCAAGCAGTAAATACTGTGGTTGCTACAGGGAAAGGGTTGACTCATAGACCGAGCATTAAATACTGTGGTTAGTGGCAGGGAATGGGTTGACTCATAGACAGAGCATTAAATACTGTGGTTGCTACAGGGAAAGGGTTGACTCATAGACAGAGCATTAAATACTGTGGTTGGCTACAGGGAAAGGGTTGACTCATAGACCGAGCATTAAATACTGTGGTTAGTGGCAGGGAATGGGTTGACTCATAGACAGAGCATTAAATACTGTGGTTGCTACAGGGAAAGGGTTGACTCATAGACAGAGCATTAAATACTGTGGTTGATACAGTGAAAGGGTTGACTCATAGACAGAGCATTAAATACTGTGGTTAGTGGCAGGGAAAGGGTTGACTCATAGACAGAGCATTAAATACTGTGGTTGCTACAGGGAATGGGTTGACTCATAGACCAAGCATTAAATACTGTGGCTGGCTACAGGGAATGGGTTGACTCATAGACCAAGCATTAAATACTGTGGTTAGTGGCAGGGAATGGGTTGACTCATAGACAAAGCATTAAATACTGTGGATGCTACAGGGAACAGGTTGACTGCCATAGACACAGCATTAGATACGGTGGTTGCTACAGGGAACAGGTTGACTGTCATAGACAGAGCATTAAATACTATGGTTGATACAGTGAAAGGGTTGACTCATAGACAGAGCATTAAATACTGTGGTTAGTGGCAGGGAAAGGGTTGACTCATAGACAGAGCATTAAATACTGTGGTTGCTACAGGGAATGGGTTGACTCATAGACAAAGCATTAAATACTGTGGTTGGCTACAGGGAATGGGTTGACTCATAGACCAAGCATTAAATACTGTGGCTGGCTACAGGGAATGGGTTGACTCATAGACAGAGCATTAAATACTGTGGTTAGTGGCAGGGAATGGGTTGACTCATAGACAAAGCATTAAATACTGTGGTTGGCTACAGGGAATGGGTTGACTCATAGACAGAGCATTAAATACTGTGGCTGGCTACAGGGAATGGGTTGACTCATAGACAGAGCATTAAATACTGTGGTTAGTGGCAGGGAATGGGTTGACTGTCATAGACAGAGCATTAAATACTGTGGTTAGTGGCAGGGAAAGGGTTGACTCATAGACAAAGCATTAAATACTGTGGATGCTACAGGGAACAGGTTGACTGCCATAGACACAGCATTAGATACGGTGGTTGCTACAGGGAACAGGTTGACTGTCATAGACAGAGCATTAAATACTATGGTTGATACAGTGAAAGGGTTGACTCATAGACAGAGCATTAAATACTGTGGTTAGTGGCAGGGAAAGGGTTGATTCATAGACAGAGCATTAAATACTGTGGTTGCTACAGGGAACAGGTTGACTGCCATAGACAGAGCATTAAATACTGTGGTTGCTACAGGGAATGGGTTGACTCATAGACAGAGCATTAAATACTGTGGTTGGCTACAGGGAATGGGTTGACTCATAGACCAAGCATTAAATACTGTGGCTGGCTACAGGGAATGGGTTGACTCATAGACAGAGCATTAAATACTGTGGTTAGTGGCAGGGAATGGGTTGACTCATAGACAAAGCATTAAATACTGTGGTTGGCTACAGGGAATGGGTTGACTCATAGACAGAGCATTAAATACTGTGGCTGGCTACAGGGAATGGGTTGACTCATAGACAGAGCATTAAATACTGTGGTTAGTGGCAGGGAATGGGTTGACTGTCATAGACAGAGCATTAAATACTGTGGTTAGTGGCAGGGAATGGGTTGACTGTCATAGATATAGCATAAAATACTGTGGTTGCTGCAGGGAATGGTTGAATGCCCAAGGACATTTTTATCAGATCTAAATAATGCACACTCACACACATGGACAGTAGGTGGTGAAATTAAAACTTGCAGAATTTCAGCCCAGATGTGGATTCAAAAGAAGCAGTTACAGCATTAAAAGGGTAACCGTGGAAACACAAAATATCAATTTCAAGTGATTCATGTTTAACTTTGCTGTTGTTGATTCTTTGGTTTGGGCACGTCTCTATTCCTTACTATTGATGGCCAAAGGAGACTCCAATAACGGTGCTTGTAGAGACATATGAACAGAAGGCATCATTAATAGGATCCAGATCATGTGACATGACAAGTTGGGGGAAAAAACAACTCGCCCTTTAAGATTCCCACTTGTCTAAATCTGCTGAATTTGGTCATGAAGAACAGTTTCAGAGTGGTCCACTGCTGATTAGTTATGTGCTCACTGCAAGGTATGTACACTCATAGATATGTGAAGATATCCCCTTTTCCCATCACTCGATGAGAGCAACATACAATTTGATGTATCCTATTTATAATGTTCTTTTTGGGTAGTTGTCTGCTGGAAAATTAAAGGATTTCATTACAAATATAAAACCTTGAAATGTTAGGAATATTTCACCACCCCTTGTAATTGTGACTTTAAGAGGAGTTCAAAATTTTTAAAAAATGTATTTATATGTAGCAAAAAATATTTGAGGTCAATAAAAAACTTTATCCTACGTTTAGATATGATTATATACAAAATCAAAGTAAAAAACAAATATTCTTGAAATCTATGAGCCCGTTGTTACAAGTGAAAGAATACATGCTGGTCAAGTATCAAAAAAGGCGCTTTGCAAAATGAACAGTCTCAATTGACGAGTTAAATGAGAAATTTACATTTTATGATGAAACATTTTCAAGAGGATAGCAAACGGCATGAAGTGATATTAACTCCATAAATGACCATCTGTCATTATTGTTCCTTGTCAGTGTGGAGCTAACATGAAAAGGATGCCAACAGTTTGTGTATGGGCTGGCCACTGATGATAAAGGGGAGATAATTTGTGGAGAGGTAACTCTTGTAAGACAAAAGTTCTTTAATATGTTCAATGCAGTGAAATATCAAGTTTTTTATTCTCTGCAATGAAAAAATTGGTCATTACAGAGTTAACAAATAACAAACAAATCATTGTAATGATGTGCTTTGTTTCTTCTTTCACTCCATTTTTTACAATTTATTTCATTTTCATGTGATCGTCAGAAGTATGAATGCTCCTGAAGCATGGACATTTCAAATACATTACAGAAAGTAATGCTTAAAGGGGCACTGATCTAAAGGAATTCCCCAGGACTGGTTGTTGCCTTTGTTATTGTTTTTTCCCGTGAGTACCCAGATGATATAGCAGAAACCTAGACTAGTTTGCGACCTGTGCTGCGCAATTCTTAAGCGCATTTGTCACTTTTATTGACAGTATGTATAAGGGCGTATGGTCACATTGATCAACAAAATGAAATACAGTTTTTGAAATAATGAGGAAATGTAGGTATCTTTGTGTGTAGCATCGGTAATGGTGACGAAGTTTTGATAAGTCACTTGCTTGGTAATTGTGCGATTTTCGTTTACACTATTTTGACTTGCAACACGAGTAAATATTTCTCCTAGAGCATTGCTTATTTTATCGTGTTTATACTTTCACAGCCAAAATGTGCAAAATGTTCACTTAGGAAATTAATTAAGCGCCTGATTATACAGTTATTTTACAAATTGACTGAAAAATATGTCCATCTGTATTATTATGACAACGAATTCTAAACATTGTTATGTTTAATATCATCACCAAGAGACTGAAAATGTTACGATTTCTATATTGTTTGACTTTTAATCCTACATAATAATCTATTGTGATGTTTTATGCCCTTTTGATCGTCTTAATCAATTTTAGTCCATCTGTTAAAGAAATGACTGAAATATTTACACATTTTATAAATTGCCTGAGAGAATCACATTTTACAAATTGACAGTAATACATACACGCTTACAAAAGAAAAGACTTGTGAAAACAACGTCTATCGTGAATCGAAGAATTTCCCAACCAAGACGTTGAGGATCAGGAATGAATCTGTCCAATGTTCAGCAAATGAAGGAAAACAAAATGCAAATATAATCATTACAACCGACCAAAGTTATGTGTATAATTTTAGGCAGCTTCCTTGTTCGAGGAATGTATCCGTGAATATCCACACAAAGGAACAATATCCCGCATGTCTCCAGCTGTACAAAGAAACTTGTTCGATGTCACGTGTCTCTGTAACAATCAAATGTTTTAAAATATATATATATATCGTTTCGGGATATTATATCCCGTGTTAGTTTCTCAACTGATCACAGAAAGCCCACGTGACAACTATTTTCATAACGTCCCCGGTTCCTAAAAAAATATCCATTGAGGTAGATAACAATGAGCAATCAATCAACATATTTTAGGTTAACCCTTTGAACAAAGTATGTTGTTTTTACATCGGCACTTAACGCCATCATATGAGTGTATTCCCTTTGTTTTAGTAAACCTTGACATATCCACTGTGCAAGATAACAGTGATTTATCAACGTATTTTCTGTTAATCCTTTGATGACTAGGAACGATCCGTTGATTTACAAAAGAGTAGATCAACTGATCATTCATCTCTTGCTGGGCTGCCACGTGCATATTACATAACACACATTTCACCTCACTTTAAACCTGGATTTAGATTGAATAATTACCCCAGACACAATAAATGTCAAATGGGAACCTTTGTCAGGTATTCTGAGTGGTGCTACCACTAATTATACCTGTATTAAATTCATTAACTGAGCATCAGGTGAATGACGACAAATACACAAGTGTAGGGTTATACCAGAAAACATGGACGAGAACAAGGGAGTAGTAATCATATTATCGACGCAATCTGAAATCTGAAAATTCTTTCACTGCAGGGATAAATAACGACAAATAACGATAAATAACGACATCCGATGAGCCTCCGCCGTTCTTTTTGTCTGTTTGTTTAGGCTGAAGAAATTAATTAACATGCACCATTTGTCGAAATCTTTATAGATCACGGTTAACAGATCGGTAACCTGTGAAGATATTGGGTAGAATAGGTCTTCAGCAATCCATGCCGTCATACAGCTGGAATATTGCTGAGTGCGGTGTTAAACAAGAAACAAACAAAGCTAGACGACCACTCTACCTCCATATTGGTTATGAAGTTGAAATGTAAATATATAGATGCGTACCTTTATTTCAGTGTTCTTCACAAAATATCAACACAGAAATCATTGTTTTTTTGCATTATCTATTTGACAGCTTGCTGTTTATTTGGCACTTGAAGCTTATCATTTGTTATGGAGCTATTATGCATCCTGGTTTACTTCCACCATGAACGAAAATTGATATCACCCCATTGTTCATCTGTTACAAGGGTGTCAGTACTTTTTCATTTGCCTCTAGCAGCTTGAATTAGCTGTGAGTGATAAGAAAAATATCCTTTTGTTGAATGTTATACAAAGTATTGAATTGTTCTCTATGTTTTTTATTTGTTAATAGGCCTGTTTAGTAATACTAGAGAGCTTGTCATTATGATGTTTAGTGTGTATTGCATTGGTATCAATAATTGAAGGATAGCAAGAGCTTGTGTTTAACAATTGGTGAGCAATTCAAGATTGATTGTTGGATGGCAGTTGATGATGATTTGTTCTAAATGAGAAAAGAAGACTCATTTTTCAGTTGTATATTACAATGAAAAGGATAAATGGTCAAATGATATTCTTTAAAACAAATACTTCTACTTTGAAAAACTGTAAAGAGCAACTGGCCTTGAAATCTTGTTTGTTATCAAACTTTAAAAAAGGGAAAAAGTCAACTTTTTTGTCCCCCTCATTAAAGTGAATTCATGGGAAATGATTGATCACAGATACATGAGAGATTCCTTGGATTGGTACTGAAAGCAAGTAAGCATTGATTAAGTGGAAAAGGGATTAATTAGAATGGGCTATAGTAAGGTATCATGTATATCATGTTACTGTACGACACTGTTGCTATGTGTGGACGTTCGATTCCTGATATGGGTACAATGTGTGAAGCCTATTTCTGGTGTCCCCAACCCTGATATTGCTGGAATATTGCTCAAAACTAATTCACTCGCTCATTCTTCATGCACGCGTTATTGTTGCCATGTGTATACATGTTGTCCAGGGTATATCACACTGTTGCTATGAGTAGATACATGTTGACCAAGGTATACCACACTGTTGCTATGAGTAGACACATGTTGTCCAAGGTATACCACACTGTTGCTATGAGTAGATACATGTTGTCCAAGGTATATCACACTGTTGCTATGAGTAGATACATGTTGACCAAGGTATATCACACTGTTGCTATGTGTACACATGTTGTCCAAGGTATACCACAGTGTTGCTATGAGTAGACACATGTTGTCCAAGGTATACCACACTGTTGCTATGAGTAGAAACATGTTGACCAAGGTATATCACACTGTTGCTATGAGTAGACACATGTTGTCTAAGGTATATCACACTGTTGCTATGAGTAGACACATGTTGACCAAGGTATACCACACTGTTGCTATGAGTAGACACATGTTGTCCAAGGTATACCACACTGTTGCTATGAGTAGACACATGTTGACCAAGGTATATCACACTGTTGCTATGAGTAGATACATGTTGTCCAAGGTATACCACACTGTTGCTATGTGTACACATGTTGTCCAAGGTATACCACACTGTTGCTATGAGTAGACACATGTTGTCCAAGGTATATCACACTGTTGCTATGAGTAGAAACATGTTGACCAAGGTATATCACACTGTTGCTATGAGTAGAAACATGTTGACCAAGGTATATCACACTGTTGCTATGAGTAGAAACATGTTGACCAAGGTATATCACACTGTTGCTATGAGTAGACACATGTTGACCAAGGCATATCACACTGTTGCTATGAGTAGACACATGTTGTCCAAGGTATACCACACTGTTGCTATGTGTACACATGTTGTCCAAGGTATACCACACTGTTGCTATGAGTAGACACATGTTGTTCAAGGTATACCACACTGTTGCTATGAGTAGATACATGTTGACCAAGGTATATCACACTGTTGCTATGTGTACACATGTTGTCCAAGGTATATCACACTGTTGCTATGAGTAGACACATGTTGTTCAAGGTATACCACACTGTTGCTATGAGTAGATACATGTTGACCAAGGTATATCACACTGTTGCTATGAGTAGACACATGTTGTCCAAGGTATACCACACTGTTGCTATGTGTACACATGTTGTCCAAGGTATATCACACTGTTGCTATGAGTAGACACATGTTGTTCAAGGTATACCACACTGTTGCTATGAGTAGATACATGTTGACCAAGGTATATCACACTGTTGCTATGTGTACACATGTTGACCAAGGTATACCACACTGTTGCTATGTGTACACATGTTGTCCAAGGTATACCACACTGTTGCTATGAGTAGACACATGTTGTCCAAGGTATACCACACTGTTGCTATGAGTAGATACATGTTGACCAAGGTATACCACACTGTTGCTATGAGTAGAAACATGTTGACCAAGGTATACCACACTGTTGCTATGAGTAGACACATGTTGTCCAAGGTATACCACACTGTTGCTATGAGTAGACACATGTTGTCCAAGGTATATCACACTGTTGCTATGAGTAGAAACATGTTGACCAAGGTATACCACACTGTTGCTATGTGTACACATGTTGACCAAGGTATACCACACTGTTGCTATGAGTAGAAACATGTTGACCAAGGTATATCACACTGTTGCTATGTGTACACATGTTGTCCAAGGTATACCACAGTGTTGCTATGAGTAGACACATGTTGTCCAAGGTATATCACACTGTTGCTATGAGTAGAAACATGTTGACCAAGGTATATCACACTGTTGCTATGAGTAGAAACATGTTGACCAAGGTATATCACACTGTTGCTATGAGTAGACACATGTTGACCAAGATATATCACACTGTTGCTATGAGTAGACACATGTTGTCCAAGGTATACCACACTGTTGCTATGAGTAGAAACATGTTGACCAAGGTATATCACACTGTTGCTATGAGGAGACACATGTTGTCCAAGGTATACCACACTGTTGCTATGAGTAGAAACATGTTGACCAAGGTATATCACACTGTTGCTATGAGGAGACACATGTTGTCCAAGGTATACCACACTGTTGCTATGAGTAGATACATGTTGACCAAGGTATATCACACTGTTGCTATGAGTAGAAACATGTTGACCAAGGTATATCACACTGTTGCTATGAGTAGATACATATTGACCAAGGTATACCACACTGTTGCTATGAGTAGATACATGTTGACCAAGGTATACCACACTGTTGCTATGAGTAGATACATGTTGTTCAAGGTATAACACACTGTTGCTATGAGTAGATACATGTTGACCAAGGTATACCACACTGTTGCTATGAGTAGACACATGTTGTTCAAGGTATACCACACTGTTGCTATGAGTAGATACATGTTGACCAAGGTATACCACACTGTTGCTATGAGTAGATACATGTTGTTCAAGGTATACCACACTGTTGCTATGAGTAGATACATGTTGACCAAGGTATACCACACTGTTGCTATGAGTAGATACATGTTGTTCAAGGTATACCACACTGTTGCTATGAGTAGATACATGTTGTCCAAGGTATACCACACTGTTGCTATGAGTAGATACATGTTGACCAAGGTATACCACACTGTTGCTATGAGTAGATACATGTTGTTCAAGGTATACCACACTGTTGCTATGAGTAGATACATGTTGACCAAGGTATACCACACTGTTGCTATGAGTAGACACATGTTGTCCCAGGTATACCACAGTGTTGCGATGAGTAGACACATGTTGTCCAAGGTATACCACACTGTTGCTATGAGTAGACACATGTTGTCCAAGGTATACCACAGTGTTGCGATGAGTAGACACATGTTGTCCAAGGTATACCACAGTGTTGCGATGAGTAGACACATGTTGTCCAAGGTATACCACACTGTTGCTATGAGTAGACACATGTTGTCTAAGGTATATCACACTGTTGCGATGAGTAGATACATGTTGTCCAAGGTATACCACACTGTTGCTATGAGTAGATACATGTTGAACAAGGTATACCACACTGTTGCTATGAGTAGACACATGTTGTCCAAGGTATATCACACTGTTGCTATGAGTAGACACATGTTGTCTAAGGTATACCACACTGTTGCTATGAGTAGACACATGTTGTCTAAGGTATATCACACTGTTGCTATGAGTAGGTACATGTTATCCAAGGTATACCACACTGTTGCTATGAGTAGACACATGTTGTCCAAGGTATATCACACTGTTGCTTTGAGTAGATACATGTCGTCCAAGGTATACCACACTGTTGCTATGAATAGATACATGTCGTCCCAGGTATACCACAGTTTTGCTATGAATAGATACATGTTGTCCAAGGTATATCACACTGTTGCTATGAGTAGATACATGTTGACCAAGGTATATCACAGTGTTGCTATGAGTAGATACATGTTGTCTAAGGTATATCACACTGTTGCTATGAGTAGACACATGTTGTCCAAGGTATACCACACTGTTGCTATGAGAAGATACATGTTGTCCAAGGTATATCACACTGTTGCTATGAGTAGATACATGTTGTCCAAGGTATATCACACTGTTGCTATGAGTAGATACATGTTGTCCAAGGTATATCACACTGTTGCTATGAATAGATACATGTTGTCCAAGGTATACCACACTGTTGCTATGAGTAGATACATGTTGTCTAAGGTATATCACACTGTTACTATGAATAGATACATGTTGTCCAAGGTATATCACACTGTTGCTATGAGTAGATACATGTTGTCCAAGGTATATCACACTGTTGCGATGAGTAGACACATGTTGTCCAAGGTATATCACACTGTTGTTATGAGTAGATACATGTTGTCCAAGGTATACCACACTGTTGCTATGAGTAGATACATGTTGTTCAAGGTATACCACACTGTTGCTATGAGTAGATACATGTTGTCCAAGGTATACCACACTGTTGCGATGAGGAGACAAATTTTGATAATAGTTCAAGTCTTGACATGTTTCAAATATACATGAACAATATTAATAAATGTTAGAATTATATTGTGACTTATGATTGCGATGTTTGATATTGTTATCCCCTGCCACGAAGTGGAAGAGGGATGTAGGAATGGGTGCCGTCGGTCCATCCTTCAGTCCGTCTATCACATTTTGTTTCCGGAGCAGATCTTCAAAACCGTACCATATTTCATCACAAAACTTGGCATATAGGTAGGTCTAGTGGTGAACTGGTGCCTTTTGATAGTTTGGGATTTTTCAAAAAATATTTTTCGAGTTTCCATGGCAAGGACTTTGATTTAGACTGAAAATAGTGGTAGTCTTCATTTCTGGAGCAGATCTTGAAATCCGTACCATATTTCTTGACCAAATTTGGCACATAGATAGGTCTAGTGGTGAACTGGTGCCTTTTGATAGTATCGGATTTTTAAAAAAAATTCTTTTTTTGAGTTTCCATGGCAACGACTTTGACTTAGACTGAAAATGACGGTAGTCCTCGTTTCCAGAGCAGATCTTGAAAACCGTATCATATTTCTTCACCAAACTTGGCACATAATGTCACCTCACAGTATTGAATACATTTCCTTTCTGGTTGGTAAGTTCTGCATCGCTTGTGTGTATGTTCCTCCAAAAGTGTCATGGACACGGTTATTGCATTCACTGACTAACTTCGTGCAGACACACAACTCATGACAAATACAACAGTGTAACTGATCTTATACCTACTCAACTGTATAAACAACTGCCTCCTATCTTGAATATATTCTTGTCAACCATACTCTGTACTTCACTTGCTTGATAATGTTGTTAGAACCTACACCGAAACCATTCCTCCTAATTGTAATAAAGAAGTTGTTCGTCCATATGTCTCATCCTTACTCATTACAAGTACAGTAACATATTCTATCATAAACTGCAGATAGCAAAACAACACCAGTACTAACTTTTTTTAGTGCTGCAATTAGGCCATTTAAAAAAAGGCCCAGTGAACATAGTTCACAGGCTAATGCATTGCACGCAACAGGACATGTCATATTGGCGGGGGATATGAGTATTTCACGCTTGTTTATTCTTGATATATTTTGTTTAACATATATGTAAAATGTACGTAGGATTTAATAAAGATACATACTCACCACCAAAAGAGATGTATGTATGACATGAGCGGCATTTCACACAACATACCAGTATGACTGTTTCTGCATCGAACCAATCTAATATCTCTTGAATGTGAGTAAGTCTTTATATGTTAACCAACATTTATTGAAACACCCCATGCAAAGTAACCTGTTGTAAAGTTGTCAAGGCAAGAGAAATAAGAAAGGCATATGTTGGGTTCAAGGTCATAGGTGTGGCAGGACTTGTGGCCTGCCCTAAGTTATCATTATAATGAGTTATGTTTGGCAACTTGAGTTACCAGCAAGCAGCAGCAGCAGCAGCAGCAGCAATGGGCAACTATGTTGCCAGCAGCAAAATACTAAGTTTCTGCTGAAAATCAGACCCATCCGCTGAGAAGCAGAGGGACTGAACAGATTCCCACTGAAGAGCAAGGACTGATAATTTTGATGATTACTTGGTGATAAAGTCAATATTTACATTTGTAGCCAACAAGAACCACGCCCACCTGTAACATTCATTGAATTAATAAGCAATATACATAGTTTGCCCTGTGCCATATACATACACAAGATTGATTAGAGAGAATATGATTGTGGCAAGCTAGTGAGAGGGTGGGTGGGAGCCAAAAGTTGAGAATTGCTGTACAAAAACTGGGTACAGAAAAGTTTGACAGAACTAACAGACGATGGTGATCACGTGAAAGAAAGTTTGATGACGTCATTGAAAGTAGAAATGTGGCGTAAGTGGTGGGAGATTGTAAGAGGAAATGATGTAACGGAGGTAAACAAAGAGGTTCATTATGGTTCCAATAAACCCATTTAGTGAGAAGCACTAAATGAAATTGTTGTATTTGCCTTCTTTTGGCGGTGAGTATATTTTAGGATTCATATTAGAGATAATTATATGATATGACTTTGTATTTGAGACATTTTATAGGACTCATATTTCAGATCCACAATTGGCTTAAAAATATATTTATGATCTTAACTATGGCTTATGTTTGAGATGGACAATATGGTTTGTATTTGATGTCTTTGATAGCTCTTTTGGACTTGTTTAAAACTCATTTCACTCATGTTTGAGATTCAGAATTTGACTTGTTTGATTTGACACATTTACAGCCACCAAACAATTTGACAGGTCTACAACCCGGGAGATGTGTTATGTTGCACACAGCAGAGCTGCCTTTTTCACAGCAATTATGGCAGTCTAAGTTGTACAACTTGTTGTTCACATTTTCTCCCTCAAGAGAATCTTCCAGAAGTTGAGGTGTGTGGGTTGCCATGACACCAGTGTGTATGCACACATCATGTGTGAAGTGTTTGACAGGTTTAGACGTCCATACACTAATGGAGGTAAAGTTGTGTTGAGGTGGAGCCAGCACGCGTAACAATATGTATTGACTAATCCAATAGCGAGGGTCTCTTCGTCTCACAACAAATCTCGCCCCCAAAATCAATACTGATCTAACCTTGACCTTTGTGGAACAATCCCCATTTCTTCAGTGGAGGAATTGGCTCTGTTGGCAATCACCTTGATCGGAGAATGACGTTAGAATTCCAGATCCCATTTGACCCAGATCATGCAATTAGCACAGACAGAGGTACATCATTAACGACCTACAGACTGCAATACAAGTTATATTTCTCAGAACCAGTTCCCCAGCTTTTATTAGCAGACATCCTGAATAAGGAAGTCTTTGCGGCACCATACGACTCATTCTGCATAATTTATAAGACTTGGCTGCCGTGACAGGGAGACAAGTGTCCACCACATCTCAGCCCAGTAGACTGTGTGTGTCACCAGTAGCTCTGTCCGTCTGTCCAAGTGTCCGGACAGGCGCCAACCCTCCCCTCTCCGACCCTCACATGCTCTAGCATGTATTGATCCACTGCTGCTTCAGCAGGGTCATGTGATTGATAATTTCTTGGCGATCTGATTGGCTAGCTTGGCACATCATATTTAATTCATTCAGCAGCTCTGAGAACGAGTAGCAACTCTCTGGGAGCAGGTATATGCTTGGACATCGCTTTGTTTATACTAGAGGTGATCTGGATTCAGCTCCTCCTTGGCAGGTAGGCTCAATTCCACCATCCTGAACCCACCCCTTAGTCGTCTTGGTGCAGCCACCCGCCAGCAGTGCCATCCTCACACAAATATTGGACACTGTCTGTGATGTCACTGTGATGTCTTGTTTACATATTATATGTATGTATATTAAATGTAGTCCGCATAGCTCTGTACACGGGAGAAAACAGACATTGTGGTATAAATGTAAGTGTTATACACTGGTGTCAGTGTGGCATTTGCAGGAGGTGTTTCATTGTAATGAACATTGGACCAGACATACCAGTTTGTTTATATGCAGAGCAGATGACTCAGGCCATTCCTTCACAGGCTCTTCTTTCTCTGGTAGTGAAGAAAATATTTTTTGGCATTACATTTTATGATTATTCATTCTAAAGCTTTGTCAGCTATTTTTTTCCTGGCATAATTATTCACTTACTCATGTGAATGTTTTTAATATTAGCATGTTTGTCATACTTAAATTGACACACACAGGCCATCTGGCAATTAGTCAGAGGGAATTTTGAAATATGAATACATCACTCACTGAATGTACGTGTCTTGCTTCCTGATATTTACAGAACATATTTCTCTCTCATGATTGGCTGTTTGGGTGATGGGGAATGTGTGTAGTTATATGATTCAATAAGCGCATACCTTGTCATTATTGTTGTGTATGTAATAGTTGAGTCGTTATCTCTGATATGTGATATGGAACTGTTACACTGAATTGATCGTAATAACTTATGGAAAACATGTGAACCTACTTCTGAACTGGAAAGTTTCCAGACAATGGGGTTGTGGGGTAGCCTTGAGGTGTAAGTGTTTGCTTGTCACACTGAAAGATCCAGGTTTGTTTCCTCTCATTGTCACGAGATATGAGGCCCATTCTTGGTATGTTGTTTGTTTGTTGTTTAACGCCGCACTCAGCAATTTTCCAGCTATATGATGGCGATTTGTAAATAATCAAGTCTGGACCAGACAATCCAGTGATTGACATCATGAGCATCGATCCACGCAATTGGGATATGATGACATGCATGAACCAAGTCAGCGGGCCTGACCACCTGATCCCATTAGTCGCCTAATGCGACAAGCATAATCGCCTTTTACGGCAAGCATGGGTTGCTGAAGACCTATTTTGAGCAGGGTCTTCATTGGTCCAGTTCTTGGTGTCCCTTGCTGTAATATAAGTGGAATATTTCATTCGCTTGTCACTCCCAAGCCAATGGTCCTCGTGCTGCATGTGATCTTTGAACAGACAGAGTTATTGCCCTGCAGTCTGGAGTTGGAGGTGCATGTTTGCCTTGTCAGCTTCATGTAATCTTCTTGGCGGTCAGGTAGCCTAGTGGTTAAAGCATTAGCTCGTCACGCCGAAGATCCGGGTTCGATTCCCGACATGGGTACAAGGTCTGAAGCCCATTTCTGGTGACACCCGCTGTGATATTGCTGGAATATTGCTAAAAACGGTGTAAAACCATACTCACTCACTCATGTCATCTTCATGTACATCATGTCAATTTTCCAAGTTATTTATTTTGAATTTGATATTTCCTGAACATACTAGTAGGTGAGAAATATCGAAACAACTCAAACAGAAACAAGAATCCTGTGTGTGTAAGGACAGAGGTATTCAGCTTGTTGTTTACGATGCTGTCCGATGTTATTGACAACCCCTCCCTAATTACCATCCCCATTAATATTATACATGGATAAGAGTGAAAACATGCATAGAAAGACGGCATCCAGATAAGCACTTCCATCCAAGATCGCATTGAGGGACCCCTTTGGCCAGTGCCAGTGCTAATTACGTTGATTACAGTAACTTAAGGTCAGTGCTGACCAGTCATGGATGCTCATACTTGGTGTCCTCCCATTCCTCACACAGCCAAGTTTTCATCAGGTTAAATAGACATATGCTATGGTTGATGCATCAAGACACAATTACAGCATATCTCTTGTGTAAAATGGAACAATCCACTGAGCTGGTTAATAATGAGTCTGATAACTGTATTGCTTGGAGCCTTTTTATTACATATGTAGCAGGGTGTGGAGTCATCCCACAGATTGCATCCTAAACTTGTCAGCTTGCTGATGGGGTAAACCTCTTTGGTCATGTGGACATGATGCTTGGCTTCGGATCAAAAGGTCTGTGTTCGAAACACATCACAAGACCATAAAATTGGCCGCAAACATTAGTGTCGATGTGGGGCTGAGCATGTTCATATATAATTTAAACAAAAGCCTCAGTACCCTACTATGTGGCCCCATTCCTTCTGTTGATGGGGGAGTATGTAGCTGTTATAGGACAAAAATCCCAGACTGGCAGGATATAGGTGCTATAGGACAAAAATCCCAGACTGGCAGGATATAGCTGTTAAAGGACATAAACCCAAGACAGGCAGGATATAGCTGTTATAGGACAAAAATCCCAGACTGGCAGGATATAGGTGCTATAGGACAAAAATCCCAGACTGGCAGGATATAGGTGCAATAGGACATCATCCCCAGACTGGCAGGACACAGCTGTTATAGGACAAAAATCCCAGACTGGCAGGATATAGCTGTTATAGGACATAAACCCAAGACAGGCAGGATATAGGTGCAATAGGAGTAAAACCCAAGACAGGCAGGATATACATGTAGCTGTTATAGGACGTAAACTCCAGACTGGCAGGATATAGCTGTTATAGGACATAAACCCCAGACTACCAGGATATAGCTGTTATAGGACATAAACCCAAGACTGGCAGGATATAGCTGTTATAAGACATAAACCCCAGACAGGCAGGATGTAGCTGTTATAGGACCAAAAACTCCAGACAGGCAGGATGTAGCTGTTATAGGACATAAACCCCAGACTGGCAGGATATAGCTGTTATAGGACATAAACCCCAGACTGGCAGGATATAGCTGTAATAAGACATAAACCCCTGACAGGCAGGATGTAGATGTTATAGGACATAAACCCCAGACTGACAGGATATAGCTGTTATAGGACGTAAACCCCAGACAGGCAGGATATAGCTGTTATAGGACATAAACCCCAGACTGGCAGGATATAGCTGTTAAAGGACATAAACCCCAGACTGGCAGGATATAGCTGTTGTAGGATGTAAACCCCAGACAGGCAGGATGTAGCTGTTATAGGACATAAACCCCAGACTGAATGCATATGTATGTTATAGGACCTAAACACGAGACAGGCAGGCTATACTTGTTACAGGACATAAACCCCAGCCTGGCAGGATATAGCTGTTATAGGACATAAACCCCAGACTGAATGCATATGTATGTTATAGGACCTAAACACAAGACAGGCAGGCTATACTTGTTATAGGACATAAACCCCAGACTGGCAGGATATAGCTGTTATAGGATGTAAACCCCAGACAGGCAGGATGTAGCTGTTATAGGATGTAAACCCCAGACAGGCAGGATATAGCTGTTATAGGACATAAACCCCAGACTGAATGCATATGTATGTTATAGGACATAAACCCGAGACAGGAAGGCTATACTTGTTATAGGACAAAAATCCCAGACTGGCAGGATATTGCTGTTATAGGACAAAAATCCCAGACTGGCAGGATATAGCTGTTATAGGACATAAACCCGAGACAGGCAGGATATAGGTGCAATAGGAGTAAAACCCCAGACAGGCAGGATATACATGTAGCTGTTACAGGACATAAAGCCCAGACTGGCAGGATGTAGCTGTTATAGGATGTAAACCCCAGACAGGCAGGATGTAGCTGTTATAGGATGTAAACCCCAGACTGAATGCATATGTATGCTATAGGACATAAACCCCAGACAGGCAGGCTATACTTGTTATAGGACATAAACTCCAGACTGGCAGGATATAGCTGTTATAGGACATAAACCCCAGACAGGCAGGATATAGCTGTTATAGGACATAAACCACAGACAGGCAGGATATAGCTGTTATAGGACATAATGCCCAGACTGGCAGGATATAGCTGTTATAGGACATAAACCCCAGACAGGCAGGATATAGCTGTTATAGGACATAAACCCCAGACTGGCAGGATATAGCTGTTATAGGACATAAACCACAGACAGGCAGGATATAGCTGTTATAGGACATAAACCCCAGATTGGCAGGATATAGCTGTTACAAGACATAAACCCCAGACAGGCAGGATATAGCTGTTATAGGACATAAACCCCAGACAGGCAGGATATAGCTGTTATAAGACATAAACCCCAGACAGGCAGGATATAGCTGTTATAGGACATAAACCCCAGACAGGCAGGATATAGCTATTATAGGACATAAACCCCAGACAGGCAGGATATAGCTGTTACAAGACATAAACCCCAGACAGGCAGGATATAGCTGTTATAGGACATAAACCCCAGACAGGCAGGATATAGCTGTTATAAGACATAAACCCCAGACAGGCAGGATATAGCTGTTATAGGACATAAACCCCAGACAGGCAGGATATAGCTATTATAGGACATAAACCCCAGACAGGCAGGATATAGCTGTTATAGGACATAAACCCCAGACAGGCAGGATATAGCTGTTATAAGACATAAACCCCAGACAGGCAGGATATAGCTGTTATAGGACATAAACCCCAGACAGGCAGGATATAGCTGTTATAGGACATAAACCCCAGACAGGCAGGATATAGCTGTTATAGGACATAAACCCCAGACAGGCAGGATATAGCTGTTATAAGACATAAACCACAGACAGGCAGGATATAGCTGTTATAGGACATAAACCCCACACTGGCAGGATATAAAGTCAATTCCGGTTTGATTCTTCCAAGAGTACACCTGAAAAGTCCACCTTTGGTCCCCTCACACCATCTGTCTCTAATAAGGTTGATAGAGAAGGTAGAGTAGGATCGACCAGGCTAGGATCAATGTCTCCATAGTTATGTTAAACAAAGTTCCATATTGATAAGAAAACAGTCTCAGCATGAGGGTATGGTTACATGCACACACTATTTTGTTGACATTGATTTTGATGTTTTTGAAGTGATTATCTCTCTACTTTGTTAAACAAGCTGGATGTTGGATTATGGAATTGATTATTAATAGAAGTTACTTTAAGAGTTCACACTACGTGCCTGAAGTTCTGATCCTAGAATTTGATGAAAGTGAGAAATATGTATCAACCATCCACGAGTGTATGTACGCCAACAGGGCAGTATCACACATGATGTTGATCTCTTGGAACACACCACTTTTGGGGAGCATGTATGTTTATTTTGTTATCAAGAACCTGACATCTTTTAGGTAGGATTAGCTTCATGAGCACTAAGGCCCACTTGCACAAAGCCATCTTAGTGCTAAGATAAT
This sequence comes from Haliotis cracherodii, assembly GCF_022045235.1. Taxonomy (NCBI): domain Eukaryota; kingdom Metazoa; phylum Mollusca; class Gastropoda; order Lepetellida; family Haliotidae; genus Haliotis; species Haliotis cracherodii. The sequence continues at coordinate 71,682,217 of NW_027266297.1, forward strand.
CGCAAGCCTGTGTTAAAGTATTGGAGTTCATCTTAGTGCTAAGATTGTGCAAGTGGGCCCTGGTGTCATCATTTTGATAGGGATTAATACACACGTTTTGGTATTGTCGTAATCAAACAAGGGATTCTGCTTTAAGCAGAGTTTTCTTTTGATAAAGGAAAGGGTTTTGTCACTCTTATGTGTCTGATGACAAATTTGTCTTCTTCACACGGTCAGCTTCTAAAGTCTGTAGGTCCTGATGGCAGCCTGGCAATTTTTTTATATGGAAAACTGATCCTAGAACCTCAACAAGTTGTACTCGTATCAGTCACTGAATTATTTGATCCAGGGTGTTTGTTTCTTTAAAGGTTGCTTACTTATAGCTGAGTGTGACTCTAAACAACAAACAATGAGTTGTGACATTCCTAGACACATACCAGACCATATGTCCGATGCCAGTATGTCCACTGTTTTTCCACGTTACATGGGCTCTCTTCATTCCCTCCGCAGGGAAAAAACTGCTAAAACCCCACACTCCGAAGTATTACCCTTATTCCAGAGATGGATAGTGGACAACACTGCCAAGGCTAGACCTGCATTGGTGTCCAGTTTCTCATGTTGTTGTAGTTCTTGTGCCCCTGGCAACAGTCGGTTCCAATATGGCAGAGGTGTTCTTGCTGAGAGTAATCACTAGTCATTGATTTCACTAAAGTTCCTTCCAATTATAGGCGACTAAATGCTGGAATTGTCATTACAATGTGGTTAGAAACACAATGTAGTACATTATCTTGTAATCCAAGACATGCTGACAATCGTGTGTGGACGTGCTGCTCACATGCAGTTGGAGATGACTAACCACAGGGTTTGATGAGACGGGAGCTTGTGTGCTGCTTCAAGTTGCTGAAAATATGGTGGTGGCATAAAACAATACTCACTCGTGAATGATTGGCCCCAAAACAGAACTCTCACATATACCTGTAGGGACATGTACATTGCTGATTCATTTGTCCTTCTACCACACCTGTGTAAGGTTCAATGTATTGTCAGACTGTCAAATTCAGTAATAGTTCTATTCTGTAGGATTTGACCGCCTCTGTGGTCTAGTGGATAGAGAGTCTGCCTGTAGAGGGGGTAGGTCAAGGGTTCAATCCCAGTGTGTGATATACCAAAAGAAGTTTAAAGATGGTACTTGTTGTCACCTTGCCTGGGCCTTGGCATTTAGGGGATAAAACAAGGACTATTGTATTGTGTCTGAGTGGGGTATCCATTTTAAACTCTGGAATGGTATTTTGGGGCTACTCCAGCATTAGTCCAGAATAGTACAAGCATCCACACGCACTAACTGACTGTCTATAGCCCTTGTGTATGTGTTGTTATCATTGTTTGATACTTAAACATTTGCAGTATTTTCAAACATGGTTTAAATGTATTTCTTTTAACATGTACTGGTTTGATAGGATGTTATATGATATAGAGTTCATAACTGATCTGGGCACAATATGGCTTAAATAGAGTTGACGTGACTTAACACTTTAACACACTTACTCGTTCAAGTGGTAAGCATCTATGACTCCCATTTCTTCAGGCTTTCCTCCCACATTTAACTGACCCATCATGTGTAGTGAAACATAAAATTTGAAAAGTTCTAAATGTTTTGTTGTTGTGTTTTGTTGAGGGGACACGGGTGGTCAAGTTGTCTAAGGCGCCACAGGAACTTGCTTCCCTTAGCGTGCCTTAAATGTGCCAGAAACCTATGAAAGTATTTTTGAATCACAGATTCACCCGGCAATTAAAGTTTCTGTGGCTTCCAGCAACACATCCATGCTTGTGATAAACGTCTATGACGTGCATCACATCAGCCTTTCCTCCCACACCTAGCTGACACACCATGATATATTGAAATAGTGGCATTTAAAACTCACTCACTCACTCACTGTTGTGAATTTCTTGTCAGACTGCAAAGGGTGGATGAGCATTTACACTGTGGAAACAAATTCAAAAAAAGCAATGCTTGATTAGCCAATGAAATGCTATGGAATCATTTGTAATATATCTATTGAGCATTAACATTAACGATTTCATGTTGTAGTTGTGTGGGAAGTTTATGACACGATGAAACGTTTATGTATAGACGACAGATGTTTATATAGCTGTTGATTTGACAATTGCCAACACTCGATGCTTGAGTTGACATTTAGAGTCCATGTTTCTTTTGTTTTACTTGATTTATCATCTATATCAGACAGTCTGATATGCCGTGCTCCACCTATTTTAGAATATTCTGCGGTTTAGTGTATAAATATTTAATTCTTGTGAATTTCAAATAATTACCAAGCTGTTCTTAACATTTGTATCCTGATACTGTAGCAGTTCTGCCACCTTGAGGGTGGTTGGGTCGCCTTGTGGTTAACGTGTGCGCTGGTTATACTGGAGGCATGGCAACAATTCCCCACATGGGTACAATGTGTGGAGCCCATTTCTGCTGTCCCCCGCCGTGATATTGCTGGAAGTTAGACTTAAATAACGGAGATAGGCGTTGTTTCTGGAGCAGAATCCAAACTTTTCATAATTATTTGTCAAAACTTGGTGGATTTGTTAATCGGGAAAAATTGGTGCCTTTTGCTAGTTTAGAAGTTTGACTTTGACTGTGTTCATAGTGGTGTGTTTGTCCAGACCATATCTATAAAAGTAATAGATATTCTTTTGTGAAACTTTGCACACAAAAAGGCCAGGTTGTCAACTGGTGTGTTTGGCTGTTGAGGGATTTTTAGAATTTCCACAGCAACAAGTTTGACATTGACTCTGTTCATATTTGTGTGTACTTCACATAGAAATGCAAAGTTCCAAATCCAAATCCATGGTACTGTTTTGATAGCTCAATAACGACTACTCTTGTATACAGACAGACAGATTAGACAGAAATTCTCTCATCAAGTTGGACTTACTGTAACAGTCAGATGATTTGTTCTTTGGAATATGTGGGGGCAGGAGGGACTTGTTGTCTTCAGATGACTCTTGTTACAAAGCTGCTTCTTTTGTGAACTTAATACAAAAATGTCGCTCGAATTTTGCCCACAAAAATACAGCTTTAAACATTGCTCACTCCTCGTTTGCAACATTGTAATATGTTCCAAACATGTGAGATCCCTAATTACAAAGCGGAACCATTTTGAAAATATAAAGCCCATTGTTGATGTCTGTGACGTTCTGATCGAATGTTGCAAAAAGCAGTATTAAACAAGGCCATGTGTCTTCTTGTGATGAAAGACCGCCTCCATGGTCAAGTGGTAGAGCGTCTGCCCGGAAAGGTCCGGGGTTCCGAGGTCCGAGGTCCGGGGTTCAATCCCCGGCCACGTCATACCAAAAGACGTTAAAAGATGGTACTTGTTGTTACCCTGTCTGGCGCTCGGCATTAAGGGGCTAAAACAAGGACTGGTCGGCTCGGAGTCAGTATACTGTATCTGAGTGGGGTATTGATGTTAAACTGCGGCATGGTATCTCAGTGGGCTAGCACTATAAATCGGCATCAGTCCAGACTAGTACAAGCAGCCAGACACACACACGTGCATGCACGTCGCTATATAAGTGCAATAATCTTGGACGCGACGTTAAACCCAATTTTACCTCACCTCATCTTTTGTGATGAAACCTTCTCTTACCACCTCTATATGGAAGACAACGGAGCCCCCATGAAGGTAGGAACAGAATTAGTTCCCCCGACCATCAACTGTGTGTTTCAGATGTCATTCAGTCATTGCAAAGTATTTAAAAGTCACTTGTACTACTCCACAGTAATTCCCACCTTTTCTCATCCACTTTTTCGGAAAAGGCGTAAGTAAATATCGGTCTGCTCAACACAATGGTGGTATAGTCAGTCTAATTCAGATGTTTTTATTCACACGACTGCCTGATTTGAGTCTGTAGTTCTAGAGGTACTTGTGTGTTCCATGTTCTGGAACTATTTACACCAAGTCAGCGGCATGTGAGGATATTAAGATACTCATGAGCAGAACATGACAAGTACAAAAGAAACTGTACATCATGCTCATTCAAGATGTTTTCCAAAGATTGACAGCAAATACCGGAATCTTCAAATTTAAAAGGTCCGCTTGGTCTTAAATGACAAAGGTATCCGAATTAGGAGTAGGAATGTTCAAGAGCGTTCCTAAACATGCATGGTAAAGCCAAGAGTTTGAGCATGTGACATGAATAATATGTTCGTCAACTGTATTGAGCCTCAAGAGCTTCCTCCAATGATTCCTGCCATGGAGTGGTGTGTTGTGACTTGGTGTTAGACAGTAGACGTGTGAGGAGTGGTGTGTTGTGACTTGGAGTTAGACAGTAGACGTGTGAGGAGTGGTGTGTTGTGACTTGGAGTTAGACAGTAGACGTGTGAGGAGTGGTGTGTTGTGACTTGGTGTTAGACAGTAGACGTGTGAGGAGTGGTGTGTTGTGACTTGGTGTTAGACAGTAGACGTGTGAGGAGTGGTGTGTTGTGACTTGGAGTTAGACAGTAGACGTGTGAGGAGTGGTGTGTTGTGACTTGGAGTTAGACAGTAGACGTGTGAGGAGTGGTGTGTTGTGACTTGGTGTTAGACAGTAGACGTGTGAGGAGTGGTGTGTTGTGACTTGGAGTTAGACAGTAGACGTGTGAGGAGTGGTGTGTTGTGACTTGGTGGTAGACAGTAGACGTGTGAGGAGTGGTGTGTTGTGACTTGGTGTTAGACAGTAGACGTGTGAGGAGTGGTGTGTTGTGACTTGGAGTTAGACAGCAGACGTGTGAGGAGTGGTGTGTTGTGACTTGGTGGTAGACAGTAGACGTCTGAGGAGTTGGTTCATGGTGTCTGTCCCTTGTGTGTTTGGCATTCTGTGTTCAGTGACGCGACCCTATAGGAATGAGAGGTGTGTGTATTTGTTCCATTATTGACATCTGTATCTGCCATGGCTGCCAAAAGTGGTAGCGTCATCTCTGTTGACATCGTATTGAGCTGGTGAGGCTAAAGGAAGAATTCTTGGCTGAGTGTGAACTTCAAAGAATTGAGCCACATTTGTAGCACAATGACAGTCGTAAATCTGTTTTATTATATAGAGTCACGATGGTCGTAAACCTACCACAGTCATTAGTCTATTTTAAAATATAGAGTTACGAGGGAAGACCTACCACAGTCATAAATAAAACAAATATTGAGATATCATAGTTCATACAGTGCATAATGGAAACCTCTCTTCTGGGAAGATGCTGTGATTTAGAGTCTGGAGGAGGGCCTTGAATTGAGGCCCCCCTGCCCCAAGCCTGTTCCATGACCAGCACAGGGCCGTAGTCCACACAGCTTTCATGGGTCTACACCTATCCTAATTGTTTAGTTAACAGAGACTTACGACCATCACAGATCTACGACTATCCTAATTGTATAGTTAACAGAGACTTACGACTGTCACAGATCTACGACTATCCTAATTGTATAGTTAACAGAGACTTACGACCGTCACAGATCTACGACTATCCTAATTGTATAGTTAACAGAGACTTACGACCGTCACAGATCTACGACTATCCTAATTGTTTAGTTAACAGAGACTTACGACCGTCACAGATCTACGACTATCCTAATTGTATAGTTAACAGAGACTTACGACCGTCACAGATCTACAACTATCCTAATTGTATAGTTAACAGAGACTTACGACTGTCACAGATCTACGACTATCCTAAGTCCATAGTTCAATATAGACATACAGTAGACTATACCCTGGACCCATTCCCTTACGTTGCTTATTACTGAAATGGATTCAGATGTCACAACACTGACAATAGCCATCCAATTAAAGTACTCTCATGAGTGAGAGACATTCTATGCTTAATTAGGGATTGGACCAATGGAGGTGGTCACATCATTTCTGAAATGAAGCTTTGATGGTGAATAGGTCCATGATATTTATAAAAATAGGTTTGACATGCAATATAGGGCTGGGACAGGTAACTCGGGTACTCGGGTCGGGTGGGTACTGAGTAGGACCCGGGTACCCACAGGACTACCCGGACCCGTGGTTAGTCATGTGATATTTTGTTTAATGATTAAAAATATCTAGAACTCTATGGTTACATTGCAAGTCACTAATGTTTGCATTTCTTTCTGACTAAGCGCCATTGCTTCTGACCTTTATAGGTTTAAATAAAAACAACACTTCAGTCAACTTCAGTGTATGCATGACCAGATCGTTTCATACATATATTTAAATACATTTTACCAGGGCTACGCTAAAACTCTTTCCAATCGGACATTTTGTACCAAACTCTTGAGCCCTGTAGCGGGTACCCGGGTAAGGTCAGGTAATAGCGGGGTGGATACCCGGGTAGTAAATTTTGACTCGTCCCAGCCCTAATGCAATACACAAGATACTTGATTATGTTTTCTCATCACTGAGGTCGTTTAGTTCAGTGGTTACAACATTTGCTTCTCACCCCAGGGATCGGTTCTGTTCATTAAATAGGACTCCACACATGCGTATTGAGGTGGCAATAGCATTACAATATTTCTGAGTCCAAAAGACATCAAACTGTGAAGTGGTGAACCCCTCATTTCTCACCCTTCCATGTTTCCAGTCAAGGAAATCAAGTTGCCTCATTGTTTTCTGATGCCAGCATATTTTTCGAAGTGACACAGTTATAGGAGACCATGAAACTACCAGAGATGGAATCAAATCCATTATCACTCATCTGGCACCTGGGATAAGTACGGCAAGCTGCTAAACAGATAAGCATTATGCACTCACTTTTATCCTTGGTCCAGACACGGTTTTATCATTTACTCGTTAAAAGTCTCGCTATCTGATTGGCCAGTCCTGTCTCAGGAAAGCAAGTCGGTTGGTGGGGTTGTGCTGTCATCAGGACGTCAGAGTGTTTGATGTGACGTCACTTGCTTGTTGTGACACAGTTGACCCTGTTTGTCATACCGAGATCGAGTCTCATAGTAGTTACAAGAAAGGTCTAATTGTCATACCCTGATATTTCACAGAGATAAGTCTTTGTAATTTGTAATGATAGCGGGTGTTTTGATGAACTGTACGTTCATGTACACACATCGACCTTCAGTCTTGTGCCATACAAGCACGTTCAGCTCATACAACCCTGTTTGTCCCACGATTGATGTATGTTTATTGTTTCCTGCCACACGCGGCAATATTCCAGCTATATGACAGCAGTCTGTAAATAATCAAGTCTAGACCATACATTGATCTACACAATAGGGATACGATGTATCTACAAAGTCAGAAAGCCTGACCACCTGATCCTGTTAGTCGCCTTTTACGACAAGAATGAGTTGCTGAAGACCTGTTGTAACCCGGATCTTCACTGGTGACTTCACTGTAACTCACTCAGGCCCCATAATGCACTTGGAGCATTGTGGTGTGAAACACTCACTCACTCACTCACTCACTGACCATGCAGTATTCAGTACACATACCCAGTCTTGTTTTTGAATATAACTCTGATGTATTTATATGACATACTTGTGGCTATTAAAACTCTTTCTCATCGCTAGAAATAATGTCATATTTGGACTCACTCACACATACGACCCTTGAAGATTCCGGGGTAGAATAGGTGTTCAGCAACCCATGCTTGCCGTAAAAGGTGACTGTGTCTGGATTGTCTGGTCCAGACTGGATTATTTACAGACCGCCGTCATATAGCTGGAATATTGCTGAGTGCGGCGTTAAACAACAAACAAACAAACAAACACTGACACATACCCAATGAGAGAAGTGACTACAATGATTCATGTGATACCTGACATTGCAGACTTTTGCACTGGGAGCTGGTGTCAACATTAGTACCATACAACTCAATGAACATATAAATATCTGAATTTTGGACGTTGGTTTCCTCAGGGTGATCAGATTACATATTTATGGCAAGTCTCCTCAGTCCTCAGAAGTTAAGGTTTAGGAATTAGTGTGATGGCTTCCTTTCACGAGAGCCATAAATGTGTGGCTGTTCCTGTGTAGTGTTAGTTATTGGTCTGGGGAGGAGTGGTCAGTGGTATGACTTGAACTCCATTGTAAACACCACTGTATGTCTCAGTTTCAAGTAGGACGTACACCAAGAATTGTGCCACACGTTACCAAATATGGGATACCTTAATATGCATGTCTGTCATCTTGAAATTATTATTGTTGTTTGAGGGGATTCAAGAGCATGTGCAAATATTCTTAATCATACACCACGATTTCCTGGATTTGTTGTAACAGTTGTAAACATTTTATTCCGAGTTGTAACCATTAACTTCAAATACCAAATTCTCCTCTGATGATGGTTCTTGCTCCCTCAGCACTTTACCTGTGCTTGTATGTCTCACTACAGCACTTTACCTGTGCTTGTATGTCCCACTACAGCACTTTACCTGTGCTTGAATGTCTCACTGTAGCACCTTACCTGTGCTTGTATGTCTCACTGTAGCACTTTACCTGTGCTTGTATGTCTCACTACAGCACCTTACCTGTGCTTGTATGTCTCACTACAGCACCTTACCTGTGCTTGAATGTCTCACTACAGCACTTTACCTGTGCTTGTATGTCTTACTGTAGCACCTTACCTGTGCTTGTATGTCTCACTACAGCACTTTACCTGTGCTTGTATGTCTCACTACAGCACTTTACCTGTGCTTGTATGTCTCACTACAGCACTTTACCTGTGCTTGTATGTCTCACTACAGCACCTTACCTGTGCTTGAATGTCTCACTACAGCACTTTACCTGTGCTTGTATGTCTTACTGGAGCACCTTACCTGTGCTTGTATGTCTCACTACAGCACTTTACCTGTGCTTGTATGTCTCACTGTAGCACCTTACCTGTGCTTGTATGTCTCACTGTAGCACTTTACATATGCTTGAATGTCTCACTACAGCACTTTACCTGTGCTTGTATGTCTCACTACAGCACCTTACCTGTGCTTGAATGTCTCACTACAGCACTTTACCTGTGCTTGTATGTCTTACTGTAGCACCTTACCTGTGCTTGTATGTCTCACTACAGCACTTTACCTGTGCTTGTATGTCTCACTACAGCACTTTACCTGTGCTTGTATGTCTCACTACAGCACTTTACCTGTGCTTGTATGTCTCACTACAGCACCTTACCTGTGCTTGAATGTCTCACTACAGCACTTTACCTGTGCTTGTATGTCTTACTGTAGCACCTTACCTGTGCTTGTATGTCTCACTACAGCACTTTACCTGTGCTTGTATGTCTTACTGTAGCACTTTACCTGTGCTTGTATGTCTCACTGTAGCACCTTACCTGTGCTTGTATGTCTCACTACAGCACTTTACCTGTGCTTGTATGTCTCACTGTAGCACCTTACCTGTGCTTGTATGTCTCACTGTAGCACTTTACATATGCTTGAATGTCTCACTACAGCACTTTACCTGTGCTTATATGTCTCACTGTAGCACCTTACCTGTGCTTGTATGTCTCACTGTAGCACCTTACCTGTGCTTGAATGTCTCACTACAGCACTTTACTTGTGCTTGTATGTCTCACTACAGCACCTTACCTGTGCTTGAATGTCTCACTACAGCACTTTACCTGTGCTTGAATGTCTTACTGTAGCACCTTACCTGTGCTTGTATGTCTTACTGTAGCACCTTACCTGTGCTTGAATGTCTCACTACAGCACCTTACCTGTGCTTGTATGTCTTACTGTAGCACCTTACCTCTTCTTGTATGTCTTACTGTAGCACCTTACCTGTGCTTGAATGTCTCACTACAGCACCTTACCTGTGCTTGTATGTCTTACTGTAGCACCTTACCTGTGCTTGTATGTCTCACTACAGCACTTTACCTGTGCTTGTATGTCTTACTGTAGCACCTTACCTGTGCTTGTATGTCTTATTGTAGCACCTTACCTGTGCTTGAATGTCTCACTACAGCACTTGACCTGTGCTTGAATGTCTCACTGTAGCACTTTACCTGTGCTTGTATGTCTCACTGTAGCACTTTACCTGTGCTTGTATGTCTCACTACAGCACCTTACCTGTGCTTGTATGTCTCACTACAGCACCTTACCTGTGCTTGTATGTCTCACTGTAGCACTTTACCTGTGCTTGTATGTCTCACTACAGCACTTTACCTGTGCTTGAATGTCTCACTGTAGCACCTAACCTGTGCTTGTATGTCTCACTACAGCACCTTACCTGTGCTTGTATGTCTTACTGTAGCACCTTACCTGTGCTTGTATGCCTTACTGTAGCACTTTACCTGTGCTTGTATGTCTCACTACAGCACTTGACCTGTGCTTGTATGTCTTACTGTAGCACCTTACCTGTGCTTGTATATCTCACTACAGCACTTTACCTGTGCTTGAATGTCTCACTGTAGCACTTTACCTGTGCTTGTATGTCTCACTGTAGCACTTTACCTGTGCTTGTATGTCTTACTGTAGCACTTTACCTGTGCTTGTATGTCTCACTACAGCACTTTACCTGTGCTTGTATGTCTTATTGTAGCACCTTACCTGTGCTTGTATATCTCACTACAGCACTTTACCTGTGCTTGAATGTCTCACTGTAGCACTTTACCTGTGCTTGTATGTCTCACTGTAGCACTTTACCTGTGCTTGTATGTCTCACTGTAGCACTTTACCTGTGCTTGTATGTCTCACTGTAGCACTTTACCTGTGCTTGTATGTCTCACTACAGCACTTTACCTGTGCTTGTATGTCTTACTGTAGCACCTTACCTGTGCTTGTATATCTCACTACAGCACTTTACCTGTGCTTGAATGTCTCACTGTAGCACTTTACCTGTGCTTGTATGTCTCACTGTAGCACTTTACCTGTGCTTGTATGTCTCACTGTAGCACCTTACCTGTGCTTGTATGTCTCACTACAGCACTTTACCTGTGCTTGTATGTCTCACTGTAGCACTTTACCTGTGCTTGTATGTCTCACTACAGCACTTTACCTGTGCTTGTATGTCTCACTGTAGCACCTTAGCTGTGCTTGTATGTCTCACTACAGTGGTTATGCATACAAACTTGGCTTTGGGCTTCCGTATGCGTTTTGTTTACACAGTGATGAAACTGAAACAGCTCTTAGATCAGCATTACTTCTCACTCACTCACTCACTCACTCACTCACTGATACCGTTTAAGCCAACGCTTGAAAAACTGGCAACTATTTGTGTGTGCTATGAAGTAAAGAGACTCTCCCTGAGTGCTGGGTGTCATTTGTTCCAGCTAGAGTTGATGTCCTGGTCAGCCTGAGGACGTTGATAAATAAGTCATGTTGGTGAGGCGTGTTCCCAGGAGGATACAGCCAGGGTAATCCGTGTAGTTTACAGGAAGATGGATGGGGCCTCAGCTGGCCAATCAGAATCCCTGCAGACCAATGACTGACAGGAAGTGTTGTTCGGGTTTCCCAGTTGTCTGCAGTGGCTACCAATTAACAAAATGACAGCTAGATAATCATTTCAAAGAGGCTTAATTCATTTTTTGTTTAAGGAACATTAAAAGAATGACTTCTTTTATATTATATATATTCTTTACAGAAATAGATACTAAGTTACATCAGATAAGTTTGTATGTGATTATGATATTGAAAACAATATTATTTCATGTCACAATGTTTATTTGAGATGAAAGAGCTTAATTATTCTCATGTCATAAACATGTTTGGTCACAGACTATTGTTTATTTTTTGTGGTACAGAGTAAACATGTTTGGTCATAGTCTATTGTTTATTTTGTGTGTGACAGAGTCCACTAATTTACCCGATATATTATTCCAGTCAGTTGACACAGTACTAAGGGTGAGAGTTGACAACCAGTTTCATTTTGGACTTTCTTCTCACATTAAGCTCAGCTGACAGGGCATCATTGACCAATGTACTGTTCGATGCTGTTTCAGACCCATGATTTTGGTTGGTTGGTTGGTTTGTTGTTTACACCGCACTCAGCAATATTCCAGCTATATGACGGCGGTCTGTAAATAATCGAGTCTGGACCAGACAATCCAGTGATTAATGATCTACGCATTTGCGATCGATGACATGTATCAACCAAGTCAGTGAGCCTGACCACCCGATCCCGTTAGTCGCCTTTTACGACAAGCATAGTTGCCTTTTACGGCAAGCATGGGTTGCTGAAGACGTATTCTACCCCGGAATCTTCACGGGTCCAGACCCATTAAGATCTGGGTTAGAACTGGTCTTCAGGAACCCATTGTTGTTTGTAAGAGGTGACTATGGTGGTCAGGCTCAATGACTTTGTTGATGCATGTCGTCGTATCCCAATGGCATAGACTGATGCACATGATATCAATCACTGGATTGTCTGATCCAGACTCGATGGAATATTGTTGATTGCTGCTTTAAACAACAAACAAACAAATCGATGCTATGTTCAACGCAAATAGAACTTGATGATTACCTAATATTGCTGACTGTACATTCCTGCTCTAAACCTAAGGATCCTGTGATAGGTTTAGTGGTTAATGCATTTGCTTATCATGCCAAAGGTTGATCCAGGTTCAGTTCCCCCCAAAGACTGCCTCTGTGGTCTAGTGGACAGCGAGTCTGCCCAGAGTGGAAGGTCGGTGGTTCAATCATACCAGAAGACGTTAAAATATGGTACTTGTTGTTAAACTGCCTGGTTCTCGGCATGAAAGGAGATAAAACAAGGACTGGTCGGCTATACTGAGTGGGTGGCCATGTTCAACTATTGCATGGTATCTCAGTGGGCTAGCACTATAACACTGACTTTATTCCAGACACACACATGCACACACCACACACACATATGCATACACACCACACACACACATGCAAATGCACACAGTATACACACCACACATGCACGTACACACCACACACACACATGCATACACACCACACACACACATATGCATACACACCACACACACACACATGCAAATGCACACAGTATACACACCACACATGCACGTACACACCACACACACACATGCATACACACCACACACACACATATGCATACACACCACACACACACACATGCAAATGCACACAGTATACACACCACACATGCACGTACACACCACACACACATGCACACTCCACACACACATGCAAATGCACCCACCACACAGCACACATGCACACACCACACAGCACACATGCACACACTACACACACACATGTAAATGCACCCAACACACACACACACATGTAAATGCACCCAACACACACACATGCACCCACCACACACACTCCACACCACACAGACATACACACCACACACACTACACGCACACACACATGCGTACACACCACCCACACCCACGTACACACCACACCCATGCACATACCACACACACACACACACACACACACACACACACACACACACACACACACACACACACACACACACACACACACACACACACACACTCCAAACACACGTGCACACAGGTTTGTGTGGTCTGAGTCTAACTCACTGACTTCCTCATTCCATTCACTGTCAGAGCTGTGAGAAGAAAGTAAACTATCCATGGAGGATGCTGTGTCAGACATTGCTGTCAGGAAACACCATCGACTGACAGGAAGTTCTGTCAGGGAACTCCATCAACTGACAGGAAGTTGGGAAACTTGTCTACCCAACAAATTTGATATGTGATTGTGTAAAGGATGTGTATTTCTGTCCCATTTATTGTCCACTTTACCAAGCCTGGAAACAAGGACACCGTTCATTATTACGGTTGGGTAAGAGAAATCACCAAGTAACAGTATATGGTTAGGTGAGTCCGAAGACAAACATAAGGAAAAAACACACTCAAATAAAACATTGTATTTTGAATGAAATATAGATTTAAGAACTAATCTTATCGCTTCACGAAAGATCCACAAGTTGTAAGAAGTGTCCTTGCACTGTGGCAAATGTTGATACTATTAGAGTGACAACTTGATTATCGAGTGTCGAGAAGTCTGCCAGAAATAATAATGATAATACATCTTAAATGATGAATGGTTAAAAAGAGTTCAGCTTAACAATTTCTTGTTGTCCCAGATGTTGGCTGTGATTGTAGAAGAGTTGAGATGCAGAATGCCAGAGGCGGCACGGGGAACCTGAAACTGTCATACATTACAGGGAAGGAAACTACAAGGAAACACAATACAATACAATACATTGCAGGCAACTCCTAGGCACTTGATTGGTTAACCAAGCAGTTATATATTATCATGTTTCCATAAATGGAAAAAGATAGAGGCCATGTTCAATACTGGGTTGTGTCTTTATTTCCTGATCAGAGGTGTTGTGTCTTGTGTTGCATTATTGCGATGAATGTCACTCATTTCACATGGTTGCCTACAGTGTTTTTGTGTTAATGCTAATCTAAGCAGTCTGTGAATTATTATTTACTTATTTATTTCACTTTCTTTACTTATACTTAATTTCAATATATTTTTGCATTTATTGAAGTGTACTGCTAAACCTCCAAAACAAATAATATTCAAGTCAATTCTTGAATAGCAATCTTGTAGCCTTCTTCAGCATCCGGGGGGGGGCACGGGTGGCCCAGTCGTCTTAGGCGCCGCAATTCGCTGTGCAGAGTTGCGTCCCTTGGGCACGCCAGAAACCTATGATTGTGGGTTTGAATCCCGGTTCACCCTGATTATGTTTCTAGGTTTGTCAGCACCATACCCGTGCTCGTGGGTTTCACAGAAGTGGTAAATGTCTGAGACCTGCATCACTTCGGGCTTTCCTCCCACATTAAGCTGACACGCCGTGATATAATTGGAATACTGTTAAAAGCGGCGTTAAAACCCAACTCACTCACTCACTCACTCACTCTTCAGCATCCCTGTGGAGAGCAGGATCCAACTGTAGGAACCCCTGGCTGAAAGTAACCAATGTGGAATGTTGTATTGATTGTGTCAGTTCTTTCCTTCCTGGTTAGTGCATGCTATCAATTCATGTAGCCGATACCATTAGATTGGGCCTGGATGGAGTTTGTCTGTTGCAAGTTTTTCTAAATGTTTAATCAGTTTCAATTTAAGTGGACTGACGTTGGCAGGTGCTTATTTCAAAGGAAATTAATTGATTTTTACCTGTTCCCTCAGCTCTGTTATGTAAATTCATTCAGGTATACAGGTAGTAAATCTAAGTGTTGTGTCTTTATTGTTATGTTTTGTCCCAAACATGCACTGTTAAGGGCAGAGGGACGAGGGAGCTACTTTACTGTTACAGCATGGAAACAGAGAGCTCGTGTTTACTGTTACAGCATGGAAACAGAGAGCTTGTGTTTACTGTTACAGCATGGAAACAGAGGGCTTGTGTTTACTGTTACCCAGACCTGTTTGTATTGGGAAGTGGAATATTTTATTCATAACACGTTTGCCTCCCCTCCGGGGATGGAAAACTAGACCTTGGCATGTTTTGATTGTTGATGACTTAATTAGAAATACAATTTGGTCTTTATGGCAAATAGCAGGAAGAAACGGTTTGCCTAGATTTAGATATGAAATAAAATTCTAGTAAGTGGCATGTCTGTTTCCTGAACATGAATAAAACTGTACCATTTTGCATGTACAACGTTTCTCGAAAGATCAATTTGGTGAGATATAGTTGAACTTTTTTTTCTGCAGAAACAAGAAAGCAAGTCATTTGAAATTTTATATCGCACTTTTAATATCTATAGGAACAAACTGGTTGTAGATGTTTTGCCATTTGTATTCATCTGTTTAAAGCTGGGCAGTTGTGGCCCACTGGTCTGAAGCAGTGATTTTGACGCAAGAAGCTGTGTATAGTTCAGTGACTTCGACCCAAGAAATGTAAAAAGTCAATTTCAAAAGTCAATAAGTCAAATCCAGAAAACACAAAAATTGCTTATGCCATGTGCTCACAAATCCACAAAAATGGTGGACGAACCTTAACAAATCAATGCAGTACCCTTCGTGATTAAATGAATATATATAATGTGGCAAATGAAAAGGGCTTGACTTAGTCACTGTAGCTCCTGACAGCGTTTCCCTATGATGTTGATAGTACGATTCAAAGACACGCGCTGCTCCGAATTTCAATTATTACGATTTTTTTATGGCTGTGCATTGTTTTATTGAATCGATAGTTTATGTTGGACTAATCTTTAATATTTACTTTGCTTTTCTCAGCTTTTCTGTCTGTCTTAAACCTGACTACTTAAACAGACCATCTGTCAAACTGAAATTTTATCGGTCTGTGACCGGTGACCAATGGCCATCTGAAGCTCTTAAGGAAGTTGCAACCCTTTGTCACATTGAAACCACAGGTTGTGGGTTTAAATCCAGATTTCCCCAAATCATGTCAGTTGGTCTGACAGTGCCTGACCCTTCTTTGTGGTTCTCCTGTGACTCTAAGGTGGCATGCTGTGATAGGACTGAAAGTCTTCTCAGACCTGGGACATCCGTGAAGATCTGGGTTAGAATAGATCTCTAGCAACCCATGTTTGCCATAAAAGGCAACTATGCTTGTCGTAAGAGGCAACTAACAGGATCACGTTGTCAAGCTCGCTGACTTGGTTGATGCATGTCAGTGCATCCCAATTGCATGGATCGATGCTCATGATATCAATAACTGGATTATCTGGCCCAGACTCGATTATTTACCGACCACTGTCATATAGCTGGAATATTACTGAGTGCGGCATTATCTACGTCGTGGAAAATTCTGGGTACTCCCAGATTATACCCCTTGGGGGTAGATTCTGGGAAAGGGGGTTAGAATCTCGCAGAATCTACCCGGGTATACTCCGAAGGGGGGTAGATTTTGGCAGCTTATGCCGGGATGCTGATTTGGGAAACTGGTAATACTTGTTTGGAGTTTCTTAAAGTGAAACTTGTTATTGAAAGTGTTATCACATAGTTTAATAGATAGTTATTGAACATACATTCAGGTAAACCTTTGGCCTTTCAAGATTGAAGTAACCCTTATAGGATTGTCCTGATAAGCTACCATTTAAAAGCATTGCCTTTTCCATTTTTCTATATATTTGCCTCTTATCATTCAGAAGCTATTTTTATATGCTTTCATTAATCAACATCAATGCTCCCTTTTTGCATTTAGCATTTTGCCTTCATCTTTAATCAATAGTTTGAAGGTCATAGTTTGATCTCGCAAGCATGGTTTGTTCTTTGACAATTCTCCCACTGATCACATTGTTCTCCCATCATACAGGGAACTCAAGGATGTATTTGTAGAACTGCCTGGGTCCGTCTCAAGTCCTGTATTCAATACAGCCACTTCCTCCCATCATTCAGGGAACTCAAGGATGTATTTGTAGAACTGCCTGGGCCCGTCTCAAGTCCTGTATTCAATACAGCCACTTTTCTCCCATCATACAGGGAACTCAAGGATGTATTTGTAGAACTGCCTGGGTCCGTCTCAAGTCCTGTATTCAATACAGCCACTTCCTCCCATCATACAGGGAACTCAAGGATGTATTTGTAGAACTGCCTGGGTCCGTCTCAAGTCCTGTATTCAATACAGCCACTTTTCTCCCATCATTCAGGGAACTCAAGGATGTATTTGTAGAACTGCCTGGGTCCGTCTCAAGTCCTGTATTCAATACAGCCACTTCCTCCCATCATACAGGGAACTCAAGGATGTATTTGTAGAACTGCCTGGGCCCGTCTCAAGTCCTGTATTCAATACAGCCACTTCCTCCCATCATACAGGGAACTCAAGGATGTATTTGTAGAACTGCCTGGGCCCGTCTCAAGTCCTGTATTCAATACAGCCACTTCCTCCCATCATACAGGGAACTCAAGGATGTATTTGTAGAACTGCCTGGGCCCGTCTCAAGTCCTGTATTCAATACAGCCACTTCCTCCCATCATACAGGGAACTCAAGGATGTATTTGTAGAACTGCCTGGGCCCGTCTCAAGTCCTGTATTCAATACAGCCACTTCCTCCCATCATACAGGGAACTCAAGGATGTATTTGTAGAACTGTCCGGGCCCGTCTCAAGTCCTGTATTCAATACAGCCACTTTTCTCCCATCATACAGGGAACTCAAGGATGTATTTGTAGAACTGCCTGGGCCCGTCTCAAGTCCTGTATTCAATACAGCCACTTCCTCCCATCATAGAGGGAACTCAAGGATGTATTTGTAGAACTGCCTGGGCCCGTCTCAAGTCCTGTATTCAATACAGCCACTTCCTCCCATCATACAGGGAACTCAAGGATGTATTTGTAGAACTGCCTGGGCCCGTCTCAAGTCCTGTATTCAATACAGCCACTTCCTCCCATCATACAGGGAACTCAAGGATGTATTTGTAGAACTGCCTGGGCCCGTCTCAAGTCCTGTATTCAATACAGCCACTTCCTCCCATCATACAGGGAACTCAAGGATGTATTTGTAGAACTGCCTGGGTCCGTCTCAAGTCCTGTATTCAATACAGCCACTTCCTCCCATCATACAGGGAACTCAAGGATGTATTTGTAGAACTGCCTGGGCCCGTCTCAAGTTTTGCACTATTTCAGGCCCTGTATTCAATACAGCTTCTCATCATACATTCTGTGACTGCAGTGATGCTATCAGGTATACAACATTGTAACTTGTGTAGACTTTGCATTCAATGTCTCTCAAAGGACAGTTTATAAAATTCCCCAAAATTACTGTCAGACAATCGTTCTGGCAACATTGCAAACTTACCAAACCAGATTAAAAGTTGCCAGTCCAAACATTTCTAGGCAAACGAAAAGAAAAGAGTAAACATAAGAATAGTACCATTTGATGTTAGTTTCCAGAAAAGAACAATATACTGGTGGATTGACAACTTAGTAACTTTAACTCATTGAAAATTTTATTCATCAAATTCCAAGTCTGATTCATCCATATCTGAAAACTCAGATCCATAATTACAGAACACATGGCCATTTCTAGTGTCGCCATTTTGGCAGCATTAACCAGGGCTCCATACACACAGTAGGCATCACATTTTTGTAGAATACCAAGCTCCTTCGCAGCGTGTGACACCTTCACTACATTCCCGTTAACATCGCGACCTCTGTTGAAGCAGCCATCACAAGAATCATGAAATTGCCCTCGAACTTCAAATGTAGTCACGTTTATATTTTCGTTTGTGTTTGGGAATGCATCATAGTGAATTTTGAAAAGGTTTATGACAGACCTGATTTCCCAGATGAATTTATCTTTTTGTTTGTATAATGAGATTGGTTCTAGATTGCAAACTAACAGAAAATCACCTAACTTCCCCAACTTACATTCTTACTGTACCAATTACATGAAAGTTGAAACGAAAAAGAAATTCAACTTGACAAACAGAGAAAATAATTAAGCTGGGGTAGGAGTATTTTGCATCACGGTGTTAGTATAGAGAGCTCCGCAAACGGGCTATTGCTGTGAGGAGCTTGATAGAATACATACACTGTTATAAACAAAACAAGCCTTAAACATTAACTACATGCGTTCTGATTGGATAATTTCGAGTGTTTGGACAAAAGAAAATGAGGACAGAAACTTGATGCCAACATACAAAGAAATGACTGAATAATGTGTTTAACGTTTACAGTTACTTTACCCCTTACACTGAATTAAAACTAGAATGGTCAGGTAATTTAGGGAAAACAATAATATGTGAGGTGGCCTGTGTGCGTGCCTGTGTGCGTGTCCAGACTGATGCTGATTTATAGTGCTAGCACACTGAGATCTTTTAACATCTTTTGGTATGGCGGGGCCGGGGATCGAACCCCATTCATTCCTCACTCCGGGCGGATGATCTACCACTAGACTACAGAGGCAGTCAAATACAATCATAGCCTGACCATTGGGCAAGGTCCTTTCCAAAACTGACCATCCATCCACATAATAGACCATCTCTGTTGGGCAGGCGGGTATTTTTAACGCTGACTTAGATTGTATTTCATATTGAGGAAGTTTCATAAATAGCAGTATTTATTTTAAACATTGGAAAGTTTCCTCTGTCAAGAAATTGATCTGCGCTTTGTAATACAAGGAAGATTCATTAGTTGTGTCATATGTTCTTTTGAATAAGTATAATGGCTTCATTTGTATTATTGATAGAATTACCAGGAACTGAACTTGCTTTTCAAGTTTGCTCTCCATACACAGAAGTAAATTGCCTTGAAGGAAGCGTGTTGGGTTTATCAAACACATCTTTTCCTCAAATAGCTTCATATTTGACTGGGTGAAATGTTTTGATTTATGTGATGTTTCTGTATATAGAATTGTGCATGCGTGCTGGTTTTACATGCTAGCTACCACTGACTGGCTGTATGCTAAAATCAAGACATTATCAATAGGGATAGACTAACATCTAGTCTCTGTAATACACATATTTTACAGAAAAAACAGTTGTTAAATAATAGTTATAAACTATAATAAAAAGGAGCCCAGAGACTTTCTTCATATTCAGCTACTGCAGTAATCTAGATTTGCCAAACATTATTGACTTGCATTTGCTGTATAGGATATATTGGTTTCAGGGTCAGTATGACAGACTAAGCGAGGCAGGGTAGTATTAAAATCATTATATATTTAAAGGGAGGCGTTCCTATCACTCTATATATTCATAGAGGGTACTCAGGTCCAGCCACAAGCCCCAGTACGGATGGTGTAGCATCAGAGACTTACGTTGCAAAGGTTCCTCCTAATATCCACCTCCTGCTCGTCTGAGCACCTCTTTGCATTGACTGACTCCAGGGATTTACCTACGCCTGCTCAGAAGCCGATATTGGCCCTAGTCTGCAGCCAATGTCAGTAAATATTTCCACCTGTGAATGAAATATTTTCCAATTCAGGTTAATATAGTTATAACAAATGTTATGGGTCTATAGAGGTGACTTGTATTTCACTGATAACAGGGCCAATAACGAGGAAGAAGCTTTAATGTTTTACGTTATTGCGTTGAATGCAATGTTAAATCTTTTAACAAAATTTATTTTACTTTCTCCAATTTTCCTGCCATTGGCACCCAGTTTCAGTCCTAGAAAAATTCCTGCACATCGAAAATTGTAAAATATGCATGAACTGTTTTAATATCTATGTTTTTAGTTATTTGCAAGATTTTAATGTCATCATTGAAATCATATATCGTGAGATAATCATTACCAACATGAATTCAACCCTACTAAACAGATTATTATTATACAGTTTTTTTCATTTTCATTCACTATCAATCAAATGTATCTACCAGTCTTTAAAAGAAGAAGAAATTGATAATTCAAAGTTGACACTAGTTTTGTGATTCCAACGTTTGATGAATGAGTTTTGTACCTGAGTGAGTAGGACATCGTATGTCAGCATCAAGATTGAAGATTGTTTGGAAGGAAGACACCCAGTCCCAGCACGTGAGGGTAGCTTCAGCCATACTGACTGTAAACACAACCCAGCCCAGCATCAAGGGATGTCAGTATTGGATGACTATACCTATCAGCCTGCCTGTTTTTGTTCCTAGTCATTTCAGTGTCGTGATTAAAACTTGAATGAGCATGGCGTGTTAACGCCACACCAGAACTCCGATCTTCAAAGTGATCTCCTTTGGAAGATCACAATATTCCCATGCTCTAACTCAGGACAGTTGTAACATCGCTTCATGGCATTGCCCCATTGGCCCCAGGACGTTATATATAGTTATACCAAGGTTCCGTCTGTCGATCTTCTGAAAAATTTGTCCGCACGATTTCTTTTAAACTATTCAGTGGATTCATCTCAAACTTAGTACATATAATCTGTGTCATATGGAAGGGTGCAGTCAAAAGAAAAGTTGGCGGGGGATATAGAAACGGGCTCCATCCCTCCGTCCGTCACGTTTCGTTTCCGGAGCATAACTCATAAACCGTTCAATACTTTTCATCAAACTTAGCAGGTCTGTCAGGTACATGCTGAACTGGTGCCTTTTGCTATTTAGAAATTTTAGAAATTTTTATTTTTTTACATTTCCATGGCAGCAAGATGGACTTAGGTTCCAAACACTTCTTTTTATCCCCCGCCGCGCGAAAGCGCGAAGCGGGGGATATAGTATTCACGACCGTCCGTACGTCCGTCCGTACGTCCGTCCGTACGTCCCACCTGTTTGTTGCCGCGATATCTCAAGAACTAAACACTGGATTGTCTTCATATTTGGAACTATGGTGTATATACAGACTCCGCAGACACCAGTCGGTTTTGGTGACCTTGACCCCATTTTCAAGGTCACATCAGGCATATCTGCTTTTGGAGTTGGAAAACGGTGTTGCCGCAATATCTCAAGAACTAATCTCTGGAATGTCTTCATATTTGGAACTATGGTGTATATACAGACTCCGCAGACACCAGTCGGTTTTGGTGACCTTGACCCCATTTTCAAGGTCACAGCAGGCATATCTGCTTTTGGAGTTGGAAAACGGTGTTGCCGCGATATCTCAAGAACTAAACACTGGATTGTCTTCATATTTGGAACTATAGTGTATATACAGACTCCGCAGACACCAGTCGGTTTTGGTGACCTTGATCCCATTTTCAAGGTCACAGCAGACAAATCTGTTTTTAGAGTTGGAAAACGGTGTTGCCGCGATATCTCAAGAACTAAACACTGGATTGTCTTCATATTTGGAACTATAGTGTATATACAGACTCCGCAGACACCAGTCGGTTTTGGTCACCTTGATCCCATTTTCAAGGTCACAGCAGGCAAATCTGCTTTTGGAGTTAGAAAACAGTGTTTCCGCGATATCTCAAGAACTAATCGCTGGATTGTCTTCATATTTGGAACTATAGTGTATATACAGACACCGCATACACCTGTCAGATTTGGTGACCTTGACCCCATTTTCAAGGTCACAGCAGGCAAATCTGTTTTTGGAGTTGGAAAACGGTGTTGCCACAATATCTCAAGAACTAATCGCTGGATTGTCTTCATATTTGGTACTATGGTGTACAGGCGGGGGATATTTCGTCACTCTGTGACAAATACTTGTTTTTACAATTTCCATGACAAGTTCCACCTCGGTTAAAAAAGGTTAGGGTTTGTTTAGATTTAATTATGTCATAAATTCTGCAACAGGGGCGGGGGATATAGCCACGTTAGTGGCAAACTCTTGTTAATTTTCCATTTTTTTATGAATTTTTCAAACCTTAACCCAGTTATTTAATTTGAAACTACTGACACACTAGGCGGGTCAGGGTTATCAGTGAGCCATGCTCACTTTTGCCCTTGTTGTACATTGTCCCTGATTACCACCTTCCACCAATAGATCCATATATTACAACTGCACACATAATAGTAACAGCAGTTGTAACAAGCACCAGCCCATTGGCAGACAGTTGCACATGCATCATTGATGGGACAACATGTTATTTAGGAGATAAACAGTGAATTTCATGGCTTCATTGAACGTTTTTACATCTTAAAACTACTGAAATTATTCATGTTTTGGTAGCACTCCATTTCTCTGTGTACTTGGCTGTGAAAAGAATTGTGTAATTTAAAACAGTGACATCATCAAACAATGGATGATGTACAAGTTTCCATGGCAACTAAACAACTTTGTTAGAATGCAGGGGAAGATCTACAAGTAAGACTAAAGGGTTCAAATACTGTGGATTCAGTGTTCATGACAGCTTGCCAACGACGAGTGTTTTAGTTTGACCATTATCTCCCCACAGTGTACTGTATATAAGAACAGAGGTCCCAGTGGTCCAATGTGCAGTATATCACTGTGTTGTGGCCCTTGCCCCAAAGACATGCCAAGGCTTCACCAAGCTACTGGACAAAGTGGCATTAAACCTCTCATTCACTCACTCACTCACTCACTTTTATACAAACAATATGAGTCCCGCTCCACAAATAACAGTGACACCTAATATAATCATAAAAAAATAAACAGAAAAAAACACAGTAACATATGGCACAAGCAATTTCAGCAAAAACTGTTATATTACCTGCAGTCCATCCTATTATCAATTACCGAGGACCCGTGAAGATCCGGGTTATAATAGGCCTTCAGCAACCCATTCTTGCCGTAAAAGGTGACTATGCTTGTTGTAAGAGGTGACTATGCTTGTTGTAAGAGGTGACAAACAGGATCAGGTGGTCAGGCTTGCTGACCTGGTCGATGCATGTCATTGTATCCCAATTGCCTGGCTCGATGATCATGATGTCATGTCTGGCGCAGACTCGAGTATTCAAGACCGCCGTCATATAGCTGGAATATTGCTGAGTGCAGTTAAACAACAAACAAACAAACAAATCAAGCACCAAAGTCATGTACTTTTTATCCCCCCGGCATATAATACGGGGGTATATAGCGATCAGCCAGTCTGTCTGTCTGTCTGTCTATCCGTCTGTCCATCTATCTGTCTGTCCGTCCGTAATCATTTCCTTTTCCAGGGCAGAATTCCAAAACCATTCAGTGTATTTGATCGAAACTTGGCAAATCTATCAGGCACATACTGAAGTGGTGCCTTTTGATATTTTGGGATTTTTCTAATTCTTATTTTTTTTTAAATTTTATGGAATGAAGTTTGACATAGACTCAATTGGGGATGGGGTTCGTTTCCGGGGCAGAATTCGAAAACCATTCAGTGTATTTGATCGAAACTTGGCAAAGCTATCAGGCACATACTGAAGTGGTGCCTTTTGATATTTGGGGATTTTTCTAATTTTTATTTTTTTAAATTTTTATGGAATGAAGTTGGACATAGACTCAATTGGGAATGGGGTTCGTTTCCGGGACAGGATTCAAAAACTATTCAGTGTATTTGATCGAAACTTGGTAAAAGCTATCAGGCACATACTGAAGTGGTGCCTTTTGATATATTTTTTTACGAATTTTTATGGAAAGAAGTTGGACATAGACTCCATTGGGGAACCGGTTCGTTTCCAGGCCAGAATTCGAAAACCATTCAGTGGGTAAACAATGTATGCTTCTTAAAGAACATTCAACTGTTGACTCATTACATACAGAATTGCACTTTTACTAGGGGTTACTTTACAGACAGCTGCCAGGGGGATATGTCATCTTTCTGATGACTCTTGTTCAGGTTAGCTATCCTCAATGAACCATTGACCATATTATCTCTATTGATATCTAATAATCTCTTGTATATTAAAGTTTTGTAGATTGTAGTGTGTTGTGACTAACCTTTCCCCATATAGACCTGTAGAGTTGAAATATTTATAATACCGATATTGCTCCATAAAACTTTGCACACATATTGTGGTGACTCTTGGACTGTGGCTGGAAGTGATCAATATTTCTTCCTACAATGTTTCATATTGTTCTTTGGAATCTGCAGGAACATTCATAAGAGGGACAAATATGGGGAAATGTATGGTGGTGGTATCAGATGAGTGTCATCAGTGATCATTATGGAGGGCAGGTTAAGCTTCAACTCTGGTCAGAAGTTTTAGGGCTTTGTTTTACGTGAGGCAGAAATGTTCGTCTTGGACTCACAAATGTGTAGAATGGATGCGCATTGTAACAAATTCTTTACAAGAAATATAAAGTTCCTGTAATTACAGTAATTACAAGTAATTTTAAAAATCTTACAGTACAGTACAGTACACTGCACCATTTCATCACGTTACAGTACCTTCATATTACCCTTTAAGATCCTTGACATTAGTAATGGGGGGTCCTCTAGTCCTCCTAGTTTTGTAGGTCAAGGTAAACCTGCCCAACACTGATAATAACTCCAGGTGTTTAAGTTCCTTGTGAGATTTTTGTGGAAAGAAAGTACAGGTTTCAGGTTTGAAATATTTATACTTTCAATTAAAGAACATGTGTTTTACATTTGTTAGCAAAACAATTAGATCAGCTTGCTCAGCCAAAAAGTGGGAGTGCAACTAATGAGGTTGAAAGAAAACGTTGCTGCTCAGGTAATCAGACCTGTCAACCCCTCATCATGACAACATGGGAGATTTGCCTCCTAAGGGGCAGATTTTTAAAATAGTGAAAATAAGATAATTTCCACCTTTTATTTTTATTATTGTTATTAAGAAAACCAAATATTTTAAAACAATAAATAATTGATAACATCTTATACGTACAGATTGATTAAGTTCTGTTTGCATTTTCCTCCTCCAAGAATAAACCTAGCACAATCTACCCATATCACTTTCGTTCAAAGATCATCTCAGATAAACGCAAAAAGATATTGAAATTTAACGATCGGTAGCTTGACCTGTGGATGACATGTTCAATCCGACCAGTTGTCAGGTGCAGGTTTTCTGAGTATTCGGCGCAAGTTTTGTTACAAAATATGCCAAAGAAATATCAAATGCATTTATCCTGACGCAACATGATCGCCCCTAATTTCAATAACATATATTGTTTATTTCTCTCTGTTGACAGTCCCTTTACTTCCCTAGAAATGTTCACATTATTCCATTCCAAGAAATGTATGCCATATTTGGAAGTATTATTTCGTTTTACTACAATTTATGAATGAAATGAGTCTCGTTGTCGTTGTTGACATTTCTGACCTTGACGTGTATTAATCTAATTGGTTGACTAGTACTGTTGTATGCAAATTAGATTGCAAATCTGGAACGCAAGCAAACTATTAGCCAATCAAATCGTGTAAAATAATCACAGGATACATTCTCATGAAATTTGATAAAGTTCTATGTGTTGATATTTCTGTTCACACAAGTCACGATGTCACTCAAAAGGAAATTTAAAAGTTTCACTTTAAACTTTGACTTTGAAGCCTGATCGTGTAACGCATTTATTTCGACTACAGAATCAACCAATCACGCATAGTGTTGTTTCTGAAGACGGCGCTTGCAGGTTATATTTGGTTTTCATTTCCGATAGTTTAATGACGTAACTTTGAGGTATATTGATGTTTTGACAAAGTTTCTGACAAATCTGAAAACCAATTAAGTCATGTATAACTGGACGTTCTTAAATTATGGAGTAATAAACACACTAAGAACACGAAGACAACAGTTCATTTCAGTCAGTGATGAATACTCGGCTGATTATGCATTTAAAGTTCAACCCTTCAGGCACCTGTTAGGACTAACCGAGTTTTCTTTACAGTTTAAATTGTTAAATCATTCACCATATGAATTCAATTACCAATTGATTACTTGACAAAGGCCCATCTGGGTCCCCCTGTGGGTGGCTGTGATAGCAGTCGCTCATCCGGGAGCCTACCGGCCACATTGGGACGTAGACTTCCCGTTCTTTGTTTTTCCTGATGGGACAATGGAGGCGAATTTTTAAAACAATGAAGAATTCTATTTTGCGGGAGAAATACAGTGATCCCTCGACATACCGCTGTCATCGGGGACCAAGAAACCGACCCCGCGGTGTAGGAAAGAGCGGTGTACAGATATTCCTTGCTGAGGTTCACATTACGTAATGATGGTAGTGAATGGAACAGTGGCGCAATTATTTCACGGTGGCATGGGACATGTAGATGTATGCAACGCTGATCGTGGACGATGATTCAAACTGCATGCGTAAAAAAAATAAAAATACTTTGTGTAATTAATCAAAGTAGTCTGTATTATTTTACGACTGGATGTTATACATGTGTTGTTATATTTTAAGTTTTTCGGAAGAAAATTGGTCCAATCTACTCACATTATCACATTGTAGTCCATTGTGTGGGAGACTGGGAGATTTCATCAAATTGCGGGAGTCTCTCGCAAAATGCGGAAGGTTTGACAGGTCTGGGTAATGACTTTGAAAATATGACTGCAGGTGAAGGTTCCTTACTTTCATTGTAAGAAGTGGCCTTCGCTCGTAACGCCAAAAGCCTCGTTTTGATTCTTCACATAGGTAGAATGTGTGGAGGCCATTTATGGTGTCCCCTGCCATATGTAATTGCTGGAATATTCTATAAACAGCATAAAACAATGCTCCCTCACACAACCAATGAAGATTTGGGGTAGAATAGGTCCTTAACAACCCATGCTTGCTGTAAAAGGCGACTATCCTTGTCGTAAGAGGCGACAAACAGGATCCGGTCGTCAGGCTCACTAACTTGGTTGATGCATGTCATTGTATCCTAATTGGATGTCAATCACTGGATTTTCTGGTCCAGAGTTCATTATTTACAGACTGCCATCATTTTGCAGAAAAATTGCTGAGTGCGGCGTTACACCTCACTCACTCACTCACTCACTCACTACTTCAATTACCCACAAAGTTTCCCTTATCCCATTTCTTTGGTTTATGCCTACCTGGCAATAAAGTTGTCATGGTCTATTTCATGCCAAGATGATTAAGAATGATTATTTCTGCAGATTATGGTGGGATAACCCTGTATCCCATGGCCTCCATGACAATACCAGTCAATATATCACTCGCGTTGATCGGTATATATTCCCCGTGTTGACACGACACATTTAATCACCATGTAATGCTGCCACATGTTGCGCTGTGTATTGTTAACTGTTATTTATGCTGCGTAATTCATCTCCATGTTTGGTGTGACATGGGTAAATATTCAGCAGTATCCTATATCAGTGATGCGAAGATATATGCCCTGTGTATTATGGCAGTCTGTGGCAGCATGTGTTCACATCGTCATAAGTCGCTGTTTACTTCATCACAGAACATGTACAGCAACTGCTATTAACTCTTATTGATAATCCCGTAAATAAACATGTCGTAGGTTCATATTGGGTATTGAGCTTATTCAAGTTTTATGGTTTTTTTTATGAAGATATACTTGATGGATATAGAATTGGCATGTGTGTCTGTGTGTGTGTGTTAGTGAGAGTAACTGAGTGAGCGAGTGCTGCTTTCAACAGTTTTAATGGCATGTCAGCTAAGTGTGTGAAAAAGCCTGAAGTGATGCAGGGCGGTCGGGTAGCCTGGTGGTTTAAGCGTTTGCTCGTCACACCGAAGACCCGGGTTCAATTCCCGACATGGGTACAATGTGTGAAGCCCATTTCTGGTGTCCCCTGCCGTGATATTGCTGGAATATTGCTAAAAGCGGCATAAAACCATACTCACTCACTCACTCACCACTGAAGTGATGCAGGTCTCTGACATTTACTGCTTTGGTGAAACCCATGAGCACGGGTATGGTGCTGACCAACCTAGAATCTGAATCAAGCAAACCAGGATTCAAACCCACAATCATAGGTTCCTGTACAACGAATTGCGACACCTAAGACAACTGGGCCACCTGTGCCTCCCAAGTGAATCTAGTAAGGATGTTTACTTTTTGGAAAGTATGGCTGCATTTGTACAGAAGGAAATGAAACTCTTGATTCATTAACCTGTCGCTGATGTCACTTGGAACATTACTGACAGGATTAACATAGTTTCCCAATGCCCTCTTTGATGTATGACGTAGCTTCTTAGCTTCTTTCTACATGGGGGGCGGTGGGGTAGCCTAGTGGTTAAAGCGTTCGCTCGTCACGCCGAAGACCCGGGTTCGATTCCCGACATGGGTACAATGTGTGAAGCCCATTTCTGGTGTCCCCCGCCGTGATATTGCTGGAATATTGCTAAAAGCGGCGTAAAACCGTACTCACTCACTCACTCTTTCTACGTTGGCCTTGTTCCGACTCCCATTGGGTACTATGAGTGAAGACCATTTCTGATGTCCTTGCCATGATATTGCTGGAGTGTGGCTGACAGCGGCATAAAAACCAGCTCCATCACTTGCAGCTGTTGGGTGCTAGTTTCCATATATGTGACCCACCGGGGAGAAAAGGGACCTTATGAGTGCTAGGATACAATTGTGCAATGACGTCATAAAGACGTTTGACATCAACTTACTTCAGTCAAGATTGATATGTGTGATGTCATGTGTCTCTGTAATAAATATTAATTGAGGCTTGTGAATCATATTTTTGTGTTCCGAGGATGCTGAAGTTTTAAAATCTAATGAAAAGTCAAAATGTGATTTTTCACCCACAGGGTCCCTTATCTCATGGTTTGGTCACATATATTTTTGATTGCAGTGTTTATCAACCATTCAGGATAGAAAAGATGCTTGTTGAGTTTGTGTTTCTTCTGCTGACACCTGGAAAGGAGCTCAAGCTGTCCAGTCTGATGATGTTATTGGATCCTTAAGCTGCCTAATCAGATTTTGAAAACATGAGTTGAAATAATGTTTTCACATACTGATTGATAAGAAACTATCCTTTGAGAAGAAAAATGAATCCTGTCTCTCTCATTTAGAATGTTAAATGAGTGCAACTGTACATTGTGTAAGAAAGTCATTTTCTATGCTGCCTACATTTTTTGGTCAAGAAGAAAAAGGAATAACGGTTACTATGGTAACGAGAGAGTTAGGGGTGAGATGGAGAGAATTGAGACATGATCGTGTAATACAGCCAGGGTCTGTAGACATGGAACTGTTGGCGATGTCTTGCAGCGAGGGTGTGGGGGCGGAGAAGGCGGGGCAGAGAGACACCAAGTCTTGGCTAATAGGTCAACACATCCAGTCTCAGTGATAAACAGCCTGCTTGAATAATGGAGCCAGTTTAACACCTAGCATGCAGACCACACATTGAATGTCTGTGTCAGGAGTTCTTTACAACACAGTGTTCAGACAGTGTTGAGTATCGACTTACACTTTTCCAATGCATTTTAATTTGATAGTGTTGTACATATTGTCCTTGCTGTCTTTGTTACCTTTCTTTAGAAGCTGGAAAAATTTCCTTTAAGGTTTTGGTAATTATGATTGTATGACATCAGATCTGTACCAATCTAAAACGTGAATCGATGTCTCTCAGACACAGCAGGTTGTTACAAAGGGGTAATTTTTCATGAAGAAATTGAACTGTCCTGTCTGCATGTACAACGATGAACCCTCAAAAACAACGTGGACTGCAGTGTCTTCGTGTATATGATCGAGTTTGGGTGTGTTTGGCCCAGCCGAGCCATTTTCTCTTGTCTGCCAGTGTCCCATGAGGACTTGAAATTATCGGCACATTCACACTCCATTCTCTCCCAGCCTCTCCCTGATGGCAGACATTCAGCATTAGGAGCGTATTGAACATTCAGGTAAAAGTGCTGAAGCTGATGTGAGGACAATTTGACAGATTAGCTGAGGGTACTTTAGTAAAGGTTGATGTTCATGACTTTATCACAGAATTGTCCTCTTGGCACAAGGACGCCCTTAACCAAAGCTGGGTGACTCGTGTCTATCTCGGTAAACCTGCAGTCAACTTGCCTAACCTGGGTCATATGGGCCATTACCGCTGCATTCAGACTAAAAGCATGGGATCAGTGAAGAGCCTGGGACTGCTGGTATTGATGACTAAACAGGTCTTGATTGAGAATCAATGAACACATTAGAATCGACTTTACGTAACAATACAGTTGAAAGGGGTCATACACTCGTGGCTGGTGGAGTCACAGGCTGCCATTGATGAGGGGAGGTTGAGTCTGTATTGATGCTGGTGGGTGGAGGACTGGCTCAGCCCACAGTCTTATATACTGATGAGTGGGAGGTGGGCAAGTCTTGGAGTTGAAGAACTTATTTGACACTCCATGCAACTAGTTTTGATTTTTCACATGGAATTAGATGTGAAGTCCAGCTTGTGGTCCCTCCCTGATATGTCTGGAATAATGCGTGACACCTTATTCACTCACTCTAGTGAATCGAGAGGTTCCTTCTTGGAGGGGGGCAGAGATGGTCAAGTCATCTAAGGCACTGGAATTTGCTATGCTGAGTTGTGTCACTTAACACAGAATCCTAAGATCATGTGTTCGAGTCCCAGACTGGCCCTGACTAGGATGATAGGTTTGTCAGCTAACTAATGCACACAGGTTTCACCAAGGTGACAATGTCCAGAACCTGCCTGACTTGGATTTCCTCCCACATACAGTTAACATGATATTGCTGAATATCTGTCAAAGCAGCATTTTCACTCACTCACTCACTCACTCTCACTCCCTCACTCACTCACTCACTCCTAGGAGGTCATTAGAAATGAAGGGTTAAGAAGGTCCCTGGTGCCCCATGGGGTGAAGTGTTGGGGGGGTAGCCTAATGGTTAAAGCATTCATTTGTCATGCTGAAGGCCCCAGGTTTGATTCCCCATGCCACATAGGTTCAGTGTTTGAGTCTATCCTGTTCATCATATGATTGAAATACCGTTAAGAAGGTGGTTAATCTTCAAGATCTCCCCTACAACTGTGAAAGACAGCAGTAAGCACACACTCATGCCCATGAAGGAGTAGCTAGAGGAGCTCATTGGGTTTTTTATATAAAAGATTTGATTCTTTGTGTTGGTACAATATGTATCGATCATTCTTGGTTTCCTCACATATTGCGAGGATATACTTATGGCTGCCAAGATATGATATACTGATCGCTGCCAGGATATCCCTGCTTGGATATGGCTGATCGATGCTTGGATATGGCTGATCGCTGCTTGGATATACTGATTGCTGCTTGGATATACTGATTGCTGCTTGGATATACTGATCACTGCTTGGATATACTGATCGCAGCTTGGATATCGCTGCTAGGATATGGCTGATCACAGCTTGGATATCGCTGCTGGAATATCGCTGCTAGGATGTCTAATCGCTGCAAGTATATCGCTGCTTGGATATGGCTGATTGCTGCTAGGATATGGCTGATTGCTGCTAGGATATGGCTGATTGCTGCTTGGATATCGCTGCTAGGATATCGCTGCTAGGATGTCTAATCGCTGCAAGGATATCGCTGCTTGGATATGTCTGATTGCTGCTAGGATATGGCTGATCACAGCTTGGATATCGCTGCTAGGATATCGCTGCTAGGATGTCTAATCGCTGCAAGGATATCTCTGCTTGGATATGGCTGATTGCTGCTTGGATATGGCTGATTGCTGCTTGGATATCGCTGCTAGGATATGGTTGATCACAGCTTGGATATCACTGCTAGGATATGGCTGATTGCTGCTAGGATATATCTGATCACAGCTTGGATATCGCTGTTAGGATGTCTGATCGCTGCTAGGATATCGCTGCTTGGATATGGCTGAATGCTGCCAGGATATCGCTGCTTGGATATGGCTGATTGCTGCTTGGATATGGCTGAATGCTGCCAGGATAGCGCTCCTTGGATATGGCCGATCGCTGCTTCTATATGTCTGATCACTGCCAGGATATTGCTGCTTGGATATGTCTGATTGCTGCTTGGATATGTCTGATTGCTGCTTGGATATGGCTGAACGCTGCCAGGATATGGCTGATGGCTGCTTAGATATGGCTGATCACAGCTTGGATATGGCTGAACGCTGCCAGGATATCTCTGCTTGGATATGGCTGATTGTTGCTTGAATATGGCTGATTGTTGCTTGGATATGGCTGATTGCTGCTTGGATATCGCTGCTTGGATATGGCTGATTGCTGCTTGGATATGGGTGAATGCTGCCAGGATATGGCTGATTGCTGCTTGGATATGGCTGATCACAGCTCTTTATGTGGAAAGCCTGGGTTCAATTTCCAATTTCTGCTGTCTGGCCCGACCATATTGCACGCTTACTGTTGAAAGCTGCATGAAACCTCGCACTCACTAACTTGAATGTGGTTGATTTCTGAAATATTGCTGATCGCTGCTAGGATATGACTGATTGCTAGACTATTGCTAGACTATTGCTAGACTATTGCTAGACTTTTGCTAGACTTTTGCTAGACTATTGTTGCCTGCTGCTTGGATATGACTGAAAGACGCATAAGCTCTTGCTTTCAACAGCAGAGATAACAGAAGAGCTGACACCTTCAAGGCTTTGCAGAATAATTGTTTAATTTTTTTGGCAGCTGAAACATAAATACTTGTCTGTGATTCCAGGATATTGTATTTCAAGGAATGTCAGTTATGCTGGCAAAAACGTGTTTCGCTTGTGTACATATGCTTGTTTTCTGTGATGATTGTAAGTGCTATATGGCGTGGGAGGTTTTAAAGTTGTTTTGTAGAAACACAAGTGTGAGGAGTTACAAATGTTTTCACAATCAAGCAATCGTAGCTTATCAGGAATGTACATACTTAACATAGCCCTGTTATAATCAGTATGTCATGTCCAGCTTTTCATTATTTTGGTCAGAATTGATTTGATTCACTGTAAGTAATAGGACACTGACACTTACTTGTGCTGTGTGAATGGTAATTGCTGGCTGTTTGATGCAAATAGCGTATCTGCTAGTGTGGGAGCTCTCTTGGGAAACGTCATTTGGTTCAAGTTTACGTTTTAGCACCGTTGCACTCATTGTCTGTGGAGCTGTCAAGTTGATGTATTCCGAGTTCAAGTGAAAATACCGCATTCCCCTCTGGCGTGTGCACATGTTTATTCAGCATTAATGGTGGAACTCCAGATCGTAGGTACACAGGTAGGCTTCGTCAATACAGATGTCCGGCTGCATAGCAAGCTTTCCAAATTGATCCTTTGTACAGATCGAGCCTTCAGTGTTACAGTCTCTGTTTCTTACTTTAAACATGGTGTAACTTGTGTGGCAAATACCAACTCCCAGATGTAAACATGCCTCTGAGAACACGAGTTTAGGAAGGTAGGCGCTGGTTTAACGGCTATAGGGACAAAGCACTTGCTAGTTTATGGCTGATTGCTGTGCATGTGGTTCTGTCCACAACGCACAGGTCACAAATCAGGTGAAGTTAAGCAACGTCGGTCTCAGAGAGTAGTTGGATGGGTGACCACGTTCGGCAGCTTGTCTCCTGAGAGTTTCTAGGGCTTCGGTCCTGCCGTACACTGAAGCACATGTACCACATGTGGTGTCTCCTTAGGCAAGTGGCTTTGTTTGAAATGTGCCTCTGTTCGCCCAGCAGTGAGTGGGTACCCGGTAGGATGTGATGGTAATGTGGCTGTTAACCTTCAAGCGCCCAACAGGCAGCTTGGGTTGTATACTCGCCACGGAGCTGAGAATGAAAATTGAGTACTCACTGATCCATTGAGTTGGGTAATAATAGTGTAGCACTATGAGCAACCATTTGGTGAATGGAATCTGGCGCATTATAGATGCACTTATTACTTTATTGGTGATTGCATTGCTGAAATATGGCTGATTAGATCACTGAACTGTTGCTGATTGATTTGTTTGAAGATAGCTGATTGCTGAAATATGGCTTGTCTACCTAATTATTTGTGCTGCAGAGGTTCCCGAATGTATTTCTGATTGTGTCATGAAGTGTTTAAAGAAGTAATGGTTATATACACAGGCATATTGAACACAAATGTACTGTATGAACAGGTTTCAAGGTTGAACATTTACAGATCTAATGTATTCTAAGCATTTCATGTTTTTCTGTCTATTCCAGTTTTTCAATCACTGGGTTGATCATTAAGTTCTGATTGTTGTTATACTGCTGTGAGATAACTTCATTTTGCTGTGAGATTACTATACTGCTGTGAAATAACTGTATACTGCTGTGAGATAACTTCATTTTGC
Source organism: Haliotis cracherodii (assembly GCF_022045235.1). Lineage (NCBI taxonomy): Eukaryota > Metazoa > Mollusca > Gastropoda > Lepetellida > Haliotidae > Haliotis > Haliotis cracherodii. Next base: position 71,717,554 of record NW_027266297.1, read on the forward strand.
TGTTAGATAACTATACTGCTGAGTCGGCTGTGAGATAAATTCATATTCCAGGGAGATAACTGTATACTGCTGTGAGACAACTTCATATTGCTGTGAGATAAATAGTACTACTGTGAGATAACTCCATATTGATTTGAGACAACTGTATACTACTGTGAGATAACATCCTATTGATGTGAGATAACTGCAGACCAGTGCAGTATTCTATCACTCACTCCATGTTCTTTTCTATTTGAAGTCCAATACATTTTACTATCATAATACAAGTTACATTTCTTCAGTAAATAGTATACTCATCTATTTTGCATTCATTATATGATCTAAGATTTATATAAGCCTGCAGTCCCACCACAATGCCAGTCTCTTGATTGCAATTTCCTATTTCATCATAGTTAATTATTGCTGTCTGCGCTTTGTTTGGAGCAAGGGCGTCCGAGAGGATCTATATCTAGATATAACATGCAGTCTGCAATCAGAGTCACAGCTGGCTTAAATACACCTAATTGCAGTATTTAGCCAGGGACGGTAAGGAATGATGCTGTCACTTTGGCTTTTATGCATAACAGGGTGAGATAGACTTGGATTATTTAATAGTGGTGGGATTGATCACTTTGTGGAGAAACCAATTAAATACTGATTATTGTTCAAGCCTTTTGCTGTTTACTTTCTAACCTAGAAGGATAGGAAATATTATGTCATCAACCACAACAAGTGGTTTTGAATTTAAACTTGATCTTAAAAGTCAAAATAAGATTGAACTTGAACTTTGATCGATTACCTACTCCCAGTATATATTAGTACAGTCAATTGTACCTTCTCAAAGTCTCCAGTGGTATGGAGGACACGGTGGCCCAGTGGTAATGGGTGCCCACTATTGCTGGGCGGAGTTGCATCCCTCCGCTGCTGGAATCCAGTAGTCGTTGGCTTTTCGGTTTCAGCAAAGTGGAGAGGTCTACACCAAGCGTCATTGTGGGCTTTGCTTACACTGCAACCACCACACTGTGACATGACTCGCATATCAAGCTAAAGAACTCGCTCCCTTTGCCTCAGTTTGGTCTGTAGATAGTTGGTGTACTTGAGGCAAGAAGACGAAGTTCCACAATGGTCCAAACAGCCCAGGAGCCTCAGACCCCTGCACCCCATGTGTAATAAGGCATCTATGTATAGATGTAGTTATACTGATCAATACAGACAGCTTTATGCAAGACTTGCAAATTGCAGTACAGGCCTGAGCTGGAACAATTTGGTAGAAAATATCCAGTAGGTTGTTCAACTACACTCACTGTATACAGGCATCATATCCATGGGAGATGGAGCTCTTACACTGGCAGTGTTTGTCCACTCTAATGAAGCTGTCAGATATATGATGGAGCAGTAACTCTGGGGCTGTGTAGTGCTGGGGAGGAGGATAGCATAGAGGTGTGGATCCTGCTGACCTAGCCCACCATGATGTGGCTGGAATAGTGGAGACTGCAACAGTCTCGATAGTGCTTATATACACAATGTTTAAGATAGGAGATAAAATCCATGTGGAACCAAGAAAGGCAGTTTAAGGATCCACCAATGCAGTGTGTTGAATATGGTAGTTGTCCATCTCTATGTAACCAGTAGCCTTACTGAGAAGGGCCCAGGGCCGTCACACAACACGATCTCAGTGCTTCGACTATTGTAAACCTTGTTCACATGATAAGGCCAAGTTCCACAAAACGATCTCAGTGCTTCGACTATTGTCAGCCTTGTTCACATAATAGGGACAAGTTCCACAAAACAATCTCAGTGCTTCGACTATTGTCTGGCCCTTGTTCACATGATAGGGCCAAGTTCCACAAAACGATCTCAGTGCTTTTGACTATTGTCAGCCTTGTTCACATGAAATAAGGCCAAGTTCCACAAAACTATCTCAGTGCTTCGACTATTGTCGGCCTTGTTCACATGATAGGGCCAAGTTCCACAAAACGAACTCAGTGCTTCGACTGTTGTCAGGCCCTTGTTCACATGATAAGGCCAAGTTCCACAAGACGATCTCAGTGATTTTGACTATTGTCAGCCTTGTTCACATGATAGGGCCAAGTTCCACAAAACGATCTCAGTGATTTTGACTATTGTCAGCCTTGTTCACATGATAGGGCATGTTCCACAAAACGATCTCAGTGCTTCGACTATTGTCAGCCTTGTTCACATGATAAGGCCAAGTTCCACAAAACGATCTCAGTGCTTTTGACTATTGTCAGCCTTGTTCACATGATAGGGCCAAGTTCCACAAAACGATCTCAGTGCTTCGACTGTTGTCCGGCCCTTGTTCACATGATAAGGCCAAGTTCCACAAAATGATCTCAGTGCTTCGACTATTGTCAGCCTTGTTCACATGATAGGGCCAAGTTCCACAAAACGATCTCAGTGCTTCGACTATTGTCAGCCTTGTTCACATGATAGAGCCAAGTTCCACAAAACGGTCTCAGCTATGACTATTGTAAGCCTTGTTTACATGATAGTCAGTACAATGTGCGAAGCCCGTGATATTGCTGGAATATTGCTAAAAGCGGCGTAAAACCATCCTCACTCACGTGATAGTTGCAGCTCCAGAGGCAGGAGCAAGACCAGGAGGCAGTGAGTTCAACTCCCTCAGACCCTTGGCACTCCCGCCACTGGACAGGCAATTAAGTGCTTCAGTGAAAACACTTCCAGCAAGGGAATACTTCCTCCTCCTCCCTTGTGGCCAACAAGCAATCATTACCATTGATTGGTGTGTGTATTGTGACTATTGTCAAAGGTGAAGATGGAGGGAAGGTGCGGCTAATTGCCCACCATCTTGGGGGAGCATGCAGCGGGGCTGGCCAAACACTGGGTCAGTGTCATGGAGTGTGTGGAGATGGTGGAGTGTTGACACACACCCCATGATGAGTGGTCAGTTGGTTTTATAGGCATCTTGTTCATCGTCCTAATATGTTTGTTTCCTCTTGACGAGTTCTTGGTTTGGTTGGAATTGTTTTATGTGTCATTTCCAAAAGGGTGGTTGTCTTCACTTAACGTTTGCAGTTTTTCTGTGTACAATAAATATTGATTGTCAATGCAAGAGAATAACCAGCCTAGAAGCAGATTTCACTTGGCATAAAGGGCAAATAGCTGTGGAAATTATATTTTTATAGAGTAATAAACGAAAAACCACTGTGCACTTTTTGCATACAGCATTGCAGTTTTGGTGAAGTGGGCGCACCAGTTTTCACTTTTATACCTCCATAGATGCAAAAAACATATCCAAGGCATTTCTTCGTAATAGAACTGTCAACAATAATAACTTCACATTCTACATGTTTAATCATTCACACGCAAAACCTGAATGACAACCCCCATTAATTCTATTACCAGTCTGATTAATTTTTTTTGTACGGAAACATAAACACACAAAAAATTGCTTGGTTAACCAATCACTTGCAATTTTTTTTTTGCTATAACACCGGCTGCTACGATATCATCTGTTGACGATGATGTCATTATAGCCATAACACCTGAGGCTGTGATATTACCTGCCCTAACACCTGTGGTCTGGGGATACCACTGATCACAGTAATTGCATCATCTGCCAGGTATATTGCTGACTTGCATTTAACAGGAAGCATGGTATGACAGACAAATTAAGGCTCAGTGAATTACTATGTCAGAATGACCTGACTCATCCATTGAAAGTTGAAAAGTCAGATTGCCTTGAGACTTCATGTGTGACCCTTCGATGGATGTCCCCAGTGCATGGCTGGCACTATTAATGACATCAAATCAAAATGAAGGAAGTAGAGAATAATGGTGTACCTCATGAGTGCCTTAAATGGTGAAAACAACTATTAGACAGTTTAGTCGGAAAGAACATGTTTATTAAATATAGAAAATAGACAAGAGACTATTTCAGTTTAAATTTATGCATAGGTTTTTAACACAAAAATAATTGAGTAAAATGAAACGTGTTGATGTTTGCTCTTTTTTGAAACTTTAAATTAAAGTATACAGTAAACTATGGTTATAACTTATAACGAACTCAAAGGGACCACTAATTTTTGTTCATTATAACCATAGTTTGTTATAAGCATATATGCAGCATATGTACAGCAATTGGACGGGACTAAGAAATAAGTTTGTTATGTCCATCTGTTCGTTATAAAGGTAGTATAAACATACTGTATTCCATGTTTTTATTGAAGTTAGTAATGTAGTGTTATCAATGGTTTCTGGAGAGAACTGGAACAATGAACCAGTACCTTCAAGAAAGGTTTCATGTCACTGATTTTCCTTTTTCTTATTTGATTCAAAGATAATATGAAATTACAAAATCACATACCGTAATATTTTGAGTATAGTGCACACCTAAGTATAATGTGCACCCCCCTCTAGCGGACTCAGTATTTTGGAAAAAAGAAATTTTGAATATTATGTGCAGAAAGAAATTACAACGTACCCCTTCAGCAAATTCCAGTAAATGAACGAGTGATAAGAAACTTTGTCAGTACAAATTTGAAATTTGAGATAAAAAATCACCAGACATTTTGATTTACAGTTCAAATTGTATTTCTTGTTCTGCTAGGCATTGTTTTACATCCAGGGATTAAAATTATCTTGTGTATTTTCTTGTAAACTAAGCTGGAAACAGCAGTCAGCTGTACACTCGTTTTCTTGCAATCTAACGGTGATTAGGTTAAAACTCACCAATGATATAACTTTAAAGGATTTTGATGCAAGGGAAAAAATAATATATGAAACTTTTTTTTTATCAGGAATAATATATTCCAATATTATTTTATTTTAGTTGCAGCTTTTACTAAATATATTTAAAGTAATAATATCCCTAAGCGTAGCGCTTTGGTGCAGCTGGGTTGTTGTTTTTCACATTTGACCAGTCACCATTGAAGCTCCTGCACATGATCGCGAGAACTACAGGTTGACACAGAATCGTCAAACTACAACAAATATGGCTTTAAACGAGTCAAAGTATGGCATTTATGAAATATGTTTCCATTTTCTGTCAACCAAGAAAAATGCAGCCAGCATGTACATTGAATTTATTATAGCCGCGGTGCTGGAAGTGTTCCTTTTGCTGGTTGATTTATGTGGTGGTATGTCTTCTGTGCACAAGCAAGTAACCAAGGTATAAAAGGAAAATCATGGTACATTTAAATAGATGGACAGGAAGCTGCGTACATGTAGGTATGTCAAGTTGTTCCCTGGGTACAAAACAGGGGTCCGGAAACCGTCATATGCGCCGGACATGTCCGATTGGGAATCTCAAATGTCCGGTTTAAAATATTGCTTACCGGACATTTAAATTTTTCTGTCCAGACATTTTAAAAAGTATTGTCCGGACATTCTTAAATTTTGACCGGACATGATCAACAGTTAGGACCGAGCAATTTTTATCTGCAGTTGTAACACAATGAAGATTATCTACACTGACAAGCTTTGTTTGTTTTGATTGCTGTAAATACATCGTACTTAGAATGATAGTCCAATCGGTCAATCACTGTAATAGGCAATAAACTGAGTTGACACTGATTAATCGAGGATTTATTACTGAGAACATCTTGTTAATTTGAGTAAAATGTGTTTACAACTGTACATAAATACCTTGCATCATCGTTGTACCTCATTATCCTCACAATGCTACGATACGTAACCTCAGATAAGAAGCGAAAGCGTGACGACAGTCAGTCGACCGATGCAGATCAGTCAAGCGGATCTGCCAAACCCTCAAAGTCTGAATGATCATTTTGTAAGTCGTGGCTAACGACTTTCACTTGGTTGACATACAATGAGGATTTGCAGATTTTATTGTTTTCAGTAGCTAGTCGTATATTGAATCTTGATTGACCGCCATTTTGCTTTCTGTGACGATCGATATCAATTTTTTTTATGGTCAATAATTAAGTACAGATGAAAATGTATTCAAATAACTATTGCTGTCAACGATAGTTTAGGATTTATGATTATATTATCTGTCTTGTTTTTAAATAATCTTTAGTTTTAAAAAAACCTTTTCCCGTGAGGTCACGTGATAACCAAATATGGGATAATAGTCTTGATTCAAATGTTACAACGCGTACACTTGAGCAGACTCATGAATATTAATTAGACCGTTCACAACGTTGACAGATCGTTATTATAACAGAAACAAACGTATGTTTTCCATATATATCTAAAATGATATTATTTGTTATTAATTGTCCGGTGAATTAAACAATTTAAATTGAAACAATTCATAATTCATCATATTATGACTACGTAACAACTTGTAATTTGTGTGTAAAAAGTCGTACTGAAACACGCTGTTTGAAGGGGGTGTGGCATAAATGTAAATGTCCGATTGGGATTTTAAATTTTCCGGACCCCTGGTACAAAATGATGGCATCCAATCAGTGCCACAAAGGACACGTACCGTCTATGCCACACATCCAGATATGTCACTGAAGAATGTTCTGTAGCTCATGATGGGCTGAAGGAAAGTTTATCAACAAACGTCTTACTTTATCCCCAAGTTTGAATTACCCCTAACTCCTTTGACATATAAATGTCTTTCAACACCTCTTAGGACCCGTGAAGATCTGGGATGGAATAGGTCTTCAGCAACCCATGCTTGCCGTAAAAAGCAACTGTTCTTGTTGTAAGAGACGATTAACGGGATCGGGTGGTCAGGTTCGCTGACTTGGTTGAAGCATGTCATTGAATCCCAATTGTGTGCATCGATGCTCATGATATCAATCACTGGATTATCTGGTCCAGTATTGATTATTTACAGCCCGCCGTCATATAGCTGGAATATTGCTGAGTGCGGCATAAAACAACAAACAAATAAACATAATAGCAACACCTCTTACTTTCTTTGGTTCCCATATGCAGTGATTCCTTCCACTTGATTATTTAGTCAAATCTGTCTGTCAGTTTTCTTAGACAACGGTCAATCAAGTGTGCACCCAAAGGATGGGAATGCCCCAGGTCAGGGTATTTATTCTTCATGCCTATGTGGACTACTTCCTTCAGTCAAAGCCTCCATTATCTCCAGTGGAGTCAGTCTGTCTTGTGTTATTGCCAGGCTTGGCGTCAACCAATCTATACCTCAGGTACTTACTGCAGCTCCAACCAATTAGCAGGAGGTAGAGACACTCTGCCACAAATTTACTTGCGGAAATGTCCTGTCTGTTCAGGGACAGAGCTGTCCATGGTCAACAGCAAGTGTGATGATAGTCTCTAGGTTACACCACCTCCTCCATATTTGCCTGCTGTCGGCACACAAGCAGATGGGAGGTTTCTATAGTCATTTATCAACCCAGTGAAGTTATTACCCTGCTCAACTTATCCATTTTCGTTGCTGAAGACATCAATTTGTTCCCATTTTGGAATAGATATGAAGGAATGTAGGATTCATTGGTCTAGCATAGTTACCCTTGCAGGATGGAACAGAAGGAGCTTGTAGCTGTCAGTTAACCATGGTTAGATATGTCAGCTGTCACCAGTGGGGGAATCTTATTTTTGTCCCACTTGTCTCATTCCTTAAGGACCCATGAAGATTTGGGTAGAGAAATGGCCTTCAGTAACCCCTGCTTGCTATAAGGGGCAACTATGCTTGTCGTAAGAGGCGACTAACAGGATCGGGTGGTCAGGCTTGGTGATTTGCTTCATGCATGTCATCGTATCTGATTTGCATAGATCGATGCTAATGTTGTCAATCACTTGACTGTCTGGTCCAGCCTTGATTATTTACATACCACTGTGACATAGCTGGAATATTGCTGAGTGCGGTGTTAAACAAAAAAACAAAAAAACAATCATTCATTCGGTGAAAATTTCATTATTTCAAAACATGATTCATCTTGCAATAGTGACACAGATTATAAAGGGTTCAAAGTATTAGACAGCAGTGTTCTACTGGAAATGGGAAGACTCGGATCAGGTTGACATGTACTTTGTCCCTGCAATTGATGTTGAAAAACGTGCTTCTGTAACCAGGTAATAAATTATACAAATCCCACTGTCACGCACGTGATATAGCTCGTAAAAGTCAAAACTCACAAATAATCAACTGCAAAAGAATATTTATGATTCTCTTCAGTACATGAGGACAGTGATGGGTAAACTACATTCTAGCCGCGTGATGGCGGGAGCATGATGTACTGGCAAACATATGACTGAGATTAGGCTAAATGGAAAAGTGGCCCCCCTCCCATATGCCAGCCACTGTTCTTGTACAGGCACTATGGTGTTTAGGTGTAATGATATTATACAGTATAGATTACAGGGAGACACTTCAGACACCAAATATAGCCGGCAGAGATAAGGATCCTCCTCGTCATCATATGTAATGAGATTAAATACACTACTCATGATGCATTATGGGAGAAACTAATAACATCAGTGTCGCAGTTTTGGATACGGAAGAAGGCCGAGGAGGGGAAACACTGCCTGTGGGTGTCGAGGCGAGATTACTTTCAATCTTATGTTGAGGGAAATGGGAACAAAATGAGATTTGGCTGTGGAATACACCTCCTTGTATAGCTTGTCGACATGGAAGGACACGTGCCGATGTGCGGTCAGAGTGTGGACTGGTTTTTGAAATATGCAAATAATTAAGATGTGATTTAATGCATGTAGATGGAGTTCACTTAGAGATTTCAGCTTCTAATTGTTTTTGGTGAGACATTCATTACGGGTGCTTGTACTCTTGGAAGAATGTATTTGTTATTTCTCTTCTATCTGGCATTCTTTAACTTCTTTTGAGTAGTATAAAGTCAAGTATCCTGCATCCAACATGGTTTGTTGTATGTGATTATGTCGCATTAACGAGTATGTCGGATAAACAAAATTAAGTATTATCATTTGTGATTGAAAATCGGACTTCTCTACAATAGATAACGATATGGGTACCTTGTAATAAAATCATAAAAAACGAAACATTCATACTGTTATGATGCTTATTCATTCATTCTTTAATTTATGATGAATGACATAAAGACTACCCATAATGATGTTTATTAACACAAGTTTCGGAGACTAAATTGATTCTTTTTAAATTTTATTTCTTTTCAAATAATAACAGCACTATTTGCAAAAGATGCAAACGCACCACTGGACTGATCAGTGTGAAAAGTTGTGTGAAGAAATGTTATTTGTAGTTTTGAGTTGGTGGTTTCGTGAGCTTTCAGCATGATATCAAGCATGGAATGGCGCAGTACAAATGGACTAGCATCATCCTTTTACCTGTGAAGATCCGGGGTAGGATAGGTCTTCAGCAACCCATGCTTGATGTAAAAGGCAACTATGCTTGTCGTAAGTGGTGACTAACGGGATCGGGTGGTCAGGCGCGCTGAGTTGGTTGATACATGTCATCGAATCCAAATTGCGTGGTTTGATGCTCATGATGTCAATCGCTGGATTGTCTGGCCCAGACTGGATTTTTCACATACCGCCATCATATAGCTGGGATATTGCTGAGTGTGGTGTTAAACAACAAACCAACAACTGAATGAGCAGGTGTTTATGATGAAATTAATGTCTTTGTCAGAAATATCAGTTATTTCTGAATGGTCAACTCAATGTGTGCAAGCACCATCTTAGAGTCACTTCCAAGTGTCTTTTTGTTTATAGTTTCCAGATTATGTTTCTAGATTTATCAGCACCATACCCATGCTATTGGGTTTCACCACAGTGGTAAACATCTGAGACCTCCATCACTTCGGGCTTTTCTCCCACATTAATCTGACATGCCATGATATTATTGGAAAACTGTTCAAAGTTGTGTTAAACCCAACTCACTCACTACGTCAAGTGTATTTTTTCTCTCAGACAGGATTGATAATGATATTCACAATTTTCATACAGATGACATCAGTTTTCAGTTATAAATCCAAAATGCTATAAACAGAAAGGTAATTGCCCTTCTTGATAAACAACTAATAATAGTTGTGTGTGTTCAATATCAACAACAGCAGATGACATTTAGAAATCTTATACATTATTGATAGTATTTTCTGTGGGAAAGGTCAGGTAAAATTACACTGCCTCCAGAATCAATAAGGTATATATTCTGTTTTTCTTGTGTCACTAGCTTGTATTATACTGAGTCAATGCCTGTTGTGCAAGCTAATGATACGAGACGGGGTAGCCAGAATTCCGTTAGGAAGTCCCTGGCTGTATCAGGTCTCACTGAGCCTACAGTGGTCTATGGTGCCACATTATCACTCTGCAGAGTTATGTCCCTTTGCCGCATCCTGATCTGCTGATCATGTTTCACAGTTCCAGATCTGCCCAAATCATTATCCTTTGCCTGTAAGCATGCTTGTTGGTTGCACCAACTAGTCCTTTTCCCTAGATTAAAGCTGATATGCCATGGAATGACTGAAATACTGAGTGTTTTAGTCATGAATGTAGGTATATGTACCTTGTCTCAGTAGCTCTTAACAATATATATATAAAACATCAATTAAAGAGAATAACCAGTCTTGACGATCTGCCAAAACCGATTCCATTTGGCGTAAAGGGCAAAATAATTGTGAAAATGATATTGATGGACCAGTGAAAATCAGTGATAACACCAGGTGTTCACAGAAAGGGTAATCATGTCCTGCTCTATCGGTAGCACCCACCATTCACAGAGTTTGCATGAAAAAGTGTGTATTATGCTCATCCTTGTGTAGCCTTCTCTGGGGAGGATTAGCTTGGATTGTGTGGGTGGAAAGTCATAAGTTGGTGGCATCAGCTGAGACTATCTGACGTAGCAAAGCTTCTGATTGATGGAAATACTGACTAGTGACCCATCACGGTGAAAATATATGAAAGGCCATGTGACAGATATATAGGTCCTTGAAAATGAAGGTCATTTGTTTTCTGTAGGGGTCAGTGACCAAGACCAGTGCATTCTGAAGCACTTGTGCTCAGAGAAGAGCTTTATTCATGCTTGTTAAAGTAAGTGAATGAGTATGGTTTTGTGCCGCTTTTAACAATATTCCAGCAGTATCATGGTGGGGGACAATATGACGGTTAGAACCTCAGAGGTATGTTTTCAGGGAGTTAGATGAGAGCCTTGAGTCACTGGTGACACACTTTCGTATTCTAGAGCCGTCAGGAGGAACTGTCCCTGAACCTGACAAATGGGACAGCCATCAGTGTCCAAGATGTCTGTCACTCACATTACTTCACATTGAATATTTATGATTGGCCAGCCATTGAGACATCAGGATCAATACCAATGATGGCACTTTGAAACTTGCCTGTATTGCCCAGTGGCCACAGTGTTCTATGCCTCAGCTTCTATTGATAAGCCCTGATTATGATCTTTGGATCAGCCCTGTGCCTGTGGTTTCACTATGGGGTAAAAGTCTTTTCACACAAAATCTTGTATGTGAATACATTGAGCTATCGCTAGCCTGCATATCGATGCACATGATATAGTGGTTGCTGATAACTCTTTGGAACTGTGTTACATTGTTTTTGTGAGTCACTGGTACACTGCATGGGCACTTGGTCATCACAGCTTATTAAAGATGATGGTGAGATGAAATGAAATAAGGTTTAACATTGCGTCCAAGATTATTGCACTTATATAATGATGTGTGGACGGGTGGATGGGTGTGTGCGTGTGTGCGTGCGTGCGTGCGTGCGTGCGTGCGTGCGTGCGTGCGTGCGCTAGTCCGGACTAATGCCAACTTACCATGATGCCAGACAGGGTAGCAAAAAGTACTATCTTTCAACGTATTTTGGTATAATGCGGCTGGGGCTTGAACCCCAAACCTTCCTCTCCCCAGGCGAATGCTCTACCATTAGACCGCGGAGGTGGTCATCAAACATGATGAATTCTCTTACAGAACACATACAGTTAGGTAAAACATACACTGACCACTCTGCCACAGAAATAAACAGCCTTATGTTATGCAGGGCCAGCTTGTCTTCAGCTATAGATCAGTGGTATTCAGGTATACTCCAGGGTGGTTTTGCTGTTGTTGCAACTAGAGCTTGGTCTGAAGTGTCCACTATTCAGTGTACTATGTCTCCATTCTATTATGATGATGCCCTGAACCAGTTCACAATCCTAGTTTTGTTTTGGAAGTGCCTCCACCACCGCCCTCATCTTTGTCTCTAACTTTGCACAAGCTTTTTATGTATCCTCACTGTACCCTTTAAAATCCGGTCTCTTCACCTTCTGAATTATTCGGCCTGGGAAGATCCGGGGTAGAATAGGTCTTCAGAACCCATGCTTGCCATAAAAGGCAATTATGTTTGTCGTAAGAGGCGACTAACAGGATTGGGTGGTCAGGCTCGGGTTGATGCATGTTGATGCATGTCATCGATCCCAATTGCATAGAATGATGCTCGTGATGTTAATCGCTGGATTGTCTGGTCCAGACTTGATTACTTACAGACTGCTGTCATATTGCTGGAATATTGCTGAGTGCGAAGTTAAACAACAACAACAAAAAATGTAAATTATTACTGAATAAGAGAAGATGCAGGAACCTTTAACATCATACTTAGCTGGTAATTTGTAAAAACGAGAATGTCAGTTAATAATTTATCTTTATACAAATAATAGTATAATTTAAAGTGACATATCTTGGCAAAGAACCCAAGCATCTTGATGTGGCTGCTTCTTGATTGAGTTTCTGCAGAGTAATTTATGGGAGGGTCTTGCCTAACAGGATACACTCTTAGCTGAAACTATTTTTGTCATTGAACATTGCGCCTCGTTCAGTTTCTTACATGGTTCTGGGTGAAGGGTTTTCTGAACATGTCCACACTAGGATAGTGCTTTGATATTGTTGTCTAGCGACAGTTTATATAAACAACTTATTAGCTGATGTTTTGAGGAAATCCCCCTTAATCAATGAATGATCAGTTTTAAGTCATTTCAAAGTGAATTTGAAAAAGACAAGAAAAAAATCAAATTTTGGTTTACATGATTTCACAAAGCTACGTACAAAAATTAAATGAAACATAACTGTTATTATTTCCTATCTGCTCCATCATTGGTTGATTGGTGAAATAAAAAGATAGCTATTAAGAAGAGTTTTTCCCTTGTTATTGCAAACACTCTGTACTACAAGGTGATTGATCTTTCTCCATTTCCTTTAACCCTTCAAATGTTGACACAAGTAAGATACTCCAATATTTTATTTTCATCTTAACCTTGCCAAGCTAGTCTTTAAGCAAAAAGAAGTCTGTAAAGTGGGACAAATACCCTCCTTCAAGATAAGTAGAATGAACTTTGTGTATCTGTTTGCCTATTTAGTTTTAATCTTTTAAGCAAGATCTTAATGGCTCCTTGGTGATGTTTTAGAGAAAAGGTTAATGAGATTTGACCGGTTTGCGGTGGCACTGTAGGTGTAATTAATACATCACTGGCATTTCTTGTCTACGTCAATACAGTAAATGGCAGCAAGTTCACAGGATATAGGTCTATTCTCTGCGATACAATTTATCTACGGACGTGTTATTTCCTGTATTGTGACATTTAAACTATTTATTAATTAAATGTTGGGACATTCCATCTGGTTGGTAGTCTCCTTATGCCTGTCACATGTTGGGACATTCCCTCTGGTGGATAGTCTCCTTATGCCTGTCACATGTTAGGACATTCCATCAGGTGGATACATTCCTTATCTCCCTTACATGAAGGGACATTCCATCAGTTGGATACATTCCTTATCTCCCTCATGTGTTGGGACATTCCATCAGGTAGGTAAATTCCTTATCTCCCTCATGTGTTGGGACATTCCATCAGGTGGATACATTCCTTATCTCCCTCACATGTTGGGACATTCCATCAGGTGGATATATTCCTTATCTGCCTCTCGTGATAGGACATTCCATCAGGTGGATACATTCCTTATCTCCCTCACATGTTGGGACATTCCATCAGGTAGGTACATTCCTTATCTCCCTCTCGTGATGGGACATTTCATCAGGTGGATACATTCTTTATCCCCATCACATGTTGGGACATTCCATCAGGTAGGTACATTCCTTATCTCCCCCACATGATTGGACATTTCATCAGGTGGGTACATTCCTTATCCCCATCACATGTTGGGACATTCCATCAGGTGGGTACATTCCTTATCTCCCTCACATGTTGGGACATTCCATCAGGTGGGTACATTCCTTATCTCCCTCACATGAAGGGACATTACATCTGGTGGGTACATTCCTTATCTCCCTCACATGAAGGGACATTCCATCAGGTGGGTACATTCCTTATCTCCCTCACATGAAGGGACATTACATCTGGTGGATACATTCCTTATCCTCCTCATGCAATGGGACAAGATCACTTCAGTATTTCTAAACAATATTTTGCATATAGTTTGAGAAGTGATTTTACTGTTGAGGAATTATTTTAAAATTTTTTTTCTCCTTTTGCATGGAATCAAGTTAAACTTGTCCCTGGGGCAGTTTCATTATAGATAATCTATGGCAAGATGAAAGAATTGGGTGTTCCTTAACTTCCTTTGAGTGGTATATGTTTAATATTTCTACAAGAAATGTGATGTATATCCACCTTAAGGTGAGTCTGTACTTCATTCTGGTCATGCAAGTCTTAGTCTGTTATATCTCCAAGGGAAACAAGTGGTGCAGAGTCTTATAGAGAAGTTATCCCAGACCCGTCATTCTGATTGACATCGCCGCGAATAGCTGTAAAAATTGCTGATGCGGCGTTAAGCAATATTCACTCACTCACTCTGATTGACAACTCTGGTTACATTAAGCCAGGGGCACGGATGACCCAGTCGTCTAAGGCGCCATGATATTCTGTGCAGAATTGCATCCCTTGGGGCGCCAGAAACCGATGATTGTGTGGTCGAATCCTGGTTTGCTCCGATTATGTTTCTAGGTTTGTCAGCACCATACATGTTCACCGAAGTGGTAAACGTCTGAGGCCTGCATCACTTAAGGCTTTCCTCCAACAAGCTGACACCTGTGATACAACTGGAATACTGTTAAAGGCCGCATTAAACCCAACTCACTCACTACATTAAGCCAGCTCATTGTTAATAGGAGGACATTTAATATCACATGCAGGTAAATCCGGATATTGTATATTCACTTGATATTGAATTCAAACATTGCTGGTGTCATGTAAAGTCAAGTGTTACTAAGTTAAGGTTGCTGGTGTCATGTAAAGTCAAGTGTTACTAAGTTAAGGTTGCTGGTGTCGTGTAAAGTCAAGTGTTACTAAGTTAAGGTTGCTGGTGTCATGTAAAGTCAAGTGTTACTAAGTTAAGGTTGCTGGTGTTATTCCGACAGGCTGGTCACCCTGGCTGCCATGTTAACAGGCCCAATGTAAGTCAGGAGGGTATAAATCAGCAGGGAGGAACAGATCTAATCTCGTCTCGAGACTACTCGAGACTACTCGATCCTACACCCAGTGTGTCCACCCTGCCCATGGCACCCTACACATACACTTGGATGGATTTAGGGTACATCTGTAGCTGTGTTACCGTAATGTTTGAAGCATGTGATCAGCATGCTTGCAGTGATAACCGAGTCAGTGATCATGTTTAAAGCCACTTTGAACAATATTTTCATGTCATGACTGGTAAATGTTTGACAATCCGAAATTGTGAGTGTCAACTTAATTATGTAGGAAGACCTAAGTGACTGAGTCATAAAGTTAATTCTCCTCAAACAGACCAAGGATGATAAGACAACTCATTACGCGCAGAGCCAAGCACATCTAAGGGAGGCAACTGTGCACAGTCAGTTGAGTGAGTGAGTATGGTTTTACACGCTTTTAGCAATATTAAGGCGTATACACATAGTATCTTTGTTGCTGCTTCACTGGGTGTCGACTTTCACATGATCATTCACTCACTCACACACTGGATAAGATGTAGTGGAAGACTCTCCTTATTTGCCCATACAGTGACTGCAGTAGAGCTAGGGGTGACTTACAGGATCTGGTGGTCAGGATTGCTGACTTTGCTGATGCTTTGCTTTGATTGATGTTTATGATGTCAAACAACAGATTGTCTGGTTCAGACTCGGTTATTTACAGACATCCGACATGCCTGGAATATTGCTGAGTGTGGCGTTAGACATCAAACCAACCAAACTTTTCTGGAGTAGAACCCTATCGAGAGTAAAACCCCTTCCAGGGTAGAACCCTTTCCAGAGTAGAACCCCTTCTAGAGAAGAACCCCTTCCAGAGTAGAACCCCTTCTAGCGAAGAACCCCTTCCAGAGTAGAACCCCTTCCAGAGTAGAATAGATATATTGTAGGGACTAGATATATTTTAATCTAGCGCTATTGTAGAGACAAGATTACTGTACTGTAAAACATGCAACCTCAGGCAAAAAAAGGAATTGAAGCTGTATAATGGATTAGGATCTTGAGTTGATGCAGATCAGCGTCAGTAAAGCCTGGAGCTTGGAGCCAGTGAGGGTCACAGTGAGACCGCACCATGAGGTCATGGTCATGATGGTCAGTTATAACACCTGGTTGAACATTAAGGAGTGTTAAAATCAGTTTGCCTGGGACCTGTGTAGGAATACTTTCATTTTTGATCATATATTTTACATTCTCCTTCCAACTTGAGAATTAATCCCACTTTATTGCACAGAGGTCTTCGAGATGACCTACATTTTTACGTCGATGTAATGTGCAATTTGGCTCCGAGATTGTCGCCAATAACTTCATAGAAGATTTTATGTTATTTCTTATTTGAAATGAGTCATGGGAACCTTTCTGGTCCAACAGTTTTCAAATTAGGAGGAGTCATTCTGGTATACCATGGTTAATAGGAACGCCCCGGTCAAGGGTTGAATAGTGTATGTAAACATGAATATGAACTATCAGACAGTCACTTATTTCACTAGCTTCATCACTGTCATCTTGTCAAGGGTAGTGTTATAGTGAGAGTATTTTTGCCTTTTGTCATTGTGTGGACTTGTATTGGTGAAATAGTGTTAATGTGTCTCAGATATTAAACTATGTTCTATTACACATGTTCCATAACCGGCTCAAATGGCTTGAGTATTGCAGAGTGCAGCATTAAACAACAAACAAACAAACTTGTTAAATATGTATGCAGGGCTGTGAAGCCAGTTCCAAATTGTATTCCATGTCAAACTGCCATAAGTTTCCTTGGGTTAAGGTAGTAAGAGTTTGAAAAGTGACAACAATGTGATAGGATTTGCATCAAAAGCTAACTCTTGGTTGAAACAGCTAATGAACCACAAACAGATTACTGTGAATGGAGTATAGATGTTCTTTTGTCATTCAAAAATGATTTTGTTCACATTGAACCTGCTGTTTGATATGCTTGACTTGTGTAGGAGGTTTGTCTGAGCCCAATGGAGTGCCAGTCCTCATGACCCCAGCAGACCTCACTGAACACACATCAAGCAATCACCACAGCACCCTACAATCAAATTGGACAATGACAATTTGATCTCCTAGTCTTTGCCATATTTACTTTTGAAGTTTTCCCTTTACTGGCTAGGATGGTCTTCTCTGGAGAGGCAAAGGCTGTGAAGACTCCAGTAATTGCTGGTGATTCTTGGTAAACATGGCCTGCTAGGTAGAGACAGTGGCCTACTTGCCAAGACTGACAGGCCAGGATCAATAACGTGGCCTCCTTCCTGTAGAAGTGTGGGTCGACCACGTCAACATCAGTCGCAAAAGATCAGTCTGGACTCGCATCTTAGACTCACCACGCCTACCAATTGTCTCAAAACTGATGATGATGATGATGATGATGATGATGATGATTGCTCCAACACCTTGACTGAGTTTATGCCTAACCTGATGTCACCACATTTGGTGCCTACACCGTGTCTCCATCTGCTGTGAGGCATAGATCCGTGTCTGCTGTCACATGTCTGCTGTTACACGTCTGTGTCTGCTGTTACATGCCTGTCTGCATCTGCTGTAAAGCATAGCTCTGTCTGCTTGTTACACGTCTGTGTCTGCTGTTACATGCCTGTCTGCATCTGCTGTAAAGCATAGCTCTGTCTGCTTGTTACACGTCTGTGTCTGCTGTTACATGCCTGTCTGCATCTGCTGTAAAGCATAGCTCTGTCTGCTTGTAACACGTCTGTGTCTACTGTTTTTGTCTGACAGTGTGTCTCCATCTGCTGTGAGGCATAGATCTGTGTCTGATGTTACATCTGCTTGAGTTACATCTTTTGACCCTTAAACGGAAACTCCATAACGTCCAATTTTCAAGAAACAAGTTTGCTCACTGCAGTCTGATGACTTCTCGAGGGGGACACTTTTTCCATGTCTCAAATAGAAGATAGGAAATAGTTGCAATAATAATTTAAAGATTGGCTGATATCCCCTCAGCAGGAACGCTTTCGACCACAGATACCATGATATTGTTTTTTGCCAAAATTTGCAAACAGTTGATTGTGTTGTGTTTTATATGGTATGGTTATTTTTGACATGCACTCATTGGTCAGAAGAACCCTATAACAGGATAGATCACTAACATTCTCGCAATGTACATAATAATACTTTAAATGTGCTACCCCACTAACGGGATCGGGTGGTCAGGCTCGCTGACTTTGTTGATGCATGTCATCGAATCCCAATTGCGCAGATTGATGCTCATGATGTCAATCACTGGATTGTCCAGACTTGATTATTGACAGACTGCCGTCATATAGCTGGAATATTGAAGAGTGTGACATTAAACAACAAACACACGCGCACACGCACAGGCACACACACAATGGAGATTGGACTCATTCATTGTTTGAATTTCCAGAGTATTCCAAACCGTCAGATGATTTTCATGAAACTTGATTATTGACAGACTGCCGTCATATAGATGGAATATTGAAGGGTGTGACATTAAACAAGAAACACCTGCGCACACGCACAGGCACACACACATTGGAGATTGGACTCATTCATCGTTTGAATTTACAGAGTATTCCAAACCGTCAGATGATTTTCATGAAAGGTCCCTTTGTGATATCTGACTCCTGATTTATTTGACAATAAAGATCCGGGTTGTGTCTCTGGTACACATGTAGAACATTGTTGCCACCTGGAATCTGTATGTACTTGTTGTATTGGAGAAATAACACTAGTTTCATTAATGGTTTCACACATGTCTTGTGTCACCAGGCAGTATTGGTTTCCATGGTTTCAGTAACATACCAGGACAATCTTGTGTGTGATGTATCTATTTGTGTTATTATCAAACACATTCTCTATGTCTTAAAGGTTAATGGACTCACAGAGCTGTGTGGAGGAGGCCTTGTGTACAGCAATGCTTTATGACCTGATTCATCATCAGATGACACTGATAGGAATACTAAAGTTTTGCTTAGCTTGAGGGCATATGGAGAGTTTTGACAAGTATTTGACATCTCACCTACATAACAACATAAAGGGCACCTTGCTGGCCGCATGTAAGGAGAATAGTCTGATGATCATCCTCGGTCTAAAGGCCCAATTATACTATCAAAAACATTTATCAAAACCTTAGTCAAAGAAAACTTTCTTGGTCCAAGTTGGGCTGTTTATACTCATCAAAGTTTTGATCAAAGTTTGACGAGAAATAGGATCGGTTTCTATTCCATCAAAGTCTGCAAAAACTTTGTCAAAGTTTTTGGCAGCATGCTACACTATCAAAAACTTTGTCAAAATGGACTTTGACCAAGTTTTTGATCAACGTGTTTTATAGTTTAACAGGGACTTAATGGTGTGCATTATGTAACAGTCTATAATGTTCTGTTACAGTGTATAATGTTCTGTTACAGTGCAAAATGTTCCGTTACAGTGTATAATGTTCTGTTTCAGTGTATAATGTTCTGCACCAAACAGTGTATAATGTTCTGTTTCAGTGTATAATGTTCTGCACCAAACAGTGTATAATGTTCTGTTTCAGTGTATAATGTTCTGCACCAAACAGTGTATAATGTTTTGTTTCAGTGTATAATGTTCTGCACCAAACAGTGTATAATGTTCTGTTACAGTGTATAATGTTCTGCACCAAACAGTGTATAATGTTCTGTTACAGTGTATAATGTTCTGCACCAAACAGTGTATAATGTTCTGTTTCAGTGTATAATGTTCTGCACCAAACAGTGTATAATGTTTTGTTTCAGTGTATAATGTTCTGCACCAAACAGTGTATAATGTTCTGTTTCAGTGTATAATGTTCTGTTTCAGTGTATAATGTTCTGCACCAAACAGTGTATAATGTTTTGTTTCAGTGTATAATGTTCTGCACCAAACAGTGTATAATGTTCTGTTTCAGTGTATAATGTTCTGTTTCAGTGTATAATGTTCTGCACCAAACAGTGTATAATGTTCTGTTTCAGTGTATAATGTTCTGCACCATACAGGGTATAATGTTCTGTTTCAGTGTATAATGGTCTGCACCATACAGTGTATAATGTTCTGTTTCAGTGTATAATGTTCTGCATCAAACAGTGTATAATGTTTTGTTTCAGTGTATAATGTTCTGTTTCAGTGTATAATGTTCTGCACCAAACAGTGTATAATGTTCTGTTTCAGTGTATAATGTTCTGCACCATACAGTGTATAATGTTCTGTTTCAGTGTATAATGTTCTGCACCATACAGTGTATAATGTTTTGTTTCAGTGTATAATGTTCTGCACCAAACAGTGTATAATGTTCTGTTTCAGGGTATAATGTTCTGTTTCAGTGTATAATGTTCTGCATCAAACAGTGTATAATGTTTTGTTTCAGTGTATAATGTTCTGCATCAAACAGTGTATAATGTTCTGCACCATACAGTGTATAATGTTCTGTTTCAGTGTATAATGTTCTGCACCATACAGTGTATAATGTTCTGTTTCAGTGTATAATGTTCTGCACCATACAGTGTATAATGTTCTGTTTCAGTGTATAATGTTCTGCACCATACAGTGTATAATGTTCTGTTTCAGTGTATAATGTTCTGCATCAAACAGTGTATAATGTTTTGTTTCAGTGTATAATGTTCTGTTTCAGTGTATAATGTTCTGCACCAAACAGTGTATAATGTTCTGTTTCAGTGTATAATGTTCTGCACCATACAGTGTATAATGTTCTGTTTCAGTGTATAATGTTCTGCACCATACAGTGTATAATGTTTTGTTTCAGTGTATAATGTTCTGCACCAAACAGTGTATAATGTTCTGTTTCAGGGTATAATGTTCTGTTTCAGTGTATAATGTTCTGCATCAAACAGTGTATAATGTTTTGTTTCAGTGTATAATGTTCTGCACCAAACAGTGTATAATGTTTTGTTACAGTGTATAATGTTCTGTTTCAGTGTATAATGTTCTGCACCAAACAGTGTATAATGTTCTGTTACAGTGTTCAGGAAAGAGATACGGTTCATTATAGTTGACATTTCTGATATAAATCATGTGATTCATTGTTTTTACTGAGAAGTGAGGGAATTATTTGGTTTTTCATTTATTTCTACGAAAAAGGCATAATGGCTGTATTGGTCATTTAGACACACACATTTTCTTGAAATGGCGTCAGACTTTCAACCAAATCCCAAGTACTATGAAGTGAAGTGGGTATGGATGATAAACTACTGAATATTTATGCTGACCTAATGTGGATATTACAACAATTTTTTGTGTATGGGCCAGTCCTAAAGTTAATTTTTTTTGCTTGTTGTTTAACGCTGCACTCAGCAATATTCCAGCTTTATGATGGCAGTCTGTCAATAATCAAGTCTGGACCAGACAATCCAGTGATTGACATCATGAGCATCGATTCACACAATTGGGATTGATGACATGCATCAACCAAGTCAGCGAGCCTGACCTCCCGATCCTGTTAGTCACCTTTTACGACAAATGTAGTCACCTTTTATGGCAAGCATGGGTTGCTGAAGACCTACGGTTTGAAATGGGTAAATGAGTGAGTTTGTTTTAATGCCACTTTGAACGGAACATCTATGCCTGTCAGCATGCAGTAGGAGGAAAGCCAGAAGTGATGATGATCTTAGACATTTACCCCATAGTCACAAACCAAGAAACATAATGAGGGTAAATATGGGATTTGAACCCCAGGACCATAGGTTTCATTAAGGCATGCCTGAGGAATGCAGAAGATGTAAAAAAAAGTATTAATAAAAATACTCTTTTTTTTTCTTCTTGATTGTACTTTTGTTTAAGTGTTTTGTTTTGAAATTAACATCAATTTGATGTTTGATTAACATCAGGTTACTGCATCTTGGTGTTCTGTTCATGATTGTCTGTACAACAAGAAATAATACGAGTGTCTTTTTACCAAATTGATATTGAGCTTTGATGTTGTCATCATGTATCATGTAACCAATCCAATCAACTAAAAAATCGTTTATGAATTTAAGGCAAAGACAATCTGCCATTTGTCTCTTGTGAGCCTATTTCCTTTTCTTGACCAAACTGTACCGATTAGCATGGAAAAGGGTAATGAATCAACTAGAGAAAATCTTCAGATCTGATGTTAATATTTTGTTGTCAGACGCAATGGCATCTCTTTCACAGTGACCACAGTCCAACTCATCTCACTTCATGAAGGAGAGATGTAGAACGGGATTCCATCATTGATTTCTGACTGTGTGATGATCAATGATATTCTACTATCAGACTTGTACCTTTGATCAGCTACAGATCCCTCTAAGTATGCGGAGGAGGCACCGGAACACTTCATCACTGGGAGCTGGTCAGATGTCTGTGTGTCTGCTTGTTTCTTGGCCATTAGAACTCACAGACAACATACGCAATGTCTGGTGGTATTGGATTTGAATCAGATGTCGGTTTGTTTCTCACCTTCTCTGTTGGAATTCCAGGACAGAAGATATACCCAGCAACACATGCTTTTCATGACCGATGTCAGTTTGTTGCTAACTTCCCTTTAGGAGCTCCTACACCCAATATCTCCCAGCAACACATGCTTTTCATGACCGATGTCTGTTTGTTGCTATCTTCCCTTTGAGAGCTCCTACACCCAATATCTCCCAGTAACACATGCATTTCATGACCGATGTCTGTTTGTTGCTAACTTCCCTTTGAGAGCTCCTGCACCCAATATCTCCCCAGTAACACATGCATTTCATGACCGATGTCTGTTTGTTTCTCACTTCCCTTTGAGAGCTCCTGCACCCAATATCTCCCCAGTAACACATGCTTTTCACTGAGATGTTTGGCAGAACCATCTTGTTCCTAGTTGCAGCCTCAGTTCCCTAGGTTCAGTCTTAGTTTCCTGGGCAGTTCGACAGATAGATGACACAGTACTGCATGAGAATGAAAAGGATTAGCTGCGTGGAAATGGGGCTTGGGAGGTCTTTACATACAGATTTGGAACAAATACTTTGCTTCAAAGTTGCACTTTATGGTTGTTAATTATGTTCTGAAACAATCTGCACCTTATGAGGCGCTGAGATCTGTTTGTCTCGCAGGAAATTGTCTCTGACAGAGACAAGACTGTGGAACATGTCTGTCTTGTCTGTTTATCTCACACCAAATTGTGTCTCTGACAGAGACAAGGCTGTGGAACTTGTCAGTCATCTCACCTGACTTCTCTGACAGACCTAACTGCTCGTGTAATTCCAGGCACTTTATACTCCTAACTGCTGCAACAACCGGGGACATCGTGTGTTGTCATGATCCTGCAAAGTGTTTACTCCTTTGTTGAAAGTTCCCAAGAATGGGCTTAGAGTGTACAGACCAAGGCTGGTAACTATGGCAGATCTGGAATTCACAGACTGTGACAATATGTACTGTTCCCAGATCCAATAGGCATCCCTCAGACAGCAGCACAAGACTAATTCTGTGGGTGATGGTTAAAACAAGAGGTCTAATGGGTTCTGGCGTTAATTGTGTGTTCCGCTATAATTACAGTAATCAATTTGAGAAAAACAATGCATTTTAATCTGATAATTTATTTATTCTGGCCTACTATTCAAACTGTTTGCTCTCAGAAGAACTTGGGACCATCTCCTTCCATCTGTATTTCCTGAACTGTTACCGGGTCCTGCTATGTAATGTGCGGCTGTGTCGTTAATCTCTTCTTATTTGTGTTTCACTGCAAATCCTAGGAAGAGCAATCTTGCTATCAGTATACCCAGGTCAGAACAATGACCCCATTTTACAAAGGGTGTATGTGTGTTGTTCTACACTGCACTCACCAATGTTCCAGCTATAATATGACAGCCTGTAAATAATCAAGTCAGGACCAGATAATGCAGTGATCAATATTGTGAGCATTGTAACACACCGTTGGGGTACAAAGACACACAATCAACTAAATCAGTGATTCGACCACCCAATCCATTTGGGCACCTTTTATGACCAGCATAGGCCGCTGCTGGGGACCTAGTCTAACCTGTTGTCTCCACACGGGTTATCACAGAGTTGTGATGGTGGTACCTCAAATCTCAAATCAAGTTCGGGGGCACGGGTGTCCCAGTCGTCTTAGGTGCCGCGATTTGCAGTGCAGAGTTGCGTCCCTTGGGCATGCCAGATTGCTGGGTTGTGGGTTCGATCCCAGGTCGCCCCGATTATGTTTCTAGGTTTGTCAGCAGAAAAACCGTGCTCGTGGGTTTCACCGAAGTGGTAAACGTCTGAGACCTGCAACACTTCGGGCTTTCCTCCCACATTAAGCTGACACTCCATGATATAACTGTAATACTGCTAAAAGCGTTGTTTAACCCAACTCAATCACTCACTCACTCAAATCAAGTTCAAACTGTTCATTGGTAGCTTCTCTGATGTATTGGTTATGGTGGTTAAAGGTGTCACTCTTTGATTCTGGTGAAATGTCAGTTTTGTCAGTTTTAATTTTGGTTGTCGGTCAGGTTGCTTTTGATTAATATAAATGTATCAAATAATTAAATATCTCTGAATGCAGATGTATAAAACATATTTATCTCATGCAATTTTCATATTTTGTTTGGAGATATATGTTGTGTTTCCATGTGTTTGTGTAAAAGGACTAGAAAGCGTTGGCAGCATTCAGGAATACCACTTCACATCACTAATGACAACTTGACAAATGAGATTAGACAAGAATAGCTGATCAACTTATCTCAGACTGCCAATGAACTTGTTGACCCCTCTTCCATATTGTTTTGGTAGGTGGCAGAGCTATGCTGTCTTAGCAAACCACACCAGCCTGTCAGTGTAATTAATGACAGAACCTACAACCATGAGGTCAGCAGTTTATGCCTTGTCCTCCTCTCAACCAATCAGCTGATGGTTTGTTTTGTACACAGTAAGGTCATCAGTAAGACAGATGTTACACGTAGACACTTCAACACATCCTCAAATGGTCCCATCATTGTGGAAGATTGGCTTGTGAAAGTTAGTTATTTGACATGGTTTCTCAGTTATTAATCTGCTCACAAATGACAAATAATTGGGATTTATCTTGTTAATTTCTAACTTTCTGGTGCAAGATGTTATTGTTTGAGTGAACAGTTGGTAAAGGTCTGAGACCTGCATCACTTCTGGCTTTCCTCCCACATTAAGCTGACATGCTGTGATATAACTGTAATACTGTTAAAAGCGGCGTTAAACCCAACTCACTCACTCACTCACTCACTCACTCACTCACTCACTCACTATAATGTTTGGTAAGTCTAGATTACTGCAGCATCAGGATGAAGAGAGTCTCGAGGCTCCTTTTTATTATATTTTTATTAAGATAATGGAACAACTGTTGTTGTTTTCTGTACAATATGTTCATTTCAGAGACTAGATGTTATAATTAGTCTAGCTGACTTCCGTGATTATTCGGATACTGTCAAGGAGGAGATCAAGTTATATGCTTTGTAAAAGTATAAACTACACTTTTCTTATTTTCCAATCCATACAAGTATACAAAGGTTTTTGTTCTCTTTATTCACTGGCTAAATTTACACAAATAAGTGTAATCCGGTTATTTATTTCAGTAGTATTATGTACTTGTATGAACAGTGGTGTCCAATATATGACACAATGCTCCTTGAATTAAGTTATTCTTTAAGTGCTACCTACATCTATTTACTTATCAGATAACATCAATTTGTTAGAAATGAATGTAGAAATAAAACCATCCGTAGGATAAGTTATCTGATTATTCCGTCACAATAAGCATTTAATGTCCAAAAAATGAGCGTCTTGATAAGAAGACATTAATTGAAATAGGAGTGGATTTTATTTCTTCCCGCATTCTACACAACTCGGAACAGTTGCCCTTGATAATGGCTGTTTATCGCCATGTGATTTATCACGCAACAGCCGATACCGTAGCGGCAACCGTGTTGCAGCTGATGCAGCGTGGGTTTCTCACAAGCCGGCGTATAATCAGCCTCAAACCCTGAGGGATCATCCAAGAGTTGGATGTCTTCTGCTCCATGCTGTTTTGTTTAACACGGTGGGTGGTTGTTTGAATGCCCCATTAATCCAATTTTCAATTCTCCCTGTATTACATAATTGGCTCTGAACCTGGATGTATCAACTGAGAGTCATTGTGATGGTATTAATTGGATGTATTAATTATCAACTGATGGTGATTTTTGTCATGGCTTATTAATACGTCCCCAGCAACCTGTGCTTGTATGAGGCGAGTTGGTCTGATGACTTGAACTGACATTGAATTGAGGTGCCTTGGACCCATACCCCCTCTGAAGTCAAAAGAGCCTCTAACTTGTTGTATTTATTAACATCTTGAAACTTTACCAACTTCATCTGACATGGACGCTCATGCATGTTCCACATTGTGGATGGTGTTGCTGTTGCTGCTGTTGATGTAGATGGCGTTCCTGAAGGTGTTGCAGTATGTTCCGCTGCTGATGCTCAGTGTGAGACGTGCAGGCGTCACATGCTTGTTAAAGCACATTGTTCACTAGATGGTATTCAGGTGTGCTTCATGTGGTAACTGCATAACATCAGGTTGGAAATGTGTTTCTGCAATACTTTATATGCTGTACTTACAAATTGTTGTGAAGTCTAACACAAGATTCAAGTGACCTAGGATACTTTTGATGATTTGTTTGGTTGTGTGCCAATACCTGCTACCCAACGTACTGATTAAAAAGTATTTTGTTCTTCTCACAGCCTAGGCTTGTGTGGGAAGTAAATGACATTTTCCTGTAATCATTTAGGCCTAATGGAGCATCTTATTAAAGATACGGGTAACTTGGTGTTTGTAACATTCTCTCATTACACCAGACTGCCTCCGTAATCTAGGGCGGCACGGATGGCCCACTTGTCTAAGGCGCTGCGATTCGCTGTGCAGAGTTGCGTCCCTTAGGCATGCCAGAAACCTATGATTGTGGGTTCGAATCCCGGTTCGCCCAGATTATGTTTCTAGGTTTGTCAGCACCATACCCGTGCTCATGGGTTTCACCAAAGTGGTAAACGTCTGAGACCTGCATCACTTAGAGCTTTCCTCCCACATTAAGCTGACACGCCACGATATAACTGTAATACTGTTAAAAGCGGTGTTAAACCAAACTCACTCACTCCGTGATCTAGTGGTAGAGCATCCGCCCGGATAGCCAAAGGTCTGGGGTTTGATCCCCAGCCGCGTCAAACGTTAAAAGATGGTACTTGTTGTTACCCTGTCTGGCACTCGGCAATAAAGGGCTAAAACAAGGACTTGTCGGCACGGAGTCAGTACACTGTGTCTGAGTGGGGTATTCAATGTATCTCTGTGGGCTAGCACCATAAAATCTGTGTCAGTCCAGACTAGTACAAGCAGGCACGCACACATGCAAATAATCTTGGATGCAACGTTACACCCCATTTCGACTCACCTCATTACCTAAAAGAGATAAATAATTGCTTTGTTCAAGAAATATGGGTTGATGAATGTGGAAAGAGTTCTGTAATTTTTATTACCAAATTGATGTCTGATTCAATTCTCTATGTTGACTTTTACCACGTGTCCCGTGTTTTCTCAGTTGAATAATTGACTTGCTTTTGCATGTGTTTGTGACAGGAGCCATTAGTTCAGCAACATACACTCACCTTTTTTTGCAAACACCTGGTATCATAACTATTTGATAGCGATTCATAAACACACACTTATGGTGTTGTCAGAATTGTAAAATGGACTCTGTTTATATCAGAGATTTATTATGTTTATGGAAAGGGTCTTGTCGTGTTTATTTATATTCGAATATTGAATTAGCTCAGAAAATACAAATAGCAAACTATATGCAGTGTGTGAATCCCTGTTTTGCTGTTCCTTCCATGATATCGCATTGCTTGTCAAAAGTTGAAAAAGACCACTTCAATTCCCGAAATAACCATTTCTTTAATTAAGATTTTTTTAAAACTTGATTGATGGGAAATGTAGGAATAGTTGCTCCAGCATTTTAGTCCTGCACTATGTGAGTATTGCAGATACTTACTCACCCGTGTGTCAGAAGATAGCTTTTGATCTGTACAGGAATGGAAAGTCTTGACTCTGTTTCCCAGCGAATCCTATCTGATGGTCGTAGGAAACAAAGGGCTACAGCTGCTGCTGCTCACAAGCAGGGGAAACTATGTAGTGAAATCACTTGACTTTTTATCTGCAGAGCTTGCCCTGAAAATGTACATGCAGTTGTTTACACCTTTCAGTAATCTTTGGATGATGTGTTCGGAAGATTGGAACTTATTGCGAACTGCAGGAGAAAATCTTAAGACGATACTACGGAAAAATGTTGTGTGGATGTTGTCATTCCATTTTGCTGTGACCTTTCTCAGACGTATTGGTTACATTTCTTCAGAAGGAAAAGGGATATTGTGTGTTGATAGATTGAAAAATAAATGATGGAAACAAGTTTGCAGTCTGTTTGTACAAGCATTGTGATGGCAAACCCTTTCTGTTGTAGTGTCTATAGTGATGTTGTTTGTTGTTGAACAACTGGCACTGTTTCCGTCCTCAGCTGTCAGATTTGAAGGCGTATGATTTCTAATTTTTATCACATTATACAGCAATAAATAATAGGAGCTTTATCATATTATACAGCAATAAATAATATGAGCTGTTCTTTGCATTGATAATAGCAAAGTACTGTACTTACAAGAGCAAAGGTTCCGACATGTCTGTCGGCTGAAAAGAGATGTCACGGGTATAGATGTCACTGAAACAGATGTCGCTAAAAAGATGTCATAAGGTGATAATGTGGAACCTCTGGACAGGAACTCCTGGTAGTTCAGGATACGTTGAACCAACTCACAAAACGCATTTGAGACAAGTAGGCGGTGCACAGATTTTGGGCAAACATATTTGGTTTGTTAAAGTTGAAAAAATGTATGCATGTTGTGCACGTGCATGTCATGACGATGAAATTGACTTCGCTCCCGTGGACACATGTGTTGCTCATAATTATTAAGAGGTCGGTGTGACAAGTCGATACCAGAATTACCGCCTCCGTGGTCTTGTGGTAGAGCGTCCGCCCGGAGAGCGGAAGGTCCAGGGTTCGATCCCGGGCCGCGTCATGCAAAAAGACGTTAAAAGATTGTACTTGTTGTTACCCTGTCTGGCGCTCGGCATTAAGGGGCTAAAGCAAGGACTGGTCGGCTCGGAGTCAGTATACTGTGTCTGAGTGGGGTATTCATGTTAAACTGCGGCATGGTATCTCAGTGAGCTAGCACTATAAATCGGCATCAGTCCGGTCTAGTACAAGCAGCCACACATACACGTGCATGCACGTCGCTATATAAGTGCAATAATCTTGGACGCGACGTTAAACCCAATTTCACCACCGATACCAGAATTCTCTTAAAGTCGTTTGATAGAAGTTAATAACAAACAAATAAACATGTCAAAGCTAGGTAAACCTGGCCAAAGCATACATTCATGAATTAACCTATGATGTCATAGATTTCATGGAGAAAGAACGTACAACTATATCTCAAGCATTGTCAAAAGTTAGCATTGCCATTCTTAGCGGAGACACATACATATGCATCATACTACCTGTCGCAGACCACCCGCTACCCCCTTCTTCACAATGGGATGCGCTAGTGGGCAAGCCTTGAACATAGTCATACAGGGGTAATTTTCAGGTCACAACTCAACCTCTCCTGGCTTACCAGTAGTCTATGTGAGGAGGTCTTCATTGGTACTAGATACATACACTCTTGTCAGGGACCTGTGTAAATCACTGATATCTTGGCTGAACTTGGCCACAACTCTGTGCTCACAAGATGATGACCCTCTAAATGAATGAGGACTAGCTACATATTTAGTGTTAAGTTAAACATGCACTGTGGTTCTGAAACATACTCTGTGGTTCTGAAACATTCATTGTAGATCTAAGACATACACTGTGGTTCTGAAACATACATTGTGGTCTATAACATACACTGTAGATCTAAGACATACATTGTGGTTCTGAAACATACACTGTGGTTCTGAAACATACATTGTGGTCTATAACATACACTGTAGATCTTAGACATACATTGTGGTTCTGAAACATACATTGTGGTATATTTGATAGCAATTGATAAACACACGCTTATGGTGTTGTCAGAATTGTAAAATGGACTCTGTTTAAATCAGAGATTTATTATGTTTATGGTAAGGGTCTTGTCGTGTTTATTTATATTCGAATATTGAATTAGCTCAGAAAATACAAATAGCAAACTTTATGCAGTGTGTGAATCCCTGTTTTGCTGTTCCTTCCATGATATCGCATTGCTTGTCAAAAGTTGAAAAAGACCACTTCAATTCCCGAAATAACCATTTCTTTAATTAAGATTTTTTTTAAACTTGATTGATGGGAAATGTAGGAATAGTTGCTCCAGCATTTTAGTCCTGCACAAGATGATGACCCTCTAAATGAATGAGGACTAGCTACAAATTTAGTGTTAAGTTAAACATGCACTGTGGTTCTGAAACATACACTGTGGTTCTGAAACATTCATTGTAGATCTAAGACATACACTGTGGTTCTGAAACATACATTGTGGTCTATAACATACACTGTAGATCTAAGACATACATTGTGGTTCTGAAACATACACTGTGGTTCTGAAACATACATTGTGGTCTATAACATACATTGTGGTCTATAACATACACTGTAGATCTTAGACATACATTGTGGTTCTGAAACATACATTGTGGTATATAACATACATTGTAGATCTTAGACATACATTGTGGTTCTGAAACATACATTGTGGTCTATAACATACATTGTAGATCTTAGACATACATTGTGGTTCTGAAACATACACTGTGGTTCTGAAACATACATTGTGGTCTAAAACATACACTGTAGATCTTAGACATACATTGTGGTTCTGAAACATACACTGTGGTTCTGAAACATACATTGTGGTCTATAACATACACTGTAGATCTTAGACATACACTGTGGTTCTGAAACATACACTATGGTTCTGAAACATACATTGTGGTCTATAACATACACTGTAGATCTTAGACATACATTGTGGTTCTGAAACATACACTGTGGTTCTGAAACATACATTGTGGTCTATAACATACACTGTAGATCTTAGACATACACTGTGGTTCTGAAACATACTGTGGTTCTGAAACATACATTGTGGTCTATAACATACACTGTAGATCTTAGACATACGTGGTTCTGAAACATACACTGTGGTTCTGAAACATACATTATAGATCTAAGACATACATTGTGGTCTATAACATACACTGTGGTTCTGAAACATACATTGTGGTCTATAACATACACTGTAGATCTTAGACATACACTGTGGTTCTAAAACATACTGTGGTTCTAAGACATACTGTGGTTCTAAAACATACAAAAACCTTTGTGGTTATAACACTATTAAACAAGGATACCTGAAAAGTGCTGGTTGTGTTTGTGGAGACCTGGTGAATGTAGTGTTGGGGAGTGTAGTGGAGGCAGTGTAACAGGTGTAATGGTCCAGTGTAATGGTCTAGTGGATAGGGTGCCTGCCCGGAAAGTCAGCGGTTCCTGCGGATCCCTGGCTGCATTATACCAGACGTTATAAACTGGTACTTTGTTACCCTCAGCCTTCAACAGTGCTCAGCAGGTCTAGTGTGATCGGAGTCGGTATACTGTGTCCGAGTAGGGTATCCATGTTAAACGGTAGCATGGTATCTCAGTGGGCTAGCACTGTAAAACATACTAGTACAAGCAGCCACAAACACATGTGCATGCACATTGCTGTCCAAGTGTAGTAGAGGTGTAATGAATGCATAGCACTGTTGTGATGTCTGATTGGCAATGTAATATGATGGCACACATGCTGCAACTGATGGATTGCCAATCATTATAATACCTTGTGATAACACTGTAATGACAGGAAATTATTCTATTCTGGATCTATCATGTTAACTAATCTTGATAAAATAATTATATGTTTGTTGACTAAGCACTTGAGGCTCAGACCTAGCTCATTTGCAGCGAATTTTTTTTTGGAAATTGTGACACGAGGCAATAGTACACTGTATGGAAGGAAATAGTGCATGTCTGGATGTGGCGGATAGTATTGCTATATATTGTGATACAGGTATCTGTAATGTGATATATTGGGAGCTAATGTGACGGTGATTGACTCTGATTGTACATGCAGATCCTGTTTTCTACATAAAAAAATAAATATTACTCAGCATGGTCCTTAGCCACCATTTTGTAGTCATGGATACAGGGGAGATAACATCAGAGAGAAAAATTATTTTTGTGTTTCTGCTGTTTTGCCAATCAATTTCGAAAGGTAACTTCATTTGTGAATGAGTTTTTGTGTAGATTTTAGGTTAAATGATACCAATAAAAACAAAACTTGTTATATTTTTTTACCCAATATATGGAACACAATGAAGATTGCATTATGCATTGTTTCAAAACATATTGCAGTAGACGGGTAATACCATGCAGTCCTTGTGTATTGTGACTAGGGGTGAATCGATACATCGGTGCATTGTGAGTTTTCATGTTAGGATACGATACACGATACGTTGTTTTTTTGCATGGATACAAGATGATACACATGCAGAAATAAATTACTCACTATTTGTTTAATGACTCCCATTTTTTTGTCAGTCAGATATCGCAACATGTGTTGTATTTAGCGTTTCAAGTTCACTACTAAATATAACCACTACGAACCTATGTCAACCGGTAGCTTTTTCTTTTGAACCTTCTCTGAAATATTTGTTGTCAAGAAGTTTCCATGCGATTTGACATAAATATGCATATTGCAATATGTATTGTATCATGACCTATGTGTTGTGATGCGTATCATATCGTGACCTATGTATCGTGATGCGTATCATATTGTGACCGATGTATCGTGATGCGTATCATATTGTGACCGATGTATCGTGATGCGTATCATATTGTGACCGATGTATCGTGATGCGTATCATATTGTGACCGATGGATCGTGATGCGTATCATATTGTGACCGATGTATCGTGACCTTGTTGTATCGTTTCACCCCTAATAATGACTGGTGACCATACACCGCTCTATCCTGTGCTGCACCTTGTCAGGGTACACCTTGTCCCAGCACCAGGAGGAGGTTGGAGCCACAGTACAGTTCTCATAAATCCGTCTGGAATTGTGTCAGTAGTTTTATGTGTCTCACAGTGGTGCTCAAGTATATTTATGTGTGGGCCATTAATCTGTCCTGAATTCAAGAAGCCGGGTTCCCTTGCCTGTCATAAAGGCATCTTACATAAGACGACAGCTGATAACAGGTAGCTTGTTGAATCAATGGTCTTATGGAAGACCTCCAAGTTTCATCGTAGGTCAGTTTAGGCATTGATCCATTCAACCATCTCCCACTGGTTCATCTGCTCCAGGATCAGTTATTCAAATACTTGGAGGGCCATCATATGGTTGAAACAAAACGGCTGCACTCACTCACTAACTCACTCATACACTTAAGTTGTCCCTCTCCGGAAACTAGTGTCACTTGACAGGGATTAATGAAGGCTTTTTGAGAGACCAATACTCAGACTTCAACTCATGGAAAATGTCAATGAAACTTCTAAATTTTGAATTAAAATCTCTACTTCAGGGTGGCTTGTGTTATATTAATAACAGGAATAGTTGCAAGGAAAAGGCTTTTAACTGCTTAGTTTTACATTGCTTCAGTAAATTACCTCTGAAAATGTGAATTTTTTAGGGACAAATTTTCCCTAATTTGTATGCCACAGGCACTTCATTGAAAATCCAAGATAAATGACTACTTGCTATCATTGTTAACTCTTGTATTTTTTTGCATGTTTTGATGTCTTATACCACTAGGGTGTGTTAAGTCCATTGTCTCAACAGGTTGTTATTCTTTGTAATGACTCCCAGCATGCGCAATGTGCCAAGGTCAGACAATTCACTTCGGACGAGAGGGGAGTGTCATGCTTGGTTCACCTTTTCGCGTTGTCTCCTAAAGTGCATCCCCCATATGGCCCACATGGTATAAGTCAGTTAGCACCCTTCTAGGTGGGAGACATGGACTGCTCCAGCCTATGCATATAACGTGTTGTCACAATCAGTTTCCAACAGTATCAAGTTTAATGATTAGAAAGAAAATTACATATCTGGCAAAAGGTTAGGTCTTTAAGTATGACAACACAATAGGGCAATTAGCTCTGGTGTAGGAGCTGTGTAATTCATTGTTAAATACTATTTATCAGCAGAACATGTTGAACATCATGCAGCATGGTCTGTTAAGCAGAACCCATTATCAGGATAACGGTGGTAGTGAGGCTGTCAACTGAACAATAGACTGTTGCCTTAATAATGCATATTCTATTAGTAGGAATATAGCCAGGAATGAATAGATAGGCCTTGGCATGGAGTAGTGCATGCATGAGGGATAGACAACACTTATAGGCTGATAAATATTGTATCCTGAAGGCATTCTATATTGGCAAAAGCAAATACACACAAACAAGAAATACTCCCCCCCCCCCCCCCTGCCCATGTTATCCAAACACGCCACTGGTGATAACAAGTATTCCCTTATTACAAAAATAAAATAAAATATTACTCATATAACGAAAACTATTAGGAAGTATGCAGACAGAAAGATGAACCTCAGGACTTGTGGAAAGCCTGTCCGTTAAACAAGAACTATACATGTGGAGTAGTTCAATACGGGACAGTTTCCATGGAACTTGCACAATAACCATGTCTTTTTTTTTTAAACAGAAAGGAAGAACATTTCTTACCCTCTTTGTTTATCAGCTGGACAAACTGATATATTGTAAAAATTGCTTAAGTTACGGTGTCAACGAAACATGTCAAACCCTTCTTTTCTTGTTTGGTATGTAGAACAAGTAACTGTACATATAAATTATAATGAGAAGGTTGTCTCTAAATACAATAGCAAATGTATGCTCTTAAGTTAAATTATCAGTAAACATAACTACAGGTGGACACATGTAACATGCAGGTCAATTACATGTGGTGTACAAAATGCCCTGTTTTCTCAGATCATGGAACACACTTTTTGTGCGAATTTCACAGTTAGATGAGACCCGCATGTAGTAAGAGGCGACAAACGGGATCAGGTGGTCAGGCTCGCTGACTTGGTTGATGCATGTCATCGATCCCAATTGCATGGATCGATGCTCATGATATCTATCACTGGATTGTCTGGTCCAGACTCGATTATTTACAGACCGCCGTCATATAGCTGGAATATTGCTGAGTGCGGCGTTAAACAACAAAGCAAACCAAAATACACACGAATGCACATCTTACCTTGGCCAGAATACCTTTAATACGCCTTTCTGTCCGCTTTTATTTTGGGATGCCATTGTAACAAGTTTTTGGCTTAGTATCAAAATAGTGCAGATATGTGTTTCCCTCTGGCATATGTGACAATTGTAACCTCATCTGTTGCTTGACCGTAGCTCTGGCCCATGTCATGCAGGACTGGTTGGCAAGCCTTGTGTTTGCTGGAAACACTTCCTGGATTGGTATTGATCTTAGGGTTATTCTCTGTATCCTTATGTTCATATTAACTTTAAGATTAATTGTATTTCTGTAAGCTGGGAGTGACATAATGTCACTTATAGTATTGTTATCCTTATTAGTATTGAGTTATCTGACGCACGAAGGGACATTCCTGTGTCCACACCTGTGGGCACATTACAGTAGCCTGGCTTTACCAATACTGTACTCAGCTAGAGAGCTTCAGTCTCTTACATTTTCCCTGGAGTAGAGAGCTTCAGTCTCTTACATTTTCCCTGGAGTAGAGAGCTTCAGTCTCTTACATTTTCCCTGGAGTAGAGAGCTTCAGTCTCTTACATTTTCACCGGAGTAGAGAGCATCAGTCTCTTACATTTTCTCCGGAGTGGAGAGCTTCAGTCTCTTACATTTTCCCTGGAGTGGAGAGCTTCAGTCTCTTACATTTTCCCCGGAGAAGGAAGCTTGAGAGCTGGAGCGCTTCAGTCTCTTACATTTTCCCCGGAGTAGAGAGCTTCAGTCTCTTACATTTCCCCGGAGAAGGAAGCTTGAGAGCTAGAGAGCTAGAGAGCTAGAGAGCTTCAGTCTCCTACATTTTCCCTGGAGTAGAGAGCTTCAGTCTCTTACATTTTCCCCGGAGAAGGAAGTTTGAGAGCTAGAGCGCTTCAGTCTCCTACATTTTCCCCTCTAGTAAGGAACTAGAGGGCTAGAGAGCTTCATTCCTCTTACAGTTTCCCCTATAGTAGTGAGCTAGAGAGCTTTTTCCATCACCAATTTCCCCAACAGAAGAGAGCTTGAGAGCCTCAATCCCTGTACATATTTCCCCTATGGACGAAAGTTTGAGAGCCTCAATCCCCTATAGTAGGGAGCTTGTGAGCCTCAATCCCCTATGGACGAAAGTTTGAGAGCCTCAATCCCCTATAGTAGGGAGCTAGGGAGCTTCAATCCCCTACAGTAGGGAGCTTGTGAGCCTCAATCCCCTATAGTAGGGAGCTTGAGCTTCAATCCCCTATAGTAGGGAGCTAGGGAGCTTCAATCCCCTATAGTAGGGAGCTAGGGAGCTTCAATCCCCTACAGTAGGGAGCTTGTGAGCCTCAATCCCCTATAGTAGGGAGCTTGTGAGTCTCAATCCCCTATAGTAGGGAGCTTGTGAGCCTCAATCCCCTATAGTAGGGAGCTAGCTTCAATCCCCTATAGTAGGGAGCTTGTGAGCCTCAATCCCCTATAGTAGGGAGCTAGAGAGCTTCAATCCCCTATAATGTCCTCCGTTGTAGCGAGCTAGAGAGCCTCAATCCCCTATAATGTCCTCTGTTGTAGCGAGCTAGAGAGCTTCAATCCCCTATAATGTCCTCTGTTGTAGCGAGCTAGAGAGCTTCAATCCCCTATAATGTCCTCTGTTGTAGCGAGCTAGAGAGCTTCAATCCCCTATAATGTCCTCTGTTGTAGCGAGCTAGAGAGCCTCAATCCCCTATAATGTCCTCTGTTGTAGCGAGCTAGAGAGCTTCGGTCCTCTACAACTCCCCTGGGTCAGGGAGAAGAGATCCATGCATGCATGCCTGACCACCCCTGATTCAAACAAGGGCTTTTATTTATGGGAAATTCCACAAGTTTTAATATTTTGACTGGAAACTATTGTGATGTATGAATACATCAATTAATTATGTCATCATGAGCATAATAGCCAGCCTTTCAAAGTGCAAATAAACATTAGGATTGTGAATGAGGGATAGAGTAGGCTCAGCGAGGGCATTTGCACAAGCAATTGAATTCTGCCATAAATTTCTAAGCCTTTGACTTTTAGATAGGACCATTTGGGGCAAATACATTTAATGTTAATTTAAGTAAATATTTTTGAAGTGTAATAATAACATTTTTTTAGTGACCTTACTTTGTGTAAAAAAGACTGTATGTTGAAATGTTGATGTTTGATCATATTGTCAGTGACAGCCCTGGTAGAAACAAGTACCTGTATTGGTCCTGGCAGAGATATGTTGAAGTCTTGATATTGTCTTGATCTGATGCGGGGCGGTCAGGTAGCATAGTGGTTAAAGCATTCACTCGTCACGCCGAAGACCCGGGTTCGAATCCCGACATGGGTACAATGTGTGAAGCCCATTTCTGGTGTCCCCCGCCGTGATATTGCTGGAATATTGCTAAAAGCGGCGTAAAACCAAACTCACTCACTCACTCACTTGATCTGATGCTTCTGATTGGTCTCTGTAGTGATGTAGATGCAAGGTGCTCCTTTGATGGATTAACCCTGTGGGTAGAATAGGTCTTCAGCAACCCATGTTTGTGACTAACGGGATCAGATGGTCAGGCTCACTGACTAAGTTGATGCATCCTCTGTGAGCATGCACAGATCCATAATGGACATAATAGAACTAATTGTTTTTCAATTTTCTCTTTTCTTCTCATATTTATTCAGTAGTCGGTTTGGTGTTCATTCGCACCAGGCTGACGATCAGTTATAAGTGGGGTGATTCAGTGGATTTTCATATTGATGGATCAACATGAATGTGATACCCATGTAGGTTAATTGCTGACCTGGGCCCACTTGCTCAAAGCAATCTTAGCGCTAAGACTATCGCAACCCTATGTTAAAGTATTGGAGTTACGATCATCTTAGCGCTAAGATCGCTTTGTGCAAGTGGGCCCTGTACAATTAATGACGATTACTAGGCAGATTTACTTCATGTCTCTTCATAATCAAAACAGGAGGTATATATAGGGTTACACACATTTGTTTTACGTATACATTTTATGGAATGTTTTTACAGGTACTCATGGCAATATTACATAAGGTATGCATACATACACAATGCATAAATTCATGCATGATCACATTATGCAAACATACATCTTAATGCTTTATTTTATATAATGATATGTCAAACAGGAACTGAAAATCCTCTGATTGAGTGTCTGTTACTTTCTTGTATAAGAATTACTGGTATTGCAAATTAATGTATGCAGGTATGTCAGTCAGTATATTGTGATATCATACAGGCCCACTGTTATGTTAATACAATTACTGCTGTGCTGCCACAGCGGTTGCACTGTGCAGTTGCTGTGCACAGCGGATGCACAGCATGTTGATGACATAGTGGCACAGCGTCCGTGCTGTTCACAGCAGGAACGTGGCACAGCACTCACAGCATTCCTGAGTGTTGACGGTGACAATCACAGCAAGCCAGTCAGGCCGATGCATACCGATGCTAGTGATGGTGACAATCACAGCAAGCGAGACAGGCCAATGCATACCAATGCCAGTGTAACACTACATGTGTCAACAATGTGACATTTATCTCATATCACACTGATATTTGTTATGCTTTATGGAAATTAAATATGCTAGCTGGCTTGGATTCGTGAACGCAACATAAAGCCCCATTAACCTCACCTTACTTGGACTAATGCTTTGTCTCTGAAAATATGTAAATTTGATAGGAACAAGCAATTACATATACAGTAAACTATGTTAACGAACACGCTTATGACACACTGACTGATATAACAAACTTAGTCCCGGACGTATATATGCTGTATATATGATAACAATGAACTACGGTTATTACGAACTAAAATTAGTGGTCCCTTTTAGTTTGTTATAACCATAGTTTATTGTAAATATGTGATATTCTGAACCTGTTAAATTCTAGTCTTGCTTGACTAGGGCTATAGCATTACAGTGAGGGCTGGGTGGAAGGATAGTAATATGGTTCAGGGACTGAGGCAGACTACAGTCAAACTGACCAATTATGGAGTGTCTACATGATTTGTGTTGAAGGTGACAATAATGTAGAATTTATCTAATATGTTTTTTGTTGCCCTATGGCAGATGAGCAGGGGATTATTGTGAGTTATGTGTCAGTCCATCTGTCTGTCCATGTGTCCATCAATCCTGCAATTATTTTGTGTACTGAGCATGACTCTGTTGGGTGTGCATTTCTTCACTAAACTTTGCACACAGTTTAATGTGTGATTCAGCTGCTTGTCATTCTCTCCTCACAGAGTGATGCCTTCTGTCTGTCATGCTTTCCAATACCGAAGGGTGCAGTGCAGGGTAGCCTAGTGGTTAAAGCATTTGCTCATAACGCCAAGGACCCGGATTCGATTCCCCACATGACTAGAGTTCACCTGCCATCGCCATCTTTGGAGTCAGTGGATACAGTGCTGCAATATTGCTGACAAATTATGAAACATCCACACTTAGATCCAGACCAAAAGGATGATGTTGTTTGTTCATTGTTTAATGCAGCACCCAGCAATATTCCAGCTATATGACTGCAGTCTGTAAATAATCAAGTCTTGACCAGACAATCCAGTGATTGACATCGTGAGCATTGATCCACACAATTGGGATACGATGACACCACCAACCAAGTCAGCGAGCCTGACCACCCGATCCCGTTAGTCACCTCTTACGACAATTATAGTCGCCTTTTACATCAAGCATGGGTTGCTGAAGACCTGTTCTACCCCGGATCTTCACAGGCAAAAGGATGATGCTAGTCCATTTGTACTGTACCATTCCATGCTTGATATCATGCTGAAAGCTTATGAAACCACCAACTCAAAACTACAAATTACATTTCTATACACAGTTTTCCACACATATCAGACCAGTAGAGCGTTGGCATCTTTTGCAAATAGTGCTGTTATTATTTGAAAAGAAATAAAACTTAATATAAGAATCAATTTAGGCTTGAGTCTCAGAAACTTGTGTTAATAAGCAGTTATCATTGTTGGTAGTCTTTGTCCCACATAGGTACAGAAATGATTGGAGGAATCCTTGTCTCCTGATGTTCTGAGAAAGCCATGTTACATTTCAGTGTAATTTGTGTGTGTGATGTTCTGATTTCCTGTAGTAAGCCTTGGACAGCTTGCCACATTGCACTGGATATACACTGTGGGTAGATACATGGTGATTATATTGTAATCATAATATAATTATTGCAATTATATTAAAAATATAACAGTTTTGTAATACTTGTCTGGAACAGAAATTAATGGCCAAAAACTCACCCCTAACCTGTCCCTCGCTGACTCAATGGTTTGCCTGTACCAGACCCCATGTCATTCTCTCCATAACCTGACCATCTTCCAAACTGGCTACACCCTCTTCACCAAGTACTCCAAACTCAAATTGAGTTAAAACAGCTTACATCCAATTGAAGCAATTTTTTACATTAAATTATCCATTTCTTGTATTGTATACTATATTGGAAGGATGGACAGGAATTTCTCCTGCTGTTAATCAGCGCTCAATGCTACATGTTCATTTCCCTCGGCTCTGTGTGAGCAAGCTGGGCAGGCTGTAGCCTTGCTCCAAGGCTGTACTGAAAGAAAATTCCATGGATGTGTAGTAATTCTATCATACTTAAAGGCAAGTCTAGATATGTTGACAGTAGATATGTGGACTCCAGTCTCTTATAGGGATATGTGTTCTGATTATTTACATAATCTAGAACTTATGATTTAGACTAATACTTATTGACTTGGAGACTTGTGCAGGTCTAGGCAGGCTGTGGTGTGTGCAGCACCTGGAGGGTTGAGACACACTCTACACTTAATAACAGGCGAGTATCTGCACAGATGTAGACTGGGAGAGAAACTAGTCAGGAGGGATATATGTGGCAGTGGTGGGCGTTTGGGGGTTCAGTGTAGGCTGAGGCAGATTGCATACCGTTCTGGAGTCCACTGTTACACCTTCAGTGAGAAATCAGCTGGATTGTCAAGTCACACCAACATATTGACGTGTGGATTGGTCATCACACACACCTAGCTGTGACGGAAGTACGAACAACACCCGATCACAGCAGCAGGTATACCAGTGCTGACCTCTAGCGAGTGTTCCATTCAAGCGCTTGACTTGTGTATCTGGGCCAGCGTTATGTGGTGTGGCAGTCTAGGTAGCTGAGGCCAGTTCACACAAGTGGCATTGTTGCTCAGGAGCAGTCGAGCAGAACAGCTTTAGGATATTCTCAGGATACTCCACCTGTCACCTTGTCTCAGGCTATACTACTACAGTTATTGGGATGGAGTAGGCTCGCTACACCCACAGGTAAGACAAAGCTACTGGCCTCGGGCAAGCAGCTTTCTAAGCCCCTCTCTCTCACACACACACACACACACACACAAACACATCCACCAAGCAGTTGATCACTGCAGAATCAGGATATGAAGGTAGGGTTGAGTCCCAGCTACCTTTTCTGTACAGTTGGAGGGGGATATCTACATATACTTGAGTTCAGTCACTGTATCTTTAAGGTTTGGCCATGTGGTATATACACAGGCAGACTTGAAGTGCGGTGTAGGCTATAAATAGCTCAGGTCGTAGTGTTGGGAGTGTGACCTGAGTGTTGTGTTTGCCGTAATGTATATGGATTTGGAACTATTTCTGTGTGTTTGTGATGAATGAAGGTAGGTGAAGGTGCTGGCTTAATGTTGTGGGTGTAGAAAGGGTTCTGGGTGTGAGGATGCCACGGGCAGACTCTAAACATACAGCACCTGCGAGATACCGGCCATTGTTGGGATTGTTGCGTATGAGATTGTTGTTGTAAGAATGGCTGCGTTTTGAGGATTGTGTGCGGGGTGAGTGGCCAGGGTTGGACCATATGGCCACAGAAGATATCTGTATAATGACTTGTTTGTATAGAACCAGATCATGGCATGGAGTAATATATCAGGCAAGACTGTCACCCACACAAGGGCTCTGTGCTGGTCAGGTGGAATGTTAGAAACAGGAAGTGCTGCATCATTCATAAATATCCACATGTACTTATTGATTCTGACAATGGTGGGAGATTTACAGCAATGGGCTTCATGAATATGTGAAACGTGATTCAAGGAGACCCTCAGGAACCAGTCGTCACATGAGCGTGAAATAATGGTGTTTATCACATACTGATCAGGAAATATTCTGCCATATTATCTTGGAGACACATAACTGTTGTAAGGCGATATGTAATATACAAAGTTGTAGTTGGTTATTTGTATGTGTAGCTATATTCAAGCTATGTTATGTGAAATCATGTTGTATATTCATACCTACCAGCCGGTCTGAACCTGCACTTAATCAATCAACCCCCCCCTTCATCATGCAAACCCCCCTTTATCATCCTGACAAGTACCGACCCCAGACTGACTGATTCACCAGTCACTTCCTACAACACAAATGCTTCTGCCACACCAAACAACCAGTCCTGCCACCCTGCCTCTTCTAATGGGTATACAGCCCTTGGCCCTAATCAGCTGACATACTACTGTATTATCGCAAGAATATTTGTTACTATGACTTACTGCAGGAACATGACTACGACTGTTATAGCAAGTATATTTCTGACTATGACTGTTATAGCAAGTATATTTCTGACTACGACTGTTATAGCAAGTATATTTCTGACTACGACTGTGTTTTGGCAGGAGTGTTTTTGACTATGACTGTTATATGGCAGGAATGTTTCTGACTACAACTGGGGGGCACGGGTGGCCCAGTCGTCTAAGATGCCGCGATTCGCTGTGCAGAGTTGCGTCCCTTGGGCACGCCAGAAACCTATGATTGTGGGTTTGAATCCCGGTTCGCCCCAATTATGTTTCTAGGTTTGTCAGCACCATACATATGCTCGTGGGTTTCACCAAAGTGGTAAATGTCTGAGACCTGCATCACTTCGGGCTTTCCTCCCACATTAAGATGACACGCCGCGATATGACTGGAATACTGTTAAAAGCGGTGTTAAACCCAACTCACTCACTCATTGACTACAACTGTGTTATGACAGGAATGTTTCTGACTACAACTGTGTTATGGCAGGAGTGTTTCTTACTATGACTGTTATATGGCAGGAATGTTCTGACTACAACTGTTATGGCAGGAATATTGCTGACTGCTTCCATCCTTCACTTGTCATCTGTTCACAGCATCAACTAACACCATCTACCCCTCTACCATCACCTACCATCACCAACCATCACCTACCATCACCTACCATCACCTAGCATCACCCAGCCAACCTCCAGTCAACACCTATGCTTGCCCAAGGTAGTTACAAAGTAAAGTGTGGTGGAAAGTTTTGTCATTTTCTCATGATTTTTGCCTAATTTCTGCATACATACTCTTCATCATAACCCAGACATGCACCAGTCTTGCCCTACCAGAAGCCTAACTAGTTTGGGTTGTCTTCATCCACCTGTTTGGTTATG
The DNA here is from genome assembly GCF_022045235.1 of Haliotis cracherodii. Classification (NCBI taxonomy): domain Eukaryota; kingdom Metazoa; phylum Mollusca; class Gastropoda; order Lepetellida; family Haliotidae; genus Haliotis; species Haliotis cracherodii. The sequence goes on from NW_027266297.1 coordinate 71,761,620, forward strand.
ACCAGTGCATGAAATAGCCAGGTGTGAAATGCTGTTCTCATCCCCACCCTCCCTCCATCTCATTTAACACCCACAGTGACTGTTGTAGACCCTCAATCTGGCTTTAACACCCACAGTGACTGTTGTAGACCCTGAATCTGGCTTTAACACCCGCAGTGACTGTTGTAGACCCTGAATCTGGCTTTAACACTAACAGTGACAGTTGTAGACCCTCAATCTGGCTTTAACACCCACAGTGACTGTTGTAGACCCTCAATCTGGCTTTAACACCCACAGTGACTGTTGTAGACCCTGAATCTGGCTTTAACACTAACAGTGACAGTTGTAGACCCTCAATCTGGCTTCAACACCCACAGTGACTGTTGTAGACCCTCAATCTGGCTTCAACACCAACAGTGACTGTTGTAGACCCTCAATCTGGCTTCAACACCAACAGTGACAGTTGTAGACCCTGAATCTGGCTTCAACACCAACAGTGACTGTTGTAGACCCTCGATCTGGCTTCAACACCAACAGTGACAGTTGTAGACCCTGAATCTGGCTTCAACACCCACAGTGACTGTTGTAGACCCTCAATCTGGCTTCAACACCCACAGTGACAGTTGTAGACCCTCAATCTGGCTTCAACACCCACAGTGACTGTTGTAGACCCTCAATCTGGCTTCAACACCCACAGTGACAGTTGTAGACCCTCAATCTGGCTTCTTTGCCTCTCTCACCACCTTTTCCATCTGGATCATACCAAGACATTAAAAAAATAGTACTTTTTGTTACGTTGGATCATACTTGTTGTTACTCTGCCTGGCGCCTGGCATTTAGGGGCTAAAACAAGGACTGGTCAGTTCAGAGTCTGTATCCTGTTTGAGAGGGCTATCCATGTTAAGCTGCAGCATGGTATCTCAGTGGACTAGCATTATGAAACTGGCATTAGTCTGGACTGGTACAAGAGCCCACAGGCAGACAGACACACACGCAAACACAGAGACATGCACACACGCACGCACGCACGCACGCACGCACGCACGCACATGTGAATGCACATCTCCTTATAGGTGCAATAATCTTGAACGTTAAACTGCATTTCACCTCGAGACTTCACTGCCTGTTGTTCACGTCACTTGCCCATCAAGGCTTACTGTGTGTGATTTGTGTCCAGTGTGATGCACGACAGGTTTGTGGACTGCGGGACTGGTCCTCCGACTATTATTACTGCCCTGCCGGCAGCTGTCTGAGTACAGTGGCAAGTATCGTGTAATGGCTGTCAGTTTTCATGTCTTCAGTTCTCTATTATCACGCAGAATTGAAACTGCAGTCCAATTCCATGACTCGTTGAACAAATAGGTAGTTGTCCTGGAATTTAAAAAAAAAAAAGATGCAAAATTATGACCATCGAATTCTGCCAGGTTTTAATATTGATGAATTCTCTACAACATATTTTTTAAACTTTAATGTGGATCAATATTCCTCCATGTAGCCATCGAGAAACTAATGTTGGTAGAAAGAGAATGCAAACACTCATCAAACTTAATTAAGGACCAATTTGTTATGCAAAAGCATGAAATGTGTGTCTCGTTATTCCCCTACAACATAATAATCCATTAGAGGTGCTCTGGTTTATGATAGAGATTTAACATTCATCCGAGACCCTCTTTATGATAAAGGTTTAAGCATGGAAGCTTTCAAAAGTGTTGTAAGCGATGTCTGAGTCAGTTTAAGGAGTCTCCTTGATGCGAGACTGATAGCCTGACGTCAATGTGACGTCATGACGTGGCGACATCAACACGCATGTACCAGTTCATCACACTTCCAAGTCGGGACAGGGTCTAGCTGGAGGTCATCTAGGTTTGCGGACTGCTTGTTCCTATCAGACCAGGAAACATCAGCCTTCTTCATGAATATCATGTTAGGACAGAATTATATTTGTGTGCCACGCTTGTCTTGGAATATTTCAGATAACGGGCTTATTTTGTAGTTGCTCATTTTGAAATATCCAAGTTTTGATAAGATGATGTACTATATGTTTGGGGTGTTGTTGTTGCATTTTGAGTTCATATATGGATATTTCACAGCAATATAAGTATTAATTTAAAAGTTATAAGTGATTAATACCTTATTATCTGTCTAGTGAGACTATGGGATGGGTTGTATGGAAAGCTGATGGATTGATGAGTTATTGCGCATAACACCGTTTTGAACAGTATTTCATGCAGTTACAACACTGTGTCATCCTAGTGTTTACCATCATCCTGAACTGACGCAGGTTGATCATCATCCTGAACTGACGCAGGTTGATCATCATCCTGAACTGATGCCGGTGGATCATCATCCTGAACTGACGCAGGTTGATCATCATCCTGAACTGATGCCGGTTGATCATCATGCTGAACTGACGCAGGTTGATCATCATCCTGAACTGATGCCGGTGGATCATCATCCTGAACTGACGCAGGTTGATCATCATCCTGAACTGATGCCGGTTGATCATCATCCTGAACTGACGCAGGTTGATCATCATCCTGAACTGATGCAGGTTGATGTTTACCACATTGCTGAAGTGCATGAAAATGTTCTGCAGGTCCTGACAATAAAATACTTAATTGTGTGAATGAAGGACTCAGACATTTGACCAGCCGATCCTGTTACTAATGGATAAGATTCTGCAGAACTGGTTCGTGACATTGTGACAATTTAGCCGCCATTGTCCAGAGCTTGCTTCAGAGGGTGACAGCAGAGGCATGTGTGCATGCATCTTTGTGTGGATCTGTGTGTGTGCATTCATTTGTGTGTCTTGCATGTATGTGTGTGCATCTGTGTGTGTGTGTGTGCATCTTTGTGTGTGTCTGTTGCATGTTGAGTCTGTCTACCCACATGTGTGCCTATCGTCACGCTGCTGCCATGAGTGCATGCCCACTGCTGGTACTGTTCCGTTTGCCATCACCCAGTGGAATGTTCATGTAGATGCCCTTGTGATGTGGACTTGTGGAGGAGGTGTTCACTTCTGCCATTTGATCAAGGTTTTTTCTGCTTCTCAGTTCCGTAACCATGCATTATTTACCTGAACATGTTCTTTTGAAAATGAGACAAGGCCTGCATCATATGTAACCTTTAAACACAAGCCTCAAATATACAGCAGTCCCCATCTGAGTGAGTGAGTGAGTTGGGTTTAATGCCGCTTTTAAACCAATCTGAAATTTCATCTTTAATTGTTGAAATTATCAGGCAGTTTTTAGATTACCTTTCATGATAATCTTAAACAAATGATGTTTTATCTGATCATTTTATTAGAACAATTAAATTGTAGTTCATTTCTACATGTTGAGTTCTAAGCCACATGTACTGGACACATTCATTTGGTTTGAATATCGTGCAAATGGTTGATTAATTATGTTTTGGTTCAATTGTTCTTTCTTCCTATTTGAAAGCCTGCCTACTTTCTGTTGTTCGCTCCATTCCTAGATTACCACAGCTTATCTTCCTCAGGGTATTTCCACCACATTGTCTTGTGTTGACCGAGTTGACCGATTGGGACTGGCAGTGCTTCAGGTTCCTTCTGGATGTGGCACTCCCGGCAATTTTGAAGGCCATTTGTGTTGTAGAGAGAACTATTACTGTGGAGAATACCCCACGGTTTACAACAAGTGTTCTGGCAATCAGTGGAGAGATGTATTTACGTCCTGCTTTCAAAAGCTCTTCGTTTGTTTATTTTGTAAGATTCTTTTGATGTCTAGTTTAGATGGTGCAATTTATTCTCTTCACGTAAAAGATTTTTACAAATAACTTTTGTTCTAACAGTTGCTATTGTACAACTAAAAAAATTCTGAGTGTAGAGGTTAACTGAATGTGAATGGTGACTATAGGATTATTGCCAAATGAAAGAAAATTTTGAAACAAGGAAATAGGTTTTGTGTAGGAATTCCAATGTTTTACTTTCATTGCATGTTGGCAATTTTGTTTTTTCTAATATTAGGATTTGTAGTCTTCCATTATGTGTTCCAGGTGTTGTGTTTTATGAGTGATGGCCTTTCTGGGGCATAGCTCCTTAGACGTGAATGCATTTGTTCTGCAAACATGCAGCAATTGTGGTTGGACATTCTAGGGATGCCATCTGCCAGGGCTTTAATGGAAACTAGACTGTGAAGCCTGTGAGTACAATGTGTAGACCCTGTTGCTTGGAGGGGCACCTGCCTGTGCATCTGTGGGTTTTCAGCTTTCTGCACATGTTGTCATGGCCCATGGAGTGGAGTCAGTTTACATAAATATTCTTCAGTTTGACTTGATCTTGAGGACTGAAAGTAGGGTGTTGCAGTATAAGACTGTTGTACACAGATTGTGAGATAGGTGAAACAATAACATTGACCACTCAGAGATATCGATTTAGTTTATGTGCAATATCCAAATTATGTTTTGTTTCCAATAGCTCTGACTGAGTCCCACATCCCTATCTCACTTTCCATGCCTCCCCATGTGATCAATATATTTGTACACACTGCTGATGTCTTGTTCAGATTCTCAAACGGAAATTTTTCCATTGCAATGAATTAATTGACAAAGTAAATCAGTGACATGGTTTGCTCCTATGCGCAGGACAGCTGATTAACAAGACACTGAATGAACAGTCATACAGTCATGAAACTTTAATTAGAGCTCCATGTCCCTGAACCATGCTCTTGAGCTGGTCCTTTACCTCCTCTCACTTGTTTGACTGCAGCATTCATGTGATGGGGGCGGGGCGGGGGAGGGGGGTGCATGTGTGATGATGTGACAGGAAGGGCTGCATGTGTGATCATGTGACAGGAAAGGCTGCATGTGTGATCATATGTGACAGGAAGGGCTGCATGTGTGATCATATGTGACAGGAAGGGCTGCATGTGTGATCATATGTGACAGGAAGGGCTGCATGTGTGATCATATGTGACAGGAAGGGCTGCATGTGTGATGATGTGAAGGGAGGGGCTGCATGTGTGATCATATGTGACAGGAAAGGCTGCATGTGTGATCATGTGACAGGAAAGGCTGCATGTGTGATCATGTGACAGGAAAGGCTGCATGTGTGATCATGTGACAGGAAAGGCTGCATGTGTGATCATGTGACAGGAAGGGCTGCATGTGTGATCATGTGACAGGAAGGGCTGCATGTGTGATCATGTGACAGGAATGTAAAAACACAAGACCGATTACAGGTATCACAGGTGTGAATAGACGAGACTGATTACAGGTATTGCAGGTGTAAGTAGACAAGACTGATTACAGGTATCACAGGTGTAAATACACAAGACTGATTACAGGTATCACAGGTGAAGGAGACAAGACTGATTACAGGTGTAAGTAGACAAGACTGATTACAGGTATTACAGGTGTAAGTAGACTAGACTGATTACAGGTATCACAGGTGTAAATACACAAGACTGATTACAGGTATCACAGGTGTAAGTAGACAAGACTGATTACAGGTATCACAGGTGTAAGTAGACAAGACTGATTACAGGTGTAAGTAGACAAGACTGATTACAGGTGTAAGTAGACAAGACTGATTACAGGTATCACAGGTGTGTAAAGGTATTCGTACTTACAAGATTGTTTTTGTATATGTTACTCTACCACTCAGCGTGACTTTGGAGCTTGCAAGATAACAGTTGGGGGAGATAATTTGTTACCTGTCATCCCCTGGTGGGGCAGAGAGTGAGCCTACACTAGTCATTGAAAGTTTCACCTGGATGCCATATAAAGGCTGTGTCACGATGAGGGCAACAGCTATAGATGCATTAAATGTCCAGTTGTAAGATTTCTGATTTCCAACTATTTCTTTTTGCTTTCCTTTCTATTCTTTTTGATTGTTATCAAGTATGTAGTAAAGCTTACCTTGTTGGGTTCGTTCAAGGTTATAAAAACTGACTATCACCACTGTGTAATATCTGTGTACTTAACACCATACTGACACCTTCCAGTGGAGTATAATTACACATGACAGTTGCCAGTCAGGTGGCCAATATGGCTGGACAGTACTTGGATGTTACTGCAGGTTGTGATATATGGCTAATTACTGCAGGTTGTGATCTATGGCTAATTACTGCATGTTGTGATATATGGCTAATTATTGCAGGTTGTGATCTATGGCTAAATACTGCAGGCTGTGGTATATGGCTAATTACTGCAGGTTGTGATCTATGGCTAAATACTGCAGGTTGTGATATATGGCTAATTATTGCAGGGTGTGATCTATGGCTAAATACTGCAGGCTGTGGTATATGGCTAATTACTGCATGTTGTGATATATGGCTAATTATTGCAGGGTGTGATCTATGGCTAAATACTGCAGGCTGGCTAACTATTGGAGGGTGTGATATGAATGTCTAGACTGTTCAAACTGCAGACACACATTTACTGGTCATGTGCCATTGAATACCAGTTTCCATTGTCCCAAACTCACTTTGACTTCTTCCTTCAAGCTCAGTTGATACGTTCCCCCTCACTACAGGTCATTAACATGTATACAGACAGTCATTTTGCCCGGCTCTCTTCAAAGCTTTGAGTGTCTGGTGATAAGCATGCACTGTCAGGGTGACCATGTTACAGTAGATACTGTATGACCGGAGAATATTAATATTTCCTTCTCAACGCATTTTCCTTATGGAATATTAGGTAAGATGACAGAAATAGCTGGCCGGACTTGCGCAACATTCTGTCATTAGCAGGGTCCTTGTCTTTGATGTATGAAGTCAGTATAGCTCAATGTGAATTCTTCTTGATGTTCAGCAGAATGAAAGTATCATCTTAAGGAAGGTCGTATATCAGTGATGCTGTGACTGGTGGTATTAATATACTACTCGAAAGAAGACAAAGAACACCTATTCTTTCTTATTACTGTAGTTAATCTGTCATATAGTAATATGAAAGAATCTGGTGTTCTGTATCTTCTTTTGAGTAGTGTATGTCAGTATATGCAGGATGGTGTATCTCGTCATTTCTTTGAAAACAGTTTTTTTGCTTCATGTTATGCATGTATAGGCGTAGAACAGTTAGTGTGTTTGGTGAGGTTGAACTGACACTTCTGTTTATTCAAATACGTGTTTTAATATCTTTTCATACAATACCATTTTTTAATCCATATCCAACATATTACCATATTTGACTTATTTTGTAGGGAAGATATGAAGATAAAGTTGATTCACTGACAGAAATATATCGCCCATCAAATAATAGCTTTCTCTTCCTTCCCCTGTGGGCGTTCTCAGACAGAATGGATCGTCAGAAATATATTGCCCATCAGATAATATCCTTCTCTCCCCTCCCTTGGGGGCATTCTGGGACGTGAATCTTCCAAAACTATGGCTTAATAATTTTAAAAATGTCTATGGTGCAACAGTACTTCAGTGAATCATTACAGCTCTATTACTCATAACGGCTACCATTAACCATGACATAAGCTACCAGCTGAGGTGAGGCAGCTCACACAGGCCACCTTCATACAGTGCTCTCTGAGACAAGCTGAGGTGAGGCAGCTCACACAGGCCACCTTCATACAGTGCTCTCTGAGACAAGCTGAGGTGAGGCAGCTCACACAGGCCACCTTCATACAGTGCTCTCTGAGACAAGCTGAGGTGAGGCAGCTCACACAGGCCACCTTCATACAGTGCTCTCTGAGACAAGCTGAGGTGAGGCAGCTCACACAGGCCACCTTCATACAGTGCTCTCTGAGACAAGCTGAGGTGAGGCAGCTCACACAGGCCACCTTCATACAGTGCTCTCTGAGACAAGCTGAGGTGAGGCAGCTCACACAGGCCACCTTCATACAGTGCTCTCTGAGACAAGCTGAGGTGAGGCAGCTCACACAGGCCACCTTCATACAGTGCTCTCTGAGACAAGCTGAGGTGAGGCAGCTCACACAGGCCACCTTCATACAGTGCTCTCTGAGACAAGCTGAGGTGAGGCAGCTCACACAGGCCACCTTCATACAGTGCTCTCTGAGACAAGCTGAGGTGAGGCAGCTCACACAGGCCACCTTCATACAGTGCTCTCTGAGACAAGCTGAGGTGAGGCAGCTCACACAGGCCACCTTCATACAGTGCTCTCTGAGACAAGCTGAGGTGAGGCAGCTCACACAGGCCACCTTCATACAGTGCTCTCTGAGACAAGCTGAGGTGAGGCAGCTCACACAGGCCACCTTCATACAGTGCTCTCTGAGACAAGCTGAGGTGAGGCAGCTCACACAGGCCACCTTCATACAGTGCTCTCTGAGACAAGCTGAGGTGAGGCAGCTCACACAGGCCACCTTCATACAGTGCTCTCTGAGACAAGCTGAGGTGAGGCAGCTCACACAGGCCACCTTCATACAGTGCTCTCTGAGACAAGCTGAGGTGAGGCAGCTCACACAGGCCACCTTCATACAGTGCTCTCTGAGACAAGCTGAGGTGAGGCAGCTCACACAGGCCACCTTCATACAGTGCTCTCTGAGACAAGCTGAGGTGAGGCAGCTCACACAGGCCACCTTCATACAGTGCTCTCTGAGACAAGCTGAGGTGAGGCAGCTCACACAGGCCACCTTCATACAGTGCTCTCTGAGACAAGCTGAGGTGAGGCAGCTCACACAGGCCACCTTCATACAGTGCTCTCTGAGACAAGCTGAGGTGAGGCAGCTCACACAGGCCACCTTCATACAGTGCTCTCTGAGACAAGCTGAGGTGAGGCAGCTCACACAGGCCACCTTCACACAGTGCTCTCTGAGACAAGCTGAGGTGAGGCAGCTCACACAGGCCACCTTCACACAGTGCTCTCTGAGACAAGCTGAGGTGAGGCAGCTCACACAGGCCACCTTCACACAGTGCTTTCTGAGACAAGCTGAGGTGAGGCAGCTCACACAGGCCACCTTCACACAGTGCTCTCTGAGACAAGCTGAGGTGAGGCAGCTCACACAGGCCACCTTCACACAGTGCTCTCTGAGACAAGCTGAGGTGAGGCAGCTCACACAGGCCACCTTCACACAGTGCTCTCTGAGACAAGCTGAGGTGAGGCAGCTCACACAGGCCACCTTCATACAGTGCTCTCTGAGACAAGCTGAGGTGAGGCAGCTCACACAGGCCACCTTCATACAGTGCTCTCTGAGACAAGCTGAGGTGAGGCAGCTCACACAGGCCACCTTCATACAGTGCTCTCTGAGACAAGCTGAGGTGAGGCAGCTCACACAGGCCACCTTCATACAGTGCTCTCTGAGACAAGCTGAGGTGAGGCAGCTCACACAGGCCACCTTCATACAGTGCTCTCTGAGACAAGCTGAGGTGAGGCAGCTCACACAGGCCACCTTCATACAGTGCTCTCTGAGACAAGCTGAGGTGAGGCAGCTCACACAGGCCACCTTCATACAGTGCTCACTGAGACAAGCTGAGGTGAGGCAGCTCACACAGGCCACCTTCATACAGTGCTCTCTGAGACAAGCTGAGGTGAGGCAGCTCACACAGGCCACCTTCATACAGTGCTCTCTGAGACAAGCTGAGGTGAGGCAGCTCACACAGGCCACCTTCATACAGTGCTCTCTGAGACAAGCTGAGGTGAGGCAGCTCACACAGGCCACCTTCATACAGTGCTCTCTGAGACAAGCTGAGGTGAGGCAGCTCACACAGGCCACCTTCATACAGTGCTCTCTGAGACAAGCTGAGGTGAGGCAGCTCACACAGGCCACCTTCATACAGTGCTCTCTGAGACAAGCTGAGGTGAGGCAGCTCACACAGGCCACCTTCATACAGTGCTCTCTGAGACAAGCTGAGGTGAGGCAGCTCACACAGGCCACCTTCATACAGTGCTCTCTGAGACAAGCTGAGGTGAGGCAGCTCACACAGGCCACCTTCATACAGTGCTCTCTGAGACAAGCTGAGGTGAGGCAGCTCACACAGGCCACCTTCATACAGTGCTCTCTGAGACAAGCTGAGGTGAGGCAGCTCACACAGGCCACCTTCATACAGTGCTCACTGAGACAAGCTGAGGTGAGGCAGCTCACACAGGCCACCTTCATACAGTGCTCTCTGAGACAAGCTGAGGTGAGGCAGCTCACACAGGCCACCTTCATACAGTGCTCTCTGAGACAAGCTGAGGTGAGGCAGCTCACACAGGCCACCTTCATACAGTGCTCTCTGAGACAAGCTGAGGTGAGGCAGCTCACACAGGCCACCTTCATACAGTGCTCTCTGAGACAAGCTGAGGTGAGGCAGCTCACACAGGCCACCTTCATACAGTGCTCTCTGAGACAAGCTGAGGTGAGGCAGCTCACACAGGCCACCTTCACACAGTGCTCTCTGAGACAAGCTGAGGTGAGGCAGCTCACACAGGCCACCTTCACACAGTGCTCTCTGAGACAAGCTGAGGTGAGGCAGCTCACACAGGCCACCTTCACACAGTGCTCTCTGAGACAAGCTGAGGTGAGGCAGCTCACACAGGCCACCTTCATACAGTGCTCTCTGAGACAAGCTGAGGTGAGGCAGCTCACACAGGCCACCTTCATACAGTGCTCTCTGAGACAAGCTGAGGTGAGGCAGCTCACACAGGCCACCTTCATACAGTGCTCTCTGAGACAAGCTGAGGTGAGGCAGCTCACACAGGCCACCTTCATACAGTGCTCTCTGAGACAAGCTGAGGTGAGGCAGCTCACACAGGCCACCTTCATACAGTGCTCACTGAGACAAGCTGAGGTGAGGCAGCTCACACAGGCCACCTTCATACAGTGCTCACTGAGACAAGCTGAGGTGAGGCAGCTCACACAGGCCACCTTCATACAGTGCTCTCTGAGACAAGCTGAGGTGAGGCAGCTCACACAGGCCACCTTCATACAGTGCTCTCTGAGACAAGCTGAGGTGAGGCAGCTCACACAGGCCACCTTCATACAGTGCTCACTGAGACAAGCTGAGGTGATGCAGCTCACACAGGCCACCTTCATACAGTGCTCTCTGAGACAAGCTGAGGTGAGGCAGCTCACACAGGCCACCTTCATACAGTGCTCTCTGAGACAAGCTGAGGTGAGGCAGCTCACACAGGCCACCTTCACACAGTGCTCTCTGAGACAAGCTGAGGTGAGGCAGCTCACACAGGCCACCTTCATACAGTGCTCACTGAGACAAGCTGAGGTGAGGCAGCTCACACAGGCCACCTTCATACAGTGCTCTCTGAGACAAGCTGAGGTGAGGCAGCTCACACAGGCCACCTTCATACAGTGCTCTCTGAGACAAGCTGAGGTGAGGCAGCTCACACAGGCCACCTTCATACAGTGCTCTCTGAGACAAGCTGAGGTGAGGCAGCTCACACAGGCCACCTTCATACAGTGCTCTCTGAGACAAGCTGAGGTGAGGCAGCTCACACAGGCCACCTTCATACAGTGCTCCCTGAGACAAGCTGAGGTGAGGCAGCTCACACAGGCCACCTTCATACAGTGCTCCCTGAGACAAGCTGAGGTGAGGCAGCTCACACAGGCCACCTTCATACAGTGCTCTCTGAGACAAGCTGAGGTGAGGCAGCTCACACAGGCCACCTTCATACAGTGCTCTCTGAGACAAGCTGAGGTGAGGCAGCTCACACAGGCCACCTTCATACAGTGCTCTCTGAGACAAGCTGAGGTGAGGCAGCTCACACAGGCCACCTTCATACAGTGCTCCCTGAGACAAGCTGAGGTGAGGCAGCTCACACAGGCCACCTTCATACAGTGCTCCCTGAGACAAGCTGCATGTTGGGGTGACGCAGACAGCTGTGCAGAGATGCATCCTCTAAATGTCCGGGACCGTTATTGAGTTGAAGTTCCCAGAGTTGCTCATGTAACACATGTGGTGACTCCTTGGGCAAGTAACTTTGTTCAAAATGTGCCTCTGTCCATCCAGCAGTAAATGGGTACCCGGTAGGATGTGATGGCAATGTTGTTTGTTAACCTTTTACTATCTAACAGGCAGCTGGGGTTGTATACTCCCCAGGGAGATGAGAATGATTGTTGTGTGCATACTGATCCAGTGACCGGGTTAGTAATAACGCTTTTGACTATGCCCCTTTGGTTGTGGAAATATGCGCAATATAAATGGCCTATTTTCATCATTATTATTATTATTATTATGTCTATGTCTATGTCGATGTCTATGTCTCGGTGTCAGGCTTAATGGGGCAGTGTGGTAGCCTTTTGATCTTGTGTTTGCTTGCATTGCTGAAGATGAGGGTTTGATCCCACACATCTTGATGTTCCCCATCATTATATGGCTGAAATGGAATGGTGTTAAGCCAGAGCTCATTCTCTCAAGCAGCTGAGTTATGGTCATAGGTTGTACCATACTGGTAAACGTCAACGTCAACGACCTGCTTTACTTTAGGCTTTCCTCCCTCAATAAACTGACACACCATTATCTGACTGAAATACTGTTCAAATTCTATTAGGGGTGGTGGGGTAGCTAAGTGGTTAAGATTCGTGAAGGTCCAGGCTAGAATAGGCCTTCAGCAACACATTCATACAGTAAAAGGCGACTATTCAGTCGTAAGAGGTGACTAACGGGATCGGGTGGTCAGGCTCCCTGACTTGGTTGATGCATGTCAACGTATCCAAATTGCGTGGATCAATGCTCATGATTTCAATCACTGGATTGTCTGGTCCAGACTCAATTATTTTCAGACCGCCGTCATATAGCTGGAATATTGGAGTGCGGCGTTAAACAACAAGCAAAGCAAGTGGTTAAGGCTTGAACCAGGGTTTGATTGCCCACATGGTTACAATGTGTGGAGCCCTTTTCTGTGTTCTACTTCCATATATCTTATCCTTACTCTGAGGAAGCTAGTTTTTGAGACCTTTGTAAGTCTGTATTGAAATATGGTTTGATAATAATCGAAGCACTTTCTCACTGCGTAGAATGTGTTCCTGTTATGTGATTCATGTGAATTGAAGGCCTGGTTTGTTACCCACATGGTTACAATGTGTGGAGCCCATTTCTGTGTCCATGGTTGATATACTTCTGGAATATTTAAAAGCAGCATTAAACCTCATTCATTCACTCACTCACTCACTCACTCACTGACAGGGGGCAGGGGTGGCCCAGTCGTCTAAGGCATCGCGATTCGCTGTGCAGAGTTGCATCCCCTGGACACGCCAGAAAGCTATGATTGTGGGTTGGAATCCCGGTTCACCCCGATTAAGTTTCTAGGTTTGTCAGCACCATACCTGCGCTCGTGGGTTTCACCGAAGTGGTAAACGTCTGAGACCTGCATCACTTCGGGCTTTCCTCCCACATTAAGCTGACACGCCGTGATATAACTGGAATAATGTTAAAAGTGGCGTTAAACCCAACTCACTCACTCACTCACTCACTCACTTACTCACAACCATTTGCTTTGCAACTTACTTACACGCCCAGGCTGTGTATTTTGTCAGATGTATATAGGAACATGGTGTTATGTTATCAATGTAACATATGTTGCTATTTTAACATGGACGGTGAATCCTGCAGCATCAGAATATCTGGCTAACGCTGGAACTGGGAGCTGTGAAGTCATGAAACTGTGTTTTACGGGTAAAGTTTTTGTAGAGCATCTTCTCCAGAACAGTCTTGGTTAAGTGATGATTCACGTGATCCAGTGAGATGATTACCTGGAGTGTCAGGTCGAGGGAAGGCAGTAGTCCATCGTCCCTGTGTATTGTGCTGGGAGGATGTTGATCACTGCTGTGTTTATTAATACACTGAACTTGATTGGAATTTAACATTGGAAATGTCAGCGAAGTATTACCTTTGTGGAGGTCAGCACCGGGACACCAGGACAAAAAGTCTTGTCAACAGAAATGACATTCTATCATCTTGGCATGCCATTTTTCCCAGCATGCATCTGTCCTGGTAATATTGGCTGTTAAGAGGTTGTCTACCTGCATCTTTAGTCCCAGTGTGTGGAAGAATATGGGTACATTGGTGGCAGTGGATTTCAGGCCTGACGTTTTCAAAAACTTTGTTCACAAATTTGCCTACTCCAAAAATATAAATGTGAAAAATAAAATGAAAAGCATTGGGGTTTTTATTCTGCTGATCAGAAATTTGTAAAATGTGAGAATAAAACCTCATATGCTGCTACTCTAAATAGATAATTCTAAATACTATGATTAAGACCTTATGAAAACACCACCCAACTTCCCCACTTTTTTGAAAAATATTTTCCTATTTAACATTTTGAGGAAATAAAAAAAATTTTTTTTTTTTTTTTACCAACCAGAATTTTGGGGCCCAAAAAATGGCGTCAGTGAGTGCGCAGGTGATGCAGGGTAAAAGACGGTGAGGCTGTTTTGAAGGGCTTCTCTTGCACTAGAAACTGATGAGGACATTGACTTGGCTATAGTAACTCAACCTGCTTGTCACTTGATAGGATTTCCCACTAGATGTACAGCACTGTCCCTGACAATGCGTGGTGTGTGGCCATGAGGAATTACTTGCACGTACACTACTCAATGTTGGATGGGGGGATTCCTGTTACATCAAACTGATTTCTGAAATGTGTGCATGGTCGAAAATATAGCTGGTATTCAATTTGTTTAGTTTATATGAGGACATTAATGTACAGACACCAAACTAAGGTTGAATAAAGTGGATGCAGGTATAGTTGGTAACTAGCTGTTAGAGCTGTGGTCATATGAGGTGTAGAGGGGGGAACTATTTGAAGAACAGCTAGTGTTAGAGCTGTGGTCATATGAGATGTAGAGGGGGGAACTATTTGAAAGAACAGCTAGTGTTAGAGCTGTGGTCATATGAAGTGTAGAGGGGGGAACTATTTGAAAGAACAGCTAGTGTTAGAGCTGTGGTCATATGAGGTGTAGAAGGGGGAACTATTTGAATGAACAGCTAGTGTTAGAGCTGTGGTCATATGAGGTGTAGAAGGGGGAACTATTTGAATGAACAGCTAGGGTTAGAGCTGTGGTCATATGAGGTGTAGAAGGGGGAACTATTTGAGCGAATGGCTAATGCTGAGAGGTGAGGTCATTTGAGGTGTCAAATCATTGAAATAATTGCTCACATAGATTGTTCCATGCCAACTTGACATATCATGAGCATGAAACACGAAATTTACCAGCCAGCTGTAATATTATTGGGCGTTCATTGCATTCCTTCAGATTGAAAAAATAAATGATACACAAATCTTGAATTCATTCATAATTGCTGGTGAAAAACTTCAACTCTTCTGAAGTAATATTTCCTGATGTTTCCATGACGATACAGATGTGAGGGTGCACCTTATCATGTATACCACTCTCGTCAAGATGTCATGCCTCCTGTGTCAGTTCCTCTGTGTTTTATGTAAACTTATATCCCTCAGCTCCAACATGTCAGCCTCTCTGGCTGATGTTTACCTTGGCACCGGTCTGTTTATTTGTTCAAAATCGTACATATGCTTTAGGATTCTCCTCCTTTAATGGCCTACTTTGAAGATAGACATGGAACAGTTACCATTCCCTATAACCATCCACTTATTCTGAAATGTACACATTTTTCTGCAAGTGCTACTCATTTATAGATGTCAGTTATCGAATTCCTGGCATCCTGATGTATTCAGATAAGTAAGTCATTATTTACATGTTCATCTTGGCAACGGCACAGTTGTACAGTAATTTATTTGAGGTATTCAGGGGCCCCGGGCATGATGAGGCAGCAGTTAGGATGTCATCTGGCGGCTGTGATGGGTTTATTGTTTCATCCCGCCACACTTACAGATGACGTATGGAAAACCTGCCGACTGGACAAGACAGATCTTCAGCCATTGTGTTGGTCTCTGTTGACGTTCCTCATCTTCCCGAGGCAAGGGAGTTAACTGACCATAAAAGTCCAGTTTCCACCCTTGCCGAATTAGGTAACAATTATGGAGTTATATCTTGGCTGGACTAGGGAGTCTATACACAGTCCTATCAAAATCGTGTTATGCAATCAACATCCGGTTCGTCAACTGCCGTTCAAATTTTGGTTGATTGCAGGATTTGTAAAGGATGTGTACTGTCAACTCATTGTCAACAGTTATAATCCAAATCCTTTCATATTTTATTTTTAATCAAGGTGCTCATGTTACTTGACGCACTTCACGAAGAAAGACCCGGGTTTTTTTTAAATATCAGTCTTAATTATCGATCTGATCGTCTTGACTGAGCGCCGCCATTTTGTTTGAAGCAAATACAAGTGATACGAGAGGTGGAATTTGATTGGTTAATAGGAGGGACATAGAAAGGACACAACTCATAGCCACTGGATGTACTACGATCGAGCCCAGAAATCTCAACCTAGTTGGGCAAGGGTGAAAACTGGACTTTCAAACAGTTAACTCCCTTGCCTCTGGAACATGGGGTTCCTGGGTAGAGCAGGGCCTTAATACACATGCTGTATCTGAAATGAGGATCAGATGGTTACAATGGCTGACTAGAATGGCTGATTGGTCACTGTGTGACCAAGTGGGAGTTGTTTTCCTGCTGGATGGTTTTAGATTTGTGACACAGTGTACAGGCCACCATGGTAGCACAGTAATATTGCTGAATTCAACACACGGGCATTCCCATTTTAGTTGAACTGGGTATGCACAGTGATTGGCAATAGTTTGGGATAGTTTGCCTTGTATACTGAACTAAGAAGGTCGGGATCATGACATCTATATATACTCACCACCAAAAGAAACGTGAACCATATAAATATACAGAGAAGTATTTACGTTAAGAAGAGATGTTTCCAATGTGTACCAATTAATGACAAAACTAACAATCAGTCAGTGTTACCACAGAGTGCTTTTATTCTTATCACTATATGCTGATTTCCAAACTTTACACACTTATCCTGCACCAGACAAATGGTTCATTTGAAGTCATGGACCTCTGATGTCACATGTGATACGTTTATGAGCGTTGGTTCACACAACATTCCAGTATGTTCGTTTGTGCGTCGAACCAATCTAATATCTCTTGAATATGAGTAATTCTTCATATATTAAACAACATATATGGTATTCGTGTTTCTGTTGTCCATGAGCATCGTCTGTACACATTTAAAGAAAATCAATCTTCACTACACAAATATATCCCCCAAAATATTCATGATCCCTAACTTCATTTTGTTCGTAATATACTGTTTGAAAACTATAGGGAACTGATAGAAGTGTTGAAAAATGATGTTTACTATTGTATTATTTGTTTTCTTTATATCAACATAATACACAAACTCATCTTTCCCTTTAAAGCAGATAGTTGCCTTATTCTCTTTCATCATCATGTTGTGAAAACAGCTTATACAACCTAGGCATTATACACGTGGAATACGGCAATAGAGAAGTGTTTGACATATAACACAGGGACTAGCATTTCATTCCATGAGCAAAGACCATGCCCTATGTCCTGTTTTTCCATGCCTGGTGCCATGTTTCCAATGCCTGTGGTATTACTGCTTTCATAAGGCTGTGAAGGGCTGTAAGTGAAGAGCTAAATATATTTGACTTACCGCAAGATTGGGTGGTATTTCACTCATCAAGTCGGCGGCAGCAGCAGCAGTGCACACCACACTCCACATTGTGCAGACAGGGGAGGTTGCTGCACATCCTCCTGGCCTTCATCTCTACTCATCCTGCTAACCTCACAATGCTTTCTGTTTATTTGTCATAGATAAAACAAAGCTTTTTCAGATAGCTCTGTAAACTGTGTGTAGAATTGGTGTCTATCCTCTCATTCCTCACTCCTTACCATCAAGGAAATCGCATTGCACAGGAAGCGATGATAACTTAGTAGGACATAACCTGTTGTATTTTTTCCCTTGTAACTTAACCAAGAATAGAAACATGCCTAACTTCTAGTAGTTGTGGCAAAGAATGAAATATGTTTGAGAATTGTATACGCTTCAATGGTTGTGAGCTGCGGCAAGACTGTTGAGGACTGACAAGATCTGTTTCTGCATACAAAGCAGGTTACTTGTAATCCCACTACATTGTCGATGGATTTCTGCGGACTACACCTGTCTTGATGTGTATCTGCTGTGGGAAGATTATGACCAACATGGCCAGTGTCTAGCTGTTGGTCTTCGGAACAGAGTTGATGCCGTGATTGGCACGGAATGAGATTAAGATGGGGATTAGGTATTCACAATGGCTGCTAAGTATGGATAATCCTTGACTTCAGTGTCTGCATTCATCACCACTCGCCGCTTACCGTAACCTGCAAGAAGACTTGTCCCCCTATCAATGAATGTTATGTGCTAAAAAACGACAAACCAATCAGAATGCAGATATGATTTCAAGTTCGTCGTCAAAGAATCCCTCAGAAATAATTTTGATTTTACATATATCTAGCATCTAAAAATATACCAAAGACACAGTTAAATGTGTTCAATCATACTGTATAATTTAGCACGTCCCGATGTGCTTTAAACTGCATCTGAAATATATATATATAATATAAGGGGAAATATATGAGCACCATTACGCAACAAGTTGACAATTGTTTTAGGTATACACGTTTGCGCTGAGACGGAACCCAGTCGCAAAAATGGCCACGAGAGAGGCACGAGTCACTATTCGGCCCCGAATACCACAAGTTGGTCACAAATGCGGTGTCTGCAGGGGCAGCCAACTTTGGCATGCAAAGCAATTGTAATGATCAAATTTCATGCTTTTACATAGACGTATAATAGTGATAGGCTAAGTGCACTTTGAGCAGATGGACCTGTATGATGTAACAATGTACTTCATGTTGATTGCATGGATCGATGCTCGCACTGTTGACCACCAGGTTGCCTGATTCAGACTGAATCTCAACTACATTTTGCTAGTTGATGTGATATGGCTGCTATGGTATAGAGATGCTGTCAACACCCAAGCAGGGTGCTGCCTCCTATCAGATATGACGACATGAGTACCAGGCTCAACACTGGCGGGGAGGATATGGTGTTATGATGTAGCTGGATATGAAGATTATATCCTATACATACTCACAAATGCTTTTTCTAACTTTGAGTAGTTTTCAATATTTTAGAAAATATTCAATACAAATAAGTTTCTTAATTTTTATGAAGAATCTGATTACTGGGCCATAAGGAGGTTGGTATGGATGTGCCAGCAGAGTGACCTGTCTGTGCATGTCCGACCAGAGCGTAGTATCCTGACATGATTTAGTTGCTCTTCAGCTGGAAGAAGAGCCCCAATATTAGTCGCTCATCGTTGGAGCAGACACTAACCTCAGCAGGTTGTCCTGGTAGCTATAAGTAACACTAACACTAACAGGTTGAGTGCTGTCTAACATTTCATTAATCACTTACATGTCGCTGTCAGCTAGCATCCATCACAGCTGATATCATATATATTACACCTACCATGCCGGCATCACCTTCAGACAGGACATCTTTGAAACTGTTGTCAGTTTATTCAACAATTTTTTTCACAGAATCATCATAATTTACCAACTATTTTCCAAAGGGGTTTTCCTTTCAGATGGCAAATTACACCTGGTATTTGAGTGCTTATTACCTCATTGGTGTGTTCTTATACCTTGATGCAGTAAGCTAGGAACAAAAGAGTCACTAGATTGATGTGAGCCAGCCATTGTCTTCAAGTCACCTAATTACCTAGCCTCAGGGCCTTGCTCACATTTTACCTGACCCTGTACAAGTGACCCCTCTGGCTATGTAGGGGGAGAGCCTGTGGGTGAGGAGGTTCGCTGGCCACTCTCAGTGGTGTTCACAGGCTGCAGGTAACCAGCTGGACGGCTTAGGTAGGCAAACATTTGTTGAAGTCGTCTCAGGAAGCTAACTTCTTTGAAAGGTATTTAGAAGTTGCAGTATTAAGTAAGGATAAGATATATGGATGAACAACTTCTTTATTACAATTGGGAATGTCACTCCTGATGGTTATAAAGAAGTTCTTCCTCCATATATCTTATCCTTACTCTGAGGAAGCTAGTTTTTGAGACCTTTGTAAGTCTGTATTTAAATATGGTTTGATAATAATCGAAGCACTTTCTCACTGCGTAGAATGTGTTCCTGTTATGTGATTCATGTGAATTGAAGGCCTGGTTCGTTGCCCACATGGATACAATATGTGAAGCCCATTTCTGGCTGCTTCATTTTAGGGTGTACACAGAAGGACATCTTACACTGTCTTAGTGCTGGAGTATTAGAGTGGTCTATCAACTTGCTCACTCACTCATTTGAATTGAATGCTTGTAGTAATTAATTGTTTTTGAATTTCAAGCAGTTCTCGACATCACTGCACCCTCTGGTTGTAATGTATGTTACAAGATTGCATGTGAATTTATGGATATATTTCAATGAAGCTTCAGGCGGATCTGGAGTCCTGTTATCTTCTGGTTGTGGTGTAGTATGTTAATAGAAGCCATATCTTGATATTGTCACTGATAAAGGCAGTAAAATGAAATTTTGTCTACCTTTGATGTTTTATTGAATAGTATAATTTCTTTACATGACATCTGATTATCTATTGGGTATGGCTGTCTTTGTTTGGCTTTGTTATCCAATGGATCTAAAGTCAATATCTCACTGTATGTATTTTGTTGTCTCGGCTTTCTATAAAAGTACAAGCATTCCAGAGAATTGATCCATAAATTATCTGTCATTACATCAATAGGAGGTTGTCTCGGGCTGACTTATTGTGCAGCGTCTATCATCTGTGAGACAGCTCGGATCTGTTGCTCTTGTGCTTAAGTGGTGACAAACACCTTGAAATCAATGACCCTGATTGGTCATGTAAGTGGCAAATGCATGCATATTACCATCCCATTTTGTTTGGTTAAGAAAACAAAACCCAACTGGTGTTATTATGTCCCATATAAGCACATGTTTAGAGATGGGTTTTGTATGTCATATAAGAAACATTAAATGTTTTGTAGCAGATCTTTCAAAAGCCTGTATATGCATTAGAATACACAACTGTGAATGTTTTACAGGTTATCCATTAAGTTAATAGTATATATTATGTACTGGGATATATATTATCAAGCGTAATCCCCCTGTGACAGACGCCTATAAAAAAATGTCTCTTCTGTGTAGTAATTACCAAGTGTGGGAGATGGGATGATTTGCCGTTTTTCCCCGTTTGGTAAATTGATGTTAATAAATGTACACATGTACCGTACCTCAGATCTTACAGTAACAAACGTGATCAAAGTTCCACCACCTTCAGTGCAGTAGGCCTTGGTCTGTATGTGTGAATGTCCCTCACCTTTACCATAAGCTCAGTAATAAGCCAGATATGCAACACATTTCCTGCACGTTCACCTGTGTTAGATTTACACACGTCCAGGAGGCCATGCATTATTCCCAAGCAGACTCCCTGCCCACCAGCTTTGATTTCTTTGATAGGAAAACAATTGGTGAAGCAAAGGGTCTTCAATAACTAGCACACACTGTTGCTGAAGCGGGGTAAGAATGGGTTGTATTGTGTTCGGGGGGCGGGGGGAGTGGCGTGTGGATCCTTATGCTGTAGTTGGACACAGTCTGGTAGATCGCAGAGATGCTTCACATTTCCCAACTCTTTGGGGGGAGTCTTGCATCGTTTGGTTTTGGTGTATGATTTAAGAAAGATGTGTTGGATTCAAAATATTTTAATTATGTTTTGAATGGAAGGTAGGAATAGCAATGATCCCTAGTAACTTCATGTTGATAACTATTTACCAAGCCCTCAGGGGCTGTTGTGATGTGTTGGAAACTAATAACCATATTCTTGAAAACATATTAGTGGAAATATTATTGAAATATCTATAATTTTAGCACAGATTATTAACTTTTTCCTTGCCCTTGAAAATGTGTTTGGCTGAAGTTTGTGTTTGTAGTTCCTCCAGTGGTTGCTATAGTGACTGTTTTCCATGTCTTCCTGTTGAGCAGAAGCTGGTATTGATCTGTCTTACAGCAGCAGAACTATTCCATAAATCATTCATTTCGGAATTATTGATAAACTGGATGAAATTAATTTTGAGAAAATGAATAATAGACGCCCTGAATGCTGGGATACACTGATTGAAAACAAAATCAATGTTATTATCAGCCCCCAAATTAGACCAGATCATCATAAGGAGACTGAGATTCATGGACTAATTCACCAAGGAGCTGCATGTAAAGAGACAACCGGGAGCCCAAGGAGCCATATTGCATAACTGTTTTTTTAAATTATTAAGTTCAAAATTCTTGACCTCAACTCCATGTCTTTGAAATGTAATGAGGACTGAGAGGGCTGCTGTAACATGGCGCTAATGGCTTGGCAACGGTCTATTACTGTTACATATTTCTGGAGGGAACTCAACACTGGTAGGAATTACTGCCATTCATTTGTACATGATTTGGTTGCTAACCCCGAGGTTTGGAAGAAGCAGTCGATCCTAGAAGGAACCATTTCATGGGATAAGTTTAGATATGTAAGATGTTCAGATTTTAGGACCATTCCTCGAAGTTTGCGAATTGAACACTGGGTTTATTGGTTCACTGAAAAAGTTGATCCAGAAACTATAAGCAGGTTAAGGAGATTGAATTATTTCCTATGTGGAGGTATCATTATCAATCAGTGTTTGAATGAGGCAGACATTTATTTTACTGTGTCTGCTTTGACTGATTTTTAATAAACTCTGGTATTAATGTTTATGCTATGCTGTGTCAACGCAGGTTCAGTCACACTGCGTCCTGTAGATGTCAGCAAGTCGCCATTGTTTTGTTCTGTCAACTGGTTGGTAGGGAAGCCCATCTGTTAAAGTGTTCGCTTATCACTCCAATGCATTGGTTTGGTTCCTCATATGGGAACAATGTCTGAAACCCATTTTTTGCAATCTTACATTAATTGCTAAAAGTTTCATTGAACCATACTGAGTCAGTTCTGTTAAGGCAGGTTCAGTCGCACTTGTTTGATTCCGTGTCTCAGTCACATGCCTGAGCAGTCAGGGGATGCAGATTTACCAGAACAGATCCATGGCATGACGAGCAAACGCTTTCACAAGTAGTTTACCTCACTCTGCAGTTAACAGAACAGATCCATGGTGTGACGAGCAAACGCTTTCACAAGTAGTTTACCTCACTATGCAGTTAACAGAACAGATCCATGGCGTGACGAGCAAACGCTTTCACAAGTAGATTACCTCACTATGCAGTTAACAGAACAGAACCATGGCGTGACGAGCAAACGCTTTCACAAGTAGTTTACCTCACTATGCAGTTAACAGAACAGAACCATGGCGTGACGAGCAAACGCTTTCACAAGTAGTTTACCTCACTATGCAGTTAACAGAACAGAACCATGGCGTGACGAGCAAACGCTTTCACAAGTAGATTACCTCACTATGCAGTTAACAGAACAGAACCATGGCGTGATGAGTAAACGCTTTCACAAGTAGATTACCTCACTATGCAGTTAACAGAACAGAACCATGGCGTGACGAGCAAATGCTTTCACAAGTAGATTACCTCACTATGCAGTTAACAGAACAGAACCATGGCGTGACGAGCAAACGCTTTCACAAGTAGTTTACCTCACTATGCAGTTAACAGAACAGAACAGAACCATGGCGTGACGAGCAAACGCTTTCACAAGTAGATTACCTCACTATGCAGTTAACAGAACAGATCCATGGCGTGACGAGCAAACGCTTTCACAAGTAGTTTACCTCACTATGCAGTTAACAGAACAGAACAGAACCATGGCATGACGAGCAAACGCTTTCACAAGTAGTTTACCTCACTATCCAGTTAACAGAACAGAACAGAACCATGGCGTGACGAACGGACGCTTTAACCACTTGGCTACCGCACCATCCTGATGACAGAACTGAACCGTGTTGTTATGAATAAGTGTTTTAACCACTAGGCCACCCTACTGCCCCCTCTATTTATGTAAGAGTCCGTATCCTTGACAACAAAGCATGCTCAAGTTCCCTGTGACAGTGCCATGTCTGGAGGACAACTACAGCGGTATCAATCACCTGATTAACATGATTAGTGGCACAATTCTCCTGATAGCCGTATCAAGCTGATCCGCCACATGCCTTCACATGGAAGCCTAGCTAGGCACAGCGGGATTAGGGGCTTAAGTACAAGGCTATTGTCTGATATAATATGGCCACACTCCATACACAACTGATATGACTTTGTTTGCATTCTTGGGTTAGGAGTAGTGCTGTTACAACTGCTGGACATTATGATGGCATGTGGTATGCTGTGTGATATGCTGTGTGATATGCTGTGTGATATGCTGGTCTGATCAAGGCAGTTTGGTGATTGAACTGGAGCCAGACAAGTGGGAAAGAGAACGTTGGTCCCAATGTCCTCTGTGGTTGTGTGTGTCACACTGTACAGTTGTTCTATGACACTGTATCAGTGAATATCGTAACCAAAAAACAGCGATAGAAACTAACAGTTTTAGCCCACTAGTCCATATTATGATAACATACAGCAAAACCCTGTAAAAGGGCAAGTTTCTACTAGTCCTTAAGATACCTTAATTATTGGGCAGTTTGGAAAGGACTACAAGACAAGTGCCAATTTCTAACACTGGAAAATCTTGTTGACTACAACCAAGTCTGCTGGCTATGTTGTTGCTGTGGTCCTGTAAATCGTCTCTCCATCCACAGTTGAATGTCCGATTTATGGCTTCAATCCAATTTATGACCAATCAGATCTGTATGATCAATTGCTGGATTGCTGCCAGACATTGACTTTTTTCACAGTGCCTACAATAATACTGCTACTCAACATCATGTTGTGATATTATCTCCTAAGGCAATTGATACTGAGACATTTCATATTTTCTGCATATATGTATATGTTTTTTTTATTAGTAAACAGTCATGAATATTACATTTATTACATGATTTTATTACATATGTTTTTTGTTTTATTCATGTAAATAATCCTTTATCAGGGAAAATAACTGTTCTAGCCATGTCAATAGTTGAATAATATAGGGGGTGGTAGGGTAGTCTGGTGGTTAAAGTGTTCATCGTCATGCTTAAGGCCTGGGTTTGATTCCCCACATGGGTACAATGTGTGAAGCCCATTTCTGGTCTCCTCTGCCAGCCATGATATTGCTGGAATATTGCAAAAAGTGGCATAAAACCATACTCACTCACTACTGAATGGTATAGTGTCTATCTTAACCAGAGATATTATGATTGCCTGAAATTCTTCATCTTTACCATTTTCATTTCAGTTTGAGCTTTGAGCAAGGCCTGTCAGCAGCAAAGCGGAGTAAGGAAGCAGCAAGCAAGAGGAAGAGCAAGAGGAAGAGCGAGCATGGGGAAGAGCAACAGTAAACTGAAGCCAGAGATTCTGGAGGATCTGCGCCAGAACACAAGCTTCACGGACGAGGAGCTCCAGGAATGGTATAAAGGATTCCTCAAAGACTGTCCAAGTGGACACCTCTCTGTAGATGAATTTAAGAAAATATATGGAAACTTTTTCCCCTATGGAGATGCATCGAAATTTGCTGAGCATGTGTTTCGCACATTTGACACAAACAGTGACGGTACAATAGACTTCCGTGAGTTCATGTGTGCACTCAGTGTCACGTCACGAGGGAAGCTGGACCAGAAGCTGAAGTGGGCATTCAGCATGTACGATCTGGATGGTAATGGATACATCTCTAGGAATGAAATGCTGGAGATTGTTCAAGTAAGTTGTTTGTTGATCTTCACACTATACGCCCCTGTAAAGATTGGGTTAGAATTGGTCTTCAGCAATGCTTGTGGGAAGCAATCACCGGGATCCAGGGTTCAGACTCCTGATGCAAGTCATTGTATCCCATTTGAGTAGATTGACGGTCATGATGTCGGTCACTGGATTGTCTGATCCAGATTTGATTTATCGACTGCTGTCATATAGCTGGAATATTGCTGAGTGCAGCATTACACAAGAAACAGACACACTTGACTATGCAGAGGAGTTGGGTTAGCTTGCTGGGTATAGATAACACTGGCTCATCTCACGTACACTCCCAACATTTACTCTGTGTGAAGATCAGTCTTGGGTAAACCCTTTCTCACTCACATCATGTTAGACACATGTTAATAGTTCGGTAGATCAACTGGATTCATATGCAGATTTTCTTTCCAGGAATACAGCATGTGTTCACCTCACACATGAAAATCAATACACCACACAGGACTTAATTTTCCTGAGCATTTGAAGTATGTGGGTCAGGCTGACTCAGGCAGTTATATGACAAGTGAACAGTTGGGGATCATTGCAATGGAAGGACTTTGATATCTTGTATTGAGATTGGCAGATTGGCAATCTGTTACAGAACATTAAATTATTGAGATTCACAAAGTCAGACACTTTTCAATCATGAACTCATACAGCATTAGATTTCTGATTGAAATCTGATTGTGTTTGATGTATAGACAGAGGTGGTAAAAAAATAAACAAACCAAAATAAACAAAACATCATAAAACCCTGTAGATTTCAACATTAGCATCCCAAATCATTACACTCAACGCCCCAACGCTCAATACATCCCATGTCACACACACAAAGGACATTTAATTCTATAAAATAGACCACCCTCACACCCCACACCACACCCTACTACCCACACCCCCCACTGACACCCCAACCCCCACTACCCACACCCCCCACTGACACCCCAAACCCCACTATCCACACCCCAAACCCCACTATCCACACACCCCACCCACATTGTTCTAGTCCTCCAGATTGGGACATGACACACCCCATGCCCTACACCCTACACCCCACACCCCACTACCCACGCCACACTACCCACACCACACACCCACATTGTTCTAGTCCTCCAGATTGGTACATCTCACACCCAACATCACCCCACACCCAACACCAAGTCTCCCAGATTGGGATATCCTACACCCTACACCCTACACCCCATGCCCCACAACCAATACCCCACAACCAACACCCACATCGTTCAAGTCTCCCAGTTTGGAATATCCTACACCCCCCCACACCCACATTGTTTTAGTCTCCCACATTAGGACATAACACACCCAACAACCAACACCCCACACCCACCACCCAACAACCAACACCCAACACCCCACAGCCCACAGCCCACACCCAACACCCCACACCCCACACCCAACACCCCACACCCCACAACCCACAACCAACACCCTACAACCAACACCCCACAACCAACACCCTACAACCAACACCCCACAACCAACACCCCATGCCCCATGCCCCACAACCCACAACCCACAACCCACAACCAACAACCAACACCCCACAACCCACAACCAACACCCCACAACCAGCACCCCATGCCCCACAACCCACAACCAACATCCCACAACCAACACCCCTACAACCAACACCCCTACAACCAACACCCCTACAACCAACACCCTCCAACCAACACCCCACAACCAACACCCCACAACCAACACCCCACAACCAACACCCCACAACCAACACCCCACACCCAACACCCCACACCCAACACCCCACACCCCACACCCCACACCCCACACCCCACACCCAACACCCCACAACCAACACCCCACAACCAACACCCCACAACCAACACCCCACAACCAACACCCCACACCCAACACCCCACAACCAACACCCTACACCCTACACCCTACACCCTACACCCAACACCCACATTGTTCTACTCCCCCAGATTGGGATATCTCATACGCAACACCCCATGCCCCATGCCCCACAACCCACAACCCACAACCAACATCCCACAACCAACACCCCCACAACCAACACCCCACACCCAACACCCCACACCCAACACCCCACACCCCACACCCCACACCCCACACCCAACACCCAACACCCCACAACCAACACCCCACAACCAACACCCCACAACCAACACCCTACACCCTACACCCTACACCCAACACCCACATTGTTCTACTCCCCCAGATTGGGATATCTCATACCCAACACCTCATGCCCCATGCCCCACAACCCACAACCCACAACCAACATCCCACAACCAACACCCCCACAACCAACACCCCACAACCCACAACCAACACCCCACAACCAGCACCCCATGCCCCACAACCCACAACCAACACCCAACAACCAACACCCTACAACCAACACCCTACAACCAACACCCTACAACCAACACCCCACAACCAACACCCTACAACCAACACCCTACAACCAACACCCCACAACCAACACCCAACAACCAACACCCTACAACCAACACCCTACAACCAACACCCTACAACCAACACCCTACAACCAACACCCCACAACCAACACCCAACAACCAACACCCTACAACCAACACCCCACAACCAACACCCAACAACCAACACCCTACAACCAACACCCTACAACCAACACCCCCACAACCAACACCCTACAACCAACACCCAACAACCAACACCCTACAACCAACACCCTACAACCAACACCCTACAACCAACACCCTACAACCAACACCCAACACCCAACACCCTA
The DNA here is from genome assembly GCF_022045235.1 of Haliotis cracherodii. Lineage (NCBI taxonomy): Eukaryota > Metazoa > Mollusca > Gastropoda > Lepetellida > Haliotidae > Haliotis > Haliotis cracherodii. The sequence goes on from NW_027266297.1 coordinate 71,790,030, forward strand.
CAACCAACACCCTACAACCAACACCCCACAACCAACACCCAACAACCAACACCCCACAACCAACACCCTACAACCAACACCCACATTGTTGTAGTTCCCCACATTAGGACATCCCACGCCCCACACCAAACACCCATATTGTTCTAGTCCTCCAGATTTGGATATCTCACACCCCACACCCCCGCCCAACACCCCACAACCAACACCCCCACAACCAACACCCCACAACCAACACCCCACAACCAACACCCTACAACCAACACCCCACAACCAACACCCCACAACCGACACCCCACAACCAACACCCTACAACCAACACCCCACAGCCAACACCCCACAGCCCACACCCTACACCCAACACCCCACAGCCCACACCCAACACCCCACACCCAACACCCACATTGTTCTACTCCCCCAGATTGGGATATCTCATACCCAACACCCCATGCCCCATGCCCCACAACCCACAACCCACAACCAACACCCCACAACCAACACCCCACAACCAACACCCCACACCCAACACCCCACACCCCACAACCCACAACCAACACCCCACAACCAACACCCTACAACCAACACCCCACAACCAACACCCTACAACCAACACCCCACAACCAACACCCCACAACCAACACCCCACACCCAACACCCCACACCCCACAACCCACAACCAACACCCCACAACCAACACCCTACAACCAACACCCCACAACCAACACCCTACAACCAACACCCCACAACCAACACCCTACACCCAACACCCCACACCCCACAACCCACAACCAACACCCCACAACCAGCACCCTACAACCAACACCCCACACCCAACACCCACATTGTTCTACTCCCCCAGATTGGGATATCTCATACCCAACACCCCATGCCCCATGCCCCACAACCCACAACCCACAACCAACACCCCACAACCAACACCCTACAACCAACACCCCACAACCAACACCCCACAACCAACACCCCACACCCAACACCCCACACCCCACAACCCACAACCAACACCCTACAACCAACACCCTACAACCAACACCCCACAACCAACACCCTACAACCAACACCCCACAACCAACACCCCATGCCCCATGCCCCACAACCCACAACCCACAACCAACAACCAACACCCCACAACCCACAACCAACACCCCACAACCAGCACCCCATGCCCCACAACCCACAACCAACATCCCACAACCAACACCCCTACAACCAACACCCCTACAACCAACACCCCTACAACCAACACCCTGCAACCAACACCCCACAACCAACACCCCACAACCAACACCCCACAACCAACACCCCACAACCAACACCCCACACCCAACACCCCACACCCAACACCCCACACCCCACACCCCACACCCAACACCCAACACCCCACAACCAACACCCCACAACCAACACCCCACAACCAACACCCCACACCCAACACCCCACAACCAACACCCCACACCCAACACCCTACACCCTACACCCTACACCCAACACCCACATTGTTCTACTCCCCCAGATTGGGATATCTCATACGCAACACCCCATGCCCCATGCCCAACAACCCACAACCCACAACCAACATCCCACAACCAACACCCCCACAACCAACACCCCTACAACCAACACCCTACAACCAACACCCAACAACCAACACCCTACAACCAACACCCTACAACCAACACCCTACAACCAACACCCAACAACCAACACCCTACAACCAACACCCTACAACCAACACCCTACAACCAACACCCCACAACCAACACCCTACAACCAACACCCCACAACCAACACCCAACAACCAACACCCTACAACCAACACCCCACAACCAACACCCTACAACCAACACCCCACAACCAACACCCCACAACCAACACCCCACAACCAACACCCTACAACCAACACCCCACAGCCAACACCCCACAGCCCACACCCTACACCCAACACCCCACAGCCCACACCCAACACCCCACACCCAACACCCACATTGTTCTACTCCCCCAGATTGGGATATCTCATACCCAACACCCCATGCCCCATGCCCCACAACCCACAACCCACAACCAACACCCCACAACCAACACCCCACAACCAACACCCCACAACCAACACCCCACAACCAACACCCCACAACCCACAACCCACAACCAACACCCCACACCCAACACCCCACACCCCACAACCCACAACCAACACCCTACAACCAACACTCCACACCCAACACCCACATTGTTCTACTCCCCCAGATTGGGATATCTCATACCCAACACCCCATGCCCCATGCCCCACAACCCACAACCCACAACCAACACCCCACAACCAACACCCTACAACCAACACCCCACAACCAACACCCCATGCCCCATGCCCCACAACCCACAACCCACAACCCACAACCAACAACCAACACCCCACAACCCACAACCAACACCCCACAACCAGCACCCCATGCCCCACAACCCACAACCAACATCCCACAACCAACACCCCTACAACCAACACCCCTACAACCAACACCCCTACAACCAACACCCTGCAACCAACACCCCACAACCAACACCCCACAACCAACACCCCACAACCAACACCCCACAACCAACACCCCACACCCAACACCCCACACCCAACACCCCACACCCAACACCCAACACCCCACACCCCACACCCCACACCCCACACCCAACACCCAACACCCCACAGCCCACACCCAACACCCAACACCCAACACCCTACACCCTACACCCTACACCCAACACCCACATTGTTCTACTCCCCCAGATTGGGATATCTCATACGCAACACCCCATGCCCCATGCCCAACAACCCACAACCCACAACCAACATCCCACAACCAACACCCCCACAACCAACACCCCTACAACCAACACCCTACAACCAACACCCAACAACCAACACCCTACAACCAACACCCTACAACCAACACCCTACAACCAACACCCAACAACCAACACCCAACAACCAACACCCTACAACCAACACCATACAACCAACACCCCACAACCAACACCGTACAACCAACACCCTACAACCAACACCCCACAACCAACACCCTACAACCAACACCCTACAACCAACACCCCCACAACCAACACCCTACAACCAACACCCAACAACCAACACCCTACAACCAACACCCTACAACCAACACCCTACAACCAACACCCAACACCCAACACCCTATAACCAACACCCCACAACCAACACCCTACAACCAACACCCCACAACCAACACCCCTCAACCAACACCCCACAACCAACACCCTACAACCAACACCCTACAACCAACACCCTACAACCAACACCCTACAACCAACACCCCAGAACCAACACCCCACAACCAACACCCTACAACCAACACCCTACAACCAACACCCTACAACCAACACCCCACAACCAACACCCTACAACCAACACCCCACAACCAACACCCTACAACCAACACCCTACAACCAACACCCCACAACCAACACCCAACAACCAACACCCCACTACCAACACCCTACAACCAACACCCACATTGTTGTAGTTCCCCACATTAGGACATCCCACGCCCCACACCCAACACCCATATTGTTCTAGTCCTCCAGATTTGGATATCTCACACCCCACACCCCACACCCCCGCCCAACACCCCACAACCAACACCCCCACAACCAACACCCCACAACCAACACCCCACAACCAACACCCCACAACCAACACCCTACAACCAACACCCAACACCCACATTGTTGTAGTTCCCCACATTAGGACATCCCACGCCCCACACCCAACACCCATATTGTTCTAGTCCTCCAGATTTGGATATCTCACACCCCACACCCCACACCCCCGCCCAACACCCCACAACCAACACCCCCACAACCAACACCCCACAACCAACACCCCACAACCAACACCCCACAACCAACACCCTACAACCAACACCCCACAACCAACACCCCACAACCAACACCCCACAACCAACACCCCACAACCAACACCCTACAACCAACACCCTACAACCAACACCCTACACCCCACACCCCCGCCCAACACCCCACAACCAACACCCCCACAACCAACACCCCACAACCAACACCCTACAACCAACACCCTACAACCAACACCCCACAACCAACACCCTACAACCAACACCCTACAACCAACACCCTACAACCAACACCCCACAACCAACACCCTACAACCAACACCCTACAACCAACACCCCACAACCAACACCCTACAACCAACACCCTACAACCAACACCCAACACCCACATTGTTCTAGTTCCTCACATTAGGACATACCACGCCCCACACCCAACACCCATATTGTTCTAGTCCTCCAGGTTTGGATATCTCACACCCCACACCCCCGCCCTACACCCCACTACCAACACCCCACACCCACATCGTTCTAGCCCCCCACATTAGGACATCTCACACCAACACCCACACACATGAGCGTAAATGAGCTCGCAGTAAGTCCATGCTTCTGTAAAAGAAACCTGTATTTCCACCTGTGTATATTTCTATTTAACGAATTCCCCAGCAGTTCATGTATGAGCAGTAAATGCCCTCAATATGGAGTAGGAGAGGCAGCCTGAAGACTTCTGGCAGTATCGTGTAGAGCTTATCTGATTATGGCAGCTTTGTAAGCACCTCAGATCAACACGCAAAACATGCACCAAGTAAAAACAAGTTCGCCAGCTCCCAGAAAACACTACACATCAGGTAGAAGGGTCTGACATTCAACAAATCTTTCTTCCATGAACAAAAGGTCAGATTGTAATCATTTAAGTTGATCTCCATCTTTCCCCCCAGAGTGAATTTTACAACCTGGGTTGCCCATCATTATACACTGACACTCAAGGAGAGCACGGTTGCCCATCATTATACACTGACATTCATGGAGAGCATGGTTGCCCATCATTATACACTGACACTCAAGGAGATCATGGTTGCCCATCATTATACACTGACACTCATGGAGAGCATGGTTGCCCATCATTATACACTGACACTCATGGAGAGCATGGTTGCCCATCATTATACACTGACACTCATGGAGAGCATGGTTGCCCATCATTATACACTGACACTCATGGAGAGCATGGTTGCCCATCATTATACACTGACACTCATGGAGATCATGGTTGCCCATCATTATACACTGACACTCAAGGAGATCATGGTTGCCCATCATTATACACTGACATTCATGGAGAGCATGGTTGCCCATCATTATACACTGACACTCATGGAGAGCATGGTTGCCCATCATTATACACTGACACTCATGGAGAGCACAGTTGCCCATCATTATACACTGACACTCATGGAGAGCACGGTTGCCTATCATTATACACTGACACTCATGGAGAGCATGGTTGCCCATCATTATACACTGACACTCATGGAGAGCACGGTTGCCTATCATTATACACTGACATTCAAGGAGAGCACGGTTGCCCATCATTATACACTGACACTCATGGAGAGCATGGTTGCCCATCATTATACACTGACACTCAAGGAGAGCACGGTTGCCCATCATTATACACTGACACTCAAGGAGAGCACGGTTGCCCATCATTATACACTGACATTCATGGAGAGCACGGTTGCCCATCATTATACACTGACACTCAAGGAGAGCATGGTTGCCCATCATTATACACTGACACTCATGGAGATCATGGTTGCCCATCATTATACACTGACACTCAAGGAGAGCACGGTTGCCCATCATTATACACTTACACTCATGGAGATCATGGTTGCCCATCATTATACACTGACACTCAAGGAGAGCACACTATAGAGAAACTCAAGCCGCAAGATTTCATGTCATGCATTTTAGCAGTGGAATATCTATCAAGGCTTAGTTGGGCTTGGTCCAAAGTTTCAGTTCTCATCCCGGCATTTGTGTGGTAATCTCAGCGTGGAACCTCACACCTGACTACATGGCTGCTGCCTCTAGATACTATGCATGTCAAGAAACTTCCCGCATGGAGATACTTCGTGTACCTGATTCCAGAGGCGTGTATATTGCATGGATTATATATACTTCTCAACTCTCATAAAGATATGTCTTTCCTTAACATATAACTGATTACTGTAAATCTCAGTGTTCCTATCAAAAGTTGTGTGGTGTGCATGGCTCAGCAGTATCACTTAACTATGAATGAAAGCGACTCTATGAATGTGGATTACCTGAACCAGGAGTATATACTGTTATAATTAATAACCAGACTCAAAAGTGAAGAAAATGTATTGTTCTGTGTCTATTCCCAAAATGAAACAATATGTTAACTCGGAAATCTGTATGTGAAACAATTTAGTGTGAAATCACCAATTGTACTGACACTGGTACATTCGACCCTATCCAGATAGTACATTTATATCTAATCATTTTGATTATATGGAATCAGCTTTACAAGACACCACAATATGGTCGATCTGTTGTTATTCCAAAATAATAAACAGCCTGTTTTCCTTCCTGAAGATTTTGTACATAGCTGTATTAGAAAGTCAAAGATGGCTGTCAACATAGAGCTCACAGTGGTTTAGAAAATTACACAGTAATTACAGTATAGCATCTGAGCTCTTGAAAATTCCAGTCACCAATACCAAACTAAGCCATGCTCATTATCAGTCTTGAATGTATTCTATCAACAAGCCTCCTCTCTAGTTTACCGTGTTGGCATAATAAGCTTCACTAAATGGTGTAGCTCGGCAAGGACTCCGCTTCCACGGAGGAGCCCGACATCCACCACTGTGTGCGGGGATGTATATGGGGGATGTCAGCTGTTATGTCTATGCTGAAGCAAGCTAAATTTAGTCAAGAATCTACATTCAATTAGACTGTGTGCAATAGGAAGGTCAAGGTCAAACACATTGCACAAGTGCATCATTGGGTAAAAACAAGCTGAACAAATTTGCTTCAAATTTTTGACATACTCAGGGTTGTGTAAGATGTATTTTCCAAATGATTAAAAACATCAGGGGAATGTGTCTGATCTGTTGTTGTTTTCCTGCCCTTCTCATCCATCATCCACGGTAATGACGATTGCTTTTGTCAATACCCTAATTCAAGAACAAAATGGAGATGCATACATCATTACACCTTGTGTTATATTTTTCGATCAGTGAAAATGTAATGTGAGTTCATGATAGTGCAGGTGTACACCTAATGGGCAAAATAATACATTACAGCCAAGTTACCTCTTTCATGTAAATTCTTCATATTGGAGAGAACCATTCCTCAGCCAATCAACAACAGCAAACATTGCATGATCCTTGAACCATCCATGCTGTACATACTGTTCATCAAGCTGTCATTAGCCTACATTCTCATAATGGCCCTATGATGATAGCTTCCATGCAATCAATATGGCCTTGGAAAGTTCCTTGTTGTGTGTTTGTCTTTGAAGTATATCTGTCGTTATGTACCTGGTCATAAAACTTGGTATAAGAATGTATGTCGGCAATGTATAAGGGGACGCTTCTTTGTCGCCAGGCTGTGATATACCCCTCGAATCGCTCTGACATAATGTAGATGATAGATTACGCCAGTGCATGAGATGTTCTGCTAATGCTCTAGCCTCATCCACTAGTTGTGAGGAAAGAGCTTTGGTTAAGTATGTGTGGGTGGGCCTGGTGCGCTGCACTGGTGCTTTGTCCCTTCATCTTTTGATGGAATTATCGCATCAAGATCATACATTGACGATCAAGTGTACATTTGATGTCTGAAAGACATCAAACACAATGTTTAGGAATTGATTTCTTCTTAAGATGTTTTTCCTTTTGATTATCAAATTTTGAAATCTGAAGAATTTGTCATTTGATCATAATAATGTCCACATGATTTGTCTTGGAACCAATCTGTTTGTTCTGTAATCTCTTTGCACTCTCATAGCCCACCTGAAATCGATTAACTGATAATACTTTGATAAATTTGTAATCTAATGGCCAGGTCATCCCAAGGCTACCTGGATGCAGGATTAATAGTCTCAATGTTGTGTTTCAGGCAATTTACAAGATGGTTGGCACAGTAATGAAAATGCCTGAGGATGAATCAACACCAGAGAAACGTACCGACAAAATCTTCCGACAAATGGATAAAAACCTGGATGGGAAGTTGTCATTGGCAGAATTTATTGAAGGTGCCAAAAGTGATCCTTCAATTGTGCGTCTGCTTCAATGTGATACTCACTCTCAGAGTTGAGTGGGACGTAATGGGTTCTTTTCTATGTAGATCTATCACCATATTCGGGGGTTGCCTCCTCTTCTATTGCCTCCTGAGGAGCCCTTTGACTCAAGAAGGTAACTCGGTCCAGGCAATGGCAGGCATAATGGCGACCACATTGTGTTACTGTTTTGTTCAGGCTCCAATGCTGTATATATTCACTGTACAAGGACAGCCAATCGCTGTGAAGAATGAACTGATACTGTATTCCACACACCCCATTATAACTCGGGAGAAAGATGGTCTCAGTGGTGTTCCTACTGCATACTATTTTCCACATGTCTGTTGTTAGAGATTTGTATGTATGTGAATATAGGGAAACTTCATCTAAACATGTTGATTTGGCTTCTGATTTGAAATTGAATGCTGTTTTTCTGTGGTTGAGTTGAATTTGTTGTGAGGAAATCATTTCCATACTTAACATTCTGAGATGTGTTTGTACAGCAAATAATTACAATTATTTATAATTGATAATATATGAAGTTGATATTCATGAGATGTTTATATTCTGCAATATAAATATATATATATATATATATCAGAGGATGAGTATAAAGTGACTTTTAAGAATATTGACTGTGTCGTCTGAGCTTTTTTATAATAGTCCCTGAGTGTATTATCTTCTCCATCAACCCTGGTGAAGTAAATACACAGCAGAATGAGTCTAGTCCATCTCACTGAAATTACTAACAAAGCATTGATTACCGTATCATAGTAAGCAAGCATTTATTCATTGTAGTGTATCACCAATATCTATGTCAACTTAATGCACCGAACAGTTCTGTACAAGCACCTGCAGGTGATGGCTTTCTGTTTGGCCAAGGGCAAATAATGTATAAAACTATCTAGACCAGGATCAGATATAAGTATTTAAAATAATTCATTTAGATGTTCACTCTATGAATGTCTTTGCTCTTCTGTTTTGCCAGATCAATTCTGTTTCTTGTGTTAAACGATTTCTGGGTCAAAATGCCAAGTGTCCAGATAAAGAATATGATGTGGTCAGGGTTGATTTGAAGTTTTCAAGTTAGTTTCTACAATAAACTCTTTGTAGTAACAAGTATACAAACACAAAAGGTTCAAAATAACATTTGATGTATAGTTTTTTTAACATTTTATGTTTGCAAACAGCCCAGGCTCATCTATAACACAAAAATAGGAATGGTCCGGGCTAGGGTATTATATTTTTGCTGTTGATCTGTTTTGAGTGTGTAACAGTAGTCTTTTCCTGACTGGACGTGTGATTTATATATTGTCTTGCCAATACACTGGTCTGCGGTCCAATCTTCTTGACACCTTGGATTCCTCGTCCTCATCCTCGTCATCCGCATATACCTAATGAAGGACTGCTCAGACAGTACAGTATGTATAACATGCAGGGAGCATTGGAAACACGTCAAACCTCTAGGATGGCAATGCTTCCGTTATTGTTTACTTTGATCATTACCTTTAATAGGAGTAATTCTCATTTTCATTTCTTTTTTCAAATTCAGTATTGTTAAATGTTTATATTAACATGTCATTTTCCATCTTGAAGTCTTCAGAAATATCCCGTCATATTATTTTCTTTTGCATTGTTAATCTACTTATTTTGTCGTGAAGATCATGAGAAGTGTTGATTGTACACTACTGAAGGAAGGGAGGAGCTCTGTGTGCTGCAACATCACAGTTGTATCGTAGTGGATGTTGTTTTTCACCTGTCTGTAATTTTGACCTGATTATAGGTAACATTTTTCAGTTTCTTAGGTGATTTCAGGTATCCGTTTTCATATCATTTCTTTGAGATACCTTTCTCAAGGAACACATGGTAGTACTGTGAGGTCTTAAACTGGAAACATTGATGTGCGTGCATGCCTGCTATTATTGACTAGATAGCTACTAGATAGTCAGAGTTGATTTCTAATACCAACTCAGGGCAGGTCTTCACTCGGGATTTGTTGCACACACCGAGCTCCTCTAAGGAAAGTGAATTGTAAGGCGTTTCCAAGACAACATGTTGTTAAAGTTTGCAGATATGAAGATTGATTTGAGCTATTTTTCTTATTATGTACAAAGACATAAAGGCAGTGTTTTTCACAATTCATAGTCCATGTAGATCTGAGCTGGATGGGAGAAAAGTTGTGGAGTTATTCCCCCTTCATAACGATCACAGCCTGACCTTCTTTCTCATGCTAGGTAAATAATTTCCATGGTTGTATTTGCACTGTTTCTATTCATGCTGTCTATGAAACTAGTGTAGGTATTTGCAGCAAAAATTCAATACTATTGCACATGGGACATCTCCACATTGAAGTGATCCTTGGTATGTGTTTTAAAGGGAGATAACTCTTGTGGTGCATTGATGTACATTATCACCTGTAGATCTGTAAATATATCTCATCTAGGCGCAAGCCATCTAGGTCATGTTAAAATGTGCGTTTTGGTGGAAGCGATGATGTAAGCACAGCCTGAGACTAATCACCATGGACTCAGTCAGGGGTCATCCCAAAAGTCCATGTCCTTCGTTTCTAGGAATCTTACGAATGTTTTGTTATTAGATATTAATTGGAGACGTGACCAGGAAGATCAATTGCTGTTTTTCAAATTGCATAAAAACAAAAAAGATATGGAAAACACTCCTGCTCATGCTTGAGTGAGTGAGTTAAAATGTTTCATCGCACTGGCAATATGCTCATGCTTGAAATGACTCTTCATTAAGATACGTCTTGAAGATCAAGCTCTGGGCCATCCCCCCTTCCACAAAGTGACCATAGCGCTACAATTTTCGTAAGTCTATGGTACAGTATGAGATTTACGATTGTCTTAGCGCTAAGGTCTTGTAAGTCTATGGTACAGTATGAGATTTACGATTGTCTTAGCGCTAGGTCTTGTAAGTCTATGGTACAGTAAGAGAGTTATGATATTGTCTTACTGTCTTAGCGCTAAGATCGTTGTAAGTCTGTGCTAGTTATGATCATCTTAGCACTAAGATCCCTTTATGGCACTAGGCCCTGCACAGGTCCAGTTTGAGGGATTCCCAGTTTCCCGGAAAGTCAGTAGATACCTATAGCTCAACAGAGGTGCTTTTCACGGTCGTAACAAAAGACTCTAATAATTCAGATTAATTTCCATTTTCATGATGTTACTTGTTTCCTGTGTGAAGAAGTATCTGTGGCTGTGCAGCAACAAGGGCAGCAACTAGTACGCATTATGACATGTTCCGAATAACGTCAAAAATCTGGGTTCTCTGTGACTCTTGCATTGTAGCACCTTGTTTGAAAGAATTTTACTTCTGTTTTATGACAATAAACAAAACACGCTCTCAAGAGAGGATGCCTACAAGCAAATGCAACTGAGCAAGGACCAATCATTGTGCATATATACTGCCTCTGTTTTGTAAGGTATCTACCCACCAGCAAGGTTGAAGACCTTCATCGGTACAGGAGTAGCTTGCGTCTCGCCCATCATTGTAGTGTTCAGTAACTCTTTAAGCAGAACATAATGCTGATTCTAATTCCTCTGTGACTAACTCATTAATATTTTGTATTTATGCAATGGAAATTTATTGTATATCTTGCATGAAGTTTTGCTTTGCACAATCTTCGCTATAAATATTCCTGGCCCAAAGTTTGAAGCATGTGCGGTACCATGATTCAGTGTATTTGATGGGACTGCAGTCTTCATTTGTATTATACATCTCAAGATCATTTGATGTTATTTCATATTTTTCTGATCTCATGTTAAACATGTACATGTGTGTTTGTCATTTGTCATCTGACAGAGATGTTGTCGAGGAGGTTATTAATGTTTTCAGGTGTTCTTACATAAGTTCTGTTACAGTCTACCATTCACAGCCTTGCACCAAACACACATGCAGGTACCACCTACAGTCACAGGTACCACCCAGAAACACAGTTAACACCCAGAAACAGTTAACACCCAGAAACACAGTTAACACCCAGAAACACAGTTAACACCCAGAAACAGTTAACACCCAGAACATACAGGTACCACCCAGAACATACAGGTACCACCCAGAACATACAGTTACCACCCAGAACATACAGTTACCACCCAGAACATACAGTGACCACCCAGAACATACAGTGACCACCCAGAACATACTTTTTCCACCAAGAAAACATACACTGCCTCTGTGGTCTAGTGGATACAGCGTCTACCCGGTTAGAGGAAGGTCGAGGGTTAAATCCCCAGATGGTTCATACAAAAGCTACCTATTTACACACATTGGCTAACATCCAACATAGTCTGATAATCACCCACCCACAGCCAAACACATAGTCAGACATTGCACCCCATCAAACACTCGCCCATCCACATCAAAGCACCCATCAAACATACAGACATTGATCCACTCAAACCTTGCACTGTTCAGAAACTCACCAATCCACAGCCTTGCACCATTCAGAATCTCACCAATCCACAGCCTTGCACCATTCAGAAACTCACCCATCCACATAAAAGCACCAGTCAGACGATTTACACATGAATGGCCTTGCACAAATCAGACACTCGGCCACCCACAGGCATGCTCTCATAACAAATACAGACATTCACCCACCACAACCTTACACCCTTCAGTCACTGACTCACCCACCTCATAACATCTATCAGACATACACTTCACTCACACAAAATTGGGCCCAGACATACAGCTCCCTATTTCAACACAGGCCAAGAATACATATATTGTTTAGCTCAGTATTCATTTGATTGTAGCAAAATTCACAATATATTTATTCATTTGTATTCTAGAAACAAATGTTGCATGCACAGGTAAACCGAAAATGCCTGTGTCAGTTGATTTAATTTTATGGATAAAATACATTAACATGTACACAATTCAGGAACGGGCTATGTACATTTGTGCAGACAAATCTTCTTGTTCCAGACTGACCATTGTCAGGACAGCTTTATTTCCCAGCATTGTGATTAGATTAACCAACTGACTAGCCTTTCTAGACTCCACCCTCACACAACCTTCACCATGTGTTGTGGTAACATGTATCATTGTTCTACTTGATATTGTGCCACATGGCACATATTGTGCCACTTGGCACATGTATTTTTTCATCATTGAGAGTTTTATTGTGCTGGCACAAGGCCCCCACCCGCTGTAGATCTGTTATACATAGTTGGATCATGGCACACTCAATCTTAGGCCAAACTTTTTATATCTCTTGGTTTACAGATTTTCATGTGAAAAGTCCTGGTTGGTGGGTATAAAAACAACGGAATATATTTCAGAACTGTTTCTTTTCATCAAAATGTTCTTTAAATGATGTTTACAAATATTTTATCATTGACCACTTGGTTTATTTGTTATTTTAGTTTGGAACATTTTAGGTATAAACACATACTTTTGCTCTGGCGGATGTATGAAAAAGGGCTTTTCAGATATATTTTTTCCATTTTTCGGTTAATCTTGGTAGATCCGTAAACCAATTTTTAGAAAAAGTGTTGCCTTGGACATAGAGTATACACTGTACAAGCCTCCTGTGCGGGTTCTGAGCACTGTCTAACAGAAAGTGAGAGATGTTTTCTGTTTTTTACTGTACCATGTTGAACAAAATGGTTTTACTACTTCAGTTTCCGCTTCTCAATACAAATAAATCATTAAAATGTGTAACCTGTTTGCCTTGTACAGTGTACTCTCTGGATCTTTGTACATCACTTGGGATACCTACCCCCCTGTACAGTTTCTGTGGGGTGGTGGGGAAGCCTAGTGGTTGAAGTTTTCACTTGTCATGCCGAAGACCCGGGTTCGATTCCCCACATGGGTACAATATGTGAAGCCCATTTCTGGTGTCCCCTGCCGTGATGTTGCTGCAATATTGCTAAAAGCGGCGTAAAACAATACTCTCACTCCGGGTTCTGCATATACAGGCTAGATGTAAGACAACTTTAGAACAATAACCACAACAGTATCTGCAATGCTATTCAGTAGGAGTCCACACACCAGGATGTGTGTTGATACCTGCTAGGAGTACATGCTTGGTACTGTACATGTCTCATATGTGCATACTTGTAAATGATCTTATAGGACTTGGGGTGGTCGGGTAGCCTTGTGGTTAAAGCGTTCACTCGTCACGATGAAGACCCGGGTTCGGATCCCGACATGGGTACCAAGTGTGAAGCCCATTTCTGGTGTCCTCCTGCCATGATATTGCTGGAATATTGCTAAAAGTGGCGAAAAACCAAACTCACTCATACAGGCTTTGAGCTCAACAGTACATCTGTACATGACCATATTGATCCTTAGGCACTGTATACAGTGTATCCAACACCACTGTACGGGACAAGGCCCAGCTCCACTACGACCTCTACAAAGTACAATAAAGGTGTCTGTACATGTGTACATGAGTAACTGTACAGCACACCTGTGGACACCTGTGTACATTTCTGTTGCTCCCCATGTTTTCCTCTCTGATGTAAGCACCCGCCACCAATGTAGCGTTTTCAACATGGCCCCCAACTTTTCACCTGCCACTGTGTTTGCAAATAAACTCTCCCTCCAGGTTCTCGTTCTCCTGTTGTTTATTCCTGGAAGAGGTCAGTCCTGCTTGTCAGGAAAACTTGCACAACCTACTCCAGTACATCATCTAGCATCATACACATCACATGGACAATAGCAGCTGATCATCTTGCCACATGTAGCTTGTCTACTAAGCAATTCTCCGCGTGCATCATATTTATAAAGTAATAACCCACACACAGAATATTTGATTAGTAATGGCACAATGTGTACCTTATTGACTAAGCAATGCTCCATGTGCAGCGTATCTACTAGGCAATGCTCCATGTGCAGCGCATCTACTAGGCAATGCTCCATGTGCAGCGTATCTTCTAGGCAATGCTCCATGTGCAGCGCATCTACTAGGCAGTGCTCCATGTGCAGCGTATCTACTAGGCAATGCTCCATGTGCCGCGTATCTACTAGGCAATGCTCCATGTGCAGCGTATCTACTAGGCAATGCTCCATGTGCAGCGCATCTACTAGGCAATGCTCCATGTGCAGCGTATCTACTAGGCAATGCTCCATGTGCAGCGCATCTACTAGGCAGTGCTCCATGTGCAGCGTATCTACTAGGCAGTGCTCCATGTGCAGCGCATCTACTGGGCAGTGCTCCATGTGCAGCGTATCTTCTAGGCAATGCTCCATGTGCAGCGCATCTACTAGGCAATGCTCCATGTGCAGCGCATCTACTAGGCAATGCTCCATGTGCAGCGTATCTACTAGGCAATGCTCCATGTGCAGCGTATCTACTAGGCAATGCTCCATGTGCAGCGTATCTACTAGGCAATGCTCCATGTGCAGCGCATCTACTAGGCAATGCTCCATGTGCAGCGTATCTACTAGGCAATGCTCCATGTGCAGCGCATCTACTAGGCAGTGCTCCATGTGCAGCGTATCTACTAGGCAGTGCTCCATGTGCAGCGCATCTACTGGGCAGTGCTCCATGTGCAGCGTATCTTCTAGGCAATGCTCCATGTGCAGCGCATCTACTAGGCAATGCTCCATGTGCAGCGCATCTACTAGGCAATGCTCCATGTGCAGCGTATCTACTAGGCAATGCTCCATGTGCAGCGCATCTACTAGGCAATGCTCCATGTGCAGCGCATCTACTAGGCAATGCTCCATGTGCAGCGCATCTACTAGGCAGTGCTCCATGTGCAGCGTATCTTCTAGGCAATGCTCCATGTGCAGCGTATCTACTGGGCAATGCTCCATATGCAGCTTATCTACTAGGCAGTGCTCCATGTGCAGCGTATCTACTAGGCAATGCTCCATGTGCCGCGTATCTTCTAGGCAATGCTCCATGTGCAGCGTATCTACTGGGCAATGCTCCATATGCAGCTTATCTACTGGGCAATGCTTCATGTGCTGCGTATCTACTGGGCAATGCTCCAAATGCAGCGTATCTACTGGGCAATGCTCCATATGCAGCGTATCTACTGGGCAATGCTCCATGTGTCGCGTATCTACTGGGCAATGGTCCATATGCAGCTTATCTACTGGGCAATGCTCCATATGCAGCGTATCTACTGGGCAATGCTCCATGTGCAGTATATCAACTGAGCAAAGCTCTACCATGCAGTTTCTCAACTAAGCAATGCTCCATGTGCCGCGTATCTACTGGGCAATGGTCCATATGCAGCTTATCTACTGGGCAATGCTCCATATGCAGCGTATCTACTGGGCAATGCTCCATGTGCAGCATATCAACTGAGCAAAGCTCTACCATGCAGTTTCTCAACTAAGCAATGCTCCATGTGCCGCGTATCTACTGGGCAATGGTCCATATGCAGCGTATCTACTGGGCAATGTTCCATGTGCCGCGTATCTACTGGGCAATGGTCCATATGCAGCTTATCTACTGGGCAATGCTCCATATGCAGCGTATCTACTGGGCAATGCTCCATGTGCAGCTTATCTACTGGGCAATGCTCCATATGCAGCGTGTCTACTGGGCAATGCTCCAAATGCAGCGTATCTACTGGGCAATGCTCCATATGCAGCGTATCTACTGGGCAATGCTCCATGTGCCGCGTATCTACTGGGCAATGGTCCATATGCAGCTTATCTACTGGGCAATGCTCCATATGCAGCGTATCTACTGGGCAATGCTCCATGTGCAGCGTATCTACTGGGCAATGCTCCATATGCAGCGTATCTACTGGACAATGCTCCATATGCAGCGTATCTACTGGGCAATGCTCCATGTGCAGCATATCAACTGAGCAAAGCTCTACCATGCAGTTTCTCAACTAAGCAATGTTCCATATGCAGTCTCGAATTCTTTAGCATATTTAGTTCGTTTCCAAAGGTCGAGATCGCGAGAATGTCCCTCACAGTATTACATATATACGAGGGGCGTTCAATAAGTTTTGCACCTTGGGCATTTGTATTTACACAACTAATTTAACATCTGGCAGGTGTGACACTAGTCATAACATCAGGTTGACACGTGTCATAACAAGTTCCAGACACAACAATAAAGTAGATGTGATGGCTTCATTCACCAAAGGGTGGTCACAATCATGGATTCTCTCAAACATGAACAAGGCGCTGTAATAAAGTTCCTAACAAAGGAGGGATACAAAGCAAAAGAAATCCATGATCGCATGTGTAAAGTGATGGGTAAGGATGCTCCTGACTATTCCACATTTTGCCGTTGGTCTCTACAGCTTAAAAGGGGTAGGGAGTCAATAGACGATGACCCAAGGTCAGGCAGGCCTTCAGATGCCACCCAACCGGAAACCATTGCTGCTATAGAAAGAAGAATTTTGTCTGACCGACGAGTGAAAGTATCTGAACATTCTAGTGAATTCCAAATATCAGTTGGAACTGTTGTAACCATTATTCATGAGCATCTTGGTATGTCCAAGGTATCTGCAAGATGGGTACCTAGAAATCTCAGAGCTTAAGATCGATATCAGAGAACTGAAGTTGTCGAGACCTCCTAGATCTCTATACTGCTGATGAAGCTGGATTTCTTTTTCGTCTAGTGACAGGGGATGAAACATGGATCCACCACTGGGACCCAGAAACTAAATTGGAATCCATGCAATGGAAGCACCCCAATTCTCCACCTCCGATGAAGTTTCGCACTCAACCATCGGCTGGCAAGGTAATGGCCACCATATTTTGGGATGCAAGAGGCATATTACTGATTGATTACATGCCACCCAAAACTACAATCAATGGACAATATTATGCTAATGTAATGAAAGAATTGCGAAAATCTTTGCGCCAGAAACGCCGTGCGATGTTAACACGTGGTATTCTACTTTTGCATGACAACGCTCCGGTTCACAAGTCGAGAATTGCACAGGCCGCCATACGTGAATGTGGATTCGAAAAGTTAAATCACCCACCCTACAGCTCAGACTTAGCCCCCAGTGACTATTTCCTGTTCCGGCAAATGAAATCTGCCCTACGTGGAAGACGCTTCCAGGATGACGAGGACATAAAGGCTGCCACAGAGGCGTGGTTAGAGGGCTAATCTGCGGATTTATATAAAAGTAGTATTAAAAGCTCGAAGGACAAATGGAATAAGTGTATTGAGGTGAATTGAAATTATATTGAAAAATAAAAGTGCAAAAGATATTCTGCGACTTGGTCTTATATTGAAGTTGCAAAACTTATTGAACGCCCCTCGTATATGTCGGTGCGGCGTGTGTGTCCGGTTTTGGGTGGAACGAAAACACTGCTGTTCTTAGGGAATTCCGTGTGCACACACATGTATGTAGCCTCACAGACGTGTATCCATGAATGATTATTTAGACGTAATATTTCCTTTCATGGTATGCCCTCGTTAAAGTCATACGAAAACATACTTTGACTGATTTCCTTAAAACAAATGGAGATAGAATTGATGTGGGTTTAAGCAGAGACCATATAATAATATTATATGGTCTCTGGTTTAAGCTTCTTTATTCTTTCAATGCCGTTAAATGAAACTCCAGCTTCTACAATAGCACTTAAATATATTTTACTAATATATAGAATAGTGAAATCACATGATCTGTTAGTAAATGATATTGGACGGTAAGTTAACAAAACATAAAACACGAGCGCAAAACATGTCAGAAGTACTTGTGAGAAATAAGTTTAACACGACCAGCCTTTACAGGTGAACATTTAATCACGTAAATTTTCTATTCATAGATTTTTACGATGTGTCTTAAATCAGACGCAACACAAAATAATAAACTATTTTCTCCCTGCCCGAACACACGAAGATCACATTAGAGCACCATGGCAGTCCGTGTTGCCGTTTCCCATTGCGAGGCATGTGCTGTTGAGGAGCGTAATAGCCACGTCATATGTTTCTGGTAATAACGACGTTGATCAGCCATGTTGATCAGCCATGTGCGGGACCTACACACACGCACCAAGACGTCAGCTGAACAGCAGGGGAAGGTATGTTGTGGAGTCGTGGAAATACTGACCGACGGTTTAGAATTCCGGGCAGGATAGGTTTCGGGTATTTTAATACTTTTCGTTTAAGTCTACTTCAGTTGTAATGATGGGTGCCCTGGCTGACATCGTGTGCCTTCAGACACTTGAAGATCTGGGTTACGATAGTTCAGCAGCAACCCATGCTTGCCGTAAAAAGGGACTATGTTTGTCGTAAAAGCCGACTAACGGGATCGGATGGTCAGGATCGCTGACTTTGTTGACGAATGTCATCGTATCCCAATTGCGTGGATCGATGCTCATGATGTCAATCACTGGATTGTCTATTCCAGACTTGATTATTTACAGACCGCCGTCATATAGCTGGAATAATGGAGTGCGGCGTTAAACAGCAAACAAACATACAAACAAGAACATGATTAATGAATTAGCCTAATCAGCTGGGACATTCCACTCAGTTACGGATCACGAATTGGAAAGTAATTTTAATAGCGCTAGGTTACTGTGATATATAAAATCATATTCAACAATGACCTTATAGTGTGAATATAATTCCAGTGTTGCTAACATATTTCAAAAGTTTGCCTAGACGAAGTCAAATACATGAAAGACGGTAAAGAAGGTAAAGCTCATAAAAAAACGTTTTTTCGGCAATTGTCAAAAGAAGTAGTCATCTATTAAAACGAGTCCAGACTCGATTATTTAGACCATCGTCATATAGCTGGAATATTGGAATGCGGCGTAAAACAACAACAAAAACAACAAAACAACACCCCTGTGATAGTATGAGGCCATTTTACCCGACACGGCCCCCAGTTAATCCCTAATCCCCCTATTGTCTTGACCATGTTGGTTTAAGATCCAAAACCCAAATTGGGAAACGTGGGAGAACACCCTTATATACTACAAGACAGTACAGACGCCTAGTTGAAGAGTAATTACTGGTAGCGACACGTGAACTCCGTTTTACGATAGCGGCAGTGCTACGGTCGCTTTGTGTAGCGGGTGCCGAGGTTATCGTTGCTGACATTGATCCACGCAACGAGCCAGAACGGATGAGAACGTAATAGCCCGGGCACCATTGATGATCTTTATGTACCCTTGTAAAAGTCACAGCTCCCATAACATGGTGACTTGAGAAGTTGGTGTCACGGACATACGCTGTGTCGTATTCCCCAACCCACATCCACCGACCCCCCCCCCAACACCATGTACCGCTTCTAGGCAATGTGGCTGTTGGAACACAAGGCGGTCTTGCCTTGCTGAATAATTGATCTGAGGAATGCTATCGCAAATGTTTGCTCACAGAAAGGAAAAATTGATTTTCGTGGAATTGAAACCAACATGGTAGTTGTTCCCCATTATCTATCTACATGACTTGGCTCCCACCTACGTCCCCGATCTTAATTGATACCGTGAATGGCTAAAGGGGGCACTTCATGCAGATCCCTTCACAAAAACAAATGTCAAGTAAAAAAGCGATTAACCAAATCCGGTATAGACGAAGCAGACGACAGATATGTCAAAAATATGTTCCAGTCCCAGCAGTTTAACTTCTTTTATCAACCGAGGCGGCGGGGTAGCCTAGTAGTTAACGTGTTGGCTCGTCACGTTTTAAGACCCGGGTTCGAACCCCCACATGGGTTCAATGTGTGAAGCCCATTTTCCGGTATGTCCCCCATCGTGATATTTCTAAGATTTTGCTAAAAGAGGCGCAATACCATATTAACTCACTCACTAGTTATTCACCCCGCTCGAGAATGAGGTCGTGAAATGACTTTTTCTTTGACTGATACACACATCAATCAAACATGTTGTATTTATTTCATACTTACCCTGTTTTAAATTGGACTCGTCTAACGCTCATTAATATACTAGCACGTGCAGCAACGGAATTGCGAGTATTGCACGTGCAGCAACTGGTGGACGTCACACGCTTTCATAAACCATGTGCTCAGTGAACCTTTAAATTATCACCTGCCCCAGTGGCTCAGTGGGAAAGCACTGGTTTATAATACAAAACATGATATGTGCAGGTTCGATTCGTGCGAAAATATATTGACGTTTAACCAGTCAAATATCAACATCAGATGCGAAGTAATTGACGAAGTTCAAAAGTAAGCAGATCTTACTTGAAAGAAAGACCTCCCTATTTATATTCAGCGTCACACCTGCTTAAACTTGATTGAGTCCAGGTACTTGCTGAAAGGGGGAAAGCCTGCATAGAACAATGGGGGCGACGTCAGTGCAAGTTTATAAAGCTGATTAAGACATTTCTGCATTTGACTGGTATCGACAACAGCGAAATTAAGACCACGACCAGGGCACCGTTGCACAAAGCAATTTCGACTATCATAAGCCTATGTTAAAGTATATCATAAGCCTATCTTAAAGCATGGGAGTTACGATCACCTTAGCGCTGAGATGGCTTTGTGCAGCGGGGCCGTGACCCGAGATACAATGAAATACCGGTCTGCTTTTTGCTTTTCAAGATTCTAGGCTCGACTGGTTACAACACATTGTGTATTATAAATTTTATTGACCCGTGAGACCCGTGAAGATTCCGGGGTAGAACAAGTCTTCAGCAACCCATGCTTACCGTAAAAGGTGACTATGCTTGTCGTAAAAGGCGACTAACGGGATCGGGTGGTCAGGCTCGCTGACTTAGTTGATGCATGTCTGGTCCAGACTCGATTATTTACAGCCCGCCGTCCTATAGCTGGAATATTGCTGAGTGCGGCGTAAAACAAAAAACCAAACAAACAACTGACCCGTGAAGATCTGGGTTAATATAGGTCTTTATCAACCCATGCTTGCAGTAAAAGACGACTATGCTTTTCGCAAAGAGTCAACTAACGGGGTCGGGTGATTTCGGTCGCCGACTTGGTTGATACATGTCATCGTATTTAAATTGCGTGGATCAATGCTCGTGATAATCACAATCACTGGATTGTCTGGTCCAGACACGATTATGTACAGGCCGCCATCATATAGCTAGAATATTGCTGAGTGCGGCGTTAACAACAAACAAACAGAACTGACCATACTGTAGCGAAATTGAGGATGCTGTTTCATGTTCAGCCACCATTAAACATCGGTGTACACTTTCTTGTGCCCGGCGGTGGGATAGCCTAGTGGGTAAAGCGTTCGCTCGTTCGGGTTCGAATCCCCCATATGGGTACAATATGTGAAGCCCATTTCTGGTGTCCCCCCCGATGTGATATTGCTGGAATATTGTTAAAAGCGACGTACAAGTTCACTCATTCACTCACCCACTCACTAACTCACTCACTCACTCACCCACTCACCCACCCACCCACTCACTCACCCACTCACTCACTCACTCACTCACTCACTCACCCACTCACTCACTCACCCACCCACCCACCCACTCACTCACTCACTCACTCACTCACTCACTCACTCACTCACTCACCCACTCACTCACTCACCCACCCACCCACCCACCCACTCACTCACTCACTCACTATTAGCACCATTCCCTCACTCACTCCCCGCTATTACAGGACAGGACCTGTGAAGATCCGGGGTAGAATATGTCTTAAGAGGCGACAAACGGGATCGGGTGGTCAGGATCGCTGACTTGTTTGATGCATGTCATCGTATCCCTATTGCGTGGATGCTCATGATATCAATCACTGGATTGTCTGGTCCAGATTCGATTTATTTACAGACCGCCGTCATATAGCTGGCATATTGCTGAGGGCTGCGTTAAACAACAAACAAATATATTGCAGACAGACAGAAAGGATATAGAAGAATAATATGCTGATTCAGCCATGTATTGATACGCACTCGGTCGTTATGTCAGCCAGACCTCTAGAAATACGTCAAACCCTCATTTCCTGGCAGAAGACTTGGTGAGCGCTGTTCCGTGACATGAGGAGCGGAATTTTACTTAAGACGCCAGGCCTGCATTCTGCCGCCTATGAGGGAGCGACGTGGTTACTTATGCCTTTCATCCAAAGTCCTCCCACTACCTCCCATCGATCTGTCGCCGTCTCAATCACTGGCCTCGCTGCACCCGCACGAACTCTTGTCGGGGGGGGGGGATTCATTAAGCCTGAGGGGCGGTGGGGTAGCCTAGTAGTTAAAGTGTTCGCTCGTCACGCCGAAGACGCGGGTTCGATCCCCCACATGTGCACAATGTGTAAAGCTCATTTCTGGTGTCCCCGCCGTGATACTGCTGGAATATTGCTAAAACGGCGTAAAACAATACTCACTCCCTCATTCCAGTTACTGTACCCTGTTGTGCAGAGGATGCAGAGGATGCAGAAGATGCATGTCCTGGCTAGCTGTAAGACACCCACAGGACGATATACACAACAGTGTCGGCAATGCTATATTTGAGTCCACACAGCAAAATGTTTGTGGATACTTACTTTAAGCCTGATGTTAATTCTCCACATTGTCATTTTTGTGTAGTTTATTCTCCTTGTGTTCCCGATAGGGTAGTCACAAACACCCATTTATCACTTGGAGCTGGGGGCAGAAGGGTAGTCAACTGTAGCAAGTGACAGCCCCTTTGCTGAAGATCCGGGTTCGATCCCTAACATAGATAACCATTCTGATGGCCTTATCTCGGACCCCCTTCGTGAATACTGATGCAAGAGGTGTAATTCTTGACTCATTCACTCACTCACTCAATCACTCACCCCAGTCTTGTCATAAAAGGCGACTATGCTTGTCGTAAGAGACGACTAACGGAATCGGGTGGTCAGGCTCGCTGACTTGGTTAATTTATGTTATCGTATCCGAATTGCGTGGATCGAATCCTATGATGTCAATCACTTGATTGTCTGGTCCAGACTCGATTTTTTACAGACCGCCGTCATCTAGCAACCTTCCCGAGGCAAGAGAATTAACTGACATTAAAAGTCCAGTTTCCACCTTTGCCGAACTAGGCTGGAATTACTGGGCTCGATCGTAGCCAGTTATGTCCCTTCTAAGCCTTTCCTATGGAGACCGCCTCCGTGGTCTAATGGTCCGGGGTTCGATTCCCAGCCGCGTCATACCAAAAGACGTTAAAAGATGGTACTTGTTGTTACCCTGTCTTGCGGTCGGCATCAAGGGGCTAAAACAAGGACTGGTCGGCTCGGGCTCAGCATACTGTGTCTGAGTCGGGTATTCATGTTAAACTGCGGCATGGTATCTCAGTGGGCTAGCACGATAAATCGGCATCAGTCCGGACTAGTACAAGCAGCCACACACACACGCATACACGTGCATGCACGTCGCTATATAAGTGCAATAATCTTGGACGCGACGTTAAACCCTATTTCACCTCACCTCACCTCTCCTATGGACCAATCACATTCCACCTCTCGTATCACTTGCGTTTGCTTCACAGAAAATGGTGGCGCCCAGTCAGGACGATCTGATCGATAATCAAGATCTATATTGTGATAAAACGGGTCTTACATCGCGAAATGCATTAAAGCACGTGAGCACCTTAATTAAAAACATGATAAGATTTGGAAAATATCTGCTAACGACGAGTTGGCGGTGCACATGTTTTGCAAATCCTGCAATCGACCGAAATCTGCACGACAGTTTACAAACCGGATTTCGATTTCGGTGCGCGATTTTGATTGGACTATGCATAGACTCATTAGTCCAACCAAAATGTAATTCCATAATACCAGCCCAGTTCGGCAAGGGTGGAAACTGAACTTTTATAGTCAGCTAACTCTCTTGCCTCGGGAAGATGTCATATAGCTGGCATATTGCTGAGTGCGGCGTTAAACAACAAACGAACCACTCACTCCTGGATACATCGATACTGTTCTGCTTTCACCAAAACCATACGCGCATGTTCTCCATTTGAACTATTTAACAGAAGCAGCTCCAATTACAACGGAGACTGTAGATGTCAACTCGGTGTTTGTTTTATCCCACCCTTCAGCCCACAATGTGACACCAGTGGTCACAGGACTCAACACATGACTTCCTGCAGGTAAAGGGTTATGAACAAAGAAGGAATGACTACTTCCTCGTTGGCGGGATCAGCCTCCCAACCTGCGAGTGTCCATTACCTTAAAGTGCCATTAGTCCTGTAACAGACGTCAGGTATAGCGTTGAAAACAGTTTCGGCTAAAGCATGTGTCATTTCCGCCAATTACACAGATGAAACACGCGAACACAATTCTGACATTGTTCAGTTTGGCGCGTTCATGAATGGCTCTCTGCTGCCTTGAAGAATAGAAACAGGCAAACCAGTTGATTCCAGTAGAAATCAACAGGATGCCACGCGGATCCTCACGTGGGTATTTGGTCTCCTTTTTATCTTACGTTGAATCTTTAATCACCGTTTCCTATTACAAGAATAGGAATAACATTACCATAGCTTATGCGCGTTTACCTTTTGGTTAATGACATTGCAAAAGTTCATGCATTATTTATATTAATTTATGTTGGTTCACAACACCACATTTTATGCGTGTTTACCTGTTGGTTAATAACACCACAGTTTATGCGTGTTTACCTGTTGGTTAATAACACCACAGTTTATGCTTGTTTATCTGTTCTTAAAAAACACCACAGTTTATGCTTGTTTACCTGTTGGTTAATAACACGACAGTTTATGCGTGTTTACCTGTTGGTTAATAACACGACAGTTTATGCGTGTTTACCTGTTGGTTAATAACAGTACAGTTTATGCTTGTTTATCTGTTCTTAAATAACACCACAGTTTATGCGTGTTTACCTGTTGGTTAATAACACCACAGTTTATGCGTGTTTACCTGTTGGTTAATAACACCACAGTTTATGCGTGTTTACCTGTTGGTTAATAACACTACAGTTTTTGCTTGTTTATCTGTTCTTAAATAACACCACAGTTTATGCGTGTTTACCTGTTGGTTAATAACACCACAGTTTATGCGGGTTTATCTGTTCTTAAATAACACTACAGTTTATGCTTGTTTATCTGTTCTTAAATAACACCACAGTTTATGCGTGTTTACCTGTTGGTTACTAATACCACAGTTTATGCGTGTTCACCTGTTGGTTAATCTCCAGAGAGGGAATCATTTAAACAAAATTTCAATAATCCCACATCCTGGTTACTTGATTATGATCAATGACAGTGTTGTGTGGTAACATTCAACTGCGATTGCTTAACTCAGCCCACTGGAGCGGCGCTAGTTTCACTGTACGTCAACAATGGGATGATGAATTACCACGCTACCGCATCTCTCCACGTGGCAACACGCCGTGCTGGTCTACTTTGCATCTATGGCCGTGAAAACAGTCTGTCTACTGACATTCGATCATAATGTAACTCAGTTTAATCAATCATCGTGTGCATGTGTATATGTGATGTAAGTAATACGCCCTTTCATTGAACTCAACAGTTATGACAACAGCATAATAAGTTCTTTTACCCTGCAGCGCGTTTGTTTTTTTCCTTTTTGTTGATCTGTTGGTGTTTTTATTGAACGTCTATTTATGGATGATTCAGAAATGAGTGTCTGCTTGAAGTGTATCATGGAACACATCGTCCACCTATGTATCATTGTCTCCGTCGGATGATATTTGCGCTGATATTTCTCTATCTTAACTATTTCTACAAGGTTTTGCTATGTCTATTTTGACTGATTAATTTAAAACCAATAAACGTGATCAGCGAAACTTAAGTACCTTTCCCAGCGTCGCCCTTAAACAACATCGACAACCACTACCAACCACTACCCTTCACCACCAACAACCACTACCCTTCACCACCACCACCAACTACTACCCCATCACAGCCACCACCACCAACTACTACCCCATCACAGCCACCAACCACTACCCTTCACCACCACCAACCACTACCCTTCACCACCACCACCAACTACTACCCCATCACAGCCACCACCACCATCACCAACCACTACACTTCACCACCACCAACCACTACCCCATCACCACCACCACCACCATCACCAACCACTACCCTTCACCACCACCACCACCACCAACCACTACCCCATCACCGTCACCACCACCATCACCATCCACTACCCTTCACCACCAACACCAACCACTACCCTTCACCACCACCACCACCAACTACTACCCCATCACAGCCACCACCACCATCACCAACCACTACCCTTCACCACCACCACCACCTTCACCAACCACTACCCTTCACCACCACCAACCACTACCCTTCACCACCACCAACCACTACCCTTCACCACCACAATCAACCACTACCCTTCACCACCACCAACCACTACCCTTTACCACCACCAACCACTACCCTTCACCACCACCAACCACTACCCTTCACCACCACCAACTACTACCCTTCACCTCCACCAACTACTACCCTTCACCACCACCAACCACTACCCTTCACCACCACCATCCACTACCCTTTACCACCACCATCCACTACCCTTCACCACCAACACCAACCACTACCCTTCACCACCACCACCACCAACTACTACCCCATCACAGCCACCACCACCATCACCAACCACTACCCTTCACCACCACCACCACCTTCACCAACCACTACCCTTCACCACCACCAACCACTACCCTTCACCACCACCAACCACTACCCTTCACCACCACAATCAACCACTACCCTTCACCACCACCAACCACTACCCTTTACCACCACCAACCACTACCCTTCACCACCACCAACCACTACCCTTCACCACCACCAACTACTACCCTTCACCTCCACCAACTACTACCCTTCACCACCACCAACCACTACCCTTCACCACCACCATCCACTACCCTTTACCACCACCAACCACTACCCTTCACCACCACCAACTACTACCCTTCACCTCCACCAACTACTACCCTTCACCACCACCAACCACTACCCTTCACCACCACCATCCACTACCCTTCACCACCACCAACCACTACCCTTCACCACCACCATCCACTACCCTTTACCACCACCATCCACTACCCTTCACCACCAACACCAACCACTACCCTTCACCACCACCACCACCAACTACTACCCCATCACAGCCACCACCACCATCACCAACCACTACCCTTCACCACCACCACCACCTTCACCAACCACTACCCTTCACCACCACCAACCACTACCCTTCACCACCACCAACCACTACCCTTCACCACCACAATCAACCACTACCCTTCACCACCACCAACCACTACCCTTTACCACCACCAACCACTACCCTTCACCACCACCAACCACTACCCTTCACCACCACCAACTACTACCCTTCACCTCCACCAACTACTACCCTTCACCACCACCAACCACTACCCTTCACCACCACCATCCACTACCCTTTACCACCACCAACCACTACCCTTCACCACCAACACCAACCACTACCCTTCACCACCACCACCACCAACTACTACCCCATCACAGCCACCACCACCACCACCAACCACTACCCTTCACCACCACCGCCAACCACTACCCTTCACCACCACCAACCACTACCCTTCACCGCCACCAACCACTACCCTTCACCACCACCGCCAACCACTACCCTTCACCGCCACCACCAAACACTACCCTTCACCACCACCACCAACCACTGCCCTTTACCACCAACCACTACCCTTCACCTCCACCAACCACTACCCTTCACCACCACCGCCAACCACTACCCTTCACCACCACCAACCACTACCCTTCACCTCCACCATCCACTACCCTTCACCACCATCGTCAACCACTACCCTTCACCTCCACCAACCACTACCCTTCACCACCATCGTCAACCACTACCCTTCACCACCACCAACCACTACCCTTCACCTCCACCATCCACTACCCTTCACCACCACCAACCACTGCCCTTTACCACCATCCACTACCCTTCACCACCATCACCAACCACTACCCTTCACCACCACCAACCACTGCCCTTTACCACCAACCACTACCCTTCACCTCCACCAACCACTACCCTTCACCACCACCGCCAACCACTACCCTTCACC
The DNA here is from genome assembly GCF_022045235.1 of Haliotis cracherodii. Lineage (NCBI taxonomy): Eukaryota > Metazoa > Mollusca > Gastropoda > Lepetellida > Haliotidae > Haliotis > Haliotis cracherodii. The sequence goes on from NW_027266297.1 coordinate 71,819,202, forward strand.
GCCACCACCAAACACTACCCTTCACCACCACCAACCACTACCCTTCACCACCACCACCAACCAGTACCCTACACCGCCACCAGCCACTACCCTTCACTGCCAGCAACCACTACCCTTCACCACCACCAACCACTAGCCTTCACCAACCACCAACCACTACCCTTCATCACCACCACCAACCACTACCCTTCACCACCACCACCAACCACTAGCCTTCACCAACCACCAACCACTACCCTTCACCACCACCACCAACCACTACCCTTCACCACCACCATCCACTACCCTTCACCACCATCACCAACCACTACCGTTCACCACCACCACCAACTACTACCCCATCAACGCCACCACCACCATCATCAACCACTACCCTTCACCGCAACCAACCACTACCCTTCACCACCACCATCCACTACCCTTCACCACCACCATCCACTACCCTTCACCACCACCACCAACCACTACCCTTTACTGCCACTAACCACTACCCTTCACAACCGCCATCCACTACCCTTCAGTACCACCAACCACTACCCTTCACCACCACCACCAACCACTACCCTTTACTGCCACCAACCACTACCCTTCACCACCACCATCCACTACCCTTCACCACCATCACCAACCACTACCGTTCACCACCACCATCCACTACCCTTCACTGCCAGCAACCTTTACCCTTCACCAACTACTACCCCATCACCGCCACCACCACAATCATCAACCACTACCCTTCACCGCCACCAACCACTACCCTTCACCACCACCATCCACTACCCTTCACCACCACCAACCACTACCCTTCACCACCACCACCAACCAGTACCCTACACCGCCACCAGCCACTACCCTTCACTGCCAGCAACCACTACCCTTCACCACCACCAACCACTAGCCTTCACCAACCACCAACCACTACCCTTCATCACCACCACCAACCACTAGCCTTCACCAACCACCAACCACTACCCTTCACCACCACCACCAACCACTAGCCTTCACCACCACCACCAACCACTAGCCTTCACCAACCACCATCCACTACCCTTCACCACCATCACCAACCACTACCGTTCACCACCACCACCAACTACTACCCCATCAACGCCACCACCACCATCATCAACCACTACCCTTCACCGCCACCAACCACTACCCTTCACCACCACCATCCACTACCCTTCACCACCACCATCCACTACCCTTCACCACCACCACCAACCACTACCCTTTACTGCCACTAACCACTACCCTTCACAACCACCATCCACTACCCTTCAGTACCACCAACCACTACCCTTCACCACCACCACCAACCACTACCCTTTACTGCCACTAACCACTACCCTTCACCACCACCAACCACTACCCTTCACCACCACCACCAACCACTACCCTTTACTGCCACCAACCACTACCCTTCACCACCACCATCCACTACCCTTCACCACCACCACCAACCAGTACCCTACACCGCCACCAGCCACTACCCTTCACTGCCAGCAACCACTACCCTTCACCACCACCAACCACTAGCCTTCACCAACCACCAACCACTACCCTTCATCACCACCACCAACCACTAGCCTTCACCAACCACCAACCACTACCCTTCACCACCACCACCAACCACTAGCCTTCACCACCACCACCAACCACTAGCCTTCACCAACCACCATCCACTACCCTTCACCACCATCACCAACCACTACCGTTCACCACCACCACCAACTACTACCCCATCAACGCCACCACCACCATCATCAACCACTACCCTTCACCGCCACCAACCACTACCCTTCACCACCACCATCCACTACCCTTCACCACCACCATCCACTACCCTTCACCACCACCACCAACCACTACCCTTTACTGCCACTAACCACTACCCTTCACAACCACCATCCACTACCCTTCAGTACCACCAACCACTACCCTTCACCACCACCACCAACCACTACCCTTTACTGCCACTAACCACTACCCTTCACCACCACCAACCACTACCCTTCACCACCACCACCAACCACTACCCTTTACTGCCACCAACCACTACCCTTCACCACCACCATCCACTACCCTTCACCACCATCACCAACCACTAAGGTTCACCACCACCATCCACTACCCTTCACTGCCAGCAACCTTTACCCTTCACCAACTACTACCCCATCACCGCCACCACCACAATCATCAACCACTACCCTTCACCGCCACCAACCACTACCCTTCACCACCACCATCCACTACCCTTCACCACCACCATCCACTACCCTTCACCACCACCACCAACCACTACCCTTTACTGCCACTAACCACTACCCTTCACAACCACCATCCACTACCCTTCACTACCACCAACCACTACCCTTCACCACCACCAACAACCACTACCCTTCACCACCATCACCAACCACTACCGTTCACCACCACCAACCACTACCCTTCACCACCATCACCAACCACTACCGTTCACCACCACCAACCACTACCCTTCACCACCATCACCAACCACTACCCTTCACCACCACCATCCACTACCCTTCACAACCACAACCAGCCACTACCCTTCACCACCACCACCATCCACTACCCTTCACCACCACCAGCCACTACCCTTCACCACCACCACCACCACCAACCACTACCCTTCACCACCACCACCACCACCAGCCACTACCCTTCACCACCACCACCATCCACTACCCTTCACCACCACCATCCACTACCCTACACCACCACCAGCCACTACCCTTCACCACCACCATCCACTACCCTTCACCACCTCCATCCACTACCCTTCACCACCACCATCCACTACCCTACACCACCACCAGCCACTACCCTTCACCACCACCATCCACTACCCTTCACCACCTCCATCCACTACCCTACACCACCACCAGCCACTACCCTTCACCACCACCATCCACTACCCTACACCACCACCATCCACTACCCTACACCACCACCAGCCACTACCCTTCACAACCACCAGCCACTACCTTTCACCACCACCAACCGCTACCCTTCACCACCTCCATCCACTACCCTTCACAACCACAACCAGCCACTACCGTTCACCACCACCAACCACTACCCTTCACCACCACCATCCACTACCCTACACCACTACCACCATCCACTACCCTTCACCACCACCAACCACTACCCTTCACCACCACCACCACCACCACCATCCACTACCCTTCACAACCACAACCAGCCACTACCCTTCACCACCACCACCATCCACTACCCTACACCACCACCATCCACTACCCTACACCACCACCAGCCACTACCCTTCACCACCACCAGCCACTACCCTACACCACCACCATCCACTACCCTACACCACTACCAGCAACTACCCTTCAACACCACCAGCCACTACCCTTCACCACCACCATCCACTACCCTACACCACTACCACCATCCACTACCCTTCACCACCACCATCCACTACCCTACACCACCACCAGCCACTACCCTTCACCACCACCAGCCACTACCCTTCACCACCACCATCCACTACCCTTCACCACCACCACCACCACCACCATCCACTACCCTTCACAACCACAACCAGCCACTACCCTTCACCACCACCAACCACTACCCTTCACCACCACCACCACCACCACCATCCACTACCCTTCACAACCACAACCAGCCACTACCCTTCACCACCACCACCATCCACTACCCTACACCACCACCATCCACTACCCTACACCACCACCAGCCACTACCCTTCACCACCACCAGCCACTACCCTTCACCACCACCATCCACTACCCTACACCACTACCAGCAACTACCCTTCACCACCACCACCACCACCAACCACTACCCTTCACCACCACCACCACCACCATCCACTACCCTTCACAACCACAACCAGCCACTACCCTTCACCACCACCATCCACTACCCTACACCACCACCATCCACTACCCTACACCACTACCAGCCACTACCCTTCACCACCACCAGCCACTACCTTTCACCACCACCAACTGCTACCCTTCACCACCTCCATCCACTACCCTACACCACCACCATCCACTACCCTTCACAACCACAACCAGCCACTACCCTTCACCACCACCATCCACTACCCTTCACCACCACCAACCACTACCCTTCACCACCACCACCACCACCATCCACTACCCTTCACAACCACAACCAGCCACTACCCTTCACCACCACCACCATCCACTACCCTACACCACCACCAACCGCTACCCTTCACCACCACCATCCACTACCCTACACCACCACCAACCGCTACCCTTCACCACCTCCATCCACTACCCTACACCACCACCAGCCACTACCCTTCACAACCACAACCAGCCACTACCCTTCACCACCACCACCATCCACTACCCTTCACCACCACCAACCACTACCCTTCAACACCACCACCATCCACTACCCTACACCACCATCCACTACCCTCCACCGCCGACACCACCACCACCACCATCCACTACCCTACACCACCACAACGGCCAACCTCTACCCTTCACCACCATCACCATCCCAACTACAGATTCACTACAGTCAGGGCATATTTGATAGAGACAGGACATACTTTCAGCCACTGAGTCTATTATGAGACAAAACCCACAAATTATTTCTGTGAAAGAAACAGCCGACGAATGTGATTTTATTTCACAACGCTTTATTTTTTTCACGGCACCTAGTACATCCAACGAACAATTTACATTTACTGAACTGTTACAGAGAGTTGATCACTAGATACGTATAGTGTGGAACCACGTGTCATCAAGACAAAGACGAGGATCGCCATCAGCATTTAACTGCCGCAGCTACATTATCTCCTGCACATAAAAGGACATTTTTTCTTTTGTTGCATCTGATTCATGTCTGCCGTCAATAAGCCAACTCTCCCCATGTAAGGACAGAAATAAATATGAAGCAATTCACTTGATTTCGCAATCTTAGGGCATTAAATGTAATTCCCCATAAAGGCATTACCTATTGAGCAGGGATACTATTGATTGGGCTGCTGTTTGTTCAGGTAAACATTCTCCGACTTGGCTGACCCTGTGGGGGACGATGCTGAGGTAGTCCGCTGTTGTTACTGACGCCGTGACAACACCGCTGTTGTCAAAACAACATCATTAATAGAATTTCCTTGTTTTGGTCTCGCATGTTGAATTCACTGTGGCCACTCTGTGGCGGATGACAGACGTAACAGATTATTGATCTGTTGGGACAAGTCTTGCCTTCTCAAGCAGCGTGGAAAAGATTTAATTTAGTATCTGTCCTCATTGATACAGGGCCGGAGTAACGGTAAGCCATTGTGGTAATGGCCTGTTAATAAATAGCCCATTGACATTTGAATACAGCTGGTAACATGGCACTTTAAACGGCAGTTGCTGATTGCTGAATATAGCTAGAATTGCTTGATTACGTAAGGGCATTTAGCCCAAAACCTTGTTATCAGCCTTGCTTTGTGAAAGGTAATTCGACAGAATCACGTTCAATAAGTCAGGCCGTGTTAAGCTGCTATCAACAAACATTTGTCATCAATTGTTTTAGAAGTGAAGAAAGTTATTGTGAAGATGTGTCACCAGCAAGACGGTACGTGAAGTCAGTAATTAGGAACGTTTGTCAACAGCAAGAGTGTAGGTAAAGTCAGTTATTAGGAACGTTTGTCAACAGCAAGAGTGTAGGTAAAGTCAGTTATTAGGAACGTTTGTCAACAGCAAGAGCGTAGGTAAACTTGGTTATAAGAACGTTTGTCAACAGCAAGAACGTAGATATACTTGGTTATAAGAGCGTTTGTCAACAGCAAGAGCGTAGGTAAACTTGGTTATAAGAACGTTTGTCAACAGCAAGAGCGTAGGTAAATTTGGTTATAAGAACGTTTGTCAATAGCAAGAGAGTAGGTAAAGTCCGTTATAGAAAAGTTTTAAAGAAAATGTTGTAGGTTTGTTGTTGCCATATGAATTGCATCCCTAATGTGCCTGGATTTTGTTCTTATTTGTCGACAAAACACCTGTGTCAGTGGATTTACATGAACTTTGACAAGACATTTATTCATTATTCAGCTGAAACTTGGTATATGAATGATCCCAGCTGCAATGTCGCGAAAGATGCTCACGGAATTCCGCTCCGACTTGACTACAACAGCAACCACACTGTGAAATTCATTAACGGCTTTTGATCGTCCATATTTTGTTTCTCAAAATATATCAACATTTGGCATAGGTGTAGTTGTAGCGGGAACTCTAACTTATATGTTCCTTGTTTTCGATGTTATGAATATTGAATGGGGACATGTTTTGACTGAACGAGCATAATTTACGGAAGCCTTTTAGGGCCATTTTTTTTTTTTTTTTTCGATACTATCTTGAAATTTCAAGATACTAAGTTGAAATTCAAGATATAGAAGTTGAAATTTCAAGATAGTATCGAAAAAAACCCAAAAAAACGTATTGCCCTAAAAGGCTTCCGTAGGATCTTGATATTTCAAGATTATTCACATATTAACGTATTTTTACATCTTAGGCTGTTAACTTATTATCTTGAAATTTCAACTTCTGTATCTTGAAATTTCAACTTCTGTATCTTGTAATTTCAAGATAGTATCTTGAAATTTCAACTTAGTATCTTGAAATTTCAACTAAGTTTCTTGAAATTTCAACTTAGTATCGAAATTTAAAAAAAAAAATGGCCCTAAAAGGCTTCCGTAAAAATTTCAGGTAATACTGACATTTTAAAAGCGACATTTATCTGCCATTACTACCAAATAATATTAAGATGGAACCCCCGTTTGCCTTACTTAATATCTTTGCTTTTATAGTATAAAAACATTTTGGCATCAATTGGAAAATGCTTCACTGGAACGATGTTTGCAAACTTACTTCTCGCAGAGGAAGCTATCACTTCCCTTGTGGAAAGATCGCATGTCGTACACGATCACAAGGTGTGTGACAACTCTGGATTTCAATATTAGCGTGTTTGTTTTAAAACAAGAGAATGGTCTGGTCACGCGATGTGCATATTAGCTTCTGGCAGTTGTTTTACTGCACCGTAATGTGTTATCACAGACACGTTGAGTTAAGTAAATTTAATTCAACGTTATCACCGACGGGTTGAGTGAGGTAGTTATTATACAACGTTATCACCGACAGGTTGAGTGAGGTAGTTATTATACAACATAATCACAGACAGGTTGAGTGAGGTAGTTATTAAACAACATTATCACCGACGGGTTGAGTGTTTGTTTGTTGTTTAACGCCGCACTCCGTAATATTCCAGCTATATTACGGCGGTCTGTAAATAATCGAGTCTGGATCAGACAACCCAGTGATTGACATCATAAGCATCGATCTACGCAATTGGGTTTCGATGACATGCATCAACCAATTCAGCAAGCCTGACCACCCGATCCCGTTAGTCGCCTCTTACGACAAACATAGTTGCTTCTTACGGCAAACATGGGTTGCAGAAGACTATGCTGTCACCGACATTATGTTAAGCATGGTAGCATACGCCAGCGTCGTTCCAGACAATGGATTGGGTATGGTAGATAGAACAATGGCATGGACAAGACAGCCGTAGTTCCAGTTTTAGAGTCAGTAGTTCGCTTAGGTAAGGCAGACCAGATAATAGAATCAGTCATGGGCTGGATTGTAGCTATATATTGACGAATAACGGGCTTCAAAAGTTCTACTCAGTACTCCACTTAGCAACTAAACGTAAGGCAGCTCCTAGCATCACTAAAAACATACTAGACGAAACGGTGTGCAGCTTAAGAGGTTGGCTCACCTGATCCAATTTATTATGAAATGTTATCAGCACATGTTCCCACACGCTAACCCACTACAAGCAGCTTATACTCGTCGTACCGTGGCCGACTTGAACCAGTCGTGTGTAGGGTTCAAGGGGAACCGGTAGAGTAGGTGAGGATTTTGAAGTAATGGCAACCGCTTCATGTCGATTTACACAGTCCATAGCGTCTGATGCATAATAGGTTACAAAGAATTAGGTCAGAAGATATCGGTAGGTATTAGATAAATGGTTTAGGCTCCGCTCCAGGGGCGGTAAGTGGTTCATGGCAAGTAGGTTTTTGCGTCATAGTCTTAAAGAAGTTATATTAATTTGCAATTAACTGTACATATCTCAAGTTTAGCGTGTGGTAAAGGCTTCACAGATGTTGGCTGTTGCTGTTCGTTACATGCCTATATTCCTGTTACGTCTGTTAGCATCAACGCTGGAGCGTAGATCTTGGTATTTATCGTCTACAGGCTGATGTTTGTGTGGATGCTTCGCTGGAATAGCTGGAAAATTGCTGATGCGGCGTAAAACAAAGTTCATTCCTTCATTGGTAGATGGTGCACATGCGTGCATTCGTTATGTGTTTGCGTGTACGTGTGCACGAGAGTGAATGTGCGTTCGTTTCTCGTTGTGTTGGAGAGATAATTAAATAAACAACTCTCTTCCATATTGTATCAATGGACTTCAGGATGAAACAACGCGCTGTAAATGACATTGCAATGGTGTTGCATAGGCTGGCAAGGTGGTGGAACGGTTTTCTGAGATTCAAAAGACTGGTGGACTACTTCCCGATAGGTCAGACCATTACTAGGTAAACTGTTGAAAATATGAAGGTTAAACCTCGTGAAAAACTCACAAAAGGTTTCAGCAGGACCGTGCACATGTGCACAAGTCACCTGTCGCGTTGTTGCAATGCATGGCTGTAGCTTCAGGGCCAGAGAACAACCAGTCTCGATTATCCGCCGAAAAAGATTCCATGGGGCCTAAAATGCAAAACAGAGGTGAAAATTACATTGATGGATCACTGAACATCAGTGCTGACACCTGGTATTCGTGAAAATGGTAAGCACATCCTGGCTTCCGGCAGCACCCGCCACTCACACAATTTGCATAAAACAGGAAGTGTTTGTTTGTTGCCGGACACCGCACAGTAGATTTAGTATTTCACTTCCCGCTGTTTAGTGTTGCACCTCATGCATCAACCATCACCAAAGGTGGGAAGCAATTGATGACGCAAACCAGAGAGCGGTGATTGGGACTACTAAGTCTGATTTACCTCGTCTCGTCGTAACGCTGCACGTTAGATGAAAGAAAGAACAGTTAATTAAACACACTTTCTCCGGTTCAGTGCAGATGGGTCAACCGCTGATCTGCTCAGTCATCTTCCGCTATGTCTCCGTCTCATAGGGACTCTAGGTCAGTTGCGTGTCATCGTATCCTGGCGGTCAGATTATGTCTCACAAGAACAATCTCTGGACAACCCAGCTATGTGTCCGGCGTTCTAACCAACCTATATATCCGACGTTCTAACACACCTATGTATCCGACGTCCTAACACGTCTATGTAGCCTGACTTTTAACCTATGTACGCGCGTTATAACCCATCTAGGATCTGGCGTTCAAACCTTTGTACCCGGCGCTCTAACGCACATATGTTTTCGTCGTTCTCACCCACATATGTACCCGGCGTTCAAACCCATGTACCAGGCGCTCCAGCGCACATATGTACCCGGCGTTCGAACCCACATATGTATCCGGCGTTCTAACCCACATATGTACCCGGCGTTCTAACCCACATATGTACCCGGCGTTCAAACCCACATATGTATCCGGCGTTCTAATCTACATATGTATCCGGCGTTCTAACCCACATATGTATCCGGCGTTCTAACCCACATATGTATCCGGCGTTCTAACCCACATATGTATCCGGCGTTCAAACCCATGTACCAGGCGCTCTAACGCACATATGTATCCGTCGTTCTAACCCATGTGCCCGTCGCTCTAATGCACATATGTACCCGGCGTTCTACCCCACACATGCATCTGCATGGTGTTCAACGTTGCTAAGCCGTAAGTGTGAAAGTGGCAACGATGTCAGATCGTGACTGGCAAATGCACTAGATCATAGTTGTCAAAATGTTAATAGTACCACGGACCTATATAACAAGTCCGTGATAGTACCAACCGCAGTGTGCTACACCACTGGTATACCCTCTCTGTCGTGTTCAACAAGTCTATTAGTAAATCATCTGCCAGTAATCAACGCTAATGTCCCGCGGCTTTGTAATATATACCAGCAGAGCTCCACAGATATAATCTCCTTTCCTATCTAAAGGAGACCTGCATTATTAACTTCCAATCACCGACATACCGGGCCATCAAATCACTCGGCCATCCACATCCAAGTCTTCAGAGGATTGGCCATGTAACATCTAGTAACATCTAGTAACCGCTCATTTACAACGCCGGAATAATTGATAACAGCATATTGAATCAACACTACCATTTGTTGTGACAATATTCAATATTACAATGTATCGCTGTACATGTGTCGGCGTAACCAGGCACAATCTGGTGCTGGTATACGGTAAACAAAACCTGTTACGGTTGGAAGTAACTGTACTTGTAATAACGCGTAACGACCGGTTAAGCGCGGTAAGTGGGGGGTCGTAATTAACCAGGGTGTCGTTGTACAAAACAACCGTAGCGCTACGACTGTCGTAAGTCTATGTTAAGGTATGGGAGTTACGATAACCTTAGTGCTAAGATCACTTTGTACAACGGCACCCTGAACTCAATGATTTATCAAGATAATTATTGATTTGACAAGTCACCTGTCACATGAGTAGAAGTATTGAGTTTGTTATTGAAATATTTTGTTTGAAAGGCATTACTTAGAAGTTGACGGATGACAAAGTAGACGCAATTTAAGGATTAAACGCGACGTTTCGGTATAGATCCTTATTTGACAACGGTACCTATCCGAAACGTCCCCTTCACAGTAAATAAAGAAGTTGTTATCCATAAATGGCGTCTACTTTGAAATATGCTTTCCTCATCGTGGGACTCGATCGCTGAGGATGTGTATATTCCGTAAGTCTATATGCGTTAGCTATAGAGTCTGTATTATTCATGTCATCTGACGCCTCGACGATGTCGCTACACTGCGGTCAGTTGCTAAACGCGGCGCGGACAATATGTGCGTGTGTCATGCGACAGGCCCAACGGTACCGGCGCTAATAAAAAAGACATAAGAAAGTGTTATGGCCGGACGGTTGTTAAAATGAACTTGCCTCTTTTCACCTAATTACATTAGCCGCTGCTAATCCCACGTCCTAAGAACCGACTCATCCTAGGTCTCTTTCCTTTTTGCGAAAAACGCAGCTATGGTTTACTACGCTATGAATAATAATCCATATCGGTAATTCTCACTGGGAAGAAACAGAAGTGGAATTTAAATAAGCATAAACGGCGAAGTAACAGTGAAACGCGGGGATTTTACGAACGACTCTTTCAACTTGAAATCCGACAGCCAATAGATGAAGCACTTCGGTAGGCATGCACGCACGCACGAACTCACAAATCTAAGTGTTTGGTAAAATCATAAACATGATAACAACATGCTTTAGTTGTTTGTTTGTTGTTTAACGCCGCACTCAGCAATATTCCAGCTATATGAGGGCCGTCTGTAAATAATCCAGTCTGAACAGACAATCCACATCTTCCCGAGGCAAGAGAATTAACTGACTTTAAAAGTCCAGTTTCCACCCTTACTGAACTAGGCTGGAATTACTGGGCTCGATCGTAGCGCCACCAGTGGCTATTACCAGTTATGTGCCTTCCAAGCCTCTCCTATGGACCAATCAGAATCCACCTCTCGTATCACTTGCGTTTGCTTCACAGAAAATGGTGGCGCCCAGTCAGGACGATCTGATCGATAATCAAGATCAACATTGTGATAACACGGGTCTTACATCGCGAAATGCATCAAATCACGTGAGCACCTTGATTAAAAACATGATGGGATTAGGAAAATATCTGTTGACAACGAGTTGGCGGTGCACATGCTTTGCAAATCCTGCAATCGACCGAAATCTGCATGACAGTTTACGAACAGGATTTCGATTTCGGTGCGCGATTTTGATTGGACTATGCATAGACTCGTTAGTCCAGCCAAAATGTAACTCCATAATACCAGCCTAGTTCGGCAAGGTTGGAAGCTGGACTTTTATAGTCATAGCCAACTCTCTTGCCTCGGGATGATGGACAATCAAGTGATTGACATCATGAGCATCGATCCACGCAATTGGGATACGATGACATACATCAACGAAGTCAGCGACCTTGACCACCTGATCCGGTTAGTCGCCTCTTCATCAAGCATAGTCGACTTTTACAGCAAGACTGGGGTGCCGAAACCCCAATCTACCCCGGATCTTCATGGGTGCTTGTGTTAGAAGCCGACTGGGGATCAGGTGGCCAGGCTCTGTGACGTGACTGATTGTGGGTCATTGTACCTGACCGATTGAATGTTGCTCTGGCTTTCAATCACCGGTTTGGCTGTTCAGGATTCCATCATCTAGAATATCATTTACTGCTATAAACCAGTCTCCTACTCATGCTACCATCACACAGCATTCTTTATTCTGCAGCAGTAGCGCGACAGCCATAGACGTATCTATGAAGATTACAGGACTTTTCCTGAACCCATTAGGCTTATCAGTGCCACTCCCTTCACCCCTAACACAATGACGTGCAAGCTGGAGGTACAGATGAAGACACCTGTATTGGTCCCAATGTCAGTTGGTGACTTGGACTAGAAATAAAGGAGACCAGTGAGACCACCTCGTCTGTTTCATATTTTGACTTATGCATAAAGATTCAGAGTGACAAAACAACTCCACATGACTGTATGACAAGACTCCACATGACAAGAGGGCTGACTTTAACTTTCCAATAGCTCACTTTCCCTTTATGTGAGACCGTCTCCGTGGCCTAGAGGTAGAGAGTCCGCCGCGTCATACCAAAAGACGTTCAAAGATGGTACTTGTTGTTACCCTGTCTGGCGCTTGGCACTAAGGGGCTAAAACAAGGAGTGGTCGGCTCGGAGGCAGTATACTTTGTCTGAGTGGGGTATTCATGTTAAATTGCGGCATGTTATCTCAGTGGGCTAGCACGATAAATCGGCATCAGTCCGGACTAGTACAAGCAGCCACACACACACGTGCATGCACGTCGCTACGTATATAAGAGCAATAATCTTGGACGCGACGTTAAACCCAATTTCACCCTTTATGTGAGCAATATTCTTCCAGGTACAGTTGAGCATGCTCTGCTTGTGGCAGAGATTTCTTATGAATATTGAAAGGGTTTTGTTGCTTTATGTATTGGGTAGTGTGCACCCCCTTTTTTCCAAATCCAAGATTGAATTACTACCTGTTCAACTCCAGAGAATTATATCTCATTGCCGAACCACATAATTCACTAAGTCCCATCTATAATCAGATAAGGGGCGGTCGGGTAGCCTAGTGGTTAAAGCGTTCGCTCATCACCCGGAAGACCCGGGTTCAATTCCCGACATGGGTACAATGTGTGAAGCCCATTTCTGGTGTCCCATGTCGTGATATTGCTGGAATATTGCTAAAAGCGGCGTGAAATCAAACCCACTCACTCACTATAATCAGATAAGGATGGTTGTACCAAGAAAAACAAACAGGTTAACAAATGTGTAAATTTATTTTCAGCAGAGGGTAAATACAACTTGTCTTTTGTGGTGAGGCACAGAAAAAGGTGGTTATACTGGCCCTGTAGTGTGGACCAACTTGGACTAACAAATAAAATAAAACATAACAAAGTATAAAATGAGTGTGTGTGCGTGTGTGTGTGTGAGTGAATTTATGCTATCATAATATCACATATTTATATTAAAATGCAGTTGGAGAATATGCAAAAGATGTAAAGTGCAGGGTATAAATCACTACCAACCCAAGTATAGCCACTAGGCCTACATTGGTGAACAGTCTCACAAACAGACAGGCAAAGGGTGAGGTAGTTTATTGTGTGTTTTTTAACGTCGCACCCAGCAATATTCCAGCTATATGACGGCAGTCTGTAAAAAATCAAGTCTGGACCAGACAAGCCATTGATTGACGTCATGAGCAACGGTCTTTGCAATTGAGATACGATGACATGCACCAACCAAGTCAGCGAGCCTGAGCCCCTGATCCGGTTAGTCGCCTCTTACGACCAGCATAGTCGCCTTTTACGTTAAGCATTTGTTGCTGAAGACCTATTCTACCCAGGATTTTCACTGGTCTATCTTGGAATGGTAAGTATATATATAAACAATGACATACATCATAAACATCATATTTTTATCAACTTTTCAGTATGATCAAAATAATTTCAACACAGATTGAAACAAAAGGCCGGGATTTTAATATTTTTTGTTTCAAATATTTTTGTGTAAAATGCTGTATGGGAAATAGGTAGGATAGAGCTGGACTAGTACCCTGCTCTTCACGTCCTAGCGGCTGCAGGCGCTCTAGGGCAGGCAAACCAGTCGAGGAGAGAGCGTGTCTCCCTCTGATGATTGTGCCCCCAAAATGCAAACGTGTTAAGTGTAATATATTACACTTAGGAATGTTGTCAAAAATATTTTCCTAATTATTTAAGAGTCTTGAATGTACGCATATCATTATACATAAGTGAGACAAAGTGTCGTCTAAAAGTTTGTTTACATCTTTACTATTACGACTCATCCGCATGTAACTTTCTCAAACCAAAGCAACTAAAGCACGGCGCCTGGCATTATATCATGTCATCTCTGCTGCAAAAAAACCATCTTAAAACCATATGGAAAGATGAGAGTATGACATCCTCAGTTTGAATGAATTTTGTTTTACTTATGTTTTACTTATTCTTAAGCTTCCTTTATCACTAAACATGAAAATTAAGTGGGATTTGTGAAAAACAATTTTTTTTGAAAGAGGGTATTATTTCATCAACATTTTCCTTGAAAGAAAACCTGGTTAAAAAATGCTCATTAGCACCAAAACTGTTTCGCAAAGAACTTTGTAAAAGCAGTAACATCAACATGATGAAAACCAGTGCCACTCCTTCGTACATACAGTCACAGTCTAACTCATCAATGGCCAGGTGGGGCAGTCATGTGAGAGTGGGTCACAACAAACCGAGATGCTTATATAAGATAGCTACACGATAAATCCAAAAAATAATGAAGAATGAAGTGTGGTTTATTTCACAATAAAACACTGTTTTATCATGACGTCATTTCTGGAGATTCAAACATGCGCTCGCAACTTGATGACGTTGTATATTGGGCGACATTAGTTTGGAGAGAGGAGTGTCTGGTGAGTTGTTCCCAATAGATGTAGCTGGCCAACACATATAAATTTGATGGCCTAAAGATCGCATCCAAAGGCGGGAGAGATATGACGAGCAGTATTGGGGGAAAAGGTACAGGTAATTGATGTAAGGATTGTATGAATACGCGGGAAATACCACCTGTGCATAAAATGGATTTGTCCGACATTGCCAAGGTCGGATTCTATAGAGGGAGTCATCATTATTTAAATACGGGTAAATAAAGCTTGTAATTACTCCATTATACTTAAAGAGTCTGTACATAATGTTGATATCTCATATAAGAAAACAAACAACTTGTGGTCATTGTTTATCGTACAATAAAACACTGCAGGAGGGATAAACCCCTCATGGTTTATTCTCCCTGCAGTGTTTTATCGTATGATTAACAACTCCCACTCCTCGTTTATTTTTAAGTAAGAGGCAACTTACTGAATCAGGTGGTCCTGATAATTGGTTGCATGTCATGGTAGCTTGAGGGCTCGGGCATTGCTCATCATATCAATCGATGGTTATTCACTAGCATGGTGGCCCAGTTGTCTAAGGCGCCGCGATTCGCTGTGTAGAGTTGTGTCCCTTGGGCACGCCAGAAACCTATGATTGTGGGTTCGAATCCCGGTTCACTCGATTATGTTTCTAGGTCTGTCAGCACCATACCCGTGTTCTTGGGTTTCACCGAAGTGGTAAACGTCTGAGACCTGCACCACTTCGGGCTTTCCTCCCACATTAAGCTGACACGCCGTGATATAACTTGAATACTGTTAAAAGCGGTGTTAAACCCAACTCACTCACTCATTAGCATTTTCATATAGTTGGAATACTGCTTAGTGCTGCGAGTTTTAACCAAACAAACAAAACCCATCATCTAAATCTCTTCCAAGGTACTCGACATTCTTTAGGAAAATGATACAGAAACATATATTAACAGAAACAGTAACAGCATAACAAGAAGAATTCACGTTCAGCAGTCAATGTCACACCATTATGGGTGAGTGTCAATGCTATTGCAGCTACTTGCTACAAGACAGCACATGATCTCAAGGCACACAACACCAGTAATATCTTCAGAGATATACGTGGAATGTAGGTCTACATGTACACAAAGCTCACAAACTTTCCTCTTTCAACAAAAGTATATTTCGATTGCAACATTCCATAACAATGATACCCATATCAACAGCATCACTGACTTGGTGTCTGAAGGCACATGTACATAACTGAAGGCACATGTTCACCCATCTTCCTGAGGCAAGGGCATTAACTGACCATAAAAGTCCACTTTCCATCCTTGTCAAAACTATGCTGGAATTTCTGGGCTCGATCATAGCGTCACCAGTAGCTATTACGAGTTCTGTCCCTTCTATATCCCTCTTACTGACAATCAGATTCCATCTCTCATATCACTTGCATTTTTGTTTCAAACAAATTGGAGGCAATCGATAATCATGATCTATATTGTAATAAAATGGGTCTTACCTTGTGAAGTGCATCAAATGACTTGAGCACCTAGATTAAAAACATGAAAAGATTTGCAAAATATCTGTTCATGTCCAGTTGGCGGTACACATGCTTTGCAAATCCTGCAGTCGACCGAGTCTACATGTTGAAATCCATGTTGTTTACATCCGGATGTCTAGCTCCAATTTGATTGGACTATGCATAGACTCGTTAGTCCAGGCAAAATGTAACTCTAGAATTCCAGCCTAGTTCGGCAAGGGTGGAAACTGGACTTTTATAGTCAGTTATCTCCATTGGCCCGGGAAGACGATGTACTCCAGTGAAGGCACACATACATCACGTGGACATCACAAGACATGACACTTATTGACATACAGAATTTGATTTCTTCAACTTATCACTACTTCAGTCCTCTACAACAACATACGACATGTCATGACATACAGACTATACTGAGGACAGTTGTACTAGTGCTAGCAAACTACGTCGAACAGTCCACTGTCAGTCAGATGTTGTTTATAGTCATGAACCATCCTCTCCTGTTCACGTGTCTCGATCGAGCCTCTCCTCAACCACCGGGTTTTCTGTATGGCTTCTGCAGCACTTAACCTTTGAACTTTGACCAGGTAACATGCAATCATTGTCCCAGTTCGACCTTGACCTTGAGCACAGTGGAGAGCAACTGCCTGGAACAGGTCATGTGTGACAAATAAAAAAAAATTTGAAAGTAGTATTACCAAACATGCGTGCCGTAAGCTCTAAAATCTCCACTCTCTCTTCTTCAGTGTGTCACAGGCATTGTAATCACCAACCCTCTCTCACAGAGAGATCTCGCAGATCTGGGTTAGAATAGGTCTTTAGCAACCCCTGCTTGTCCTAAGAGGAAACAGGTGGTCAGGCTGGCTGACTTGGTTGATGCATGTCATCATGTCCTAATTGAATAGATCGATGTTCATGATGTCAACCACTGGATGGTCAGGTTCAGACTCGATTATTTTACAGACTGCCATCATATAGCTGGAATATTGCTGAGTGAAGCGTTAAACAACAAACAAACAAACAAACAAAACACTATCAGGTTGTCACAGACATTTTTCAAGCAACCAAACAAATGCTTATATCCAACAAAAAATCAGATCATTATTTGTTATTTTAATGTTTAGAAGCACAATTATATTTCCCAACATATACAGGAGCTCAATTATAGAAAAAAATCCACAAAAACATAAATTACAAACTGTATTCTTTGGACACTGTAACATAGTCTGTTTGCATTAAAAGAATATTATATTTTACAATGCAAGGCATATGAAATCTTATTCCAGCCAAAGAGGGGCTTGTTTTTTTTTCAAATTGTTGGTCCCTTAATCTTTCAATTGATGTCCATCATAAAGTTTGAGTAAGCAGACAGGCAAAGCAGTGATTGAATGGCTTAAATCAACATAGCAGGGACTGCCATTTGTCCCTAGCTGTTGTCCCTTCCTACATGCTATTTCTGGTAACAGTGACTGATTCCAGTGAACATCAAAACACAACATCCTGTAAAGACAGGACACATGGCAGAGAGTCTCACCTTCTTCCTCGTCCCTGCCTTGTGGAGGATGTCAAGAAACTCCTCCACCTGTTCCATAGTGGGCGGGGTGAAGTCTTGGATCTTTAGCGACACAAGCTCCAATTCTGTGGCCGGAACAGACCATAGGTATTACAAAACAGGTCTTCTCTTAGTATCCTACAGGCTTATTTCTATTGCCATCTTCCCAGACAGACACCCCCTGTCCACACACTAGGTTACTTGGATGTGTCACTTTAGCCCCAATACAAGTGCATCAACATAGCAGAACTAAAACTGTTTCTTTCTGCATACTCCTATATATAGAATCTCACCAATGTCATTTGCTATCAAATAGATGAAAATGAGTCAATAAAAGTTTAAAACTCCTAGGCTGGACGAACAATTTTAAACTTACATTGGTGAGTGTTTTTTTTAAATTTATTGGTTTTTTATTCTATTTCCCATCATATTTTACATTTCAGTGTCATACATAGAGTGTGCATGGATTAGGTGTTACATTTAGCATTATTGTTATAGTGAGATATAGTTTATTCCATTAAGGCCAAAGGCCAAAATAAAAAATAACAACAATAAAACATTATGCACATGTTTACTTTGTAGCAGGACAGATCATATATCATAGTTTATGCAGGGTTTCTAAATAATAAGCGACCAGGAGGCATTGAAACTTGCATAATTATAATTTCAATATGCTATAAATTTTGTAATTTCATAATAATTAAGTATTTCTTTTTGAATTAGTTAAATAATATGGTTTTATTTTGTTTCTTTTAAATGTGTATAACATAGATTTTGTTACCATAATTACTGCATTGAGTGAATTGTTATTCTTCTCTTTAAATTCAAACAGTATGTGTTCATTACTAAAATTAACTCTGCCTTTTGCATAGTTTCCAAGCCAATCTGAAAGTTTCAGCCGTCAAGTGTTCATATAACTGATATCAAAAGACATGAGGGGGCATTCTATTTATCATCCTAGGTCTTTCCGCCACCTTGTTCAGTTTGTTCACAGTAATAACCAGTGTCTTGTGTGTAAATGTAGCAGAGAGATCAGTGATGTCATATGACGTCATGATGAAGTCACAAAGGTCTGAATTGTACTGCAATTTGACTGCAGCTTGATCTCACCCAATGTCTCTTGTGGAAGCCAGGTTAGGGTAATAAAGAAATATTTGTACATATGCACTCTCAGATATTTACACACATTGCAATAACCTGCACATCAGATTTGTGTCAAATACAGCTTCAGGATAGCTATGCATTGCAACAGCTTCATGCTACTGAGACAGATGGTCTTCATGATGTATCCTGTGAATGTATCTTAATGCCCTTTTTAACAAGTGTTATAGTTGGGATAACACTTTCTTAAGTACAGATTCTTGTACTTTTGTGGGTTGAGTCCCATCCAGGATTGGAAGACACACTGCCAGAGTGAGGCATCTAATCGCCAGCACACAAAGTTGGGTTAGTGACTGCATGTTGCTGTCAAACAGCAATATTCTTTCTACATCGCCGCACCAAAGAGGACAAGCAATAGTTAAGTCATCCACTTCAGTCGGTTCTTGTAACAAGCATTAAAACTGGCAACCTGGTGAAGCACAGTATGTTTATCTCTCTGTCGTGTCAACACTGAAGGCTGAGGTAGCTCACCTGGACATTGTGTGATGGGGGGGTCACGTTCAGCAGTCAGGGACACCAGGTATGCCACATTGTTGTCCAGGAGGTAGCGAAGGTTCTGTCGGGTCTCGGGGAATGCCAGGGTACACAGTAGGCCATCCACAACCCACGAGAAGTTGTCCGGCATCTACAACATAGGCACACAGCACAGCTCACAGCATGCTTAACATAGGCACACAGCACAGCTCAGAGCATGCTTAGCATGGGCACACAGCTCACAGCATGCTTAACATGGGTACACAGCTCACAGCATGCTTAACTAGGTACACAGCTCAC
The DNA here is from genome assembly GCF_022045235.1 of Haliotis cracherodii. Taxonomy (NCBI): domain Eukaryota; kingdom Metazoa; phylum Mollusca; class Gastropoda; order Lepetellida; family Haliotidae; genus Haliotis; species Haliotis cracherodii. The sequence continues at coordinate 71,839,405 of NW_027266297.1, forward strand.
AGCATGCTAAACATGGGTACACAGCTCACAGCATGCTAAACATGGGTACACAGCTCACAGCATGCTAAACATGGGTACACAGCTCACAGCATGCTAAACATGGGTACACAGCTCACAGCATGCTAAACATGGGTACACAGCTCACAGCATGCTTAACATGGGTACACAGCTCACAGCATGCTTAACTAGGTACACAGCTCACAGCATGCTAAACATGGGTACACAGCTCACAGCATGCTTAACTAGGTACACAGCTCACAGCATGCTAAACATGGGTACACAGCTCACAGCATGCTAAACATGGGTACACAGCTAACAGCATGCTAAACATGGGTACACAGCTCACAGCATGCTAAACATGGGTACACAGCTCACAGCATGCTTAACATGGGCACACAGCTCACAGCATGCTAAACATGGGTACACAGCTCACAGCATGCTTAACTAGGTACACAGCTCACAGCATGCTTAACATGGGTACACAGCTCACAGCATGCTAAACATGGGTACACAGCTCACAGCATGCTAAACATGGGTACACAGCTCACAGCATGCTAAACATAGGTACACAGCTCACAGCATGCTTAACATGGGTACACAGCTCACAGCATGCTTAACATGGGCACACAGCTCACAGCATGCTTAACATGGGTACACAGCTCACAGCATGCTTAACATGGGTACACAGCTCACAGCATGCTTAACATGGGCACACAGCTCACAGCATGCTTAACATGGGTACACAGCTCACAGCATGCTTAACATGGGTACACAGCTCACAGCATGCTAAACATGGGTACACAGCTCACAGCATGCTTAACATGGGTACACAGCTCACAGCATGCTTAACATGGGTACACAGCTCACAGCATGCTTAACATGGGTACACAGCTCACAGCATGCTTAACATGGGTACACAGCTCACAGCATGCTTAACATGGGTACACAGCTCACAGCATGCTAAACATGGGTACACAGCTCACAGCATGCTAAACATGGGTACACAGCTCACAGCATGCTAAACATGGGTACACAGCTCACAGCATGCTTAACATGGGTACACAGCTCACAGCATGCTTAACATGGGTACACAGCTCACAGCATGCTAAACATGGGTACACAGCTCACAGCATGCTTAACATGGGTACACAGCTCACAGCATGCTTAACTAGGTACACAGCTCACAGCATGCTAAACATGGGTACACAGCTCACAGCATGCTAAACATGGGTACACAGCTCACAGCATGCTAAACATGGGTACACAGCTCACAGCATGCTAAACATGGGTACACAGCTCACAGCATGCTTAACATGGGTACACAGCTCACAGCATGCTTAACTAGGTACACAGCTCACAGCATGCTTAACATGGGTACACAGCTCACAGCATGCTTAACATGGGCACACAGCTCACAGCATGCTAAACATGGGTACACAGCTCACAGCATGCTTAACTAGGTACACAGCTCACAGCATGCTAAACATGGGTACACAGCTCACAGCATGCTAAACATGGGTACACAGCTCACAGCATGCTAAACATGGGTACACAGCTCACAGCATGCTAAACATGGGTACACAGCTCACAGCATGCTTAACATGGGTACACAGCTCACAGCATGCTTAACATGGGCACACAGCTCACAGCATGCTTAACATGGGTACACAGCTCACAGCATGCTTAACATGGGTACACAGCTCAGAGCATGCTTAACATGGGCACACAGCTCACAGCATGCTTAACATGGGTACACAGCTCACAGCATGCTTAACATGGGTACACAGCTCACAGCATGCTTAACATGGGTACACAGCTCACAGCATGCTTAACATGGGTACACAGCTCACAGCATGCTTAACATGGGTACACAGCTCACAGCATGCTTAACATGGGTACACAGCTCACAGCATGCTTAACATGGGTACACAGCTCACAGCATGCTTAACATGGGTACACAGCTCACAGCATGCTAAACATGGGTACACAGCTCACAGCATGCTTAACATGGGTACACAGCTCACAGCATGCTAAACATGGGTACACAGCTCACAGCATGCTAAACATTGGTACACAGCTCACAGCATGCTTAACATGGGTACACAGCTCACAGCATGCTTAACATGGGCACACAGCTCACAGCATGCTAAACATGGGCACACAGCTCACAGCATGCTATACACGGGTACACAGCTCACAGCATGCTTAACATGGGCACACAGCTCACAGCATGCTTAACATGGGCACACAGCTCACAGCATGCTAAACATGGGTACACAGCTCACAGCATGCTTAACATGGGTACACAGCTCACAGCATGCTAAACATTGGTACACAGCTCACAGCATGCTTAACATGGGTACACAGCTCACAGCATGCTTAACATGGGTACACAGCTCACAGCATGCTAAACATTGGTACACAGCTCACAGCATGCTTAACATGGGTACACAGCTCACAGCATGCTAAACATGGGCACACAGCTCACAGCATGCTATACACGGGTACACAGCTCACAGCATGCTTAACATGGGCACACAGCTCACAGCATGCTTAACATGGGCACACAGCTCACAGCATGCTAAACATGGGTACACAGCTCACAGCATGCTTAACATGGGTACACAGCTCACAGCATGCTAAACATTGGTACACAGCTCACAGCATGCTTAACATGGGTACACAGCTCACAGCATGCTTAACATGGGTACACAGCTCACAGCATGCTAAACATGGGTACACAGCTCACAGCATGCTTAACATGGGTACACAGCTCACAGCATGCTAAACATGGGTACACAGCTCACAGCATGCTAAACATGGGTACACAGCTCACAGCATGCTAAACATGGGCACACAGCTCACAGCATGCTATACACGGGTACACAGCTCACAGCATGCTTAACATGGGTACACAGCTCACAGCATGCTTAACATGGGCACACAGCTCACAGCATGCTTAACATGGGCACACAGCTCACAGCATGCTAAACATGGGTACACAGCTCACAGCATGCTTAACATGGGTACACAGCTCACAGCATGCTAAACATGGGTACACAGCTCACAGCATGCTTAACATGGGCACACAGCTCACAGCATGCTTAACATGGGTACACAGCTCACAGCATGCTTAACATGGGTACACAGCTCACAGCATGCTAAACATGGGTACACAGCTCACAGCATGCTTAACATGGGTACACAGCTCACAGCATGCTTAACATGGGTACACAGCTCACAGCATGCTAAACATGGGTACACAGCTCACAGCATGCTAAACATGGGTACACAGCTCACAGCATGCTTAACATGGGTACACAGCTCACAGCATGCTTAACATGGGCACACAGCTCACAGCATGCTTAACATGGATACACAGCTCACAGCATGCTTAACATGGGTACACAGCTCACAGCATGCTTAACATGGGTACACAGCTCACAGCATGCTAAACATGGGTACACAGCTCACAGCATACTTAACATGGGTACACAGCTCACAGCATGCTAAACATGGGTACACAGCTCACAGCATGCTTAACATAGGTACACAGCTCACAGCATGCTTAACATGGGTACACAGCACAGCTCACAGCATGCTTAACATGGGTACACAGCTCACAGCATGCTTAACATGGGTACACAGCTCACAGCATGCTTAACATGGGTACACAGCTCACAGCATGCTTAACATGGGTACACAGCTCACAGCATGCTTAACATGGGTACACAGCTCACAGCATGCTTAACATGGGCACACAGCTCACAGCATGCTTAACATGGGTACACAGCTCACAGCATGCTTAACATGGGTACACAGCTCACAGCATGCTTAACATGGGCACACAGCTCACAGCATGCTTAACATGGGTACACAGCTCACAGCATGCTAAACATGGGTACACAGCTCACAGCATGCTTAACATGGGCACACAGCTCACAGCATGCTTAACATGGGTACACAGCTCACTGCATGCTTAACATGGGCACACAGCTCACAGCATGCTTAACATGGGCACACAGCTCACAGCATGCTTAACATGGGTACACAGCTCACAGCATGCTTAACATGGGCACACAGCTCACAGCATGCTTAACATGGGTACACAGCTCACAGCATGCTTAACATAGGTACACAGCACAGCTCACAGCATGCTTAACATGGGCACACAGCACAGCTCACAGCATGCTTAACATGGGTACACAGCACAGCTCACAGCATGCTTAACATGGGCACACGGCTCACAGCATGCTTAACATAGGTTCACAGCTCACAGCTCAGAGCATGCTTAACATGGGCACACGGCTCACAGCATGCTTAACATGGGTACACAGCTCACAGCTCAGAGCATGCTTAACATGGGCACAGAGCACAGCTCACAGCATGCTTAACATGGGCACACAGCACAGCACACAGCATGCTTAACATGGGCACAGAGCACAGCTCACAGCATGCTTAACATGGGCACACAGCACAGCACACAGCATGCTTAACATGGGCACACAGCACAGCTCACAGCATGCTTAACATGGGCACACAGCTCACAGCATACTTAACATAGGTACACAGCACAGCTCACAGCATGCTTAACATAGGTACACAGCACAGCTCACAGCATGCTTAACATGGGCACACAGCACAGTTCACAGCATGCTTAACATGGGCACACAGCACAGCTCACAGCATGCTTAACATGGGTACACAGCTCACAGCATGCTTAACATGGGCACACAGCTCACAGCATGCTTAACATGGGTACACAGCTCACAGCATGCTTAACATAGGTACACAGCACAGCTCACAGCATGCTTAACATGGGCACACAGCACAGCTCACAGCATGCTTAACATGGGTACACAGCACAGCTCACAGCATGCTTAACATGGGCACACGGCTCACAGCATGCTTAACATAGGTTCACAGCTCACAGCTCAGAGCATGCTTAACATGGGCACACGGCTCACAGCATGCTTAACATGGGTACACAGCTCACAGCTCAGAGCATGCTTAACATGGGCACAGAGCACAGCTCACAGCATGCTTAACATGGGCACACAGCACAGCACACAGCATGCTTAACATGGGCACAGAGCACAGCTCACAGCATGCTTAACATGGGCACACAGCTCACAGCACGCTTAACAGTGGAGTTTTTATGCAGCTTCTACAGTGAGTTATTGAAAAATGCTACTGCATGATGCCTCACTTCATTTAAACTCAAATGCTTTTACTGTATATGTTAATATTAAGTACTTCCAATGAAAATTATTATGCCAACATAAACTTTACGGTTATAAATTTTCGAACTTTTCCTCATAATATTTACAATGCTGTAAGTTAAATGCCTCACTACCTGTCTGATTGTCTTCTCAAAGTCATAGATAACCTGTTCCTGGTCCTTGGTCTCGACCGACCCGGGTCTCAGGTCACGGGTTCTCCGCAGGGCTGCTGCGGCCGACAAACCCTCCTCCTTCACCAGGTAACATGCAATCAGTGTGCCCGTCCTGCCCCGCCCACCTGCACAGTGCAGCGCCACCCCCTGGACACATAGGGTGATACATTACGTCAACAGATGCCTGGACACATAGGGTGATACATTCAGTCAACAGAAGCCTGGACACACAGAGTAGGTCTTTAGGGTTTAACTGTGTAATACATTCAGTCAACAGATGCCTGGACACATAGGGTAGGTCTTTAGGGTTTAACTGTGTAATACATTCAGTCAACAGATGCCTGGACACATAGGGTAGGTCTAGAGGTTTAACTGTGTAATACATTCAGTCAACAGATGCCTGGACACATAGGGGAGGTCTAGAGGTTTAACTGTGTAATACATTCAGTCAACAGATGCCTGGACACATAGGGTAGGTCTTTAGGGTTTAACTGTGTAATACATTCAGTCAACAGATGCCTGGACACATAGGGGAGGTCTAGAGGTTTAACTGTGTAATACATTCAGTCAACAGATGCCTGGACACATAGGGTAGGTCTTTAGGGTTTAACTGTGTAATACATTCAGTCAACAGAAGCCTGGACACACAGAGTAGGTCTAGAGGTTTAACTGTGTAATACATTCAGTCAACAGAAGCCTGGACACACAGAGTAGGTCTAGAGGTTTAACTGTGTAATACATTCAGTCAACAGAAGCCTGGACACACAGAGTAGGTCTTTAGGGTTTAACTGTGTAATACATTCAGTCAACAGAAGCCTGGATACAGCATGGTAAGTTGAGGTGAAATGGGGTTAAACGTTGTGTTCCATGTCGTGTGTGTGGCTGCTTGTACTTGTCCTGACTAATGCTGATCTTATTGTGCTAGCCCACTGACACCATGCTGCAGCTTAACATTGATACTGGGGATGGGTATTGGAGGTTCAAAGTGTAACACAATATTTCGCGATGCACAAGGCTGTATTGCAATACGTATCACAATATAGTTTATGATTCTAAATTTTGAATTCTGAAGCAATCTTATACATTAAGGTATGAATCGAAGTTTACAAATGGAGCAAAACAAGATGCTGGTACAAGATGATGTTTACTAAGTCAATAAATACGCAGGCATCTTGCGGCCCCGGATGCATTCTTCCGGGCAGCGAAGGCATTTAGCAAGAAAATACATGACAAACACATGATAAAAATCGCTATTTGAAATCACCCCATATATCGAGCATGATAAAATGATATTGTGATACGTATAGTGGAAGAATGAACCTCAAATTACTGATATACCGATATTACCGCACACCCTTAATGAATACCCCCCTCAGACACAGTATACTGATTCAGAGCCTATCAGTTATGTTTTAGCCCCCTTATGTGAAGCTAGTACATTCACCGTCAAACACAAAAGAACATGTCCTGCAACCACTTAATCTGGATGATTTTAATTATACCTTCTGAATTATTAAGGTTCCACTGTGTTTGTTTGTTTGTTTGTTTGTTTAACGCCGCACTCAACAATATTCCAGCTATATGACGGCGGTTTGTAAATAATCAAGTCTGGACCAGACATTCCAGTGATAGATATCATGAGCATCGATCTACGCAATTGTGATACAATGACATGCATCAACCAAGTCAGCGAGTGTGACCCCCCGATCCTGTTAGCTGCCTCTTACGACAAGCATAGTTACGGTAAGCACGGGTTGCTGCAGACCCCTTCTACCCGGATCCTCACTGTATAGCTCCTCTAAACAAGTGACGTTACAAAGAAAGTATTTCCCATGTGGTGTGGAGAAGCATAAGAAGTTATGTTAATTAGGGAGCAGGGTTTCAGGCAACATTCAACCACTTGGCCTGCTGCTTGTGCCTCAATGTTTAAAGTTTACAGGGACAGCAGGCCCCGAGCATGGTGGACATGGAGACGGTCACCTTGTGTTGCTGTGCTGCACGCTCCATGACAGAGAGGAACTTGTTCACCTGGTGCTGGTCGGGGCTCGAGAAGTCCTTCATCTTGATGTTCACCTTTTCCAGCCCTGTAACATGGGACCGCTTGCATGTGAATAGACACCAATATCACATGGTACCGCTTGCATGTGAATAAACACCAATATCACATGGTACCGCTTGCATGTGAATAGATACCAATATCACATGGTACAGCTAGCATGTGAATAGACACCAATATCACATGGTACAGCTAGCATGTGAATAGACACCAATATCACATGGTACAGCTAGCATGTGAATAGACACCAATATCACATGGTACCGCTTGCATGTGAATAGATGCCAATATCACATGGTATCGCTTGCATGTGAATAGACACCAATATCACTTGGTACAGCTAGCATGTGAATAGACACCAATATCACTTGGTACCGCTTGCATGTGAATAGATGCCAATATCACATGGTACACCTAGCATGTGAATAGACACCAATATCACATGGTACCGCTTGCATGTGAATAGATGCCAATATCACATGGTATCGCTTGCATGTGAATAGACACCAATATCACATGGTACAGCTAGCATGTTAATAGACACCAATATCACATGGTACACCTACCTGAGAGGTGGAACCTGGTCAATAGGAGGGATAAAGACAGGACATAACTTGTAATAGCCACTGGTGGCACTACAATCCATGCCTAGTTCGGCAAGGGTGGAAACTAGACTTTTATAGTCAGTTAACTCCCTTGCCACGGGAGGATGGATGAGGCGTGGTTCACCGTACCTGTGAGTCCCTCTGTGTCCGGGTCCCGCTCCTCGGTCAGACACACCAGGTAGCCCACGCCATGGTCCACCAGGTACTGCAGGTGCTCCCTTTCTTCCGGGAACGCCAGTGCACACAGCCTGCCCCTGACCACCCACGAAAACCTCCGGGGCACCTGCAACACAGTTCCATCAACACTGCAACAGCCAGTAGAGTGTACTCAGTGCTACAGGAACCATCACAGTCACAGTCAACTAACCCTGTCCTGTAACCCCGCTAATGTGTACTGTAGAAGTTAGTGCTCGAGGATTCAGTGTAAAACAGATGATGAAAAGACAGACAGGCAAAATCATCCCAAAATGAAAATTCCTCCATTGCGGGGAATCCCCTTCCTGGGGTTAAAATGGGCTCCCAGTGTTCGACGCGCTGCCCAATTTCAAAGATTAAGACAGTCAGGCAGACACCCAATCTGTCTGCTTCTGCCTCGGGTTTTGTGATGCAACATCATTTGTCTCCTCATCCTCTTGATTACCTGTCCACAACTTATCTCACCTTAGTAACAACACTTAAGATGCCTCCAGTTAACTGTTTGATTGGCATTCTAGAAGTTGGTGAGTAGCGATTGAGTGAGTATGGTTTTACACCACTTTTAGCAATATTCCAGCAATATCATTGCGGGGGACACCAGTAATGGGCTTCACACATTGTACCCATGTCGGGAATCGAACCCGGGTCCTTGAGTGGCAAGTGAATGCTTCAAACACTAGGCTACCCCACTGCCCCAAGTTGGTGAGTAAGTTAGAAAACATACAACAATATGAATAACAACTTCTTGTTTATTGTAATTAGCGACTTTTTGATCTCGATTCTTAATCCCTGACAGGCATCTATTGTGTGAAATATTCTTGGTGAAGATTCAGTGCTGAAGTAAACCCAGTCTCACCTTTCTCCTGTAAGTTTCATACTCTGCCACTAGAACTTCCTGGGACCTTGACCCCAGTGATCCAGGTCGAAGTTCACGGACTCTGTCAACAGCTTCTGCTGCTGTCATGACCTGTCTTTGGACAAAGTAACATGCCAACATGGCGCCCGTCCTGCCGAGGCCATCAGAGCAGTGAACAGCTACTGCCTGGAGACACAGAGAATCAGGACAATCATTTACTTTGTTTTGTTTCCATTTGGTTCAAGGTTCTTTGAGACTTTCTGTACCTATACCTATAAGTGCCATGTGTCTTGTATTCTTAGGATGGGGTACTAGGGGAAGCCATGTGTCTTGTATTCTTAGGATGGGGTACTAGAGGAAGCCATGTGTCTTGTATTGCTGTGACATGTACCAACCTTTTTCTCTGCCTCTGCCAGGTCCACCAGAGTGAGGAATTCAACGACCTGCTCCATGTCCGGGGTGGAGGATGCAGCCATTTTCAGGTCCACCTTCATCAAGTCTGCCAGACAACAGCGGTTATCATACAGAATGTATGGACAAAACACAGCAATCACAGCAGAACTTTACTTTTCAAATTCACCATATCTGCTAGTATGGAGAGTAGGGTTGTAAAAACAAACTCATCAACCGCATCACATTCCTGTTTTACTCAAATACTTAATGTTATCAGATCTATTACCAATCATTTAAGATTATGAGATTATGTTTTTCTTGGGGGAATTTCCTGACCGGTCATTTATATATCTTACCTGGGTAGTTGTCGACATCAGGGTCGCGCTCCTGGGTCAGGCTGACGAGGTAGGCAATGTTGTTGTTGACGAGGTAGTTAAGATCTGCTGGTCTTCCTGGGAATGCTAATGCGCACAGCAGGTCCTTCACAACCCATGAAAACTTCCAGGGAATCTGATATAATGATGGATTGATATTCCTTTAAAGATCAGTGAATGCTGGATTGGATTTCTCACTAGGAATAAAAATCACCAAAACGTTTGGTCATAATGTAAATTCTTTTTAAAAGGGAAAATTCTCAGGTGAAAAATGTGCTACACATTATTGTAAACTATACCTTTTTGTCTCACAGAAATGAAATGCTGTCACTGGGATGTTTTACTAATGTTTTACTTATGTTTTACCTATGTTTTACATATGTTCCTGCACAGACATCTTTATACACAATCACAAGCCATCACATGTACGTTTAATTAGAACTTCTGATGAGTAATGGAATTTGAGAGAAATGTGTGTGTAAAATTCACTGGACCAACCCCTGACTTTGCCGATTGAAATTCTTCCACAACGTCCATCATCTCCCGCGAGAGGGGGGACTCCTTCAGCACACTGCAGGCATGGGCTGCGGCCTTCACAGTGGACATGGTATGGAAGTCGATGAAGTAGCACGCACACAGTGTCACCCACACAGCAGCATCGGCTTGGACAACAGCAGCGACCTGCAAGTGAGGCAGAGAGTGAGTGAGTGGGTGGGTGGGTGAGTGAGTGAGTGGGTGGGTGGCTGAGTCAGTGAGTGAGTGAGTGGGAAGGTGGGTGGGTGAGTGAGTGAGTAGGGTTTTATGTTGCTTTTAGCAATATTTCAGCAATATCACTGTGAGGGGACACCCAGAAATGAGCTTCACACATTGTACCCATGTGGGGGAAATGGAACCTGGGCCTTCGGCGTGACGAGCAAACGCTTTAACCACTAGGCTACCCGACCGCCCCTGGCTTTAACCATGAGGCTGCCTCTTCACCCCAGCTACCTAAAACACCAGCAGACATATATATATGTTACAGTCAATGTGTAAAATTACTTTAAAACAATCACTTAAGACAATTACAAAGTAACTGAAAAAACTGTACATATATTTTATTATGATCACAAATTCCAAACATTTTGATGTTTAATTTCATCAACCAGTAACTGAAAATAAGAGGATTAATAGAATGAAATGTATATTTTGTTTCTCTTTTGGCTCCTTATCCTAGCATAATTTGTCTATTGGGATGTTCTTAAGCCGTTTTGAACTTCTTAACAATTATTAGTCAATCTGTCAAACAAATGGACAGATCAATGATTAAAATATTTTGGCATTTAAAAAACTGCCTAAGCGAATCATATTTTACACATTGACTGTAATATAAACTGACGTCCAAAAGAAACTTTACCAACTGAAAATATAAATTTCAGACAAAGCATAAATTTTTTTTCGATGAAGTCTATCTAAAACACATGACCTTAATACAACAATAGTGTATGCAGAAAATGTTAATCGTCTGTTACATGTTTGCGAGATAACACGCGAAAAAGTGAAAAACGTGCACCACGGACAACTGCAAATGCACGAGCGGGTAAGGGTATAAAACGATTGCATCGGCAAGTCAGACATCCACAGTGATAAAAAAACACAAAAGAAATGCCACGACTCACAGTCGAACAACGTGAACGAGCCTTGGGTATGGTACAGATGGGAGCCACCCACGCCCACATTGCACGAACCTTCGGTTGCTCCCGTGTTGCCGTTACCAACTTGATGCAACGTTACAGACAGACAGGGCGGACCGCTGACAGGCCAAGAACAGGCAGACCCAGGGTACCGAGCCCCATGATGACCGGTACTTGTGTATCTTGCACCCCCGAAATCGCTTCCTGACAGTGACGTCATCGGCGACAAATGCCTTACGTCACTGGGTTAGTCGACAGACAGTGGCCAGGAATCAGGGCTTTTAGACCATACAGAGGACAGCTATTGACAGCGCAACATCGTCGTCTGTGATTGAGATGGGCCCGGACTGTACGACGTTGGCAACGACGTGACTGGCAGAGGGTTGTCTTCACTGACGAAAGTCGATTCTGTATGTTTAGGGCTGATGGAAGACAACGTGTTTACCGCCAAAGGGGTGAACGCACGGCAGCGTGTTGCGTGCAGGAGGTCGTACCATATGGTGGAGGGAGTGTCATGGTGTGGGGAGGGATCTGTGGGCAGGAGAGGACACCGCTGGTCATCGTTGACAGAAACTTGACAGCTCAGCATTACATGGATAACATTCTTCGTCCAGTTGTCCTACCATTTCTCCAACAGCAGCCATGTGGTGTCATTTAGCAGCATGACAACGCCAGAGCCCACACAGCCAGAATTGTCACTAACGTCCTCACAGCCAACAACGTCAACGTCCTGTCGTGGCCTGCACGCTCACCCGACATGTCCCCCATAGAACACTGCTGGGACTTTATGGATTGTCGTGTTCGACAACGACCACACTCTCCAGCCAACCAGCAAGAACTGATTTTGGCTCTCCAAGAAGAATGGCGTCAAATCCCACGTGACCTCATCAGATGTGTTTTTCTGTGCATCAAGAGTTTTTGCATGTATTGAGGCATTTGGTGGTCACACACGCTACTAATGACTTGTTATTGAACGTGAGCGATTGTTTATGTACTCTGCCTATTGTCCATGATTCTGAAAGCTCGAGTTTAGTACCACACCCAACTTTGGGGGGCTCTGACGTCATTCTAGGTCGCGGTATGATTGTCATTTTCAGTGTTGATTATGTTGATATATTGATCTTCTCAATACACTTTACTTCATGCATGTATGTTTTGTTGTTTCAAACTCTGGTAAAGTTTCTTTTGGACGTCACTTTATATGGTACTCTAGTAGTATAGGTAATGGGGGTTCTGCCGCAACCCCACTGTAGCCAGATTTATATACCTATACTGCTACCACAGAGGGAATTTTTTATGCAAATATGATGATGCGCACCAATAATTGTCATGAGACTAAGCTAAATTGTAATGAAAAGGGCTAGCTCACCACTACCTGAACCCCCATTACCTATACTACTACTCTCCTGGTTCCACATGGGTGATTGAGTGAGCTAGGTTTGATCCGATTTGAACATTATTTCCAGTTTGTCACAGTGTGCCAACTTTATGTAGGAGGAAAGCACAACTTGATGTAACCACCTTGGTGCAACCTACGAGCATGGGTAGGGGTTTGGTGCTGACAATTTATGTATAATGATAAGGGTGTATCTGGATTCAGCCCAGCAGATCTTCAGCTGTCATATACTCTTTTTGGTCAAGTGACACGCCAGCATGGCTGCCGTCCTGCCAAGACTATCTGAGCCGCTCTGTGGTAAGATGGCATGGTGTGTAAAATGTAGGGCTGATGTCATGACAACTCGGTTTGAGTGAGTGGACCACCTAGTTTGGGCCAGGCAAACTGGTAGCCGTGCACAAGGTTAAACATCCTGCATACGTCGAGAATCTTGGTTGCCTTTCATTCACTTAATGTTCATGAACAATGGCTACGTCCTTGATGGCCCCAGGTCACATGATCATGTTGTAGACAGGGGAAATCACGTTCCTAACACATTAGAATTATGCAGGAAAACAGACCATTTTGAGCGTAAGTAGACACAATTTATGGCTAACAACTACTTTATTTACTGTAAAGGCAACGTTTCGGTATAGATCCTAATACCGTTGTCAAGCAAGGACAACAGTATAAGGATCTATACCAAAATGTCGCCTTTACAGTAAATAAATAAGTTGTTATCCATAACTTGTCTCTACTTTGTCATCCGTCAACTTCTAATGCCTATCAAACATTGAGCCTGTGGTTGAAAAGCTGACAAGTCTTGTGTAAGTTATCTTAAATTACTGAATTCAAAATATGAAAACACAAATTAAGCATGTGAGAACAGTAAAGTGCCATTTTGATTTCATTGAACCAATCATCAAATACATATTAACTGATATGCATATGTTCTTATAATGATAGTAAACAAAATTACTGAAGGTGATTCAGGTTGGTGTCATACAGGGTGTGTCAGGTTTATTTCTGTAGTATGTACCCTATACCACAGCAAACACTCCAGTATCTCTGAGGCCTCGGTACATGTGTACCTGTGTGACTAGACCAGCTTCAGATGGTCCAGGATCAATCTTTTAGGGACGTGTTTCACAAAGCCCTCTGATCGTCATGGCAACAACTACATATCTTCAGTGTGGTGAACCTTGTTACCTGCATACTGAATGTTCACGAATATTGAAGAGCTGTGTGTCTACACGGGAAATGAATGCACAGCCACTACCATGTTAATTAACACTGCACCAATGCACCCAGATAAATTACCCTATATAACCAAATATAGGATCCCCAAAACATGATTTGGTCTGTTTCCATACACAAAGTTTCATAAATTGTTTCGATTATTTCAACATCAGTTTAACTTCATTATAAACTGGTAGAGACTGACTTGCTATCATATGAATTTTGTTATCTCATACTTTACTGTGTCAAAAGGCACTTCCTTCATGCCAATCAACAGTATAAACATATAAACTCTGTGTGTTGTTAGGAAATCACTGTTTATTGTTATTACGGAAGTGCTTTACTCAGTGCTAATAAGTGGCACTATTTTGGCGTGTGATTGGATGAAGGTAAGGATATGTGTCATTCCACTGGTGATGGGGTGGCATTGACTTTGAGTGGCATTGGTGGCTAGGGGCCAGCAGTTGTATTAATTTGGAGATGCATTAATTTCAAGACATACAGTATTTGTTGATTTACAGTAAGAGTTGCATTGATATTTATATACTAACAATTGCTTTAAGAATTGCAGGTGTACCATTTCCTATTCAACTACTTAATGTATGACAAAATAGAGATAATTTATGGCTAACAACTTGTTTCAGTATAGATCCTTGCTTGACAATGGTATAAAGATCCATACCGAAACATTGCCTTTACAGTAAATAAATAAGTTGTTAGCCATAAATTATCTCTACTTTGTCATCTCTCAACTTCTAAGTAATGCCTATCAAACAAAACAATACTGAATATATGTTTCTATCAACAGGTTTTGCCATTTTGAAACAGACTATACTTATAAGGACACAGATGGTTTATGAGTTGGGTCTATTATTAGTTCTATAGCAAGTTTCATTCTAAAATAATTAAGGGTAGATAGGTAGGGCTACCACATTATTACATGGCCTTATTTAAACAACGCCAATTGGATCATTCAAACTCTTGCCCTCTTTCTTAAATCACATCTGGCACTTCATATTCAGCCTTTGCACCAGCAGGACTGTTCTATATTGGAGTCAACAATTGTAAATACCTTACAGGTTAGTTTAATCCTTTACATTGGTTTATAAGTGTGTACACCTTTACATGTTATAGTTGCACTGTTTGTAGGGCTGGGACAAGTCCAAATCTACTACCCGGATATCCGACCCCAAATTACCCAACCCTACCTGGGTACCCACAGCAGGTGTCAAGAGTTGGGAACAATATGGCCGACTGGGAATTGTGTTCCGCAGCCCCGGTCAAAACTATTTAGATACAGTGATCCCTCGATATACCGCTGTCATCGGGGTCCAAGAAACTGACCCCGCGGTGTAGGAAAGAACGTTGTACAGATATTCCTTGCTGAGGTTCACATTACGTAATGATGGTATTGAGTCTTCCACGAGTCCAATTTTTTGGACTCGAGTACCCGAGGGGTGAACTCGACTCGTACTCGAGTACCCGAAAATATGACGTCCTTTAAGAATATTGGTTCATTAGATCAAAATTGCCATCTCAAAGTATTAAAACATGTTATAGGTATAATTGAACTACACTGAAATGTAAATAGAGAGCGTCCACGGAACTTGTTTATCTGTCAAAGTGTATGGAAGTGTTCAGTGTTAATGTTTGCTTGTAACTGCACTAATCTTAATCACGACCTTCAAAAACATTACGCCACGTCTACAAAAACTACAATACATATTGAACACAAACTAAGTTGTTTTTTTTCTGACGATCAGCGTTTCATTCGACATCTGCCAACAAGCACGAACAATAGTTAGCAGGAAGAAAATCGATAATGTGCATCACGTGACATACACGTATACACAGCTGCTGGGCTGCAAGACTAAGGCCGCTAACTATTGAATTGTAGTACTATAAGTTAATTCATTCATGAGTTGGTCACGTTTTCAAACTGTACCAAACTGTCGACCTGTCGCTTGATTTGTAAGCACTGAAATAACACATATATACCAGCTAATCAGTTGTTAATCTGTGTAAGGGAATACACTTAGCATTTGATGTCGGAGCAAAGAAGCAATAATCGCCTTGATACATTCAATTTCTTAAAGTCGGGAAGGAAAAACAATAATTACGTCTATTTTATGTGACATTCTCAATTGTTCTAATGTACATCTACTTTCTACAAAGAATACATTATTCAAACAATATTGTTCGAAGCTTTAATCAATATATTGATGAACAATTGAGCATTGAAACAGAGTGATCTCCCCTTATCGAGTACTCGAGTCCTTGAGTCCCCAGTAAAACCGACCCAGACCCGAGTACTCGAGTACTCGTTGAAGCCCTAGATGCTAGTGAATGGAACAGTGGCGCAATTATTTCACAGTGGCATGGGACATGTACATCTATGTAACACTGATCGTGGATGATAATTCAAACTGCATGCGTAAAAAAATAAAAATAATGTAATGAAAATTAATCAAACTAGTCTGTATTATTTTACGACTGGATGTTATACATGTAGAATCTAAATAAGTGTTGTTATATTTTAAGTTTTGTTAGGTAGTGTGTGCAGTGGATGAGTGCGTGTTCTGGGGTTTCTGGTTGTTTGCAGTGTGGGCAGTTACCTGTAGTGTGTTTTTAAAAAAAAAATTAGGCGGTTATTTAGGTTGGTGTGTCCTGTTTGGAGTTTAGTGATTACTCTGTCGATTTTTTTTGATGGATGGAGAATTTTTGGTTTGGTTAGTGGTTTGCTGAGCACTTTTTTGATTTGGCTATTTGAGTTTAGATATAGGTTATGCCATTTAATTGTGATTTTTTGCTTGTTTACACTTTTAATTTCTGATTTTGAGATGGGTAAGTTTAAGCTTATTTCTGGGATTATCGGCGTTTTCATTACCGTATATTCCTACGTGGGCGGGTATCCACAAGAAGGTTATTTGTTTGCCTGACTTAGTTAGGTCGTTGGAGCTTTTAAGTATTTGATTTATTAATTTAGGTCGGTTTTTGGTATTTTTGTTTTGGAGGGCTTGCAGTCCACTTAGGGAGTCGGTAAGTATTAGAATTTTTATGTGGTTTTTGGATTCTTGATGATGGAGGGCTCAGGCCATGCCCATTAGTTCTGCCGTGAATATTGATTGGTTGTTTGGGAGTCGGAAGGATTGTGTGGTTTTAGTTGGTTGTGTGGTATGGACTCCGAAACCTGTATGTTTGGAGGTCGGATCTGAGGATCCGTCCGTGTAAATGTGACACCAATTTGGCCAATTTTCGTGTATGTATGCTAGTGTTGTAAATTTAGCTATGTTTGGGTCGGTTTGTTTATTTATTTGGCTAGCTAGTGTTGTGTCTATTTTTGGTATTTTAAGTTTAGGGGTGAAGATATTTGATTGTTTGCAGTTTTGTTTAAGATTTTTAATTTGGTGTTCATTTAGGTAGTTTGTTATTCTTTGGGATATTGGGGTAAGTAAGGGGTGTTTACGAGCTAGAGCTTGGTTTTTGGGTCTGATATTTTGGTTTATTAAGTTTTGGATGAGAGGGTTGATTGGGACGCGCCCCAGAAATTTAAGCTTAGCTGTTCCCTGCGTAGACTTAGTGGCATTTCTCCTGCTAAGGCCTGAAGTGAGGTGTAGGAGGTGCCATTTTGGGTGCGTGTAATTAGTTTGAGAGCCTGATATTGTATTGAGTCAAGTTTTTTAGATAGAGAGTTGTTTAGGGTGTTGTATATGGCGCAGCCGTAGTCTAGTTTTGATCTAATTAGTGATATGTAGAGAGAGAGGAGGGTATCTTTGGAGGCTCCCCAATTTAGAGCCAGTTAGGCATCTTAGGGTGTATAGGTCTTTACTGCATTTAGTTGTTAGGTTTTGGATGTGAGCATCCCAGTTGAGATGTTCATCGAAAATAAGTCCTAAGAATTTGGTTTGTTTTTGAAATTTGATTGTTTGATTGTTTAGCTGGAGGATTGGGGAGGCGGGTTTCATGTTTTTATGTTTGAATACTATTCCTGTTGTTTTTTCTGAGTTAAGGGAGAAGCCCCATTTGTCAGCCCATTGTTGTATTTTATTTAGAGATTTTTGGAGTACATTTTGGACCATTTTCATGCTTTTAGTGCGGATCCAGATGGCTCCATCATCCGCGAATTTTGATGTGTTTACTTTAGGGGATAGGCCCTCGAATAGATCGTTTATCATTATATTGAAGAGGGTGGGGCTGAGGATACTGCCCTGTGGAGTGCCATTTTCTAGGGGACATTGGCCCGATAGAGTTTGGTCTATACCCACGGTTATTTTACGATTGTTTAGGAACTCCTGGATGTAGTTTATTATCTGACCTTTGAGCCCTATTTTTTTAAGTTTTTGTATTAGCCCATCGTGCCATACCATGTCGAAAGCTTTAGAGAAGTCTAAGAAGATGCCTGTGGTATATTGTTTATTTAGTTGTCCTGTCTTAATATCTTGTTCTAGTCGGGCGAGGTTATCTAGGGTTGAGCGGCCAGGAGTGAAACCGCTTTGATCTGGGTTTATGATGTTATTTTGGGTTAAGTAATGTTGTAATCTATTTTTAGCCATTGATTCCATTACTTTACATAAGTTTGAAGTTAGGGATATTGGTCTATATGAGTTAGCTTGATTAGCTGGTTTATTAGGTTTAGGGATTGGTATGACTAGGGCCTTTTTCCAGGGAGTAGGAACCTGGCCGTTTAGGTAGATGAGATTGTATAGTTTGAGTAGTGCCTGGAGTAGTTTTAGGGGAAGTTTTTTAATTATTTGGTAAGAAGTTAGGTCTAATCCTGGGGCTGTGCCCTTTATACTGTTTTGGATTACGTAGAGGGGCTCCTCCATTGTGTAGGGTTGATTTATTTCTAGATTGTTATTGTTTGGTTCTTTTGTGGGTTTGTTTTCTGTTTTAAGTTCATCTTGGAATTTTTTACTGAAGTTGGTGTTACTGCTAACGGCCGAAAAGTGGTTGGCGAGATTATTTGCTTTTTGGGCGGGGTTGGTTGAGTTGTCAATGTTAGGATTTTTTATGTCCCTTTAAGCCTCTGATGGCGTGGATTTTGCGCCAGACCATTCTGGCATCTGTACGGTTATTTATACCTTCGCAGAATTTTTTCCAGTCTCTACTTTTGGCTATTTGGACTAGTTTTTGAACCTGGTGGTTTAGTTCGTGGGCTATGTTTAAATATATGTAGTCACATTTTGCTTTATTGAAGGCTGATTTACGTTTTCGTCTAGTCTGTTCTATTTCCTCATTCCACCATGGTACCGTCGGGTTGCCTATCTTAGATGTTTTGAAGGGGATGGGGGTTTTGGCTGCGTTTATTATATAGTCTGTTAGGTTTTTACAATAGGTTTCTGGATCATTATTTTCTATTTCGTTTAAGTTAGCTTCGTTGCAGATATCTTGGAATTGGTCCCAGTTAGCTTTATTGTAATGGAATTTTGGTTCTTGGTTTTCTGTTTGGATTGGTACGTTTTGTATTTCCTATGGTTATGTCTAAGGGGAAGTGGTCACTACCTAGCGGGACGTCGTGCACTTCCCATTGAATACTTTGGGCTAAATCTGCGGTGCATATGGTTAGGTCGATAGCCGACATTTTTTGGTTTATCTTATCGTACCTCGTGGGTTGGTTGCTATTAAGGAGTACTAGGTCGTGTGTTTCTATCCATTCGGAGATTAATTTGCCATGATTATCTATTTTATCATCTATGCTCCATGTAGGATGGTGAGCGTTAAAGTCTCCTAGGAATATAGTAGATTTATCGCTTATTTGGAGTAGTTTGTTTAGATCCTCAGGTTGGACTTTTTGTTCCGCCCAGTGGTAAATATTGGATGCTATGAAGCAAAGAACATATATATGTACCTGTAAGAACAACAAAAGTAATAAGATCACAAAGGGGGAGCCAGGACTTAATTATCACTGATTGGTAATTGGCAATGGACAAATGGCAAATGGGAGGCTAGGGGTATAATTATGGCACTGATAGGCTAAAGAATGGAAATAGCAATGGAAGCCAGCTAGATGATTAGCCCCGACAAAGATCAAAGCAATAAGTCCCAAGCACTGGGCAGATAGGTTCCCTGGTCACGGTTCATGGTTGGCTGGTGTCCCCTGATGTCAATGGCTTCTTGTAGTTTCCTTTGTCGCCAGCTGTTGTTGTTAACAGGACTTTGGTGGCTTCCCACATGATGTTATGGTCTTGGTTCTTGAGGATGTGTTTGGAGAAAGCGGATTTCACGTCTAGTTTGTTGACAGAGGTGTGATGTTCTTTGAGTCTGGTTTTGAGGGGTCTAATGGTTTCTTCAATGTACTGGGGACACAGTTGCTGGGGATCTGGTATATACATCCTCGGGGGTTTGGACTAACTTACTTATTTTCTCAATGAAAGATAACCATTTCACAGTCTCATTAAAATCAGATCTTAGTTCTCGCTATGGCTAAACAAAGATCTGAGGACATCCCATTACGGGTCAGGTCAGAACGACCTTTCATGGAAAGCGCACGTTAAATCTCCAAAGTAAGGGACTTACCCTGCTTGTGCCTCTGCCATTGGCTTGTAGATGCAGTGTACTGCAAGAGTACACACACAGACCAGTACATCCACTACAACTCCTGCCATCATCCCCAGATAAAACAACCTGTCTTGTGATACAGTTTTGTGGAGAGTTTTTGTGGAATGGATTGGTAAACAAGCGAAGCGCTTACATAATACCGCTCCATTACACATAGGACATATTACAATGAATACATAAATAAAGGTTAGATGTAACAAATGAATTGTACAAGCCAAGCTAGATGTCAATATAAATTAAATCTATTTGCAGTTAATATTAAAAAAAATCATTTGTAAATTCTGAAAATCTGCTAGTTTTTAAGATGAAGTTTTCTTTTCGAAGAACACAGTAAATGTGTACACACACAAAAAGCGTAAAGCATCTTCGGTATGATATCCACAGGAACAAGTTTTTGTATCCAAGATATATCTATCATACTGATCTGTGTTAAGATCGCTGCAGCCAAGCCTGAGCCGACTGTGAATAATTTGACATAGTCTGCTTCCATGATTTAAATCCCCGTGTATACCATTATCTCCCCTCACGTGAAGCATATTCTTAAATTGTGCAACGGTCTCTGCCTGTTAGATTTTCTGGTAACGTATTCCAAAGTTGTGTTGTAGCTGGTATAAATAGATCTGCATAAGCCTTTGTTTTACACTTCACTGTTTGAAGATTAGTTTTATCCACTAAGTCATAATTTGTGTTTTCCGAAACTGTATTAGGAATAAGCCTACAAAGATATTCCGGGGAGAAATGGTTATTCATTTTGTAAAACATTACTAGTTTTAATTTGTATATCCTGTCTTTTAATGACTTACAATTTGTTTCATTGTAAATATTCTGATGACCTGTACCCCGGACAGCGCCACATATGGTTCTAAGGGCATCTAAGTGTAATTTTTCCAATAAGTTACCCAGATAATCAGTATACCTGAAGCTTAAGTTACACTTCTTGGCTAACTACCTTGTCAACAAAGGATAAATGTGCAAATGGAAATAGTTTTTCATGTTTTAGGATATTTTCTCAATGAAAGATAACCATTTCACAGTCTCATTAAAATCAGATCTTAGTTCTCGCTATCGCTAAACAAAGATCTGAGGACATCCCATTACGGGTCAGGTCAGAACGACCTTTCATCTGACCAATCAAAGCATTGCTTACCAGATCCTGAAAGTGACAGTTCAAATGTGTTTTCTAATCATGCAACCTCGAAAACGTAAACACTGGGTATTCCGAATGACAGTTACTGCCCATACAACTGGTTCTGTCAACATTATTATCTGTCTCTCACTTCTGTGGGTTAAATATTTGAACGGAGGAGGCGTTGCACAGTAAGTGGGATGCACTGCTATACAATCTCAACCCTATATTAGACATTCCGGAATGTTCATTTGTTCAGTTTTCAAAATAGAGAACTGTGTTAACATATTTTTCAAGCATAGTCTGAAATGGAAGTCACCAGGTTGAAACGAGTGCCATAAAGCTAATGGGATGTCCTCAGATCTTTGGTTAGTGGCAACGAGAACTTAGATCTGATTTTAATGAGGTTGACCATTTCATGACATGTTTATCTACATATGTAGACTTTTAAAAAATGAAAAAGATGAAAAACAAATGTAATTTGTTGAATGGTTTGTGTAAGATTTGATGAATTATCACATCTTGTTGGACTGTTGCATGCAAGGAACTCTGGGTAGGAGAGTGGGCTACCCACAATTCCATGATCCTACAGTCACTCCTGATTCAATCACGACAAGGAGATATATCTACTTTTTTGAAAACTTAAGGAATAAGTCATTGTTTGTTCAGCATTTTTACTTGTAAGATTGTCTGATTTTGATATTTGAAAGATGTAACATCATTTCTTGATCACAAATCACGAGATTTAATTTGAAACCTCTCACCAGGTTTGAGTATTTTCAAAAGCATGTGGAATGAGAACATAAGATTTATGACAGAATATATTACAATGAGCTTCTTTCATTACAACATAAACTCACTTCCAGTCTTTGCACTTAACAGGAAGACTTTGTATTATAAACACGGACTGGATTTCACTTCTACTGGTTGATTAGACACACAAAAAATTATACAACATATAAAATCCATTTATCATTTCTATTAATTTTCAAAAAAATCCTCAAGTCCAATCTCTGAGATTATCACACATTCCAGTACTCTTGTAATGGTCTTCAAATGCCTGAACACAGTGTTGTTGTTGGAGAGTCTGTACAGATCCGGGGCGGAGAGTTCTAAGTTGTCTCAAGGCATGTGTGGTGGTGATGTTGTGGCGGGCCACGAGGAAGCAGGCTAACAGTGTCCCTGTGCGCCCCTTGCCCATGTTACAGTGAACAGCCACAGCCTACACACAGAGAAGGCAACACTGTTACTGTGTTACTGTCTACACACACAGAGAAGGCAACACTGTTACTCTGTATACACACACAGAGAAGGCAACACTGTTACTCTGTATACACACACAGAGAAGGCAACACTGTTACTGTGTTACTGTCTACACACAGAGAGAAGGCAACACTGTTACTGTCACACACACAGAGAGAAGGCAGCACTGTTACTGTCACACACACAGAGAAGGCAACACTGTTACTGTCACACACACAGAGAAGGCAACACTGTTACTGTCACACACACAGAGAGAAGGCAACACTGTTACTGTCACACACACAGAGAAGGCAGCACTGTTACTGTCACACACACACAGAGAAGGCAACACTGTTACTGTCACACACAGAGGGAAGGCAACACTGTTACTGTCACACACACAGAGAAGGCAACACTGTTACTGTGTTACTGTCTACACACAGAGAGAAGGCAACACTGTTACTGTCACACACAGAGAGAAAAGGCAGCACTGTTACTGTCACACACACACAGAGAAGGCAACACTGTTACTGTCACACACACAGAGAAGGCAACACTGTTACTGTCACACACACAGAGAAGGCAACACTGTTACTGTCACACACACAGAGAGAAGGCAGCACTGTTACTGTCACACACACACACACACAGAAGGCAGCACTGTTACTGTCACACACAGAGAATGCAACACTGTTACTGTCACACACACACAGAAGGCAGCACTGTTACTGTCTACACACAGAGAAGGCAGCACTGTTACTGTCTACACACAGAGAAGGCAGCACTATTACTGTCTACACACAGAGAAGGCAACACTGTTACTGTCTACACACACAGAGAAGGCAACACTGTTACTGTCACACACAGAGAGAAGGCAACACTGTCACTGTCTACACACAGAGAGAAGGCAGCACTGTTACTGTCTACACACAGAGAAGGCAACACTGTTACTGTCTACAAACACAGGGAAGGCAGCACTGTTACTGGCACACACAGAGAAGGCAACACTGTTACTGTCTACACACACAGAGAAGGCAACACTGTTACTGTCACACACACAGAGAAGGCAACACTGTTACTGTCACACACACAGAGAAGGCAACACTGTCACTGTCTACACACAGAGAGAAGGCAGCACTGTTACTGTCTACACACAGAGAAGGCAACACTGTTACTGTCTACACACACAGGGAAGGCAGCACTGTTACTGTCACACACAGAGAGAAGGCAGCACTGTTACTGTCTACACACAGAGAAGGCAACACTGTTACTGTCTACACACACAGAGAAGGCAACACTACTACTGTCTACACACAGGGAAGGCAACACTGTTACTGTCACACACAGAGAGAAGGCAACACTGTTACTGTCACACACAGAGAGAAGGCAACACTGTTACTGTGTTACTGTCTACACACACAGAGAAGGCAACACTGTTACTGTCACACACAGAGAGAAGGCAACACTGTTACTGTCACACACACAGAGAGAAGGCAACACTGTTACTGTCACACGCACACAGAAGGCAGCACTGTTACTGTCTACACACAGAGAAGGCAGCACTGTTACTGTCTACACACAGAGAAGGCAACACTGTTACTGTCACACACACAGAGAAGGCAACACTGTTACTGTCACACACACAGAGAGAAGGCAGCACTGTTACTGTCACACACACACACACAGAAGGCAGCACTGTTACTGTCACACACAGAGAATGCAACACTGTTACTGTCACACACACACACAGAAGGCAGCACTGTTACTGTCTACACACAGAGAAGTCAGCACTGTTACTGTCTACACACAGAGAAGGCAGCACTGTTACTGTCTACACAGAGAAGGCAACACTGTTACTGTCACACACAGAGAGAAGGCAGCACTGTTACTGTCACACACACACACACACAGAAGGCAGCACTGTTACTGTCACACACAGAGAATGCAACACTGTTACTGTCACACACACACAGAAGGCAGCACTGTTACTGTCTACACACAGAGAAGGCAGCACTGTTACTGTCTACACACAGAGAAGGCAGCACTATTACTGTCTACACACAGAGAAGGCAACACTGTTACTGTCTACACACACAGAGAAGGCAACACTGTTACTGTCACACACACAGAGAAGGCAACACTGTCACTGTCTACACACAGAGAGAAGGCAGCACTGTTACTGTCTACACACAGAGAAGGCAACACTGTTACTGTCTACAAACACAGGGAAGGCAGCACTGTTACTGGCACACACAGAGAAGGCAACACTGTTACTGTCTACACACACAGAGAAGGCAACACTGTTACTGTCACACACACAGAGAAGGCAACACTGTTACTGTCTACACACAGAGAGAAGGCAGCACTGTTACTGTCTACACACAGAGAAGGCAACACTGTTACTGTCTACACACACAGGGAAGGCAGCACTGTTACTGTCACACACAGAGAGAAGGCAGCACTGTTACTGTCTACACACAGAGAAGGCAACACTGTTACTGTCTACACACACAGAGAAGGCAACACTACTACTGTCTACACACAGGGAAGGCAACACTGTTACTGTCACACACAGAGAGAAGGCAACACTGTTACTGTCACACACAGAGAGAAGACAACACTGTTACTGTGTTACTGTCTACACACACAGAGAAGGCAACACTGTTACTGTCACACACAGAGAGAAGGCAACACTGTTACTGTCACACACACAGAGAGAAGGCAACACTGTTACTGTCACACGCACACAGAAGGCAGCACTGTTACTGTCTACACACAGAGAAGGCAGCACTGTTACTGTCTACACACAGAGAAGGCAACACTGTTACTGTCACACACACAGAGAAGGCAACACTGTTACTGTCACACACACAGAGAGAAGGCAGCACTGTTACTGTCACACACACACACACAGAAGGCAGCACTGTTACTGTCACACACAGAGAATGCAACACTGTTACTGTCACACACACACACAGAAGGCAGCACTGTTACTGTCTACACACAGAGAAGTCAGCACTGTTACTGTCTACACACAGAGAAGGCAGCACTGTTACTGTCTACACAGAGAAGGCAACACTGTTACTGTCTACACACACAGAGAAGGCAACACTGTTACTGTCACACACACAGAGAAGGCAACACTGTCACTGTCTACACACAGAGAGAAGGCAGCACTGTTACTGTCTACACACAGAGAAGGCAACACTGTTACTGTCTACACACACAGGGAAGGCAGCACTGTTACTGTCACACACAGAGAAGGCAACACTGTTACTGTCTACACACACAGAGAAGGCAACACTGTTACTGTCACACACACAGAGAAGGCAACACTGTCACTGTCTACACACAGAGAGAAGGCAGCACTGTTACTGTCTACACACAGAGAAGGCAACACTGTTACTGTCTACACACACAGGGAAGGCAGCACTGTTACTGTCACACACAGAGAGAAGGCAGCACTGTTACTGTCTACACACAGAGAAGGCAACACTGTTACTGTCTACACACACAGAGAAGGCAACACTACTACTGTCTACACACAGGGAAGGCAACACTGTTACTGTCACACACAGAGAGAAGGCAACACTGTTACTGTCACACACAGAGAGAAGGCAACACTGTTACTGTGTTACTGTCTACACACAGAGAGAAGGCAACACTGTTACTGTCACACACAGAGAGAAGGCAACACTGTTACTGTCACACGCACACAGAAGGCAGCACTGTTACTGTCTACACACAGAGAAGGCAGCACTGTTACTGTCTACGCACAGAGAAGGCAGCACTGTTACTGTCTACACACAGAGAAGGCAACACTGTTACTGTCTACACACACAGAGAAGGCAACACTGCTACTGTCTACACACACAGAAGGCAACACTGTTACTGTCTAAACCCAGAGAGAAGGCAGCACTGTTACTGTCACACACACAGAGAAGACAGCACTGTTATTGTCACACACACAGAGAAGGCAGCACTGTTACTGTCACACACACAGAGAAGGCAGCACTGTTAACGTCATGGCTATACCATGTACAAATAGTACAGCTATTTCATGCAGCCAACATTACAGCGATATGCAGGGAATATTCTATTCATACCGTGCAGGGAATATAACAGCTCTACATGCAACTACTACATCCATTTCACACAGAGAATATTACAGTTATCTATGCCAATTGTGAGCTGAGGATGGTAGCATCGGAGTCCAAGAGTTCCCAAAATATTCTAATTCATGCCATGTATATCTGTATATCAAAATATTCTAATTCATGCCATGCATATCTGTATATCAAAATATTCTAATTCATGCCATGCATATCTGTATATCACAATATTAAAGCTCTCTCTCAGGAATAATACAGTACTTGTATCCGGAGGTGTGGAGGTTTGTTTTGTTTAACCAGTGGCAGGAGATTGGTTTTGTTTAACTAGTGGGAGGAGGGAGGTTTGGTGGAGGTGGAAGAGGGTGAGGCTGGTGGTGATGATAATAGAGGGTGGGGAGGGTGGGGAAGATGTCGAGGATGAGGTGGGTTGTTTAGTTTGGTGGAGTTTGGTGGAGGTTGCAGAGGGTGGTGGCAGGTAGTGTGTCAACTGCATCTCACCTCCTGCTTCTGCTTGGCCTGATGGACCACCTCCAGGAACTGCTTGATCTGGTCCAGGGTCGGGGCAGTGAAGTCGCGGATGCCGATTCTTACAACTCTCAGATCTGCAAGTAAACATTGTACTTCAGTGAACCTTGTTCTCAGTAATTTGTTAGTATTGGTGTGTAGGCACTAATATGAAACATTTCTTCACTTCATCGACATGAACAAACATGAATCCAACTGAAAGCTGACACAATGTTGAATGCTAGCCAGCTTTAAAATGTTAAATTTACTCTGAATACCTGCTAAGTAGTTATGTACAGGAGAGAACACACCTCCGAGGTTTTGGCTGGAAATGTAAACATGAAGAAGGGGGAAATCCTGAAGGGTCCTCAGGATTCCCACCCCCCCCCCCTCAAATAATAGAGTTTAAAGTTGAATTTACATTTGGTGCATCATAAAGAGACAATTGTAAAGCCTTTTCATGTATATTACTGTTGGCAAAAGCAGTTGGTGCACGAGAAGTTTGTGCTTGTGTCTTGGTTTTATACAATGTGGCTGGTTAGAACGGCTCACAACCATTCATGGCCTGACAATGAAAGAATCTTGCAACTTTCAAGAATGCTGATTGTGATGACAACCAAAACCAAGGAGGACTGTTTTTTCCAACTTATGAACTGTCTAAATGCAAGAAATACCAGAAAAAATAAGAAACCATTGGGATTCCTACTAGTGAAACAATACAGTACCGTGGTGTATAGGGAATATTATCAAAGCATGCGACAGAAAAACCACATGCATGCAGCACAAACTGAAGTCATGACAAATAAAATTGAACAACTTTTCATCACCTGGCCTGGTGGCTCAGTGGGAAAACAGTGAGTTACAAAACTAAACACAATATGTGAGGTTGCAGCCTTGATTCCTGTCATCCATAATGAAAACTTTCATTTCTTGTTTTCGATTTTTGAACATTGGACATTTGGAACACCAAGTACAAATTTCATCTACTAAACTCATCAGGTCTTACTTGGAGAAAGTAAAACCTCATACCGGGTCTCACCAGCAAAAACTAAAACCCCATAGCTGGGATGAGGTCTTAGCTGGAAAAAGTAAAACCTCCCAAGAGGCTTATCATTACGAAATACAAAGATACCTACAATACAATAGGCAAAAGTGGCCATAGGTTAATAAACAATGTTATAAACCTATTACCGTGTTACCCTTTATTGCCTTAAGTTCCTGACAATCTCTGGTAACCCTAGCAACCAGCTCATCTTCCAAACCCTGGTTTGGAAGTGGTACTCTTTCCAAACCTAGGTTTTGAAATGGGTCACTTCTAAATCTGCTTTGAGGTTTTGTGTTTCAATTGTAATATCTAGGTTTTACAGTTATTTTTCTGGTATTTCTTGCATTTAGATGGTCAATAAGTTGGATAAAACATGCCACCAAGGTTTTGTAGAATGTAAAACTGGGAACGAGGGAAAAGCCAGAGGGCTTCTCCCGAGCTCGAAGGTCATATATTTTCAACCAAAACCTTGGAGGCATGTTTTATCCTTTACATATGGCACTGAAAGCTGGGCCTCCAGTTGACTAACCTGGGAAGCTGTGTGTGGGCGTGACCCTGTCTTGGGTGAGGTTGACCAAGTGGTGGACATTGCGCTCCAGCAGGTACTGTATCTGCTGGGGGCGGTCAGGGAAGGCGAGGCCACATAGCAGTCCCTCCTCCACCCAGCAGAAGCTCCTCGGAACTTGGGATACCATACCTTTCTGGAAATAACATGCAAATTAATATACTGTCAGACTTGGTATTTTACTACCTAGTACTTAAACGAATACGCTAGGAATTAATGATAAATTAAACAATGAAATATACAGAAATTATCACGCGGCATAAACCAATACCTGTCATGTGCACATTAAATATAATGTGTCACAAGGTCAATGCTAAGTCAGTTGTTTGTTTAAGAGTCTGCCGGGTCCATACATTGTCATACCATTACAAAATAGTGACACAATTTTGGCCAAAGCCAGCTGTCTTAACATGGGGAAAAGACCCCAAGGTGCAGAGCTCTACAAGTACAGATGTGGAGACTGATCTAGCATCCTCACTAAATTGATTTCATAGTTTGATCTCCAAAGTTGCCTCCGCTTGCAAAAGGTCTCAGCTACATTCTGTTAGACAAAGTTGGTTGGTTTGTTGTTTAACGCCGCACTCAGCAATATTCCAGCTATATAACGGATGTCTGTAAATAATCGAATCTGGACCAGACAATCCTGTGATTGATAAACATGTACTAGCCTGTCCCACCCTGTACCTAAGATATACCCTACACATACTAGCCTGTACCACCCTGTACCTAAGATATACCCTACACATACTAGCCTGTACCACCCTGAACATAAGATATACCCTACACATACTAGCCTGTACCACCCTGAACATAAGATATACCCTACACATACTAGCCTGTACCACTCTGTACCTAAGATATACCCTACACATACTAGCCTGTCCCACCCTGAACATAAGATATACCCTACACGTACTAGCCTGTACCACCCTGTACCTAAGATATACCCTACACATACTAGCCTGTCCCACCCTGAACATAAGATATACCCTACACATACTAGCCTGTCCCACCCTGAACATAAGATATACCCTACACATACTAGCCTGTCCCACCCTGTACCTAAGATATACCCTACATGTACTAGCCTGTACCACCCTGTACCTAAGATATACCCTACACATACTAGCCTGTACCACCCTGTACATAAGATATACCCTACACATACTAGCCTGTCCCACCCTGAACATAAGATATACCCTACACATACTAGCCTGTCCCACCCTGAACATAAGATATACCCTACACATACTAGCCTGTCCCACCCTGTACCTAAGATATACCCTACATGTACTAGCCTGTACCACCCTGTACATAAGATATACCCTACACATACTAGCCTGTCCCACCCTGTACATAAGATATACCCTACACATACTAGCCTGTCCCACCCTGTACCTAAGATATACCCTACACATACTAGCCTGTCCCACCCTGTACCTAAGATATACCCTACACGTACTAGCATGTACCACCCTGAACATAAGATATACCCTACACATACTAGCCTGTCCCACCCTGAACATAAGATATACCCTACACGTACTAGCCTGTCCCACCCTGTACCTAAGATATACCCTACACATACTAGCCTGTCCCACCCTGTACCTAAGATATACCCTACACATACTAGCCTGTACCACCCTGAACATAAGATATACCCTACACATACTAGCCTGTCCCACCCTGTACCTAAGATATACCCTACACGTACTTGCCTGTCCCACCCTGTACCTAAGATATACCCTACACGTACTAGCCTGTACCACCCTGTACCTAAGATATACCTACAAGTACTTGCCTGTACCACCCTGTACATAAGATATACCCTACACGTACTAGCCTGTACCACCCTGAACATAAGATATACCCTACACGTACTAGCCTGTACCACCCTGAACATAAGATATACCCTACACGTACTAGCCTGTCCCACCCTGTACCTAAGATATACCCTACATGTACTAGCCTGTCCCACCCTGTACCTAAGATATACCTACAAGTACTAGCCTGTCCCACCCTGTACCTAAGATATACCCTACACGTACTAGCCTGTCCCAACCTATACAAACATAACACACTACATACAGTAGCCTGTGCCCCCCTGTATCTAGGATATTGATC
Source organism: Haliotis cracherodii (assembly GCF_022045235.1). NCBI lineage: Eukaryota > Metazoa > Mollusca > Gastropoda > Lepetellida > Haliotidae > Haliotis > Haliotis cracherodii. The sequence continues at coordinate 71,870,839 of NW_027266297.1, forward strand.
TGCACAGTACACCGTATTGATCTGCACAGTCCTGTACATCAGCTATGTAGATACAGACAGCCTTCCACAATTTCCCTACCTTTTGTGGCCCCCTGTTGCTGTACCTAGGTGGAGTGAGACTCCACTACTTGCTGCTGGTGGACTGACAAGACACACAGAATTCATCAAACTATCACTCTCGGCTCACCTCATCAGCAGCCCGTCTGCATCCGGCTGGACTGACATACTAAACAGTTTCAGAATGTATAATAGATACAGAATTAATATCATCTATTTATGGCTCTCAACTCACCTTGTCAGCTGTCAATCAACAAGCAGCTACAGCTGGTAGAACTACATTTAAATCACTACATGTTGTTATAGTGCGCATCACCTGGCGGGGTTATATCACAGGTATGCTCTTTTTCAAAGCAAGTAGGTTGATTCTTGCATGTCATGCTTCATAGGATGCCTATAAAAAGAGCGCTATTTTCATCAGCCTCAGATAAAGCTGTGAAACGGCTCTATAGAAACAGGTGACATTATTGTGTATACCGGGTTGAATTTGTTTTGAATGAGTGGACCCCTGTTAACTGTGACAATCCATGGCAAAATACCTCGTACAGACGACAGATATATTGAAATATTTGTCAGAACAGAAAAAAGGAGGCAGTAACTGTATTGTACTCATTTAAAGAATGTATAAGTTTGAAGTATCAGTCATGATGCTGTGTTGAGGCTTTTACTGTTTACAGGTAGTAGTCCCCCGACCGCTACACTCCAACGGCCCTACCCTTCTCCCAACCACTACATCCCAATGCCCCTACCCTTCCCCCGACCGCTACACCCCAATGTCCCTACCCTTCCCTCAACCACTACACCCCTACCCTTTCCCCAACCACTACACGCCAACGCCCCTACCCTTTCCCCAACCACTACACCCCTACCCTTCCCCCAACCACTACACCCCAACGCCCGGACCCTTCCCCCGACCGCTACACCCCAATGCCCCTAACCTTCCCCCGACCGCTACACTCCAATGGCCCTACCCTTCTCCCAACCACTACACCCCAATGCCCCTACCCTTCCCTCACCCACTACACGCCAAAGGCCCTACCCTTTCCCCAACCACTACACCCCTACCCTTCCCCCAACCACTACACCCCAACGCCCGGACCCTTCCCCCGACCGCTACAGCCCAACGGCCCTACCCTTCTCCCAACCACTACATCCCAATGCCCCTACCCTCCCCTCACCCACGATACGCCAACGCCCCTACCCTTCCCTCAACCACTACACCCCAACGCCCGGACCCTTCCCCCGACCGCTACACCCCAACGCCCCTACCCTTTCCCCAAACACTACACCCCAACCCTTCCCCAAACCACTACACCCCCACGCCCCTATCCTTTCCCCAACCACTACACCCCAATACCCCTACCCTTTCCCCAACCACTACACCCCCACCCTTTCCCCAACCACTACACCCCAATACCCCTACCCTTTCCCCAACCACTACACCCCCACCCTTTCCCCAACCACTACACCCCAATGCCCCTACCCTTCCCCCAACCACTACACCCCAATGTCCCTACCCTTTTAATCAACCACTACACCCCACTGCCCCTACCCTACCCCTACCCTTCACCACCCAATGCCCCTACCCCTACCCTTCATCACCCATCGCCCCTACCCTACACCAACCATCGCCCCTACCCTATCCCTACCCTTCACCCTCCACTGCCCCTACCCTACACCACCCATCGCCCCTACCCTACACCACCCATCGCCCCTACCCTACACCACCCATCGCCCCTACCCTACACCACCAACCACCCCTACCCTACACCAACCATTGCCCCTACCCTACACCACCCATCGCCCCTACCCTACACCAACCATTGCCCCTACCCTACACCACCAACCACCCCTACCCTACACCACCCATCACCCCTACCCTACACCAACCATCACCCCTACCCTACACCACCCATCGCCCCTACCCTACACCACCAACCACCCCTACCCTACACCACCCATCGCCCCTACCCTACACCACCCATCGCCCCTACCCTACACCAACCATTGCCCCTACCCTACACCACCAACCACCCCTACCCTACACCACCCATCGCCCCTACCCTACACCAACCATCGCCCCTACCCTACACCAACCATCGCCCCTACCCTACACCACCCATCGCCCCTACCCTACACCAACCATTGCCCCTACCCTATCCCTACCCTTCACCACCCACTGCCCCTACCCTACTCCTACCCTACACCACCCATCGCCCCTACCCTACACCACCCACCGCCCCTACCCTACACCACCAACCACCCCTACCCTACACCACCCATCGCCCCTACCCTATCCCTACCCTTCACCCTCCACTGCCCCTACCCTACACCACCCATCGCCCCTACCCTACACCACCTACCGCCCCTACCCTACACCACCCACGCCCCTATCTTACCCTACCCTAACCTACCTCCTACCCTACACCACCCATCGCCCCTACCCTACACCACCAACCACCCCTACCCTACACCAACCATCGCCCCTACCCTACATCACCAACCACCCCTACCCTACACCACCAACCACCCCTACCCTACACCACCCATCGCCCCTACCCTACACCAACCATCGCCCCTACCCTATCCCTACCCTTCACCCTCCACTGCCCCTACCCTACACCACCCATCGCCCCTACCCTACACCACCCATCGCCCCTACCCTACACCACCCATCGCCCCTACCCTACACCACCCACCGCCCCTACCCTACACCACCCACGCCCCTGTCTTACCCTACCCTAACCTACCTCCTACCCTACACCACCCATCGCCCCTACCCTACACCACCAACCACCCCTACCCTACACCACCCATCGCCCCTACCCTACACTACCCATCGCCCCTACCCTACCCTACACCACCCACCGCCCCTTTCCCCTACCCTAAACCACCCACAACCCTATCTTACCCTACCCTACCCTACCTCCTACCCTATACTACCCCCTACCCCCTACCCCCTCCTATCCAGTCCCACTGTAAATACCTGTATATGTTGCCACTGTGATGTGGTTGGCGGTGGTTGAGCAGGGCACTGTAGGGCGGTGTGAGAAGCCAGCTCAGGGTGGGCCTGAGGGCGTGGCAAGCCTTGTCCATCAGCTGTCTGGGGAGGGGAGTTTGGCAACTGGCAACTGTGGCCCTGACTTGAAGCAGTAGGTTGGGGACGTTGTTTCTCTCCATCTCTGGGCTGGTGTTTCAAGGGTGTGGGATGTGTGGGTCTCTGGGTGTGAGGGGTAGGGTGGGGCAAGGGGGGGTGTGCGGAGGTGGTAGGGGTGGGATATGAAGCCCATCCACCCTGTACCCTAGATCTCTGACGTCGATGCCTCACAGCATTGTCACTGTTCTGCATCTAAAATTGATATATAGACATGCTGTTTTGGTATTATGAAACATAAAATAGTACAGCATGAAGAATAAGACATTGTTTGATAGATAATATATACCCATTTATCCTAATCTAAAGTGAAACATCCATTGCAAGAGCCCATGCCATGGACACAAATAACATGCTGGAACTTGGAAACAAATGTTGTTTTGTTGTTTGTTGGTTAATGCCGCACTCAGCAATATTTCAGCTATATGACATCGGCCTGTTAATAAGATTGACATCATGAGCATTGATCCACGCAATTGGGATTGATGACATACATCAACCAAGTCAGCGAGCCTGACCCGAGGGGCGGTCGGGTAGCCTAGTGGTTAAAGTGTTCGCTCGTCATGCCAAAGACCCGGGTTCGATTCCCGACATTGGTGCAATGTGTGAAGCCCATTTCTTGTGTCCACTCCTTGATATTGCTGGAATATTGCTAAAAGCAGCATAAAACCATACTCACTCACTCACTGACCACCTGATCCCGTTACCATTGTCACCAGAAGATCCCCCTTTAGAATACCTTATTCTCCTTGGATAAATGAGTGTGAGTGAGTGAGTGAGGTTATGCTTTACGTCACATCGGCAATATTTCAGCCATATCGTGACGAGAAATTAGACATGAAATAAACATATATTTAAACTTTATAAAAATCTGTCATCGAAGGACAGTATGAGAACTAGAATACCACAGATAAGATTTAAAACTAGTTGCGGAACATTTAAAAGCATTAAGTGTTAAGGAACAACACAATATAAAAATGGGCTAGAGATCGTCAGTAACTTGGATAAATGAAATATCAGGATAAATAACACATTCCGACACAGAAATATAATTAGCAGAAAACATTCATCAATTATGATATATGAAAAACGTATTCTTACAAAGTTTGAATTATTTCTACAAGCCTAAGAGAGCGTTCATGAGATATTTTACCGCCGCTTCATCAACCCACACACTAACTATCAATCATATCGAAATACACAATATAAGTCAGATTGTTTAAAGTTAAATCCATCGCTGAAAAAATCACAGTTTAGCTAGTCATAAACTCAACATAACAAGATATACATGACACAAAACACAACCAACCCTTCGAAACACAAACCGATAGGCATACTGTTATTACACAACGTAGTGATATCAAATCTGTCAGTAAATAAAACAGGGGAAGTAACTTACTTTTTGTATTGAAGTTGAATACCGCTAAAACGCACATGCACTTTTGAAGAAAATGGACGTAATCATTAATATAGTTCAGGGGATGGGGGTAGAGGGGGCTTTTTATAGGACAGTCTCGTGTTTTGCCGACCCACCCGCTTAATGTACCGTTACTTTACGCCCCCAACCATATACATGTACCATTTCTTCATGACCTCCTTCCTATAATAAATAACATGGATAACATCTTGCAGTAGATAAATATGTTAGAAATACAAACATAATCATTTCTCGTTTAGTTTGTATATACACACGTGTTTATTTTCTTGTATTGTAGTAAGTAAGCAAGATTCACCGACTACAACATTATAGTCACTGATCATATTTTCTAGATATATTGCTAGATATCAGATTATAGTATTGGCTCAAGCAGGAATATACATATTTATGTAACAATTCTCTATCTATTAACTGTACGGTTAGCAATTGTGCGTTTTGATGTGGGCTATGTTGTTATCTACTACATTTTTACACAGACAATGAGTCAGTCACACACGCAAACACACACATAGATACATAAATTGGACAAAACTATACTTAAGATATACATAAAATATACAATGATAGCTGATTTAACATATGTTATAGATAATGATTGTATTGCACTTCATATTGTAATCAACATTAACTATGTGGCCACACTAATTTGTATGTCTCTCCATATGTGTAGTTTACACCAGTACACATATCAACTGTGGTAACGCCACAGCGATGGGGGCAGTGGGATAGCCTAGTGGTTAAAGCGTTCGCTCGTCAATCCGAAGACCCAGTTTGATTCCTCACATGGGTACACTGTGTGAAGCCCATTTCTGGTGTTCCCCGCCGTGATATTACTGGATTATTGTTGAAAGCGACGTAAAACCGTTCTCACTCACTCACAGCGGTGTTTATCAAATTACTATATGCGAGTACATTTACTTGTAGCTTTGCACACGACAAGAGACACGATTCAAGTTGATCATACGTCAAAATGTCAAAAAGAATATTTACGGACAACAGTATGACACACTGTAACATCATATACTACCGAAAACAAGTTATAAAACACCCACAATTATAAGATTGTATTTTACAATACAATCAGCCATGACTAATTAACCATAGTCTTCTTAACTTCTTTTGAAAAGTATATATTTAGATTTTAACCTGATTTATTTAGAGCGTATTGCCATGATCTGCCACGCGCTTTCGGCGTGATGGTCACATACAACTGAATAGGGCCGTAAATCAATCAATTACATTTTACGCAAACATCTGTGGATTGTTTCAAAACCACCTACATCTGTACAGTTAAATTATGTTTTAAGTAAATTGCCGCAGACACCACAAGCAGCCCCTATAGTGGTCAAGACGGGATATTGCTTAACACTCTCCAACACTGCAGCCTTCTACATTACCCAGATTGTCAGAATTCCTGGTAACAAACCCGGGTGCTCTCCCAATGTCAGTCAACAGATTGGGAAGTTCTAAATTTTAATCCTAAGGCACCGAGAACAATGGGGAGTCGGACAACTTGGTACTTGGGATACAAGCGTGACATTTCGAAAGCCAGGTCCGCATATTTGCCATGTTTTTCCTGAATCTTGTCAATCACATGTGTCAAAAGGGACAGAAAATTCAATGATATGAATGAGTTCACTGGATTTATCAAAAAGGACGAGATCAGGTTTGTTGGCCTAGATACTTCTGACGCTGTAAACGGGCCTATTCCAAAGAATTTTGAATTCATAATTTTCCATGACGCCCTCTACATATTCCGGGTCGTATCATGGATGGACCTCTGTGTCAAAACCACAAGCATTGCGAAGATGGTAATTAAAATGATCGAGCTACACCATCATGTCGTTTAAAATACTGTGGGGCACCCACTGACAATGTGTTGGACAGTCTCTTTAAATTCATTGCATTTTCTACATTTCATATTTACATTGTGTTGCAAAATTACACATTGACGGTTTCAAGTGGGAAGTGACTGGTCATGAGCAGCAAACAGAAACCCTTTGGTTTCACTTTTCATGCCAGCCGACTTCATCAAAGTGAAGGACTCTGCAGGGATGCTGGGCTCCTCATCACACTGCACATAAACTGGATGCAGTGGTCGTCCTTGAAAAACTGAATCTGGGCCGATTTGATATGGTACTTCTCTTGGTTGACACTCATTTCTTACTGTCCAGCAGTACCGAACCATCAACACAATTAACACCGACATTGAGATTATGCCCCACATCCTCGTTTACGGAAACTGTGGAATGCCTTGTTTTCTTCGTGATAGCAGCAGATCAATTTAAAGATATATATTAAAACGTTAAAACGATATAAAATGAAAGTACTTGATACAAGAGACCAAGCATATATTTATGCTATCTGTTGATACGTTCATATCATTTATTTGAAAATGCTATCGTATTTCCCAGATGCAGACATATACTATTAAAAAATAGAAACGCAAAGCCAGATTTGTGTGAGGTAGGAAAATACATTTATTCGAGGAACCGTACAAGTTATAGAGCCAGAATGTTGTGGAGAGAACACTTGGTGATTGTAGTCATCTCAGTTATCGGTACATAGGTAAAGTCCAAGGTGAAGGTCAACTACCATCAATAACGCGTATGTCCCCTGTTGGAATCGAAAGCGGCCTGACATCTCCTGCCCATGGTAGAGACGAGTATGCGAATCACATCCTGGGGAAGGGTAGCCAACTTGCCTGCAACGCAAAAGCCAACTGCTGCAACGTCTGGGGTTGTGGTTGACGTCGGCGTAGCCGTCTATCCAATTCATCCCACAGCTGTTCTATCGGGTTCCAATCCGGGGATCTGGAGGACCAGGGGAGAACATTAAATTTGTTGTTGTGTCGGCAGGCTCTTGTGATCCGTGCTGTATGCGGTCGAGCGTTGTCCTGCTGGAATACACCGTTGCCGTTGGCTGTAACTGGGATGACGCATAGTAGGAGAATTTCGTTGATGTATCGTTGAGCCGTAAGAATGCCCTGGATATGGACCAGACCTGCCCTGCCATGATGAGAAATATTCTTCCACATCATAACGTTACCCCCACAGAACCTGTCCACTTCCTTTACGTAGTTTCCGGCGTAACGTTCTCCCCGACGTCTGTAGGCCCAAGCTCTTCCATCCCCTCGACGGAGGAGAAATCTTGATACGTCGCTGAACCAGACATCTCTCCATCGCAGTTGAGGCCATACCCTCTGTCGACGACATCAATGCAGTCGTTGTTGACGATGTTGTCGACTCAATATGACGCGTCGAACAGGACGTCTTGCTCGTAGACCTGCTGCTCTTAAAGGGTTTCGTACGGTCTGGTCGGTGATTCTTCACAGTCCGGGTATTTGGGATGCGGTTGAGGTGGCTGTGATCGTCCGTTCACGTAGGTGGCGCAGTCGGATGTAGCGATCTTGGGCGGGGGTGGTTACTCTTGGTCGTCCCGATCTTGGCCGATCACGTGTTGACCCATGCTGCTGAAACTGACTCCATAGCCTTCTGATGGTGCTTGGCGTAATTGAAAACCCTGGCTACAGCTGATCGGTATTCCCCTGCAAGCGGCCTATGACGTTGTTTCTGTTAATCTTGGCATGTTGTTCAACTGTCACTTTTCGATTGACGCAGATGCCAGGCACTCAACAACACTGCACGTTGATACCGTTCATAGTGCAGCTGCGGGTGCAGTTCGTGCAGCTCCATCTCCCTTTTGTTAATGCACACACAGGGTGCGTTTTTCCGAATCGTACGTGTTTCCCAACTAATGGTTTGCATGTCCTTCTTGTGATCATTTTGACCCGAGAAATTTGTCACTGACCCTATAACACATTACACCTGTTCATTTTGCTCCTCTTGGTCCGGTAATTATGCTTTTTGGCAAAAAATATCCGTATTGCGTTTGTTTTGTTTTGAAGAGTATATATACCAGAGTAGATGGAACACGTGTGTTGAGCCCCACCACTTACTGAACAAATCCGTTACATTTTGAACAAACAAAGCTGTGTAACTGTCATCAATAGGTTTTTCAATCTGGGTGCTGCTGCTAGACTTTGGACGACATTAGGATGATGGCAATAATAAGTTAAAGTTAAAATACAATTATGTCTCATATCCAATTACAACAAAATGAAATGGTAAATCTCTTTTTCAGTTAAAGTTAATATACAATTATGCCTCATATTCAATTGAATATGCAACAAAATGAAATGGTAATGTGGTTTCAGTAACACATTACGAAGAAAATATATCAAAATTGATTAGTGAAATACATATTAAGACAACTACTGCTTTACAAATAAAATATACCTAGTATTTGATATGTTGAATCTGTAAGTGATAAGGCAGTCGTGTATGGTTGTACTTGTTAGTCCTGACTTTTTGCGACTGATAGTGAAGATGTTTCCACTGTTGCTGTATGTCTCCATTGTGTCTCTGATAATGTGAACTCAAGACAACAAATGCTGTTACAGTAGCTGCTGGATTATTGTTCGACACAAAGGAAATGTTGAAGTCACTCATCTTGTCATACAGCATTTGTGGATATTTTGTTTTGCATCTCCGAATCTTTATTCATGCAAGCTTTACTTATTCCTTGAACCCTAATCAAATAACTTTTGAGTACGTGTAACGACATTCCCAAGAAATAACAATGTATGGGTCCTCTCGTGGACCTCCAAATGTCTGAAACCTGATAATACACCTTAAGGACGAATTGGATTGCCGGAACCCGATCATACACATGTGGGACGAGTGGGATCGCCGGGTACAACAACGTCGTCCTGTAACACAGACACTACAGGATGAGTAGGATTGCCGGGTACAACAACGTCGTCCTGTAACACAGACACTACAGGATGAGTAGGATTGCCGGGTACAACAACGTCGTCCTGTAACACAGACACTACAGGATGAGTAGGATTGCCGGGTACAACAACGTCGTCCTGTAACACAGACACTACAGGATGAGTAGGATTGCCGGGTACAACAACGTCGTCCTGTAACACAGACACTACCGGATGAGTGGGATCGCCGGGTACAACAACGTCGTCCTGTAACACAGACACTACAGGACGAGTAGGATCGCCGGGTACAACAACGTCGTCCTGTAACACAGACGCTACAGGACGAGTGGCAAACATTCCCCAACATGTCGTCAATACATGTCATGTCGTAATGTCTCTATAATTCACACGTGTGCACTGTTGTTATGTTTGCAATATGTCATCACTTATCAAGTGTGCATGTATGCAGAAAATGTGTGGTTATTCCCACACCCAAAACTGTTTCTTTTTTGGGTATATTTTAGTCAGATTTGTTCTCATCTGAGATAATATCATTCACAGTCAAACCATTATTGGGAAGAATTGTTGTTCAATTTAACATTTCTCTTCATACAATACCGATGATTGACACATAGTATTTGTAATCAAAGCAAAGGCTGTTTTCAAAGTCTACATGAATGATAAGGAAAGTAAAAAACAGAATTCAAAGACCAAGTTTGGTCATTTTTAGTTTGCATTCACAGGATTTAGAACCATTTCAAATTTAACCAATCACATATGTCTGAGAGAATCGCCTCGCAAAGCTCTTACAGACGTCGGGTGACAGTTAACAGACTCTAAAGTGTTTGGCCTGATACAACCAACAGGGTCCATACATTGTCTGTCCATGCAATGACGTTTCCTTTTCTCTTTGTCTATCCATGCATTAAAGTCCCCCTTCTCTTTGTCTGTCCGTGCATTGAAGCCACCTCTTCTCTTTGTCTGTCCGTGCATTGAAGTCACCTCTTCTCTTTGCCTGTCCATGCATTAAAGTCCCTTCTTCTCTTTGTCTGTCCGTGCATTGAAGTCACCTCTTCTCTTTGTCTATCTATGCATTGAAGTCCCCCTTCTCTTTGTCTGTCCGTGCATTGAAGCCACCTCTTCTCTTTGTCTGTCCGTGCATTGAAGTCACCTCTTCTCTTTGCCTGTCCATGCATTGAAGTCACCTCTTCTCTTTGCCTGTCCATGCATTGGATTCCCCTCTTCTCTTTGCCTGTCCGTGCATTGAAGACACCTCTTCTCTCTGCCTGTCCGTGCATTGAAGTCACCTCTTCTCTTTGCCTGTCCAAGCATTGAAGTCACCTCTTCTCTTTGTCTAAAGTGTTTGGCCTGATACAACCAACAGGGTCCATACATTGTCTGTCCATGCAATGACGTTTCCTTTTCTCTTTGTCTATCCATGCATTGAAGCCACCTCTTCTCTTTGTCTGTCCGTGCATTGAAGTCACCTCTTCTCTTTGCCTGTCCATGCATTGAAGTCCCTTCTTCTCTTTGTCTGTCCGTGCATTGAAGTCACCTCTTCTCTTTGTCTATCTATGCATTGAAGTCCCCCTTCTCTTTGTCTGTCCGTGCATTGAAGCCACCTCTTCTCTTTGTCTGTCCGTGCATTGAAGTCACCTCTTCTCTTTGCTTGTCCATGCATTGAAGTCACATCTTCTCTTTGTCTGTGCGTGCATTGAAGTCCCCTCTTATCTTTGTCTATCCATGCATTGAAGTCCCCTCTTCTCTTTGTCTGTCCGTGCATTGAAGTCCCCTCTTCTCTTTGTCTGTCCATGCATTGAAGTCCCTTCTTCTCTTTGCCTGTCCGTGCATTGAAGCCACCTCTTCTCTTTGCCTGTCCATACATTGAAGTCACCTCTTCTCTTTGCCTGTCCATTCATTGAAGACACCTCTTTTCTTTGCCCGCCATGCATTGAAGTCACCTCTTCTCTTTGCCTGTCCATGCATTGAAGTCACCTCTTCTTTTTGCCCGCCATGCATTGAAGTCACACATTCTCTTTGCCTGTCCATGCATTGAAGTCACCTCTTCTCTTTGCCTGTCCATGCATTGAAGTCACCTCTTCTCTGTACTTGTCCATGCATTGAAGTCTCCTATCCTCTGTGCCTATACATGCATTGAAGTCTGCTATAGGGCAGCACTCCATGGTCTTACTCCCAACAAAAATATATAAGATATCGATATATTCGATGTGATGCATTGAATGTGTGCTAACCTTTACTTTGCGTGGGCAGACAAGTTACATGTTTACCAATTGATTTACAGGTTGTTGCCAGTGGTTACTACATTCAACATGGTTTCCTTGAGAGTCGACCTGGAGGAGCTTCTTCAGTGCCCAATCTGCTTTGACAAACTTGCACAGCCTAAATTGTTGCCCTGCTCTCATAGGTTTTGTAAAGAGTGTATTCGACGCGAAATGGAAAGATCAGCCTCTACTGGTCCTCAATATAGCTTTCCCTGTCCAATGTGTAAACGGACAGCGGACCTGGGGATAGGAAAATCCAGCGAGGAATGGATAATTAACCTTGAGACTGATCACCTGCTTGAGTACATCCTGGAGAAGCTCGAGCCTTCGGGTGAGACCTTGTGTGCTGATCATCATATGAAAATCATGGTTGTGTGCCATGACTGTCAGATACTAGGATGTGTTACATGTGCCTGGAATCACCACAGACAATGTGGTAACGTCGGGTACACCGAGACTGAACTGGTTCGAATCAAATCCGAGCTGTCAAAACAACTTGAAACATTTGAAAGAGCAATCAAAGAAAAACTGCACATTCGAAATCTAACCCAACAACGTTTAAAGTTCATCAGGTTAAATATTCGCCATCAGACATACAAAGACGCATGTGATGAGGTGAAGCAGGAGCACAGGAGGAGAATGGATGCAATCCAGCACGTGTTTAACATGTGGACCGATGTTGATGTTACCAGAGAGATGGCAAGTATCAACGAAGCACTACAAACATCGACGCTTGATTTGCTGCAAGGACAGAAATTACTGAAAGACAACGGAAGGCTGTTAGAGGAAACTGTGGTTCCTGCTTTGAGGGAGATATCAGGTCTTTGTGCTTCACTGGAACACGTGGAAGAAGATTTCATCACTGGGGAGCATCAAGTACATCTGGACTACACAGAAGAAATACAAAATATAGAGAAACTGGTGAATGATGTGTTAGCTGAGCATAACAATCATTTGAAGAAAGGTTTTAATACTGAATATTGTCAAATGATAGAAGTTCTCGAACCTATCAAATTCACAGCTGAACATAACAAGGGACAGGCACAAAGTCAGAAAAGAAAACACGGGACTAAGATGAAGAAAAAGAAGAGGAAGAGGAAGGAAGAGTACACAATGAAAATGTACACACCAGATTCTTTTGTTCGTGTGGAGGAAGTTCCTGTCATGAGAATATATGTGATCGATAACACACAAGCTGAAAAATCAATGATCGTATTTATCACCATATGTATCTTTTTATGTCAAGTGATGTTATGTCCGTTTTGGAAAGTTCTATAACGTTCTCATGAGCAATGATCGACGTCAGCGGCGCACGACGCCACGTTGTCAACCAAGTCACCAAGGATGACCCACGATCCATTAAAGTAAGAGCCACTGTGTAAGATGGTAAACTCCCTGTAAAAGTCATGCAATGGGGTAGCACTGCCAATCATGTTCACAAGCAACGTGTCATATTTAGTAAAACCTCGTGTAGAAAAAAAAATGCTTTCAGACAGTAAAACAAGAAATAAGGGTCCCACAACAACGCTACTTCAAAGTATGGTGGAAATGTATTCATTGCATGAGTGAGTAAGTAAGTTGGTGTCAACGCCGCTTTTAACGGTATTCCAGTTATGTCACAGCGTGTCAGCTTAATGTGGGAGAAAATCCCGAAGTGATGCAGGTCTGAGACGTTTACCACTTCGGTGAAACCCACAATCATAGGTTTCTGACGTGCCCAAGGGACGCCACTCTGTACATCGAATTGCTTAGACGACTGGGCCACCCGTGCCCCCAAATGCATGTGAGATATTGTGAACTGTGATAAGTTACTGATTATCTCCACTGTAATAATTCTACTTATTCTTACTCTTTTATATCGTTTATAAACTGACTGTCCCTACCTCCATCTGGAACAATTTCTTTTTGGGGTCAGTGGAGTCAAACTATGGAATAACTTCTTGGGGATTCATTAAGATGTCAGGAAGAATTGCTTCCAGGCAGTTACAAAGCGACCCAGGAGTATTTAGTGAAATTTACTCTAATTACCATGACCCCTGTTTTTTCAAACTTCAATGTTCAGTTACGTGTTAACCTCCATTAACTAATGTGCCATTACCTATGGTTGTATCAAACCTGTATCAAAGACGTCCAAGTACTTTAAAACTTCATCAACAACCCTTGAGGTTTGGGAGTACCATTAACAAGCAACTGAACTAAACATGCCCCAAAATATGTGCAAACTGATAAAATTGAGCGGTCAACAACAAACTGTGGTTTGCATTGGAACCTCAAAAACAGGTAAAGTATATAAACAAACGAATGTGAGAAGTGATGCATTTGACAATTATCACTGCTCCAACTTTCGAGTCGAGAGAACTGCTACTACTACTCATGGCACTTGGCAGATGACAGAGAGGAGAAAGTGCTTGTTTGTTAAAACGGATTCATAGAAACGAATTTAAAAGAATACTAAATTTTAATGACACGTTAATGAAAATTGTACATCAGCTCATGATAGTTTAATGACGGCTTTGTAAACCCATTTTGACGTTGTTATTCTCAAATGACATAACGAGGATCTAATGAACCATAAAGGTTTAAGTCACTCATTAGTTAATGAAGGTAGGGGGCACGGGTGGCCCAGTCGTCTAAGGCGCCGCGATTCGCTGTGCAGAGTTGCGTCCCTTGGGCACGCCAGAAATCTATGATTGTGGGTTCGAATCCTGGTTCGCCCCGATTATGTTTTTAGGTTTGTCATTAATAATCAAGGATCAAGATGGTGGCAGCAACCTGAGACTGCCTACGTCGAGAGGATCGAAGCGATCTACCACAAACAAATGTGATACATGGGCATATTTCAGAACGGGGCTGAAATAAACTGATACAGAAAAAACCCAATTCCGCCTATGTAGCACCAAACGGATCCCCAGATGGTATGGGTGTTTTATAAAATGGGTGTTTTACTTTCATGCAAGGGCCGGTGACAAAACGACTTTAGCGACTGTCGTCAGTCTATGGTGTGGGAGTTACGATCACCTTATCGCTAAGATCACTTTGTACAACGCCACCCTGGCAGATTATGTGCAAGATGTCCACACCGCTCGTGATCGTACTAACGTGGATACTATCCTAAATATCCATAGAGAACATTTTATACATTTTCTAGTTGATATACATTTGTGTATGTTTAATGATCGTTTTAACTCGAATGATTTTGGATATATTAGCCCAACTGAGGCCTCAGTAGTTGATTATGTTTTAGTATCTCACAAACAACTGTCTCTGTACATAAACCTAAAAGTTGTAACAATGTCATCCCTTATCGCCAAATATGGTGCGAATGTCGCCATTTCGATCCCAACTCCTTATTGTCCCATACGCTAGACTTATCTATGTTCGGCCATGTGACACAAGTTACCAAGCCAGAAGCTATTCTGATCGATGGAAGCGGTAAAAAGTTGTCAGCTGAACCTCTCAAGTGTAATGGTTGAAATTACTATTAGTACGATTCAGCAGTGTTTATCTGACTCTCAGAACGTTGCTAAAGCCTATTCTGGATATGTTGATATTGTGTACAGACTAATGGACGAAAGAGTTCCTGGTTGTTCACCACAAGGATATTCAGCAAACCATATTGGAAGGTAGAGCTCCAAAGGCAGTGATAGAACCTGTAAGTGAGAAGAACTTGGTGTAAGTGTAATGATGGGACTGACACAAGATCCAGACTGAAACAACTGTATTGTGTACAGAGATAGACCTTCGAGAGAATGAACACAACATACAAGAGAAAGGTGGGGGAACAGAATAATCAACTCGAGAAGTTAAATGGAAGCCAACACGCATTTCTGGAAATTAAATAAGTATCAAACAACAGGAATGTCTATGTTCCAGAAGAAGTGGTCTTTGGTGAGGGTACAGTTGTGAACGATGTTCAGTCTGCTTCAGATAGATGCCCACCAAGCCCAGGTGATGCCCGAGCTGGAACAGTGGAGTAACAGTCACGCGTTGCAGCAGCCCAATGAAGATACCACACTTTATAGCTCTATCTTGTGTGATGATGTCTCAAGAGCCGTACAGAAAGCTAAATTAGAAACGCCGGAGGTATTCACAATTTAATAGCAGAAGAATTGAAAATGATAGCTGTATTGGTCAATCTCATTCAAATCAGATCTTAGTTCTCGCTACCGCTAAATTCCAGAATGTTCTTTTGTTCAGGTTTCAAATTTTTAATCAAGAATTTATCAAAATATGTTTCGAAGCGAAGTCGCCAGTTTGAAATAAGTGCCATAAAGCACGAGAAAACTGCCTTCTGATTGGCTAATGTCGATTTCTTGTCAGTCATTGGTCGGTCAAAGTTCGCGCAAGGTCGGTCTGACGTGATCCGTAATGGAGTGTTCTCAGATCTTTGTTCAGCGGTAGCGAGAACTAAGATCTGATTTTAATGAGATTGCTGTATAGGCATTCTGTTCAGGATTTTTAATTTTTGTTTTGCCGAAGGTACACTCCAAGGAGTTGAACACAACCTGGTATTGATCATATTCCTAAACGTGAGACAGACCTACGGCAACCCTTATCTTATCGTTGGATATCCCTTATATCTGTTCCATGTGAATAGTTTTTGACAATTTGAATCAATGAATGTCAAAGTGGCTGGATTCAAGCAATATGATCTCTGATACCCAAAAACGGATTCAGGAAAGGAAGAAGTTGTTTCTACGTTTTTATATTCTTTGTACACGATTTTAAAAAGAAAACTGGTTTCACAAACTTTACGTTTTACCAGCTTTACTGACTTGAAAAAGCCTGCGAAAACGTGGATAGAAATGTTGACGTTGCAGAATGCTGAAATAGCGGGGAAATGTTTGCTCACTGTATCAGAACACTACAAGTACTGTTATAATAATTGATCACCTGACACTCGTTGTTAATGTTAATACCGAAGCAAGGCCATATCATGTCTCCAACTGTGGTCTCCTTATATATAAACGACTTGACCCATGAGATGGATAATTTGAATGTGGGTGTTAAAGATATATTTCGTTTTAATTGCCATAAAAGAAGAAAAACTTCAGAAAAGCTCAAGGTTGTTTTCAACTGATATAATAAATGGCGAGTGTCAGACACCCGGATGTGCCTGGTCTAATCATGACAAAGGACATCGATAGCGAAGCCACGCAAATGAAATACCAGAAGTGAAACACGAAAGAGAATAAGAAAATCTGAAGATAAAATATGTTCAGTTTATTATCATTGTGTCATAAAACTAGTATTGTCACGTTCTACTGACCCACCACTCCCTGGCTTTAATTGTCCAATTTCAGACACCCTTCGGCAAAGTCCGGCTGTCGTCATTGGACAGTGTCATTGCATTCTTTGTTAGAGAATTAACGACCCTTATATTTTGTTCTCTAATGGCACACTCTTACCATGTATTGACTTGATGTATGTTATCTAATATATGTTAGCTGCCTTATTCATGTGTTGAAAATATTCTTGTGGCTATTTTCAAACATTAGGAAAAGATACATGTAGTTTCAGATATTTCCAATGTATTTATGATCGTTTTTGTCTCCTCAATAATCGTACACAGCTTGTTGTAAATCTTTAATGATACGGTTGGATAGCTAATGTTCAGCGCTTCACTTTGTTACTTTTATCTTCCATATAGATATTGTAGTTAGTTTGCCATTCGTGTTTTTCCACGTCAGGAAACACCTTTTGGCTGAGCGTCCCAGACTAGTGGATTCTCCGGCTTGCCAGGAGAGATTGTTCTCGCCGAGGTCCGCGCACAAGTATAAAACCTTTGTCAGGATCTTGTGTCTTCACTCTCCAGGCCTTGTTAGCTCGTTTATAGGTCGACTCGCGACTGGGTGGTGATTTGAAACTCAGGTTTCGTTATTATGTGATTACAGGGCACTTTTAATCTTGTACTGACTAATTCTGGTTGTATTGAGCTGAACTAATCAGCTAGGGTTTTTCATACTCCGTTTTTCTAGTAATCCGAGGATAACTAATCTTCCCGTGATAGTCTAGGTTTTAGGGAATTGTTATTATATAATTCCTTGCTTGGTCAAAGTGGCTGCGTCTTTAGTCAGCTAGACTAAATTGATATTCAGACGTTCTCGTCTAATTTATTGTCCAAGTGACTTAGTTTATGGATAGGCCCTCTGTGTTTATTTCACTATTTAACCTAGCCTACGTTATTCACTCATTTGAGTGTTGAGTTAATTAACTCAGGTGTTGATTGGTCGCAGCCGACTTAATGGACTGCCTATGTATCTTGCCTGCATATTGCCTGTATCTTGCCTGTTGTTTTAGCTACTCTCCAGTTATTACTGTAATACAGTTTTTCAGGTAAGCCGCTTGTGTATTTGCTCTGATTTATTAAAACAGTGATCACTGTCAGATTGGATTGGGTTTTTGATCTTCTATTTTGCCACCTAGTGATACAATTAGTTGCTATAAATAAACTTGTGAACCTATTACCACGTTTTCATTACTTGTTATTCTTGTTTAATGACACCCCTGACCCTTGGAGCACAGCTCCGTGACATTATCAACCATACATTTCAAGACAGTCAAACTACAACAGACGTCTAAGGATACTTGACATATGCTTGGCTAAATCAACAATAGTATGAGAGGTTCTGCTTTTGCATGGAAGAAGAGGCATTGACCTTCCACCAAACATTTCTTTAATTTTTCTTAAATATATTCTCACATCATTACAAATCAAGCGGATTATAATGTGCCAAATTCCCTCATTGAATGTTCACGGGGCTAACTTATTATTACCCTGGTCAGTGGATCTATGCACTCGATTGTCATTCTCAGCTCCTTGGGAAATATACACCCAAAGCTCACATCAAGGCACTAGGGGCGTTAACAGTCACACTGCCATCTCATCATACCGGATATCCGTTCACTGCTGGGTGAACAGAGGCATATCTCAAACAAAGTAAGTTACCTAAGGAAACACCACATGTGTCACATGTCCTTCGGTGTAGGGCAGGTAAAGCCCTGTAGACTCTCAGGAGTCATGCTGCCTAACACTGTCACCGCTGCCAATGGAAGAACTCCCATCTTCATCTTCCACATGGTTGGGACATAGACACAGATGTTCTTGTAGCGGTGTGACTGTTAATGGCTAACGTCCAGACACCATACAGGGGCTGGTCAAAAAGTTCTAAGCCTGACTATCTTTCTAATATGGGCCATAACATATGAACTAGTCAATGCAGTGTGTTGTTTGAGAAGTTCACTGGAACTGCATATGGTCTGTAGAGTCAGTTTGTATATTAGTGACAGCCTGTTGAACGTGAAAGGGATCCAAATGGATACAAAAATGGAAAAGAACGAGTACCGAGCTGTCATAAGGTTTTTTACTTTAGTGAGTGAGTAAGTAAGGTTTTACGCCGCTTTTAGCAATATTCCAGCAATATCAAGGCGGGGGTACGCCAGAAATGGGCTTCACACATTATACCTCTGTCGGGATTCGAACCCGAGTCTTCGGCGTGACGAGCGAACGCTTCAACCATTAGGGTAGAGAAAAGTACTCCCCTAGAAATTCATGACTGCATGTTACAAGTGTATGGGGATAAGTGCCCTAAGATATCTGCTCGTTAGGTGCCAACGTTTCTAAATTCTGATCTTGAGGAAAAAGAACTGACATTGCCAGAGAACATTTAGAGCTAATTGAGGGGTATTTCATTAAATTAAAAAAGAGATAAGTAACGGGTGATGAAACATGGGTTTTCCACTATGATCTAGAGTCAAAACGTCAATCCATGGAATGACACCTATCCACTTCTCTGGCAACCAAGTCTTAAAGATCAGTGAAGAAAGTCATGGCCACTGTATTCTGGGATGTAAAGGGTGTGATCCTTGTTGATTACTTTGAAAGTCAAAAGACGATTACCGGTGCCTACTATGCTGATTTCCTTCATCGCCTGAGGGATTCTATAAAAGAAAAGCGGCGAGGAATGCTGACTGCTGGAGTTGTACTCCTTCGTGACAATGCCTCTTCTCATATCTCTCGACTTGCAGAGGCGATGTGGGTTCGAATAGCTTCCCCACACTCACTACTCGCCAGACCAGGCACCAAGTGATTTCCACCTGTTTCCTAAACTGAAAGAACACCTTCGTGGGAAGCGCTAAGACGACAACAATGACCTCAAAGCTGCCGTGAATGTTTGTTTCAGGGTGGCTTCAGAAAACCCCTTCCTTACTAGAATTGAAAAGCTTCACTATCGATATGAGAAGTGTATTGAAAAGCAGGGAGATTGTGTTCAAAAATGAAATTAAAAACACTTTCACAATAGATGGTTTTGTTTGTTCGGCTTAGAACTTTTTGACCAGTCCTCGTACTAGAGTTAAACGTGGACACAGGTGTTGTAGCTTGTAGTGTAGTGACATACCAAAAATACATACAGATAGAGGTAAACTTCTACATCGAAATTTCGCGAGTTACGTTCTTTGAAACGAGACATAGACATTAATGGATAAACTTCAGGCTGTTTTTCCTTGAATGTTCTACATGTTCGTAGGTTGTTTCCATTAAAATTTGTTTTTGTCATTTCACTGTTGACCAAACCAGGATAAATCATCAAGGATAGCCAGCCTTTGTTTAACCCTGTCCATAGAAATGGATTGTTGCAGTAGGACATGACGTTCTTTCTATGTCATGAATTGTTGCAGTAGTACATGACATTCTTATGGTAAAGTGTTGCAGTAGGACACGACGTTCTTTCGGTAAAGTGTTGCAGTAGGACACGACGTTCTTCGGTAAAGTGTTGCAGTAGGACACGACGTTCTTTCGGTAAAGTGTTGCAGTAGGACACGACGTTCTTTCGGTAAAGTGTTGCAGTAGGACACGACGTTCTTTCGGTAAAGTGTTGCAGTAGGACACGACGTTCCTTCGTTTGGTGGATCGACCCAGTAATTGAGACTTCAAATACCGACAGTAACCATGTTTTATCCTGAATAACTCGCATTTTACATGGATTTAAAATCAACACTAGCCAGTGGGGTTGTGCAATACTAATGGTTTCATGGAGATCCATTCTCCACATCAACATAATGTTTCAGATATTTCAACTACTGCAGTAGCTGCAAATTTAGATAGGGGCCTCCTGATGTCTGCTTTCTACATCATTTGGGGGATGTGTGGGAGGTTGTATAAAACATTCAATCACAACAGGTGCCAGTTAAATTTCGTTTATTTCAAATGAATGTACATGGATCGTATGGACGGAATATTGACAATATACATGAAGTGATGCATAATCGTCCTGGAGCGTTGTGTGAGACAATCTGTGAGTTATGTTAAAATCAAATTTGAATAAAATACGTTAACTGTTTCTAGATTCACGACAGTTACAATTATTGTTTGCTGTAATCACTAATTGGCAGAGAGATAAGTGTTCAGATACACAAATGCCACCTGATCTCAAATACAATCTCGAGAAACCAAAAGTCCAGAATATATCTAACGTGAAACATCTGACGGCTTGTATTTAAGAAAGACCCAGAAAAATCGAAAAAAAGACTAAAAAGAGCAACACCACCAGCAATAAACTGCTATGGAAACGAAAAGCATGTATTTTAATTTTATTTAAAATATGTACGCTGGTATCAATCTACTGTGTGGATATCTGAATTTGTCTCATCGGCAAAGTGAATTTTGCCAGACTATTTCAAAAAGGGATTAACGACGCATTTGCATATCGTTTTCAAAACCGCGCCAATTTCTGATCACTCTTCACGGTATATTTCATTCTATTGTAGAGAAGTTCATGTCTAACAATTACAAATGTTAAATATGGAATCCATATCCCTATTCCATGGTTTCAATGACTGGCTTCGTCCACTACATACCATGCAGTAGTTTACACGTGTACGTCTTGCACGCCGACGATGTCACACACGTGTACTGGAAGGCTGAACACGTCTCGAGCGTGAAGCAGTAGTAAGCACATCCTGTTTCCGAGGCGACATCTATCTGAGCGATCTGAAGACTCGCCGAGGGAAGGGCAGATAACACTGGTGGTACAAGTCTCTCGAACAGTTGAAAGTGGTCGCTGACGGCAGAATGGTTAGCGATGGAACTGGTTGAGTATACCATCGATAGAGCTGTGGAATAAAAATACACTTTTCTAATAATCAATTCATGTTCTAAAAACCATTATCGACATATCGTGAAAAGGGAGATTGGGAGATTACACTGTATGTAAGTGAATGGATGGCTATCAAAGGCACCACAAAGAGAGTGTCAGAGTTGCGTCTCTTAGCTGCCAGGATCTGCAGAATGTTGGTTCGAATAAATTCCTCCTGATCACGATTCTTGGGCTATCTGCACAGTTCTAGTGTTGTTTGTTTGTTTAACGCCGCACTCAGCAATATTCAAGCTATATGACGGCAGTCTGTAAATAATCGAGTCTGGATCAGACATTCCAGTGATTGACATCATGTGCATCGATCTACGCAAACGGCATAGGATGACATGCATCAACCAAGTCAGCGAGACTGACTACTCGATCCCGTTTGGGTTGCTAAAGACATTGTACGAGGGCTGGCTGAAAAGGGTGAATAAGGGGGATGGTCAATGAGTTCGAAGCCACAATCATGGATCGCTGACATGGCAACCACCGATTTGTGAACAGGAGCATTGTCTTGGTAGAACAGGACTCCTTTAGTAAGCATTCCCCGTCGCTTAGCTTTGATAGCTTCACGCAACTGTCTCAGTAGGTCAGCATAATATCTTCCATTTCAAGATAGTCAATCAGCAGAATATCCTTGGAATCCCAAAAGACAGAAGCCATCACCTTTCCAGCAGAAGGAACCGACTTGGCTTTTTGGGGGGGCTTGTGATTCCGGATGCTTCAATTGTTTAAACTCCAGATCTCATCCATGGTTAAAAATCGGGCCCAAAAATTATCGGGATCTGCTTTAAAACGGCATAAATTGTCACGGGACGTCAGGAATCTGACACATTTCTGATCCGCTGTCAAGAGCTTTGGCACACATCTTGCAGAAACTTTTGTCATTCCCAACTCGTTGGTGATAATGTGCTCAACCCTCTCATGAAAGATGCCCACAACACTGGCAATATGTCGAGTGGTCAATCGTCGATCAGCCATCTCCATGTCATGGACCCGTGTAATGTTTTCCGGAATGGTTGCTGTTGAAGGCCTTCCTGGACGCGGGTCATCGTCAGGGCTCTCTCTGCCACGCTTGAATTCCGCAGCCCACTTCTTTACAGTGGAAAAGGAAGGGGCATCATCCCCTAAAGTGGAGACCATGTCAGCATGTATCTGTGTTGGAGTATCAGTTGCAGGTACTTGATGACTGCCCTATTGCCAGTTTTGTCCATTTCTGGTGATTTCAATGGGTAGGTTCACAAGATGGTCTGGTACAAAGACAATAATAACACTACAGCTGCAGTTTTTATGTCTATGATTCATTAAATGATTGTACTTGTTGGTGGCAAAAGTTTGTTTTAATCCGATTGAGATATCACACTTAGGCTTAGAACTTTTCAGCCAGCCCTCGTATTCTAAAGTTTGTTTGCAAACAAAGAGGTCAGTTCTGAAAAGACAACATTTTGGGATGACGTACCTTTCTTACAGACATAGGCCTGGGCATCCATGGTGCAGTCGAGAAAGGCGTAGTTGCCTATCCCTTTTAACGCGCCGCACTTGTGGGTCTTGTTCCCGGAACTCCCTGTCAATAGAAAGCCACAATGTAGCGAACTGCTGTAACAACGCTGTACACAGTGATACAACGGATCGCTCCGTATACAGAACCTACAATTTGAATTTCGAACCTTCTTTCATGGGAAATAGAAATAAGGTATGTATTTTCGAGCAAGTGAATCCAGTGAAACGCTATCCGCAATGACCTGGTGGATAGAGGTCAGACGAGTGGAAAAGCAGGTCTGACAGTATCGCTGCAGTGTTGGGGTTTCCACTGGCATCGCGGCTGTTGTGACTGAATCGGGAACAGGTGAGGTGAGGTGAGGTGAGGTGAGGTGAGGTGAGGTGAGGTGAAATGGGATGAAATGTCGCGTCCAAGATCATTGCACGTATATAGCGATGTGTGTGTGTGTGTGTGTGTGTGTGTGTGTGTGTGTGTGTGTGTGTGTGTGTGTGTGTGTGTGTGTGTGTGTTTGTACTAGTCCGGACTGCTGCCGCTTCATAGTGCAAGCTCAATGAGATACCATGCCGCAGTTTGACATGAATACCCCACTCAGACACAGTATACTGACTCCGAGCCGACCAGTCCTTGTTTTAGGTCCTTAATGCCAAGCGCCAGGCAGGGTAACAACAAGTACCATCTTTTCACATCTTTTGGTATGACGTGGCCGGGGATCGAACCTCGGACCTTTCGCTCTCCGGGCGAACGCTACCACTAGACCACGGAGGGGGTCGAATCGGGAACAGCACCGACCTCCTACATTCGGTGGTATAGCCAACATCGTAATTGCTGCAGTAACGTCACGTTCATATGCTTATGATAACTCTTCAAGCTGATTATGCCACTTCGATAAAAACGGAACAGCTATAAGATTTGTTGACATTGTGTGAAAATCCTTTAACAAGCGAAACACTCCAATTTGTTATGAATGTAAATGTGTGTTTGTCATACTATTACTGGCCCAGTGGGTAAAGCCCTTTCCCCTGACGTTGAAGAATCCGGGTTCAGTTCCTCACATGGACAGTGTTGCTAACAGCGACATAGGAATCTAGTCGTCCATTCACTTCACTGTTTCCTTTTTCTTGACATAATTTTCTTACATTGTCATTATAGATAAATAATTGTCACCTGTTCTGCATTACGTTGTTGTTGTTCTTGTAAAATGAACTGTTTTATTTACAAGCTTACTTTTTAACACCCTAGAAAAACACCAGTTTACATCAGCTAGGGTACGACTTGTGCGATATGCACAACATACAGCGTCTACAGAATCAAAACGAGTTATTGATTTCCTGACTGGGAGTCGAAACGTTTGCCCAGGAATTAAATACATATACATAACTTTATTGGCAAGACTCGGACAATTACAAATATAGAGACATCCCCATGATGGCCCCAGTGTGACATGTCGGATAGCTGCAGATATTCATAACGTTGAGCAGAGTCCAGAAGAGCATCCGTCAGTGCGTCCTCCTGGCAGGGGTCAAACAGGGACTGGCCCCTCCCTGCCCTTACCACTGGATCGATTCGTCTCCATCCCCGGAAACTAATGTAATCACGCTCTCATGCTCGCGGGCAATCGGAGCCGCCTGCATGGACGACTACCACATCGGTGATGATCATCATTATTCAGGTTTACATCCACTATAGAAGATATTTGCCATTTTATTACGTCAAAATGGAAACAAAATACAAACTTCACAATCATAATAATCCCTGTCTGTGCAAAGTTGGCACTGGATTAGTTTAAAATGGGTGGAGTTGATGTCCTTCCAGTTCGTCGCGTTTGCTCGTGCGAGAACCATACCCTTGCATATTCGCCTTTGAAGCATACCCAGTAGACATTGGTAAGTGAGTGAGTGAGTTTAGTGGGACAGTATTTCATGTATCAAATGGCATGTCAGCTTGATTTGGGTAACGCCTGAAGTGACACACCTGGGTGCTGTTCCTCCAAGAAACATGAGGGTGAATCTGGGATTCAAACCCACGTTCATAGCTTTAGGTACACCTAATGGACTCCACTCGATCTGCGCAGTGAAATGAGGCCTTAGACGACGAGGCCGTCCTGGTCTCACTGTGGCCCCCCGAGTCCGGTAGCTTGCTCCACAAGCATGGGTGTCGTGGCATGGCGTAGTAGTGTGGGCCATGTGTATGTAGTCGTCACAGTGGAAGAAAAGGGCAGAAGAATTGTACATTGTAGAAAGTTTATTAGCAGCTAATCTAGGACTAGAACTCGTATTGAGGGTGTTCAAACATTACTTAAGTAGTATACAGTAGGGGGTTGAAGGACGTTGTACTGATGGTGCAGTATGACAATAGGATGTTGTACTGATGTGGCAGTATCACAATAGGATGTTGTAGTGGTGGTGTAGTACGACAATGGTGGTGCTGTATGACAATAGGGTGTTGTACTGATGGTGCAGTATGACAATAGGATGTTATACTGGTGGTGCAGTATGACAATAAGATGTTGTACTGATGGTGCAGTATGACAATAGGATGTTGTACTGGTGGTGCAGTATCACAATAGGATGTTGTACTGATGTGGCAGTATGACAATAGGATGTTGTACTGATGTGGCAGTATGACAATAGGATGTTGTACTGATGGTGCAGTATGACAATAGGATGTTGTACTGATGTGGCAGTATGACAATAGGATGTTGTACTGATGGTGCAGTATGACAATAGGATGTTGTACTGATGTGGTAGTATGACAATAGGATGTTGTACTGATGGTGCAGTATGACAATAGGATGTTGTACTGATGGTGCAGTATGACAATAGGATGTCGTACTGATGGTGCAGTATGACAATAGGATGTTGTACTGGCGGTGCAGTATGACAATAGGATGTTGTACTGATGGTGCAGTATGACAATAGGATGTTGTACTGGTGGTTCAGAATGACAATAGGATGTTGTACTGGTGGTGCAGTATGACAATAGGATGTTGTACTGATGTGGCAGTATGACAATAGGATGTTGTACTGATGGTGCAGTATGACAATAGGATGTTGTACTGATGGTGCAGTATGACAATAGGATGTCGTACTGATGGTGCAGTATGACAATAGGATGTTGTACTGGCGGTGCAGTATGACAATAGGATGTTGTACTGATGGTGCAGTATGACAATAGGATGTTGTACTGGTGGTTCAGAATGACAATAGGATGTTGTACTGGTGGTGCAGTATGACAATAGGATGTTGTACTGATGTGGCAGTATGACAATAGGATGTTGTACTGATGTGGCAGTATGACAATAGGATGTTGTACTGGTGGTGCCGTGTGACAATAGGATGTTGTACTGATGGTGCAGTATCACAATATGATATTATGCTGGTGGTGCCGTGTGACAATAGGATGTTGTACTGGTGGTGCAGTATGACAATAGGATGTTGTACTGATGTGGCAGTATGACAATAGGATGTTGTACTGGTGGTGCAGTATGACAATAGGATGTTGTACTGGTGGTGCAGTATGACAATAGGATGTTGTACTGGTGGTGCAGTATGACAATAGGATGTTGCACTGGTGGTGCAGTATGACAATAGGATGTTGTACTGATGGTGCAATACGACAATAGGATGTTGTACTGGTGGTGCAGTATGACAATAGGATGTTGTACTGGTGGTGCAGTATGACAATAGGATGTTGTACTGATGGTGCAGTATGACAATAGGATGTTGTATTGATGTGGCAGTATGACAATAGGATGTTGTACTGGTGGTGCAGTATGACAATAGGATGTTGTACTGGTGGTGCAGTATGACAATAGGATGTTGTACTGATGGTGCAGTACGACAATAGGATGTTGTACTGGTGGTGCAGTATGACAATAGGATGTTGTACTGGTGTTGCAGTATGACAATAGGATGTTGTACTGGTGGTGCAGTATGACAAAAGGATGTTGTACTGATGGTGCAGTATGACAAAAGGATGTTGTACTGATGGTGCAGTATGACAAAAGGATGTCGTACTGATGGTGCAGTATGACAATAGGACGTTGTACTGGTGGTGCAGTACGACAATAGGATGTTGTACTGGTGGTGCAGTATGACAATAGGATGTTGTACTGGTGTTGCAGTATGACAATAGGATGTTGTACTGGTGGTGCAGTATGACAAAAGGATGTTGTACTGATGGTGCAGTATGACAATAGGATGTTGTACTGATGGTGCAGTATGACAAAAGGATGTCGTACTGATGGTGCAGTATGACAATAGGACGTTGTACTGGTGGTTCAGTACGACAATAGGA
Organism: Haliotis cracherodii; assembly: GCF_022045235.1. Taxonomy (NCBI): domain Eukaryota; kingdom Metazoa; phylum Mollusca; class Gastropoda; order Lepetellida; family Haliotidae; genus Haliotis; species Haliotis cracherodii. The sequence continues at coordinate 71,898,480 of NW_027266297.1, forward strand.
TGTTGTACTGGTGGTGCAGTACGACAATAGGATGTTGTACTGGTGTTGCAGTATGACAATAGGATGTTGTACTGGTGGTGCAGTATGACAATAGGATGTTGTACTGATGTGGCAGTATCACAATAGGATGTTGTAGTGGTGGTGTAGTACGACAATGGTGGTGCTGTATGACAATAGGGTGTTGTACTGATGGTGCAGTATGACAATAGGATGTTATACTGGTGGTGCAGTATGACAATAAGATGTTGTACTGATGGTGCAGTATGACAATAGGATGTTGTACTGGTGGTGCAGTATCACAATAGGATGTTGTACTGATGTGGCAGTATGACAATAGGATGTTGTACTGATGGTGCAGTATGACAATAGGATGTTGTACTGATGTGGCAGTATGACAATAGGATGTTGTACTGATGGTGCAGTATGACAATAGGATGTTGTACTGATGTGGTAGTATGACAATAGGATGTTGTACTGATGGTGCAGTATGACAATAGGATGTTGTACTGATGGTGCAGTATGACAATAGGATGTCGTACTGATGGTGCAGTATGACAATAGGATGTCGTACTGGCGGTGCAGTATGACAATAGGATGTTGTACTGATGGTGCAGTATGACAATAGGATGTTGTACTGGTGGTTCAGAATGACAATAGGATGTTGTACTGGTGGTGCAGTATGACAATAGGATGTTGTACTGATGTGGCAGTATGACAATAGGATGTTGTACTGATGTGGCAGTATGACAATAGGATGTTGTACTGGTGGTGCCGTGTGACAATAGGATGTTGTACTGATGGTGCAGTATCACAATATGATATTATGCTGGTGGTGCCGTGTGACAATAGGATGTTGTACTGGTGGTGCAGTATGACAATAGGATGTTGTACTGATGTGGCAGTATGACAATAGGATGTTGTACTGGTGGTGCAGTATGACAATAGGATGTTGTACTGGTGGTGCAGTATGACAATAGGATGTTGTACTGGTGGTGCAGTATGACAATAGGATGTTGCACTGGTGGTGCAGTATGACAATAGGATGTTGTACTGATGGTGCAATACGACAATAGGATGTTGTACTGGTGGTGCAGTATGACAATAGGATGTTGTACTGGTGGTGCAGTATGACAATAGGATGTTGTACTGATGGTGCAGTATGACAATAGGATGTTGTATTGATGTGGCAGTATGACAATAGGATGTTGTACTGGTGGTGCAGTATGACAATAGGATGTTGTACTGGTGGTGCAGTATGACAATAGGATGTTGTACTGGTGGTGCAGTATGACAAAAGGATGTTGTACTGATGGTGCAGTATGACAAAAGGATGTTGTACTGATGGTGCAGTATGACAAAAGGATGTCGTACTGATGGTGCAGTATGACAATAGGACGTTGTACTGGTGGTGCAGTACGACAATAGGATGTTGTACTGGTGGTGCAGTATGACAATAGGATGTTGTACTGGTGTTGCAGTATGACAATAGGATGTTGTACTGGTGGTGCAGTATGACAAAAGGATGTTGTACTGATGGTGCAGTATGACAAAAGGATGTTGTACTGATGGTGCAGTATGACAAAAGGATGTCGTACTGATGGTGCAGTATGACAATAGGACGTTGTACTGGTGGTTCAGTACGACAATAGGATGTTGTACTGGTGGTGCAGTATGACAATAGGATGTTGTACTGGTGTTGCAGTATGACAATAGGATGTTGTACTGGTGGTGCAGTATGACAATAGGATGTTGTACTGGTGGTGCAGTATGACAATAGGATGTTGTACTGGTGGTGCAGTATGACAAAAGGATGTTGTACTGATGGTGCAGTATGACAAAAGGATGTTGTACTGATGGTGCAGTATGACAAAAGGATGTCGTACTGATGGTGCAGTATGACAATAGGACGTTGTACTGGTGGTGCAGTACGACAATAGGATGTTGTACTGGTGGTGCAGTATGACAATAGGATGTTGTACTGGTGTTGCAGTATGACAATAGTATGTTGTACTGGTGGTGCAGTATGACAATAGGATGTTGTACTGATGGTGCATTTTGACAATAGGATGTTGTACTGATGGTGCAGTATGACAATAGGATGTTGTACTGATGGTGCAGTATGACAATAGGATGTTGTACTGATGGTGCAGTATGACAATAGGACGTTGTACTGGTGGTGCAGTACGACAATAGGATGTTGTACTGGTGGTGCAGTATGACAATAGGATGTTGTACTGGTGTTGCAGTATGACAATAGGATGTTGTACTGGTGGTGCAGTACGACAATAGGATGTTGTACTGGTGGTGCAGTATGACAATAAGATGTTGTACTGATGGTGCAGTATGACAATAGGATGTTGTACTGGTGGTGCAGTATGACAATAGGATGTTGTACTGATGGTGCAGTATGACAATAGGATGTTGTACTGGTGGTGCAGTATGACAATAGGATGTTGTACGGAAGATGCATGCAGAGATATCTCTCGTGACAGATAGCAACATCCGAGCCCCACTCCCCAAGGATATTAAAAAGTCGGACCCTTACGAATCTATATATTCCTCAGATATAATACTGTTCTTTTCTCCATGGCAACACCAAAGCATGTGATAGCGCTGTACCTGACACTGCTGTAGCAATGTGGCCTGGTTCATATTTGGAGCCGTCTCGCCACGCCCAGTCGTTGTCTGCCGTGCCGTAGAGGCCGTGCCACACAAATCCGTCCCGGGGGGCCTCAGGCTGAAACCATGGCACCACTTTACTAAAGTTATCATATTCACGCAAAACCAAATGATGAAACAAATAAGCATAAGTTACACAGATACTTCAATGAAGTCATACATCATTTAATGAAGATATTCTTTTTAATATTCAATAGATATAATGTCGATTACGTCTCTGAAAATATGCCAAATGATGTTATTGAACATAGTTACGTAAAAATAATTTCGTTTAAATTCTCGAGGCAAATGAACAAATGCATGCAGAGTATTTCTCCCTTTCTATTCAAAGCATTTAAAAAAAAAATAACAATAAAAATCACTTGAATAGAATAATTAAGCACAATTCTAATCGATACAAAGTATTGCTCGACTCTGGTAACGGTATTTCACACTGGCCACCCTCTTGTTTGTGCTCTAAATGCTATTATACATAACAAGTCACCGTAGAATATAAGAAAATAGATTAAGGGTACCGGCACATTAACGTGCCGGTCGGCGCTATGCACATTAAGCTAAGTATATCGTCAACTTTAATGTGACGGAAATCAGAACCTATTTTCCTTTCTGATGAGAGCATTTACTGAAATAACTCAGTGTAATGTTTTCCTAACGACGGGCTGGTATAGTTTATTGCCGTAGAAAACCTGACGTCATTTCCTCGACCAAGGCTCCCTGTTGGAGCGGGGATTGAACGGGGTTGGACCTATCGCAGCTACCGGCAGCGTCAAGGGTGTTATATGTATATTACACGGCGACGACAGACCAGCCCCACTGTGCAGACTGCACACGGAATTACCGAGTTGATATTGAACATTCGTCTGTATTGATTTCTGTATTGAAGCATGAACGATAAATCGTCGGAACATAACGATTTGATAGAGAATTCTGAAAATGAATATACCGTGGAACTTCATTAATCTCAATATACCTCGGACAATAAATAATACTTTAATAATACATCGGAATATTGACGGGGGACGGGAATGGATGACTTTATACTACACACACGGTACATTTGAGTGAGTGAGTGAGTGAGTGAGTGAGTGAGTTAGTGAGTGAAAGAAGTGATATCCCAGCTATATCGTTCAACCAATAACAAAGATATAAACATGAGAAGGTTATCAATACATAAAACCATACATACATATAAATACATGATTAACTTGGTCACGTTCCAGTCAATGTACTGTCATATCTCAAGTCAGTTGAGCACTGCCCCATCCTAAAGTTCACTGACCACGGTGTGGGTCAGCCAGATCGATACATCGATGTACACGGCAGAGAACGCTTCCCCAAAGTGACTGAGACTCAGAAACAAATCATCCTTCATTGGTCCCTCCCGTCTGTTTAGGGGGACTCCTGCCCGCAAGTAGGGTAATTGGCCAACTAATCGCTCTTGCAGGGGGCACTAAATAACTTACAGAGAATCTTAATGGTGGCTGTATCTGAATGAAACATGACGGACTTAACTCAATCTTCATTCGGTTTTGACAGAGAAGCAGTGACAATTATTGTTTAAGACACAGGATGCATATACCACTAGTGTGTACATGTCATCATACCGGCGAGGTATTCGCTTACTTTATGTAGTTTGTTTGTTGTTTAACGCCGCACTCAGCAATATTCAAGCTATATGACCGCGGTCTGTAAATAATCGAGTCTGGACCAGACAATCCAGTGAGCATCGCAATTAGGATACGATGACATGCATCAACCAAGTCAGTGAGCCTGACCATCCGACCCTGTTAGTCTTCTTTATGTAGTATGTGTTTGTGTAATGCACGTGCATTAAAGAGGCATGTTGTCGTTTTGACGATGTCCTACTTGTATACGATGTACGTTATGAGTTTGAAATACAAACTGAACAAAGACATGTAGACTAATTATTTACATGTTGTATGTAACATTTGTCTAGAAATCATCTGGACAACATGTCTCCACAAACCATTCCACTTTTTATGGTTAACACAAACTTGGCCACTGCGTCAACTAATTGATTATTGATTATGTTCCTACTTTTATATGAGTGAGTGAGTATGATTTTACGCCGCTTTTAGCTTTATTCCAGCAATATCACGGCGGGGGACACCAGAAATGGGCTTCACACATTATACCCATGTCGGGATTCTAACCCGGGTCTTCGGTGTGACGAGAGAACGCTTTAACCATTAGGCTACCCGACCGCCCTACTTTTACATGATGTACGTCATGAGTTTGTTATACAAAAAGAATAAAGGCATAGAGGCAAACTATCTACATGTTATATTCAACATTTGTCTAAAAATCAACTGCATGAACAACATGTCTTCACAAACCATTCCACGTTTTATGGTCAACACAAAAATGACCACTGCGTCAACTAAAAGTTTATCCATTAGCTCCTATTGCGAGACTTGCTCCGGTCACCGGTACATGTTCCAGCTAACTAACGGAGTACGTACATGGCATGTCCAGACGTACGTATGTGATGAATAGCCTACAACCTACACGCTACTTCAGAGTCGGCAAAGAGTGCTAGCCCCGTAGCCCCAGTCAATACGTGCAGTCAATATGTCTAACACGGGAACAATTTGAGAACATCACGTCTAAAGAGGAAATCCCTTTTCTCAATCAAATCACCCGATGTCCGGCTATCGTGACGTGGGCATCAAGCTCTAAGCCGTGGCTGGGTAAACACTCATCTGCAGCAGGCATAGTACCGGCCTTGGGGGGGGGGGGGACTTTAAACCGAGTTTATTAATAGATTGTCTCTGCATTTGAAATACGACATAAATACAAGTAGAATGTCATGTTATTAGTTCTTTCCTTCACCAACTTACGCTTCAATCACAAAATATCCTAAGTATTCTTGAATACTCACAGTTTTTCAAAACCTGTCCTTAACAACTTTTCGATATTGAAATTGTCTTTGAAACTGGTCATCATTTCACACTGCAGGCTAATTTAAACCTAAACCAGCTGATGTGGAGAAAGACATGGAAGACAGAGACACAGTTGAGTTGAGCGCGTCAGCTTCATACTGTGATCCCTGTATAAACAGTCCATGTAGTGCATGTCTACACAAGGACCAAGGACAATGGATGACTTCATACTGTGATCTCTGTATAAACCGTCCATGTAGTGCATGTCTACACAAGGACCAAGGACAATGGATGACTTCATGCCAAGCAGTACCCAGCCCCGGGTACATCTCACACGTAGTGAGTACATAAAACCAGTTCCTTTGATGATGATTACAACAACGATTGTTAGAAACTAGTTTGATCAAAGGTAAAATGGTATTCGATTCGATTAAACACAATCTGCATATTCGACAGGAGGTCTAAGACAAGCTTGATGTCAAATGGCCCAACCTACTCAAATCTCTGGATTTAATTTTCTTTGCAGAGGAGACATTTTCGGAGTAGTTCACTGGGTCCGCTGCTGTACCGATGGGACATTTCCTTCATGGGATGAGGATGAGAAATGACCATCTACATCTCCATGCATTTGCAGGTGTTATCTGTGTTCAAATGGCATTTCCGACCTTATCTTGAAATATCGCCTTATAGACCAAGGTCTGAGGATATACTTGACACATAATGTTCACAGCTGTTTTGCCAATTAAACTAAATGGAACCAGCTTCGGCGGAAAATCAAGACTGGTTATTCCCTTGCGCTGATGGTTCATATTAACAACCTAACCAAAAGACTTGCTACTGGGGTCATCCCCAGAGGAAAACACATCTCTGAGGAGCCCCAGACTCTTTTTAGGGCTACATAAGCGGCCTTAACCTTCTCTCAAAACGAGTGTTAAATGTAGAGCAGGACGCGATCAAGCACTGCTTGATCCGTGTCTTGTGTGTAAATTTACAATGCTACCAGAGTTTAGCGTCTTTCTTGTAAATTTACAATGCTACCAGAGTTTAGCGTCTTTCTTGTAAATTTACAATGCTACCAGAGTTAAGCGTCTTTCTTGTAAATTTACAATGCTACCAGAGTTTAGAGCCTTTCTTGTAAATTTACAATGCTACCAGAGTTTAGCGTCTTTCTTGCAAATGCTACCAGAGTTTAGCGTCTTTCTTGTAAATTTACAATGCTACCAGAGTTTAGAGTCTTTCTTGTAAATTTACAATTCTACCAGAGTTCAGCGTCTTTCTTGCAAATGCTACCAGAGTTTAGTGTCTTTCTTGTAAATTTACAATGCTACCAGAGTTTAACGTCTTTCTTGCAAATTCCCACTGCAACCAGAGCGTATGTTTCTATGACTTTGTAGCGTCTATTTTGTTGGGACATATTCCTTTATTTAAACGAGGGGAATAGGAATATCCTTGAACGTTTTCCCGTTTTAATTGACAAGTTTAATCAGAGACCTTTAATGGACAAAACAATGTGTGTTACAAGTTACTACAGCTCATGATGGAGTAGGGAATACTTCCAGTGATTTGTTACTTCACTGAATGTATTCTCCCATGTGTCCTCGGGGCTCAGATCAATACACTAGTTAAACAGTCCATTAAATGCCTTTATAATCCTGACTTCCAGGATATTATTAGAAATGATTTGTCTTCTGCCACTCAGCATACAAACCCGATCCCTCACGTCGGAAGGGAAGACTGATATACGAGCAGATACATGCTCTGGTGGAGGACATCATATATGTGACGTTAAAGGAATGAGTCTGACTTTAAACGAGGTTTGGCACAGCGCTGTTTCTATTGATTACCGACGAGGAATACCCCAACGGCGAAACAACAGTCTGTAAGACCAATATCATTTCCAGATAGACGTGCTGGTCGCACTCATTGGAGTTCACTTTTCAATACATTTTATTCCAATGTTTGTTTACAGGCGTTCGAAAAATATAACTACAGCTGGGGCATTATCAATAGTGACACCGCTTTTAGTTGTTTAAACAGTCATGAATTTATAGAAATATGTTTTCATTTGTGTGAATACAGATTCAGATAGGACACAGTGTAAGATACACGTGGCTCGACCAAACGGCATAATCTTCTTGTCATTCCTTCGTATTTTGATATGTCAAGTTTTCCTGGTACAGTACTACCCATAGGCCGTTTGCTTTTGACATCTTTTAGCTGAAGACATTTAGTGATTAGTGCTAAGAGATACTGTAAAAGACTATAGCTTGACATATGTAGTTTAATGCACGTATTAGCGGATAAGATGTTTTATCTTTACATTTGCAATTTTGTGTAATTAATTAGAAGATCCAGTGTTTAAACTTAACGTCACCAGCTGTGTGCTGCACGCGGGACAGTGGTTTTCTTGGAGGCTGACATAAGCACTCGCTAACACTGTGTCTCTCCGCACTCACCTTCCACAGTTTGTCCACTACAAAGTCCCTCTCCTCCCCTCCCCACAGACTGGCCAGGTGAGCGTCTTTCGCACTGCATGCGCTGATGGCAGGTGTCACATCCCCCTCCAGAACCCCGAAGTAGTAGCAGTGGTGGTGCAAGGCCACCCAGCCATCGTCGCAGCCGTCGTGGGACAAACCTGATTCACGAATACAGGATATGTCTTTTATACACAAGAAACTCTCGATTTGCACAAGTAACAAGATGATATCCTTTTACTGCTGTCACCATCAACACTGATGTAGATTACGACGCCATGGGATTAGAATTGATTTCATGTTTATCCGATGTTTCGGTACACTGGTATGGAATATGGGTACGCGAAAACGTTGCCATTGACAACATGGCAATCCATGGTTCATGGTGTCTGATCATGAATAATAAAAATGTATTATACGACCAGCATAAACAATTATGACATGTTGTCATATGCATTGGTATCCCATTTAGTCCTTTTACAAATTACACGCTCCTTTGAGCAGATAGTACATTAAATGCACGTTTTTCAACAAACCACATTTCTTCATAGAAAACTTCAAAGAAAAGGAAAATTCATTCAAAAACGATTTAGCAAACAAATGAAAACGTTGCTTCTTAAAATTATAATTTACACTTGAATTTACCCATGTTTGGTGACGTACCAGGATTAACTGTTGAAGGAAGTAGATTTTCATTTTCACATTTCAAATTAAGAAATATCAATACCCAACAAATGAAAATAAATTGATCTAAAAATAAATCTTCCCATGACAAGCAGGACTGATCAAAACCATTTAATCAATACCTAGTGGCTGTTTCCCCTGTTTGTCCCCTGTTCAGCCAAAGCCTAATGTAATTGGACCAAAGGTCTTGCACACGTGATGGACAGGGAAACGCATCTTTTTAAACTGGTTGCAAGAGGACCCCTTCCGTCTTGCCCTTCGTTTTCTTTCATCCCGTTGTGTGGTGTTCGTCTAAATTGACACAGCCCTCTGTGTTCTTCTTCACATATGGTCGTAATGGCACGTGGTCGGGGAAATGATTTCACGAGGCATATTTCAAGACTCCCAGAAACAATAAATAATCTCCTTCAGCCAAGATAACGAGACTGAATGCTAACAATCGCCCCCTTTACGACAGTGTTCTTGATTACAACATCAAACCTCCATTAATAAACGGGATTACACAAAATATCACTTCTGTTTTGAAAGGAGATAACATTGACTCGCCTGTTTCTAGATGCTTCTGGATACGAGTTCTGTTCTTCAAACAAGGTCGTTAAGATTTTTCTTTTCATAAAATCCAATAAAACATCTTTTTGAAACGACGGATTATTAGAAATGGTTATCTCAGAATAGATGATGTGATAGCAATGTAATTGATATACACACGACATTACCATGTAAACATCACTAAGAACGCATGACCACAGTCTGTGTCGTGGGGATACGTTGTTCAATGAGTGTTTGTTTTACAACAATAATATAGCACTATTATGTCGTTAGAGCCGGTTCTGCTAAAATTATCATAAAATCACCTATTACTGAACCCAGACAATCCATGAACGTCGATAAGGCTTCCAAAATAACTTAAAAATATACAATTGTCGATCAATACACATATTGGTAGTTCCAATAGTTTAAAGTAAGTCAATCTGCGCCATGAATGTACGATAAGAAACACTGTAAACTGAAGCCTTGTTTGCCAGTTGGGAATACTGGAATCATAATGATGGAACTTACCCGCTGCAATAGTCCACAAGAGAGAGATGAAAACTAGCGTTCCCTCCCCCATCCTTACAAACATCTCCCTCCGCAGGGAACTCGCCCTACACTCGACCCCCAACAGAACTCCTTACCGCCTGTATCATTGCGCGGCGGCGTGCCATCAAAACTCACAGATCGATACAAATACGCCCGTTCCTTCGTCCACACTTCATATCGTTCACCCCGCTATACAGACAAACATTCTGACTTCGCCAATATTTACGAATCTAATTCTGTGACGTCCGCGCATTGGATTTTCACTTTGAAACGTCTTTAGTTAGAAGATAGAGTATCATTTGAAGGAATGCTTATTAAAGGCAGTGAAATTTATTTAACGTCAGAAGCAGTTTCTTTGCCTGAGTTGACACCCGTCGGTATGCTGGCTTCGATTCTCCATAAAGACCGCCACAGGTTCCGTTGCCAAAGCCATTTCTTCTTGAAGACTTGGCGATCAACATTCAGTTGAAGTCCTTTGATTTCAGCCACTGTATAATGACCCCGTGACAAGCACGCCGCACGATTACCAAGGATTCTCTACGTGACCTGCCTGTGTAAATGTTCCGCTGAAATCGTCATCAAAAGATACGGCATCCTGCGGTATTTAAGATAATGGACAAAGACAGCAGCCTCCCTGACTCCCACGGCTCTTTTACTCTAATCCCCCTGCCTCGTCTGCCAGCGTCTGACTTAATGCCAGAGACATCATGTTGGCATAACCATTCTCAGTTAAAGACATTTGTGAATTTGAAATTTACTCCGCTAAACTATGCATGCTAACAGATGGCCTTAATAGGGAGGTTACGTGGTACCTTCTTTGTTGTCTACATAGATTCAATGGGTTGATGTCAAGTGATAAGTATAATATAATATAATAATAATATAAGTCTATGCCATTAAGGACAAGACTGCTGTTGTAAATTTCAAGTACAGTTATGGCTGATGTACAACTGCTGTGACATGGGCCGATGGCCTACGTGGCCTTGCTGAATAAACAACGAAGATGATGGTCTGGGTGAGTGAGTGAGTGAGTGAGTGAGTGAGTGGGGTTTCACACTACTTTGAACATTATTTCAGTAAGAGCACATTGTGCCAGTTTAACGTGGGAGGAAAGCCCCGAGCTAATGGGAATCGAACCCACTGTCGTCGGATCCTGGCATGCCTAAAGGACACAACTTTGTCCACCAACTTGTGCGTTTTAATACAGCGGTCATTTGGCCCTCAAATAAACGAGCGAGTTGATATTTCATGTAAACCAGGCATCTTTTTAGGCACACCTTCAATTGGATGGCGTAGTGGTCAGAATGTGCGCTTGTCGGGATAATACATCAGTTCAACTCCTTACCGGAACCCCACAAGCCATCTTGGCACTACGACAGTGGGGTATGTTGTTTAACAATGTCGGCTAGTCGTGGCGCTGAAATGACTTTCAGGAACGAAGAACAGTACAATGCTTTAACACTTCTAGAAGCGGTGTGTGGGAAAATGTATGTCAGATGCATATGCATTTCGGGTAGACCTTAGTTTAACATCTATGTCTCATGCGTTACCAGGTTTTTACCCAACTGAAACGCTGAGGTGAACCCAAAAATAGGTTCGCACAGAACTAAGTTCAGAAATCAGTAAGTGACCACACAAAATCTATAAAAGAAATCGATGGCAAGATAATGGGTTAGATACGAGGAAGCAGCGATATGTAACAGGCTAGAATTAATGTTAGTGTACTCATGAATGTTCAGAATATTGCCACTGCTGATTGTCTTGAAAGGGGCCTGTCTTGAACGAGAAACGTACTTGGCGAAGAGGATAAAAACAAGTCACGTCGAAAATGGTCTCAAATATATGTGCTACTCTTATGTAGTTTCAGCCAGATTTCTTGAAACTGACCCAACCCGAAACTTCTCCAACGATCACGCCTGCCATTGCCATGCATCATCATCATCATCATCATCATCATTTACTCCTTTTGGAGCGTGTATGAGTAAGAATAATACAGTTTTGGACAGCAGTAAAATAAGTACTACAAGGTAAGAAGTGTTAGTGAACTAGGGCGAGAAGACATAAATATGAAACATGAAACACTTTAAGGATGCATACATTTGTTAGGCTTTATGTAACGTTGCGTTAAGTTATACAGGTTGTTTCCTGCGTGGTATCTCATAACGGTACGTTCTCGGCGTGTGAGGGACTGTTGGGTGACCACGTGTAGAAAGTGTGGCATACATCGTGACGTGTTGTGTGGCTATATGTATTTGGCTACTGGTAGACATATATAGTGGGATTTAGCAACTGTTCCTGCAATGGCAACAATCATCTACTATACATGAGTAGTAGCATTTGCCCCAACTAATAGTATCGAACAGAACCAGATAGCATATGATCGCTGACTCCCAGTTGTTTCGTTCCAACAGCTGTGTGACTTAAATGATATTATAATGACACGCCGTGACTTTACTGAAATATTGTATCCTATCTCATTATTTGTAACGAATTTTCAGTTTTACGTGGTGTTAATATATATCACCAAAATACCAAAATACTGCTAGTCAGATATAAAATACAGCCTGGAAGTATGAATGTCAATAAATACATTAATATGTGTACAACACAAATATGCTGGACGGAAAGTTCATGCAGTGCATTCGTAATACATGAGAACTCCGTGCTCGGATATCTGCGCTGATTTTGAATTAGCCCGTATATTGTATATTCGTACGTGCATTTTGTGCGATTTGATTGCTGCAGCCAGTCCATTCGTAATGTACGTGCTTAGAATTAAAGACCATATTCCGATAAATGTTTTTTGTTAGAATTAACGCACAAGCTTAATATTTGCATTGCAGGATTGAATTAGTGTCATAAGGATGTATTGCATTGTATCCGTTTGCTTTTCATTAGAGCAATCACAGGACATTTTACCTGGGCATTTACCATATCTTTAGTCCAGGTCGGCTTTTTATCTATAATCTTCTATTACTGCATACATGTAGTTGTAATCCGATCACAGAAAGTATGTTTGTGTGTGTGTTGTTTAACGCCGCACTCAGCAATATTTAAGCTAAATGACGGCGGTCTGTAAACAATCGAGTCTGGACCAGACAGTCCAGTAATTGTTATCATGAGCATCGATCTACGAAATTGAGATACGATGACATGCATCAACCAAGTCAGCGGGCCTGACCACCCGATCCCGTTAGTCGCCTCTTAAGACAAGCATAGTCGCCTGTTACTGCAAGCATGGGTTGCTGAAGACCTATTCTAACACTAAACTTCACGGGTCGGAAACTATGTAAGTAACCTATGTAAGAATGTGAGTAAATTTTCCATTCCTTACAGAATTATTTTGTTGAGACAATAGTGTGACGTCATATCTTTATGTTAATACAAGAGTAAGCGAGTGAGTTGGATATATCGCCGCTTTGAACCGTATTCTAGTTATATCACGGCGTGTCAGCTAAATGTGTGAGGAAATTCAATACAAGACGATACATTGAACGCAGTGTAGCAACAACTGGGTACCCGGTCGGGAAACAAGGGAGGGAACAGTTTGAATTCGCGGTAAATAAATGGCCAACCATTTCATATTCGGGGAGAAAAAACATGCTTCGGACTGTTGAAATTTTATTTGTCCTCCACAAAAATTATATCGTTGCAAGTTGCCTTTAATTTTGTTTATTTAGTCTCATAGTTTTAGTTTGGTTTTGCATCTAGCTGTATCTGAAAACCATCTAGTCTCCATACCAAAGCCTAGGCTCCACTAGAATAGGTCGCTCCCTTACACTCACTCACTCACCTTCTACTCCGAGGCCATATGGCCACTTCTGCTACTGCATGACTTATACGACATTGCCACTATAAATGGCTGAGTACCGGACAAAAATAGCGTTATGGCTGAGACGGTGTGCTTAAAGCATTCGAGTTCATGGTGAATGATTGATCATGATAAAAGCTCAGGTATATTAGAGTATGAGCGTGTGGATAGGGTTATACTTTTGGGGGTAATAGTGCAAAGGAAGACACACAACCTGACATCAGCACATTGACTTTGGTGTGTCTCTGTATCAAGACATGAAGCGACAAATCCAACTAAGACCGCTAATGAATACAGGGGCGCGTGGCCCCGTCGTCTAAGGCACCGCAAGAATTGGGTCCCTTGGCACGCCAGAAACCTAGGACCAAGGGTTCGAATCCCGACTCGTCCCGATTATGTTTCTCGGCTGGCCAGCACCACACCCGTGTTCGTGGGTTTCACCAAAGTGGTAAACGTCTGACCTCCATAACTTTCCTTTCGGGCCTTCCTCCTACATTAAGCTGACACGCCGTGATATAACTGGAATACTGTTAAAAGCGGCGTTAAACCCAACTCACTCACTCACTCACTCCACTAATGAATACTGTGACAATGAGGACAACTGTGGGCGTGTCCTGACCTGAGGGTACCATGTGAAGAGGATTGTACAATAGCAAACTTCCACTGCAGTGAGAACCATTACTTGAACCCTTGATAAGAATATTACTGAAGACTACCATCAAAGACTCTCCGATCTTCTTCAGAGCACCATACTTTACATCCGGTCAGGTGATTGTCTTCATGCCTGAATCATGAACAGCGAAATATCATTACTCGAACTATCGTAACTTGCTATGGGCGTGTAAGATCACCAGAATCCGTCTTAAATTACACAACAAAGCATTGATGGATAACATGGGGCAACAGGTTTCCGTTAAGGTTTCTGGGCTGTTAACTGTATGTTCCTTGACCACAATGCGCACATTGTTGGTTGGTTGGTTGGTTGGTTGGTTGGTTGGTTTGTTGTTTAACGCCGCACTCAGCAATATTCCAGCTATATGACGGCGGTCTGTAAATAATCGAGTCTCGACCAGACATTCCAGTGATTGATATCATGAGCATCGATCCACGCAATTGGGATCGATGACAGGCATCAACCAAGTCAGCGAGCTAGACCACCCGATCCCGTTAGTCGCCTTTTACGGCAAGCATAGTCACCTTTTACGGCAAGCACGGGTTGCTGAAGACCTATTCTACCCCGGATCTTTACGGGTCTCGTAGTGAGGACTGAGTAGATGTTTAACGCTGCAGTCAGCAATATTTCAGCAATATCAAGGCTTACTGTCAATAATCGTGTTAGGCAAACCAGTGACTGAAGCATGCACAACAAGCCATATCATCTGGACAAAATGACACAGGCACTGATGTCAAGGTGCCCAGACTAAAAATAGCGTTATGGCTGAGACGGTATGCTTAAAACATTCGAGTTCATGGTGAATGATTGATCCAATCCAGTCGACTCCTGCGACAAGTGTTGGTTACCGAGTATTTGACTCAGAGAACCAACACTGCTTTGTGTGTCAAGCTTGACAAGGGTATAAGGATCTATACCGAAACGTCGCCTTTACAGTAAATAAATAAGTTGTTATCCGTAAAGCTCCATGTCATCCATCAACTTCTAGGTAATGCCCATCAAACAATTTAAATTGATGTTTTTTTTACGTAAAGGGCGGTCCATTATACATAAACATTACAGTACATTTGGAGTGAGTGAGTTGGGTTTAATGCCGCTTTTAACAGTAGTCCAGTTATATCGCGGAGTATCAGCTTAATGTGGGAGGAAAGCCCGAAGTGATGCAGGTTTCAGACGTTTACCACTTCGATGAAACCCACGAGCACGGTTATGGTGCTGACAAACCTAGAAACATAATCGGGGCGAACCGGGATTCGAACCCACAGTCATAGGTTTCTTGTGTGCCAAAGGGACGCAACTATGCACAGCGAACAGCGGCGCCTTAGACGACTGGGCCACCCGTGCCCCCAAGTACATTTGGACAGAGCGCAGAGTAGCAGCTAGTACAGCATGCAATACGCACTATACTGGTTGAAAGTATAGAGATATACAATGCAGCTGACAATGTAATCGCAGTATTCGTGCTCTCTTCAAGCAAGTGCTACTCTTCTTTAGGGCTTGAAAAATGAATTTAGCAAGTCGTTTTAACACCTCTACTAAATTGCATTTGACTCTTTGCATGGCTGGGAGATGTGCAATAGTATTGGGAAGAATAGAATCGCTTAAACTAGAATGAACGAGGCAATCCAGGCAGACATGATATTCAGATTCACTAAAAGTCAAAATACAAAAGGGATAAAGTCGTTTTGATCATGGTATATTGTACATTCTTCCTACTTCTATCAGTAGGTTAGGACTTGAACAACAAAATCTAATAAAAAAGTCAGGCATATATCTTTTATTGAACAATGAAATTCAAGTTTGGAGTAATTATTTATATCACCATTCGACACTTGGTAATTCATATATGAACATCTCTGTTTATATATATCTCTGTATATGAATAAATTGTTACTTCCAACACTTTGTAAGTTTCACCAAAGCCATACTAACAAGCATCATCAGGTGATCAACAGACTGATCTGTATAGCAAATTCCACCCAGATATATTCAACGGGTTTGGAGTTCTGCTCCGGAAACGAGCACTACCTTCATTTTCCGTACAAGTCATGGAGTTTTATTAAAGGGATAAAATAGCAATTTTTACAGACTTTACCATTTTCTGCTCTGTGATACTGATATTTATACGAATGCTTCAAGATAGCATTTACTCCCTGTGATAGAAGCCTAAGCCAGAAGTTGATGATCTCTTCCAAATTAAATACTTATATTTTAAATTTATTTTCGGAACCTCTACCTACATTATTGGGTGTAGTTCTATTGAGAGATAAAAGGTTTGCAAAAGCATGGATATTCTCAATATCTGGAAAATAGTGAAATCCCCATATCTCAGCAAGTCATCGAAGTTAAAAGAATTGTATGAAAAAGTGAAAACAAATATCATCTGTGCGAGTAGATGCTATACCCAAAGATGACTGAAATATCTGAACTAACTTCCTCGCTTGTTGTGCTAAAGTTATTCGGCTTAAACCAAATATTATAAATTCGTGCAAGGTTTGAGTTATCTATTTCAAACTTTTGATAATTTCGTAGTTTACCGCCATTTCTGATTATTATTACTTTATCTTTTTCAGTATTAACTGTTAACTTCCATTTATCACAATACGTTCCCAATATATTCAGGCGCTTTTGTAACCCAACATTTACACCCATTCGCAGTATTATGTGTCATCCGCACATAATAGACTGAAGATTTCCAACATCACAGGGTTACCCCCAATCTCATAAAAATCAGATCTTAGTTTTGCGGTAGCGAAAACTAAGATCCGATTTTAATAAGATTGAGTTACCCCACGCTGGCCGTCATAATTAAAAAGTCTATGACATCATTTATATAGATGGAAAAAAGGGGGTAATTCGCATCCCTGTCTTATCCGTTCTAAAGTGACATACGAAAAAGTATTCTGTAAGGGTGATACAAGATTGGACACATTCATAAATATTTCTGATGAGTCGAAATAAAATGCCCCTAGCCAAAGTTTAAATAATAACCCATTTCGATAAACCGAATCGACTGCAGCTCAAGTCAAGAACCGCAGCATACATTCCACATCTCTTCTAGGGACATATTTATTTATAATAGCATCAATAATGAAAATGTTATCTACAGTCTGTCATCCCTTTCGAAAAACTTCTTCTCCTGCAATAAAGTTTTCTTGATTGGACCATATAATTAGTCTGCTGCACAGGATCGTTACCCGCTACATCCAAAAGCGTAATTGGCCTGTAATTTGAAGGAATGTCAGGATTACCTTTTTCAAATACAGGGAGAATAACACCATAGGCCTATTGGTCGGGATAATACCTGTCATCAGTGACCCGTGAAGATCCGGGGTAGAATAGATCTTCAGCAACCCATACTTGCCGTAAAATGCGACTATGCTTGTCGTAAGAGACAACTAACGGGTTCGGGTTGTCAGGCTCTCCGACTTTGTTGCTGCATGTCGTCGTATCCAAATTGCGTAGGCCGATGCTCATGATGTCAATCACTGGATTGTCTGGTCCAGACTCGATTATATACAGACTGCCGTCATATTGCTGAGTGTGGCGTTAAACAACAAACAAACAAACATCAGTAGTGTATTATATAATTTTGGAACATCCCAATGCGGGAACAGTGGAGGAGCATGTTTAAAGAATTCAGTAGGTGTTCCATCAGACCCGGGGGCCTTGCCAGACTTCACACGTTCAGTTGCTTAGTCGATTTCAAGTAAAGTGACCGCCTCCGTGGTCCAGTGGGAGAGCATTCGCCCGGAGAGCGGAAGGCCCGGGTTCGATCCGAGTACCATCTTTAAACGTCTTTTGGTATGACGCGGCCTGGGATCGAACCCGGGCCGCGTCATACCAAAAGACGTTTAAAGATGGTACTTGTTGTTACCCTGTCTGGCGCTCGACATTAAGGGGCTAAAACATGGACTATCGGCTCGGAAGCAGTATACTGTGTCTGAGTGGGGTATCCATGTTAAACTGCGGCATAGTATCTCAGTGTGCAAGCACCATAAATCGGCATCAGTCCGGACTGGTACAAGCAGCCACACACACACAAGGGCATGTACGTCGCTAGATAAGTGCAATGGTCTTGGACGCGACGTTAAACCTCATTTCACCTCACCGTATGCGAGGTAATGTCATTGCCAAAGTCACTTTCGACAATCTGGAAGGAGATTGGTAAGTGTGTAGATACTACCTGACGTGTGTGTGTGTGTGTGTGTGTGTGTGTGATATCTTTGTACTTTAATCCTACCTTGTGTTGTGTAAACACCATGATTTATGTATATATAGTACTCTACGCATTTACTAAGCATTCACCTGATGAAGGAGCAAGAAGTAGCTATGAAATGTCATACAAAAAGTACAAGAAGTTGCTATCCATGAAAAGGTGTCATGTATTCATGTTCTCCCAACTTCTTAAAAGTTATAAATAACTATCGAAGACTTCGATAAAAGAATGTGCTGAAGTTTTGCTGAAGTGTACAATGACCGTGACTGCTGTGAGGAACACTGTCACTGTGTACCTCCAACCCCCCTTAGTTATGTAGATCAATGGGCGACTCTTCTGTTCGAATTATTTTTCTTACCTGGACACTAAACACACTGACCATTAAACTAAGTAAGCAATTAATTTTGTGTTCACTGAAATGTCAATTCCTATTAAAAAAATATGTAAACAATGATAACTGCACAGATTTCTTATTTAATCATTAACATACAAAATATCTTGATAACAATATGAAATCAGTGACATCGTTCAGCGCAAAAAAGCAATACATGTCTCACACATTCTAATATCAGCCAATCAGGAAACAGTCATCAACAGACAGACACACACAAACACACACACACATGAGCACACACACACACACACACCAACACACATGCACGCACACCAACACCAACACACACATACACACACACACACACACACACACACACCAACACACACACACACACACACAGACAGATGAACACATATGAATGTAAGCAGCTACACACAATCTGATACTCTGGTAGATTTAGGTAATATTTGTGGAATCATAAATCCAGGACTATCCTCAGTGTTAGTGTACTTCTCTGTTCATCTTCCCGAGATAAGGGAGTTAGCTGACTGTAAGAGTCCAGTTTCCACCCTTGCCGAACTAGGCTGGAATTCCAGAGTCGTATTTTTGCTGGACTAACGAGTCTATGCATAGTCCAATCAAAATCGCGTAACAAACTAGACATCTGGTTTGTTTACAGAATGGATTTAAACGTGCAGATTTCGGTCGACTGCAGGATTTGCAAAGCATGTGAACCGCCAACTTAGTATCAACAGATGTTTTGCAAATCTTTTCATGTTTTTCATCACCTGATTTGATGCATTTCGCAAAGTACAACCAGTTTTATAACAATATAGATCTTGAGTAACGATCAGATCGTCTTCACTGGGCGACACCATTTTATTTGAAGCAAATGCAAGTAATATGAGAGGTAGAATCTGATTGGTCAATAGGAGGGCTATAGAAGGGACATAACTTGTAATAGCCACTGGTTGCACTACGATTGAGCCCAGAAATTCCAGTCTAGTTCAGCTTGGTAGGAAACTGGTCCTTTACAGTCAACTCCCTTGTCTTGGGAATATGACAACTCATACACATAAAGGTAGAAATTATTGTCATTATAGTAGAATTACCAAAATCATAAGTTGAGAAACTAATTCTGTTTACCTTGAACATAACGTGTAAAACCTGTTACCCATGCTATGACAACACAAAGACCCTGCCGAAAAGCAAATATTCTTGATTAATGCTCTGGAATTCAGCCAATCAGCTGTCAGTCTTCAAGCAGTGTGCCAGCTGTGCCTTGAGGTCGGCAGGGGAAAACACCCCAAACTCGGTGATGATACCGCCCGTGATGAGGCTGGCAGGGGTGATGTCGAATGCCGGGTTCCAGCAGTTGATTCCTGGACATCAAAAACAACATGAGTTAAAGGGACTTGCCACTTATTATTTGTGGAGGGGGACAGAATAGATTTTAAGTAAATATTCCCCAGCATGGTCAGTCGCTGATATTTTGTGATCATGGATACAGGGGGAAATAATTTGAAAGAAAAACACTTCCGTGCTTCCGCCACTCTGTCAATAAATTTTGAAGTGAAACATCATTTGCAAATATATTTTACGTTAAAAGATACAAATTATAACAATATACAGGAACATAGAATTTAGGAGGAGTTATAATAAAACTACGACTATAATAATACATAAGTAGTCTTAAAATTGTCTGCCAGACAGTCAGGCAGGTGGAGGAAAATTTAAAGCAGTCCAACAGAAAAGTTGTTAGCTAGGGGCCGGCGGGCAAGCAGTTATTCTGGACACTGCTCCCACTCACCATGAGCTGCTACTCTGATTCCCTTTACACTTGTCATCTCCCCGCTAGGTCGTTCCTCTATCTCAATGTCCTTCCCGGAGGTCAAGTTCGGGTCAAAGGTTGTTGAAGGACACGCGACATAGAATGGCACGTTGTGATGTTTGGCCGCTATTGCCAACTGATATGTCCCTATTTTGTTGGCAGTGTCGCCATTAGCAACAACTCTGTCTGCTCCAACAACTACGGCTGAAATATCCTGCTGGTCCATGAGAATAGCTGCCATGCTGTCACAGATAAGAGTAGCAGGGATCTTCTCATGGACTAGCTCGTACGCTGTCAGCCTTGAGCCCTGGTTGTAGGGCCTGGTTTCAGTGCAATAAGCATGTGAGATCTTCTCTCTCTCGTGAAGTGCTCTTACAACACCTGTAACACATTAGAATGTCTCATTATAATCGTTCATTGTTTCTGTAAGTGAAGGAACCAAGACTTCTATTCATGTCAAGACATTGTCAGAGATAGTTGGTAGGTAGTTTGCTTCTACTGCTGAGAGGGAACTGTTCAATGAATATCAGGAAGGGTTGGCCTTGCAAGGACAAACTTTGGGGCAAAAAATATCACAAAAGTTACTTAGCAGGGAAGACCCAAGATTCAATGTGGTTTTAGGTTATGAGTACTGAACAGTATAAATGTTTCTTCAATACACAAGCACCTGCCTAGGGCAGTTATATATCCTACATTGTACCAGCTGTAGACACAAGCACCTGCCCAGTTGCACAGCCTACATTGCACCAACTATAGACACGAACACCTGCCCAAATATACAGCCTACATTGTACCAACTGTAGACAGAAGCACCTTCCTAGGGCAGTTATATAGCCTACATTGTACCAGCTGTAGACAGAAGCACCTTCCTAGGGCAGTTATATAACCTACATTGTACCAGCTGTAGACACAAGCACCTTCCTAGGGCAGTTATATAGCCTACATTGTACCAGCTGTAGACACAAGCACCTTCCTAGGGCCGTTATATAGCCTACATTGTACCAACTGTAGACACAAGCACCTTCCTAGGGACGTTATATAGCCAACATTGTACCAGCTGTAGACACAAGTACCTGCCCAGGCAGTTATACAGCCTACATCGTACCAGCTGTAGACACAAGCACCTTCCTAGGGCAGTTATACAGCCTACATTGTACCCACTGCAGGCACAAGCACCTGCCCAGTTATATAGCCTACATTGTACCAACTGTAGACACAAGCAACTGCCTAGGGCAGTTATACAGCCTACATTGTACCATCTGTAGACACAAGCACCTGCCCAGTTATATAGCCTACATTGTACCAGCTGTAGACACAAGCACCTGCCTAGGGCAGTTATACAGCCTACATTGCAACAACTGTAGACAGAAGCACCTGCCCAGTTATACAGCTTACATTGTATCAGCTGTAGACAGAAGCACCTGCCCAGTTACACAGCCTACATTGCACCAGCTGTAGACAGAAGCACCTGCCCAGTTACACAGCCTACATTGTACCAGCTGTAGACAGAAGCACCTGCCCAGTTACACAGCCTACATTGCACCAGCTGTAGACAGAAGCATCTGCCCAGTTACACAGCCTACATTGCCTCAGCTGTAGACAGAAGCACCTGCCCAGTTACACAGCCTACATTGTACCAGCTGTAGACAGAAGCACCTGCCCAGTTACACAGCCTACATTGTACCAGCTGTAGACAGAAACACCTGCCCAGTTACACAGCCTACATTGCCTCAGCTGTAGACAGAAGCATCTGCTCAGTTATACAGCCTACATTGTACCAGCTGTAGACAGAAGCACCTACCGAGTTACACAGCCTACATTGTACTAGCTGTAGTCAGAAGCACCTGCCCAGTGATACAGCCTACATTGTACCAGCTGTAAACAGAAGCACCTGCCCAGTTACACAGCCTACATTGTACCAGCTGTAGACAGAAGCACCTACCCAGAGCAGTTCCATAGCCGGCAGTCGCCAAAGAGCCTGTGTTGCAATGAGTGAGGACTTTCACTGGTTTATTCTTGCACTGTGCCAGTATATGGTCGGCGCCATATTTTCCAATATTCTTGTTGACAGCAATGTCTTTCTCCAGCATATCCTCACATTCCTTGATAAACCTACAGACAAAACATATACATCCTTTCACAAAATTTGGTAACAAAACTAAACTAAATTGTCTTAAGTAAGACAAAATTTTGTCTTAGTTACCATTCCAACTTCTAAATGCCACTCAAAGAAGTTAAATTGTCTTAATTCATTATTTGCAAAGGGTTTTACCTTGACTAACAAAAGTGAGTGTCCAGTGGACACCCAATAATTAATTTTATGGGTCCTTGCAGGCAATATGAGTGTCCTGTAAAGTAATGAAATGGTGTAGTGTGTGTACATTCAGATCATTTGTTTAGAGCCTGGAATGAATCAATGATCATGTGTGAGGTGAGGTGAGGTGAGGTGAGGTGAGTGTGTGTGAGTGTATGTGTGATATGCCGATTTTATAGTGCTAACACACTGAGATACCATGCCGCAGTTTAACATGAATACCCCACTCAGACACAGTATACTGACTCCGCGCCGACCAGTCCTTGTTTTAGCCCCTTAGTGACAAGACCTGGGAACTCAATAACCCCTCAATAACGAGCGCCAGACAGGGTAACAACAAGTACCATCTTTTCACATCTTTTGGTATGATGCGGCCAGGGATCGAACCACAGACTTTCTGCTCTCTGGGCAGGCGCTCTACCTTTAGATCACATAGGTGGTCTCATGTGGACAGTGGTAATGATTGATGGATGAAATAACAGACCCCCCATAACTGCTCTTCATACGCTGTAGGTACAATGAATATTAAATATTGTGCATCTCTCAGGATGCAGTATATTCTTTTTCTCGTCCATTCTCCACATTTGTGAGTACTGGACGCCCATTTGTGCATCGCAAGAATGGTCCATCTTTGATACATTTGAAAAAATGAAGATACAACTTAAAAAATCATACAAAATTAAAGTAACTGTCAGCTTTTTTTTAAACAATGATTTGTCAAATGCATTGAATGTTGTCTCTGTGATCAGCAATCTGCTTCCACAGAGAACACAGCCCTTTCATCAGTAAATACACATACATATTGATGTAAAAATACCTAACATTGTGGCATTGAACAGTACTATGAGCCTCTATTTTTTCCCACTAAACTGACCAACCAGCACAGCTTTGCTACCAAACTAAACAAATATTGAGCTACACAAACTTCTTGTTAGTATTATTGTGAACAGACGAAGCTTATTGCTCAGGGTCCGTTCCACAAAGTGATCTTCGTGCTATGATTGACTTTAGCCTATCTTTAAGTATGGAAGTTACGATCCTCTTAGTGCTAAGATTGCTTTGGGGAACGGGCCCAATACTCTGCAAACCAAAAAAGTAGAGGCGTGGCCAGGGTCAGCCTACCTTTCTCTCAAAGTGTCCACTTTTTGTCCAGACTCTGCTGCCATGTCCTTCATGAGGCTGGTCAGTCTCTTTGAGGCCTCGGCCATGTTGACAGCAGTGGGGCGGGCGGTCACTAGGTGATGTAGGCGGTCACAGATGAAGTGAGCCAGGTCATCCACTGTGCTGTGTTCCCGATCTTCAGCCACCTCCACGGCCAGACTCAGACAGCCCACGATTGCTATAGCAGGTGCACCTCGGGCCTTGGGGGAAACATATACTGTCAACATATACTCATTAAACAGGCGGCACGGGCGGCCCAGTCGTCTAAGGCGCCGCGATTTGCTGTACAGAGTTGCGTCCCTTGGGCACGCCAGAAACCTATGATTGTGGGTTCGAATCCCCGTTCGATTATGTTTCTAGGTTTGTCAGCACTATACCCGTGCTCGTGGGTTTCACCGAAGTGGTAAATGTCTGAGACCTGCATCACTTCGGGCTTTCCTCCCACATTAAGCTGACACGCCGTGATATAACTGGGATACTGTTAAAAGCGGTGTTAAACCCAACTCGATCACTCACTCACTCACTCACTCATTAAACAATATCTGTGAAATATATTTGAATCGATATCATTACAACCTTGTTGAATTGAAAACTACAAAGTCCACATGACCCACCATTTCTGATTTTGAGATAAAGAATCTTCAAAATAGAGAGAGTTTCTTTTTTTAAATTAACACCTCACTCAACAAATTTTCAGCTGAATGAAAGCGGTCTGTAAAACATCAAGTCTGGACCAGACAATTCAGAGATTGACATGACGCAATTGGGACACATTGACATACAATCAACCAAAGACGTACATATACGTATTTGAATCAACCTATTCAATGAGCCTGACAATCCGATCCAATTCGTCCCCTCTTAAGACTAAAATAGGTTTACACGGAATCCCAATGGATTGTATAAGAGGTGATTTTGATAAAGTTTTCTGATTCCTGATGGCACTACCTGCAGAGTGACACCAGTGGGTCCTGACCACGGGAACTCGATGATAGCGTGTATAGCATAATATATTCGTATAAAAAAAAAATCACACCCCTCTATATACATATAGTCTCTCTCTCTATATATATATATAGAGAGAGAGAGAGAGAGAGAGAGAGGGGTGTGATTTTTTTTTCTATACGAATATATTTTGCTATATACGCTATCATCGAGTTCCTGTGGTACGGACCAAGAAGCTTTTGGAACCATACCTTTTACAAATGGCGGATCAGCCACTGGCAGTGGTGGCAGAAGAAAAGGGATTCGAACATTTGCTGAGAATGACCCACAGGAACTCGATGACAGCATGTATAGCATAATATATTCGTATCGAAAAAAATTCACACCCCTCTATATACATATAGTCTCTATATATAGAGGGGTGTGATTTTCTTTTCTATACGAATATATTATGCTATAGGCCTACACGCTATCATCGAGTTCCTGTGGAATGACCCACATATGATGATATTTTTCACCTGCATTTTCTTGATGACATTCCATCCATCCTCAGAATTTTTGACTGGAATATATTCTGACTGTGTTGGCAACAATAACTGGTCTAAGATTTCCAGTTTGCCACGTGTATATTTGATGGCGACCAGTGTCATTTTGTCAACAACCAACTAGGGTCTACACGTGTATTGTTAATGGAAACTTAGAGTTGCCTCCCATTGATCGTGTTACCATTTCCATAATAGAAGTGATGTAAAACTGTAATATCATTCGTAAGCCGCGTTACGAACGCTAATTAATAGTATTATATAATTGTTACCCTGCAAAGATCATTATCGTTGTCTTATTTTAACTCCGTTGTTGACATTGTTTAGTGTGATTTGCTTGATAGGGTGGGGTAGAGTTAGTGTTTTACATGAATCGTTTGTAAAAGATCAATATTTATATATGTAAATAATAATTTATGTGTTAGATCGCCATTTAGAAGCAGGTGAATATTCAGTCTTCATCTAAAGGTATTGGGCCATTTTGCCTTGATCCTAGTCCTGCACCATGACCGTGGAATATATTTATTTTATGAAAAAATAATAATCTAGAAATGCATACAAAAGCAAGTCTAGCCAGCTCAAGCTAGCTCTATTCCACAAATCAGCATAGGGAATTTTTTGTTATTTTTAGAGTCAAGAAGGATATTGTGTAATATAAGATTTCAGAGACTAAATGTTAGTCTACCTTGATCCATGTTCAGCAACATCTCACTGCATGCATTCGCCTATCTGTTGGGTTGCTACTGTAAGAAGGAGCGCTAATGGTTAAGAAACTGGCTAATCTTTGCACATATTTGTGTATACTCATGGATATAATCACAAAACTAAAACTGTTTGACATACAGCATAAAATAGGAGTTATCATACAAAGTGGTCGAGGTTATTATGACGGGTTACAGACTTCTCTGATACCGTAGATTCTACATATGTTTAGAAACGGTCATACCCTGAAGCTTTTGTTAGTTTCTGTAGGAACCTATCCTAAAAATACATAAAGTACGTCCTCTAATTTTCATAAGTGTGTTCAATGAGTTTATTCGGAGTTTATAAAGAGCAACGTCGATATTTTACATGCGCATCACTAAGAGTTAATTCCCTTTGGTGCGAGGAATTATGGGAAGGACATGTGCTCTTCCTTTCCGGTTCAGCCATTGCGAGGCCCAGGTATACACGATCGCCCTGTGATTGTACAGTCCGTATCTCATTTATTGTCAATTATTTGGAAGATCTAAATTTACAGAAGATTGTTTTGTCATTCCAGGTCAAACATAAGACGTCAAGATGCAAAACGAAGCAGGCGAATTCGTTGATATGTACATCCCCAGAAAATGGTAAGAGGATTGTCGTGAAAGGCAGCATGTCTCAGGACATTGATATTTTGATCACTTGATCATTTGCACTTCACTGATCCAACCCTACACAAATTATGAAATAAGCCCTACTTCGACGCAACTTACGTTTAGAGCACGTCATGGCAACTGAACAGAGGAAGGCATTATCCAATATATTCTCACACGTTTTTGATTCATTTGAACACTGACGGGTTGTGACTGATGAAGCATATCCTGAGGGTTAGGCACTCCTTTCCGATTGAACACCCCTTTATGATTCTTAGAGTTATGTTGTAAGGTAAGGTATGTGTTAGCTATCTCTTTTCACAAATTATTACGATGTACTATGAGCAAACTTGGGACAATTTTTGTAGTTTTGCAGAGACTATGGCTACTGCACATATGCTTAAAGGTAATCAATTGAGTGCTGATAACTTGGTAAACAGGCATTAAATTAATTGTGAAGCGCCAATGGTCCTGAGGTTGGGTGTTGGTTAATTAGATAACCCATTAGCCTAGCTTAGCTTCAAGCTGGCAAGGTGAGTTCGATTTGCCATACATCACTACTTGAAATCTGCAAAGTGAGTCCGGTAAAGTGCACTACTCCCACTGGTAGATTGTCACTGGAATTTACTGTGCAGGGTTGCAACTCTTGTGGGTGCCAGGAACCTAGAATCATGGTTTCGATTTCCAGATGTTCACACTGTGTGTGTTTCTAGTTTTACAGCAGCATGCCTAAACTCGTTAGTTTCACCAAAGTAGTAAACATCTACTACCAGGATCACCTTAGCTGACACACCGATACAGCCTAAATATTTTTCAAATCAGTATAAGGCGAAAATCAGTCACTCTTGCATGCAGAATCCCCACGAGCCTAAGATTTGGCTGATCATGTTTATGTGATGCCTGTTGTGGTACAATCCAACTCTGTGGTCCAGTGGTAGAGCGTCTGCCCGGAGGGAGAAAGGTGGGGATGTGATCCCTGGCCATATCATACCAAGAGACATTAAAAGATAGTACTTGTGCTTACCCTGCCTGGCACTCGTCAGTAAGTTGTTGGTTTTTGTTTAATGTCGCACTCAGCAATATTCCAGTCTGTAAATAATCAAGCCTGGTCCAGACAATAGAGTGATTCTTACCATGAGCATTGATCCATGCAATTGGAATCGATGGTATGCATCAACCAAGTCAGCGAGTCTGACCACCCGATCCTGTTCGTCACCTCTAACGAAAAGCATAGTCACCTTTTACAGCAAGCATGGGTTGCTGCAGACCTATTCTACCCCGGAAGTTCCCAGGTCTTATCACTAATGGGCTAAAACAAGGACTGGTTGGCTCAGAGTCCATATACTGTGTCTGAGTGGGGCATTCATGTTAAACTGTGGCATGGTATCTCAGTGTACTAGCACTATCAAATTGGCATTAGTCCGGATTAGTACGAGTGACCGCACACAAGTGCATGCACGCTGCTGAAGAAGTGCAATAATCTTGAACGTGACATCACACCACACTTCACCACCATACAGGTGATTGTGACCTTCTAAAAAGTAATCACACTGCCAATGATATGCACCACTAGCAGGATACTGCCATGTTGAGAGTGCAGGCTAAATAGAACGGAAAAAGAAACGATTTATTATAAATATGATCTTGCTTATTATTTTCTATATTTATTGTAAATACTATTACAATGTAAAATAATCTTATAGTTACCTGTTACTGTCATCTTCATCTTGCAAAGCTACCTCTTGTTGTGTTTTTCCTGCTGACTCGAAAAACTGCTCACAGCAGTGTTAATTAAAACCTGTAATTCCCCTGAACCACTCTCACTACCTCGCATGCTGAACCCTGACAGTGATGAGTCAATGTTATTTTTGTTTTCTACAGCTCTGCAAGCAACCGCATCATTGCTGCAAAAGACCACGCCTCCATCCAGATCAACCTCGCCAATGTAAGTGAAAGAGACACCAGATCAAGCCATTTTATGCATGTAGTAATCATGGTAATGAGCCTGACATAATCATGATCGTCGGACACAGTATTGCTTGTAATATGAACTATACCTTGCTGAGTCTGCATGTTGTTTTTTCTGAAAGTATTTTTTTTAAAACTTGAATTAGTAGACAAGAAATAGTGTTCTTGTACATGTTGTAAGTGGAAGTTATGTAATATTCTTTCCATCTTTGAAAGTTTAATCTAAGTATGATAATGCTTGTAATCTGATATCATCTGTATTGCATTCCAAACAAAAAGCCATGGTAGGGTAGCCTTGTGTTTAAAGCGTTTGTTTGTCATGCCAAACGCCATGGTTCGATTCTCCATATGGGTATAATGTGTGAAGCCCATTTCTGGTGTCTCTCCTGATGTGCTGGAACATTAGGTGTGAAACCATACTTCCCCCAAACCAAAAGATGTCTTTACATGCCTTTGTTGGGGCTCTGGCAAAATAATTCGTTTCACGCCATGTCCACTTCAGCTTTTTTCAAGTATACCTGTATACATTGATTATCAGGTATTTCGATTACCATCACAAGTCACTACTGAGAATTGCCTCTGACTCTTGTTATCTGAAGACAAAAATTGAAATGTAAAGGTAGCCATATGTTAAAAAATTATTTGTGTCTTTTTGTCCCAGGTTGATTCTTCTACTGGTCGCATGACAGGCACCAACACCACCTATGCCATCTGTGGGGCCATCAGGAGGATGGTGAGTACCGTGGATATATCTGCACATCACTGCTCAAGGCTAGACACCATTGTCATATCGTTATGTCAAATATCTGGATTTCAGGGATAAAACTAGTCTGTCTAGATTGTTCCTAGTCTGGGACTAGTAGCCGTGTCTATCCCTCAGTACATGAAGTGTATGTGTACACTGTGTTCCTCCATCACCTGCACTTACATGTAAGCATCCATTTTAGTGTTCAGCTGATGAACAGGATGTAATGAGGCCACATATCTATCATCCAAAACTGGCTTCCACAGGAGATCAAGCGATATCTACATTATAGAGATATCTCTGCAATTTAATTCCATCACAATGCTTTGCAGACCATTGTGATGTCATTGGTTACCATGACGTCACAATCAAATGACATCACTAGTGACCCTGCTACTGAAGCTGCTGGCAGTACTTTTTACACTTAAGACACTGCTTATTACTGTCTACAAACTGAAAAAGTTGGAAAAATGATGTTGGATGATAAATAATATCACCCTCGTGTCTATTGATATCAAATATTTCAACACTTGTTGATAAAAGTGGAAAATCTCCTTGGCAAGTCTTGGAGTTTTTCCACTTTTATCAAATCGTGTTGATATACTTGATATCAAAAGACAATCTGTGCTTGATCCTCGTGCAGACCATTTCCTGATGTTCAATGTGTGTGTATGGTGTATACACCATGACTGCGTTGCCAACCAAGAAAACTGGCATATGTAAACTGAGATCATTAGTCTGAGTTCTCTTTTGTTTCCCTTTCGCTGGAACAATGCCTTGGATTCATTGTTTAAAAATACGCCACAAGTTTGTCTGTGTGTTCATGGACATGATGGAGTAACATGGAGTATACAACCCTGTGAAGAGTTGAAGATGCATCACTGCATCTAATTAGCTAACTGTGGACCCGTGAAGATCTGGGCTAGAATACGTCTTCAGCAACCATGCTTGCAGTAAATGGCGACTATGTTTGCCGTAAAAGGCGACTAACAGGATCAGGTGGTCGGACTCGCTGACTTGGTTGATGCATGTCATCATATCCCTATTGCGTAGATTGATGCTTATGCTGTCAATCCCTGGATTGTCTGGTCCAGACTCGATTATTTACAGACCACCGTCATATAGCTGGAATATTGCTGAGTGCGGCGTTAAACAACAAACAAAGAAGCAAAAGCTAACTGTGATGCTGACATGTCAGTACAATACTTCCACAGAAGTTGCGATTGAAGCTTCCAGATTAAGATGGGTCATTCTTTGCCCTGTCTCTATCGCTGTACTGATGTGTGAGCCACTATGTGACTAGTGGGGATCATATGGTCTTGATGACTTGGTTGATTGCATAATCATACATATTGATGCTCATGATGTCAATCACTATGGTTAAGGTTGGAAGGATTATGTACAGACCGTCATCATATGGTCAAGTGAGGCAATAAAACACAAAGAAATGATACAGATTGGCCATTTAGCTAATACTATAGTGAAAACTGTTGTTCACACGTTTTTGCACTAGCCGTTCCTGAAGACTTGCATGCAGACTTACATTAATTCAAACCCTGCTAAGTACATGTAGAACTTTTGTTGCAACCTGGCAGGATTGTTCTGCTGGACCAGACTGGATTGGTATTAAAGAGATGAACTGTCCATTTTTCTCTTGATGGAATAAAACCTGATTCACATAACTGTCTAAATGCTGCAATGATCATGGTGTTGATACCCCAATAAGCACATCCTTTGGACAATAACTTTTGTTGATTCATACTCAGTGTTGTTTTGAATGTCTCGACAGCTTGCCGTGTTTATACACTGTTATGTAGCTAGTGGGATCTGTGTTGCAGGGAGAATCTGATGATTGCCTGAACAGATTGGGTAAGAGGGACGGCATCGTTGCAAAGTGAGTGGTTTTCTTTCAATATGAGTCCTAGGCAACCCATGCTTGTCATAAAAGGCGACTATGCTTGTTGTAAGAAACGACTAACAGGATCGGGTGGTCAGGCTCGCTGACTTGGTTGATGCACGTCATCGTTCCCAGTTGCGCGGATCAATGCTCATGATATCAATCACTGGATAGTTGTCCAGACTCGATTATTTACAGACCACCATCATATAGCTGGAATATTGCTGAGTGCAGCGTTAAACAAAAAACAAACAAGAATCTTTCAATATGAGATACATGTGAAGCCTATTCCTGGTGTTCCTTGCTGGGTTGTGGTTGACATTGCTGACAGCAACATAAAGCTGTACTATGTCCACTCAATCACTCAGTCACTCTATAATTGTAATTAATGAGAAGGAAAAAAAACAAAGCCATTTTCTGACAAAAGTAACTGGTCATCAAGTACACACATTATCTGTTGATATGGCATGTTACCATGGTTACGTAAGTCCCATTAATAATATAATATTTTTGCTGAAATATTGATCACCCATTGTGAAATTAGATCACATATTTTCTTGCGGAATGTAGATTATATTTATTATTCACAAGTAGAGTGATGTATTCATTTATTAACCATGATAATGATATTTTTGCTGTCAACATATCTTGTGACTGATTTTTTTTTCTTTTCAGGAACTTCTGAAGGTGAAGAAATGGGGAAAAACAAATGCCTGTAGAGTTGTTATTGAATAAAACATAACAGGTGCAAAACAGTGTCATTGTTTTGATCAGTCATCTGTTACTAAGTCACAGGCCTCAAAGTTAAATTTCTTTAACTAGTAGCCATACTACAAGTACTCTTTTCCAGGTAGCCACTTATAAAATCAACAAGACAAGCCAAAAATTTAGGTAGTCAAAAGCATTTTAAATTATCTTTTATCAAATAGCTATTTTAGTCGCAACTTTGAGGTCTCAAGTCGTGAAACGTTTAGCCATTCCCAATGTTTGGCTTCGTGATGAAATTTAGGTGTAATTAAGTATAGGTATAACAGGATTCAATTAGACCTGTGCAGCAAACGCCACTTAGAATTCCCAGATTGGTATATACTTCGAAGTTCCTGTAATTGTTAATATAGGGATTAATTTAGGATTGTAAACTAAGAGCCTCTGGGGTGCGATTCACAAAATAAAATATACTGTTGAAAAACTAAATATCATTTTAAGGTCTTATTTCTCAAATTCAGATCAATTTTATCATTGTATATTGAGATTGCATTCAATGCTTTGATATGAAACACTTCCTCCTCATGAGTCCCATTGCATGTGAAGAACAGGTTACATCTACAAAGTAGTAAAATTAGTTATTAGTTATGCATGTATTAACTTGAACTGGGAATTTTAAAATTCCAATTTGGGCATTTGTAATCACATTTCTTGCCGACATAGGCCTGACATTCGACCTCTGAACAGGTCGAGATATATCCTTGCTAATTTTACGACTCTGTAGAGGTAACCTGTATGTCACTGATTACAAGACCAACAAAGATGAAGAGGTCTGATTGCTTAAATTTACGTTTTTGAGTTAAATGAAATCTCAAAATGAATGTTAAAATACCTCTGAATTCAAGAAATTATGAACTTAAGAAAATGCCAGTTTTTGAACAAAATAACATTTCTCCCAAATTGCCCGTCAGGGGCACTTTGTTTGAAGTGATAGATAAATCCCTGAATAAATGGTTGAACATTCAGAGACAACATTATAAATTATGTTTTCTCGTTAATTGACTGGCGCTCGGCAGTAAGGCACTGGTCAACTCAGTATACTGTATCTATGTTAAAACAGTAAAATGGTAAATCAGCTGCCTTCACAATAAAACGGGCAATAGTCTGAACTAGGATATCAGCCAGACACACATACAAGTATATCACTCTTATAAGCACAATAATCTTGAGCTGACATATGCCTCATTTCACCTCGCCTACTTTCGAGCAAGTGAATATGTTACCAGGATCTTGTGAAGATGTAACCAGGATCAACTTCTCTGCCATTTTGCACTGAATAAATATGCAAATTCCTTTGCTTGGAGGGACGATGGTTGTATGAGCATGCATTTGACCTTAATAGTGTATACGGGGCGGTCAGGTAGCCTAGTGGTTAAAGCGTTCGCTCGTCACGCCAAAGACCCGGGTTTGAATCCCGACATTGGCCCAATGTGTGAAGCCCGTTTCTGGTGTCCCGCGCCGTGATATTGCTGGAATATTGCTAAAAGCGGCGTAAAACCAAACTCACTCAATACTAGTGTGTACCATCAAGGTCATACTAGTAGATAGTTTCAATGGGATCTGCCACTGACTTCTGCACAAGACTCCTTTGTTACCCACGGCTCCAGTGATTGGTTGGTTTGTTTAACGCCTCACTCAGCAGTATTCCAGCTATATGATGGTGGTCTAAATAATCGAGTCTGGACCAGACAATCCAGTGATTAATATAATGAGCATCCATCCACGCAATTGGAATTGATGACATGCATCAACCAAGTCAGTGAGTTTGACCACCTGATCCCGTTAGACGCCTCTTATGACAAGCATAGTCGCCTTTTACAGCAAGCATGGGTTGCTGAAGATCTGTTCCCCCCCCCTGGATCTTCACAAGTCCAGCCCTGGTACGGTTGGCAGGGAATAGAAACCGGCTCCATCCGTCTGTCACGTTTCATTTCTTGAGCAGAACCCTGACAGCATAAGAGATATCTTTACAAGACTTGGTACACACATTCACCATATGGTGGCGATGTGTCTTTTGCTATTTAGGTTACCTCTGCATTTTTAATGTATTTTAAATTCATTTTTGAAATTTGGACTCGATCACTGAATTGAATGGGAGCAGTGGGTTCTGACAGTTCACACATGGCCCCTGACAGTTCACACATGGATTCCTACAGTTCACATATGGCTCCTGGCAGTTCAGACGTCGGATTCTGACAGTTCACACATGGCTCCTGACAGTTCACACATGGCCCCTGACAGTTCACACATGGATTCTGACAGTTCACACTGTCAGGAGCCATGTGTGAACTGTCAGGGGCCATGTGTGGACTGTCAGGGGCCATGTGTGAACTGTCAGGAGCCATTTGTGAACTGTCAGAATCCATGCGTGACCGGACAGTTCACGCATGGCCCCTGACAGTTCACACATGGATTCCTACAGTTCACATATGGCTCCTGGCAGTTCAGACGTCGGATTCTGACAGTTCACACATGGCCCCTGACAGTTCACACATGGCCCCTGACAGTTCACACATGGCCCCTGACAGTCCACACATGGATTCTGACAGTTTACACATGCCCCTTGACAGTTCACAAATGGCTCCTGACAGTTCACACATGGCCTTTGACAGTTCACACATGGATTCTGACAGTTCACACATGGCCCCTGACAGTTCACACCTGGATTCACGCATGGATTGTGACAGTTCACACAGGGCTCCTGACAGTTCACACATGGATTGTGACAGTTCACACAGGGCTCATGACAGTTCACACATGGGACCAGACAGTTCACGCATGGATTGTGACAGTTTACACAGGGCTCCTGACAGTTCAAACATGGGACCAGACAATTCACGTATGGATTGTGACAGTTCACACATGGCTCCTGACAGATCACACATGGGACCAGACAGTTCACGCATGGATTGTGACAGTTCACACATGGATTCTGACAGTTCACACATGGGACCATACAGTTCACGCATGGATTGTGACAGTTCACTCATGGCCGTTGACAGTTCACACATGGCTCCTGACAGATCACACATGGGACCAGACAGTTCACGCATGGATTGTGACAGTTCACATAGGGCTCCTGACAGTTCACACATGGGACCAGACAGTTCACGCATGGATTGTGACAGTTCACATAGGGCTCCTGACAGTTCACACATGGGACCAGACAGTTCACGCATGGATTGTGACAGTTCACATAGGGCTCCTGACAGTTCACACATGGGACCAGACAGTTCACGCATGGATTGTGACAGTTCACACAGGGCTCCTGACAGTTCACACATGGGACAGATTACTTCCCCTATATCTTTTGGGGACTCCAGGCCAGAATAGGTCCAAAGTATCCAAGCTGCATCCTTTTTCGGGGATTCTTGGGGCAGTATTCCCGTTTGACTTACATGCCAACTAGATACGAGATCGGACTGACTGAGTGTACCCGGCCACGTGGGTTGGAACGCGTGTTTTGATCAACTGGTTTGGCTCGTCCACGCGGGTTTATTTGGGACAAAAACATGTGTAGCTGCTGCTTGAAACACCCTTGACATACTTGATGGTTGTGTACACGTTCTGTTACATCTTTCTGTTACATCTTTATTATTGTATTATTTAAATCATCTGGGCGTTTAGTTCATTACATGTCACAATGTACTTGGTGTTTATGTTGGTGATATGTAAGGAATTTTGCTAAATGCAGCATGAAACCACTGTCACCCATTCACACTAAAATAATCACTATTATATAATATGGTTATCGAATCGAGCCCCCAAGCGTGTTGTGTTAAGGGATCAAGGAGGTACGCAGATGATATCCACAGACAGAGTGGCACCGCTAGACTAACATTAAGTCTCTGAAATCTTATATTACACAATATCCTGCTTGATTCTACAAATATAAAAAAATCCCAATGCGCTTGCAGTGCCGTGATCCCCAGCTGTGTCTTCGTGGCACCCACACCTAGACAATGTCGCTCATGTTTTACCGCTCTACACGATTATCAAAAATACAACTTTACTGGAGAAATTTAAATTGAAACGCTGATCCTCTTTACCGATATATTGACACAAAACCAATTCAACGTCAACAGAAAGTTACATATAATCCAATTAGTCTTTCAAAGTTGTAGTCAGAAGTGACGGGAGATAAGAAACTGACTGTTGTCCCCTTGCAGCGCGGCTTCTTTGGGCCATGTGCCACGACATCGACGTTGACAACGTGGGCGAGGGATTAGCAGCAGGCGACGGCTTTTCGCATCTCGCGAGTGTTGTATGACAAGGTATTTGACTGATTGCTGGGAAGGTCAGCTTGGACCGCCGGTCAACCACCTCGACAGGGGAGAGGTCATCTTGACATTCGTTTTGGCCCGTCACTCCCACACAGACAGCATGTATAACTTGGATGGCGCACTCGTGATTGAATCGTGACCAATCAACTTCAGTAAGTAAGTAAGGAAAAGATATAGGGATGAACAACTCCTTTATTACAATTAGGAGCGACGTTTGGGTGTAGGTTCTAACACCGTTATCAAGCTAGTGATGTACAGAGTTTGGTTGATAAGCATATATACAGCTATGAGGCAGTGTTTATACAGTTGAGTAGATTAGGATGAAGTTGCACTGGAGTGGAGAAGCCTGTATGTACTTAAAAGAGTTGCAATAAGATAAACATATGAGTGAGTGAGTGAGTGGGTATGGTTTTACGCCGCTTTTAGCAATATCAAGGCGGGGGACACCAGAAATGGGCTTCGCACATTGTACCCATGTCGGGAATCGAACCCGGGTCTTCGGCGTGACGAGCGAAGTATAAACATAAGAACAGGCCAGTAGTATAAAAAAGGATTATGAATGATTGGGGTCTATTATGAGTTGATGATTTTGTTTTGTTTCTTTGTTGTTTAACGCCGCACTCAGCAATATTCCAGCTATATGACGGCGGTCTGTAAATAATCGAGTCTGGACCAGACAATCCAGTGACTGATATCATGAGCATCAATATACGCAATTGGGATACGATGACATGCATCAACCAAGTCAGTGGGTAGGCAGGGATATGTACGAGAGGGGTTGGGGCTGTAATCTCCACATCACATCAGTCACGTATTTGGAGCGTCATTGCGGATGCGGCGCCGTATTTCGACGTGCAGCGTTGTGTCGTTCAGGCATGCATTGATTCTCCGATTCTGGGTTCGGATCCCAACTTCACCCATATTATAATCCTAACTTTGGCAGGACCGAACGCCGTGGTTTTAACCAATGGGTTAATGTTTCAGACCTCCTGCAGACATCCGAGCTTTACACCGCAAATATGCCGCTGAGACGCCGTAACCAAATGAAATGCTGATCAAAGCGGCGTTAAACCCTCCCCACTCACTCACTCTGTCCTATAAATAAATGTAGCAGAGATGTCATCTATACTCTCCACATTGCACCCAAATATAAGTTGTCATCTCAACGTTTCAGAGCTCTTTCTCCCTTTGTACGTTGAGGGGCGGAGGGGTAGTCTCGTGGTTAAAGCGCTCGCTCGTCACGCTGGTTCGATTCCCCATGTGGGCACAATGTGTGAAGCCCATTTCTGGTGTCCCCCGCCGCGTTATTGCTTTATTTGTTTGTTTGTTTCATGTTGTTTAACGCCGCACTCATCAATATTCCAGCTCTATGACGGCTGTCTGTAAAATAATCGAGTCAGGACCAGACAATCCAGTGATTGATATCCTGAGCATCTATCCACGCAATTGGGATACGATGACATGCATCAACCAAGTCCGCGAGCCTTAACACCCGATCCCGTTAGTCGCCTCTTACGACAAGCATAGTCGCCTTTTACGGCAAGCATAGGTTGCTGAAGACCTATTCTACCCCGGATCTTCACGGCTCGCAATATCGCTGGAATATAACTAAAAGCGGCGTAAAACCATACTCACTCACTCAATGTACGTTGAGGCGCTAACTGAATATTCTGACCAAAGAACTCTTGTACAGAAACGTATTAACGTGAAATGTCAAAGCAAGTACAGTTTCATTTAAAACGCCAATTTTTTCAGCAAGATCTACAGAAGAAATCTGACTCTTGTAAAAAAAATAACTATCGGTTCTGTTCTCCATCAATTAGTTCAAAAGCAGCCAACGTAAAATTCTTGTTGCTACTGACAACACGTTTGACTGTCAAAATAGATTTTACAGAATAATACGAATAAATGTCGCAGACCTGAGCTTTCCCCAGAAGAAAATCATTCCAAGTTGTCAGTAATATGAACTTGCCCCTTGCTGTGTTTGGTTGATGAGCTCATATCTGGTTATCGCTTTCTCTAATAAATAAATACACAACTTTCCGACCCGTGAAGATCCGGGGTAGAATAGGTCTTCAGCAACCCATGCTTGCCGTAAAAGGCGACAATATATGCTTGTCGTAAGAGGCGCCTGACGGAATCGGGTGGCCAGGCTCGCTCGGAAGTCTAATGAAATCTTGTTTTACAAGTTTATCCATACATCATATATTTAACCTTATTAAAACCTTTTTATATGAGCCGTACCTTTAGCAATCATCACGAAAGTTGTCTTTTAGCGTTAAAGAATTATACAGCTATCATATTTTTTTCATCTTTTGCCACGTTTTGGACATGATAACAAATTCAGAAACCTTTGAATCATTTTGGATAAATTTTGTCAAACATGTATACATTTCACCAGTTAGAAGAAGGCCTTTTGTATGCACCAATTTAACCGCCAATGAAAGAAGCACGTGCGTCTGGTGTGGCACGCGCTGTGCTTGTAACAGGTAGTGTGTCATTGTTCGTTAATTGTACAGAAACTCCACCATGGCCGGTCCTGACCTCTGGGTTGGTTAAACACACGTAAAACAAGTGCTCAGACTGTTAATCAACGACATCAACTAACACTGAAACTTTATCAATAATGGATCGTTGTGAAAACTGGTTTGGCAAAGGATCTATTCGAAACAGCTCTCATGAGCAAGGGAACTTCATGGACCGGTTCATCCCCTATCGACCAGAGCTCAATGTGGAGAGCGCGCACATGCAGCTTTTTGCTCGTAGCCCCAATGGGAAGACTTTGCAGGGTGGGGTCGAATCTCCAGGGGTGAAGGAATACAGTCGGCGCCTGTCCGTGGTTCTAAATGAACAGCACGGAATTCTCCCGACCCACGGGTGTGGAACAACGTGCAACTCGCCATGTCGACCCACGACCACAAGAAGTAAGTACTGAACACAGGCCGGGTATAACAAGGGTTCATTCGCGCACCCCATACTAGAGGGGTGGTTATTGTCTTTGTACACGGATGCCCCCCTCCCTCTTTTAAAGTGAATTAGACATTTATATCAGTTCACCAAACATCCATGCGAATCACACCCGTCGATAGTTAATATGCACAAAGAGGACACGGGTGGCCCAGAAACCTATGATTGTGGGTTCGAATCCCTGTTCGCCCCGATTATGTTTCTAGGTTTGTCAGCACCATACCCGTGCTCGTGGGTTTCACCGAAGTGTTAAACGTCTGAGACCTGAATCACTTCGGGCTTTCCTCCCACATTAAGCTGACACTCCGCGATATAACTGGAATACTGTTAAAAGCGGCGTTAAACCCAACTCATTCACCCTCACTATACATTTACATGCAAATTTCCAAATCATAGAATTCTCCATTCCTTTTCCACAACGCTGCATTCTCGCTTGACGCCAATCGACGTATAACATCACCCTCATTCCTCGGACATAATATGTAGAAGATCGTTTTTGTTCGGGTGTATCTATAATGAAGCAAGTCCAAAAGATCGAGGGATTGTACGTTGGTCATGGTGTTGCACTATTCTTATAAAACCCCAATCGGAGAATATTTGGTGACACCGTCATGAACGTGTTAATTCCACTCCTCTCCGAAATCACACCATGTGTGGTTTGTCCTTCATTTTTCATTTGATATTTAGTTGAAAGTTATTTTGCAGAAATGTTTTAATACTTTACGTACACAGTAAGTACTGGAATTAAACAAAATTGCACTAAACAGGGCCAATGCAGGGGACTACAAAGGCTCTAATACGCATTTTACGTTATTGCATTCAAAGCAATGTTAAAATACCTACTAATTTAAAAAAATAAGAACTTTAAAAAAACAACCACAAAAACAAAAACAATTCTCAATAGAATTATAACTTTTAGTATTCGATGTGATGTATTTTAACGATCTCTGGTTATCCCCGGCCTATTTAATTTTAATGGATTCGAGACAACTTGAAAGTTATACCTGGGAGTGCGATTTACAAAGTTCTTTGAGTTTGTGATATATTATCTAGAAGGCCATGTTGTTTTGATGTACAATGTAGCTTCATAAATTCAATTTCTTTCTATTAGATTGCTCAGTTAATTGCCCAATTTGAATACGAAACTTGTTTTTAGTGGAAATGTTATTCAATCGAAGACCATTAATTAGTGTTTGTACTCCGATACGTTTTCCAACAGTAATAGATTTATTGCGAAATAAATATTATTGAAAACATTGTGGTGCTAATGTGTGTGCTGACGAATTGCATTGTGTAGAATTGCATTTATTTATACTAATGTATTCAAATCAGAAAGATTGTTGAAGTTATTGCAAGGCACACACGTCTGTGATTGATTAACGGGAATAGCATTGTGAAAGGAAATTCCCACATTGCACCTGTGCTAGACCATGTCTGGTATTTTGGGGCAAACATTTCTTAATGCCATACTTGCAAAACTTAAATATCTAAAGACCTTAGTTATTACCGATTCCTATGTCAAGTAGAGTAAGCCTTAATTGTCTGGATGCTGGAAACTGTTTTTGATTGAGGATGAATTCAAAGGAATAATTCTTTTGATGATGACCCGTTTTATCTTGGTGTTTTATTTTAATGAAGTAAAATGATACTGACTTTGTATTGAATGAAGTGAAGTGTGTATATATGTGTTATAGAGTAGTAACGATGGATCCCATAACGATTTCATCTTATTTGTCACCGACACTGTCTTCTTTAGGGATCACTAGTGTTGTCTTGTTGTCTAAGTCTGTGTACGTTAGTTGTTGCTGTCGTTGCTTGAAATGGTCCTAATTAAAATTACTTGGTTTTCTAGATGTTTGGGATAAGTTAGCCGATAACTGCATTGTTTGAACTTTGCTATTTGTTTTAACGAATTTTTTTTCAGAATAGTATTAGTAAACTAAAAGTTGTAAACTCTTTCAAGTATATATTTACTGCTCACAGATAGGACCAGAACAATGACGTGATTATTCTAATTAGCCTCTAATACGCTCCGTCAGGAGACACGTGTGGTACGAGTTGCGTCCCTTTAATGTCGCTGGTTTCCGGTGTTTCCGAGTGACAGCGGTAACCAACGAACCCTCAATAAGCGTGCACGCGTACACAGAGTTGGGTCCCTTTGGCGTGCCATAACCCCATGCAAACTCCGTGATTTAACAGGAACTCTGTACAAAGAGGCGTTCAGCCACACTCACTCATCCAGTTTCAAACTGGTAGAGCAACCTGGAGATAAAGGTCTATGTATCGTACCGGAGTGTCGCATCTATTATTACACCCTGTTCATTCTGGATGGGGTTCCGAAAAAATAGGTGTTATAACGAAGCTTCTATATAACCAGGGGTTTTGGTTTGGTTTGTTGTTTTACGCCGCACTCAGCGATATTCTTGCTGTATGGCGGCGGTCTGTAAATAATCGAGTCTGGACCAGACAATCCAGTGATTGACATCATGAGCATCGATCTACGTAATTGGGATACCAAGTCAGTGAGCCTGACCACCCGACCCCGTTAGTCGCCTATTACGACAAGCATAGTCGCCTTTTACAGCAAGCATGGGTTGCTGAAGACCTATTCTACCCCGGATCTTCACGGGTCTCTATATAACCTACGTTCGATTCCCCCACATGGGTACAATATGTTAAGCCTATTTCTGGTGTTCCGTTGTAATATTTCTGAAATTGGCGTAAAACCATACTCACTCACTCACTCTTACCAGCCGAATTACCAGCCGTCAACATTGGTGCCCGCTCGCCAGACGCATATACAACACATAGCTGTTCGTATTATTCTTCCTGTACACATTTTAAAGAAGAGTAGATTTTTGGTTCAGCTTGTTTTGAAATGGTGCGTAAGGCTTCTATTATTCATATTTTGTGCATATTAGTGAGTGAGTGAGTGAGTTGTGTTTAACGCCGTTTTTAACAGTATGTAATTACAGTTATATCGCGGCGTGTCAGCTTAATATGGGAGGAAAGCCCGAAGTGATGCAGGTCTCAGACGTTTACCACTTCGGTGAAACCCACGAGCACGGGTATGGTGCTGACAAACCTAGAAACATAATCGGGGACAACATGGATTCCAACCCACAATCATAGGTTTCTGGGCCACCCGTGTTCCCTTTGTGCATATTAACTATCGACGGGTGTGATTCGCATGGATGTTTGGTAGAACTAGGTGTATGGTGTATTTCAAGGAAATTAGGGAAAACATGCAGCGACTTTCTTCGTCCGTAGGTACTTGGGGTTGATAACATTATTCGAGGCGGGGAGTTTGGCCGTGAGGCGGTCGGGGATGAAAATGTCATACATTTAATTCATTATGGCCTTATGTTTATATCGAAGATTTTATATGCTCGTTACGTCCGCCACAATTTGCATGAAATGATGTGAAAATTATTTCAACGAAAACCTACTTTTGCAGTTGGTTTCCAGATTACATCTGCTTCTATATGGCAACCAAACTAAGAGTTACCTCCCTTCGAACGCTTACTCTGTTTTGCTGAATATTATGCTCGACAATTTCCGTCAAGCCTGATGGATGTGCCAGGCCGTATTTCGCTGACAGTATTGTATGATTATATTGCTGCCACGTCGATGTCAAATGTTTATAATCTTTACAATTATTAGTTGCATTACATAACAGTTGGCAATAAGTAATACTAACAGGACCCATCTGTGTAAACAACATGGTGTTAATGAAATATAGGGTAGGGATAGTATGTCAGCAAGCACATCAATTGTTTTACCCGGTTAAATAAAAAAATAATTAAAAGAATATAAGGATGAAGATAATTATTATATGACGTGATAGATTGACCAATCTCGTAACTGTATACTGAAACTCATTTCAAGACACTGTACGGTTATTTTATGGTGATTTTATTTGTACTTTGATAAAAACTAGCTAAGTTGATGTGGATTTCTTTTCAAACAACTGTACAGATTATGTTGGTAATAAAAATAATCATTGTAAAAGGCAAAGAATCCGATATTTAAATGCTTAAATTATAATTTAAAAGAATGTATTTTAAAAGTCGTATGTATTACACCAGTATTCGGGTCAAATAAAATACCAGTACACTTTTTATTTTCAAAGAAAACAAGGGTACCTCATTATTGTCGAGGGCGTCGACTATACATATATATGACCAGATGGTGAGACCCAGTGACTGATTGCGGTCATGAAACTCAGATTTGTTTGTTTGTTGTTTAACGCCGCACTCAGCAATATTCCAGTATTCTGGACCAGACAATCCAGTGATTGACATCATGAACATCGATCTACGCAATTAGGATATGATGACATGCATCAACCTAGTCAGCGAGCCTGACCACCCGATCCCGTTAGTCGGCCTCGCCGTGAATAGCTGGAAAATTGCTGATGCGGCGTAAAACAATATTCATCCATTCATTCCGTTGGTCGGCCCTTACGACAAGTAGTTTTTATTTTACGTCAAG
The DNA here is from genome assembly GCF_022045235.1 of Haliotis cracherodii. Classification (NCBI taxonomy): domain Eukaryota; kingdom Metazoa; phylum Mollusca; class Gastropoda; order Lepetellida; family Haliotidae; genus Haliotis; species Haliotis cracherodii. Next base: position 71,942,589 of record NW_027266297.1, read on the forward strand.
CATGGGTTGCTGGTATTCATCAAACTATTTGTTTACCCCATTAGTACTGTTATTATGGTCGTAAAAGAACTCAATTGTGATAGAATTACTAAAAAGGCGAAGGTAAGGATTTCAAATTATTCATTTTGCAATAGGGTCCTCTGCCCCCTGGATGATGGACCTGGGAGACGAGGTGTTCAGCTCCCCTGCCCCCCGGGCTGTCAAGCGTCACGTGGCCACGGCCCCGGACAGAGTGTTAGACATGCCTGGCCTAAGAGATGATTTTTGTAAGTTTAGCTTTTTGGGGTTTAATGTAACCATCAGCCCGAGGCAAGAGAGTTAACTGACTAAAAAAGTCCAGTTTCCACACTTGCCGAACTAGACTGGTTATTATGGAGTTACATTTTGGCTGGACCAACGATTCTATGCATAGTCCAATCGAAATCCGGTTCGTTAACTGTCGTGCAGATTTCGGTCGATTGCAGGATTTGCAAAGCATGTGCACCGCCAACTCGTTGTCAGCAGATATTTTCATGTTCTTAATCAGGTGCTCACGTGATTTGATGCACTTCGTGATGTAAGACCCGCTTTATCGCAATATAGATCATGATTATCGATCAGATCGTCTTGACATGGGGCCGCCATTTTGTTTGAAACAAATGCAAGTGATACGAGAGGTGGAATCTGATTGGTCCATAGGAGAGGCTTAGAAGGGACATAACTCGTAATAACCACTGGTGGCGCTTCAATCAAGCCTGGAAATTCCAGCCTAGTTCGGCAAGGGCGGAAACAGGACTTTAAAAGTCAGTTAACTCTCTTGCCTCGGGAAGATGAATGTAACATGTATCCAATATTTCCAATTCCGTTGTTTTTCCATTACGGCTTGCCTTTGAGACCCACACATTAATGAGTTTAGACTGCACGTGAGCTGTATCGTAAAAGTATACACCAATGAACTGCTTTATTGGAATGCAAGTTTAATACAGATTTTAATTTCATGGTTAGATTGTAACGTATTAGACTGGGGTCCCAACGGCTGCATCGCTGTAGCACTGGGAGCCAACACCTACGTGTGGAACGTCAAGAACGAGGAGTGCAAGCGACTTCGCCTACATCTGCCCGAGCTAGACGACTTCTACGTGTCCTCCGTGGCCTGGAGCAAGGTGGGGGAGACGCTGGCCATAGGGACGTGTCAGGGGGACATCCTGGTGAGTACACACGCCCTCAGCAGGGTTGTACGTGACGCAGAAATGTGCGCCCAGTACGCACACATGTATTGAATGGACGCAAAAAGGAAATATATTGCATCCGGGTGACGCACAATAATATTCGCCCCGTGAAGATCCGGATTATAATAGGCCTTCAGCAACCCATGCTTGCCGTGAAAGGCGACTAGGCTTGTAAGAGGTGCCTAACGGGAACGGATGGTCAGGCTCGCTGACTTGGTTGATGCATGTCATCGCATCCCCATTACGTGGATCGATGCTCATGATGTCAATCACTGGACTGTTTGGTCCAGTCTGGATTATTAAAAGACCGCCGTCATATAGCTGAAATATTGCTGAGTGCGGCCTTAAACAACAAACAAACAAACACAATACTACTCGCTGTATCAGATTGACAGGAAATATGTAGCCGCTCTGTAATGAAAGTAATTATCAAATTTTACCATGTTTATAGTACAGCGCACGACACCATTCCATAACTTTACAGGAGCCTGAAATGTCCTGTGAGGACTCTTGAAATTAATTATTGGGCCGTAGTATAATCGTTGTCGATAGTTCCCGTCTGTGCTTGTCGTGAAAGGCGATCAAATTGATCGGGTGGCCATGGTCCATGACATGTTTGAGTACGTAGCCGACATTGCAGATCGCTGCTCACAATATCCATTACTTGGTTGTTTTGTCCAGACTTGGGTGGCCCAGTCGTCTAAAGCGCCGCAATGCGCTGTGCAGAGTTGCAAACGTCTGAGACCTGCATCACTTCGGGCTTTCCTCCCACACTGAGCTGACACGCCGTGATATAACTGGAATAATGTTAAAAGCGGCGTTAAACACAACTCACTCACTATGTCATTTTACCCTGACGGGTCGTTACTCATGCTATCATGAGTTGGGGTTATCACTGTCACTGGTTTGTCTGGTCCAGGATCAGTGTTTCAGACCGCTTTCATCCATCTATCGCATTCCACAGTGCGATCTTGGCGCGACGACTGTCCCGAAGACAATGTCTTGGTAGGGAAGTTACCATTGTCTTCGAACCATGGTCGCTTTACTGTCGGAACAACGCCGACGCAACCTTTACTCACACACAAATATGCCACATTGATGATATACACTGAGTATTGTATCGCTGTATATAAAATGTTATTTTGTTCAATTGTTTAAAAAAGAAAGGTTTTCTACCTATTCTCAGAGGCTAAAGAAACACGTGCTCCTATTTAACATCTTGTAACAAATAATAATCCTGCCTACTTTTCTTTATACAACCTTGTGTGATGTGTGGGGTTATTTCCTCTCAGATATGACGGCAGTGTGGGATTCATTTGTATCACAATGCACATCGTGAACACAGCTACCTTGGATGACTGACAAGTGATTTGTTGTGCAGACAATGAACAGATTTTCGACTCTGTCACGACATGTACTCCATGCCCTAATTATAGTTAACTTTCTGTTATCAAGACATTTATATGATCAGTTTAATTTGCGTCTAGTGTTGCGAGATGCTTTCCAGATTGAAACGCAAAGGGTAACACCGAAATCGTCACGTACAGAACTAAATTGTATGTTAATCATCACACAAGATCAGTGAATGATTAATACATGATATTGCAACACAATATGTTTACCATCCAAACAGGCAATACAAGGGGTCAAATACTTTTCAGCAGCAATAAGTACACTCGCCGAATTTATCAATAGAATATAATTAAAATATATGTTATTGATTATCTGGAATAATGTTGGAAGTTGGCAGGAATTCGGTGTTTACAGGTAACTGTCCAATCCATTTGTGAACAACTCGCGTTTTTCCGGGACAAGCCGAATAGCGACTCGTGGCCCTCTCGTGGCCATTTTTGCGACCGAGTTCCGTCTTGGCGCAAACGGGCATACCTAAAAAATTGTCAACTCGTTGCGTAATGGTTCACATATATTTCCCCATATATTATATATATATATTTCCAATGCAATTTAAAGCACATCGAGCCATGCGAAATTATACAGTATGATTGAACACATTTAACTGTGTCTTGGGTATATTTTTAGATGCAAGACATGTAAAATCAAAAATTATTTCTGAGGGATTCCTTGACGAAGAACTTGAAATCATACGTGCATTCTGATTGGTTTGTCGTACTTTCGCACATAACATTCATCGAGATGGGGGCGAGTCTTCTTCTTGCAGGTTACGGAAAGGCGCGAGTGGTGACAAATGTGTCCAATTCGCAAGTAGATAACATACAGCTTGGGTCGTAAAGGACTCGAATCGTTATCCTGTTAGAACTGCCCCAATACGAAAGTTCTCAAAAGTTCAAGACGCGTCTTTTTAAACCAGGGGAGGTAACTCTGATGACTTCCTGTCACCGACCTCACTCAACAATTTACTAACGCTTCACTTATTTGCTGCCACATAACGTTTTGTCTGAGACGTTTCAGCCTGCATATATTCTATAATGGACATGGCATCACGATAAACTGCACGATTGTTGAAATGTTTTGTGAAATAAGATCTTTGAGAGATCATTCCACCAATTCTAACCCGTGAAGATCTGCGTTTGAATTGATGTTCATCAACTCATGCTTGTAGTAAGAGGCGAAACATTCCTGTTAATGTTGTCACTGTTATAATGAATCATTTGTTCGTATTAGTTTTTGTTCGCCGCGAATAGCTGCAAAATTGCTGATGCGGCGTTAAGCAATATTCACTCACTTACTTATTAGTACTGTATGTGCTGGATTTCCCCTAAATTGGGTAATCAAGATCTATTTAATGGACGACATGGGTACAATGTGTGAAGCCCATTTCTGGTTTCCCCCGCCGTGATATTGCTGGAATATTGCTAAAAGCGGCTTAAAACCATATTCACTCACTCATTATTTAATGGAAGACTTAGTCTTTGGTAGCAACATAATGCAGTTCGTTTAAATTCAAGTATCTATTCAAATCAAGTTTCATGTGCATATGTATCAGATATTCAAATAACAGGGGATCACCCCATAATACCCTGGGCTCCCTACCACCAGCTCTGACTAGCTTCCTCCTTCGTCTTGCAGCTATGGGATGCTACAAGTATGAAAGTTGTCAAGAATTTCCGAACACGTGACCACTGCCACGTGGGAAGTCTGTCCTGGTCCAGAGATAAGCTGATAAGGTGAGAATAAAATGCATCCCCATGATCCACAGTACCGGCCCATACTCCACAATACCCCTTACTCCACAGTACTCCGTGATCCACAGTACCCCGTGATCCACAGTACCCCTTACTCCACAGTACCCCATACTCCTCAGTACCCCATACTCCACATTACCCCATACTCCTCAGTACCCCATACTCCACAGTACCCCTTACTCCACAGTACCCCATACTCCTCAGTACCCCATACTCCACAGTACCCCATACTCCTCAGTACCCCATACTCCTCAGTACCCCATACTCCACAGTACCCCTTACTCCACAGTACCCCATACTCCTCAGGACCCCATACTCCTCAGTACCCCATAGTCCACAGTACCCCATACTCCACAGTACCTCGTGATCCACAGTACCCCATACTCCACAGTACCCAGTGATCCACAGTACCCCATACTCCACAGTACCCCATGATCCACAGTACCCCGTGATCCACAGTACCCCGTGATCCACAGTACCCCATACTCTACGGAACCCATGATCCACAGTACCCTGTTTGCCAAATGAGCCGACAAGGGTGTGATAATAGTGGGCATGTGCGTCATCGTATACTGCCTACATGGGGTTTTGCTCATTCCTTCTTGACCCAGTTGATTATTTATAGCTCAATTCTTGCTTTCTCGCCCTGGAACAATACTGTGTATGTTATTCTTGTCACCATCTGCAAACAAATACATTTGGTCCTCTACAAAGCAATATAAAAACATGTTGTGACATCAAATATTGTTCTTATGTGTGAAGATAAGAACAATGGCAAACTTAACTAATATATCGTGACTCTTTAAGTTTCATTCTTCTGATGTACTTCGTAAGAGACGACTGGGGTCTGCAGATGAAAAACTGAGTGGGACTAAACATAACTACATATTTTTTCAATTCATTTTCAGTGGATCGCGCAAGGGTAGAATTTCAATCTACGACCCACGTGACCCCGTGGTGTGCAGCAGTTTAAGTGGTCATAAGCGTGACGTCACGAATCTGAAGTTGTCCCCGGATGAAGAATTCCTGGCAAGCGGAGGGGATGATGGGATTGTAAACATTTGGAGCATGCGCAACAACTGCGTCTACAGACGGATTGAGTCGCACAAGGCCTGCGCAAAGGTTGGTCACCCCCAAAACCAGAGGCACTTGAGGTTACTTTTTGCTACCCTGCCTGGCGCTGGGTATTCTGGGAATAAAACAAGGATCGGTCAACTCGGAGGCAGTATGCTGTGTCAGAGTAGGGTGGCCATTATAAACTGCGAAATGTATCTCATCTCTCTCCGGCCGTGATATTGCTGGGATATTGCTAAAAGCGTCGTAAAACCATATTCACTCACCATCATCTCACTTCTTTGTGGCGTTGGGGGCACGGGTGGCCCAGTCGTCTAAGGCGCCGCGATTCGCTGTGCAGAGTTGCGTCCCTTGGGCACGCCAGAAACCTATGATTGTGGGTTCGAATCCCGGTTCACCCCAACTATGTTTCTAGGTTTGTCAGCACCATACCCGTGCTCGTGGGTTTTACCGAAGTCGTAAAGGTCTGAGACCTGCATCACTTCGGGCTTTCCTCAAGCTGACACGCCGCGATATAACTGGAATACTGTTAAAAGCAACGTTAAACCGAACTCATTCACTCACTCTTTGTGCAGTTCCATTAAAGCTTCATGACGTATGACAAAAGAAAAATATTTGTTCGAATTTTCCTCTGGGGTTATTTGTCATCTACTTAAGTAGCTTAATATAGGAATAACTTCCTAATCAGGATAGCCCTATAAATATGTTTTCGGGACAAATCGATTCCGATGAACACATATTCCACTGCAGCCTACATGGTTACCCTCAATGAGGCGCTGTGCGTGTGTTATGGCAGATAAACGGATTTGTATGAGTTATGAAACGAACTTCGGCCTTGCCGTAACTGACGTGAACTTTGACCAACTTTTATTGTCGACTGGTCTGTCTACATATTCCCGAGGCAAGGGCGTCAACTGACTACAAAAGTCCAGTTTCCACCCTTCGCTGTTTCCACAACGCTGGTATGCCAGAGTTACATTTTGAATGGACTGTCTAGTCAATGCACAGTCCATTCAAAATCAGGGGGCACGGGTGGCCCAGTCGTCTAAGGCGCCGCGATTCGCTGTGCTGAGTTGCGTCCCTTGGGCACGCCAGAAACCTATGATTGTGGGTTCGAATCCCGGTTCGCCCCGAATATGTTTCTAGGTTTGTCAGTACCAAACCCGTGACCCGTGACCGTGAAGTGGTAAACGTCCTGCATCACTTCGGGCTTTCCACATTAAGCTGACACGCCGCGATATAACTGGAATATTGTTAAAAGCGGCGTTAAACCCAACTCACTCACCAAATCAAAATCACGTAACGCACTAAAAAGATTTCAGTCCAGACTCGATTATTTACAGACCGCCGTCATAAAGCTAAGATATTGCTGAGTACGGCGTTAAACAACAAACCAAAATAGATTTCAACGTGCAGATTTCCGTCGAGGGCAGGATTTCCAAAGCATGTATACAGATATTTTACAAACATTTTCATGTTTTTAATCAAGGTGTTCAAGTGATTTGATTCGGCGTAAGACCCGCCTTATTACAACATAGGTCCTGATTATCGATCAGATCGTCTTATTACAATATAGGTCCTGATTATCGATCAGATCGTTTTATTACAATAGAGGTCCCGGTTATCGATCAGATCGTTTTGGCTGGGCACCGCCATTTTGTTTTGAAGCAAATGCAACTGACATGAATGGTGGAATCTGATTTGTCACTCATTTTTCTTCAATCACGACTCGTTACTGAAACATGATATGCGACATGGCCACGTCCTGACGACCCTCTGGAAACAGCGAGTTATTTAAATAACGGAGTCATGCTTCACATGCGCACACGCTTGCACGCACAAGCTTGTCGTAAGAGGTGACCAAATGGATCTGGTGGTCAGGCGTGTATTCGTACCCCGATGTCGTCGATCGTTGCTCACAATATCAATCACTGAATTGTCTAGTCAACACTCGATTATTATTTACAATCATCGTCATATAGCTGGAATATTGCTGAGTGCGGTGTTAAACAATCATCACACAAAACCGTTTAATGTATGAGCAAAATTAGCATACTTAGTAAGATTCATACCTATCACATTTTCAAAAAATAATTCCTGAATACGGTTCATACCGTCGTGTCCAACCTGTTATTTGGGCACATCTGCAGCAATGTCTCGCCAATGATGAAAAAATACTCAACCTAAAAATACCCATGAAGAATAGGGGTAAAATATGTCGTCAGTGATCCATGCTTGCTGTAAAAGGCGACTATGCTTGTCGTAAGAGGCGACTAACGGGATCGGGTGTCAGGCTCGCTGACTTTTTTGATGCATTTCATCGATCCCAATTGCGTGGAATGATGCTCATGATGTCAATCACTGGATTGTTTTGTCCAGACTCGATTATTTACAGACCGCCGTCATATAGCTGGAATATTGCTGAGTGCGGCGTTAAACAACAAACACTAACACACACGCTATGTGAATGCACTTTCCTTCAATGCGACGTTATCCCTATGTCACTTCGCCTCTAGGGGGCACGGGTGGCCCAGTCGCTATGTATTGTTAGCGTCATGGGTATACCAATCAGCAATCATGTTTCTCATCTGACCTTAAGGAGGTAAGTGCTCAGACAGAGCAGTGACAGTGGATGACGCAGATGGAACATTTGATGAATTTAACGTTGGCATATTGACACCAGGTCCAACATAACGTGAATAAGATTTCATAGTCTTCAATCAAGACTTTTAACTTTTAAAGTACGATGGCCCATTAGAGACATGGACTTTTCCTATTTAGTTTTTTTTAATTTTCGCTTTACATTTCAGCGATTCTATAGCTACTTGAAAGTACCTTTTCCATGTTTTCGGTTGTTTTTATGCATGATTTATCACATATTTGTATGACAAATTGGGTTAATTTGCAAAAGGTTACCATAAACGTAAGTGAAATGTCAAAATATTGAAAAACAGACTCCATGTCCTTTATGGGCCACCGTACACAAGAGAAAAAAGTGTGATAGTCAATGTAAGTTTCTTACCCTACAGCCAGATTTAACGCCCATAATACGCCATATTAAATTCAGAGGTGTCTTGCCTACAGTGGGCTTACGAGTACATCAAATTTCAAAACACAGACCAGAACTATCAACACTCCCAATGGTCTATTGGGAGAGCGTCCGTCCGGAGAGCGGTTTTATTTACGCGGAAATAATAGGAATTGATTTACATAGATTTTGCGTTTATTTAAGTCAATATCAAGATTAGAATATTTTTTTCAGCTTCAGCATAAACCCAGATATTTTAGATTTAGGAGTTTGAATTTTATTTAAAGAAAACCACCTTGCAACAATGTCAATTTTATGGCAGGCGATTTGTTTCTTTTTCTGCAGCCTGGAGCATAATTATCTTTTTCAATAATCTTCCCGACCCGTGAAGATTCCGGGATAGAATAGGTCTTCAGCAACCCATACTTTCCGTAAGAGGCGACTATGCTTGTCGTAAAAGGCGACTAACGGGATCGGGTGGTCAGGCTCGCTAACTTGGTTGTTACATGTCATCGATCCCAATTGCGTGCATCGATGCTCATGATGTCAATCACTGGATTGTTTGGTCCAGACTTGATTATTTTACAGACAGCCGTTGTATAGCTGGAATATTGCTGAGTGCGGCGTTAAACAACAAACAAACAAACAAACAATAATCTTCCCGAATATCAAATGGTCGGTCCCTAATGATGTTAAACGAATCCTTCCCTCTGCGTTCAGGACAAAGGAGGGGAGTATAAGTACAAAACTTTGAGGAGTACCATGTTCAACTTTGGAATTTATTACTGTGTTTAACGTGTTTCATCTCGGTTAAATTCAAGTATTGAGTACCTTCAGGTATTTGGCTTAATCTGTCACTATAAACAGACTTGTTTAACTGACTTCACCCTAAATACAATATCCGTTGAAAGGAAAGGGACTCGGTATCTCGCTCCGACAGATCACAATAAAGTGTTAAAGTGCATGGTGATCTGTTTGGAAACCGCCATTGTGTTGTTAACCGGAAGTAGTTTCCAACAAAGATGGCGGGCATAGTAAGTTTAAGTGGTGAGTTTGGACCATTACTGATGGCCACTGTACGATTGAAACAATGGTTGGCAATTCAACCTTTAGATCTGTCCTCTAAACTTAGCCATTTAACTTAAGTACTTCATTAGCCTACATTGCGGTAATGAAACATGAAGAAACCGGTCCTTGATGTCATACTTTCTGTTGACAGGCACTTGCGTGGTGTCCATGGCGACCGAGTGTGATAGCGAGCGGGGGCGGTTCAAATGATGGTCACATCCGCCTGTGGCACGTGCATACCGGAGAAAAACTGACGGAGGTGGATACGAAATCTCAGGTGAGATGTCACCGACGCTTACAGTTTGATCTGAATTTGATGAAATATGTGTTCTCACTCTTTTTGCGCCAAAAGAAGGAAGTTCAGTTCCTGGTTCAGTCAATCACCCCCACCCCCCCCCCCCCCCCCCCCCCCCTCCCCCTCCCACCCCCCTCCCCGACATTGGGACAGATGTATGGATAAACATATACTAAGTCAGTTCCTCACAATCCGCGTTATGTGATGGCAGTGTTTTGTTTGTTAGAATAGATGACCAACGTAATGCAGTGTCTTGGATGGGCTGCGGTCTTTAAAGACCAACACTATAACACTGGGGATTTGTACTTAACTGAATATCACTGAAGATCTACGCAATTGGGATACGGTGACGTGCATAAACCAAGTCAGCGAAGTCAAATGCGCGTAGACCAATGATATATCTAATTAGCTCGGTGACAGGATGAGTATGCTCTCGATTTTCATATTTTTATCCGATTTTTGCGACGTGAAATGTCAAACTGTCAGAACTTGTTAAATTTCAATGGCCAGCCTTAGCACGCGGTTGTATTCAGTTTTCGTGCGCAGGTGTGCAGCCTCATGTGGTCGTCTGTGTGTCACGAGCTGGTGTCCAGTCATGGCGTGCCGAATGCCGACAAGAACAGCATCCACCTCTGGCGGACACGTCTGATGAAACTGGAGCAGACGACACGACTGCAGCAGCACAGCAGACGACCGCTGCATCTGGCAATCAGCCCCGACGGGACAACTCTGGGTGAGTTCAGCTTGTGACTTTATAACCAGATAACCTCTGGTTTGTTATCAATTTTTATATAAACACTATTCATCTTCCCAAGGCAAGGGAGTTAACGGATGGTAAAAGTCCAGTTTCCACCCTTGATGAACTGGGCCGGAATTTCTGGATTCGGTCGTAGCGCCACCAGTGGCTATTACAAGTTATGTCCCTCCTATTGACCAATCAGATTCCACCTCTGATGTCACTTGTATTGAGCGTCCGTCCGGAGAGCGGAAGGTCCGGGGTTGGATCCCCGGTCGCGTCATACCAAAAGACGTTAAAAGATGGTACAGTCCGATGAATTGCAAACCGTGGAAGGCACATCGCAAGCACGCATGTACTGCACGTTCTGTGGTAGGGGAAATGACAGAGCGTTAGAGGGGCCGTCTCATGATAATTTCAGTCGCAATCTGACTCGCTCATGCCATAGATCTCGTCGTGGGAACTGCTGGTGCCTGAACCGACAGCTACTATTATAGGTTGGACTGTTGCTGGCCGTAGTCCATCTCGTGACCAATAACGTGGCTCTATCTCGTCAACGACTGTGGCCACACAACGCCTCCATGTTTCTGCTGTTACCCGACCAAGGGATTCCTTTACGAGTTGTTCAACGTCTCGTAATGTGAACGTTGTGTTCGATCGTCCAACGTCACCCTTGACGATGCCCCATACCAACTCGATTGGATTCAGGTCGCAGTGATAAGGTGGCAGTCGTAAGACAGCGTGACCCTGACCCTTGATGTAACTGTCAACTTTATACACGGGGTCAGGTTTCATAGTTTTGAAGATTTCTTAGAGCTGTGGTTTCGTCGCTCGAGAAGGAAAGGTAATGTTCCTCCGTTGCAGCCAAGTAACCATGTCTCCTTTACGGTTATTAGAGGTTGGAGTCTTGCTTTCTGGATCCTGCACACTATGATACGGTGCATTGTCCATGACAATGAGAGACTTGGTAGGCAAAGCAGGGACTAATTTATCTTTCACCCACTCCAGAAATACATTGCCGTTCATTTCTGTGTGGTAGTCCCTGTTGTCTTTGGCCTTGGCTCTAAAGACGAGGTCACAGTCTGGGAGAAAACCCTGACTAGCATGCCAGCATGGAGAACTATGAGTCTTCCACCCGTTCCCATTGGTAACTTTCTACCAGACTCCTTACAGTCACCACTGGGTACCCACTGACTGCTGGCTGTGTGTGACGCATTTACCCATGTCTCATCTAAGAAGACGGGCTCATATCCTTCTTCACGTTTCTGCTTGATGGTACGAAGGTAATGATTTCGGAGACTAACAATGTCCGACCGTTCACACAACACAGCCCTATTTTCTCCAGTTATCTTTTTGTATTTGTAACCAAATGTATGCAACAGCTGCCATAGTTTGTACTTTGTAACACGTAAATCATGGTCAGTTTCAATGTGTTTCTTCAAAATTCTTAAACTTGCGGCATGGTATCTCGGTGGACTGGCACTTTAAAATCGGAATCAGTCCAGACTAGTTAGTACAAGCACGCACACGCACACGCACACGCACACGCACACGCACGCCTACACGCACGCCGTACACACGTAAGAGCTTGGACCAACGTAAAACCCAATTTCACCACCTCACCCTTGTCTCGGGAAGATGAACAATATTATTTACAATGCAACTTACTGTATTTGCTTGGAAAAGCAACTAGAACTCTCCTATCATGGGTTTGAATAAGCCCCCATACTATAATTCGGTCTGTAAGACACCATAGCTTAGCGCGTGTTTCAAAGTGGTAATCGTGTAATACCAACTTCCTTGGCATATTAAGATGCTGGGATACATAGCTATCAAGCTGAAGTTCCCTTTGTTTGTTGTTAAGGCCGCACTCAGCAATATTCCAGCTATATGAAAGCGGTCTGTAAGTAATCGAGTCTCGACCAGACAATCCAGTGATTGTCATGAAGAGCATCGATCCACGCAATTGGTATACGATCCCATGCATCAACCAAGTCAGCGAGCCTGACCACCCGATCCCGTTAGTCGCCTCTTACGACAAGCATGGTCGCCTGATACGGAGCTAGATGAAGTACTGCTCAAGTGGGCGAAATGTCCCAACTCAGTACTCAATCCACATGTATGTCTACAAACATGACAACAGCCAGGCCCTGTCATCACACCTCGGGCCAGTCCGCAACCCGGGCTGCATGCTCTTACTGTCATGGCAAATCATGGCGTTCGTTGACCAATGAAATCGACCGACGGCGTGATCTGTTGCAGTGGACGGACAGTGTGGACTACTGACGAACACTTTGATTACAGATACTGTTTTCCAAAGCATTAGCATTAATCACGCATGGTCATCAAAAGTGCTTTTCCGAACGATAAATCCCAAGCAATGACGAGCGCTTTAATCCAACACACATCGCACAAACAACGACCGTGTGACCTAATACCTAGTTCGTATTGGGATCATCTTGTTCTTTCCTACTGTAAACACAATGAAATGGCTTTGACCTTTTTGTCCCAAGCTTTAAAGAAAAATCACTTGGGTTGTAAACAGCATGAAAATGATGAGGTTGGTCGGCCAAAGGTTTGTCAACACCGTTTGCAGGTGGTACCAGACATGTATGGTATGTGTTTAAAATGGCGTGTTAATTGATCACGAACGTTAAACATTCGCCTGATTGCGAGTCGTTACAATAAAGATTTTCACCTACGACCGGAAGTGAGATGAACCGGAAATGATAAAATCCCCCGCGCTTTGTAAGTAATGGATGGCTGGTGGCGATCGATAGGTTTCAACATATGCGTTTGGATACCCATGAAGGCTCGCATTACACGCCTTATCAACACACGCCTTATCAACACACGCCCGCCTTATCTGCGTTAGACAACGTCGCTATATAAGTGCAATAATCTTGGACGCGACGTTAAACCCCATTTCACCTCACCTCACCTTCACCTGCATTAGACAAGTTCGTTTTGACGGATAAATATTTCTTAATTCCTTTCCTACAGCAGTAAATGGCGTATACACATGTGTATATTAGACACATATTTATTAACTGTACTCGTATTAGATCTATATAGTCTTACAACACCAGAAATAAACAAGGGAAACTAGTGTGTTATGTTTTATTCGACGATAAAGTAATCTGTTATCATGGTCAAGTAGGTTATCGGGAATGTTGTAGTTGGTTTGTTTGCTGTTTAACGCCACACTCTGCAATATTCTAGCTATATGACGGCGGTCTGTTAATAATCGAGTCTGGACCTGACAATTCAGTGATTAATATGAGCATCGATCTACGAAAATGGGATCGATGACATGCATCTGGAATTTTGTAAAAAATGATTCATGTGGCCAGTTCATTGACACATTCAATCATTCACTGCACGTTGCGGGTGCTACCGGTAGGGCAGGACATGCTTACCCTTTTCGCGAACACCTGGTGTCATCGCTGATTTTCAGTGATCCATTCATATACTTTCCACAGCTATTTGCCCTTTACGCCAAGTGAAATCTGTTACGGCAGAAAACCTGGGATGGTTCTTCTCTTGCACTGACAATTTATATTTAGAAGATTTATCATTTTTAAAAAGGGTTGGTTGAATATGTAAATTTACATATTTCAATCACTTAAGACACATTATATGTACCCTGTTGAGATATTTCTCTCGTGAAACCCATCAATAGTTTGTCTGACATCATGAGTATCGATCCACGCAATTGGGACACGATGACATGCATCAACCAAGTCAGCGAGCCTGACCACCCGATCCAAGCATAGTCGTTTTGAACGGCAAGCATGGGTTGCTGAAGACCTGTTCTACCCCGGATCTTCACGGGTCGGTTGATGCCTGTATGCACTAACGCATAAACATGAGATAGTCAAATAATTATTTTTGAAAATGTTAAAGATATTAAACTTTTCATCTAAAAAAAAAAAAATTTATTTGAATTTTTGAAGACATTATTCTCTCAATAATTCAAGCTGATAATTAATGCTTGACAAGTCCTAGGTAAATGGGAAATTTGACTGCTTCATATTGAACACGTGGTGGCTAGAACGTCGTGCAAAGACAATCACAAGCGAGTTCACAGTATTCAAGTATTGTTTAAATCCTGCTTTGGTGTTTTGAGACGTCCATTTAAGGTAAGCTTCTACATGTATATCGGAGGTACTCCTGTTGAATCGATATACTCGATTAAGAGGTAACAAGTCAATTGTTGTAAGCCCCATTTGGGACTGCGACCCGCTGATGCCCCTCCTGGAGTCGGTGGGCACTGTGTTTGTTGTTACTGTTGTGTTGCATCATTAAAAAGCTGTACAGCATTACGGCAACCTGACAACACTGTGAACATATCTTACATCAACGCGCCTACCACACGTACAGAACTTATACCTTACATCAACAATCCAACCACACGTACAGAACATATACCTCACATCAACACTCCAACCACACGTACAGAACATATAACTTACATCAACACTCCAACCACACGTACAGAACACATATTACATCAACGCGCCTACCACACGTACAGAACACATCTTACATCAACACTCCAACCACACGTACAGAACATATACCTTACATCAACGCGCCTACCACACGTACAGAACATATAACTTACATCAACACTCCAACCACACGTACAGAACACATATTACATCAACGCGCCTACCACACGTACAGAACACATCTTACATCAACACTCCAACCACACGTACAGAACATATACCTTACATCAACACTCCAACCACACGTACAGAACATATACCTTACATCAACACTCCAACCACACGTACAGAACACATCTTACATCAACGCGCCTACCACACGTACAGAACATATACCTTACATCAACGCGCCTACCACACGTACAGAACATATACCTTACATCAACGCGCCTACCACACGTACAGAACATATACCTCACATCAACGCGCCTACCACACGTACAGAACATATACCTCACATCAACACTCCAACCACACGTACAGAACACATCTTACATCAACGCGCCTACCACACGTACAGAACATATACCTTACATCAACACTCCAACCACACGTACAGAACATATACCTTACATCAACGCGCCTACCACACGTACAGAACATATACCTTACATCAACGCGCCTACCACACGTACAGAACATATACCTTACATCAACGCGCCTACCACACGTACAGAACATATAACTTACATCAACACTCCAACCACACGTACAGAACACATATTACATCAACGCGCCTACCACACGTACAGAACACATCTTACATCAACACTCCAACCACACGTACAGAACATATACCTTACATCAACACTCCAACCACACGTACAGAACATATACCTTACATCAACACTCCAACCACACGTACAGAACACATCTTACATCAACGCGCCTACCACACGTACAGAACATATACCTTACATCAACGCGCCTACCACACGTACAGAACATATACCTTACATCAACGCGCCTACCACACGTACAGAACATATACCTCACATCAACGCGCCTACCACACGTACAGAACATATACCTCACATCAACACTCCAACCACACGTACAGAACACATCTTACATCAACGCGCCTACCACACGTACAGAACATATACCTTACATCAACACTCCAACCACACGTACAGAACATATACCTTACATCAACGCGCCTACCACACGTACAGAACATATACCTTACATCAACGCGCCTACCACACGTACAGAACATATACCTTACATCAACGCGCCTACCACACGTACAGAACATATACCTTACATCAACGCGCCTACCACACGTACAGAACATATACCTCACATCAACGCGCCTACCACACGTACAGAACATATACCTCACATCAACACTCCAACCACACGTACAGAACACATCTTACATCAACGCGCCTACCACACGTACAGAACATATACCTTACATCAACACTCCAACCACACGTACAGAACATATACCTTACATCAACGCGCCTACCACACGTACAGAACATATACCTTACATCAACGCGCCTACCACACGTACAGAACATATACCTTACATCAACGCGCCTACCACACGTACAGAACATATAACTTACATCAACACTCCAACCACACGTACAGAACACATATTACATCAACGCGCCTACCACACGTACAGAACACATCTTACATCAACACTCCAACCACACGTACAGAACATATACCTTACATCAACACTCCAACCACACGTACAGAACATATACCTTACATCAACACTCCAACCACACGTACAGAACACATCTTACATCAACGCGCCTACCACACGTACAGAACATATACCTTACATCAACGCGCCTACCACACGTACAGAACATATACCTTACATCAACGCGCCTACCACACGTACAGAACATATACCTCACATCAACGCGCCTACCACACGTACAGAACATATACCTCACATCAACACTCCAACCACACGTACAGAACACATCTTACATCAACGCGCCTACCACACGTACAGAACATATACCTTACATCAACACTCCAACCACACGTACAGAACATATACCTTACATCAACGCGCCTACCACACGTACAGAACATATACCTTACATCAACGCGCCTACCACACGTACAGAACATATACCTTACATCAACGCGCCTACCACACGTACAGAACATATACCTTACATCGACGCGCCTACCACACGTACAGAACATATACCTTACATCAACGCGCCTACCACACGTACAGAACATATACCTTACATCGACACTCCAACCACACGTACAGAACATATACCTCACATCAACGTGCCTACCACACGTACAGAACATACACTACTCCGTGACAGATTAACTATAAAACCTTGTGGAACAGAAGGCGGATAAAACAAGTTGTAGAACTTTCTCTTTAAATGATCATTAGTTTCATTACCGTGTTGATCAGAAGCCATGCTCAGAAACATTATCTTCTCAAATTATTAACCATTATAACGGAAATCTGGATGTGATTGTCAAAATGAAACTGAATGAGGAAAGTGGCCGAAAATGTCAGTAGATTGAGACTCGCCATATTGGAACTATCTATTGCGCTGGAATTAAATACAAATATTTCCAAAAATACTAATTTAAACCCCGTAGAACATAAAGACTTATTAAAGAGTTTATCAAATGAAGGAGGAGATCATTGTGTCATCATTGCTCTGCTATGATGGCATCCGAGTTATGTGTCCGCCCCGGTGGTGAGATTTGTATCCATTTTGATACAGCCGCAAGCTCTGATGTATGGAGCTTATTGTTAGTGCGTGTAGATATTGCAGCACTGGGAGCTTGTACAACGCACCAGGACAATGGCGGCTAACTTTCAAACAGAAAGTAGTAGTTGCCTGGTAAAATTTTGTTAAAACCTTTGCTCGTGGCGATGTCGACCGAAGTTCGAGGCCTCACATGGGTACAATATGTGAATTTGTTTCTTTGAGTCTCCCGTCGCAATAGGTCTGGAAAACCTACCTCGCTCACTCACTCCGCCCACTCCACTCCACTCCACTCCACTCCACTCCACTCACACGGATATCCTCCGTGGTCTAGTGGTAGAGCGTCCGCCCGGAGAGCGGAAGCTCCGGGGTTCGATCCCCGGCCGCGTCATGCCAAAAGACGTTAAAAGATGGTACTTGTTGTTACCCTGTCTGGCGCTCGGCATTAAGGGGCTAAAACAAAGGACTGGTCGGCTCGGAGTCAGTATACTGTGTCTGTATCCATGTTAAACTTGCGGCATGGTATTTCAGTGGGCTAGCACTATCAATCAGCATCAGTCCGGACTAGTACAAGCAGCCACACACACACGTGCATGCACGTCGCTATATAAGTGCAATAATCTTGGACGCGACGTTAAACCCCATTTCACCTCACCTCTCACTCACTCACTCTGCAATGCATGTGTCCTTGGTTTCAGCATCCCTGGGAGCAGACGAGAATCTCTGTCTATGGAGATGCTTCCCATCGCCCACACCAAAGAGTTCTTCCTCCGATCACGACTCGCCGCTCCAGCTCACCAAGTCCATCCGCTGAACATCAGACACGTCAACAAGCAAAAGTTGAAAATGTAATCAATAAACATAATTACTATTCCTACACTCATAGCAAATGAAATGGTATATGACCACGTGTTTTCATGGGACGTTGACCAAGATGCGTGGCTTCAGACTTCATTGAATTTTGATATGTTATTTACAATTCATTTAAAAAGGGTTTTTTTCATTGCATAACTTATGACTGTTTTGTTTTCCGCGCTATTTGTTTGTTATATGGGAAGAGGGGTGAATATATTCTTCCTATACTACTTCCTGTACAACTGTTAACAGGAGGTTGCGACCTGTAGAGTCAAGACTGTGCAACGGACAAAATTATTTTCGTTTGTAATCTTTCAATACCCAATCCACTTTAGCTACAATGGAATATGGATGGTTTTGAAATATGTTGCAAAATTGTTTATTTTTGTTGTAGCACTAAGTGTTTCCCTGGCAGATATTCCTTTTATTATTGACCAAAAACCTTTTGTAGTCCGCCATTTGACGCATACACGACATGGTAGCTAGCTGTGTTGTTTGTTGTCAAAACGGAACAACGTTTTGTAAACTACATAAGAAACTATTCTACGTTCAATAAACATCTCTATTGTTAATTGAGACTGTTTGTGGTTTGTCATCAAACTCCCGCCCAGTTCAACAAGGCTTGGCGTGTTGTGGGCCTGTCACTCGTGGTAGAAAACTGAGCTGGATTAACATGCGTTGCACACAAACAGTGAGAAAAGGGACGTTTCTCGCTTCAGGACGTTACTTTTGCCGTTTAACCAAGCTTAATCAAAACGCCCATTTCTGTTGTCCCCCGCCGTGATATTTCTGGAATATTGCTAAAAGCGACGTCAAACCATACTCACTCACTCACTCGCATAAAAACAACCGGTTTTTTTTTAATCTTGGAGTTATCCGATGCCCATGCGGGCGGATGGTTTACATCTTCCCGTGTTTTTTCGGATGAACAATTGACTTGGTTTTGCATGTGTTTGTGACACGCCGAAGGTGGGGCAGGTTCCGTTCACGCTACTGTTAACTTTACAGGGAGTGTTCCCACCTCCTCACTCGCTGGCGGCCCGTGAAGATCCGGGGTAGAATAGGTCTTCAGGTAAAAGGCGACTACCGGGATCGGGTGGTCAGGCTCACTGACATGGTTGATGTATGTCACCGTATCCCAATTGCGTGGATCGATGCTCGTGATGGTAATCACTGGATTGTCTGGCTCAGATTCGATTATTTACAGACCACCGTCATATAGCTGGAATATTGCTGAGTGCGGCATTAAACAACAAACAAACAAACTTAACGAATTGATACATCGCATGACGCGTTATGACTGAATCCACCTAAAATCCTCATTTATTCATAATTGTGACTTACATCCGGGTAACAAAAGACCCCCAGTTCCCCATCTTCCCCGGGGCACGTTGAAACTGGGCTTTGAAAGTTGGTTAACTCCCTTGCCTCGGGGAGAAGCCAGTTTCCGAAAATCCTTGAAAATATAAGTTGTCATATTTTTCTCAATTGAAAAATCGTTCACTGGATTTGCTGGTTGTTCTGAAACTTATTGTGCTTAGGGTGAAACAACATTGTTTGACTTCAACCTAAGGAGACCAGAGAAGATCCGGGTTAGAAAAGGGCTTCAGCAACCCATGCTTGCCGTAAAGGGCGACTTTGCTTGTAAGAGGCGACTGACGGGATCGGGTGGTCAGGCTCGCTGACTTGGTCGATGCATGTCATCGTATCCCAATTACATAGATCGATGCTCATGATGTCAATCACCGGATTGTCTGGTCCAGACTCTTTTATTACAGACCACCGTAATATAGCTGGAATAATTCTGGGTGCGGCGTTAAAACAACAAACAAACTTCAACCTAAACAGAAGAATTGTCTCTTGAAGAATTGACTGAAAAACATCTTGCCGTAAACAAACGTTTAAGTCTCGTGATGTCTAACTTGTCTCTCACATTTCATGTTTTTAAGTTAAAAAAGAAATGTGTAATTGAAAATTATTTGTAAAAGCATGTGAAAGATAGTATTGTCACGATATGTCATCCCACGTGTTGGAGGTATAGTTAACATGTTCACAAATAGTATACAGGAAGTTAATCTGGGCGAAACTGGCAGCTTTAAGCACTGTTCATATAGAGATGTGTTTTAACTGTGAATTGTCTCGCGTGACGACGAAAGCTATAAACACCGACGTCAATTATAATGGACGGCTAATCGATATCGATGTGCGATACCCCAGCAATAACATTGATTAAGTGGTGCGGCAATTACGGAAAACAGTAGGATGCTTTGTATCGCTAAGTTTAATGTGTTTCACGGAAGCTTTTCTTCAATGCCCTGATAGGGATATGTGATCGTCGCCACGCGATACAAACCACGAGGCTTTAACGCTTCAACGCCGGCGACAATTGCCTATGGATGACTGAATCACCGCACAGACAGAAACTACTGTGGACGCTTATAAACACATCGATTATTGTTGTGGTGCTATTTATTATTGACTTTCGGGGCGGTCCGGTAGCCGAGTGGTTAAAGCGTTCGCTCGAGACGCCGAAAACCAGCTTAAGATTCCCAAAAAGGGTGAAGCCCATTTCTGGGCTTGAAATTGCTTGAATAGTGCTAAAAGTGGCATAAAACTATACTCACTATTATTCACGTTGACCAGTGGGGGACACGGGTGGCCCAGTCGTCTGAGACGCCGCTATTCGATGTGCACGCAAGCAACCGAGGGTTCGAATCCCGGTTCGCCCCGATTGTTTCTTGGTTTGTCAGCACCATACCCGTGCTTGTGGGTTTCATCAACGTCTGAGACCTGCATCACTTCGGTTTTCCCCCCTCATCAAACTGACACGCTGTGATATAACGGGAACACTGCTCAAGGCGTGTTAAACCCAACTCAATTTTATATCAGTAAAGTGTTACGCCTTTTTCGTATTTTCTAGCAATGTCATGCCAGGGAACACCAAAGGGCTTTACACATTGTACCCTTGATGGGAATCGAACTCTTGTCCAATGCT